>NC_057850.1:114681624-115931624 GCF_015237465.2 Chelonia mydas
ACGCTTGGGGGAAGGTGATTCTGTGCCAGGCGATGCTGACTGGCTGGCTGTCCACCAGGGTCTGCAGAGGGCCTCTACCCTCCTGCTTTTGTTCCTGCAGCTCAACCAGATGCCTCAACAGGTCTGTTTGGTCCCTCATAATCCGAAGCATCTTATCCTGTGCCGCATGCTCTTGCTTATTGGAAGCTTTCCTGCTCTCCATGTCCATGTCTAACTTTTCGGACAGTGAAATCCTCCATGCTCTCAGCTCTCTGTCAGCTGTCCGGAGGTGTTCATTATCTCAGTGAATGTGTCCTCCCGCCTTCTCTTTGTCCCCCTTCTAATCAGCAAAAGTCAGCTTTCAGGTGTTGATGACATGGCGAAGGACACACTTCCAGCTGTCAGTCATGGGAAAAAATAAAGGCGCCATTTTACATGAATAAATGTTTCCATAGCAAGGCCTTTTTCATAAAAACAACAACCCCTTATTACACTAGGTGCAAGCCATAACTTAATCAGAATCCCTAACCGTTCACTGTGCTGCTTTGCTGCTCCAGCCGTGGTGAGTAGGTCCCCGCAAGTCACGGGTGACCACACTTTTAATGAAATTTATGGCAGGCTCATGTCAGGAGCAGAGGTAGCTAGTCGAACAATGGTCCTTCCCCATAGCACCACGGGAAGTTGTTTACCAACGGGGTGTGTGTGTGTGTGGCGGGAATGTTTTCACTCCCAAATTGCGGAATCTCTCATGTGGGGCCCCAGTCCCCCATCAGCCACTTTAAACTACTTGTTCACCCATTCTGAGCACAGAAAAGGCACATTAGCAGCCACATGGTCTGGCGATCCAGAATGGGGTTGGGGGGATGTTGGGTGGGTCTACATGCCCTTTTTTTCTCATAAGAGCACTTTTAATGAGAACTTCCCCCGTTTCCCCTAGGCGACCTTATCTGATATCAGTCTCCTGAGGAGAACAGAGGTGGAAAGGAAGGAGATGCTGCAAGCATCTGGGTATAGACCCGGTCCTTATGCTGCTTTGCTGTGTACCGCAATGATGCCAGCAGAATTAATTCAGGTGTTGCGTGGGAAAGTGTCCTACCATGGTGGAAGAAATAAGACTGCCCTGCCCAGAAACCTTCTGCAAAGGATTGCAGAGTACCTCCATGAAAGTTTCCTAGAAATATCCATGGAGGATTCCCAGGCTATCCCACTCCACACAAACAATCTTTTCCGGGGGCCACCCTCTGAGTAGCAGTAGCGGTCTCTTGTAAGCAGAGAACCACAGCACCTCGCTTTTTCTTCACAGTAAACATGCAATACCACCGAATGTGTTTGCCCACTAAAGTTTAACTGGACTTTGATTGTAACTGTATACTCACTAGAGGTGCCTTCCCCGGGATCACGGTCAGCCACTGTGATATCCTGTGACCCACAGGACTCCAGGGTTAAGAATATTTCCTGGCTCTTGGGGAGAATGGATCCACCACTCGCCTGTCTCCCATTCTCGTCCTCTTCCTCATCCACCATATCGTCCTTTTTGTTGTCCCTAGACTCACACACCTGTGAGGTGTCCATGTTGCTTGTGGGGGTGCTGGTAGGGTCACCCCAAAAATCACATGCAGCTCGTTGTAGAACTGGCATGTGTGGAGTTCAGCACCAGAACGACTGTTCTCCTCCCTTGCCTTCTGGTGCGCTTAGTGAAGTTCTTTTATTTTCGCCCAGCACTGCTGTGTGTCTCTCGCGTAGCTCTTTTCCCCCATTCCATGAGCAATCTTTGCATAGATGTCAGCATTTCTTCTGTTGGATCAGAGGTCTGCCTGCACAGACTCTTCTCCCCGCACAGCAATGAGATCCACCACCTCCTGTGCAGACCAGGCTGGAGCGCGTTTGGGGCATGTAGTCTACATGATCAGCTAGGCTCAAGCTGGCACACTCCCAATGCTGATCAAACAGGAAATGGGAAATCCAAAATTCCTGGGGCTTTAGCAGGGGAGGGGCTGTTTCCCGTGGACCTGGCTGCAGTGCAGCAGAATTGAGAATGATCTCCAGAGCGGTCACAGATGAGCATAGTGGGACTCCACCTGGAGGCCAATTAAGTCGAATTACACAACGCAGCATCTGCACTACCTTGCAGTTGACCCATGAAAATTGAATTAAGCACTACTCCTCTCACAGAGAAGGATTACAGAAGTCGACATTACAGGTGACTTAGGTCAGCATAAAGGACCCGGTAGCGTAGACATTAGCAGGTCAACTTAGGCCTGGTCTACACTAGAAAGATAGGTTGAAGGAAGCCGCCTTAAGTGTAATTCTGCATGGTACATTCTATGTTCCCAGGTAACTTTTGTCCTTTCACTGTTTTCTCATCCCAGAGGGATATTGTGCTGCCACAGATTTCACCTTCAACTGTCTCCATGCCTATTATGTAGCCTGAAACCTTTAATGGACACCCACAGTTACAGTCCACACACACACGCTGAGAGATTCAATGCCCCAGTTATTTCATCAGGCACTATTGCTGCTTTAAAAAGTCAGGGTACCCAAGCAGGGAACTGAAACCGCACAATGTCACTTAAGTGACCATTCTTATAATTCAGTCCCTAAATTCCAAATACTGAATATTTAAAAGAACACTCACTACACACACTTCATGAACAGGCTACAGCTGTGCTTTTCAAACTGTTTTTCTGGGGACCCAGCTGAAGAAAATTTCTGATGCCCGCAACCCAGCGGAGCTGGGGATGAGGGGTTTGGGGTGTGGAAGGGGCTCAGGGCTGGGGTGCAAGGGTGAGGGCTTCAGGGTGTGGGAGGGGGCTCTGGGCTGGGGCAGGGGGTTGGGGTGCGGGATGGGGTCAGGGCTCTAGGCTGGGGCCAGGAATGAGGGGTTTGGGGTGCAGGAGGGGCTCCGGGTTTGGAGGAGGCTCAGGGCTGGGACAGGGGATTGGGGAATGGGGCTGGGGCGCGGACTTACCTCCGGCATCTCCTGGTCAGTGGCACAGCTGGGGTGCAGAGGCAGGTTTCCCGCCTGTCCTGGCACCACGGACCACGCTGTGCCCCGGAAGCAGCCAGCAACAGGTCCAGCTCCTAGGCAGAGGCCCACAAGCGGCTTAGCGTGAGTCTCGCCCACAGGCACGGCCCCCCCCCAGCTCCCATTGGCCGGAAACCAGCCAATGGGAGTGTGGAGCACCATGGCCCCCCTGCCTAGAAGCTGGACCCGCTGCTGGCCACTTCCAGGGCACAGCATGGTGTCGGAAAAAGTAGGCACTAACTTGCCTTAGTTTGGCAGCACCGCCGACGGGACTTTTAATGTCTCGGTTGGCAGTGCTGACCAGAGCAAGGCGACCCAGTGCCTTACATTCCATGACCCAGTACTGGGTCACGACCCATGGTTTGAAAAACACTGTGCTAAAGGCCCAATTATGTTGGTCAGGCCAAACAAGTTAGCTGATCCTGGCCAATTGACAAGGAGGAAAAAGGGACAAGTCGAATTAATATATTGTTCACAGTGAATAGTTCAATTAGTTCTAGTCAATATTATACTTCTCAGGAGGGTTTCAATGCTGAGGAAATAGGAGCAAAGTGTATTGACCACAAACAAATGATCAGAATTGATGGATGAGAAGCACATCAAGGGCCACATTGTGCCACTATATTTTAATCCTGTTTTTTTGTATGTGGCTCTAATAAGATTTGGTTTTTAACAATTCTGTTTAAAAATTGATGACCTAATATGGTCCCTGGTCTTTAGAACTTTGCTGTCTACTCTCTTGGGTTGCTGTAGAGTAGAAGAAGCCAAAGACACTCTATCCCTCCACTGCAGAAATTGGTCTGTGTGGCAGGTGGCTGTCACGCAGATGAGTTCAGGTGCCATTTATATTCCATTTCTGGATACTGTATTACAAGACATTCAAGCGCACACACAGCTTCCAAATATACCCCCAATGCCACAGAAATTCTGAGAGACAAGGTGGGTGAGGTAATATCTTTTATTGGACCAGCTAATGTTGGTGAAAGAGCCCCATTTCTCTTCATCAACATTAGTAGTCCAATCAAAGGTATTACCTCACCCACCTTCTCTCTCTAATATCCTGGGACTGACAGGGCTGCAACAACACTGCAAACAGAAATTCTGGAAAGGTTTCTGTGACATTTACTGTTTCCCCCACTGTTGTAGGGCTGTTGCTCTGCGCTCATGTTACAGTGGTAGGAAGAGCAGCTACACTGGGAACAAGAAGCACTTCCACAGCATGAACATCAGGGTAATTTGTGATGCCAGAAACAGCCTTGCGAATCTTTTTAGTAAAATATCCTAAATCCACATATGACATCTTTAATGTAACAGATGTCTACCCTCCACCACATGTTAAAATTTAGTTCAGCTCTGCTTATCGAGTTGGTATAAAGTAAAACGAATTCTTGTTGTTTGAGAGCGTGACAAAGAAATATTTGTGTTACTCCACACTAGACTTTGTGTCCCAGATAGTAACATGTGAATTTTAAATAGGATCCTTTATCTTCAAAATCAGCCACAAGAGAGAGAAATGGGGCTAATAAGAAACAAGCCTTGCAAGGGCCTTGGGGATCCTTAAAATGAGGTTCAGATGGCTGCACAGCGATGGAGGTTCCCCACAGCTCTCACCGTGAAATGACTGCCAAGTGTTAGCTGCAGGCTTGTACAGGCAGTATAATGTGGGCTCACATGAGGTATATTTCTACAATGGAAAAAGCAGCATCAGCCAGAGGAAGGTGGCCAATATGAAGAAGGGGGAAGCAAGTGGAAATGGAGCTAGAATGAGAAGTCTCAGAAATGGGAGAAGAGGATGGTTTAGGGCCAGATCATTGCCGTGAAGGAGCATAAGTGGAGTAAGGCTCCCCAGCCCACATCCCTGCATAGCCACCTCCCTAATTCCTGGGTCTAGGAGTAGGTGGAAAGGGACAGAGAGTGGACGTGGTCTTGGCTCCAACCTTCCAACATACTGACCAGCACAGCTGAGCAGGGGCAGGGTTACGGGGGTGACGATTCTGGGACTAATCTGTTACCAGTAGCATATGACTGGCCCTCCTTCCCTCCGAGCAAGGGAGGAGCAGGGCAAGATGAAGTTAACTCAGGAACTGCTGAATTTCTATCAGGAAGAAATTATGTCTTGGGCACAAACATATATGGTTTTAAAAAACTAAACTGAGTATTAAAGCAAATATATTCATACTTTTCATGTACAAGGCAAAGATGACTCAGGCTGGGTTGCAAGCCAAGGCTGATGGGTATTTTTGGCCAGGGTACTAACCATCAGCAAACTTTGACTGACAATCAGTTTAAAAACAAAAAAGAAAACTGACTATCAGTACATTTTTCAGTAAAAAAAAGGGCACCCATTTGGATGTCAGCTCTTTGGATGGAGCGACTGCCTTGGGGTCTAAATCAGGTTTAAACCAAAGTCCCCCTTCTATTCACATAGAAATTAGTCTGACCTAGGCCAGGACACCCCCTTCACTCAAGCCTGCAGATCCTGTTAGTGGGGTGGTTCAGAGACCAAGTCTCTCTGTGACATGAGTCAGAGCACAGGCATCTTGTAGCGTGGATGCAGCTCAAGTCCAGGTCGCCAGACTTGGATATGGAGAGTTTGCCAACGCCTTCCTGCAATCCACCTGGGTTGCATAGCCCAGCCCTTCCATTCCAGAACTTGCAACTTGCTTCCCAGGCACCAGAAGCAAGCTCCTGATTCAAAGACCCTGGACATGGGTTTACATGAGCAAAGGCAGCTTGAATCTTGATCCCAGAATCTGTAAAAACTGAGATATACAATCACAAATAGAAACTGCACAAGTCCCAAATTGCCATGAAATGGTAATTGCCCTCCTATATAAACTGGATTTGTGTATTTATTGATGAATTTGAGTTTTCATCATTAAGAATTTAGGAGTGTCTGTACCATGTTGGTGGACAGCAAAGGAGATTGACCTCTTGGTAGCACAAATCCTGGTAGCTGAAATCTTTGTAACGGCAACAAATCATATCATTACAGAATTCTAGTAACAAACAACATCCTTCTAACTTTCATAAAGAAGCTTTATTCAGGCTGAAAATTCAAATGCTTAGTTTTAATCCAGCCTATGTACAGACAAATACTGCAACAAACTTACACAAATATGCAAATGATTCATTTAAAAACAAACAATGTACTCATTGCTATTTCATCCCTTTTCTGTTTGCTTTCTGAATGAAAGCTGGCTCTCCCTGTGTGGAGAGCCAACAGAAGGTCTACTATCCATTAAAATAGGGCTTAAGAGGGACTTAAGAGGTGCACAAGGGAGGTTTTCACTCTCCATCTGTTTTCTGGAGTATAAATTTACTCCCAAGATGCCATACAACAAATGACTGATATGAAATATTCTCCCTGATCCAATCCAGAGGTCATGGGGGGCGGGGGCAGAGTCTTAAAAAAAATCAGACAAAAGGGTTTTCAATTATGAGTCCATGGAAATATTTGCAGGTTTTTGTTTTGGAAAAAATGGTTCTCTTCTTTTTCCTCTGCTCTCTCATAACCTCAAAACTAGCGCTCTTTAAAAATTCAAACATGCCTTACAGTTAATCCTCAGTGAGGGCAAGAGCATGTGACATGGATTTGAAAAGTGCTGGTTTAGGAATGAGAAAGTTATTAATGATTAAATTCCCTAACTACTTAGTGGCATCAGCACATGCAGATCGATATTATAAAGTATAACTAGTAGTATGCTTCTCTTAATTTTGGTCAGGACACCTGCTAACTAATTTTTCTACCTGCTACTGTCATAGCTTACAATTATTTTTGGAGGAAATAGCAGGTGATTTTGATTAAGCATTTTTGAAGGCCTCCATGCACCTAGGTATTATTACAACCAATAAAGCTACATTAAAAGAAAGTTGAGATTACAAAGTCAAGCGCTCAAAAGTTAAGAGATGTCAGAATTAATCTGGCTGGCTTGTATACATGTATTCCAATTAGAACTGGGTGCAAAATTATTTAACTGAAACTTTTTTAGGCAAAAAGTGCAGATTTGGCTATGCCAAAGCATTTTGTGAATTTATGTCAATTTCACCAAGTTATTTTGGTAAAAAAAAAAAATCTGAAAAATAAAATGTTTTGTTTCACCATTTTCAAAATGAAACTTTTGGATATGAAACTTCATTTAGAAATTTCCTTTGAATTAATTTAATTGTTTAAAACATTTTTTAAAATGCTCAAAATTAAAATGAAATGCATTGGGTCAGACAAAATAGGAATAAAATGAAACATTTCATTCAACCAAAAGCAATTTTTTTAAAGAAAACTCTGATTCAACAAAACATTTGAAATAACTTCATTCTTGGGTCAACCCAAAACTTTTTTTTTTAATAGCCAAACCCAAAAATGCATTATTTACCCATCTGAATTACAATAGTCTTTAATTACATGATCATATGCTATTTTTTTCCACAGGATCTCCTCCTCATTCAGTGAAAGGGCCATTAATCAACGTTTCTTTGAATGAGAATAAATAAGGCCCTAGGTCTTAATTAATGTACATTACTCAAATCCTGTACTGAACACAAAATTATTAACTTTTTCATGGGTATTTCTACGGTACTCATCACTAGAGTATGAGTGCTTCACAAACATTTAGCTTCACAATGCTCCTGTGAGAACAGGTGAGATTATTATTCCCACTTTATAGATAAGGAAGTGAGGTACAGAGAGATTAAGGCCAAACTGTCAAATCATCAATAATTTTGGGTCTCCAACTTGAGGCATGTATGATCTGATTTTTCAGAGGACTCAAAGCCCAACTCCATCAACTTCATTTTCTGCTGTGAGAACTCAGAACTTCTGCAAATCTGGCCCCAGATGTCTCATGTTGGGCACCCAGAACATGAGGAATGCACAATTAGTGACCACCTGGAAAAGTCTGGTTTAAATGACTTGCTCAAGCATCACATAGGAATTTGGTGGCAGAGACAGGGATACAATGCAATTACCCATGGCATCATTTAACTGCATGAACCATGAGACAACCCTTTCTCTTTCTGCTGTTCCCTGCCTCATTCACTACGTACCTTCCAACTTCTGCAACAAATGAGGCAGGAATCTTACAGTCTCCTTCACTACAAAACCCTGATTCATACAGAGAGCAGATCCTGCCTGTGCACTGAATAAGGCAGTGATCCTGTGGAAAAAATAGCATGTAATCATGTAATGAAAGATTGTATTATAATGCATAGACACAGAAACTCTGAACTAAGGTTTGCACAAACTTTAATTCTAACTTTTCAGGGCTTGATTTTTCAACCTTAATATTCTTTTAACATTTTTTTTAAATTAGGAAATTACATTAAAAAAACTATCAAAAAACAAATTTCAGGTCCCTGCTTCAAAGCATGTAGAGGCCAGAGCCTCTCAATTAAATGGATATAAGATTTTTTTTTAAAAGAGGGGCAGAACAAGATATTTTCCATGAATCTCCTATCAGAAATGGCTGAACCATTTTTTCTGAAATTTTCTGAAAGGATTCATCTTGAGGAAGTCACCTGACATGGAAAATTTCAGACCAAACAAATTTTAGTAAAGTTATAAACGTCTGAAAACAGGGTGAAAAAATGCAGTGCTACCAATTTTGTCTATAATACAGGTAATTATACACCATTTAAAGAGCTTGGACCTTCACTCATGATGAGATCTGCTTAGAGACCAAGGGTTCCCACAGAAACCAGGACGTCTATTAGTTCAGGGAGCCAAACTCTATGCCCATTTCAAGGGAAGACGAGCACAAACCCCACCCTTGAACAAAGTAGTTTCCACAAGTGGCAATGTGCAGTGTGGGTTTTCATTTTATTTTATTGTCACCAACACAATGTCAGCAACTGAGAAAAAAACGTGTTCACAAATGTTACTCCATTTTGGCCAGTATTCAAGCCACTTGACGCTGTTCATATCAAAGCAGTGTTGAATCAACTCATCAATGAAGTAAATGTTTTACTGAAATATAAGTGTTCGCTACCTACCACTTTCCTTCCTCCACTAATTTTATAATTGTGCCAAAAAAGCAATCAAGCTTTAATGATGTTGAGGCACAAATGCAGCTATCATCAATATTTCTCTCAGCCATCAGTTGCTTTTACATCTCAGGGAACTGTCAGAAGTTTAGCTATTGCCAGGGCCCTTCTTTCAATCACTTACAATATCTTTAATGAGTAATCCATCAGCGTAAACACACAATCTTCCAAGACACATGTATGGAAGAATCAAAACAGCCTTGCAAGTATTATTAGCCAGGAAAGCAAAGCACAGAGTCATTCAAAAATTCAATTTGAATGTGTGCTACATCCGTTTCCATTGACTAGTCCCAGGAATTGATGCAGTTACTACAGCCAGGATTAGCAATTCTTTCTAGGGACATCCTTCATAAAAGAAAATCCCTCAGCTGAATGAATCTTTGTCCCAACAAATGAGGAATGCATTGCAGAGGTTTTGACTGGATAAGGTATTGTTCTTGTCCTATACTAAACTGTTCTGAGCTGTTAAAAAATGCCATTTTTCATCCTAGCGGTGGAGAGTGAAAGGGCGCATGTGTATAGCTTGCATATTAGTTTGCTTCGGTTTTAAAGCATGTGGGGACTCCTTTGAGATGAAAGAGGTTATACGATTCACATGACTTCATATACGTATTTATTTATACTTTTCTCCGCTGATGTGGGCCTGTAGTCAGAGTCACTGACAACATGAGCAGCACTGCTGTTTAGGAATAGTTTCACTTATCACCAGTGCTGAGTGGCACTGCAAACTCCACTACCCTATGCACAGTCCAGGCAGAACTCTGCATCACATAGGAAAGCCCACACGACAGCAAGGGAAGCTAATATTTGGAGCAGTTAAAGTAGCAATTCAGTGACACACCCATAAGTATCTTTCTCCAGGATTCAAAGGGATAACTTTCCAACAAAGGATTCTGAGATTTAGCTACATGGTTTCCATTAATTTTAATGGGAGCCATGCAGCTTAATCCCCATGTGATGTGAATTGAATAACAGGGCTGTGACCCCAACAGAATCCCAATGCAAGAGGGCAAGGGGCTCACTGGTACTGATAGTGAGTTTCAGGTCACTGTACAACACCAACTCAATACAATCATAACCTGTATTTAAAAGTGTCAGGTAAGGTATCAATAGAAACCTAATAACACGCTGATCATTAGCGTTATTGCATGGTGTATGTATGGAGGACAAATTCAAAATTACAAACATACTGGGAATTATGTTCTTAAAATGTGCCTGCCAGGCAGGGCTGAAGTTACCCCACCCTAGACAAAGGAATGTGGCTCTGCCACCATAAAGGTACTTCCAATGTGCATTAAAAGACAATGGGAATACAATTTACATAAAAGGTAAACAAAACAATCAAGCCAACAAAGGGAGGAGATAACCACTCAGCATTGTGGCGGGGGGAAGAGGGAGGGAGGAGACTGCAGGAAAATGATCAATTTTCATTTTAGCAAACACCAGCGGGGGAAGAAACCAGCATGGAACGTCCTTCACCAACAGACTCCAGGTCTCCTTCCTCATAGCTTGAATGTGCTTTACTTTGAGGAGTAGCATTCAGAAGAATCCATTTCAAGGATTCACTGGACTATGAGAGAGAGGGGCAAAGAACCCCAAGTGATCTTTCACCTAAGGAGACAAAGGAACAAAGCACTTTAGGCTTTATGGAAGATCCTGACCCGAGGGATAGTCAATCCTCTTGCTGGAAGGAAGTGTGATAAGAATCTTACCTTGACCTGAGACTGTAGTTTTGTTAAGTTTTGGTTTCTATAAATCATTTTTCACTTTTATTTGCATGTAACCATTTCTAACTCTATCGTTTATCCTTGAATTCATTTAAAATCCCATCTCCTTTGGTTAATAAACTTGTTTCATTTTTAATCTAAACCAACCCAGTGCTGTGTTTGAATTGAAGTGATAGGTAAAGCCAGCTAAAATGATAAGCTGTGCAGGTTGTTTCTTGAGACACAAACAAACCTTATTCCTCTGAGGGGTCCAGAAGAGGGCTGGACATTGCAAATTTTGGGAAAATTCGGGACTAGGAGGTGTTGGGGTCATTTTGCCAGGTGTAACCAAATCTGATTCCAGAGTGTGACTGTGGTATGACAACCAGGCTACCGGAGTCAGAGCTGCTGACTCAAGATTGCTTGTCACACAGATACTTTGTGCATGCTCATATGCTGGCTGGGAGCATCCAGACAAGGGAGATGCAGCGGCAGAGCATTACCCCAGCAGGGTTATTGGGCAGGTGATGACACAACCCCTTACTGGTCTGGACTGCATCCCAGAACACGAAAAAGGCCAATCTAGTGAAAGCTTTAAAAAAAAATGGCGGGGCTACGGCCATGTTGTGTCTTTCACATACAAATCCAGCTTTCTTGGTAGTGACTTGCGGCATGACACCTGTTTGTGGACAAAACAATCTATGTAGGTTTAAGTCCTGATCCTCATTGTTCTCACTCCTGTGAATCTCAGAAGGAGTTGAGAGAGCTCAGCGTTTTTTGGGATCAGGCCCCAATTCACAACAGAACTTCTGTACATGCTTAAGTGATGTCCTGAAAAAGCAATGGTGGGGGCTGGGGGCTGACTGCACACACAAAAATCTTTCAGCACCTGCTGCTGTCCAGTGACCTACCATAACATAAAATGAAACAGGAGAATGCCACCTGGTGGACTTGCTCGTTTATATGCTAAAGAAGCTGCTGAAGCAGAGAAAAAAATTAAATTAATATGTGCTGTTACACGTAATTGGCAAGGCAGATATACTTCACAATGGCTTCTCAGTGAGAACTTAGTAACCATCCAGGAGCCATTTCAGGCAGCAAATTACTAAGTCAAGGCAGCGAGATCATGTTTCAATTAAACCTTCCACAGTGATTGTAAATATTCCTGATGGATGTGCAATTCGAAGAGCAGGCTGTGAGAGTATGAATGTCAAAATCGGCTGCAGCTTTAAGAGCACTTTACTGCCATTCTGTGCCTTATTCTTCATTTGGGGTCAAATTTGCCTTGATGGAAAGGGTCACACAAGACTCTCTTCACCCGTTAAGCCACATTAGGCAGCTTCCTGGGATAGGGGGAGAGGTAGCCAACAGTGGATAAGTCACAACTGTGAGTTTCTTTGCACACTCTATCTGCCACAGAGTCTATAAATTAGCTATACATAAGCCAGCACAGAGCGTGGCGATGGGTGCAGGTCAGGGTAGGGGAACAGCCATGGGATCCATACTTATACTGGTGCAGTGACTCCTAACACCCTATGAAAGTGGTGCAGCTGCATTACTATAGCAGTAGATTATAGGGGTAGATTTCACTCCCCTCCTGCCCCTATTTCCCTGCATTTTAGCCTTGATACTTATTTGGCTTCTAGCTAGGGTGCTAAAAAGTATCAGATACTTATGATCTTTTCCATCAAGTAACCTCCAGGGTAGACATTGAGCTATCTCCACAAGCATAGCTTTGCATTATGCTAGAGGTCTCCCCCTTTGTTGACTGAGGGCAGCTTCTGAGCCTATTTCCATCTCTAAAAAGAAATGGTTGGACTTTTGTTTTGTTTTTTCTGCTGAAAAAATCAAAATATTTTTTGTTGATGAAAAATGGTGTCAAGGCCACTCCAGGCTCGTATTAAACTCCCAAGGTTACAGCTTTTCTCTGACTTTGGATGGGTAGATGCTGCCCTAACCCTAACTCCTTTGGACCCAGGAAGGCACACTTGGGAATTCCTCCCTGTGGGGTACCCTCAAGCCCTTTCACCCACCCACCCCTGCTCTGCGGGGAAGAGCTGAGAAAGAAAACAAAGGAAATCAGCTGTTGCCACCAGCTAATTCAACAACATGTGCACAAACCTCTTAGGACACACAAACCCAATCCTGTTCTTAAAAAAAGGTAAATTTTATTAAAAACAAAAAGAAAGAAAATACATCTGGAACTTAGGCTATTGCTAGATTTAAAAAGAGCAAATATAATAATTAAGCATCAAGAATGGTTTTCTTGAGGTCCAGCTTAAAGGTTATAAGCAAAACAAAAGCACCTGGAGTTAGCACAGAGGAGTCCACAAGCCATAAAGAAACAAAAGAGATAAACCTAATCACGTCTTCCTAGACATTCCCTCATCCACTTACATATCGGGAGTTTTTAATAAGTAGTTTCTAGGTATGATTGGATGGTATTTCATACCTGGCTTAAAGCTTCTTACAGCATAGTCCCAGCCCTGTCCCTGCTCTCTGGGAGAACAACCACAGACAGACAAAGGGAAATATTTTAAAAAGTTCTCGCCCTCCCATTGGCTCTTTTGGTCAGGTGCCCACGCCCGTCCTTTTACCTATGGACTTTTTTAACCTTTTACAGATAAAGCAAGTAGAGAACAGTTACTAACAGGTATATTGTAGCTAACTTGCTGGCTGGGTGTCCATAAAAGGGAGCTACCCCACACCCCTTCATTTATCACAGATGGGGACAAAAGTCCAGCCAACACCTGCATGTGGCAACACAAGTTATGGTACAGAGCAAAATAGTCTGGGAGATTTACATTGCAGGGTTTGTCTTCCCATCTGTGGGATGCCCATTCATTCTCTCATCTCTGTAAAAGGAAGCATTAAGTCCATCCACTGACTCTGAACACTTTCTGGTAGCTGAAGGAAGGGCCTGGAAAAATGCTCTTCAAACAACAGGCTAAGAAGATCAGTTATTAACTTGCTGCCATGGCTTTGTGTTCTTTAGCAGCTTATGTGAATAGTCCCACTGACCGCATGCATGAGTACACACACACACACACACACACACACACACACAGTGTCTATCTATATGTATATATACATAAGTATACAAGCTAGTGCATGTGTGTATGTATATATAATAGATATGTATACACACACAATATCAGTAGTCCCACAGTCAATGGTACGATCTATATTATATAATATAGATAGGTATATTTGTGTGTGTGTGTGTGTGTATACACACACACAGGTATATAAATAATTAGACTGTATTGATATAAAATAAATTATGAAATTGCTAGAAGTTGAAATAATCAGTGTGCTGCTCTTCTTGGACAGAGAGAGTTGATGTTTTAATAGCTTACACAGGAACAGAAGTGGGCAGCTTGTCCCAGCAGTATACTGTGGTTTCCTAGGTAACTGTACTTGAAATAAGGTGATGTCTGGAACTGGGTTGTAGCAAATCAATTTGTTGTAGGTGCATACATAGAAAAATGAAGCCACCCAGAATCCTGCTGATTCTCAGCTGCTACATTGTATCACCTAGTTATTTCAGTAATGGAAGATTTCAGTGAGTTTTAATGATCAGCAACACATTTTTCTTTCGTGGGGAGGGACACAGAAAATATTATTATGCCTATTATGTAGTACTGATACAGTTCCATAGCTCTGCATTATGCTTCCCAGACGAATGAAAAATGGCAGATCCCAGCCCTGAGGACTTTACAATCAAAGCCCTGATCCTGCAAATCCTTGCTCATGTGCTTACGTTTACACGCATGAGTAGTCCCAGTGATAGCAATAGGACTACACCATTGGCATTCATCTGACAACTCATGTGCAACCAGTCAAGCACATGCACCAATGCTTGTGGAACTGGGGCCAAAGCTTGCTCCTTTTATGCCCGTAGTCCCACTGATTCATTACTTATGGGGATAAGGTGAGAAGGATTTGGCCCTAAAATTAGACATAGCATAGTAAGAGATGAAAACAGTCAAAGGATAGAGGTTAGCAGTTATGGGACAGCCCAGTGGTTAGGGAATTAGACTAGAACTTGAGAGACATAGGTGCAAGTTCATACCCTGCCACTGACTTCCTCTGTGATCTTAGGCAAGTTACTTCACCCCCCCTCCCCCGTGTCTCTGTTCTATATGTAAAATGGGGGTCAAAGTACTTCCCTACCTCATAGGGGTGGTGTTGTGAGGATGAATACATTAAAGATTATGAGGTGCTCAGATACTGTGATGATGATGGCCGTAGAAGTATCTTAGATAGAGGGCTACAACAGTGCAAGATCATGACATCTGCTAATTCTACACACACTTCATGTTAATTCCATTTCATATTTACAATTAACGAAATATAATAAACAATGTTTAGAATGAAGACCATTACAGAGACTGGTGTCTAAAACAACAATAGAAATATTTAGCATTGGTGAATCTCTGTGAAATGTCCATATGTGCTTCATTTGCTTTCATTTTATTAGAAAGGGTAGTGTAAACACTGAAGGGACACCATCAATACAAAAATCACACTTCTGTCTGAACATTCTTCTGCATTCACACAGCCAGTTTATGCTGTATATTTGACAGCACTTCAGAGGCCCGGTTCTGCCAAGTGCTGAATAACTCCAGTGATGAGAAGCTGAAAACATCCAGCACCTCCAGGAGTTGCTTAGCAGCTTGAAGGATTGGGCCCTTAAAGATAGGGAAAATATGGTTGCAAAATCAGAAAAATTAGCAGATGGCTCAAGGTAAGTTTTGGGACCTGAAACCCCTTCAGTCAAATACGAAAAATGAATTCAGTTTCTAGTTTCAGAGTAGCAGCCGTGTTAGTCTGTATCTGCAAAAAGAAAAGGAGTACTTGTGGCACCTTAGAGACTAACAGATTTATTTGATCATAACCTTTCATGAGCTACAGCTCACTTCATCGGATGCATTCAGTGAAAAATACAGTGGGGAGATTTATATACACAGAGAACATGAAACAATGGGTGTTACCATACACACTGTAACAAGAGTGATCAGGTAAGGTGAGCTATTACCAGCAGGAGAGCAGGGGGGTGGGGGAGAGATGGGGGAACCTTTTGTAGTGATAATCAAGGTGGGCCATTTCATAGATATTTAGATCAGAAGGGACTATTATGATCATCTAGTCTGACCTCCTGGACAACGCAGGCCACAGAATTTCACCCACCACTCCTGCAAAAAAACCTCACACCTATATCTGTGCTATTGAAGAATGTCTGAGGAACAGTGGGTGGTGGGGGGGGAATAAACATGGGGAAATA
This sequence comes from Chelonia mydas, assembly GCF_015237465.2. NCBI lineage: Eukaryota > Metazoa > Chordata > Testudines > Cheloniidae > Chelonia > Chelonia mydas. The sequence continues at coordinate 114,697,661 of NC_057850.1, forward strand.
GTTTTACTTTGTGTAATGACCTATCCACTCCCAGTCTCTATTCAAGCCTAAATTAATTGTATCCAGTTTGCAAATTAATTCCAATTCAGCAGTCTCTCGTTGGAGTCTGTTTTTGATGTTTTTTTGTTGAAGAATTGCCACTTTTAGGTCTGTAATCGAGTGACCAAAGAGATTGAAGTGTTCTCCGACTGGTTTTTGAATGTTATAATTCTTGACGTCTGATTTGTGTCCATTTATTCTTTTACGTAGAGACTGTCCAGTTTGGCCAATGTACATGGCAGAGGGACATTGCTGGCACATGATGGCATATATCACATTGGTAGATGTGCAGGTATTGTGTCTCTTTAATGCAAGTGTTCTTGTATTCATTTTTAACAAATGTATAGACAAAAAGAAAGGCAAAAATGTTATAATTGTTTAACAAGACATCCAGAAATGCTGACCATGGTTCTTCTCTGAACCATCTCTAATTTATCAACAGCTTTCTTGAATTGTGGACACTAGAACTGGACACAGTATTCCAAAAACGGTTGCACCAGTACCAAATACAGTGGTAATATAACCTCTCTACTCCTATTCAAGATTCTCCTGTATATCCAAGGATTTCACTGGCCACAGTGTCACACTGGAAACTCATGTTCTGCTGATTATCCGCAATGACCTCCACAAGTCCTTTTCAGAGTCACAGGTTCCCAGGATAGAGTCCTCATCTTGTAAATATGGCCTACTTAGAATCATAAAACTGTAGGGCTAGAAAGGACCTCAACAGGTCATCTAATCCAACCCCCTGTGCTGAGGCAAGACCAAGTATACCTAGACCATCCCTGAAAAGTGTTGATCTAACCTCGCCTTAACATGCTGGCCGCTGCTTCCCGCTGTTCCCATTGGCCGGGAACAGAGAACCACAGCCACTGGGAGCTGTGGGGGGTGGTGCCTTCGGACAGTCACTGTCAGCAAAATGTCTTGCAGCCTGCAATCAGATTACCCTGGTGGGCCGCAAGTTGCCCACCACTGAGTTATGCATTTGATTCTTCTATGTTCCAAGATGTATGACTTGACGTGTGGCCATATTGTTTGTGCCCAGTTTCTCACGCAAGCCAGATCCCATGACCTATCCTCTTAATTTATCACTCCCCCATATTCATATTAATAAATTGAGTCTCATTTATGAGCATCCCTGTGAGGCAGAAAGGTATTGTTATCCCCACTAGATACATGTGAAACTGAGGCACTGAAAGCAGCCTAAATTCAAGGTCATAAACAAAGACTGTGGCAGAACCAGGATCTCTTAATTCCCAGCCAAATGCTTTAACCATGCAACTATCCATCTTTGCTATTGTCGCTGTTTGAGTCACTGCACCTTACTCCATACTTAGATTCATAGATACTAAGGTCAGAAGGGACCATTATGATCATCTAGTCTGACCTCCTGCACAACCCAGGCCACAGAATCTCACCCACCCACTCCTGCGAAAAACCTCTCACCTATATCTGAGCTATTGAAGTCCTCAAATCGTGGTTTAAAGACTTCAAGGAGCAGAGAATCCTCCAGCAAGTGACCCATGCCCCATGCTACAGAGGAAGGCGAAAAACCTCCAGGGCCTCTTCCAATCTGCCCTGGAGGAAAATTCCTTCCCGACCCCAAATATGGCGATCAGCTAAACCCTGAGCATATGGGCAAGATTCACCAGCCAGATACCCAGGAAATAATTTTCTGTAGTAACTCAGATCCCACCCCATCTAACATCCCATCACAGGCCATTGGGCCTATTTACCATGAATATTTAAAGATCAATTAATTACCAAAATCATGTTATCCCATCATACCATCTCCTCCATAAACTTATCCAGTTTAATCTTAAAGCCAGGTAGGTCTTTTGCCCCCACTGCTTCCCTTGAAAGGCTATTCCAAAACTTCACTCCTCTGATGGTTAGAAACCTTCATCTAATTTCAAGTCTAAACTTCCCAATGACCAATTTATATCCATTTGTTCTTGTGTCCACATTGGTACGGAGCTTAAATAATTCCTCTCCCTCTCTGGTATTTATCCCTCTGATATATTTATAGAGAGCAATCATATCTCCCCTCAGCCTTGTTTTGGTTAGGCTAAACAAGCCAAGCTCCCTGAGTCTCCTCTCATAAGACAGGTTCTCCATTCCTCGGATCATCCTAGTAGCTCTTCTCTGTACCTGTTCCAGCCTAACCAGAAAATGTGTGATAAACCACACCACATGCACATTCAATACAACTTTTTTCACAACCTGTAGGTCAGGTCAGGGACCTTCCACATATCTACCTGTCCCTTCCAGGATGGAAATCAAAGAGAGAGGGCCTCATCACCCACCCCATCCATGGATCTGGAAAAGGATCTCATGGATCTTGGAACTTGTGTGTGGAGAGAAGAAGGAGAGAGAAATTGGGTCTGCTGGAATCACATGGGACACACATTATTACTTCTGGCAACCAGAGGGAAGTCCTTCAGAAAGTTAATACAGGTTCAGGAGCCATCTCTCTGGACCAAGCAGGGACATGCACAAGGGGGGTGGCAAGCAGGGGCCAGGCCCCCCCCCCCCAATAATTGGCAGGGGCACAGAACTCCTCGGGCCCTGGTACTGGAGCAGGAAGAGCGAGCTCAACCAGGGCCGGGGCAGGGAGAGTGAGCTCCTCTGGCCCTGGGGCTGGGGCGTAGACACAGAAAGTGCCCCTCCAAAAGGGGTCAGATTTTTATTCCTGCTCATGCCCCTGCTACCAAGAAAGGTTCCAACGGCTCTGGCAGCATGACTTTATATCCCTATGCAGATGGCCTGCAATCTTGGCAGAGCACTGAGACTCATACAAATCTGGAGGAATCTACTGGATTTGAGTGATGGACCCTTATTCTCTTTATGAGTGGGAGCGTGAGTGGAAAGGATGTAACCTTTTGCTGAGTAAAGACTCATAGGATGGGGACCCATCATTTGCATTCATAAAATTAAACTGCATTCTTATAGCTCATGTTCATTTACTGCAGCTTCATCAGATAACCTAGCAACATCTACAGTGATGCTTCTAGAGAAAGGTTTCATGGTTGTAGGCATGATCTATACCTTCCATAAGGCCAGGGCTGCTGGGCAATGTGCACTGAAGGATTCTCCAGCTTCTCCCTGGCTCTAATGGAGCCTTTCCTCATGGGTGGAAGCTACTGGAACTCTATTTAGTTTATAAGCTCTTGGAAGAAGGGTTTTCTATGTGTACAGTGCCTACATTAAGTAGTAGGTCCCTGATTCCCAGCTTCACTGCAGTAGCAATAGTAATAACAGTGACGATTATTCCTGGAGAAACACTTTTTCTCATGCAACTGTATATATTCTAGGAAATCAGCTATTGTGAGTGTCCCTGTTGCACCGAAAACAAATCAAGGCATTCAAAACTGACCATCATATAAAGCAACATTTCATCTCTAAACAAAACTTGTTTCCCCTCTAGAACAGGGGTCCTCAGCCTGGAGGATCATGACATCTGGGAGTGTCACAAACAGAGGTCAGGAGGTTGTAACCATTCTTCCCCCCTAGTGGGGGGGGGGGGGGACAGAAGTTCCTTTAAATATTGAACTCCTCTTTTATCTCTTCCTCAGTCCTTGCAAGTACCCAGCTGCTCATGCCCCACTACTCACCTCTTCACAAAGTGGTGGATAAACACACTAGCTAGATGATGCTGCAAATATGACCATTAATGAAATAGCAGTGATGACTCTAGGTTTCAGAACCAACTCTATTATGAAAATCATGTCAGTTTACATATCTGTGGACAGTTTGAACCAATAGTGCCTGAAGCAGGTGTCAACAGGCTGTGAACAGCTGACACTCACACATTGGGTGTCCACTGGCTGCTTTTTAAAAATCCGGAGCAAGGCATGGTAAGTGATGTCTTAATAAGTGGTGGTAGTAGGTCATGGTAAGTGGTGTCTTAATATAAACTTCCTAAAACAATCATTTTGGGAAACATGAGGTTTTTGTTGGTCTCTTTTTCTGCATGTGAAATCTTTTGCTTTTAGGGGTTGGGGGGGGGGGCATGCGGGATAAGGCATTTACCATGTTTGTTGGCCTTTAATGCTCCTTTAACTCACACTTGGATTTTGTGGTCCTGCCTTTCCATATTAGGCCCTCTTCAGGCACCATTTACCTAGCAGAGGATACAGATTTTCACAGCGTGTGGACGATACTGGTGAGTTCCATTGACCTGTGACAGTGAACTTGGCACATATACAAGCAGGGCTGTGTATTCCAGAAGCTAGGCAAGGAGCCAGCAACAAAGAGTGAGAGTGGCCAAAGCAATCAAATTCAATGTGTTGTAGTCTTAAAAAATAAGAGAGAGAGAGAGAGAGAGAGAGAATGTCAAAGCAATAAGCTCACAACAAGTTGTTGTCTTGGGCAGCCCAGCTTATGGCTTCATTCCTATTCTTTACTCCATCCTACTGCCAAATGTAATTACATATCCCATTTAAAAATACACTAAAAGCAATGCAAAAAATTACACCCATTCTCCACATGATATTTAAGATTTCCTTCTGGACACAGGGTGACAGGGTGAGACATGAGAGAGAGGCTAGGCAGGTATAGATGCCACCTGTCACCTCTACGTGTCATGTATTTGCATGGCCACATCAGGCAGACACCACGCAGAACTTTAATGCCACTTAGCAGCAGTTTCACAGCTGCCTTCCTGTCCTGCTGTGCCTACTGACGGGAACCACTTGCTGCATCTCCTGAGGTAAGCAAATGAGATGGTGACTGATAGTGAATGACTGAATAAGTGTGAGTGAATAATGGAGTGAATGAGAAGGAACAGGAATGAAAATAGGAAGAGAGCTGGATGAAATTTTTTGGCAGAAGCCTTTTTTCCACTAAAAATGCATTCTGTCAACTGAAACATTTCATGAATTTGTGTTAAATTCACAACATCGTTTTGGTTAAAAAAATGGGGAAAAAATAGAAAAATCTGAGCACTTTGTTGTGACACTTTCTAAATAAAATGCTTAAGTTTTTCAATTTGAAATGACTTTGTTTCAGAATTTATTTCAAATTCATTTTCAAAAAAATAAATAAATGGCTTTTAAAGCTCAAAAATGAAACAAAACTTTTCATTTCAGGCCATACAAAGATATTTTTTTCTTGACTTATCAGTTCTCCAAAAAAAAAAAAAAAAAAAAAAATTTGAAACATTTTTGTTTCAAGTTGACCCAAAATTATTTTTCTTTTTCATTTTCAAAACAGCCAGTGACCTGACAAATCAATTAGTCACACAGCTTTAAACAGGAATCAGAGCAGGAGTGCATGAGAAAGAGAAAGGTACTGCACTCACAAGAATGAAGGGGTAGCAGCTTGGCCTTCATGGTAAAGCACTGGGCTGAGAGTCAGAAAACATGGGTTATAATTTGTCTCTTACTGTGCTAGAAAATAGGGATACTACCACCTACCTGTTTCACAGGGATGTTGTGAGGTTGACTTCATTAGTGTTCATTAAACAAAAGTTCATGATGAAAGTTCCTAGGATGAAATGTGTACAAAGTATTATTAGTACCTGGGGGTAAATGGGAAGGAAACTTGGCTGGCCCCAATCCACATTATTTAAGCATTGTCCCATTTTATACAGGGTGAACCCACGAACTGTAGATCAACTTGCAAGATTTTAAAGGAGCTTAACACAACTTCCTGGTCCCATATGTTGTCACTATGATGCAGCATCGCACTGTGTTATTAGGAAACCTCAAAGCCACCTGTGGCTAACCTTGGCAACACATGTGTGACCTACTTCAGTTTCTCCTTCTTCCACCCATGCAAAGGCATATTTTATCTGTCAGTGGCAAATCCAACCCCTTTTATTTTTAGAAAGTTCACATAGAATAGAATATCAGGGCTGGAAGGGACCTCAGGAGGTCATCTAGTCCAACCCCCTGCTCAAAGCAGGACCAATCCCCAAATTTTTGCCCCAGATTCCTAAATGGCCCCCTCAAGGATTGAACTCACAACCCTGGGTTTAGCAGGCCAATGCTCAAACCACTGAGCTATCCCTCCACCCAAAAGGGAAAAACAAATCATCCCAGCCATGGCTTTGTCAAGCCTGACCTTAAATTTTTTTGCCCCAGATCCCTAAATGGCCCCCTTAAGGATTGAACTCACAACCCTGGGTTTAGCAGGCCAATGCACAAACCACTGAGCTATTCCTTCCACAATCCAGCTCCATCACAGTCAAAAAAATTCCTCACAAAGTAAAATAAGAACACAGTGCAGCAGCTCTTCAATCCAATTCAATGGTCACCATTCCCAGGTCACCCACCCGAGAGTCATTAACTTTTATGTCCCAAGGTCCTTTAGCTGCAGTTCCAGGGCCCCACTCTCAAGACTATCCAGCATGAGTTCCAAGACCCTGCTCTCCTTCAACTCATCTTCTGCAGCCCCAATCAGGTCTTCCACCAGAGGGCTCCCCTCGGTGTTCCACTCACCAGGACTCCTCACCAGTGAGTCCTGCCGGTACTCAGGAGAACCTCCCTCCCAGACCAAGCCCTTGTTCCTGGGCTCCTCCCGCAGCCCTCTCCATCAGCTCTTCTGCCAGAGAACTCCCTGCATCGTTACACTCCCCAGGCCTCTTTGACAGGGCATACTACCCCTGCTCCAGGGGACCCTCCCTCCAGAGTTAGCCCCTTGCTTCTGGGCCCAGCTTGCACTGACTAAGCTGATTCTTCCCCTCATTCTGAGGAGCCTCCACCCAAATCAAACTCCACAGGGAACCCCAGCTCTAGCCAGTCCTCCTAACATCTTTCCTCAGAATTTTTCACCAGCTGTTTCCAGTTACTGCTCTACTTCAGGTCTCCTGCAGCCCTTTGCCCTCAGGCAGCTTTCACCTGCCACTGACTAACTCTGAGACTCACCTAAACTGGATCCCTCCACTCCTTCCTAAAGGGGCCCATCACCCTGTGACACACTGGAGCTGCATTTGCAGCTAGTCAAAAATTTCCATCAAAACTTTATTTCTTTGACTGAAAATTGGGTTTTGAACTCAATGGAAATTTTCACAGAGTCTGTTGTCTGCAGAAAAAATTGACTTTTTTTTTTGTGAAAAACGTCTTTTAAAAAGTCAAAAATTTCTGTGCAAAATTGACAAACTCCCCCACCCCCATTTTCATGGAAATTTTCTGAGGGGGGAGGGAGACCTATTTTCCAGTGACCTCATGAGACACAGAAAGATGTTGCTGTGTCTTGACACAACAATCACAAGAAATAAGCCCACCCACAGATTTTCATTTTACAAGACATGTATTTACTATATATAAAAATGAGGAATCTTTGCTTGTTTGGTCAAGCACACTGTACACACATCTATGCTGGGTAACTGTGTGATCTTATTTCTGGGGTCCCCTGCCTCCCCTCCTCCCATTTGTTGCCCCTTCACTACATCATCTGTGAAATCAGAATGCAAGATCTTCAAAGCAAGGACCATGTGAAATTGATCAGCACTATAAGGTACCCAATACACTTTGGGTCACTGTACAATAAAGATTTGTGCTACAGCAGCACTTAAAGCACAGAGTGATTAAGTGACTTGCCCAAGGTGCCCACAGGAAGTCTGTGGAGGAGCCATGTTCTTCCTCTGAATGTGATTTATATCTTGATATCACAATGCAGAAGTTTGTCCTTCAAAATAAACAGTTAAAGGTGGCAACCCCTGTTGCCAGTCCTTACATATGACAACATACCCTGGGATATTTTCTTCTGCAAGAAGCCTATAATTAGTGGGAATGGCATGTGTTTTTCAAGAGAAACATATAACTCCTTAGACACACTTATGGCCTTTCAAGACACTTGCTTTGGTTTTACTGGTTAGATATGTTGCACCCTTGAGGTAAATTTATAAGGTGGGCATACTAGAGTGGTGAGAGGGCACAAGGAAGCTTCTCTCTGCTCAGCACAACAGTGCAGGCACAAGGACTAATATCCCAGAAAGGGGTGTCCTAACGGTGTCACAATGGCGCCAGGGCCCTGATACATCCTAATCACCACGATGGCTGAGCTAGGAAGACAACTGGCTCCCTTTGTTGCAGAAGTAATGCAGAAGGAGCCTTTCCCTGCCTTCTCCCTTAGCTCAGTTCAGCCTCTCGGGAGCCATAACTGAACCCCTCAGCCCTCACTTTCCCCTGAGAGTGATAACAATACTGTAGCTATTTTTCATTTAAAAAAAATCCACTTTCAGCTTGATCAGGATCCAAACTCTGAGTGATAGTGATAAATGTACTGCTGTCCTCCTCACTCTCCTTCTATTTTTCAGATTCTGGTATGGATACTCCTGAATGGAGGCATCAATTTCCAGGACAACAACAATGGGTTTCAATCTCCGATTATTTAATGAGGACTTATAAATAAATAGTACTTCTTCAGAGAAGCTCTATTCGAAATCTCCATGGGATCCTAAAGAACTCTGGAACTGAAATAACTCACGGGCTCTACAGTCCTTAGTAAACACAATTTAATCTAAGAATAGCAAGACATTGTTCTGAAATGAAAAATAATCATTAAAGCCACGTGGCACAATGGTTTAACATATAGCATCAACAGACCTGGCTATGCCAAATTTAATTAAGGAATTTTCTTTGTGGCAATAATTTATCATCCAAGGTAGAATAAAAGGTATTCAATTTCTTAGCATTCAGTTTCATTTAGGTGTACAATTAGTGGGTTTATACTATTGCAAAACAATTCAGCTACGAAATCAGAGCACCAACAAAGAGTACAACTAAATCTATTAGCAATCTTCAAACACTAATTGGATACAGCTCTGGACAGGACATTTTATGTGTGTCATATTTCTCTCTCGCTCTTTCTATCTCACACACACACATAAATGTGCGTAACCATTTAGTAGAAATGATTGGTTGAATGCTACTGTAATGCTACTAATAATAAAAGCAGTATTTTTTTTTACAGACATCGCCAAGGGCATCTTTTAGTAAAGATGCAAAGAAAAAAAAAAGCTATAAAATCTCCTCTTTTTCTAAAGAGACCATGCAGGAACAATTTCTTCATTAGCCTCATGCTAGTTCCTTATGCGTTCCCAGTAACCAGGGACCAAAATGGATCACGACTATGGCACCCAAGTGGTCCTATTGCCAAGCATCTTTTGCCACTATTTAAACTAGTGGGCAGTGTGGGTGTAAAATGCTACCACATTGTCAGCTGTAAGCAGACAGAAACTAACCTGTTGACAACAAAAAGCCTATTTGTGTATCACGGTCACATTTCCCGGGGAGGTAGCCAGGGGTGTGAGGCACCTCACTACCACCTGCCCTTAGTGTGAGGAAGCCTTGTCTGTGCTTGCCAAGGTCAGCTCCCCACCTCTGTCAACTACAGGCAACACAAGCACTCCCCTCTAGGCCTAAGCAGGGCACGCTATCTCTCTCCAGGTTAGCGGTAGGCACACTCCAACCCCAAGCCCTCCAAGTGGCTCCCTGGAGTGGGCAGTCCCTGTTCCATTGGACATGCACAGTATTCACAAATTCACTGCTTCCAAAGAAGCGGTACACCCCAGCTTACCAGTTCCACCTCCAATCACTGCTCTGCTGAACACAGAGGTATGTTTACAGTGAAAAAAAATAAAAGTTTACTTTTTATTCATTAGAGATTCAAGCAATAGAAAGTAGAAGTGTTGGAAACAAATGGTTACATATAAAATAATACACCTACCTAGACTTTACTTAACTAGATACTTTTCTGCCTAATAGAGCAATACTCGTCCCAAATCCTTCCAGTGTTTTACAGCCAGACGTGGCTGTGATCTTCCATTTATGAGACGAGTCACACTGTCAGCTTGCTTCCTTGGTGAAAGATTCAATGTGTCTCTTGGTAGATTTAGATATATCAGGACAGTTCTTTGTTCTTATCCACAATCTGGACATCTGGACACACCCTACTTATTGGTTTCCTCTTTTGTCAGTTTTGCAATCTTTTGATTAGCATCAGGCTCAATATGCAAACAGATTTACATTGTAAAAGACACACGATGCACATATGACCAGCCAGCAAGAAACACATCTATTACCCTTTGCTCACCTCCTGGTTACCTGCCTTAACAACATAATTTTCAGGACAGACACATAACTTCTTAAATGTTATCTGTACATTCATTTCACAGTGATTATGACTGGCTCTAAGCAGAGCTCTCATCCTTTAGTGAGATATTATGCATACATCCAACTCTAAGCACCCACTATGCCCGCTGCCAGTTGAGACAATGAGGTTCCTGGGTCACAATCAGATACAGGGCACAATCCTGCAGATTTTATTCAGGAGATCTTAACATTCACCAAAAGTTAATCTCATCCCAAAACCACAGAGGTGATGCTGGAAGAATTGCTACCTGTGTTCCCACTTTAAGTTTGTTCATGTGCTGGTCAAGTGATAGTTTTGCCTGAGTAATATCGGCACGGTAAGGCTCCTAGTATAGTATATAAAGTAGCAGAATAACCTACTGGGAAGTAAACTAGGGGAAAAAACACTTATTCTAAAAAAATAAATGCAGAAAAAGAGATAATTGATGAAATTATGGTTGTACATATGCTATTATTAACTGGAAGGACAACCAAATCTAATTCAACAACAATAACCATTCTTTATTGCTACAATACCCTCTGCTTGAAGGCCTCTGGGCACTAATCAAGCTTAAAATTAAAATAAAATCTTAAAGATAAAAGGCTTGGGATCACATAATCAATAACAACATGGGGCGCAATCCTGAAAATATTAGGCAAGGAAATAATTTTACTCAGATAAGCAGTACTATTGAACTCAGAAGGACTACTCATGGGAGTAGAGTAAAGCTACTAAAGGTGTTTACGGGTGAAATTCTGCCCTAGCTGAATTGCAAATCTCCCATTGACTTCTCTGGGGCCAGGATTTCACCTTAAGCATTTACAGGATTACAGATGTACACATATATGCAACAAACAAGCTAACTTCTCTCACCTCTTCATTGTCATTATTATTTGTATTATTATCTGTATTACATTGGCTACAACCAAGATCAGGCCCACCATGCTAGATATGCACAATCACATGGAATTTGAACCAGTCCCTGCTCTGAAGAGCCTACAATCTTGATAGACTAACAGAACAAATAGTGGCAGAAAGTGATTCAACATGCAGTGCAGAAGATTGGGAACCCAGACACAGAGATTAAATGACTTGCCCAAGATCACACGGTGGCAGAGCTGAGAATATAATATATGTCTCTCAACTTTCAGTATAGAAATAAAATCCTGGTTATCCTGGTTAAATATTTGGCATTTTAACACCCCTCCACCCCATTTCACAAGTCAACATAAAACTGTAAAGGAAATAAAATATATTAAGCCTAACAGTAGCTCAGCGCACTCATTAAGCAGGTGGCTCCATCCTGTTAACTTCTTCCCAGCTTTCACTGGCAGTCCCAGGTAGAGTTTGTAGCAGTAGTTTAGTGCACAGGTTACAAAGGTATGGATGAAACAAGAAGAGCCTCTAGTCTCTTTGCCACTAGAGATGAAAGTCTCTTGGACATTTGAGGTACATCTACACTTCAAAAAGAATTTAAAAAACCACAGGGGTGAGCCTCAGAAGCTGGGTCTACAGACTCAGGCTCACACTTCGGTGCTAAAAACAACAGTGTAGAAATTCCCGCTCGTGCTGGAGCTCAGGGTCTAAGCCACATGCCTCCCACCGGGTTTCAAAGCCTAAGCGGGACTGTCTACACAGCTATTTTTAGCACCATCGTGTCAGCCCCACGAGCCCGAGTCTCTAGACCTGGGTTCTAAGACTTGTTGTTACGGGATTTTTGTTTGAGGTTTTGGGGTTTTTTGGTAGTGTAGACATACCCATAGAGAACAGAAGTCTAGTGCAGGTTGTGACAAAGTTCCTCCTCTACCTTGGTGGGTCCTGCACTTATTGATGATTTGCTCGCCTCAGAGGTTCACGGCAGCCCTCAGTTTGGCCACTTTAGTGGCTCAAATCTGCCATTCACTCAGTTAGCCTCATCACTGGCCAGCATGGGGAAAGGAAGAAGAACAATCCCCGCAGTCTCTCCTGATCCACCTCGTGGATCGGGGAACAAGCCAGAGACCTTCCCCTCTGGTGAAACCCACAATCCAGTTCAACTCCTCCGGTATCAAATAGGGAGTTGGGGGAATGGACAGATGGGGGGAACCCAGGCCTGCCCTCTATTCCGGGTTCCAGCCCAGGGCCCTGTGGATTGCAGCTGTCTACAGTGGCTCGCGTGACAGCTACAACTCCCTGGGCTATTTCCCAATGGCCTCCTCCCAACACCTTCTTTATTCTTACCAAAGGACCTTCCTCCTGATGTCTGATAATGCTTGTACTTCTCAGACTTCCAGTAGTACGCTTTCTCACTCTCAGCCTCTTGCGCTTCTTGCTCCCAGCTCCTTGCATGCATGCCACAAACTGAAGTGAGCTCCTTTTTAAACCCAGGTGCCCTGATTAGCCTGCTTGTCTTAATTGATTCTGGCAGCTTCTTGATTGGCTGCAGTTGTTCTAATCAGCCTGTCTGCCTTAATTGCTTCCAGAAAGTTCCTGATTCTTCTGGAACCTTCCCTGTTACCTTACCCAGGGAAAAGGGACCTACTTAACCTGGGGCTAATATATCTGCCTTCTATCACTCTCCTGTAGCCATCTGGCCTGACCCTGTCACAAGGTGTTACCTAGTGTAAGCAACATGTCTTGCATATAAATTGAGTGTATTTTAAAAAGGACTTTTGTTGGTAAGGCAGTACCAACTAATGACAAAGGTAGATTGAATGTGTCGTAAACATGATGCATTTTGTCCATGAGCTTACAGGAAATCTAAATGGTTTTAAATAACTTTGTTCAAATGTCCTGAAGTTTTTAATGGAGAATGAAAATGATGAGGGTCACATATTAGTATTTTACTGACTACAAGCCAAAAAGGTTGCTTTGCAAACATTTTGAACTTTCTATCTGATCAGAGTTACCTTCCATTTGAGGATGCAACTTCCACTGGCATCAACATACTGATGGGTGAAAAGGAGAACACATCCTTCTGTCCACGGGAAAAGATTTTGGACCTTTCCATTTCCAAAATAATTAATAGAATGAATGGGTTTGGGGGTTTTGTGAATTGCGGCTTGTGCTCGTGATTTCATATTTTCTGCAAAAGTATCAAAAAGAAACAATTATTTGGTGGGGAGGATGTCTTTCAAACATTCTCATGGAACTTTTCCAGTTTTCCAACAGATAAAAGGACCATTTCAGAAGAAAAATGTCCCTTTTTTTTTAAAGGTCCTTTTGGTCTCAAATGGTTAAGACCTCTGTTTTAAGTCTCTCCCCTCACCCCACCCCAAAAAAGCTCTTCCAGCAGCACAGTGCCACCTAACACCATGTTGTAAGGAACTCTTCACTTACCTGTTATTTTCAGGAGAATCATGCTTCTATTCTTAAAGGATTTTTGTTGCTCTTGGTTTGCACATCTCTTCCCTTATTAAATCATTCACCATGTAATTTACATCATATTGCTCAATTAAGGGGAAACTCTTTTGCTGCGGCATGTGTTGGAGGATGAATAGAATCAATCAACTTTCTTACAAGACTAGAATCTCCATACAAACCATTCATTTCCGAGCTTACTTCTGCAGAAACAATAAAATGAATGCTATTGTACTACCTTGAAAATGGGCATTTTAAATGCTTATGACAGGTATGTTGTAAATGTTCATGACGGATATATTGTATATTTTTCATATCTCTGGTTAGAAAATAAAAGGGGTCTAACTTAATAAGCATCAAGCGCTTGGATTTGGTGCTGGGGTACTAATAGGTGTCTGTGCCATGCCACCATTTTCATGTCTCTCAGCTGTTGAAAGGAAAAAGGAGGCAGAGAAAACATTGTCAGGCCATCACTTCCAGGGAGAATGTCATCACTTTGCCCTCTAGCTTCCAATTCCAGTTCAGGCACTACTAATAGGAATTATGCGTGTGCGTATGGACAGAATAAAAAGACATCTTCTACACACAAGTATAAAGTCAACTGCTGTGTCTATTGCAGACCACCCATCATACTGGAGAAGCTGACCCTAATTAATTTAAACCAGGCTCACCTTGTTTTACTATAAGCAATTAAGATTAATTTGTTTCTGTAGCACCAAGAGTCTGTTATGGCTATTGTCTTCAGTGGTGCTTAGCAGCTTGCAGGATCAGTATAATGGTGATAATTTACAGATGAGGGCTGGGGAATTGGGAACAACGACAAATAAAGTGACAGAGCAGCAGTTCTTGACATTTTTCATACCAGGACCTCCCACCCAGGTAGCCAGGATCTCACTCACACCACTTCCTTCCCATTTAGCAATATGGGAAGGGCAGGACGGTCATTGACCCCCTGATATTTGTTTGTCACCTCCAGCTTAAGAATTCCTGGGCTAAAGTACTAAAGTTAACCCCTGGCTGGTTGGTTCCATGATTTTAGTTTAGATTTTCTATTTTAAAAGAAACTGATGTACCGTCTTCCAAATTTCTGACTCGCTATTCTCAAAACAAAGGAATGAACTGATTGTAACATGCAACAGGGATGATTATGTGTGAGTATGTGTAAGTAACAGTGCTGATATCCGTAACGGCACCCTACACAAGGGGCTTCACAACTCCGCCTTATAATCAGCATATGACTTCATATCATAGGCTTTATTTTTTTTAGTGTTTGCACTTACCCTGTAAACCATTTCTCTGAGGCATGTTTCCTGGCTTCCAGACATTTAACTCCAATGGTAGACAATGTGGCTAATGCCACAGAAAACAAGATTTGTATGGCCTAAAGACAAGCAGCAACTGCGATGGTCACTTGGTTTTCACACTGAATAAAAACATAAAAAGGGAAGGTTGAGTGAGGCTTCACTACCCACTAATACCTCACAGCAATTGTTTTCTTTGATAAATTAGCTCTAGGCAAGCACTTGACTGTCAGCATGGAATTTGATTTTGTAGCTCCTGTACAGAAGAATTGCCTGCTATCTCAGCTAAGTGCTGTATATAGTACGAAGAGCAGAATATACTGAAAACAGAGCCTGCTGGATTAAACTCTGTTTGGTTTGTGTAAAGCAGATTCAAACCAAATAATGACAGTTAATTTTTTTAAATCTTCAGGGTAAGAGTAACATCTCATGGGTTTATTGATTAAAAAGAGTTGTCACCCACTTGTCACAGCTGCTCCTCATTTTTAAAGACTGTAAGATGTCACAATAACCCCACACAACAATTGTTGGTGGGAAAGGGAGGTAGAAAGACTGAATTAGTCCAAACTAAAGAGCCTCCTGATACAACTCAAAGCCTATTTTAAGATCATGCTTGGTAAACAAGAACAGTATGAGACCAGACACTGGTGAACCAAAATTGGTGTGTCAGAACCTAGACCTAACTGGTGGACAAAATAATGAGTGGATGGGCTATTCCACCTATAACTCCCTTTTGGGGTCCTTAAAGAAAGGAACTTTGGGAGAAAAATTGTCTACTGTACCTAGCTTCACCATCATGGCTGCTACCCCCACCATCTCCTGGGACCTCCGGCCTTTGTCATCCTGATCATGAGAGATGTGCTAACCAGACTGGGCCAGAGAGAGGGACCCAGATGACCATTTCCAACAGCTCCAGCTATATCCTGAACACCTCCTGGGACATGCGACTTTGTCTCTCCTCCCTGTGTTCCCTCCCCAGCATGTATCCTTTTCCTTCCCCACCTTATTTCTTCTCTTTCCTAGCTCTCAGCTTTTTCCATCTGTCTAATACGAGTCTGGCTTAGCCAGCCAAGACTTTATATTTTGCAGCACTGCCGTGAGCCTGTGACCAGAATGAGGCAACTAAAAGCAACATCCTAAACAGCCTGATACTGATACGAGTTTGCCAGGTCTCGAAGTGGTTGATAAGACCATTTGCTGTGCTATGACAAGATCATTTCCAGCTGTGAGGTTGCAAGAGAGTCAATATCAGAGACAGAAACTTCATTTTCTATCTTTGCTGTTCTTTTCTCTCCCCTTTTGTGTGTATTTGTTTTCTTCTGAGGAAATGTGATCAAACTTAAACACCAGCAACTCCAGTCCATCTCAACTAATGTCTTCTCTTTTCCTCAAAAGGACGGTTATTACCATCTTTAATACCACCTAAAAGACTGTCAAATAAGGGTCCCTTTCCTTCTAAAATCTCTCTCCAGCTAAAGGGAAAGGGAACAAGGGATGATGTTAAAATGAAAGCCCTATTTAATACCTTACATTGCAAATGCTTTAACTGTTTTTTCCTTCTTTTCTGTATCTTTAATAAAAGGATTCGTAATGGTGTGGTTGCTAACGTATTAAGCAGGCTGAGGTCTTTGTATACCAAACCCCAAACCTTGTTTAGAACTGTTTAATGGTGACAGTGACTGTGTTATGTTAACATCTTTGGCCCATATATTCCATCTAAATTAATACAAGTCTCATGACCTCTGGGTTAATCAGCCAATGAGAGTTTGAAGTGATGCTGTAAATGCTCCAAAACTAGGCACAGACTGCCTACTCCCATGAAAAAAATCTAGGGGCAAAAATGAGGAAGCTCCCCTCTCTCTCTTTCTAAAGCCTCCCAGTGCTTTCAAAATGGATTGAATATTTATCCTCACTTCTCCTGAACTGTTTTGAAGGATACAGTCCAGCTACACGGGACTGTGCACATTCCTCTGCAGTGTCTCTATTTCAGGAGTGGCAGGGAGACAATTCCTAACTGGCTGGGTAATGCAGGTAGGGAGTCTCCTGACTGAAAGGCTGTATATAAATGTAAAATATTATTAATTATTTTAATCATTTGATTTTCAAGTGTGTGAGAGAGGACCTCAAATTCAGGAGTCTGTTAGAATTAGAGATAGGCCCAAACTGCAAATGTTGGATCAAATCTGAGCTTCTGCCAAGACTGGGCTTGTCTGGATCTGGGGTTTTGGTTTGGGCCCATCTTTGGTTGTAAAAGACTCTCCCCTGAGTCCATTACTCAGCTGGAAATTCTGTAATGCACAGTACTCTCTTCCCTCTCTTAACCTGCCAGGTGTAGCCTTATAAGATGTATCAGATAATGAATGATCCTACCATAAGTGAGTCTCCACATTCTTGATAACTGTATTCTGCCAGGTGGTGTGTGAATTCTGAGGAAAACCAAACTCCCTGCCCTTGGGGAAATGTTCAAGTTAGCCTTTGGAGCTACCATATGATATACTGAACTTTAAATCAGTCTGCTGAAATGCAGCACTGTATTGAATACACTGGAAGAAAACCCCACACAATAACCCTCTAAATCTATGCACATTTTTAATGCTTCTTACATATTTCTCTTTTCTCAGAGGTGTGGGTCCATTTCTGCCTCTTTCTTTAGACCAAGGGTGGGCAAACTATGGCCCACAGGCCGCATCCAGCCCGACAGCCATTTTAATCCAGCCCTCGAACTCCTGCTGCGGAGCGGGGTCTGGGGCTTGCCCTGCTCTGGTGCTTCAGCTAGGGAGCAGGGTTGGGGGCCACTCCGCGCAGCTCCCAGAAGCAGGGGCATGTCCCCCCTCAGGCTCCTATGCATAGCGGCAGCCAGGGGACTCTGCTCCACATGCTGCCCTCACCCCAAGTGCCACCCCCGCAGCTCCCATTGGTCGGGAACTGTGGCCAATGGGAGCTGCAGACGTGGCGCCTGCGGATGGGGCAGCATGCAGAGCCACCTGGTCACACCTCCATGTAGGAGCCAGAGAGAGGGGCATGCTGCTGCTTCCGAGAGATGCTTGAGGTAAGTGCCACCCGGAGCCTGCACCCCTGAGCCCCTCCAGCACCCCAACCTCCTGCCCCAGCTCTGATCCCCCTCCTGCCCTCCAAACCCCTCGGTCCTAGCCTGGAGCACCCTCCTGTACCCAAAACCCCTCATCCCCAGCCCCACCCCAGAGCCCGCACCCCCAGCTGGAGCCTTCACTTCCCCCACCTCGCCACCATCCCCGCCCCAGCCCGGAGCCCCCTCCAGCACCCTGAACTCCTCATTTCTGGCTCCACCCCAGAGCCCATATCCCCAGCCAGAGCCCACACCCCTTCCTGCACTCCAACCCCAATTTTGTGAGCATTCATGGCCCGCCGTACAATTTCCAAACCCAGATGTGGCCTTCAGGACAAAAAGTTTCCCCGTCCCTGCTTTAGACAGTATAGAGGTGACCATAGAAAAGTAGGAAGAATTGTAGACAGTGAGTTGATATATTTATATATATACACACACATATATATATGTAAAAAAGGATTTTATTACATCTTTAGATTGTCTGACCCAGCACATTTTGCTGATTCAGACTCATAAGGTCTAAAATAATTTCCTACTGCTGTCCTATCTGCTGGACTGTTGTATTTTTAAACAATTAATGGGCCAGCAAATGCCTGGGAATAGGTCCCATGACACTGTGCACTAAAACAGAACAATTTTTGCACGGGGTAAATCTGGTGCTGCAGCAAATTTATGGCAAAAGACTCTATACTTGAGATATTAATGATTAGGACCTGATCCTGCAAAGATTTAGGAGCATGCTTAACTTCACACACAGTGAATAGTCCCATTAATCAGCCCCTTATTCTGTATTTAGCCCAGAATTTTTGCTTACTATGTAATAAGGCCCTGAGCAATGGGATCGTTATTTTTTCCTCCATAAAATATTAATATGGACCTTGGGCTGAAAATCTGTGCTGCTGACCTCAATAATACCCCCTACATGTGGTCCTGGAAAGGAGTCCTCAAGAGGCATAGGTTCAAGGATTACACAACATGCCATACAGTGATAGACTCAAGGAGCTTGATCTATTTAGTTTAACAAAGAGAAGGTTAAGGGGTGACTTGATTACACTCTATAAGTACCAACATGGGGAGCAAATATTGGCTCCTCAGTCTAGCAGAGAAAGGTGTGACACGATCCCCTGGCCGGAAGTTGAAGCTAGACAAATTCAGAGTAGAAATAAAGTGTACATTTTTAACATGCGGCGGTAATTAACCACTGGAACAATTTACCAAGGATTGTGGTGGATTTTCCATCACTGAAAAGTTTTAAATCAAGATTGGATGTTTTTCTAAGATCAGCTCTAGGAATGATGTTGGGGCAGTTCTCTGGCCTGTGCTATACAGGAGGTCAGATTGGATGATCACAACAGTCCCCTCTGGCCTTGGAATCTATGAGTACCCGTCTGCCAGGAAATACTTCCTGGGATGGACATGGGGGTTTTCAGGCCTCTTTTACATCACTCTGACCCTTTTATACCACATAAAGGAGCGGGAGTGAAGGTCTCACTCTTTGTGAATTAAGCATTGGACAAGATCATCCATTTAGATCAGATGGGCAAAGCTCATTTTATGAGCTCCCTGTGACTGTAATGGTGGTGGGCTTGATGACTTGTTCCTCTTAGTCTAGAAAATTGGAAGGCTCCAGAAGCAACAACAGCTACTATCCTATAAGTAGTATAAGAGAAATACTGCACCTGCTTTTAGTTCCTGTCGCTAATATTTATTTCAATGTTTTGTTCTGAGGTTGGACATTATTAGATAAACCCACTGGAGTGTTCTTAAATTGTTTTTGCTTCGTTTTGTTCTTACATTATTTTTATTTCCTTTGTCAACAGTGCAGCTAAGAAGCCTAAAAAGTAACAGAAGAGCAAGGCAATGTGCCTCAGATGGAAGCACAGAAGCATAAACCAGTCTCTCTTAAATCTAGTGTCCTGAGTTGGTTAAAGAAGTGGTATTTGGTTATAGGGAGCCACCAAGTTTTAAGGGAGCCGCAGTATTAAAAAGCCTGGGAACCACGGGCCTAGAGGGACAAATGACCCTACAGAGTTAAACAAAGATCTCAGTAGATAAGAACTGAAGCTACAACACTGTTGGGGCAAAAGACAATTTAAAGTGGTAAAATAAATGTAGAGGCGAAAAATTAATTTAGAACTTGGGTGCTTAAATTAGGCACAAATCCAAATCCAGACCCTGATTCTGCAGACACTTACACATGAGAATAACCTCAAATAGGTGAGCAGTCCCACTGAACTCTGTAGGACTACTCACAAGCTTGTGGTTAATCATGTTTGCAGGATCAGGATCTTAACAGACTACTGATTGTTAAAGGTATTGATCAGCCAGGCACAACTCTCATTGACATAGCTGGAAGCTGTGGGCGCTCAACGCCTCTGAAAATTGGTGCACTCGCTCCCCAGTCCTGCTGCCATCATCTTCAATGGTGCATGATGGGGGCTTTGATTTAAGTGACTAATTCTCAGTTACAGGGCTAGTTTCATCTCTGTCCCCTTTCTGGTATCTCTGGGTGCACCCACTCAGCTGTTCAGCCTCTTACACATACCTGCCTCAGGGTGGATTCTTGCGATTCTTCCACTCCTAAACCAGGAGGCAGGTACAGCAACTGTGTGTCACCCTGCAGGTCTTCCAGGATTTCAGACACCTGCATTTCCTCCATTCTAGAACCTGTGGCCAGTGATACTGACCAACAGCCTTCTTAAAACAAAGCATTTTTACTTAGTAGTTGGAACAAAGCACTGGAGGAAAAAAGGGATTTTAAAACACTAGACATTTTCCATGCATACATAGTCTTGCCTAATTTTATGCTTTGCTACAAGCTAAGTTAGATAGGCTTTCATCTTAAGTTACAGGAACAGAACAGAACCACCTTACATTCTCTTAGCAAAGCCCTGATCCTCCTGTATGTCTGTGGGACTGTGCCTCTCAAAGCAACACCCTGGAACCTCCATATTCCCCCCATTGTATAATTATGATATATTTCATACAAGGTATGCCATGTAAGATATCATATGAAAAGTCATGATCTGCTGAAAACCATTGTTATGTCCAAATGTGTATATCATTCGTGTGTATGAAGTTATGAGATTTTGCAATATGGTTGTTACTGAAATAGGTTGGAGGTTTGAGAGTCTCTACTGCTGGTTCCCCAGGGACAGCAAGGGTGGTGATCCACTCCGAGGAGGGTATTAAGTGACCCTTAATCAGCAGGGGAGTTGTAAACAATGGATTTACAATTCTGTAAGAGAAGCACACACAATGGGGGATTGCTCAACCCTGTGACTCAGCAAAGCCCTCCAGGGCATGTCTGGGCTAGTGTTTTCCAAGCACATGGACTGAGGATATAAAATGGGGGACAGTGGCATCATGCTTTGGCCCTTATCCTCCTTCACATATGCTGGAAGCAATAAGAACGCTGGAAAGACAAAGACTAGAACTGAGGAGACTGGTCCCAGGCTTAAAGGGGAAGACTATGTATTAAGAACTGTAACATCTAGTGTGATGAGAAAACTGCTTGTCCAAATACTGCCCAGTCTAATAAGGTTTAAGATTTAGACTGTGCACTTACCTTTTTTTTCTTTGGTAACTATCTCTGACCTTTTGTGCCTAGTACTTATAATCACTTAAAATCTATCTTTCTATAGTTAATAAATCTGTTTTATATTTTACATAAAACAGTGCATTTTTGTTGAAGTGCTTGGGAAATCTCAGCTCAGTGTACCAAGGCTAGTTTGTGTCCTCTCCACATCGAGGGAGAACCCAGGAATCCTGTCACAGGGACTCAGGATAAAAGTTGATGCTGCAGCTCAGAGCAAGCCTCCCAGCCCTGCACAGGTAACCAGACATGCACTAGCTCTGCTCAAGGCAGCACACTAAAAATAGCAGTGTGGATGTTGCGGCACCAGTGAAGGTGCAGGCTAGCCACCCAATCTTGGATAGTCCTGGTGGGTAAATGACTTAGGAGCACAAGTCTTCTTGACTTTCAATGGGAATTGTGCTCCTAAGTCATTTTGGTGCTTTTGAAAATCTCACCCTATTTTTATTTTACTATTCAAACAACTCATTTTCTAGGGTCAAGGTCTTTATTTACAAAAGTAAAATGCTGACATAGAGAAAACCTCACATTTAATGAGCTGTCTTTAAAAGCTACAGCATCCTTTTGTGGACTTAGGCAAGTCACAACAACAAAAAAGAGAAAGAAAGAAATCTAAGCTTTCACTAACATCAGTTAATCTTCACAAGGTCATACTTTACGTAATTTTAATTAACATCTATTGAGTGTTGATGTTCACTTGCCAAATGGAAATATGTTCATTAAAATACACATTAAATACCCCTGCTATAACATCAGTTGAGAATGTTAAACAGACAGGACTTGGAATCACTGTTCTGAATGTTCTTGTCAGTGGTGTATGTGCTTTACTTTTTCAAACATTTTCCATTTCTCTCAGCCTGGATAAATGTACCACAATGCATCTCCAAGGAGAGCAGTTTCCTGGCTAGCATTATAATTCTGCAAAGGGGAATTTTTATAAACTTTGAATTTACACCATACTGGATAAAAGTGGAATTTAAAATTAAAAAGCCATATTAAAATAGCATTAGGGCACCCCTGGGAATTTATTTATTTGGTCCATTAATACATTTCTGACAGAGATGGAGCAAAGTGCTGTGGCTGGGCTAGGGGAGGGAAGCAGGATTTCTATTAAGCAGTACTGTGGCCTGGTGCGTTGCAGCAGTCTCAAGCTGTGGATCAAGAGAACACACCATGACATTATCTTGGGGCACCCATGATTGAGTCACCTTGTTACCCCCGCTGCCTCAGGAAGAGAGAGAGACTTGCTGGTGCTAAACTGGGTGTCAGCTCCCTGTCACTCCAGCCTGTTAGCCACTCAAACACTCTCCTCGGAAGCTCGGCCAGCCTTTACTTTGCCTTGCAGGTTAACTTTATGTGCACCCCAATGACCAAGCCTCCTTGAAGAGCGTTCCCCTGTCGTATCCAGCCCTGGCACTGGATACTCTCAGAAATTACCAGGTTCGCTGTCTCCAAAGAAACAGTGTGCATGCTAGCCTATTAGGTTCAGCTGAGGGTTCACACTTTACTTACCATTACAGCACTGAAATGAATTTATAATAAAAGCAAGAACAAGTTTATTAATAAATAACAGAGATTTAGGTGATACTGAGTAAAGATAGTGGAAACAGAATTGGTTACAAAAGTAAAACATGCTGCTAAGAGACTAACCATAACTTTAGCAGGCCTCACTTCTTTGGCTAAAGCAGTTTCTTCACTCTCCTGTCTGGCTGCAGAGCCTGTTGGTTTTCAGTCAAAACCATGGTGGTCATGAATCACTCCCCTCTGCCAAGAGTGTTCCTCAGTGAAATAGATAATAAAATGTCCTTTTGCTTCTCCTTATATTTTCCCCCAAACTCATTGTTTTGACCCCAGAGACATGCCAAACCCCTGTGGTTTTAGCCTCTGGTGTCTTCCCATGCTGATTTCACTTCTTCTCTGTCAACCTGGCTTTTCGTGTTGTTTTACATGAGTTTTGGTTTTTACGCTGCTTGATTTACCTCAGAGATCTAGGCAGGAAGGTAATTCAACATTCCTTTCTCTAGGACAAACTTCTTTATCAACTCTGCCTGGTTACATGGTTTAAACATATTTTTAGTACATACAAACAACTTCTTAATGATCACCCGTATGTACATCACACAATGCTTATGATTAGGGCTACGATTTTGTCACAGAAGTCATGGATCCGTGACTTCCAGAGACTTCCATGACTTGAGCCTGCAGCACCTGGGTACTGAAGGGTCCCCCCATCGCCTGTGGTGGCTGGGAACTGCGGGACCTCAAGCTCCCAGCCACCACGGGGCCCCTGGGAGCTCGAAGCCACCACGGGTGGCTGGGACACCCGTGGAGCTCAGAGCCGCTGCGGGTGGTCAGGGTGCCCCAGAGCTCCTGGCCGCCATAGGTGTGCCCTGCAGTTGGGAGCCATGGGTGACAGGGCTGCCCCACAGCTCCCAGCTGGGGGGTCCAGGGGTGGTGTGAGTACCCCGCAGCTCCCCATTTTGTCATTCATATTTTTAGTAAAAGTCATGGATAGGTCACAGGCATCCATTAATTTTTCTTTATTGCCCGTGACCTGTCAGTGATTTTTACTAAAAATATGCGTGACAAAATCTTAGCCTTACTTATGATGACCAGTATAATATAAGCTTTCATTTGATACCTCACATGACCTTCTTTACAGAAAAATCCTATGACAGCAATGTGTTCGACGTAGTGAGTTTGTTAGTCCTCATAGGAGTTGCTGACACAACTCAAAACACTTAAAACTTAGGTCAACATAGCTACAGCACTCAGGGGTGTGAAAAATCCACACCCAGGAGTGCCTTAGCTATGCTGACTAACCCCAGCGTAGACACAACTAGATCGACAAAAGAATGCTTCCATCGACCTAGCTAGCATTGCCCTCGGAGGTGAAGTTCCTACAGAGATGGAAAAACCCCTCCCATGGCTGTAGTCTGCATCTACACTGTGGGATTACAGCAGCACCATAGCTATCCACTGTAGCACCCATAGTGTAGATATGGCCTGAGAGGGACAACAGAACATAAATGCATATTATGTTGTACAGAAACATGTCAATGATAGGCACAACTCTGACCTGGTATGGTCACTTTGGAGCCATCTCTTGTTTTATTTAAAAATGACAAAAGTGTTTACGTCTCATGAGAAATGCCTGACAGACTTGATGCCCAAAATTTACAGCAGTGAGCTCATTCCTCAGAAACAAAAAGTAGCAAGGAACAGGATTCAGCTGCTAAGCTATAAGGCAGATAACAAGCGACCTTTCTATAGAACCAGCCCATGCTGCCTTTTAAGCACTGGAGAACTAGTAGGTTTCTGACCTCAAAAATACCATGGAAATGCTACCAGATTTTCATTTAGACTGTTCAAAACTCTTTTATTTTTGCTCACACCTATTTAACTCAAACACTTAGGAGAAAGGCTCTTTTTCATTAAGGATCCCATACTTCTGTCCCTTCAAAAACTAATGGCAGAGAAAACCAGCAGTTCACATCTATGTGCCACCCAACAAATCTTCCAGCCAAAACAGGGAAAGCTGGACGTAATATTCCAGATATTTATTAGGTAAAACATCAAGCAGAAAAAACATAAAAAAAATTTCAAGGGGTTTTTAATACATCATAAACAAGTAAAAAAGGGCACTACTTTTTTCCACCCCTTTCTGGATCACTTTTAAATATTAGAAGGCTTGAGTTTACTTGACTAATTGTGTAATTAGAAATACTTCAAAATAATATATTTTTATATAGCATGCATTATTACACATTAGCATTTGTGAGAGTGCTATCTTCAGACATTACAGATCTATTATTGGCAGTGGTATCTATAAAGCAATATGTATTTTGGCTCTACTCATAATGTGATCACATATTTCTTATGCTGACTATATGTTGTCATGCTGGACAGCATTCATGCAACAGCAGCTGATTGATAAGACATTCAGAGAAATTCCACACCAGCCACCTTACTCCAAATGAGAGTTCTAACTATAGCTTAATTTTTTAAGAGATAGAGTCTGATACACTAGTGTTTGCCAACTTCAACACTCATAGCCTGAAAGCTCTGTGCTCTTCTTCCTGTAGGGTAAAAATTGCCTGCCTATGGAAAAGTTCTATCATAATTTGTATCTTCTTTGTTTGGACTACCCTTCAGAATTGAATAGAAAATTAACCCATTTCTGCTGTGTAATTCTATGGGATGGTTAAAAATAGAAACTATAAAAAGTTTAGAATTTCCACTGGTTCTTAGAGTGATTTTTATTATACGTTTCTGTAGAACCTTATAGATTTAAGACCTGCTCCTGCACTGTTGAAGTTAATGGGAGTTTTGCCATTGTAGTCAATGAGCCTTTAATCACTATTACATTTTATAGGACTTTTCCATAAGCATGAAGAAGTCTACCACTTTCTGGGTACTGTCTGATTCATATTATTTATCAATTAATTAATTATCAGTAGTTAACTCCCTGTAATGTGCATGGTGCTGTAGAAGATACCAGCAAAGACAGTCCCTGCCCTGAGAAACTTACAATTTCTTCTTTTCTCTATAAAATGCGACAAAAAATAATCGTATGTTTCAATTACATGGTGCCTTATAAAACATATATAAAGTATAATAATATATCAAGGACCGAGGACTCAGTGGCTCAGAGGGTTGGTAGTGCATAGCACCTATCTAGGTAGCTCTCAATATTGAACCGCAGATGGCTGTTCAATATGCAATGAGAAATACGTGTGCAGTCTCTGTTCAGTTTCTAGTGGCCATGCATAAGAGCCACCTTCACAACCGGCATCTTTGCTGGAAGTCTTGATTGACAAGTGAAAGGCAGAATTGGGCATGGGGACTAAATGGCCCTCTGGGCCCCAGAGGTGACTCCCTCAGCTCAGGATCCAAGCATGTTGGTAGGGAAGTTTGCATTGCTGCTGTCTGTGCTGCATCCTCTCTGTGGTGATAGATGAGCACTACCTGCTCTGCAATTAAAAAACAAACAAACCTACTACATTTTAACAAACAAAGACACATATTAATTATTGTTAATTTGTATTGCAGTAGCACCCAGAGCTCCCACCCAAGGATCAGGGTGCCGTCATGCTATATGCTATAGACACATGTTGTAAAAAGACAGCCTCTGCCCAAAAGGGTTTACAAGCTAAGCCAATGTTCTAAATGTATGACACTTCTGAGCCAACAAGAATGGGCACCCCAAAAGCCATTGAAAAAATATGGGTATCCTTTTGGTGCCTCTGGAACTAGTAACCAGCCCTATTCTTTCAGACCTAGTAGGGCAAAATGGTATGCAGGATGGTAACAGCTCAGTGAAAACATGAGACCCAATACCAATTAGGGATTTGATTTGTTCAAATTATAACTTTCAATTTAATCTGTGAATCTACAGGCAGAAAGCAAAAGTAGCAGGAAGGTTTCCAATATTCCCATAGCCCAGGTACCCAGCTGTTGTTACACCCTCTTGTTGGTCTTAACCTTTTTTGCCCCATGGCACTCAAGTGAATGCTGACAGCATCCACACCTTAAAAAGTCTCTCTAATAAGATAGCTCTTCTGAACAATTAGGTATTAGTTAAATTAAAAGAACAACATCCTAGGCCCTGTGCTCTTTTATAGAGTCTTGTAATGCTGCTTCCAGGTTCAGTGCACCTGCAGAGCGAAGGCTGTAACCATTCACCACAAAGCATACAGATCAGCAGACAACATAATGTTTAAAAGCAGCATTGTCCTACTTATTGAGAACACCTGGACTCAAATATTTTCACCAGACAATCTTATTATATTTCTCATATTGCAACACAGCTGTTCATAACTTTCAAAATTCAATCTGCATTGATAACACCAGCCAAATATTCCAGCAATATAAAAGTTTCTTATTGTTGACTGGGTAGCCTCTGTACATATTACTTTCTGTGGTACCACAGTAATCACACAAACAATGCAAAAGCACTCTGGTTAACTAAAGCACTTTGAACCAGAACTTTAGAAAATGGTAGTCCTTTTAAATCATGGTTACCCTTGTTCCAAAACCTAGTGGTTCTCAGCCTTTGGTGTATTAACTAGGGCTGTCAAGCAATTAAAAAAAGTAATAGAGATTAATCGCGCTGTTAAACAACAATAGAATACTATTTATTTTATATATTTTTGGATGTTTACTACATTTTCAAACATATTAATTTCAATTACTACAAATAATACAAAGTGTACAGTGCTCACTTTATCTTTATTTTTTATTACAAATATTTGCACTGTAAAAAACAAAAAAAATTTAGTTTTCAATTGACCTCATACAAGTACTGTAGTGCAATCTCTTCATCATGAAAGTTGAACTTACAAATGTAGAATTATGTACAAAAATAACTTCATTCAAAAATAAAAAATGTGAAATTTTAGAGCCTACAAGTCCACTCAGTCCTACTTCTTGGTCATCCAATCACCCAGACAAACAAGTTTGGTTACAATTTGCAGGAGATAATGCTGCCTGTTTCTTGTTTATAACGTCACCTGAAAGTGAGAACAGATGTTCGTACGGCACTCTTGTAGCTGGCATTGGAAGATATTTACGTGCCAGATATGCTGAAGATTCATAAGTCACTTCATGCTTCAACCACCATTCCAGAGGACATTTGTCCATGGTGATGATGGGTTCTGCTTGAAAATGATCCAAAGCAGTGCGGACTGACACATGTTCATTTTCATCTTCTGAGTCAGATGCCACCAACAGAAGATTGATTTTCTTTTTTGGTGGTTTGGATTCTGTAGTTTCCACATCAGAATGTTGTTCTTTTAAGACTTCTAAAAGCATGCTCCACACCTCGTCCCTCTCAGATTTTGGAACGCACTTCAGATTCTTAAACTTTGGGTTGAGTGCTGTAGATATTTTTAGAAATCTCACATTGGTATCTTCTTTGCATTTTGTCAAATCTGCTGAGAAAATGTTCTTAAAATGAACTTGTCCGGGTCTGCTATAACATGAAATATATGGCAGAATGTGGGTAAAACAGAGCAGGAGACATACAATTCTCCCCCCAAGGAGTACAGTCACAAATGTAATTGATTTTTTTTTTTTAACGAGCATCATCAGCATGGAAGCATGTCCTCTGGAATTGTGGCTGAAGCATGAAGGGGAATACGAATGTTTGGCACGTAAATACCTTTCAACACCAGCTACAAAAGTGCCATGCGAATGCCTGTTCTAACTTTCAGGTGACATAAATAAGAAGCAGACAGCAGTATCTCCCGTCAATGTAAAGAGACTTGTTTGTCTTAGCGATTGGCAGAATAAGAAGTAGGACTGAGTGGACTTGTAGGTGCTAAAGTTTTACACTGTTTTGTTTTTGAGTGCAGTTACATAACCAAAAAAATCTGCATTTGTAAGTTACACTTTCACGAAAAAGAGATTGCACTTCAGTACTTGTATGAGGTGAAAATACTATTTCTTTTGTCTATCATTTTACAGTGCATATAGTTGTAATCAAAATAATAACATAAAATGAGCACTGTGCACTTTGTATTCTGTGTTGTAATTGAAATCAATATTGAAAATGTAGAAAAACATCCAAAAATATTTAATAAATTTCAATTGGTATTTTATTGTTATAAGTGCCATTAATCACGATTAATATTTTTAATCACGATTAAGTTTTTTGAGTTAATCATGTAAGTTAACTGTGATTAATTGGCAGCCCTAGTATTAACATCTTGCTCCCAACTATCCGGAACCCCATCCCAAGGAACAACCTGAGAAATGCAACTTCCTGTCCTCTGCCCTGACAATCCCCTTGCAGATCCCGACCCCCAGTCTGAGAACCCATGACATATGACAACTTATGCATTGTGTAATTATCCATGATATGCAACCATGTCATCCCTCCCTTTGCATCTCTTCACCGGCTCCCTCTTCGCTGTTGTATCAAGCATGAGCTACTTGTTTCACCCCATACTCCTCCCTATCTATCATCTCTCATTCAGTATCAAAAG
Source organism: Chelonia mydas (assembly GCF_015237465.2). Taxonomy (NCBI): domain Eukaryota; kingdom Metazoa; phylum Chordata; order Testudines; family Cheloniidae; genus Chelonia; species Chelonia mydas. The sequence continues at coordinate 114,727,088 of NC_057850.1, forward strand.
GTCAACTCCTGCCTCCAGTTGGCCCATGAAACCAGCCTCCATCACCCACCTATCAAATTTTCAAACAAGAACTTTTGTGCTTTCTCCCATGCTGCTGTTCATGCTTGGGAGGAGCTCCCCACAAAGCCACTTAACTGATCTTCTTCAAATCCCTCCTTAAAACTATCCTTTGCCATAAGGCCAACAAAAAACTTGACAACCATTCGGCTGCTGGTCTGCTGAGAGCGCAGCCTATCATGCTGACCAATATTGTCTTATTGTTTCCTTGTTCTCTTGCGTCTGTCTGTATCCCTCTGTTAGCACTTATCTTATAAACTCTTTGGGGGCAGGGACTGTCTTTTATTCTGTGTTTGAAGAGGACCTAGCACAATGAGGTCCTGGTCCGTGACTAGGGCTTCTAGGCCCTCTGATAATACAAATAATAACTAATAATAATTGTTTTCAGAAAGAAAAAAAGTAGGAAGATGATTGGAAAAAGGGAGAGGGGGAAAACCTAGAGGGAGACAGAAAAGATGTCCAGGAGATGTGGAGAAACCATGTGTAAGAGTTCACTGTCCATGTACATTTCTGGTGATTATAAAGGTTATGGGATATGATATCCAGTTCCTTTTACTAGTTCTAGAAATCAAGAAATAAAGTATTTACAAGGTTAGGGGTCAGTTGTTTTTTTTTGTAAGGTACATTCTCCACTGATGCCAGACCATACAAATGGCACTGTGGTAGTCTTCAGTCACTAGTGAGTGATTTTCTTTGCTGCCAAAGTAGACCATTTTGCACAACTTCCTTATGAATCAGCCTCCCTAGGAGTATAGGGGTACCTCACAGTAACAGTCAGCTTCCTGGCTAATTCTGGTTCAGACTTTTCTCCAAAAGTCTCCTCATAACTGGGAGACTCCCACAGCATATGAAGGAGTTTCCCCGGTAGGGCTGACATCATTGCAGTCCTTAATACCCATTTTTGTGCATTTTATACAGATCCCAATAAAGCCCAAAATGTGGTGGTGGTGGTGTTGTTCTTGATCCTCCCCCCAGCACCCGCATTACACTGAGGAAGTTTAAGACTTATTCTAGTCCACTTGTCTGCTGTAAATATAGTGTCATTAAAAATTCCAGGCTTATCGCTGTAGGCAACATGAGAAAAAAGTAAATGACTGGAAACAGATGTCTGATAAAGCTAGTAATTGAGACGTGGAGGATGCTGCAAAGGACCCTTACTGAACAAGCCAAAGAGCTAACGGTTTTTACAGATTAAGGTTACAGCAGTGTGTTTCCTGCATTCCAGAGCCAAACTGACAAGAAAAACCTGTCCCCCCCTTCACACCACAACCAGACCCCAGTTACTTTTCCAAATCATTATAAGAAGAGAGACTATCTGGTTTTAAGATGTATCCGTAAAGCTAGTTCAAAGAATAAGCAAGAAGAGAGGTTCTCTGCTGTCAAGAATAGAACAAATGAGTTTAGGTTGGAGAACATAACAACTCCTGGGTTTGGGTCTATTAACTCAAGTGAAATACAAAGGAATATCTAATATGGAAGGAAGAAATCTTGTGAGTGCAGGAGAGGTTAGGAGAGTTTCCCCAACCAAAGCAATTAAGTGTGATTAAAGACTGATACATCAGAAAAGCAGTCATAACAATAAAGAATGATACAGAATGCCAGATTATCCTGTACTAAGTGGTATCATGCCTTGATAAAATACATTAATGCAGTCTCATTTTGTATATGACCTGGTCCATTTAGAGCAAGTTACTCTAGGGAGCAACAATGGGAATAGGGTTTCATTGCCCACCATATTCACACTGCTATTGTAACTCCCCTCCCTTTATGAACACTTATAGAATGGGTGTAAAAATTAGAAAGGGGAAGAGTAGGGGAAAGTGTAGAATTGTCTGTAAAGAAAATATAATGGTATAATCAACATAACAAGATTGTTTGGCCACTACAGGCAGACAGACAAATGATAATCTTTAGCTCTTGGTCATGCACCCATTTAAAGGAGTGGGGACGTTGTCATTGACTTGAATGGATACAGGATCAGACTCATATTGTGCATTTCATCTGTCGATCCCAAAGTCCTTTACAAAGAATATTAAGTATGTAGTCGCCAAATTGCAGATAAGGAGATATTTCTATCCAGTTCACATTGCACACTACACAGATGTAACCACAAGGGCATTAGCTTCCAAATTAGTGGCTTTTGTATCTAGTCACACAAATTTTAAAGTATCTTTTAAAAGAATCTTTCCTATTTGTACCAGCTCTGGCTTATTTGAGGTTTACAAAGAATTCTGCAGGCCAGTTGTGGGCCCTTCTAGTTAGCACTTGCTGATGTCATGTGAAAGGTTTTATCCTCAGGTCAAATATCTTACTTCCTAGGTCAGTAGAGACTATGAGCCCTGGGGGGAAAGTATGCTCATTGTTATAATAAATAATAATAATAATAATAATAGGCCTGATTCTGATTGTACTTACCCTAGTTTTAGGTGGGAGTGACTCCATTGTTTTCAATGATTTTACTCATGATTAAATTGGTATCAATTCAGAATCAGGGCCAAATATCTTTCATTCAGCACATTTCAGTATAAAGGATTCCAAAACATTTTACCTACTATGGTAAATAAACACCAATGTTCAGTAAACTGCATGGGACTTGATTTATCTACCTCAGAGAGGTAAAAGGTTTCGTTGAGTCTGCCAGGATTCCTACCTCTAGTTCTAGGGAGTGTAAATATCTCCAGTTTCATGCTTAGGCCACTAAGCCAATCCAACTGTAGATGGGGGAAAGGAGGTAAAAGTTTCAGGAGGATCTCTTGACAGGAAATGGCATGCATCTGAGAAGAAGGGAAAGGGGTGTCTCCAGGACAGCTGGGTTTGGGAAGCTGGATGTTGCTGGAGCTGGATGGTGGGGAAAAAATCAAGATTTTCTGCTTTTCATAACCCAAACTGAGCCAAAGCTTTAAATAAATAGGGATGTTGGGAAGACACAGGAGGCATCTGCAGCAGGTTGACTTCTTTGTTGACCCATGAATTCCCAGGTTTGTCCAAACATGCAAAGAGGTGACACAAGCCACTACAGATTCTTCTCAAATCAATTTATCCCTCCCTGCTTTCTACAGCCACAAGAAGTTTCTACTCACACCCACTGATTTCCCTCGGTAACTATTCTCTACTAAACCCCTGCCATATTCACCTCTGCAGCTCTTTTTCTGTCTTAGAGTCTACATCATCCTCAGCCCCATGAGGAAATTCAGCTGTACACTCCATGGAAGTAATTATTTCATAATGGAGTCAGATCCTGCAATTGGGATGGTGTCAGGCCCCACCTAAGTGACCCCATTTACAGACCCAGGCTTTGGCTGGCTGGCGCAAAGCGATTTGTAATAGATAGGATGAATTTTAGTGATCGGTATGTCACAGTGCTTAGATAGCTCCCAGATGACTACATCACCAGCACTTCACAAAGCTACACTAACTCAACTCTGTTTTAAAAAAAAATCTACTTTATCATAATATACTCGGACAGGTGCAAAAAAATCAAGCGTTTGGATCTATATCTGTCACAACTTCTGGAAATCCTTCCGCTAATATCAGGTGGAGGGAAGCTGCTCTAATTGCCTTGCTTCCTACGGCACCTCACATCCACCTGATGCCGCTCAGTGACATTAAAACAGATTTTCAATCTCCTGCTCAATGTATCATCCACGGTGGAGAAAATAAATCAACCCTTTTTCCAGTGGTGTCCGTGACAAGGGAGATGACATCACCACGAGGTCAGCTCTACTCAGTGCCATGGCTGCTGCCACCATCACCTCAAGTACTCCTAGGATCTGGGTGATACCACCCAGACTTGCAGGTAGAATGTGGACTTGGCATGCTAGTATCACTGGACCTGCTTACAAACCCTTACATTCAGTGATACACTGACCTCTAAACAACATTTACAATGATACTTGACAGTACTTAAAACCAAAAGTGACGGGTCTCAGAGCTCTCCCTCTCCCTGGTTATGTGGCATTGCACCATGTGCTGTACTGTAAGGTCCCAGTTTATAGAAATTGGCCTAACTTGGGTGAGTTCAAAGGAGTTATGCTGATTACATCATTGAAGATCTAGGGTAAATTTTCAAAAGCATCTAAGTGACTTAGGAGCCCATGCCCCATTTTTAAGAGTGATTTAGAAAGTCAATGGGACTTGGGCTCCTAAATCAGTTGGGCTACATCTACACTTGCAGCAAGGGGTGCGATTCCCAGCTCATGTAGACTGGGCCCTGGGGTGGAATAAGCTACACTAGTAAAAGCACAGCTGCATCCACACGAGGAGTGCTTTGCCAGTATAGTATGCTACAATACCTTGTGACAAAGTTCCTGCTCTACGTTGGTGGGTCTTGCGCTTATCGGCAGATTTGCTCGCCTCGGAGCTTCACGGCAGCCCTCAGCTTGGCCGTTTTTCTGAATCCACAGTCCAGGTTGACTCCTCCTGTGTCTGACCAGGAGTTGGGAGGATTTGGGGGGAACCCGGGCCCGCCCTCTATTGAATTCCAGCCCAGGGCCCTGTGGAATGCAGCTGTCTAGAGTGCCTCCTGGACAGCTGTGCGACAGCTACAACTCCCTGGGCTACTTCCCCATGGCCTCCTCCCACCCCTTCTTTATCCTCACCATAGGACCTTCCTCCTGGTGTCTGATAATGCTTGTACACCTCAGTCCTCCAACAGTCTGCGTTCTCACTCTCAGCTCCTAGTGCCTCTTGCTCCCAGCTCCTCAGACGCACACCACAAACTGAAGTGAGCTCCTTTTTAAAACCCAGGTGCCCTGATTAGCCTGCCTTAATTGATTCTAGCAGCTTCTTGATTGGCTGCAGGTGTTCTAATCAGCCTGTCTTAATTGTCTCCAGAAGGTTCCTGATTGTTCTGGGACCTTCCCTGTTACCTTACCCAGGGAAAAGGGACCTACTTAGCCTGGGGCTAATATATCTGCCTTCTATTAGTCTCCTATAGCCATCTGGCCCGACCCTATCACAACCTATATCGGTCAAGTTCTTCTAGTGCAGACATGGCCCTAACTGAAACTTCTCTTTTGTTCTCTGTGTTTTTTTCCTCATTTAGAGTTTCTTTGGTACACATTATAACAGACCTGTATTACCATCTGTTGGTCTTGGAGGGCTGAGAGCGCTAATGCGCTCAATGCTGTAGAAAGCTCTTTCTGAGCAGAAGGTGTGGAGGAAAGAGATCAATCTGGGTAGAAAAATAGGGTACAGTTAACAAGGCCCATAAAAATAAATAAATAAAAGCAAAATGTTGAGAAATTAAATAAAGTGAACTGGAGTAACAGAGCCCTTAAAAAAAGATGCCTGAAAACAAAATTTCCTGTTTCATCCAGTCTAACAAACCCCGCCCAAATGAAAGGAATAGAATGGTAAACCACAGTAGAAATTTCTCCATGGCAATGTCAAGAGATGTACAAGCATCAGGGCTAAAGGACTGAAACCAATGAACAAAGCACAAATGGAGAATGGGCAGAAAGAAAAACAAAGACAAAATTTGAGGTTGAAAAGAGGAACACTTTTCAAGAATTCAAAAAAAAATAACCATCATTGGTAATTCTACCATAACAAGTAAAGAAGAGTGGGGCATAAAATCTTTTACAACCAGAGTGGCCCAGGGCAAAGGCCACTGGACTGGGAGGCAGGAGACATAGGATTTATTTCTATGGGCTTGTCACTCTGCTCTTTCTCTCAGTTTTCCCATTTGTATAATGATACCTAGTTTCCTTTGTAAATTGTGTGGAGATCTATGGATGAGAAGCACTGTGTCAAATGGAAGTATTATTATTCATGCAGCAGTAGTGTCTAAAATTAGGAATCACCTTTCTAATCTAATTAGAACCTTCATCAGGGATGCCCTTCTAGCATAACAGCCAATGAGAAGCTCTAAGCTTCATCAAAAGACAAGACATACTTCGTGGCTAACCAACCTTTACACAAATCTCCTGGCATACAAATAAACCAGGATTTATTTGAAGGGCGGGGCAGACCCACACAGTCAAATACAGAGCACAAGTCCAAATGAAACAGCCAGTCCTCAAAAATAGAATAGAAGGTAGCTTTTGAAGGTCATGTAGAACCCTCTTTCTCTCTCAAAACATAACCTTCATGATTGCCTAAGAATTCAGTTCAGCACTTGTTTGCAGCGGACATTCGTCCTCTCATCAGATTAAATTCTTTGCCAAATATACCCCTGGCATAATCCTGTTGTCATCAGTGGAATTACACCAGGAATGTGATCTTCCCCCTTCAAGTATGCAGTGGAGTTGTTTGGCTTATATAAGTCTGGCAGGTACACAGTTCATACAGTACACATGCAACATGTGCAGTCAGATTCTAGGCCTTGTGCAAAGCCAGATGTGCAAATCCTTTGGTAGACATACTTGAACTGCACCTGGGGCACAGTAGCAAACACTGGGAACAAATTGGGGTGCAGGGCTCAGGGAGATCATGGGGGATTTGGGCATCTACGGAAGGTGTCAGGTTGTTTGTCACTGGAGAGATGAGGTGCTTGTCACTATGAGTGCAAGAGGGTTTCAAGAGCTGAGGAATTGGGGCACGTGGAAAGAGAGTGTAGGAGCTTTCGTTTTCTTTTGCAATTGAAGGGTGTTGATACTTTTCATTGGGGTCATGGGAGGGGGGTGGAAGTCACTGGAGGATATGGGAGAGATTTTCAGTTAGCTGAGTTGAAACCATAAACAATTACTTACCTTCCAGTAACTTGTTCTTCAAGATGTTTTGTCTGTGTGGATCCCACTTATGGTGTGTTTGCACACAAGTCATAGAGAGTGCATGTGCAACATCAGTGGGATACACACAGACAAAGACTCCAAGAACTATTTGTTTTCTGGTTCTAGGAACTCAGACACCTGTCCAGTAGTTAAACACTGCCACAGTCTCCGTTTACAGTGCCCAGTCACTCATCTGAATATCTTCTTTAAGAACAAACTATTAGAGACACAGGACTGGGTCTCAGGAGATCTTGGTTCAACTTCCAGCTCTGACACAAGTTTCTTCTGTTACTTTAGTCGCTCTGTGTCTCAGTTTCCCACTTGTGGAACAATGGGAATAACTGCACTGCCCTAGCTTACAGAGGTGTTGTGAGGATAAATGCTTTACACGATTGTAAGGTGCTCAACCACTATGAGTGCTTAGATACACAGACTTATATACAGTGGCCCTTGCAAAACATTATAAGCTATTTCTAACCTCTACATCCAGTCCTCTGCAAGAGACACTTTGCTCCAGTATGGACAAGTTTAATATTTGCCAGCTGGCTCACAAACACCTCCAGTGAATGATATGCCCTGGCTATTGACCTGTACCTGTCCACTTCAGCTCTGCAGAGAGCCCTATGCCCTATTGCTGGTATGTGATGAGTACATAATGCAACAGCACAAAACTGTACATTTTACATTGTACAACAACTCAGTCATATGAGTCAGTCAGAAGGTATATGGTTAAAAACAACGCAAAGGACACACAGCATAGAGAACTGAGGCTACGTAGTGCCAGTAGACCAGGAGAGCTGTAAAGGACATGAAAGACTGTCAATAGGACAGGTGAGGAGACCTGGTTTTCAGTTTACTGAGCGGGGAGGGATAGCTCAGTGATTTGAGCATTGGCCTGCTAAACCCAGGGTTGTGAGCTCAATCCTTGAGGGGGCCATTGAGGGATCTGGGGCAAAAATTGGGGATTGGTCCTGCTTTGAGCAGGGGGTTGGACTAGATGACCTCCTGAGGTCCTTCCAACCCTGATATTCTATGATTCTAAGATGATAGAAAAGGAGTGGATTTTAATATGTTTTAGAAAAGGATGGGGATTCAGCAAGTTCTTGTCTACACTGGAGATTTACCCCAGTTACAGCCATTAGTGGTCTGCCACTGGTGTAATTGCAGCTTGCAGCTCCTACCTTGAATGGGCAAAGCTGCTATTTGCACTGGTGAAGCGTATCCCACTTCCGGAGTTTATACTAGAGGTGTGAACTAGGGCAGATCCATTGGTGCTTGAATGGGAAATTCCCAGTGTAGACAAAGCCTGAGGCACGGAGTGGGGGCATGTTTTATTGGATAGCCGGTACAGCAGCATTCAAGGCTTACGCGCTAACAAAGGCATGTGTGTCAAACTCAGAGGAGCTAGGATACTTTGCTCACTAGTTCTTTGTGATTTAGAACAGACATGATAGGAAAATTCCCATTCTGATTTAGACAGAATTAAAAGAGAATGCAGGAGATTAATGGACAACAGGAAAGTGCATTAGAACTTTATAGCACTTTAGCACAACTACTATATTGACTGGCACCATGAGTCTCAGCTCCCCGCACTCAGCTCAGATAATGCTTCAGGGAATCTGAGGTACAATGGGACTTCTGAGGAAGTGCATGAGTGCCCAGTGAGGTCCTTCTGACTAGTACATTACAATGAATAGTTAATGAAGGGGCACTTACGCTAAACTGAAATACTCACTTTGTTGTAAGTGTTCCATTGCATCATGGAAGGAATCCATTGTTCTCCTCTGCAATTTCACCAGCCATACTGCTTTACTTTTCCCTGCTGAGATGTCACTTGTTTTGCCGAAGGTGCTGTTGGAACATGGCATCTGTTTCGATAGTCACTTAGGCAATTGCACATGAAATATCTCATTTGCCCATTAAAAGCAGCAGGGCTGAAACCTCAGGTGGTTTTTCCCTTGCAATCTAACAGCTAATTTTAACCTTGGAAGATTTGATTTTTCCTCCCCTAAAATCCAGGCACTTACTCCTAGCTCAAGACACACAAATAGCTCTCTTTGGTTAATAAATAGCTCTTTATAGAAAATGCTTAACATCTCAATGTTTGCTCTGAAGAAAGAACCCTTCAGCAGGAGGTAGAGGTGATTATGCAACAACAGGACCAAAAACCCAGTGTGTCTTATAAAAAGAGATCAGTTGGCTAATCCTGTTAGCTCCCTAATAAATGTTCTGTTAGGGAGAGAGGACGTTAGGGTATGCAAGTGGGAGCAAGGACTGATATTGCAAATTTCTACTCTCATCACTTAGTTAAATGCAAGTACTTCATATCTAATACAACGGGCTGAAACATAGCAGCCTATAGGATTAGATTTTCAAAAGTGGCTAAGCAGCAATTCTGGGTGAATTTGAGACCCCAGAAAGGGGCCTGATTTTCAGAGGACAAGTGCTCAGCAGGTTTAAGGTGTCTTAAATGTGACACGTAAAAATTGAGGCATAACAAAATCACTCGTGACTTTTCAAAATTTTGGCCTATATCCTTTTTCATTTCACCTCCATTTGAACAGAGCAGGGCCCCTCCCCCAGCCACACAGTCTGGATCCTACTTTTGGGTAAATAAAGTACTGGGGTTTTGCTTTGGACCAACCTCTGGTATTGACATAATTCTGAGAGAATAAAGAACCGCAAGGGACATGGTGAGGCTTTGTCAAGCTTCAGGGATGATGAAACAAACAGGATTTTTTGTTTCTAATGCTGATTATGCTTCTGTCATTATGAATTTTTCTAATAAAAAGAAATCACAGAGGAATTTTCCTTATTAGTAACAGTAAGTACATAGCTAATTACAGATGGGAACAGCTGAGTCAACGATCTAGAAAGCTGGCAATGCCATTTAATAGCTGGACTTGAAGTTAGAACGCTGCTCAGAGTCAAAGCTGAAGTAGCTGTCGTGAAACTTTGAAGAATGACACCAGATGGCTTTTTAAATGTCCCTGAATTATGTGAGGTTTCTTGCCCATGAATTACAGGATCATAAAGGACATTGTTCCTAACTAACTGTATGATAACTTGTAGCCTCTCTCACTTAGTACTCTAAGCTTCAGGTATTTGGGGTGCCTCATAATTCACTCCAGCAGAATTTTGCCAGCACACAAAATCATATTGACTAACAGCCTGAGCATCATTTTAAACTAAGTTCACGCTGTTTTATAGCAATATTATTCCTCATCTAAATGTTTACTTACAGATCCAGAAATCATCCAACCTTATTAAACATATCTTTTTGTGTGTGTGCGCGCGCGCATGTGTGCACACACACACACACCCCGTACCTAATTCAGTAGAAAGATATGGGCAAAAGTGAAAACTTGAGGAAGCCAAGGACAAGCGAAGGGCAGAGTATGCTGGCATCTCTTCACTCCCTGATAGTCACAGTGACCTTACACACTGTAGCACTTTTTTGGCATGTGTACATAGTCTTCTCCAATAGCTCATCTCGCGTTTTAGCTCATAAAGCCAAATCAGATCTTATGACTTGGCTCCAGCCTAGCTCTGCATTCAATGTTTGTGGCTTATAACCTGCTTCTGGAAAAAGGATAAAAGTGAACTTAAAAAAGCAGAACTGAAGTCTTAGCTTTATATCTCCTCCCACAGGAGTTTATATAAAATTCCTGCAAGTAGCCCACAGACACAGCGGGCTCGGATGATTTGTATAAGGACATACAAGTATAATGTTGCAACAGCACTACTTATTTGGAATTTGGGAATAGGGGCTGGCTTAATGAATACCTTTGACTTCTTTTGCTCTTAGGGGTATAGCGGCATCTTGATGGGAAAGAACTTGCATTAATGTTAATAGACCTTACTGATTTGCATGCTAATGAGAATAAACTCCTCCCATCACAGCTAGCCAGGAACAATATTAAAACCTTAGGCAGAGGATGTCCAGATTTGAAATATTAAAGTCTTTTAAATTGCACTTTGAGGGAATTCAGAACAGAATGTAAGAAACACTGCAGACAAAGGAAACAGCTATTCCAGAAAATGTCTATAATTTTCAGGGATTCCTTTTATTGCTGATGGAATCCAAATATTTCTGCCCTTGACTAAGGTTTTTCAGTTCCCTTGTGCCTCCCAGTAATCTCTGCAGAGGCTGAACAGAATTGCACCAGAAAGAAGGAACTGCAGAAGCACAGACATAAAATCCCTCAGTTAATGAAGGAAGCTTCTTCACTCACAGATTGAGTACAAACAGTGTTCCTTTTGGAGGATCACACCATACTGGACGTGTGCATGTACTGAACAGAACCAAAAATGAGGAGAAGGGAAATGGAATCTCTAGCAAACAAAAGACAGCACCATGTACAAAATCTCACTCAAGTGAGTGCGGGGTTCAAATCCTAATTCCTTACCTATACTTTCTATTCTTTTAAATTCATACAGTCATATTATTGTTATTCATTATTTAGAGGGCTATTAATGTGTCTGGAGCTTTACAAAGCACATCGGGCTAGACTGTGTCCAGCTACTGAGTGGCTGTGCAAAAGGGTCAAGTCACCAGAAGGGTTTTCTTCTTGTGTTCCTCTGCACGGTAGCCAGGTACAATCACAGTCCCATATTTCCCTAAACTAAGAGACTGCTCCCTCCTCATGCCTCTCTGGATATGCATGTACTAGAGTTTATTCTTGAGTCAATAGATTGCCAGTGAACTCTCAGTAGTTACAAACCTTACGAAGGCCAGCCTGGACGCTTCCCAAATGTTTGTTACATGATACAAACATCTATAGCTTATCCCAAATAGATCCCTACGATAAACTCTAAACATTTGTTGTCTGGTACCTCTGGGCTATGTCCATCCGAATCCAAAAGTTGGATTTAACATGTGTTAACTAACATGAGTTACAATCCTAGTGTAGTCAGGGCAATTTGTATTTAACATGTATTAGCTAGTAAGGTAAACCATAAGGGTTTACCTAAATCAGCTGACATATTTCAACTACGACTTGCCCTGTCTACCCTAGGATGTCAACACCTCTTAAGGCTTTGTCTACACTAGCACTTTTGTCAGTACAACTTTTGTTGGTCAGAGGTGTGAAAAAAAACAAACCCCCGACCGACAAAAGTTTCACCGACAAAAGCACCTTTGTGGACAGCACTACGTCAGCAGGAGACATTCTCCTGCCAATATAGCTACTGCCGCTCGTTGGGGGTGGTCTAATTATGTCGATAGGAGAGTTCTCTCCTGCCGGTATAGAGCAGCTACATGGGAGACCTTACAACAGCGCAGCTGCAGCGGTACAGCTGTGCCATTGTAAGGTCTGTAGTGTAGACATGGACTTAGTTAACATGTTAAAAACACACTCTTTTTCCTAGTGACGATGAGGCCTGTGCAGACTACCCTTTACAAACATGTTAACTACCTCAAGTTAACTCACAATTAACTAACTAGGTAAAGAAACTCCAGTGAATATAGACTTCTGGGTGCTTAATGGTCCATAGACGGTGTGGAGGTTGAGCCAAGGTGCCTTCATTCACAGCATTACTACAAATAGGGTTCCTTTTATAGGCTCATACTCTACTGGATGGATACATATACTAAGAACTAAAGCAAGATGGGAAATGGAATCTCAGGAGAACAAAAGACGGCATCAAGAAATAAAGTGTAAAAATCTTACCTGAGTGAGGAGGTTTGGATCACGTCCTAATTCTATACCCATTTCTTTCTATACTGGCCAGTGGAGCTGGCTGTATAGGGGGAATATGCTGTACTCTTTGACGGGGGTTAGGAGTGGCACACTTCCACTTTGCACTGAGGAATTCTGTGATGGATTGTGCTGCTTTGAGGCACAACACCTCTCTATGCTCCAGCTGCAACAACATGGCTCTGCACTGACCCATACTCAGAGCTGAGCCTCTCGGGGGCAAAACTGAGCCCTGTTAGAAGACAGGGACCTTGCTCCAAAGCAATGCAGATGCACATGCTGCACAGTACAGTTCAAACTGTGGAATTGATCAGGGTATTGATAATGGAGATGGCTATGTCCGAGGGCTTCACAAAAGTAGGTATTAGGCAGGCTTGGAGTGGGCAGAGGGGGACTTTCAGTGGATGGGATGTGGGAAGCTATGCCAACTAGCCAAGGAGGTTGAATCATCTCTATGACGTCAAGGCAGAACTTGTGCAGACCTTGGATGGCTCCAGCCTGGAAGTCAAGGAAAGGAATTCTCACACTGTTGTCACTCCTTTGGGACAGCCTCAGCCTTCACTTTGCTGCTGTGTTAGTTCAGCCATTCATCAGCCACCTGAAGGCTGCACTGTGCTACTCTGTTGTTTATTGCTCACCAAAATACCATCATTCAAAAAGTGCTGGGTAAAACTAGGAAGACTAGGCTTCAGAAGGGCAAGCACGACTCCTATTTTATGAACAACAGGCTACTAGAGGGCAAGCAGGACTCCTAGATTTAGCCCTGACCCAAGTCAAGTCAATTTAGTTATGCCTTTAAATGGCCGTAAGATATCTGAGCAAAGATGAAATCATAACCGGGATTTAATTTGCGGGTGTGGGGAAGAAGGTGAAGTGTGTGCTTACGAAAATACTGAATTGATTATCATATATTTATATATAATAATTCAGCAATCAAGTTGCAAACATCTAGAAGAGAATAAGGTGATAAGTAGCAGTCAGCATGGATTTGTCAAGAATAAATTGTGTCAAACCAACCTGATAGCTTTCTTTGATGGGGTAACAAGCCTTGTGAATAGGGGGGAAGTGGTAGATGTGGTATATCTTGACATTAATATAGCTTTTGATACTGTCTCACATGACCTTATCACAAACAAACTAGGGAAATGCCACCTAGCTAGAGCTACTATAAGGTGGGTGCACAGCTGGTTGGAAAATCATTCCCAGAGAGTAGCTATCAGTAGTTCACAGTCATGCTGGAAGGGCATAACGAGTGGGGTCCCACAGGGATCAGTTCTGGGTCCAGTTCTGTTCAATATCTTCCTCAGTGATTTAGATAATGGCATAGAGAGTACACTTATAAAGTTTGTGGACGATACCAAGCTGGGAGCGGTTGTAAATGTTTTGGAGGATAGGATTATAATTCAAAATGATCTGGAAAACTGGAGAAATGATCTGAAGTAAATAGGATGAAATCCAATAGGGACAAATGCAAAGTACTCCACTTAGGAAAGAACAATCAGTTTCACATATACAAAATGGGAAATGACTGCCTAGGAAGGAGTACTGTGGAAAGGGATCTGGGGGTCATAGTGGATCACAAGCTAAATATGAGTCAACAGTGTAACAATGTTGCAAAAAAAGTGAACATCATTCTGGGATGTATTAGCAGGAGTGTTGTAAGCAAGACATGAGACGTAATTCTTCTGCTCTACTCCACACTGATTAGACCTCAGCTGGAGTATTGTCCAGTTCTGGGCGCCACATTTCAGGAAAGATGTGGCAAAATTGAAGAAAGTCCAGAGAAGAGCAACAAAAATGATTAAAGGTTTAGAAAACATGACCTATGAGGGAAGATTGAAAAAATTGGGTTTGCTTAGTCTGGAGAAGAGAAGACTGAGAGGGGACATGATAACAGTTTTCAAGTACATAAAAGGTTGTTACAAGGAGGAGGGAGAAAAATTGTTCTTCTTAACCTCTGAGGACAGAACACGAAGCAATGGGCTTAAATTGCAGCAAGGGAAGTTTAGGTTGGACATTAGAAAAAAAATTCCTGTCAGGGTGGTTAAGCACCAGAATAAATTGCCTAGGGAGGCTGTGGAATCTACATCATTGGGGATTTTAAAGAGCAGGTTGGATAAACCCCTGTCAGGGATAGTCTAGATAATACTTAGTCCTGCCACCAGTGCAGGGGACTGGACTAGATGACCTCTCGAGGTTCCTTCCAGTCCTATGATTCTATATCTATTCATCAAATTCATTTCAGACAACACAGTATCCGGCATAGACTCCAGTAAACTATATAAACACATGATAATTCCCCATACATGATTCATGCATGCTGATCCAGAAACTGACTTTAGGAGTCTGGCTGCGCTGGGGAAATTTTCTAACAGGTTTTAAAACAGGTTAGAGCTGTAACATAGACCCAGTTTTAGTTCATTTTTACTGAACCAGTTTCCAAACCAGTTAGAGAATTTCTCCACTGTAGATCTTCCCAAGGTGGCTAGGACTCAGACAGCTAGCTATTTTGGCTGAATGGTATGTTATTTAAGAATATCTAACATATATAACCAAATACAAACATTTTTGAAAACTGCATTCACACTGCAAGTGCTCAACCAGTTTTCCTTAGTATCTGTAGTGTATTTTTTCCTGAAAAAGCTAAGGTCTAGGGAATGCATTGTGTGCCAGTGGACAGGGTAGTGGAGTGGGATGCAGAAGCCCTGGGTTCTATTCGTGGCATGACTGACACTGATCTGCTACAGCACCTTGGGCAACTAATGTAACTTATCTGTGCCTCAGTTTCCCTGCCTGTAAAGTAGCCATTAATAATATATTTGCAAGGCACTTTGCCTGATGTAAAGTGCTACATGAGCCTTAAGTCTGACTATTACAAAAAGGACAGGGCACAGGTGGAAGTACATGTTGTGCCCTTTCAAAGGCTAGTGGAGCTGCCACTACAGTACATGTGGGCAAAGCCCTCAGAGGAATTCTAGTCGAGTCCTTAGGAATTCTGCCAGGGGCTCTTGCCATAGCATGGCTTCCACCCCCCTACCTCACCTAACATTGGCTATGACTGAAAGCCACAATGTGATCCAAAGTGAAAGTTTAAAGGTGAGTATATAGATTGTACATAATCCTTCAAAATCTGAACTGTGTTCAGGGGCTTAAGATTGCAATATCAACACTTCAATTATGGCTTCTAAAATGCTTGGAAGATGAAATGCTCAATGCAGTAGATGTCCTACTCTAAAGCCATGTCTATACTAAACCTTTGGTCAATGCAAGATACGTTGGTGTAAAGCCGCCGCAGTTAGTATATCACTTGTGTGCCTGCATACTGACTCCTTGTGCCAGCACTGTGCATAGTCACCAGAAGTGCTTGTCGCTGTACAGTGCAGTGCACTGTGGGTAGGTATCCCAGTGCGCAACCTGCCATTGTATGGGAAATTGTAGCAACACATGGTGGGTCAGAAATGAGTCATGCAGCGGTGAGTGGGAGCAAGGGGCCAAGTTCCCATCATGAAATTTCTCTATCCCATAATGCCATCCACATCCATAATTTTGGCATCTTTTTTGAAATCCCATGAACCCATGCTGCGCTTCTCTTTGCCCGCCATCTCTGACAGAAGCACGGAGCCCACACAGCACGGCATTATTGTCCTGAAAATTACAAACACAGGGTGAATGATCTTCTGGTTTTTGCAACGCCACAAGAAGAACTACTTCAGTGGGGAATGTGATGATTTAGTGGAGGACAGGTTGCTGTGAGACATAGCAAAAGCTGGTGGCATCCATGGAGCATAGGGTGAACAGCTGCTTCTGGGCCTGAGAAACAAGCACTGACTAGTGGGATCCCATTGTCATGAAGGTTTGGAATGATGAGCAGTGGCTGCAGAACTTTCGGACGTGAAAGGTCGTATTCCTTGCTCTGTGAGTTGAGCTCGCCCCAGCACTGTGGCACAGAGACACCAGAATGAACACTGAACAGTGGCAAAGCGAGCGCCAATCGCACTGTGGAAGTTTGTGATGCTGGAGTGCTGCTAGTCAGTGGGAAATCATTTTGGAGCTGGAAAATCCACAGTGTCATGCCGGTGTGCCGGGCAGTTAATTGTCTCTTGTTATGCAGGACTGTGATTCTCAGTAACGGGCAGGACGTAGTGGCTGAATTTGCAGCAATGGGATTACAGAACTGCGGTGGGGCGATACATGGAATGCACGTCCCTATTTTGACACCAGACCGCCTTGCCACAGAGTACATCAATAGAAAGGGCCACTTTTCTCTGGCTGTGCAAATGTTGAAAGATCACCAAGGAAGTTTCACCACAGCAGAGTTGACTGGTCAGGGAAGTTACATGACACATGTATCTTTAAGAACATAGAACTGTACAGAAAGCTGCAAGAAGGGATATTCTCTCCCGACTGGTGGATTACCGTTGGGAATGTTGAAATGCCAATCATGATCCTGGGGCACCCAGCCTATCCCTGGCTCATGAAGCCGTACACCGGCCACCTTGATGGCACCAAGGAAAGATTCAATTACAGGCTCAGCAGAATGCCAGTTGAATGCGCTTTTGGTAGATTGAAGGGACACTGGAGTTGTTCACTCACAAGACTGGGATATTTTTCTCACTGAGAGTCAATGGTTATAGCTGCCTGTTGTGCGCTGCATAATATCTGTGAGGCAAAGGGAGAAAGCTCAGCACAGAGGTGTGTGGCTGAAGGAGGCCTTGAAAGGCACTTCAGCAGTCAGTCACAGTAGTGTGGTATTGTGGGCCGTGTTTACCTGGCCCTGAAGTTGCTGTTTTTTCTTTTGGGGGATGGACGGCTGTTAGGAATTGTATGGTGCTTAGTGTACATTTATGACGATAACACTGACTGTTAATGCACCTATTAATTTTGCAGTGCTTGCTGTACATGTATAATTATTGCACTGTGTTTGTCACTGACCCTGTGCGTTCTGGAGTGCTAAGCATTCTGCAGCATTTGTTGTGAAGTAATACAGATTAATTATTTTCCAAAAAACAGATTTTTATTGCATACCAAACCAGTGCAAAAAACCTATGTGCAATTAAAAGAAATTAACGGAATAGAACTTAACAAGGGAATGGGCGACAGGGGATGGATCACTTGTTGATTACCTGTTCTGTTCATTCCCTCTGGGGCACCTGGCATCAGTCACTGTCCGAAAGCAGGATACTGGGCGAGATGGACCCTTGGTCTGATCCAGTCTGACCATTCCTATGTTCTTAAGGGGAAAGAACACTGAAGTCCATGTGTCAAGGTTCCTTCCCCCCTCTGAACTCTAGGGTACAGATGTGGGGACCTGCATGAAAACCTCCTAAGCTTATTTTTACCAGCTTAGGTTAAAACTTCCCCAAGGTACAAACTATTTTCCTTTTTCCCTTGGACTTTATTGCTGCCACCACGAAGGGTCTAACAGATATATAACCAGGAAAGAGCCCGCTTGGAAACGTCTTTCCCTCCAAAATCCTCCCTAAACCTTACACACCCTTTCCTGGGGAAGGCTTGATAAAAATCCTCACCAATTTGCATAGGTGAACACAGACCCAAACCCTTGGATCTTAAGAACAATGAAAAAGCAATCAGGTTCTTAAAAGAAGAATTTTAATTGAAGAAAAAGTAAAAGAATCACCTCTGTAAAATCAGGATGGTAAATACCTTACAGGGTAATTAGATTCAAAACATAGAGAATCCCTCTAGGCAAAACCTAAAGTTACAAAAAGACACAAAAACAGGAATATCCATTCCATTCAGCACAGCTTATTTTCTCAGCCATTTAAACAAACAGAATCTAACGCATATCTAGCTAGATTACTTACTAAGTTCTAAGAGTCCATTCCTTTCTGTTCCCGGCAAAAGCATCACACAGACAGAGAGAGCCTTTGTTTCTCCCCCCCTCCAGCTTTTGAAAGTATCTTATCTCCTCATTGGTCATTTTGGTCAGGTGCCAGCGAGGTTATCCTAGCTTCTTAACCCTTTACAGGTGAAAGGGTTTTTCCTCTGGCCAGGAGGGATTTTAAAGGTGTTTACCCTTCCCTTTATATTTATGACACCATGTTAATCCATTTTGGCTACACATATAGCAACTGAAGTTCTCACAGGAAGCTGTGGTTGTCCTTACTGTCCCCTGGTGTTGAGTGGTAGGGGTAGGGCTGTGGCCCCTGATGCCATGTTGAATGTTGGGGGGGGGGTGTAGGGAGGTGCTAAAATAAAGTTTTCCATTGACTGCAAAGAGAGTTGAGCCCATGCTTGTTGAACGTGTAGGTCAAACAGAGTCAGCAGCATCTGTGTTTGCTGTTGGAGAAGCCCCATTATGTTCTGGTGCATCTCCCTCTTCTTTTCCTGCTGGGACTCCTGGGCCTTTCTCCTGTAGCTCTTGCCCTCTTGCATCGGACTGTGAACAGAGGGCAAGGCTGTCTGAAATACTCACCCTCCAGGCCATCTGTTCACAGTCCAATGCAGGAGTGGCTTGCAGGATCTCAGAGAACATGTCCTCTCAAATCCTTTTCTTTCTCCTCCTTATCATGGTCAGGCATTCGGGGGGTGTGAAGGTGGGGGGCCTTCAAGGCCACAACAGCAGCAGATAAAACACACAGAGGTACCGTTGTATGTCTAGTCATAATGGAAAGTGAAAGTTAAGCTTCAGAACTCCGTTCCCTTGTCCCCCAAAAGTTTTAAACAAGACATGCTTACTGACATGTCAGCACCGCTCTCCAGTCACAGTCATAGAGAGTGTGGCCTGCCAGGGGCAAGGGGGTGGGGAAATGAGAAAGAAATGATTTGTTTACATGTAACAATAAAATTTCAGTCCCTATTTCCATGGGTACAAGTACAGGGCACTAAATAGTGGCACTATTTTCCGCAGGCGGTGGTGATTATAGCTACCTCATTCCTGAGGGTAACAAAGGCACAGAGAGCACAGCTGCTGCTGGCTTGCTGAAGCTGCCAGGATCCATATGCCGCTAGGCTGTTTATTGCAATGGTACCTGCCAGAGTCATTGCAGACTGATTGTCCTGCTGTGGAGGAAGGAATAAGGCTGCCATCCCTAGAAACCTTCAGGAGAGGATTGCAGAGTACCTCCAAGAAAGTTTCATTGACGTCTCTCAGGAGGATTCAAGGGACATCCTGGTTCCATACACAAACTGCTCCTCTCTTCGCCCCCACCTAATCCCGTAGGGAATGAAAAGCAAATAACAGCTCTATCTCTGTTTGTTGTCCCGCTTCTAGTACAAGTACATGAATGAAAAATTGATACCTGTGTCCTGCTAACTTGGGGTCAGGCACCATCTGTACACTTAAACATTGTAATGGAAAATGCATTCACACTCTTACCTCAGGTTCCTTCCCTGTCATCGGGCTCGCCCTTGCTCAGCTGCTGGGACTGACTGGACTGCAGTAGAATCTCAAACAAGTCCTGACTTGTGGCATAGTTGGACCCCCCCAAGTTGCATTCTCCAACTTCCTCGCTGTTCATGGCAGAGGTCTGTGTCTTGGTTCCTCAGCGGTATCCCTGGTGCTCTGTAGGGTGCTGGGGAGGTCTCCTCCAAGTATGGCTCATTGTAAAAGCAGTAGGTCTGTGGTTTGGCAGCAGATCTACAGTTGGCCTCCCTGGCCTTCTGGTATGCCTGCCACATTTCCTTCACATTCATGGGGCCCTGCTGCTGGCCCCTGTTGTAGCCCCTCTCCTGCATTCCCCCTGCAATCTGCTCAACATTTCTATGGATGGATCGGAGCTGTGCCTGCACAACCTCTTCTCCCCACAGGCCCAGGAGATCCACTAGCTCCTGTCTACTCCAGGCAGGAGCACGTCTGGAGGGTGTAGCCGGCACGGTCGATTGGACAATTGCACACAACATGGGAGAGCTTCCAGGTGTGATCACCAGGCTGGGCAATCAGGAAGAGGCATTTCAACATTTTGTGGGATTTTTGAAGGGCAGGGGTTGGTTTCCAGTATCTGTGACCTGTGGGCAGTGGAGTGCACAACTGTGACCAGAGCGGTGAGTGTCAAGCATTATGGGACAGCTGCTGGAGGACTGTTAGGGTTGACATAGGTAACAGAGTGTCTATACTCACACCGCATCAACCTCAGCACATCACCCATGGCTCTACGCCACTCAGGGAGGCGATGCGACTGCGTCACCATAACAAGGCACTTACATCAGTGGGAGACAAGTTTAAGTGTAGCCACATGCATAAAGAGGTCAATGAAAGGCTGCTTACATTGATCTAACTTTGTAGTGTAGACCAGACCTATGTATTATTATTAATATCCTGCTCTGTGTACAGGAATCTTCCTAGAAAGGGACACCTCTATTTCTGTGCAGAATAAAAGATGGTCCTAATAGTACTAATTAAAGCCTTTCCCTATCTTTTATCCAATAATCCTATAATCTTAAATTAACCAAATCCTTTCTTGTTGGTTATGCACAGCATTCACAGGCTAGGCGAGACAAGATCAACAACAAAAATCCTTGCAGAAAATAAATACAGTGAACCACAGTAAATTGGGAGCAGCCCCCCCAAAATGGTGCAAAATTCATAGGGGACACTGTTGCCATAGTAACCAGCATTACAGCTTGCTTCTGATAATTAATGGAGGGCTTTGCTATGACAGTATTCTTGAAATTTCACTTTCCCCTGTGCTCCACTGCAGAATGCAGTATCATTTCCCCATTCATAAATATTTCATTACCACAGTCAGCCATGTTTCATCATCACTGATAACACTCAGCCTAACCCACTCATAACTGAATTTGTATAGCTCTGTCCCTACAGCAACTTTCATTCTCTCCTTTTACTTCTGCAGTCTCCGTTTTTCTTGCTTGATGTCCTTACGCTGCGGAGGTATTGTTTTGGACTAAGTTCAAGACCCACTTCCCCCCCCCCCCCAACTAAAAAAATCAATACAAGATTGTAAAAAATATCATACACCTATAATATATATATACACACAAATATACACAGATAAAATGTACGTATAGCTATCTCTGTTTAGAGAGATGCATTGCAGATATACACAGTAAGTCACAGGACACTGGCTCCAATCCAGCAAACCACGTGCATGTCTTTAAGCATGAGTTGTCCCATTGATATCAGCTCAGTGCCCCACTAGTGTCACTATGATCAATAGGATGTGCTAAAGGACTTTGCTGGATTGGGGCCTTATTATCCTCCATGAATAACGAGCTGGTGGAGACTATCCAAAGCATGGGGGCATAAGGGGTTAAAGTGATACAGAAATAACTGGGGTAGAAAAAGAATTGTTCCAATTCCTCTCTTTAGTACCAAAACTTTTTGTTTAAAATGACTGACATAGGGTAAGAGTACATTTCATGAGTAAGAACATTTGAGCGTCCTTGTTGTTTATCACTTGACATACTACTTTTTGGTACCTTTCTGTTGTTTTGTTATTAAGGTGACTTTGAAAATATCCTGGTAGCCAAAGGGCTCACAGATCCCAACCCTCAGGTGCTTAATTATCTCCTTAATGCCAGATCAAGTTCTATCATTAGCTGTGATGTTTCATAGGCTGCCTCTAGGAGAAGATTTCTTCAGCCAAAGGAAAATAACCTTTAATAATCTGTAACCCTTTGTGGAGCATATTGTATGTTTCATTTAACATATTTTCTCATGTGCTTTGTATGTATTTCATAACATCTTTCGGTCTGTGGGCCAAATTCTGCTCTCAGATGTGTTTTTATGGCTTATATGGACATCAGTGACAGATGCATGCATCTCAAAGCGGACTGTAGCCCTCGCTATATAAATAAGAGTAGATACATTTCTCTCTCACACATGGGAGAAATCTGCGTAATCTATTACACATGTGGTGGCAATATTCATGTGATAAATTGCAGAGCCATTCAATAAATACTATTTATTTTCCTATGCCATGCTATCTGTATGACCAGCTATGATGCCATTTACACTAGAATCTTGGTTTAGCAGAGCTCTGTAAATCCATTTCCTAAAAGCACAATAAAAGCATTTTTCATACATCTTCACCCACAAAATCACTAGCTTTCTGCAGCTAAAAGAGAAGGCTAGAAGGGAAGGAAAGGGTACTTATGTATTATTTTGCCTTTGGCAAAAAATCCACTAGTAAAAATTCCATTTCTAACTATAAATTGTAATTATTTTCTCTTGCATGCAAGAATTTCCTGACCGTTAAGGCCAGGCACAAATATAGCAACAGATATTTTTTTGTCAGTATGACTGGGACAGGGATGTAATGAATCATCTTTATTTTGGAATCAGCTGGTGGGCTCCTTCCCATAAAGATGTTAGGATGGAGAATTCAGGCTACTGGACTGACCAGAAGACATCAAAAATTAAGGAGTAGGCCTCAGCTCAGGTTTTCAGTGAGAAGAAAGTTGATTAAAATGCAGAGGTTTTGGCTCAATTTTGCCTTGAGTCATGAAGTTCAATCAAACTGAGAGCAAGGGCAACCAAGATCTTTTTAAAGATGGTCATTATGTTTCGGATCTTTCATGATGAAACAAATTAAAGACCAGTTTTGACTATAGCATTACACCTTGAGAAACGCAGACTACACTATTACAAAAGCAAAGCAAATACTAGAGCCCCATCCAAATGGACTGATAGGTCTAAAATGAAACAATCCTACCATCTAAGTAGTATTCCAACAATTAAAATGATCCCAGGGTCATGGCAACACCATGGTGCACTACTGGTGCATACCGCAAGTATGTTCGGCCGTCAGCCATCCAGAAAGTATGACAATAACCTACTAATTGCACATCTCTGATGATCTCTTGCTATTAGATTATGGCTCCTTAACTTAATTGCTTTTTAGCTTTAAAGAAAAAGTGTCAGTGAGTTTTGCGCAATATATTTGTCCATGGTCAAAATAAGTTGCTAGAAAAATAAGAGAAAATAGTGCTGAAAAATAAAAGTTATGAAGACCATTTCCCCACTATTTTGTACTATTTGCATAATATATATACATCTTTCTCATCAATTTAATCCTGTTTTTCTTATAAGCTAGACCCTGCCTCTTTTGTTAAAGTGCCCTAAGCCCCACCCATTTTGTTAGGGTTGCCCAAACCCCTTCTCCCATTGTAAGGATAAGACCTTTGTCTGTAGTCATATTGCAAGGCCTAAATCCTAAGGCCTTTGTCTGCAGCCTGGTTAAAAGAGCAGCAGCCATTAACTGAGAAGCAGGAAGTCACATCCCCACATTCCATCTAAATTACATTAAAACAATGTAATAGGCTGTTAAGGAGACCCAGTCCTAATAGCACCCTCTATCACCAGATAAAGAAACAGATCTTCAGACGGTTAAAGAAATCTTAGTTTGCTAGCATCCTGTCTGGCAAGAAATCACTTTTCAATAGTTGTGGTTGTGAAATTCTCATTTCTTTATTGTTTTGTCATTATGGTCCTTGCTTCCCTATTGTTTGTCTGTATGATTTCTGTCTGGTTCTTTGGTTGTTTCTGTCTGTTACATAATTAATTCTGCTATGTGTAAATTAATTAAGGTGGTGGAGTATGATTGGCTAGAGAATTTTGTTAGGATTGGTTATTAAAATTTTAGTAAAATAATTGATTAAAGTACAGCTAAGCAGGACTCAAATGTCACTATATAAACTGAGGTCCAAAAACTGGAAGAGAAGGAACAGAAGAATGATAAGAAGTAAAGACCTGGAAGAAGAAGAACTCACCTCCAAGATACAGCCTAACATCAGAGCTGCGAAGAATCCTCTGCATGACCATGATGTGCAGCAACCAGAATGCAGATGAGACTGACCTTGCTTGGCCAACAGGGAAAGTTCGTCTACCTGATCAGAATTGGTGAGCATAGCATTGTATGCTTAGCATGTGTATTCTGCTTGGTAATTGTCAATAAATAGAGAATGAGGATATTACTGTGTAATGCTCTTTCACTGGTAAAAGGTCCTGCAAACCCGCAGAAAATTATGCCCTGAGCCCTAGGAACAGGGTAAGGGTGGGTGCCCTAGAGTCTGAGCCCACAGAAGGTAAGGGTGGGTGCCTAAATTAAGAGGGTTCCGCCTTGAGCCCTAGCAACTGGGTAAAGGTCGGTGCCCCTAGAGTGTGTGAATAACAGAGATTTTTGTGCAGGTAACACCATCTTTCAGAAGTTTAGTTACAGCGATCTGTGCTTCAGACACTTTCCCCTCAGTTTCTTTTGTAAAAACTAAGGTTCCAGTCCTGCAACCCACACAGAGCCTCATTGAATTCAACGGGAATCTGCCCATGCAAACCCTGTTGCAGGGTTGGGGCCTAAATTTGGCATGCAGATTTCAGATTAGTTTTCACATTAGAAAGTGAAATAAAAGCAATGGAGACCTTGACACTTCAGGGAGCATGAGCAATATAAAATAGTCACTGTTTCTCTTTCAACCCCTCACCACCCTCACAACGGCCTCTCCAGGACTCTTCTCCAAAGGCAGCTGCTATCACCTACGTCATCCAACCTGAGCCCCACAATTTAACATAAAAGGCATCGGGATTTTTCCCCCACAGTAATGACTTCCCACCGTGTCCCTCTGGGAGATTGTTCATGGCTGTGGCTTTCATGCTAAAGACCCAGCTGGCCAATCAGAATGCAGCATTGGACAATTATGACATCCTCAGCAAGAGTCTACTATGTTTTCTAAACTCTAAAGTATAATCCCCGGGGCTGGTGATACCTCAGTGTGAGCTCAGCAATAGTTTATTGGAAGGGATCCAGCCTGAAAGATTAGGCTGACGTATAAAGCACTGACACACCTACTGTGCGTGATGTAAATCGGAGAAGCTGGGATGTCATTTTATGACATATGGGACACATGTAGCATATAGTTTGGGGATTTGAAAGGCTCTGAAATCCTTTGACTGGCATAAACAGTCATATGGCATGTTAAGTGTGTAGGCTTAAGACTTTATGTTTCTACTTTCTATGCAGTCACAATATTCATCCTGTGATGACTCAGCCTGATCTGTCATCAGGGCCCCGTTGAGAGTGCACAGCTGAGACATTTGACACTCCACAGGCTACCTAAAATCAAGAGAGAAAATACGGGCATGCTTTTAAGTGGAAACAAGTTACCAAAGCCCAATGCAAGAGGACACTGACTAGAAAGTGCAGCTCTGATTCCATAGCATAGTAGTTAAATTGCCTTTTGAACCCTCTTTGAACTCTAGCCACCAATGTATCCAGCAGAAATTCATAGTTTTTTAATCAGTTACAGAGTGAAGTTTCCTTGGTAACTGCTGTATGTTTGATCAGGCCTTCAGCGTTTGGTCTACCATTGTTTCTAGAATTCTTTCTGTGTGGAGGTACCTGATTTGAGATCCTGCCTATCCATCTCTCTTCGATATGGGACACATTCCTCGTGTTTAATCTGAGATTTGATTCTCTCCAGGGCCAGATTGGGCACCCTGGGCCACATCAGAGAAGATGTGAAGTTGCATCACCCCTGGGTGGGAATTTGCCTCAGGAAGCATCTTTCCCCCTGGTGCACATGGAGCCTGACCCAAAGCCCACTGGCGTCAATCAAAAGGCACTGACATCAATGGGCTTTGTAACAAGCCCATGGGGAACATGCATACCACATCATGCCTTAGGATGGTGCAACAGCCTCTCTGTGTCCGACTAATTCTACTGGCCAGTGCAGGGGAAGAGGGGCTCCCTCCCTGCTTCCCCTTCAATGCTTTTGGGATAGTTTGTGCCCCGGGGTGGTTGGAGGGAGCAGTCCCTGCGCATCCCAGAGAACAGGGCCTGTAATTGTGTGACAGGGGTGCTGTACATCTGAATACATGTAAAGAGTTAGGCTCTGGTCTACAAAGCACATAGGTTCCGAACTTCTGTTGAAATCAGTGGAATTTAGGAGCCTAAATATCTCTGTGGATCTGAGGCTTACTAAATAATGTCTCAGTAGATGGCGCTCATCTGCTCTTAACATCTGGCCCGGGGGGACGAGGGGGGCGATCAGAGAAGGGGAAACTCCTTAAACTCCCTCTTGTTCATGGCACCCCCAAAAGAACCAGAGACCATTCAGCCCATAGTATTTCCTATTACACCCTATCAGGAACTTTTATCTTCTAGCAGATATTTGTTCATCTTAGATGAGATGGAGAAACAGAATTAAACCAAGCAAAACTGAGAGCTCAGCTACGTGTGTTGGTGTCACAGGAACCCAGAAAGTCAGAGATATTTCAAAGTGCAGCCTGGATACAAAAAGTTATCCCTTGCACAATATATTGCTCTTCTCTTTTCTTGTGGCATTAAGCTATGCTGTCACCATGGCAACCGGCTGAATTCACGTGCCTGTTTCCCAAATAACCCTTCTCACAGTATTGTACCAGACATGGTAGTTTGTACCTGTGTGATTGGGATGTGCTGTGATGTGACGGTAATCACTGACCCGCCTCATTAATTGCATGGTAATAATTAACTCTTCGCTAGCAACTTCGCACCTGCAGCTCTCTAAGTGCTTAACAAAGACAGGCAAGTATTGTTCAAAGTGGGGGAGAGAAAAATAAAAGGAACTTGCCCAAGGTCATACAACAGGTCAGTGGCACCACTGGAGGAGAACCTCTGTCTCCTGACTCGCAGCCCAGTGCCCTAACCCACTGGATCACACTGCTTACACCAGCGCCTGCCGCTCTTTTGCCAATACGGACAACTGGACTTTACAATCACATCCCTCTGCTTCTCTATACCGCTCTTGCCATTTAAGCTCTGACCTCTGTCCTCTCTCTATATATATATAGGTCCTATATGTGATCCATATCTTAGGTCTTGTTTACACTTAAAATGCTGCTGTGGCACAGCTGCACTGCTTCCCTGGGGACGCTGCCTACGCCAACAGGAGGGATTCTCCAGGCGGAGTGGGGCCATGTCCGCACTACAAAATGATGTTGACCTAACTTACGTCAGCACACGGGCACCGCAGTTATTACATTGCTTGTGTCTGTGCACATTTGGCTCCTTGGGTTGTCTTCACCAGGAGCGCATGTATCGATTGTATTGTCAGTGTGGGGCATTGTGGGACGGCTTCTGAAAGCCAGTAACAATCGACGTAAGCAATGCAGTGCCTACATTGACACTGCATCAACCTAACTGCATTGACCGTGACTCTACAGTGCTCCGGGAGGTGGTGTTACTAAATAGGCATAGAGTGGCACTTATGTCAGCAGGAGTCAAATTTCAGTGAAGACACTTCCACAGCTGGGTCGATGCAAGGCAGTTTACATTAACCTAACCATGTAGGGTAGACCAGGCCTAGGTAATCCACCTCCTCAAAGGGCAGTTGATAAGTCGAGTGAAGAATTCTTCCATCAACCTAGAGCACATCCCTGAGAGACTTAGCTATACTAAATTCCTAGTGTAGACCAGGCCTTAACGTCAGATCACATTCTTCTATCAAGCAAAGCAGATGTAGCCAGATTTTACTTCCTATTAAAGCACTTAAGTGACTTCAGAGCTTAAATCCTATTTTCAAAAGTCACTTAAAATATTTAGGGACCTGAGTCCCATTGAAAGTAAAATGCTAACCTAACGCCTAAGTGCTACAGCTGGTCAGAAATTTGCCAGTGGAACATTTTACCATCAGAACTATTCATGAGAATCTGTCCATTTTGCCAAATCTTCTGAAAGACATTGGGCAGGTTTCCGCCTGGTTTCTTGCCCACTTGCTCGCATTGAGGGCTGCCACAGAGCAGTGACTCCAGGAGACCCATCGTGGACTGAGGTTGTCGGGGCTTCCAGGCTCCCTGTTTTTTGGTAGGCTGCCAGATGGGCAGCTGAAGTGTGGGGAGCCTCAGCAATTTCATTTTTAAAAAGTCAAAATGAAATGCCATTTTGATTTTTCAAAATGAAAATTCTGGACTGCCCCCGTTCCTCAGGAAATTACAAAAGTCTGAGCTTTCATTCTGATGCAGAACAATTCATTTTCTTTTCAGGATTTCCCACCGAATGGAAACACTGAGTTCTGACCAGGCCTACGAAGTTCTGCATTCACAGAAAATCAGAACTGATTTGTGCATGATCTGATAAACAAGGAAAAAGGACCAAATCCAAAATGAATGTTATTTGAAATGAATATGCAGTTAGTTCTGTTTACAAAGGGCCCAAGCAGCTTTAGTCATTCAAGATGCAATGGCACTTCACACAAAAGTGAGAGCAGGTCATCTTCACTAGAAAATTAAATTGAGTTAAAATGCAATTTTGAGGCATCATGTTTATGAACCTGATGCTAAACATGACTTTTAAATCAGTGTAGACAGGGACAAGTTGATTTTAACATCATGTCACCTACTCATAAGGTTCACTCTCTGGTTCCAACAGGGTTTATTCATGAGCAGCTGATATGTTATATACATGGTTGTCCCCTTCATGATAGATGACACTTCTCATCTGAAGATCTCAAAGCGCTAGGATGGGTTCTAACATGACCTAATTTCCTAGTGAGGACAAGCCCTAAGAGTATTGAAACCTCTGCCGATTCCCAACCGTTTATATTTTTGCCAACCCCAAGCATTCAAAAATGAAGTGTCAGGCTAAAATCATAAGATTGGCTTCCAAATCATGAGATTTAAAACAATAACAAGTTTCAGATTCTTTTAGTTAGCTTGTCTGTTTTTTTGAGACTTTATGGTTCACATGTTCAAGCTTTCCTCTGCAACCAAGAGGACTAGAAACTTGAAAGAAAAAAGAAAGAAAGATTCTTATGTAATCACATGACTCCAGGAGTTGGGGCTTTAAGAAAAACACAAGGGTTGTAATCAAATCATGAGTTGGCTGGCTCTGTCTATAGCGGTCATCTCTACTAGTAATGTGGCATGCACCACAATATCAACACAACAACTAATCTAAACCTGGAGTCAACGCCTCAGAAAAATTAGATGCTGCAATAAAAGAGAGAAATTCTCAAAAGGAAAGAACGTTGTGAACAAAGTAGGCCACAGTAACCAAAGGTGTATTGAGCCAAATAGAATGACATCATACCAACCTCTGAAGGACTCTGGAGATTATATTTAGGATCACATTGGTTCAGAAGTACCCTCTCTTTCCCTGGCTCAGCCCTGAAGGAATGTCAGGAGGGAGCACAAGGCCAAGTACCAACGTGGTCAGCCTCAGACAGGTGCTCAAGAAACTCAATCAGTCCACCTTAAAGAGGTCCCTCATAGTTTCAATGACATAAGTTATTCTTCACTTCCTACCCTAAGCTGTTGTGTAGGGTTTCTGTTTGTTGTTAAACTATAGTGTTTTAGTCCAGAGATTGCTGAATTTCAGTGATGGGTGAAATAATTTCTACATTTTACACAGAGAAAGAGAGAGAGAGAGAGAGAGGCTGAAAAACAGTCTGCGATCCTTCAGGACAAAAGCAGCTCTATAAAAATATGCCATTATCTTAATCATTTTCAATGTAACGATGTTCACGTTCCCATTTGCAGTGCTATTTTTGAATAGTATCACTGGCCTAAAGAACACTCCATCCCTGATGCTGTCAGTCTGGAACTTTTTATGAGCATGACATTCACTTACAGGGCTTTTATTCTTTCCCATTGCTGAGCTTTTCTTTCAGTTTTGTCTCCGTTTCCCCCTCTGAGCTTAGAAATAGTCAAAATTCATTACAGAGAATATAATATCATAGACATTAGAAATGGAAAGGACCTATTAGATCACCAGTCCAGCTTCCTGCCAATTAAAGACTGTTCTCTAGCGTACATTTTCTAATGCTTTGTCCAGTCTAGTTTTAAAAACGTCCAAGTAGCTGGGCTACCACTGCTTCCCTTGGGAGACTATTCCACAGCCTAATACATCTCACTGCCAACAAATTCTTCCTGCTATTCAGCCTTTTACTGTCATACTATTTAGCTCTAGTTATATCCCACTACATCACACTAAACATTTCTCTCTGCTTGGTGTTTACACCCTTGAAATATTTGTGCACGTTCATATCCCCTCACTTCCCTTGCTCATTGCTTAGCAAGGCTGTACCTAGCTGTTACGTTGAACTGCTCTGTCAAGCCGTTCTACTCCATGATCCTATTTGCTGTTCTTCTCTAAAGTCCTTCCAACTTGTCAATAACTTTCTGGTATTGTGGGCCTAGCACTGACAGCAGGGGTTGATGTGGGATTTATATCTGGCAGGGGTGTAGCGCTGACAACATTGAAACAGAGGATACCTAGCTAAGTGTGAGCAGGGGTGAGTCCCCACCTAGCGGCTAGAGTCTGTGGCAGCACCCCCGACTAGCAATAGGAGTAGGGGGAATCCGGGGCCTCTCACTGCACTGGGTTCTGACCAAGAAGCCTTCTTGGGCGCCGAAAGGAAGGCATCTGCTGTCTGTGGTCCAGCTAATGTTGTCCATGGGTCTCTTCCTACTGCTCTGTCGTTCCTTGGGGCAACATTGTGCCTTGCGGTTGGTCCCTTGCAACCCAGCCCATAGGCCTGTGCAGCCTGAGGAGTCCCGGCTTTGTGCCGCACTCCTCCTGCGGATAGTCTCCTGGCATAACCGCTCCGTAGCAGTGAGTTCAAGTCTGTCTTTCTCCATCTGCCACCCTGCTGTGCTGAAGAGGCTCCCTGTTAAACCCCCTCTCCAACTAGGGCACGGCCAGCAGGTGTGCTGGTGTGGGGCTTCCCATGCTCAGAGTTGTTGCTGCACCCTTTGCTGTCCAGTGTGGGCTTTATCCATCCTATGGAATGTAACTTCATTCACTGTTTTTTAAATGGTCTAGCCAACCATTCAAAGAGGATGTTCCTTTTAATCATCTCTGGGAATCCTAGTTCTTGGGACACCACAAGGAAGCGCCTCAATTAATTATTCTCTTCTACCAATTTACAGAGCCACACTGTACCTCGCCCTACAGCATAGGGAGAATGATCCATGTGAACAGAACCACAATAATTCTCTGCACAATCATGTACCCAGCTACACTCCTGGAGTTGCAAGAGTTATTGTTAAGCATTTTATTTCACTGCTTATAGTAGTTCCAAGGCTCCTAACAGCTCCTGTTTGGAGCAGTAAATCTGCTGAAAGGCTGAGCATATTAAAGCCCCAGGCAGCAGTTGCTTGGCTCCTGATGTAGGTTTTGTTCATGCACCACAGGCGGAGGTCCTTGCAGAAAGCACATCTTTGGAGGAATAAAGATCTGTAAATATGCTGCCAAATGGCCCTTTTGTCCTCACTGTGCTTCTAGAGAGGGGGGGAAAACAATTAAAGCCGTTGCAGAATCCCCCCACCCCCATCTATCTGCTCCCCAACACCAAACTCTCAGACTCTTCTATATTTCTGGTTTGATCTGAGAAGTTCCGAAGGGGAAAACATGCAGCATGATTTATTTAGTGTCACTGCAATGCAGAGAAGTGGAATAGTGACAAAGAGCCCAATGCTGCAAGGTGGCGATTGTATCCTATGAGGTGCAGAGCATCCTCTGATCCCATTGGTCAAGATACCCAGCAGCTTGCAGAAGCCATCCTAAAGAAAGGGATTCAATTCTAGCAGTTAGAACAAGGAACAGGGAATTAGGGTCCCTGCATTTAAGACTTCCTGTTTGGCATTGGGCAAATCACTTTGCCTCTCTGTTCCTCAGTTTACCCCTCTGTTAAAACAGTATAATAGTTACTTACCTCTGACTGGTCTTGTAAGGCTTAATTCTCATTAAAGTGCCTTGAGATCCTTAGATGAGAGGTGCTATCAAAGTGCAAGAAAGATCTCACATTTGCACAGTTAGGTCAGTGATTCCATATAGTTTATTTCAAAATGTGGCCAGTTAAAGAAGAAAAGACGTCAGAAAAAATTATTACCAGGAAGAAAGAAACATCTTCAGTGAAATAAAGTCACCCTATATTGCAATCTCAATTTTTTTTTGGGAGGGACCAGTTTCGCATGTGGGTGTGGGATGTGATAATCTCACAGGTTTGCCCCCTGTTAAAGATCAAAGTCATTTTCTAAAGGGGTTGGAGGGGTTAAACCTAAATTAGGGAGTTTGAGTGATAAGATTTCAGAGTAGCAGCAGTGTTAGTCTGTATTCGCAAAAAGAAAAGGAGTATTTGTGGCACCTTAAAGACTAACACATTTATTTGAGCATAAGCTTTTGTGAGCTACAGCTCACTTCATCGGATGCATTCAGTGGAAAATACAGTGGGGAAATTTATATACACAGAGAACATGAAACAATGGGTGTTACCATACACACTGTAACCAGAGTGATCACTTAAGGTGAGCTATTACCAGCAGGAGAGCAGAGGGATGGGGGGGGAGAAACCTTTTGTAGTGATAATCAAGGTGGGCCATTTCCAGCAGTTGACAAGAACGTCTGAGGAACAGTGGGGGGTGGGGGTGGGGGATAAACATGGGGAAATAGTTTTACTTTGTGTAATGACCCATCCACTCTCAGTCTCTATTCAAGCCTAAGTTAATTGTATCCAGTTTGCAAATTAATTCCAATTCAGCAGTCTCTCCTTGGAATCTGTTTTTGAAGTTTTTTTGTTGAAGTATTGCCATTTTTAGGTCTGTAATCGAGTGACCAGAGAGATTGAAGTGTTCTCCAACTGGTTTTTGAATGTTATAATTCTTGAAAACTTATTCGGTGGAGTTTAGCTCTCCAAGATTTTGATTTCGACATCCAATACATCTCAGGAGCTTCTAACAAAGTGGCTGATGCACTCTCCCGTGAAAGTTTCCCAGAATCAACTGGTTAAAATTGCCCTTGAGATATGGAAAATATTGTTAGTCTTTATGTACTTGGTAGTATATTTAGAGGTGCATGTGTCTTATTAACTCTGTTTTTTCCTAGAGCTCCAGGAAGAAATCCCAGCCAGTGTTTCACCCTATCTGTGATTTGGGGAGCGTTTCATAAATATAAAGGGAAGGGTAAAAAGAAAAGGAGTACTTGTGGCACCTTAGAGACTAACCAGTTTATTTGAGCATGAGCTTTCGTGAGCTACAGCTCACTTCATCGGATGCATAGCATATCGTGGAAACTGCAGAAGACATTATATACACACAGAGACCATGAAACAAAACTTCCTCCCACCTCACTCCCCCGCTGGCAACAGCTTATCTAAAGTGATCCTCAAGTAGAGCCATTTCCAGCACAAATCCGGGTTTTCTCACCCTTCCCCCCCCCCCCACACACACATACAAACTCACTCTCCTGCTGGCAACAGCCCATCCCCCTTTGAAACCCCTCTTTTATAATGCGCATGATAATCAAGGTGGGTCACCTCCAGCACTAATCCAGGTTTTCTCACCCCCCCCACACCCCCCCCTTTTTTCAAAAACCACACACACAAACTCATTCTCCTGCTGGCAACAGCTCATCTTACAATGTGCACAGCAATAATCCAAGTTTAACCAGAACGTCTTGGGGGGGGGGGGTTTGCAGGAAAAAAACAAGGGGAGACAGACTACCTTGCATAATGACTTAGCCACTCCCAGTCTCTATTCAAGCCCAAATTAATAGTATCCAATTTGCAAATGAATTCCAATTCAGCAGTTTCTCGCTGGAGTCTGGATTTGAAGTTTTTTTGCTTTAAGATAGCGACCCTCATGTCTGTGATTGCGTGACCAGAGAGATTGAAGTGTTCTCCGACTGGTTTATGAATGTTATAATTCTTGACATCTGATTTGTGTCCATTTATTCTTTTACGTAGAGACTGTCCAGTTTGACCAATGTACATGGCAGAGGGGCATTGCTGGCACATGATGGCATATATCACATTGGTGGATGTGCAGGTGAACGAGCCTCTGATAGTGTGGCTGATGTTGTTAGGCCCTGTGATGGTGTCCCCTGAATAGATATGTGGGCACAGTTGGCAACGGGCTTTGTTGCAAGGATAGGTTCCTGGGCTAGTGGTTCTGTTGTGTGGTATGTGGTTGTTGGTGAGTATTCGCTTCAGGTTGGGGGGCTGTCTGTAGGCAAGGACTGGCCTTTCTCCCAAGATTTGTGAGAGTGTTGGGTCATCCTTCAGGATAGGTTGTAGATCCTTAATAATGCGTTGGAGGGGTTTTAGTTGGGGGCTGAAGGTGACGGCTAGTGGCGTTCTGTTATTTTCTTTGTTAGGCCTGTCCTGTAGTAGGTGACTTCTGGGAACTCTTCTGGCTCTATCAATCTGTTTCTTCACTTCCGCAGGTGGGTATTGTAGTTGTAAGAATGCTTGATAGAGATCTTGTAGGTGTTTGTCTCTGTCTGAGGGGTTGGAGCAAATGCGGTTGTATCGCAGAGCTTGGCTGTAGACGATGGATCGTGTGGTGTGGTCAGGGTGAAAGCTGGAGGCATGTAGGTAGGAATAGCGGTCAGTAGGTTTCCGGTATAGGGTGGTGTTGATCCGATGAAGTGAGCTGTAGCTCACGAAAGCTTATGCTCAAATAAATTTGTTAGTCTCTAAGGTGCCACAAGTACTCCTTTTCTTTTTGAGTGATAAGAGTTTCTTGGAAAAAGTTGGGTTCTTTTGTATGTCACCCTTTACTCCCAGGAAGAGAGAAAAGACCCTGATTGTTATCAGCAGGTATTCCAAAGTATTCTAAAAACAGATTCCAGAAAGTCTTTCACTTTCAGGCTGAAAGGAAAAAGCTCTTGAGTGGGAAAGGGAGGTTCTTTGGCTAGAATTCGATAGCTCTTTGAAAGGGGAAGAATGTGCACAGGAGCGTCCGGTCTCAGACAGCAGGAAGCATCATAAAGTATTGAATTTCTTTCAGAAAAAAAGATGATTCTCCTTGTATCAGAGCAAAGCTGCAAAAGAGAATAATCTCTAATCATATCTAGTACAGGAAACAATGTCTTTGCTTTTGCATCCATGCCACATACGTAAAGTTCTCATCCCTGTTTTTATGTATAGGCATCAATTTTTAAAGAGATCACTGGAGTTAGACAGACATGTAAGTGTGCAGCAATAACATAGGGACACAATCCCACAAGGCACTAAACGCCTCCTGAGAGATGCGGAGCACCTCTCCCCAATGAGAAATTGCGGATCAGACCCATCCTGACCAGATCATATAGGAAATCATGGCCTTCCTAACCGAACTCCATTTTTCATCATTCAGTATGTGGGGATGAACGAAAAAGGATGCAGGACACACAGCACACCAGCCCTGCAGATTGCAAACACACACTAATATGTATAGAGCTGCTGATGTGCAATGAAC
The DNA here is from genome assembly GCF_015237465.2 of Chelonia mydas. Lineage (NCBI taxonomy): Eukaryota > Metazoa > Chordata > Testudines > Cheloniidae > Chelonia > Chelonia mydas. Next base: position 114,762,688 of record NC_057850.1, read on the forward strand.
TTTTTCAAGAAAAATAGTTTTGTGTTAGCTTGTTTTAAGTGGGCAGCAGTGACAGGCACTGGACTGTACGCTCAGATTCTCACACAGGCTCCCTCATTATAGTGCTCCCTGGCTTTCAGTCACCTTACACTCATTCGTTTAACAACACTCATTACAATCACCTTCTCTTTTCTTTTTTAACGCTCAGAATTCTCACTCCCCACAGGAGGGCCTTGTAATGAGGGTGGAATATATTCTTAATTAATTATTCAGGGGGCCATTAGAAGTTCTCAGCCCAACCAATTCCTGTTGCGAACACGTGTCAAACTCCTGAACTCCCTGAAGTGGCATCAGGGTACAGGGCCAGATCCTCAACTGAGCTACATTGGATTGGGTCCAGAGAAGACAGTTAAGACTTCAGATATGAACAAATCTATTGATGGCAGAGAAATGCACTTACATTGTCAAGGGGGTGTATTCAGTTCTACAGCTGGATCTGCCTACATGTAACTCTAAATTATTCTCACTTTCTCTGCTGTCCCTTGAGAAAGAGTTTGGTGCAGGAACAAGTAAATACCTTTATTAATAAATAATAATGATAATTAAAAATGAAAAATCCTGGACATGCAAGCTAATTATTTGTCATGTGCCTGCTCAAAGCCCTGCCATGTAATTCACTCTGCATACAATACAACAGTCAGATATGGAACAGTGAGAGGCAGCATCGTCTAGTTAGTACTGTCCAGGGCTGGGAATCAGGAGTCATGAGTTCTCATCCCATCTCTACTAATCACTTACTGTGGGACCTATGGCATAACATAGGAGCAGACATATCAGCTCAGGCTAATGGTCCATTTAGGCCAGTATCCTGTCTCTAACAGTGGTCAATACCAACAGCTTCACAGGAGTGGGCAAAAAAGCCCGAGGTAGGCACTTATAGCTTCTTCCCAACCACCCTCAATTTGGGCTTGGCGTATACCTTGAAGCTAGAGGTTACACCTTCCAGAACTCCTTACTATTGTAACTGAGGTCACTTAATCTCTCTGAGCCTCAGTATTGTAAAATGGTGATAACTATACTGACTTGCAGCTGTAAAGTGCTTTGTGATTTTAGATAAAATTACTATGTAGGTGCCAAATCATAATATGCAGCTCAACAACATCTACATATAGTACATAATGACACAGAGAGTTATTGCTTGGGCTGGATTACATTGTGCAGACATGGAAATCAAGCCGAGTCACTGAAAAAAAAGAGAGAACAATCTACTGTCCAGCCAACCAGCTCCTGCTCTAGATTACTGCAGTATTGCCCACCAAATTAACATTCACCGAAAAGGGCAGAAAGAGAATTCCCTGAACTGCATGTTAATCACCTCCAGCCACCCGGTGACCACAAAGAGAAAGATCCCTGGCAGTACTATGGTGAGAATACAGGCCTGCTTGGCACAGAAAGCAAACCCATTTTATATACAGCGTTTTCTCTTAGCAAAAACACACAGCAGGTAAAATATACACAACACCCTGAGCTTTAAAAAAAATGCAGCTGTTTAAGTGTTTTAAAAGTAGTGTGTATATATATATATATATATATATATATATATATATATTTTCCCTCCAGTTCGGTAACAATTTACAGGGATGATTTAGTGACATGTATGAAGTTACTCAAGTGTGCAAATGAAGTGTTTACAGGATAGCAGCCCATTTGTTTGGGGAAGGACAATAACAGATATCCCAATATTAACTAATTAACTGATGCTGGTTTTCTGCTGCATTGTTTATTTTGTTTCCTCATTCTCCTACCCAATCCACACCATTTCTCTCTTTAGTCCACCTGCTATGTCCTGTCTGACACTATGCCTCGTCTATATTCCAAAGTTTTACTGATATCACTATTTCAGTTATGTTTGTGATTTTTTTTAAACTGATACAGAAGCCCTAGTGAAGACACAGTAATACTGGCATGAAAGTGACTTATATTTGTATATTTATTCACCTTCTCATACTGCATCCACACTCGGGGGGTTGTACTACCTTAACTATACCAGTGTAGTTAAAACACTACGCCTTTTAAGTGTAGACAAGCCCCTAGACTGTGAGCTCTCTGCGGGAGGGACTGTCTATGTTGCTAATTGCCTGTACTGTGCCTAGCACAAGGGGGCCCTACTATACATAAATACTAACTCTGGAAAAAAATACATTCTAAAATAGCCACTTCTGAAAAATATTGTCATTGTTTCATTCTGCAGAACTTGTTAAAGAAAATGCCTAGAAGGGTTAACATGGTCTAGAGAGGAGACTACTGAGGAAATGACGACTTGAGTTAAATATTAAACAAAACGAAGCCATTCGTTCCTAGACTAGAGTATATGACATACAGCTTCTGATCTCATCCGCTTCGCAGTAAAAAAGAAAATCAATTCTAGTAACAATCAATACAACTGCACAGACTAGCAAGCAGATATAACTATGCAGAAAATAAGTACAGCACCAATCTGTTAAAGTGACTGAGGAAATCTGCTTTTTCCAATTGGGAAGTAAATGACCAAACCAGATTAATGAACAGCTGATTGCAGGTTGTCTGAACAAGGCTGTTTTCAGATTAGTACTACTGTTTTATCATTATTGGTAGTGTTAGTTTATGGGAGAGGTCACTGAAGTCTCAAGTGGTATGACTGCATGGCAATTTGCTGTTCAGATAATTCACAATAGTTTTTCATTGTCACATGTTTACAGCGAGCAAAAAAAACCAGACCAACCAAACTGTACTGTAAATTTGCTATCAGCCTGCTGGGAAGACACAAATCTGAGTGTTAAAACAAAATCTCTGTAATCTCCCTAATCTCTAGAGTCAGGCATCCGTGGTAATCATTCTGAAAAACAATGGGGACTGCAGTATACTGTCTCCAAAACATTAAAATGGTACATACATATTGTAAACCAAAAATAAAAATTCTCAACCAATCCTACGTCCTAAACTTTTGAAGCAACATGTTACAAGGCAACTTTTTTTAACAGTTACTGATATAAAATCTAATGTCAGACAAAAATAAAGTACCAACAGGTGATCACAATGAAAACAAAGGCCTGGTATACGCCACTTACCCTTACGAAAAAGTGCTATGTACATGCCAAGCATTATTCTTAACCTAATGCTGCTCCTCTTGAATTTTTTTGCTTGGCATTATTTAACTTGGCTATTTAGGAGATCACACTCCCTACTTTGTTTGAGGTCCACCAGTTCAGTGATGACTGCTGTTATGATGTAGCTCACAGCAACCTGGACGGACATGCTTCCTAAGAAGAGCAAAATGAGAGGCACAGATGCAGCCATTTCTTTGGCAGAATCAGACGGGGTTTTCCCTGTGGAGTCCTCTTTGGTAAGGTTTTCTACAGTACACACATGCGGTAGCAGACCAGACTCTGAAGTTCAATTCGGATAATCTATTTTTGAACAGTAAAGTATATCTTGCATTATAATAATTCATTACATAACATTGCCAAATGCGATTCTGCTGGCATCTGAGAGTCATGCAGCCTGGTTGATCTCTTTTGTTGATATGATTCTAAGAACAGAGCAGAAGTACTGCTCCCTGCAATGAACTTTTCCAAACTTATCTGTATAAGATCAGGGATGGGAGACACAAAAATAAGGAAAGGGCAAGATTTCCAAAAGGTAGTCGTCTAAAAATTGTACCCTATTGCTTCTGATCTGAGGTCTGCTTCTAGGGGAATGGAAAGTGCCACAGTCACCAGCAACAGGGAGTCCTTGCCTAAAATATTTTCCAGATCACATCTATACTAGAGCGTGCATGAAGAAGGTCTGTTTAATCTAAATCTAGCTAAGCATTTATACCTTGCGGTCAGATAACCATGGCATCTGATAGCCTTACACAAGCCTCAAAATCCTTCACATGATCTAATCTAGTTCTCTCCTGAAGACGTCTGAGTTCTTTTCTTGCAAGACATGCAACCCCCTTTCCATTTTCTTCTTCTACCTTCTCCTTTCTTTTTTGTTGTGAAAGAACTCAGCAAAAAAAAGTCAGTTTTGCATTGAATGAAATCAACATGATCTACAGTCATGCTTACCTCCACCAGAAGACGTGTCCATAGTCTTGGGCAGCTTCCAAGAAAGCTCTGTCCTTTCCCACCTTTCCACATAAACCCTGAAGGTTGACGGTTTCAGAGATCCTGTAGAATGTGGCTGCCAAGAGAGACTGTGGTCTCAGAGAGATGCAGACTCTTAGGTAATTTGGGCCAATGCCACAGAGAGCCTCAAAGAGAACAAATGAGACCTTCAATATGGCCTATACATGGTTAACGTAGTGGGTGGATATATTCTTGGTAACTGATACTGCTGAAGAGTTTGAATGCTGCAGACTGCTCCACAGTTGACTTGCTCACTCCCAAGTATAATGGGAGGCAATAACGCAGCCTAGAGGTCATGAAGGCAGGGATCACTGTAGCCAAGTCATCCTTCAGCAAAGCAGGTTAAAGCTTTTTAGCCAGTCACAGGTGGAAGAAGTCATTTTTAGAAGCTACATGACACGGAATGAGGTTCTTAGCATTAAGAACTTTGTTTTCCCATTGGAAGGTTCTCTGAGTTTCTCTCATCCCTCATGAAATGTTACTGCAGTATTTTACAATAAGGGTCAAAAACACTACAGCTTTTACAAGATACTTTTTTATTATGGAACAAAATTCAAGACAGTGGTATCAGACATTTTTTAAACGAAGAAACCAGATCAATAGTGACATGAAAACTGCTTATTACTGGCAGTGCCACCTCTGTAAAAGCATTTTCAAGAACTCACCTATCTTCCCACCTTTTTTCCACCAAGAGATCAGATGCTCCAAGAACTCTCTCTTCCCCCCACTTCCCGGCTGCTAAGTACAGACAGTTTGCAATCTGGATCATGCCAAGTACCATACATGTTAATGGCTAAGGAGCAGGCTGATTCAAATAACATCCGGGTACTCTTGTTAAACCATTCAATTCACATCTCTGGCTGTGAGACCCAAGGTTCACTGCCCAATTTTCTCCCCACTACCTTTCTGAAACTTCTACGCAACACATATTGATGGAGCAATCAAATGGGAAAACCAAACTTGCCCTAAGAAATTGTGTGCAATGGGGTGGGGGGGGGGGAGGGGGGAGAGAGTAAAGGGGTTTGGGAAGCAGTAGATGGAGGTTTCCATATTGAATGGTAGAGAGAATCTTGCAATGTGCCCCAGCCAGGGCCATAATAAGAGAGGAGATGTCATCTTTCCCCAAGAGGCTCTAGGTACTACCTCAGTGCTCTCACACAGCAGGAAGCAGCCTGTACTCCCCTACTGGTGCAATGTGATTGGTGAACATCACACCACCCTTTCATCATGTAAGGATTGGGGTCCCCAGGTGGCAGCACTGCCTGAACTTGGCTGTGCCAAGGAATAATCACTGCTCTGGTGAAATTTTTGAAAAAGCCCTTTCACTGAAGTAGTCCTTAATGAGAATTCTAAAAGGGGCAGAGATTAAAAATAGGCAGGAATCGAATGAAATGTAATACAATTAAGGACACCTGCTCTTTAAAAAGATTTTTGTTTAAAGATCACCAAGTAGGTTCTTCTCTTGTGTAAATGACTCCTACTCTGTTTGCCTTGTAGAAAAAAAATCTAGCATATTGTCTTTATAATCAAATTATTTAGATAGTGCAACAGTGATTTAGATTAGAATTTGTTTATACCGCTAAGTCTGTTGAATAATGAAATTACAATGAGCTCTCCATTCATTTCCCATCTGTGCTAATTGCTGGGTTCTTCTGGTTGACTATATGTTTACTGCACAGTAGTCTCGTGATGGGGTATAAAGCAATGTTGGATGGTTCTTAGTGCATTGCTTTTACTGCCCCCTTCCCTGAAGGAGGCAACATTCCTTGCAGAGCCAACAAATTTGTAAGTTACCTGGAAGACCATATTAAATATCATTACAGGCAAGAACAAGCGCTCGCACGACAGTCTCTGCCTCTGAGTGCTTCATCAAGTATTTATCAGACCATTTAAAAATTTCAACAAGCCTCCAGTGTCATTCCACTGCCAAAATTTGCTTATTATAACCTGTCATGAAAGAAGTAAGCATCCAATAAAGTGACTGAACTAGAAAGGGGTCCGTCAAAGATCAGCTTTCTCCCTCAAAGGTCACAGCTTTCAGTGGATGACTTCTGTTAGGAAGCACAACATTATGGGAGTTCAAGTACCTGCAAATTTCTGCTTTTCAGGGCCTTTTAATAATGAGTACTTCCCTCTTCCACCTCCAAGTGATATCAATCTTTGGCTGATGATGCGGGTGATGGAAATTTTTGCCATAGTACACACGCTAGGAACACTAATTTGAAGCAGACACTTTGTATGTGAAACACATGCAACTAGACATGTTAAGAGGATATGTTCTCTTTGGTTTGGTCTGAGTACAGCTGGGCCCACACCATTGGCACATCCAAACACCCAGCACTCTGAGAAAGTTCTGATTTGCATCCAGAGCCACACTTCACATCTATCCCTTCCTTTATAATAGGCCAAATCAAAATCCAAGCACAATCAACTTGGGTCAGGATCCAAACTTTGCAGGTATATTTCATGAAAGTTTTTCTTGACGCAGAATGTGCCCTTTTTATAAGAAGGGGGAGAAAAGAAAGAGTGAACAGTTTTTCTATGTGTTTTGCTTTACTCATTACGTGGACGGAAAACCCTGTCAACATAGAAATAATGCCAAGTGTTTACACTATAATGGAACCCAGGGACCAATTAACAACACAGAAAACCACCAGGCAGAGTATTTCTTAATGTAACAGGAGGGAAATCTTACATTATTGCTCCCCCCTGCCCTTTCTTAAAATAAAGGACAAATGCTTTGCCAACAATTTCTCAACGGTAATCTTTATGATCTGAAAGTTCTACCACTGCCCATTTATGAAAAGGCTTCCAAACTCTACGCTTCGCCACGAAATCCCTTTCTTTCTTTACAAAAAAAATCCACAGTAATTGTGACGGTCAAAGCAGGGATTTTAGAATCTACCCTCCACTCCCAGTTCTTGTACTGCCAGTTCCTCTATGGCTCGATGAAGGTGGTGCACCTCGACCTGAGTCAGAGTCCTCTCCAAGTGCCGGTAAGTGATACGATAGCAATGGCTGACCTTCTTTGTCCTGGAAAACAAACAAAAAGAGGACTAATACACATGCATATACACACACACACACCACAGCACACTTCCCCATCACAGTTTTTGTCTTGCCATTTTATTTTATTTTTATTGCTTAAATTATCAATGTAATGGCAAAATACACAATGCAGACAGCCAGGACTGAATGTAATTTAAATTTACACAGAGGACTTAAGTAAAATCTATTTCATAATCTCACTTGTTTCTGTGATGGATCGTCACCTCACTTTTCACCTACCGCCATGTTGAAAAAGTATTTTGGAGAAACTAAGGAAGTGTTATTTACTCCTTCTCATAACACAAGAACTAGGGGTCACCAAATGCAATTAATAGGCAGCAGGTTTAAAACAAACAAAAGGAAGTATTTCTTCACACAACTCACAGTCAACCTCTGGAACTCCTTGCCAGAGGATGTCGTGAAGGCCAAGACAATAAGAGGGTTCAAAATAGAACTAGATAAGTTAATGGAGGATAGGTCCATCAATGGCTATTAGCTAGGATGGACAGGGATGGTGTCCCTAGCCTCTGTTTGCCAGAAACTGGGAATGAGCAATAGGAGATGGATCACTTGATGGTTACCTGCTCTGTTCATTCCCTCTGGGACATCTGGCATTGAGCACTGTTAGAAGACAGGATACTGGGCTAGATGGACATTTGGTTTGACCCAGTATGGCCGTTCTTATGTCATTATGTACTTGACTGCTGAATAAAATATGTGTCAGCTTGACACATGCCCTGTGTATGTCACTGTGCTGACATTCCAATGGAAAGTGAAGACAAAATAACACGACAGTGGAAAGATTAACACTGACACCTAGGAAAACAAGGGATTTCGCTCACTTTATCTCAGTCTAATGTGTCTTGCAGTTTCAGAAGCAGGAGAACAACTGGCAATCTTACAGTGCTAGCAAGTAACACTGTTAGTCAGGGTGAGATGTTCAACAAATCTCTAATCTATGTTGTTTCAGCTCAGTTGTAGCAACCACTAGTAGCTCCAGCTAGAAGGGGTGTTAGTGCTTTTCCAAACACAAAGAGCAAAACATGTATTTTTCAGTCCAGATTATTTTTATTTCCGATCACAGGAAAACAAAGAAAGAACAAATGTAAAGTCTCCACATGAGACAGTAGGACAGAGAAAGAAATGTGCCTAGCAAACCCTTACATTCTATATCTCAAATGAAAAATAAAATGGCAGCTGCTTCACACCTGCTTTTGTAAAGACTCCCTTGTATCTGAAGGTGCAGTACATAGAAAACAGAATGACATCTCCTTTCATTTATGTAGCTACCTACACCGTAGTAAGCAGCAGTAGCGCATAGTGTCCTGAGATCGTGTAGCACAGAACTTACTTCCACAGCAGTGTACCATGTGTGCTTTGGTAGTTGGGCATATCACCAGCAATCCAGAGAGACCAAACAGCAGTTTATGATTACACTGTTGGAAAGGAATTGCAACAATGGAACTGACAGTATTATTATACGTATCAACTAACATCTTAAATTAAACTCAAAGATATCAGAAAGTAGAAGAGGAAGGCACTTGAGCTTCCCCCAGTTTCAAAAGTTCTGACAGTTGTGAAGAGGGGAAGAAAAGGAAAAAGAGGGGAAAGAGAGATGGGAGGAGGGCATGACAGAAATCAGAAATATACTGTATGACAGAGGTTTACAAACTGTGGGGCATGTCCGAGGTTATCGGGGGAGGGGTGTGAGGACCTGACAGGGCTGTGCTGAAGGGCCAGGGTCAAGAGAGGTCTCTGTCCAGCAGGGGAAGTGGACAGGGGTTTCTGCTATCTTGCATTTTGCAGCTTCAATAATAACTGTATGTAATGTGTTTTTCAGACCCTTGGCAGAAAGGCTCTTTAAAAATGATGTAATTCTGGCCCTGATCCTGAGGCCTGGAAAGTGTATCACATTAGAAAATGTGTAACCATGTTTTAGCTAATATGATGTGATCACAACTTTGCTCTTAGAGTGGAAAAGGGCAAGTGTTTAGAAGCATAACTGGTTGTAGTTAACCCTCGGGTTTAAAACCTCCCCCCACCTTATTTTGGACTCCATGTCCTTATGCTGTCTCCTCTCACCATTCAAGCTCCTCTCCCAATGCAGATGAGCAGTTCCTTCATGACACAGAGACATGAAAAAGCTTTTTGTGGGTGTTACAGAAGAAGCGTGTCTTCAGGAGGGATTTAAATGAGGAGAGGATAGTGGCCGTGCAGAGCAGCTCAGGCATGGTGCTTTGTTAGCTAGAATTGAAGTTGGGAATTAGTGTGGGAGAAATAGGAGAGGGGCTGAATTGTAGAGGAATCACAGTTATTGTGGTTGATTTAAAAAACATTAAGATCAAACAACGATTCAAACAAAGAAGTAACTATTAAGATGTGACTGGTATCACACGGATAATTTTGCTTGTATGTTACACGTCTTTCCCCATCTTTTTAGCTGGGATTATTGGGAGATTGTTACTAACTAGGAGTAGAATGATTTTTCAAAAATGTTTGTTCAATCGGAGATGTGCAATAAATTTCAGAAAGCTGAGCCTCCTGCCTAATTAAGTCCACCCTGAATGCAATGCTGTAGCCAGCCCCATGTTAGAGTCTGTAGATCTATATTTCAAACAACTAAAAATTTAAGCCACAGAACTGGGACAGCAGCTTCGCTAGGTAAACAAACATAGAGGATTAACACTGAGTGCAGTGGACATTATTTACCTAAACTGCACCTTCAGACAATCCCATACGGTTTACAATCACACAGCCTCTTTCTCCTTTCATTAGGACTTAATTGATCTTATTGTCACACTCGACTCTGCACCAGCCTGCAGCTGTCAGGTAATGAATCACAATAAATACAGGGAAGCACTGCTCAAAGTAGCAAGAAGACAGTGATGTATTCTGATGCCACAAGAGAAAACATGGATGCATTCAATGAATAACACTGAAGTGAAACAATATCTAATATTTTTGCATGCATTTTTGGTGGGAACAGCTTTGCCTCATGGACTATGGCTTTTCAGGAATTGGAGTTCCCCAATGTTACAGTCACAAGTTAGTTTCAGTGCATGCAACCAACCTGCAGGTATATTTTACTCACACACACACACACACACACACACACACACACACACACAGAGAGAGAGTGTAAGGGACCTGATTCTTCCCTTACTCACTCAGGAGTAACCTTATTTAAGTCAATGTGAAACCAGTGTGAGATCAGAATCAGGGCAAAGGACTATCAAAATCTAGAATAAAAAAAGCATCTTAGGCAATCAATGCCAGCATTCGTTCCCCTAATGTGGAGTCCCTGCCACAGATGTCCACTGAAGGATGTTTTAAGTACAAGCTAGTGAACTGTATCTGACCCAATAAACCACCAACAGCAAACATCTGCAAGAACAGCAGCTGGATAACCTATCCAGCTGTTAGACAAAAATACAACACAGAGCAACCCAAACAGACTGCGGAAAGAACGAATGCCTGGGACTGGACAAAGCGCTGTTTATCAACATGCAACACTGCAACAAGAAAAACTCTCAGAAGTTTGAGATGGATGGGAGATAAAAGTACAACGGTGAGCAGGAAAAAAAGCGTTTAATAACTATTTTCTACTTTCTTTTCACAGCGCATCCACCTTAAATAAAGCAATTGGCATGAAGAGTTCTGCAGCTACATGCCTATGGCTGCTGTGAATACCTGGGCATAGGCGTGGAGCACCCGTGGGAAAAAAATAGTGCATGCTCAGCACCCACCAGTCACAGCTGTTTGGCGGGGTTCCGCTGATCAGCTATTCGCCGGCTGGTGGAGGGGATTCAGGGAGGGCGGAGAGCAGCAGGCGGGCAGGGACACTGGAGCGGGGGCGGGAAGAGGTGGAGTGATGGCAGGGCGGGGCCTCAGGGTGAAGCAGGGGTGGAGCACCCCCGGGAAAAATAAAAGTCAGTACCTATGTACCTAGGACAGAGATAATACAGACATGGCTATTTATCTAGACTGCCACATTTATTCTGGGGAACAGGAAAGCAAGGAGGATAATCTCCCACACTGACAGAGTGAGCAAAAGGCTACTATTGTTTACCAGTGCTCCCTACTTACCACAGCCTCTATATTAAGCCCCTTCCTGCACAGTGTAATTGTGGTGGTGAACTCCCACTGACATCGGAGAAATGGGATATTTATTCCCATCAAAGGATTTATGACCAAGTCAATGGAAGAGTGTGTGTGTGCGCGTGCAGGCTTAGTACCTCTCAGGACCAGAGCTCACCAAGAGCTCAGCTTGAAAGTATTACTCAGCCTAGCCAAAGTTTCTTTCCCCCCTCACTCTACTCACTTCTTTTAGGGCTGGAGTGTAAATAAAAAACCCCAAAGATACAGTAGGAAGCATTACAGACAACAGATAATTGTTCCTTCCACTCAGCTTCATGCTTTCAAATCACATACACCACAACAGTAGTACACATAACTGGTGTATGTTGTATTATAAAATTTACAATTGACAAATAGTGCTCTTTGCTAGGAACAACATCATGGAAAATGGCAAAAGCCTTGTGTAATATACCATGCTGTCAACAGCAAATAATTCAATTACCATAGTCATATGGATGCGGAATACAGCAACCAGTAATCCACTGAATAAAAGGCCTTATCCAAAGGCTCTCATCAGTCCTTTCATATACAGATAGCCCATGTCACATTGTGTCCTACAGCGTATTTTGAAAAGTGGCCACATTTTCGTTTATTTGAAGTGAACTTGATGCTGGTGAAAGACCCTGGACTGAGAGCTCTGGAAAATAAAGTTCTCTATTAAATCCATAGACCGTACCACATGGGGAATGGGCTTGGAAGCTGCTATTGCACTGCTCTTCCAACTGCCTACCACCCTTGGTAGTCCTGTCTCCAAGGGTGTTTGTTTCACAGCAGCTTGGTTGAGACTGCCAAATGAAGCTGATGCTTGTGGTTGTAATTTTTTTTCAGTGAGGCAGATACTTATCTTCAAGGATAGAGGTTCTCAAACTGGGCGGTGGGTCCCCTTTAGGGGGGACACAGAATGTATTCTGGGTGTGTGTGAGAAGCTTTAGGGGAAAAAAGAATTACTGCACACATTTTACCCACTGCAGTGGATAAGTAGCAAAGCTGATTCCTCCAGACAAACAGGTCCTCAGATGGTACTGTACATTTTGACGGCTTTCTGTTAAGCTTGCATAGCATTATACAAAGTTGTTACCATCTGTACATTACTCTGTTTGCTATGAAATGGTGCGGACATTTAATTGTGAGTGTCAACCACAATTGCAGTTTTGCTTTTGCTCTTATTACAATGGATTGTTGACTCTGTTTGAATCAATGCCTTACTGTTTTTAATATTTAGTAAGTGTTGCATGTTGATTTTTTTTATTGGTATATGTAATTGTGTGGCAGAGGTAAGTTTGAGAACCACTGTACCAGGAACTAGATTGAGATTATTAACAATTTATTTCACAGCCTTTAGTCAGATAATGACTTTTTCCTCACTACTAACCTGGGCTAGATTTGAACTGGTGATCCAGAGATGAGTGTTCTGTACCTCATTACCAATCTCTGAGCCTCATAATCTCTCAGTTTAATTTTCTTCTAAATCAAGATCTTAATATAGAGCTAAATTTCAAATATTGTGTCCTAAATCAATAGGCAGGTTATTAAGAGACAGAAAGAAAATATGTTATGGGTTCCAACAGCAAAACACATTTATGCCTAATGTTGTGTCTAGTTAAGCTAATGGGAACTAACCAAAAATTCTGACAGGTTTCAGAGCAAATACTCACATACTCAAATACAGAAGCAAATATTCACCAACATCTACACACCACACAACAAAAACACTAACCCAAGAAACAATCTCTGCAACAAACCCTGTTGCCAACTCTGTCTGCATATCTATTCAAGGGACACCATCATAGGACCTAACCATATCAGCTACACCATCAGGGGCTCATTCACCTGCGCATCTACCAATGTGATATATGCCATCACGTGCCAGCAATGCCCCTCTGCCATGTACATTGGCCAAACTGGACAGTCTCTACGCAAAAGAATAAATGGACACAAATCAGACATCAAGAACTATAACATTCAAAAACCAGTAGGAGAACACGTCAATCTCTCTGGTCACTCGATTACAGACCTAAAAGTCGCAATATTACAACAAAAAAACTTCAAAAACAGACTCCAACGAGAAACTGCAGAACTGGAATTAATTTTCAAACTGGACACCATCAAATTAGGCCTGAATAAAGACTGGGAGTGGATGGGTCACTACAAAAAGTAATTTCCATCTGCTGATACTCACACCTTCTTGTCAACTGTTTGAAATGGGCTACCTTGATTGCATTGGCCTCATTAGCACTACAAAAGTGATTTTCCCTCTCTTGGTATTCACCCCTTCTTGTCAATTGTTGAGAATAGGCCACTTCCACCTTAACTGAATTGGCTCGTTAGCACTGACCCCCACACTTGGTAATACACTCCCATCTTTTCATGTACTGTGTATTTATACCTGCCTACTGTATTTGCCACTCCATGCATCTCATAAAGTGGGTTTTAGCCTACGAACGCTTATGCCCAAATAAATTTGTTAGTCTTTAAGGTGCCACAAGGACTCCTCGCTGTTTTTGCAAAAATTCTGAAACTTTTTAGCTCCTCAATCATTAATAAACAAAACTTCTATACAGTCATAAAGATGGGTCTGAACTACAGTCCAGTATGGGAACACAATGAAGTTGAAGAAGTTTTGATCTAGACTTTCCATGTCTATACAGCTGTAGCATTTAAAGAGTTAGATGCTGAAACAAGAGACAGAGAGGTTCTTGCATTATAATAAAAAAGCCACTTTACTAGAACACCATCTGTATGCCCTAGAGGAGAAAGACACTCAGTTGCCAGACTGATTCATTGAAAGTCTGGTAGAGCAATACAACCATCTGGTGTCCACAACCATCAATGTTTTGACCTTCTTTCCCCATCTCCATAGATCATCATGGTTTACGGAAACTGTCAGATGAAACAGGAAGCCAGACAGCTACATCATCATGGTGAAAAATCCATTCCATAATACACAAACAAAAGCCAAAGGAATTCTTGTAAATATATAGCAAGCTGTGCAAGAAGCTAAAAGAACCTTCTTTCTCCTTGGTGTAATGATGATCACCTGACCTATACTGTGTAGAACACTAACTTATCAACCTTGATGCCTCAGCCCATCCTCAGATCCAAGCACCTCGCTCTGTAAAGAGCTCTCATCCTTCTTTGCTGAAAAATTAACTGAATTCCTATAATCCCCATGATGGCCTTGCATGAATGAATGAGACCTGATGCAAAAAACAGGAACCATGCACTATGGAGTTTCATAGACTCATAGAACTGTAGGGCTGGAAAGGACCTCAAGAGGTCTCCTAGTCCCTCTCCCCAGACTGAGGCAGGATTAGATAAATCTAGCCCCTCACTGACAGGTGTCTGCCCCCTCCTACCAAAGGAAAATATGAAACCCTGAGGGATGATCCAGCCACTAACTGTGACACAGACCCTTGCCAATCATGGATGGCAAAAGCCAGTGAAGAGCACTTACGCTTGCTTCTGAATAAAATAACCAAACCTTCCATTGAAGGCAATCCACCAACCACCCTGAAGCAATACTCAGACCAGCTCTCAAGCAGCCAATGCTGGATTCTACAACCCACACCAGCTACCAGTCCATCTCCAATCTCCCTTTCCTAGATAAGGTGTGATGCATGGCAAGAAAGGGTTAAGCATCCTGCAGGCTAAATGACACAGAGTCAACCTGTAGAGACATGTTAGAACAGTATATAAATGGTAATTAGGGCCATTCCATGGTAGATAGGCTAGAACTCTGAAATACAAACCTATATTTTTAGAAATTAGAGGCGATACTAATTGTATGTGTGTAGTCATATGTTAGCCATGTAAACAGACAGTTCCTTGTCTGGCACTAAAGCTATTGATTCAGAGATCAAAAGGGTATATTAACATTTAAATGAACTGTAAACACAGGATATCTCTGGATTTGTCTCTCTTTGAAATGTATAGCAAATCACCTGAGAATGATGGAAACCGGGCAATTGTTTTATGTTAATCTGTGTAAATACAGGGAATGCTTAGGAAATAGGTCCGCTTCAAAGTCTGCATAATAGCTTACTGTTCGCCGAAGAACTCCGACCGGTCAAGAGAAGACCTGGAATTGTATAAAAGACCCTTGGGTCCTGATCCTGTCATCTCAGACCTGCTTGATGCTTCATGCAGGGGAAGCTTAAGTTATAAGGCTGAGATCCCAGTCTTAAACTGGAACACCCTGAACATGAAGATTGGACTATAACCTATGAATTAATTCTGAAATAACTTTTTGCAACTACAACGCTCACCATCTCTAATGTGAATTCAATCTCAAGAACTGTACTCATGTCTGCATGTATACTGATCCTTTAACCAATACACTCTCTCTTTTCTTTTTTAATAAATTTTAGTTTAGTTAATAAGAATCGGCTGTAAGCGTGTATTTGGGTAAGATCTGGAATATTCATTAACCTGGGAGGTAATGTGTCTGATCCTTTGGGATTGGTAGAACTTTTTTATATGATAAATCAGATTTTAAGTAATCTTCATCATATTTGACTTGGGTGTCTGGGTGGAGGCCTAAGGCTGGGTTATTTTAAGGGAACTGTGTTGTTGGCTTCCGGGTAACCAGTGAGGTATTACAGAAGCTGTTTTGGGCTGGCTTGGTAAATCTAAGTATTGGAATATCCACCAACTTTGGGGATTGTCTGCCCCATTCTTTGCAGTTCACCTAATTGAGTGACATCAATTGGGGACCCCGGTCACAGGTCACTGATTAAGTGGAGCTGATCAAACTCCAGTAGCATTTGACTCATGCTGATACCAAAGAATCCAGTGCATCTGGATTTACACTCGGATGTTGCTGGGATGGCCCAATTGGACTAACTTCAGGTCACTCTGAACTGGGCTGAGGAAGAGCATCACTACAAAACTCCAACATGAAGCACCTCCTGAGAGGGAAAGAAAGAAAGAAGGAAAGAAGGAAAGAAAGAAAGAAAGAAACACATTGGCACCCTGAAACCTCCAACTGCTCACCGTCCAGTTCTGGACCCAGTTCAAAATCCTCGTCTTAATCTATAAATACTCACAGTAGGATAGAATCTCAATGCCTTAGAGTCTGTCTTTCCATCAATAATTCATACTACTGTAACCATCAGATACAACAAAGGTGAGGTAGAAGCGGCAGAGAGTTTACAGGGAACAGCACTATGTTACGGCATTCACTTTCAAAGAGATAAGGATGTGCCCAAGTCTGCTATGCTCAGAACATGATGTAAGCCCCATCTTTCCTTCAAGCCTTTTCACCATGACAGGGATGAAGCATTACAGGCTGTGTGATAGTAAAACAGAAAGAAGGAGAAGAGAACTTTCCAACAAAAATATAGACATCACAATATCCACTGGAATAACAGCACCATAGTGGCAAAGAGAGGAGTGTTCTTTGGTTAAAGTATTTGGGACCCTTAATTTTGAACTAGAACTATATAACACAAGGACTGGATGTTGGGAGAGAGGGAGAGAGAAAGGGGATGGGTGGAAAGACAGATCCACCATTCAGTTGCAGACAAGACAGAATGAGAGATTGTATGTGCAGCTCAAAGTTTCATTGAGCTTCACTTTTCCCTAGGGCTGGTAAAAAACTGTTTTGACTGAAAATTGGGTTTTCAACAAAATTTAATTTTTTATGAAAAGTGTCTGCATGCTAAGAGAAAAAATCAATTTTTTAAATCAAAAGGCACTAACATCTGAAATCTGAAAAATATTTGTTAAAATTGGAAGTATTCTGATTTGGATACAGTGCTACAATGCCTCATGGGAGATGTGGTTCAATTACCTCATGCTCTCATTCTCCTCTCTGGTCCAGGCCCTTTGGGTGGACTACATTTCCCATGATGCACAGCCAGTTACTTCCACGGTACACCGCCTCCTCTCTCCAAGAGGGGAGACTGTGGTGCATCATGGCAGATGTAGTCCATGGCAGGAAGCCCAGTCTATAGAGTAGAATAAGAGCATGAACTACAACTCCCATGAGGCACACTGCCAGCATCCTGAATTCAAACACTTTGGGTTTTAGCCAAAACTTTTCTTTTTCAAATTTTCACAGAAAAATCAACATTTTCCATGGAGGGGAGGAATGACACCATTTTTTGACCAACTCTCCTTTTCCCATGTCTGGTTTCCTGTCACATTTTCCTCAGGTTCCTAAATCCCAACTAGTTACGGATTGGATTGTTGCATATGCATGGAAGTCTATGACCCTACTGGGAGCTCTGGCAGGCACTGTGCTGAGTGCTGGTAACGCACAACCACTTCACTACTCTAAGAGAGGATGCAGTGCCCCCTCCTCTGTGCGTTCAGCCAGTGCTGTTGGCTGGTACAGAGGTACCAAGGCTCACAACCCATTTGCAGAAGTTAGTGATGGCAGTTACACTAGCCCTACAGAGTTCTTGCACTCCTTGAGCACACAGACACCATGTTTACCTGCTCCCAGTTCAGGGGATGCAAGTGAGAGAAGGGGAGAAAGATGCCTTGTAGCTTCTATCTCTACACACTTGTGCAGAGGACTGAACACGGTCTGATCCTGCGAAAATAGCAACAACAATTATCCTATCATTGGACATCAGGGCAGCTCAAAACTCTCCAACTGTTAGCAAATGAATTACCATCTACATGGACCCAAGAGTGACATGCTTTCTCAACAATCAGAACAAATCTTACAAAAGAGATGGAACTGGACTCTTCTAAATGCTGTATGAAACATTTATAGTAAAAACGTGGAGTGGGATACTTTTTTAGTCTGTTTCATAAAAGATCAAAGAAAAAAGGTATAAATATTTAGCAGGAGGTTGGATTTTTTCGTCAACTCCATGTTAATACTAAAGGCTACAAAAAGTATTACTAAAATTAATCTTGCTGTCAAGTTAAAAATGTATCTGATAAAGGACTAAAAAGGGAATTTATAAGAGGAGTGAAAACACTTCATCCTCCTCAGAAGCCAGGCTGGATCAGTGTGACAGCAGGTGCTCAGACATTTTCTATTAAACAAAACTCCATCACCTCGTTAACTCTGGAAACCAAATTCCAAGCTTGAAGAGAGTTCTGCCAAAAAGTGTCCTGTAGTAATAAATTAAAACAAAAGTTGGTCACTTCCAACAGTATAAAAACAATAGATCTCTTGTGACCAGAAATGGGGTGCCTAGCTTGATCAAAAACAGTCAGTGACTGACAGTTACAGGCATCACAGATGCACAGCTTTTGTGAAATGGAAATAGATAAGAAGGCAACTATGCTCAGATGCCACCACAGAACAAAGTACTATACGGCCAAACCATTCCTTTAAGACCATCAGTAATGTGAACAGTAAGTGGAGAGCAGTAGTACATACTAATACACAAATGGTATTTCACACCAGATCACAGCTTTGTTTGTGAATGATCTTAATGGGCTTTCTACTCTGGGGCCTTTGGGCACTTCTGCAATATAAATAATACCTAATCAGATGAACTAGGTTTAATTGGACAAAACCTATCAGGATCACTCCCCATAGTGCGAACCAGTGCACAAGAATTGAGGGAGAGCTGTCTATTGTAGGTACTTATATCACCTTCATCGCCACAATATCTGAGAACTCACGATCTGTAATGGATTTATCTCACAACCTCTGTGAAGTGTTATGTCCCCCCCGCTTTTTTCTTTTTAAATTACATATTAGAAGGAACTAAGCCACAAAGAGACAAACTGACTTGCACAAGGGACTTGAACCACGGACTCCCAAGTCGAGGCTAGTGCCCTAACCACTGGACTATCCTTCCTCTCTGTCAGCTGTAAAGCACCTCCTGAACAAAATGGGTTGTTGTGTGGGCACAGTCTACCCATGTGCAATAGACAAGGGACAAGGAAAGCGATATACTAATCAAACGTGATTTTTGCAAGCGTCATGCAAATTCCATTCTTTAAAATTGACTATGGGGGCAAATAAGGGCTGGTGGTGGTGGAGATGAAGGACAAGATGAGCTAACATGAGCATGACAGTAGGGAGAGGAAGGAAGGGACTTGCAAAGTGAGGAAACACTCAGGGTACATCTACATAGCAAAAAAACCCATGCCAGCGAGTCTCAGAGCCACGGTCAGTTGACTCGGATTCGCACTGCGGGGCTAAATATAGCAGTGGTAACATTTGGGCTCAGGCTGGAGCCCCGGCTCCAAGACTCTCCCCTTTGCTAGGCGTCAGAGCAGGGCTCCAGACCAGGACTGAGTATCTACACTGCTATGTTAGCCCTGCAGCGCAAGCCCCACAGGCCCAAGTCAGCTGACCCGGCTCTGAGACTCTCTGCCACAGGTCTTTTTTTGCTGTGTAGACATACCCTTAGGTTAAAAAACATTTCTTTGCCTTTTTTGATATAGAAATTACTGAACATTCAAAAGAATCAAAAACTATGCAGCCAGGATATTTCCCCAGCTCCCCTCAGGGCATCTCACAGTGCTATAGGAAAGTCTGTAAGATGTTCAAATTTATATTTTTTCCACCTGTCAACTTACTTTTTGGTTTCCAGTGAAACTGAGTGGAAATTTTCTAGCAAGACATATAATTAAATGGTGTTTCCAGCTGACTTTATTTATTATTTACTTGGTTTATTTTTTTTTTAAAGCTCTCCCTTTTCCCCATAAAAGAAAATATTTTTTCAAAATGGGCATTTTTTTATGGTGATTAATCTTGCTTAACCAGCTTTGGTTTTGAACTACAGAGATTTCCCTCCTTGATAATACTTTCCTTCCCTGAGGACAATTCCGTTCCACACAGCCAGTCACAAGAAACCGGACCTGACTGTTTCTTTGACAGTCAATGCCTCGGGAAGACGACCCAGAAACAGTCCACAAGTAAGGAAGACCCAGGGCCAGTAGGTTAGACCATTGCACAGCAAAACACTAGCTGTCTAGCTGTTAAATATTCCTCCTGTTTATCCATAGTTACATAATGCCATAGTTCCCAAGGGCAGATCTTCAGCTGGTGTAAACTGGCCTAACTCCTCTGAAGTGACTAGAGCTATGACAATTTATACCAGTTGAGGATCTGCTCAAAAATCTTGTGGGGTCACAATTTAAATCACCCCAAAATTCCCACTTCCATTGCTATTCTCAGTGATGCACCCAATGTACCATAGCTGCATTTACTCCTAGTGGGCTACCTGATGTCCTCATCATAAAAGGAAGAAAACTGTGGATGGGGAAAATTGACTGGCATCAGCTGCTACAAAGGAAGAAAATAAAATGGATTAATGGGCAGCATGCAGGTGAGGCAGTCTAAGGATTCTAATGCATGCAGTTTATCACTCGCTTCTACAACTCATAACATACCACTTACATACCAAAACTTCTGCAGTATGTCTCATTAATTTTAGTAATAATTGTCTGAATTGTAAGGATTTCTTGTGCGTGTCAATAAGATAATAATACACGGTATTCTAGCCTATAATGACTTTCATATATAGTTCTCAAAGCACTTGACAACGGAGGTCAGTATCGTGATCTTTATTTTACATATAGAGAAACTGAGGCACAAAGAGTTAAAGTGACTTGGCCAATGTTACACTGTAGGTTAGCATCCAAGCTTGAAACAGAACCCAGATCTTCCAAGTCTAAGTTCAGTGCCCAATCCTCTCAGCCACACTGCCTTCTCCTTTCCCACTCTGTTGTGTTACACCACCTACTGTGGGTGTAACACAACAGAGTGGGAAAGGAGAAGGAAGTGTGGCTGAGAGGATTGGGTACTGTAATTATATGGTAGCTCTGAGGAAGGGACTGGCTTTCATTTTATGTTTGTGTATGCCTCACACATCAGAGAACGGGGCCTCTGCGCATTATTCTAATACAAATAATAAAACTTCTGCATATGTGTATATAATCACGTAAGTGTATATATGCACACACACACTCATGCTTGCAAAGGCTATTTTGTATATTAACTCTAGCAATATTGCTCAGGTTAGCAAGACATTTTATAATACAGGTTATATGTTAACAAGACATGAGTTTTGTTTGTTCCACACCCAGTTTTCCGACGATTCAGATGTTTATTGTGTAACCATCGGGGTGAATAGTTCTCATAAAAGGTACATAACAGAGAGTGCCACTTTATACATTTTTTCTTGCACTTTCATGAAATTTGAAGTTACAGAGAGTAGAATAAACTATTTTTGATGGGGCCCTGTGTTGTAACAAAAAAAATATCTTAGTGGGGCCATGCTTTGTAAACTGATTGATTTCAGGGAGGTACAGTATATTATTCCACAAATTGGAGAATGGATAGAGGAAGACTGTTAAATATAGTCTGGGAAATGCATTTTCTCCATCTTTTCTTAAAAAAACCCTGAGCTCTTGATGTGTGATTGGTTAACTCCTAACAGAGAATTATGGAAAAAACTTGACATTCATCATGTACTAGATGAAGCATCTTGCAGGTTATGACGTTTGGCCTCACATACTAGGATCTCTGAAAGTGAGATTTCCATGAAAAGTGATGTGCTACAAAATGAAGAATAAGATTCTCTTTCTGAGATTACAGGTACATAACTGAACAACACTGAACCAAATGTAACCCTGGTGTAAGCCAATTAAAGTCAATGGAGTTTGCCCTCTACTTTTTCCTCAATGTACAATTATATACTACACACTTACCGCCAAATTGGAAAGATCAGTCTGAGGGGTTTAGGGTGCATTTGCATGTGCCTGTGGTGACTTGAAGGGAAGAGGAAATGTGAGGCTAATGACAGACTCATTAAGACAAAACTTACCTGACATTCCTTTAATTTAGAGATGGGCCATAATCACAGAATGCTAAACTGGATCTGAACTTTCCCAAATTTGGGACATATTTGGATTGGGTGGAGGAATGGGTTGGTTTAGCTCACTTCAGAGATACAGGTCTTGATTTTGATTTTACCAGCGCAAACCCAGTGTAAATCATAAAAACTCCATATGAATCAAAAAGATTGAAACCAGTGTGTGATTGGAATCAGGTTCAGAGGCCTGCAAACAAGTCCAGATCCAGATGCAAACTGTCCAAAGTTCACAATCTGTGCTTTTCGTTTGAGCCTATGTCTCTTTTCATTTACTCCCAAGATTGGTTGTGTTTGACGTAGTGGTTAGTTGCTGATAATCACATGCCAACAATTCACTACATTCACAACAGAACTAAAATACAGCAAATCTCATTGTTCAAAAAGTTCACAGCCAGAAAAATCATACTACAAGTTTAAAACAAGATTCTGGAAAAACAGCCGTATGACCTCAAAACATAGTTGGTGTAAATTGGTCTGTTTCCACTAAAGTCAATGGAGCTATGTCTATTTACACCAGCTGAGGAGCTGGTTGACTGTCTTCAAAACAAGAATGAGGACTCCCCCGATGGGAAAGTTTCTAAAATTAATCAGCAGAAGCAGCTACTGAAATCCTATTTCTGTAAAACGATGATACACATGCTTGGTTGGGAAATTAATAAACATGTGTAATTGGGCATAGACAGGGGTGAGGAGTTAAAATAGCTATTGGTAGCCTAAGCTGACAAAAATGAAATTCGTAACAGGGCAGGGGGCTTGTGCTAGTTTCAACCTACCGCTTAAGCCCTATGTTAAGTGGGGCTTAAGTGATGTGTATATGTGCCCTCTGCACCAGAGGGAATTTCATGCTATGTGAGTGAAGATCCCCAGTTTGATCTGTAATGCAGATATATCTTTCTAGGATCTGCAACTGCAAGCTCTCTCTTTCAGTATTTAATTGACTATAGCAGCAATGCATAAGAAATGACTTCCACTAAAAATGAATCTCTTCCAGATCATTGCTTTTAATACTCCCCCATGTCTCGAAACCCTGACCTCGGCTGACGGTTTGGTTTTCAGGTATTAAGTGGAGTGGCCAGAGAGAGAGAGAAAAAAAGACAAGCCTTCATAATAATAAGCTACACTGTTAATCAGTCATTTTGCTGATAAAATGCAACGTCTGTGCTCTTTAATAAACAGGTAGATTGTGAATGTGAAATAATCAAAGTGAGGCTACTATGAAAGTCCGCTATAAGATATTTTGAATAAGGATCTACAAAGCTGCTAATTGGATTCTGGAAGTTGTAGAGTCATTATCCTATAACACTGGGTTGCTTTGAATAGAATATGAAATCCATATTTCTAGAGACTGCGTTTTCCTTGTGATTAAAATGTAAAAGGAAATGAGCATGCATGTCAATGGGTTTTCAAGAATAAAAATGAATAATTAAAAATTAACTCACTGCAATTATAAAGCATCCACAATAACATTATTTTGCCATTTATCTTTTAATTAAAGATGTCCCATGATTCAGATTTTGTGGGCATGAAATTAGCATGGATTTTTAATGTTTGGAGAAAAACACAGGAGGTTCATTGCACTGATGTATCTGATATGACACCATCTCGGTGTAAAATGAAGCTGGGGAGTGGGCTGCTGGGCACTACATATAAATCACTGATCTTTCTCACCTCTTAGGACAGTTTCACAATCAAACTGAGACGCTAAATGAGTTCAGCTTTTATTGTAAAAAGAGCCTAAATTACAAAAGCACTGCCGTGTATATAATTCATTCAGGAGCCGCCGCTCAGGCAAAAGCTCAGGGCTAAATTAGTCTGAGGACTCTATTATCTTTCACCTGGTGAAAGGGTGATTAGTGGGAGAAATGTCACATATATAATTTAAAAAAAAACATTTCAAAGATGACTTGCATCCTTTGGCACAAACCAACCATCTTAAAAATGGAGAGAAATCGAGTGTCCCCTGTTATGATTTTCTAGCTCCTGTACCAGGGCACCAACTTTATCCAGAATAATCAATAACTCAATGCTTGGCACATCCCTGCCATTGATCCACAGTCTAGCACACAGTGCCAAGTGTCCTTGAGGGAGGGGGCAGATCCCTCCAAGCAGTTATGCCTAGGTTCTTAAGACACAGCGCCAGTGCAGTCTGCATAATCGCAAGTGTCAACTCAACTTTCGGTAGAGTACAGCAGCTAAAGAGCAGATATACTGTATAAGGAGCAGTGAGTAACAGCAGCTCACTCATCCCTCCTAGTGTGAAGGAGGAAATGCACTGCTTCAGCTATTTTATAAAATGTCAGGAAAGGGACAAATTAACAAACTGGGTGGGAAAAAATGGGCTTTTACTATCAAATACTTTTCTTTATAGATTTTCTAGTAAAATGGAATTTGATGTCTTCCCTGCATATAGTGTAGTTCGTATAAAAGGAGAGTTTCCTTTGCAGGGTCCTTTTATGGTCATCCATGGAAAAAGTTGATGCTTATTATTCTAGTAGTACCTCAGATGCCATAGCAATTGCAAGCTTGTGACTGGTAACAACTGCAGTACCATTGTGGGTAAATGTTGACTTTTTAATAACAACCACTGTAATTCTGCTTTTCTCACTAGCAAATCTACAGAATGCCTACTTGGTTGCTGTGTGTTTGACTTGCATCTGTTACTTCCTTATGCAATGCCAATGGAAATAAATCAAAGAACTCATGCAAAGACTGCAGGAACTGGCCAAAGAAACCTTGGTCTCTGCTACTTGGCAAAAGGCAACTACTTCACGGAAAACACAGGTGCATCTTCCTGGAAAAGGAAGAGCTCCCAATAACAAATGAAGAAATATGAGAGGAATCATATTATTCCATCCTTATCCTGATTGTGCATTTTTGGCTTTTCTCTGAGATTAATTTCAAGTTCACCTTAGATGCTGCTTTTAATGACATATACATGCTTGTAAGCAGGGCCAGTGCAACCACTAGGCGGACTAGGTGGTCGCCTAGGGTGCCAAGTGGTTGGGGGCGGCGGTGGAGCCGAGGTAAGCTGGGGCAGGGGGGCGCGGGGAGGGCCCCCTGCAGCAAGTAACGGGGGAACGGGGCAGCGCACAGGGGGACCGCTCCCCGCCCCAGCTCACCTCTGCTCCGCCTCCTCCCCTGAGCACTGCCCCGCTTTGCTTCTCTCCCTCCCAGGCTTGCGCGCCAAACAGCTGATTGGCACCGCAAGCCTGGGAGGCGGGAGAAGTGGCGGCGTGCTCAGGGAGGAGGCAGAGCAGAGGTGAGCTGGGGTGGGGAGCTGCTGCATGCGGCTCCCCGGGCCGAGGGAGAGGGGTGGGGGCGGCGGGGAGCTGCTGCAGGGGGGGCTCCCCGGGCCGAGGGAGGGGGCAGCGGGGAGCTGCCGCAGGGGGGGCTCCCCAGGCCCAGAGGAGGGAGGGAGGGGGTGGCGGGGAGCTGCCGCAGGGGGGGCTCCCTGGGCTGAGGGGAGGGAGGGGGCGGCGGGGAGCTGCCGCAAGCGGGCCGGGGGGGGCAGCAGCACAAGGTGGAAGTTTCGCCTAGGGCGTGAAACCTCCTTGCACCGGCCCTGCTTGTAAGGGGTCCTGGGAGATGCTCAGATACTACTGTGAGACGGGAGCCATGTAAGTACCTAGACAGAGACCACTACTTTACATCTATGTTCAATCCTGGCAACTCTTATTCATTGCTACACTCCATGTTCAAGTCTAGCAGCTCACACTGATTTCTATGCCACTGGAAGGGTAGTCCAACTACTAGAAAGTGTATTCTAGTCTACAATCATTTGTGGTGTGAAAACAACAAGGTGTATTCCTAACAATAAAAGGATGCATTCATTACTTACACTGCGTAGCAAGAGGGATGGAGACTGATCTACAGTAATAGGTCTTTTCTCTAATTTCCATCTACACCTCTACCCCGATATAACGTGACCGATATAACATGAATTTGGATATAACGCAGTAAAGCAGTGCTCCGGGGGGGGCGGGGCTGCACGCTCTGGTGGATCAAAGCAAGTTCGATATACCTCGGTTTCACCTATAACACGGTAAATTTTTTGGCTCCCGAGGACAGCGTTATATCGGGGTAGACATGTATTTCTTTTGAGACATGGCCAGCCGGTTGCCTCTAACTTCTTCATCGTCCTAAAAATGCCCTTCATTTTGGTTTGCTCTCTGCTCCAATTGCTTCTTCTCCAGTCTCTTTGCATGCTTTTCATATTTTGCAGGCTAGCTTTTAGCATCTATTCCATCTTCTGGGAGAGTGCCCATATGTCTGGCAGGTCACAGATGTCAGCTTTTTTAAAAAGAGGAACCTTAGTCTTCATAATGCTGTTCAGCCTGCCAAAGAACAAGGTTCAGCCTCGGCTCTTCTCTCGACCTCACTGTCCTGTTTCGGAATATCACCTACAAATTGGCAAGGTTATACTGCAGTTGCTTGAAAAGCAGGGCATTGCAGACTCCAGTCTGGAAGCCTTCACTGCTTCATTAGCACAAGGCACTGTCCCTATAGTCTTCCTTTATAGGAAAGAATTAAATAGAAATTATATCAATTGGGTTCTATAGCAGTTGAGCAGGATTCTGTAGCAGTTATACAGAAATTAATAGAGAATTCTCTCTTTTGTATAAGTGTTTTCAAATACAATCCTATAGAATTTCATAGCAAGGTAATAATTTTCTATAAAAAATTCTATAGGTCTTTTCCTGAGGTCTTATTTTTCTGCAGGTAATAACCCTTCTATTCCATTTGATGCAATACCACTCAAATTCTCATGGCCAGCAAATACATGCATAACGTAGAACCACCCAGTTTTAAAGAGAGTGGGAGCTAAGGACAGCTTTATGG
The DNA here is from genome assembly GCF_015237465.2 of Chelonia mydas. Classification (NCBI taxonomy): domain Eukaryota; kingdom Metazoa; phylum Chordata; order Testudines; family Cheloniidae; genus Chelonia; species Chelonia mydas. Next base: position 114,789,638 of record NC_057850.1, read on the forward strand.
CCTGTTCGGCCATCATGCTAGTCCCTGCACAATGGCACTCTTATCTGGCTACAGTAGCTGTGTCAGAGAAAGAGAAGCACCGTCTAGAGGTCAAAGTACAGGCAGGGCTTACCGGCTGGAGCGTCCTGCAGCAGAGCTCCGATAAATATTTTCAAACCCCTAGAGGTGAGCCACGGTGCGCCCAGCAGGGCTGAAGCCCTGAGACCCCCCACCCCACCCCACAGCTGAAGCCCGGAGCCATGAATGGCATGGGGTGGGTGCTCCAGGAAATAATATATGCAAATTTAAGCTCTGAGTACAGACCTAGGATTTTGGAAGTCTGCTGCTGACAAAGACTGGTTGTATGATCTTGAAAACTTAACTTTATCTTCCTGTGCCTCAGTGGGGATAAAGATACTTATTAACGAATTGTAGGCCTTGCTGGAGCCCTAAGCAAAAGGAACAGTATGAACCGAAGGGTGTGAACCAGAGTAGGCCTGGTCTTGGCAAAATAGCAAAACACCAGGTATTAGTTAACACTGAATAAGCACATTCCTGACTGGCGAGGATGGTACAGGAACATAGAGATCTCTCAAGTAACTACATAAATCCATTCCTAAGAGATGGTACAAGAACACACTGACTCCTCGTAAAGATAAGGAGGGGATGACAGGATAATGGATAAGGATGTTTTGTTTGAACTAGCAGGTACAAGGTAAAAGGGTGGTAACTAACAATATCTGGAGTGTCATACGTAACTTGTTTGTATCAAAGTATAAAAGGAGAAGTCAGAGGAGGGGCATATTTGTACTTGCCGAGGGGACAGCATCCTGGTGTGCTGACTGAGCAGGTACCGTTGTTGCGGGCACACACGTGTTAGTGTACCTGTAGCTCCTATGGGGTGCTAGTATCGTGCTTTGTCAACAGTCAACTTGGCCGAGCGCCTTCGCCACTAAACCGAGCCTGTGGTCTTTCTTATGAATAACACTGAGATCTGCTGAATCGGCAAGCTGCACTCTACTCGTGCAGCTGACAACAGAGCCGCAAGAACAGCAGCACTGAGGAGCTGTAACCACTTAACAGCCTTAACAACTCTCCACACCACCCACACCACCCATCACAAAGATATTGAAAGCCTTAATAAGCTAATGTGTGTAAAGAGCTTTGAGATCCTCAGATGGAATGAACTACAAGGTCTTTCAAACGCTTAACGCATGCGACTAACTTTATGCGTGTCAGCAGTCCTAACGCAGCATTTTTGCAGGACTAGGTTCTAAGGCTAAGTATGATTTATTGATTATTATTACTATTATATTGCACAGCCGTCCAAAGTTAATTTGGGTGGCACGGGGGTAACAGTGTATGCTGGAATAAAATTTCTATTGTGAAGCCTGAAAATCAAGAATAGTAAAATCTTGTCTATAAATGTTTTATAATATATTTATTGGAGTCATATGTTACATACTTAGTCTTTCCTTAATAAAATATGTCAATAAAGAGAAAGCAATTTCCAGTCCATTATGGAACTTATGAGCAGGATAAATGTGTAGTTTATTGGACCATAGAGAAGAGACTAGCACTTGATCTGTCACCCTCTGTCAAACCTTAACAGGTAAGGATAGCTTGTCCACTTTGATTGATCACAGTTATGATGCTGAGAAAAGCAGCTAGTCCAATGACAAATATTATTATTTTAAACTACAACCTTTGACGTGACAACATCTACAAAGGTTATGGGCAAAAATAATAAAGCCCTAATCCACTGTCCTGCACTAGTGATACAAACCGATGGTGTCCAAAGTGAAGTTAAAATGCTGATGTGTGACTTCTGTGCAGGATATTCCACAAAGAGGTGGGGGATCTAGGATTTTTATTAGAAGACACCACAGTCTCTGCCTTGGCACTCATAAGGGCTAGGAAGATTGCACTTCTAGGGCCCAATATGGCAACCTACTGAGCGCCATCTGACTTCAGTGGAAGTTGAGGAAATCAGCATTTCAAAGGACTGGGCTCATAACAGTGAATTTTACCTTAGGATATGACATTTTCACTGCTTTGCACCTGGCTTTAACTTCAGATTTAGCGCCAAATTTTGAAATTCTTACTCAGTCCTTATTCAAGCAAAGTCACAGAGCTTTGACTGAGTGAGTACATCAGGGTTTGTCCCACTATGAACAACTTCAATGTGTGTTATTGAAATACACCTGATGCAGCTTCTTTTTTAACTGCATGGAAACAGATTAATTTTCTCCCAACCCACACAACCACAAAAATCACTATTAGAAAGAATTCACTCTATGAATGAGACACCTGATTTAGAAAATTGACACTGACTATACCCCTCACAGTATCATATTTTGTGGTGAACAATGGGTTTTTGCGTCTTTTTATCCCTTGCTATCATCCCCTCTTGTAGTATTTTGTTCACTCTTTTTAATATCTCTAAAACCTGGGATTAATACAAATTGCCTGATGATAAAATGGATGACCAGTGCACCTCAGAACAGACATTCTGGAAGCAAAACTTTTGCCATTCCTCTTACAATCACAAGTTCACTGGCTAATGAGAGTGGAAGTTTGTGGATGATTTGGCAGGTCGTTTATTGAAAGCATGGGAGACTGATTCATCAGAGACCCTTTTACAAATGTGTTTCTTGTTAGTAATGCAGAAACCACCAAAACATCACACACCTTTACAAACAATAGGACTAGATTGGGTCCCTGGGACATAGTTCTTCCTAAAAGACGGAAGGGTGACACGTTGCTGCCTACTTGAGCATAATTCCCTCTCTGCTGCCCCCTTGTTGGCCATGCCAAGATTTTGCCCATTCCTCTCCCTCCTTGAAGGTGTGTGTGTGGGGGGGGGGGGGACGGGGGGGCGCACTGGCCGACAGGCTATGTCTACGCTGCACTGTTAATCTGGGTGATTTACACCTGGGCTAAACTAACCTGGGTGCTAGCATTCCCGCAGCAAAGCTGATAATACAAATAATAAATAATAATATCCAAGTTATTGTGTCTTCGTTGATTCTGCACTTCCCTGTGTGGGTCTGGGGACATATCTCCTGGTTCTTTGTGCTGAGACACCTGAGGATTCCTTCCCAGTCAATTGTGGGAGAACTTGTCTGTCCTTTGGGGCGAACTGTAGGAAGGGTATTACGGGACTATTGGCACTCGAGTGATTTACCCTGTGTCCTCCCTGCAAAATGGGTGAGTTCCAGCCTGAGTTAAAGCAGAGCCTGGGCTCTAAGCCATCCCCTTCCAGCTGGGTCAGCTAGTCCAAGCTTAAAGCACCTCCAAACCCGAGTTGGAAATTTTTCTCTGGGGTCAGCCCAGGAGTTAAAGATAAAATCTGGACAAGAGCCCAAGGTAACTGTGCAGTGTAGACATACGCTGAGTGAGTTAGCAGCACCTCCTAGGGTGTGTGTTCATTGCAGCGTTAACCCAGGCTTTTACCTGGTTTTAGCCACACCCTCCTACCATCCACACACAAAAACCTTTGACCCAGTAGCAGAGGTGCTTTGACACCGGGCTACATTACCCAGCGGTGGGTGTAGCTTTGGGCCCGAGCTCTGCTTTAACTTGGGCTGGAACCTGCCCACTTTGTGGTACAGATGAAGGCTGTAACCCAGGTTACTTAACTTGAATGTTGATAGTCCTCCAATGCCTTCCCACACTTCCTCCAGGGTAGTATATTCCTGCCCTTCTCCCTTCTTTTGCAACAGAAATCACCTACAAGTTTATACATGCCCATTCAGCATTTAAACCCCATTCCACAAGGCCAGCTACATTTCTACGCAGTACTTGAACACAGATGCCCACCAATGTGCTCCTAGCTGACCACAGACTCATAGAGCAGCACAGCTTAGTACAGTGCTAAGAACCATGTGATGAGTCCCAGAAGCCCTAGCACCTAACCTAGGTTAGTGCAGCACCAGTGTGGATATAACTATATGGGTGTGACTTAAGTGTGGCTTAGCAGTGTGGAGGCTCACACTTGGCTTGGTTAACTTACGTTCCCAGGCCCTGGAGCCTGGACCGAAGCACAGATATACTGCAGCAAAGATACACTCTTACCACTGTATTTCCAGGCCCCAATCCTCACAATCTACCCCAACAGTGTATAAAAAAGGGAAGTAAATAAACACCTTTCTTGGGTCTTCCACCAGCCAGTGTTTACACTATACTTTTACTTTCCTTTAAACTACAGGCCAGTGTACAAAGACTAAACTGTTGCACCACAAAGGTGGAAGTGTAACCATGAGGGTTATTGAACCCGAGTATCTCCAGTGTATCACAATCACAGAGACACCTGTTCTAAATAACTTTGAGCTGAAAAACTGAGAGAATGTGCAGGGCTCAGTGGCTCTGAACAATATTTTTTTCTGCCTTGTGTGTGCGTGTGTGAACAACAGATGCACATTGGATTGTGTGTGAAAGAGCACTGATTAGACCTCTTAAAGGGCTTTTCTTGTGAACACACATCTTGAAAGGCAAAACACTGGTTACTTACCTTGTAAAGTAGCTGAAGACCAGAAGATTTTTCATTAGTAGTGTCTTTTGGTCTGCGCTTGTGCCCTTCTCCTCCTAATTCTTGGAAACAAGGGCATAAGGAGCCGTGTGGACCAACTGCCTCTCTAGTTCCTTCTCTACTGCAAATAACTTTAGGATAAGGATCTCAAGCAGAGGGAAAGGGGTGGTAGTGGAATACACATAGGGCCATACATCTCAAAGAACACCAGTTATTGTACACGGTAAGTAACCCATCCTTCTTCTTTGAGTGATGGTCCCTATGTGTATTCCACTCAAGGTGACTCACAAGCAGTATTCACTGAGGAGGAGGGTGCAAGGAACCCAGCTGTACCACAGACTGAAGGACTGCTCTGCTGCAGAAGGTGTCAGATGTAGAAGCCTGTACAGTACTAGGGAGTAATGTCTTGCAAACGCATGCACAGAGCCCCATGTTGTTGCGCTCTAGCTCTCTAGAAGAGGGACATTTCAAGGTGAAGCTATCAAGGCAGCCTCAGCTCTAGTCAAGTGAGCGCTCACACCTTGTGTGGCAACTTTATCTGTCAATTCATAGCAAAGCAGGATGCAGCCCAAAATCCACCTAGAATGTTCCTATGAGGTGACTGCTTCTCCTCTCATATGTTCAGTGAAGAAAACAAATTGTTTAGTGGATTTCTTGAAGAGTTCTGTCCTCTGTAAGTAGAAGGCCAAGGCTCAACAGACATCTGGAGAGTGGAGCTGCTTGTCCTCCCTGCTGGGATTGAGCTTCAGACAGAAGACAGGTAAGTGGATGACTTGGTTCAGATGGAATTCTGAGATCACCTTCGGACTGAATTTAGGATATAACCTTAGAGAAATTTTATCCCCATGGAAGACAGTATATGACTACTCATCTGGTTGAGGTGATTGCAACTAGAAAGGCAATGTTCATAGAAAGATAAGTGAAGGAACATGAGGGCAAAGGCTTAAATGGGGAATTTGCTGAGGTCCCACATCAGGATTAGTTTCAGCAATGGAGGAAAGATTCAGCAAGGCCCTTCAGAAAGCATCCTGTGACTGGATGGGCAAAGACAGTTTAGTTGCTGCCTGGAGGGACGGGGTGAAAAGTACTAATAGCTCCCAAGTCCACTCCTAAGAAGCTGGGGACAACCCCGACACTTTCAGAGAGACAAGGCTGTCCAGAACACTTGGGCATCTCAGTTTTAAACAAGGTTGGAAATCATTTGATACTCTGTTTTATTGTGTACAGCTATCCCAAGGTGCAAATGTACATCTGTTATCTGCTGCCGCGTTGTTAAACAGTGTTAAAGGAAAGTTGGTGCTTCCCTCGATGCACAGTCACACCAGTAGTTTGGTATGTTAGCGTCCCCTTTACTTACTTACGGAGCGTTGCTAATATTTTTTGTTGCAAAAACAATTTCCTTGCACATTGACCGCTCCTGTTAGACAACAAGAGCAAAGCCGCAGTGGCGGTGAAAATGATCAGTTTTACAGTAGTCAAGTTATTTTTAAAAACGATACTCTTCTGTCATTTAAGCTGGCGAAGCATCTATGCCTAAAGGACCAGTGATTTATTTGTGGTGGGTGGGAAGGAAGCAGGAGAAATATATATGCCCTGGCTGGGAAGTTACTGAGGGCCAGATTCTAATATCTTACCTTTGCTCAGCAGTACATTACTACTTGAGTGGTGCCACTGAAGTCAGTGAGAGGACTCAGAGCGAGATCCTTCTCAATGTGAGTAGGGAACAAGGCTGTGTCCTTGAATGTTCACAGTATTGAAGGAACAGATTAGAAGGGGTGGTTTCCCCGTAGGCCACTAAATAAATCACTCTAGAAGATCATGGGGAAAATTCAGACATGCTGTAAGTGGGGGCATCTCTACTGATTTTACCAGAGGGGAAAAGGTGCAAACTCCATTGACTTTTCACATGGAGAGACTTCAGTGAGTAAGGGAGATGTGGGTGGCCAGAAGTGGTCAAAATTATGGGCCAAATCCTTCCTTCTGCACACAGAGCAAGGAATAGGGCTGTGTACAAGGAGGATATGCTTATGGGTGGTGGTGGGGGAGGGGGATGATCCTCTCCCATCCCGTAGAGCAGCAGTGATAGGTGTTGTCTCCTCCTCTCTCATGGTGGGGTGAGGAATGACTGAAAGACCCACACAGCTGTGGAGAAGGAGCAGGGCTGGTGGAGCCACAATTGAGCCTGCCCCCTTTTCCTTATCAGCCCCTCTAGAGCAATCTTCTGGCATAAAAAAGTGTGTGTGTGCGGGGGGGGGGGGGCAGGCTGGCCATGTGCCGGTTCCCAGCACACTTCTCCCTCCACCAATGCAGTGGAATAGTATAATAGTTCTGCTGCAGGCACAGTGCTTTGTGATCACAGAGGAAGGGGCCAGGTTTGCGCAGATAAGAAGTACAGAATATCAAAGAATTAATAAGGGCTTTTCAAAAAGATGAATAAAGAGTCTCTCCAAAATTTCCATTTAAATAAATTGGCATTCTTTTTTAAAAATGGGAGCCCATTTACCCTATGTTCAGGCCCAAAACATCTGACCTGCACTTTCAGACACTAAATTACTTGAGTTACACCTGATACCAACAAAATGCACATGGGCTATCGGGGGGTATCATAGGCCTTGTCAAGCATTCCAGCCGAAGTAGGCTGTTTAATGAAGCATAGAAGGAAAACCTTTTTTAGAGGCAATACAAGACTGAGCTCATGTTTAAAACAGGAATTTGCCCATCCCGATTCAGCAAAGCAGCAGAATTTCATTTCATGGAGCAGAGAAGGGGGAATTGTTTGTCAGATGTATCTCCAGAAATATTTGCTTATGGGAGAGTGTATGTTTGTGTGTGGAGGACTTCTTGACCATTTTTGGGAGAAGGGTGTCCCCTGAAGGTTTCAGACATCTGTTCCAATGGGCTGCCCTGGAGATTTTTTATCTTTGGTTTGCCAAATGAGACGTCTGTGCAGCTAGCATTGCACAGGTTTTCTTTCCACTAGGACTACTCTCTCTGTTGGAAAAAGGCAGATACTGAACACACTGTATCGTTCTCAATTCACTCAAGAAATGGGTTTAAACTACAGCTGGATGACAGAGCCAGACATTTCAGACAGCTCCTCCACTTTCCTATCTAAGTGACCTTTTTTGAAGGCATAAATAAAACTGAGAAATTGAGGGACCAATTCTTCAAAGTGGTCCTTCACTCTCAGCTCCTATCTGTCAACACCTTGCAAAATTAGGCATGAAATTATATGACTCAAACAAAAAACCTATTGGGGGAAAACAAAAACTGGGAAAGGAAAGATGCACTGTGAGTGTGTGTCCAACACTTGTGAGCATTTCCTTCTACATGTGCTCTGTATCTCAAGGTTATTTTACTATATTTTACAATGTCCCCCTTACCTATTTAGCTGCACAACAGAATAAACAGTCTATAAAATTCACATTAACTGTTGGCAGCCATATGTACTGTAAACAGAGCCCTCTCCTGCTGTTTTGAATTCTATACCCTTTAGATGTACAATAGAGATCACTATTTATCCTGGAGAGGGAACTAAGTTAATATTGAAGAAATACAATTAAACCAAGGCAGGAACACTCCATACTTTTCTTCTGAAAAAAAGAATAAACTGGATTCAGTAATCAACCAAGATAATTATTTGATGGTGGAGGAAAAAGGCAAGACGACATTCAATAAGTGACAACTGCAGTAATTAAAAGATTTGTTAAAACCAGTGTTGAAGTGCCTTTTGTTGAGTAACTAAAATAACAGTTTAAAAACTATTCTATATGTACAATATGTATTTTTCAGGCCTGATACTATGTCATTTTTAAGGGTACTGGATTCTTGCTTTCTGCATAATGGGAGTATTTATGTTTTTAAAAAACTATTTTAAATAATAGTATTTAAAAGCTTATAGTCTGAATAATTTTCTATGATGTACACTTTTGTCATACACTCAAACCAAAATTGCATTGCCACCATTTCTTGGGGGGATGTGCAAGAAAAAAATGCTTTGGGGGATAATGAAATTTATTTCCACTGTGGCACTTTACTCAATAAGAACCTGATTCCTCAGTTTGCTGATCACCTTCAGCTCTTTTTGAGATCAGTGGGAATTGAGGGCATTCATCAACTCACAGGATCATACCCTTCCTTGAGTTTGGAAAATTCCTTTGAAAACTGACCTATCCAGATCCATAGTTTACTTCTTTACATCTACTATAATGATTGATAATAAAAAAAAACCCTAATGATCTTTTACTGGCCAATCAAAAAAATAATTCACTGTGGGCCAGCAGAATTTTGCAAAGTTGCAGAACATTTTAGTGACTCCAATTAGAAATTAGAAATATTTTCAATTGGCCTGTTGATTTGTTGTCATTCCAAGCAAAACAGAAGAAAATCCCCATTAAAGGAAAATGGGTAAGACTACAAGTTGTATTTGAAATGAATAACTTCTATAATTAATTATGCACAAATGTCTTTCTCATGAGGTTAGTGTTTATGAAAAAGAAATCTAACCATAATCCGATGAAAATCACTACAGGATTTTTTTGGGGGGGGGGCGGAATTTTGGTTCCATTTTGTCTTTTTTTGGAGGGGAGAGGGAAAAGAAAAATCTTTCCTCTTGAACCCTTTTGTGAGCATTGAAAAATGCAGTATCATAGAACATCAAAAAAAAGAACAACTTCAAAATGCCAGTGCTATTTTCAGAAGCCTCTTGTTGCTAGATGAAGTAGAAATGATGGTTTATCAGTTCTCCAGATGGACCAAGAGGAAACCCCCAACAGGAAACTTTCATCTACAAAGAAAGCCAACTGGAAACTTTACTTATGTAATTAAATGAGGGAAACTAGTCTGTGATCTGAAGGAGATAAAGGTGTTACTGAAGACTTTTAAAACTCCTCTATTCTTATTGTACTTGAGTCCGTGTGCTCTGTGCCTGTATGCAGTCCCTTTAGGAAGAGAAAGCTCTGGTGTGCCATGCCCTTCATGGTATTCTGTTTCTATAAGGAAATGACAAGGATTCCTTTCAGTAAAATATCAAAAAATGAAGGCCCAGATTTTCCCCTGTGTAACGCCAATGCCCTTAAGTGGGTCATCAGCAGTGGGGATTGAAGCTGGGATCTATAGATCTTAATGTATGAGCATCTACATCCTGAGGTAAAAAGACCGCCATGTTTTAGCCAAGGCTGTATGCAGCAGGCTCATCAATCTCTAGTTGTCTTCAGACACCACCAGGGGGAAAGAGAGCACCACACCACGTGGGCATGGCTTAAACTTGTGATGTGGCCCACTTTGTATCACACAACCAGGGGATACTGTGCCTAAATCCTGTGTAGCCAGTCACAAAAAGATCACCCCAGTGGAGGGGATGGGATTATCCAGCAGCACAAAGATGGTTTTATGATGCCAGGACAGGGGTGTGGCAGGGGAAGGAAGAGGCATAGCCGAGGTCCCTTATGTCCTGGTGATCCCTGGCTGCAATTACAACTTCCTTGGGACTATCAGTGATGAACTAACAGTGCTCTGGAGGATACTCTAACTTGCGTAGGAGACATGCCCAGCACACAGCTAGCCCGGGATTTCTAGAAGAGCACAGAGGTGGCTTACACCCACTTTGGCATGTAAACACACCCACACCCTTCCACCTGAGATGCATTGTGCTATGGCCTAATGGTGCAGAAGATCAGGACCAAAATGGTAAACTATTGAGTTTCACACTTATCGGTTAGGCCATGTGTGTCATAGGGCTGCAATCTATCCATTCTGTCTTAAAAATGTATCTTAAACCCATAGTGTAGGTGGCTAAATGTAATGGGTGTCACATGGCTACTTAAAAAATATATGCCCAAGTATCTAAAATATAACATGTCACCAGAACGGTTTATAAACCTACATTTTATTATATACCTGCCAACTGTATACAGAGGGTCCTGTGCATTTCGTGATTGCAGAATTTGCCGTGGGATTTATCCCTTGCTGCAGAATTGTGCTCCAGAACCTCAGCTTTCATTTTATAGATGTTAAGCTTATAGCCCTAATGGGTATGAAGATAATGTCAAACAGATGTTCATGTCTGCAAAGCTTGAAACAATGGCTCTGGAAGGTTAAATTGCCCCAGTCATCTCACTCAGAGCCCCATGGACTTTGATTGTGCAGCCATGGAATCTGGTAGTTTTTCCAAGATGTTACAGAATTCAACGTTTTTGTTGCAGAATTCGTATTTGTGTGTGCTTGAGAGTAGACAGATGAAAATGAAGGTTATTTCATGCTAATAAAAATGCTAATTCAAGAATATTCATAATTATATATATAAACGTTATGCCATATTGTGAGACGGTATTGCAGGTTGTAGATGAAAGCAACTGAAGGCCAAATTTTGCCTTTAACTTCAATGGCAGATGCTCATGTATCTGGTGCCACTATTCAGCCTATCCAACGTATACCATTGTTTGCTGCCAATCAATGGATACCATAAGGCTCTCATTCCAAGATTAAAACAGCATGGCAGCTGAGAGTCTATGCTTCCTTCAATTTGTATTACAACCTGCACCCTACTGTGTTTTCACTGAGGCTTTTCTTTTTCATTAATCTTTGGCTCTGTATTTTGTACTTACATAGTAGAACATACTAGTGTAATTTTCTACTCATGTAACTTCTATTCATCAGACAGCTTTTAATTCTACATAAAAATAACCTTTTCTTAAACTATCCAAGCCCAATTAATCCCTTGTGCAATGCCAATGAGTACTGTAGAGTTACACCAGAGATGATCTTGGCTCTCTGGGTTTAATTTCAGCCAAGAAGAACTGTATGCTGCTTTGATCTTGAGGTTAATCGTCTGCAAATCAGTTAAAAATTAATATTTCATTATTCCAAAGAAAGAAACTCTGATAGTATATGTGAAATATTGGAATTATATCTGATTTAATGTAGGACTATAAGAACATAGGAACAAAATGGATAAGGCCAATAGTCCATCTAGTCCAATATTCTGTCTCAGACAGTGACCAGTACCAGTTCATTCAGGGGAAGGTACACAAAACCCCATAAAGGACAAATATGCAATATCTTGCCTCTGGAGGAAGTTTCTTCCTAATTCCTGTCCGTTAGTGACTGGATTTGTGACCTGAAGCACAAAGTTTGATATTTATTCAAATATAAATTTAATCTTAAAAATCCATGGAGCTCTTTGGCTCAATATCATCTTGGCTAGGTAATTATTTATACCGTCTGTAAAAAAAAATTCCTTTTATCAATTTTAAATGTGTTTCCTTTTAATTGCATTGACTGTCCCCCTTGTATTTGATAAACAGGAAGTAGCAGCATGCAACCAACCTTCTTTATGCTATTATTTTTACTTTCCTCAATCATTTCACCTCTTATTTGCCTCTTCCCTAAACTAGATAGTCCTAATCTTTTAAAAATCTCCTCACTTGCCTCATGTTTCCACACCTCCGATAATTTTTATTCCCTTTCTCTGGACTTTTTCTGCTAAATGTTTTTTCAGGACGCAGTGACCAGAAATGAACACACTTCTCAAAGTGTGGCTGCACCATCAATTTATATAATGGCTTTTTAATATTTCCAGTATTACAGTTTATCCTGTCTTTAATGCATCTTAACTCCTTGTTTGTTTTTAGGACAATTCCCACTGAGAGAAAGGATTGAGCTAGTAGATTGGGCAATGGGGTGGGACTCGGGATATCTGGAGTCTTCTTCCCACTGAGCCACAAATGGGATGTTTCCAGGGTTTTTATTCCTAAATTTAATAAATTTAGACTGCATCAATGCATACGAATACCTCAGAATATTCTCACAGATGTGTATTACCTCCATTTAGGTCACATCCATCTACATATTTGATGGCTACTATTTCCAACCAGTTTACTTGGTTCTGAAATGAGATTCACATGCATGTAGTTTCCAGCATCATTCTACCTTCTTAAAAAATAGGTACAATATTTGTTACCCTCCTGGCTTCTGGGACAGTAGCTAAATTTAAGGAGAGATTGAATTATTTTATTACCAGCCCAGTCACCTCATTCTCAAATTCCTTCAAGATTGTGTCCTGGTGATTTGCTGCAATTTAAATATTTGTTTTAGCACCTTTTTCTTTCACACCTCTGTTTCTGACAGGGTCTCATTTTTATTGTCTCCCTCAGAGCAACTGTTTACGAGTCTGTTCCTATTGTCCTCCCATGGGCAAGGCTGATACAAAGAAATCATTTAGTTTCTCTGCAATATCCATATCATCTTTAATTTCTCCTTTTACTTCTTGGTAATCTAGAACAGGGTGGCCAACCTGAGCCTGAGAAGGAGCCAGAATTTACCAATGTACACTGCCAAAGAGCCAGAGTAACACATCAGCAGCTCCCCACCAGCACCCGCCCCACCCGCTCCCAGAGCCTCCCACCCACCGGCAGCCCTGCCGATCAGCGCCTCCTCCTCCCTCCCCACACCTCCCAATCAGCCGTTTTGTGGTGTGCAGGAGGCTCGGTGGGGGGGGAAGAAGAGGAGAGGGAGGGGGAGGAGCAAGGGCACGGCAGGCTCAGGGGAGGGAAGGGGTGGAGTGGGGGCAGGGCCTGTGGTAGAGCCAGGGGTTGAGCAGTGACCACCCCCCAGCACACTGGAAAGTTGGTCCCTGTACCTCCAGCCCCGGAGTCGGTGCCCGTACAAGGAGCTGCATATTAACTTCTGAAGAGCCGCATGTGGCTCCGGAGCCGCAGGTTGGCCACCCCGATCTAGAATAATTTATCAGGCTTCCTATTTCTGATATTCTTAAAGGAATTATTTGCTTTTATGTCTTCAGTAATTTGCTCTTCAAATTCCCTCTTAACTCTCATAATTTCCATCTCACATTTTGACTGCCATATACCATATATGCCATATATGTTGTAGATAGACATCATGGAGGAAATCCTGGCCCCATTCAAATCAATAGCAGAATTCCCATTGACTTAAATGGGGCTACGATTTCACTCCATGATTTAAAGAAAATGATAAACATCTCATTTCTGTTTATCAAAATTCAGGTAGGATATTTAGTTCAAGCTTGAAAGTTTCGTGTTGTATGAATCATTTTACAGACGTGACATGGGGAAAGACTTTTCCCACAAGCCTGTATTTTCTGACAAACAACAAAACCTTTCCAACTGTAGTGTTGTTGTAGCCCAGGATAAGGTTCCCAGATATGAGAGAATCAGGTAGGTGAGGTAATATCTTTTATTGAACCAAATTCTGTTAGTGGAAAGCACAAACTGGGGCTTGACATGAAGAGCTCTGTATAGCTCAACAGCTTTTACCATCCACCAAGAGAAGCTAGTTCAATGAAAGATATTATCTCACCCATCTCGTCTCTCTCAAAAACCTTCTGAACGTTGTACAGCTAGGGAAACAGGCACAGAAAGATTAATGGCCTGATTTTCAAAGGTGCTCAGTATTCCCAGCTCCCACTGACTCCAACAGAAGTCTTGGGCGCTCGGCACATCTGAAACCTGAGCCATAAGTGACTTGTCCAGGGCCCCACACCAGAGCTGAGATTAGAAATCAGGAGTTCTTTGTCTGACTTCCAACATTTGGGCTCATTCCTCTACGCCATTGCCTTTGGTCTCTCATTCCAAAGATGGAATCTCCAACAGCATAGTGCTCCCTACTTTGCATTGTCACTCTGCTGTTGGTGAATTTTCTGCCCTGGGGGCCTGGCAGCTTGTGTTCTGTCAGCAGAACCCTTGCAGTGAATCAGATCTATACAACTATATGTAGATATTGATATTGATATATAAAACCATGCTTTTGTGGTGATACATAAATGTGAATCGTCAAATATATATATATCTATAAATATTATTATAAAGTGGTGATAGCAAATCTTGCTTTCTGATTGGTCAGAAGTAATGACAATAGACAAGTAACGGACACCATAGGTCCCAATTACTGGGTACTACTGTTCCCCCTCTGCCTCTCTCTGTGATCTCGGGTGACAGTATTTATCCTGTCAGCCTCAATTAATTTATCTATGAAAGAGGGCTAACGAGATTTGTCTGCTTAGTATGGATTGACTATAGTTTGTATTGCAAAGCACTTGGATGATGTGAAGAGTTATATAAGTGGTGGTGTTTTATTATTAGGTTTTTAAAATTGAAGTACATCATACAGGGCTTAAATTCAGCCAGAGCTGTCCAGAGTTGAGCTCTGGTAAATATTTTAAAGTCCCAAGCCCCAGCGCCTCCCCTCAGGGACAGGGCTGAAGCCCATGGGTGAAGAAGCAATGCGTGGGGGGGCAGTGGGCACATACATATCTTCTCCCTTGTTAGCCCTCCCTTGATGCTTCCTTCTTGCAGAGGAATGTTGGTTGGTGTCGGGGGCCAGCGGTGATGCCAGCCAGGTGCTCTCTGCTAGCAGGTCAGTTCCCCCTGTGGGCTCTGTAAGGGGAGGGCTTCCTAGGCCTCTATGCAGCAGAGACAAGCCCAGGTGAGTGAGTGAATTACTCCTGGGGGAATTCTGCGCTTGGCTAAGCTGCTAGTCCCAAGTAAGCTGTGGAGGGTGGCCTCCGTGCATCCAGACCCCCACACACATCCAGAAGCCCCGCTGAGCCTCACCCCGGCACCTGGAACCTCTCTGCACCTGAACCCCCATCCCGCTGAGCCTCTCTCCCTTCATCTGGAGCCCTCTCACACCCAGACCCCCCACCAAGTCCCACCCTCCTATATCCAGACCCCCGCCGAGCCTCACCCCTTACCCCCCCCCCAAATATAGAAGTTGAACTATGCCTATGCTGAAGCCCCTCCTCCTGGCACCTTTCTCAGGGCTGAAGCCCTTCCCCCCACCAGCCCCCCTTTCCCCCATGGGGCTAAAGCCCAGAGTCCTGCTGCCCCTCAGAGCAGAAACCCCTAGCCCCAGCACCCTGCCGCAGGGCAGAAGCCCCACAGGCAGAGAAGGGGTGGTGTGTGCAGGGCTCCAGGAAATATTTCAGGAGAATTTAAGCCCTGACATCACATATAATTAATGCACTTCTGCAAATTATGCCAGTATTGACTAATCAAAATATAGGATTTTCTATGATGTTTTAATTTGGCAATATTTTTAATATTTTCCCTAATCAATAAAAGTTGAGTAAATAAGTAAATGACTAAATTTTTTGTTTAACGGCAGTGTCCAACGTAGAGTCTTTGACCCTTCTCTTCTTTTGCCTCCCTTCCTCATCTCCTCGCACAACTCAACCTCTCTCTCCTGCACTGCTATGCTTCCCCTGTTCTTCTATGCTGCACTCTTACCTCTTTACCACCTACATCATAGCTTAATGTTCTGACCCCCGGCCTCTTCCACTACAGCCAACCCAGACAGTGTGCCACTTGGTCAGAACTGTTAACATGTACTATAAACTGATCACACACACACAAAAAACCTCTCCGATACTCTGTGTCCCAGGGCTGCAGTGAATAAGTGTGGGGGACTGAAAATTCTTCTCATTTGTTCCCCTACATGAACAAAAATAATTTTTCAACCAGGGAGCGAGACATTACTTGGCAAAGGAACTTCCACTAAGAGCACTTGCTGGCAATGTTTATACATTGCTCCTGAAAAATACACTGAGCATATTGACAGTATAGCACAGTCTTCAGTGGCTGTGCCAGCTGAAATGGACAGGGGGTAAAGATCTCATACGGATATCCAGAGGTGGTCTCTGTCAGATAACCATTTGGAAAATACCAGACACCTGGCACAACCTGATCCATTTCAACAGAAAAAAAATAAATCCTTTCCAAAATGTTTTTTAAGATCCAGGGATCCACTCACCGGCAGGAGTGATTTAGCGATATTAGAGAGGGCGTGAATGCTACCAGATAGATGGAAATTACCCCAAATCTGCAATACAGTGGCTGAATGTTAACTAGGTGCTCCTGTAAGCTCCATCATTGGACCTATTTCAAGCAACTCACCTGAGGAGAGCCACGGGGGGTGGGGGCAAGGAGAAGAACACTGCTTCTAAAAATAGAGTGCTGGCCCAGCAACTCAGCCTGTGTGTATGCGGAGGCATTCTCCAGGGAGGTTATGAGTGGAGGAGGCCTAGGCATTTTTCTCTCATCCATGGCCTCTTTCCTACTTTTTACTTCTGTTGGCACTGCAGAGCCTATGCAGCTATGGCAGAGTGAGATGGATTCTATTGTGGCTTATCACCATCAGCAGTATGCCTCATGTGCACCAGATTCTGATCTCAGTTGCACGAGTGCAAATCCAAAGTAACTCTGCTCAGGTCAATGGAGTTGTTCTGGACTGAGTGAGATCAGAATCTGGGCTGGTATCTCAAATGCAGGGCAAATTCTACTTTCAGGTACACTGCCTTACACCATTGGAAAGGGGAGTCTCCCAGTGGGGGACACAAGGTCAAGTCCAAGAAGGTTCCACAATACTCAAACTTCAATAGTATGATGTTTTCATGTATGGAAAAGCAATTCGGAGTCCATTTTAAGAGGCTTCCATGGCTCCCTTTGAGATTTGTGCAGCTGGACCCCTAGTAATTCAGAGAGCTTTTATATCCCTTCAGTTCCAGGCAGAGATGTACCAAACCTGACGAGGACATAACCGAACTCATGCAGACAAACGTTATATCACTCTACATCATCATCATCTTCTTCTCTATATATAATTTACTAACTACTTGGTAGCACGCTGTGATGGCCACATCACTGTGGGTAACACCTCACTTCTGCACAGCTCAAGAATTCCAGAGCAGAGGAGACATGTCAGCTAGTTCTCGCATACAGAATTCCTGCATTGTGCAGATTATTATCTGGACTGTGGTAGCACTCAAAGACTCCATTCAGGATTTGGTCTTCATTGTGCTAGGTACTGTACAAACACACACTTTGCCTGTACAATACACAGCTTAAATTCAGACACGATGCGCAAACAATACAGAGAGACCACAGGGAAGACAGGGGTTGTAGTAAAAAGAACGTGATTATTCAGGTAAATTATGTGCACACCTTGGTAATACAGAAGGTTCTAGAGTACTAATGAACTATTTTTCTTCCTTTATTTTAAATACAAACTATAGGCCAGATCATCAGCTGATATAAATCAGTACATCTCCATGGACTTCAGCGAAGGATCTGCCCCTAAAACTCTTTTTGGGCAATTTATCGTGTTTCCTCCCTCCCCCCTTTCCCCCTTTTCATTCCATGTGATAAGAATAAGGGAAATGGTAACAATGAAAAGACATTAAATGAACCAGGTGGCAGCAAATCAGTGGATGATGGACTTTGCAATCCTGCAGTTTCTGGTGAAGGTCTAAGCTGGAGCATTGCAGCCTGTGAGGACTGTTGGGGAGAGGCACAGGAAGTCGCTGCCTGACATTATATCATTAAAAATCTTTATTTGTTTAGTACTTTAGTTTTGTGACATTAAAGCTCCGAAAAGTGTCAGACTGCACACCCTGGAAACTGAGGGTGGGGACAGTGCTCAGTGTTGGCCTAACTCTGCTCCCATCAAAGTCACCTGAAAACTCCCAGAGTTAGACCAATGCTGAGCACTTTTGAAAATCTCAGTGAATTCCTGTGTTTGTTAACAGAAGAGGTACCACAAGGGCAGGGCTAATGCAAGTGTCTCCCTACACTGCCCAGCCAGTATGACTCAACCCTAAGTTTGAGGGGACTGCCTTTGTGTGTAAAAATCAGTTTTAACAGACAACCGTTGGTGGCCTGCTGATACTTGACACTGGGGCCAAGCGTGACGGTGGATTTTGAAATGTGGATTCTTGTCCGTTAGGTATTGGACAGAGACCACCAAATCACTTCATACACAGCAGGCCAACAAACAGCCACCTGAGTGAAAATTCAGGTGGTATTTGAAAGGAGTTTGCTGGCTTCCTGTCAGTCTTCATTTGTTCACATCCCCAAATCTGCACGTAATTCGACATGGTAGCACTAGCAGCCTGTACAGAGACATCAGTGGACCTTTCCTGGCCAGGATTTCTTTTTCACTAACCTAGCAGGTTTTTTAATATTGTATTTAGTGATTGGCAGCAACTTTTTACCTGCTGTTCCACTTCCTCTCGAGTGCTGCCAACCTGTCTCCTCATCAGAGCAGCTCTAACAGTCTGATTTCATTGCACAAAGCAAATTGCTTCAGTGGCCGTGACAATTTTCATACTTTTAGGATTTTAGACAATACAATTTCTGCTGTAGGACAGCTCTGGGTGCAGTAGGCTTGTTTTCCTTCAAGGCAATCAAAATGTTGGTTCTCAGTGCTAAGTAAAATATAAAGACATTTAAATTAAGGGCAGGAGGGACTATAAATACAGCACCAGATAAGAACTTTAAATCCTTAATGTACCTTCCCTCCAACCATGGTTTACATTCCCTTGAATGTGAATTCTGACAGCTACACGTTGCTACAGATTCCACAACAAAGGTTGTCCTTTTGAAGGAAGAGTGAGCAAGAAGAAAGAGAGAAGCATCTAGCTGTGCAACAGGCAAATGGCAGCTGCCAAAGAAAAAGCATCTACTGTGGTAGCCTCCAGCACCTTTCATAGCAGGATCAATAGGGCAATTGTATGTTGCTAGTTCAAATAACAACTGAAATGCAAAGAAGTGTATGGTATTAGAGACGGGAAATAATTAAAAGACGCAAAAGCTGTAGGCCTCCAAAGCCTTAGCAATCTCAGTTTTATATTTTCTTGAAAGGAAAGAGAACTGAATTATTCTGCTCAAACCTCAGTGATTATTCAGCAGGGGCTGTTTAAAAAATCTACACATAAAATACAAAAGCATTTGACTTTATCACAGTATTCCCGTACTCCCTTGACTTAGCATAGGAAGGGCTATGTCAAATATCACAGCTCAGTAAATATTGATTTTTTTTAAATAGTGCCAGCTATAAATCCTTTATATTAATGATGTTCTCTTGGCTCCTAAGGAGAACTACGGGGATCAGTTTTCAAAGCATATCTGATAATATACATGTGTAGATTCTATAATTTGCAAAGGGTTTGGTGGCTGTACACCCCACGCCACACTTGGAAACTTAATTCTAAAAAGGCTGATGAACCTGTGACTGTATTTGTTAGTCTCTAAGGTGCCACAAGTACTCCTTTTCTTTTTGCGAATACAGACTAACACGGCTGCTACTCTGAAACCTGTATTTTAAGAGGTGCTCAACACCTGCATCTTCCATTGACATCAATGGTTTTAATAAGAGATGCTAGTGCTTAGCACCTCTGAAAATCAAGCAGCTAACGACTAGCACAGAGTTCCATTATGCAGTAGTGCCCAGCTCGGAAGTGACCTCTGAACTCTTGCATCTTATTCTAGTTGGGACTAAAAATGTCCCAGAGTTTGTACAATTAGCTCTGTCAGAGATGGCAGGATATACCAAAATTCAGTACCCCCTACAAATTGATTGTGGGCTGAGATTTCAGATTCATGGGAGAATGTTTGTTTATCACGCACAAAGGTGTTATAAAGTGAGGCGCATATTCAAAGCCACTGCTGTTACAAGGGAATTACATACTGGGGGAAGGTATCTTTAAATGACAAGATATCTGGTAGTCATTGTCTTGGGCAACGGAGACGCAAAGGTCTCCTTAGGGTCTGCCTTTGATGGATCAAGGAAAATCCCATGTTTGGACAAAAACTTTGCCTCCATCAAAAAAACAGAGAGAGGAAGGTTTCCATCTTGCTAGATATTTTTTTGTCTTTTGCCTCTGATCATACTTTGTCTCTGTTTCATATCCTTGTAATTTTAAAATGGTTTAGAGTACTAAACATTTTCACTTAAATTAAACGTCAGTCTTCTGTGGATTTCTATGTTTCTTTGAATTACACACATTTATGGAGCATCGTGGATTTTATGATGCCACGTGTAATGCATTATGTTTTCAGATTTTTGTGCATGTTAAAATTCTGAAGAGGAAAATTAGTGTGTTAATGTGCCTGTGCACAAGGCAGCTCCTTGGAAAATCTCCGGTGGTGGTTTCAGTTATAGTCACCGAATCAGTTTTTAAATTATGAATGGGGGGAGAAAATGGGGAGAGGAAATCAGAATTACATGAAAATGATCTCATAGGTATAACTGAAGTGGAAACGTTATTCCCAGCATGAAATTTCACCTTGCAATTTTGTGTGTTTATTTTAAAATGTAAATTGTGATATCCAAATCAATATGCGGGGAGAGCCATCATGCATGGATCTGTTTCTTTCACTGCAGAATCACTAGAGCACCATCACTCTGTTCCCTGGGCACTTTTCTATAAATATATTACAAAACGCTTCCAGTCACTTACAGTTTACATATGCCAGCGCAGTTAAAGTGAAGTGTGTAGGTTCAATATTTAACAAAGGTTTAATCCCTAGATTTAACTCAATAGAGCGAAAGAGGCCAGGTTCTAGAGGAAATTATTGGATATGGGGAAATGTGGGCGATTCAAGGAATGTAAATGAATGCATTTTTTGAGAGAGAATGTTAAGCATCATTGGCTAGGTAGAAGTGATGAGATTGCATGAAATCCTTGTAGTATTGTAAAAATGTCTACCAGGCAAAACATTAATATTGCAGATATGTATTACAGCTGAATAAAACATTGTGTTTTCATTTATAGGGAGTTGTGCACAGCTTGTTCCCATTCACATGGGTTAACACCTTTTGGGTTTTGTGCAAAGAAACCCAAAAAAGCTCAAAGTGAATCTCAGCCAAAATCAAAACATTGAGTTTTTACCTGCTGTTCCCAATCTACACACTAATGTAAATCTGCCCAAGTTCTCTTAAAATTTAGCTTATGTTTACAGAAAGGTTTATGGACGTTGGTGATTCTTTCTGCAAAATTGGCCCAAGTTTTGGGATTGTAATGAAATCCCAAACCTGGTGAATTGCATTTGATTTCAGAGTTAGTTTCAGACAACTACAGCATATATGACTGTACTATCACTGCTGTCTAGTTTCTAAGCTAAATAACTTGTCAATGGGTGAACACATTTAAGATGTTGGATAAAATTTTCAAAACTAATTTAGGCACTATTGAAAATTGTAGCCATTTTCTATGGGCCTCATTACACTTTTAATTTCACCAGTGTAAATCAGGGGTCAGTAGAGTAATGCCAGAATAGAATCATATCAGTATAGAGTAATACCAGTAATACCAAAACTCCCAGAGCAGAAGCAGACCCTATTATTCTTTCCCAATGAAACCTGATTGTGCTCCATATTGTGCATAGAGGAAGATGTGCAGGTAACAATGTTACATTAGACTGAGGGATAACCTACAAGGAATCAAAACTCGAATGCTTTGCTAAACCGATACAACAGCTGTGATGACATTGCCTCATTATGGATTTCTGAACATCATCCCATTATTTCTTAGCTGGCATCTCCCTGCTTTGCATGAGTTTGAAAGGTGGGTATTTTCCAAAGCTAAAATGACTATGTCACTCTTGAAGAAAGACTGTCTTCTTCAAAATGATTGTTGCTGTTGGCAGAAGAATTTGAAGCTACGTGATAAACAAAGTATGGTTTGTGAATGATCCTCTCATTGTGGTAACTGACATGAAATAGGTCATTATGTGTCTAGCAGACAAATGTAACAGATACTAGATTTTGCTTGAATTATAAAGAGGACCTTAGCACAGATATCACTTGAATGTATTTTTCATAAGTCACTTATCTTCCAAAAGAAAGGAAGTCTATGTTTAGAGCCCTAGACAAGAACTCAATATCAGGCATGAAAAAATCAGAGTTCTATCTATTTTTATTACAATAATGTTGGAGAGCAATAGAGAGGAAAAATCTACGGTGTGTTGAGACTGATGACTAAGTGCTGGCCTTGAGAATTATAGATGCTGTATGTGTGGTGCACTTTAGTTTTCCTGCATCTCTAAGAAACTGCAGTGTTCATCCTGCTGGTGCCTATTGTTCCATTTTTAAAAACTTAACTGAAAAGGGCACTTAAGGAGAGCAGGCATATACTGTATTCAAAGGCAAAATCAATTTTGATATTGTGGAAAAGGCCAGGCATGGATGATATTTTTGTTATTTATGACAGACGTAGGTGAAATTTCCTCAGGGGTAATCAGACATACAGCTTCTGCATTAATAAACAAGAAAAATATCGAATCTGGTAGAACTTTGTCAGCTCCATCCTAATTGTTATGGACTCTGACGTACAGTGATTTTGTAGGTGGTACTCTTTCCTCCAAGTCAATGTTGAGCTAAGACTCCACAGTGTGCTCCCCCTTCAGGCACAGAGGTGAGCGTCGCTAGGCATATATCAAGCATAAGAAAGAACACCGCACTAGGCCAACCCTCCTCTGACTAATTACCCATGTAAGGTGTTCTCTCAGTTTGACGGACTGACAACTGTGTTTGGAATCAGCACAGATGCCTTGATAATTCTCCATCCTTTTGTTTGAGGAGATACAGCTTTCAAGACTCAAGTTGGTGGCTCAGATATTTCCCTGACAGAATCATTTTGCCATCAGCATTTGTTTTGATTAAACATCGTATTTCGCATCAGTTCAGTAAAGGGAAGAAAATAGGGTTCCTAATGTTAATATAACAGCATTTTTCATTATGGTAAAACAACTATCCAGAGAAAGCAGTATCCATACCATGGTGGACAAGAGCTATTTTAACTTTCCACAGGGAAGAGAACCTATTGTAGCACCACAAAGTAGTATCATGGCGTATGAGAATAAAGATTAAGGGTTGACAGCAGGCTTTCTATGCCCTTTCTTCAGATTCTTAGCATACAACATACATATTTTTTTCTATGCGATTTTCAGACACAGATTGCAGGTTATAAGGCCTGCAGCTATACCCCTTTTTTCTGTGATCCTGTCAGGTATTATTAAATAAGCAGGGCAGGGCTGAGTGAGTATGTGGATGGGAGATCTACAAGAAGCACCTACAGTAGATGCTATAGGAAGTGCTGATAGGGAACAAGTAGATGACACTCTTCCCTCGAGTCAGTACAGACCTATTTCCCCAGCATGTTGTTCGGAAGCTCTGTACTGCCATCATTTAGACAAAACCAAATACTGAGCTCCTGACCACTTATGGCTGGCCACTGAAGATACCATGGGATTTGCAGAAGGGTTGCGAACTCTGGTGTGCTGATCAAATTACAAGGGCCCTGTGTTCACTTCTATAAGCAGAAGGGAGCCAAAAACCTATCAATCCATCTGGGGGAAGGAAGCAGGGTGTACCACCTCTGTGGCACACTCTCATTCCTTCAAGTCTCTGCACTATGGTGGAGGGGAAGGAGCTGCTCTGATAGATCTCTTCTCCTTCTTATCAACTGGGCAAAACATTCTGAGCTACTGTAGACAGAGAGTGCAATGCAGTAGTTTGTGTACCATCCTCCTCTGCCCCTTAAGGGAGCATCTAGGGACAGCAGGAGTAGAGGGAATCCCTGGCAGCATGGCTCTCACGGAGAGTGTTCCGGCCAGGGTGGCAGGGGAGGTGAATACATCTGGTTGCAGTGTGGCGACAATGGGTTTCCGCATGAATGCCCCTTATATCTGCATAGAATTTGGGGAAAATGTTGGAGCAGGGGATCAAACTCCTTACTTCTACTGGGAGGAAAATCCCACCCTCCTAGCTGGGAAAGACAAAAAGAAACTACCAGTGTAAACTTGTTGAGTTTCCACTCTTATATTCTGCCCACCTACATTATCCCTGCAGATTCAGCTGGCTTTTGTCATACCTCTTTGCTTCCTTTCCTGTGCTGTTTTGTGGTGTTGCTGGATGCCACTATACAATTCTTGTGTTTCAGCTCAGAGGCTACTATGAACCACAGGTGGATGAAGTGATCCGATCCCCATATATTGTTTGCATATCAATTTTTAAAGTAGGTAAGACTCTTTGTGATCCTTCAGATGTACAATGCCATAAAAATGTCAACTCTTATTATTATTAGTCCAGAATTTGATGGAAACACTGTTCAAAAAGTACAACAGGGAAAAAAACCAACCACCAATGAATAGGATTTGTATACCTACACCACAGACAAAATTGACTCCAGTGCATTTCTGCACAAACCTGGATTGTCTTACTCTTACGTACTATCTGTAATTAGCAGTGTTAGGCAAATAGCCAAGCAAACTTTTAAGCATATGGACTGAACTGCCTTGTTTAGAAAAGCAAGTGAGAGAGACCAATATGCTTCTGAATTCTGTTTTCTTGCCCTTTCGTTCTCACAAACCCCATGCTGCCACACTGGAGTCTAAAATTAAAAACTCACTGCATTGGGTTATAGCAGCATCACTTCCCATCTCTCCAGTAGAGGGAGAGTTTAAGCATCACATTCTCAGGGCACAAGAGCACACGAAAATGGCCATTCGCTCTGGATTTCCCTCTCCCCTTTTCCCAAACAGATCTATTTTTCTGGCCTTTTTGGATAGTTACATTAAAAGAGGTTAAATGGACACAGGCTTTATACATGCCTCCCATACCTCCCCCTAGAGGGAGCCAATAAAAAGAAGTAGTGCCAAGCCCTCCTACTCTGCAGGAGAATGGAAAACATGAACATCCAGCACGAGTGAGATAGTCCTACACTAATCTGAATACCTGACAACCCAGTACTTACTACCTCTGCATATCTTCCATTCCTGATCTGGAGATGCTGGCATCAAATTGCATCTTCCAATTAACAGTAAGGACTATGCACTCTGTTCCCACAATGGATTTATGTAATACTAGGGCTTGCCCATACAGGTATTTATTTTAGAATTAACTACTCTAATTAAATCCATGTGTGAAGCTCTTATTCCAGAATAAGAATGGTGCCTTATTCCAAATAAACTGGATTTAAATAATGTGCAATATGGCACTCTTATTCTGGAATAAGAGCATCCACACATGGTTTTAATCGGAATAGTTAATCTGCTCTAAATTTAAATCCTATCTTAGTATGGATCAATTTTTATTAATTTCTATTTTCATTAAATTAATTTCATGTGTAGACAAGCCCTTAAAATGAAGTCAGTGTGACATGTTAAGGGAAAGCTATAATGATGTGTTATAATACCCAAAATAATAAATTCATCTAGACAGACATATATTATGCTAGGGTTGACCATGATTACTAATATATTTTTAAAAGAAGTTAATTTCCACCTACACTAGATGCTCAGTGGTGTTTAAAATCATTATGTAACATCATTTATGAAACTCCTTTTAATATTGTTCTGAACAAGGTAAGAGTTTGTGAATTGGTTGGGATGTGATGTGTATGTACTGAATTCACTTATGTATTCTGTTTCTGTTGGCAAGAAATTTCTCTCTCTTTGTTATTCTCTTCCTTGCCCAGTACATGTTCTCCTCACCTATACGAGTTATTGCCAGTTTGGCTTTCGTAATTGTTTTTTGTTTTTGCTTTTTTGGGGGTGGGGGAGGAGTAAAGAGATTGGCCCAAGCCACAAACTTCAAATCCATACTTTCCCAAGGGATTTGTGTGTGGGGGGTTAGGTTTCAGTTCAGACCATTAAATAGATAAAGACGATCTGTAAATTTTGGATCTGGACCCGAACTTTACCAGAGTGTGAGAGAACTTGGATTTGAAGATTTAATTTGGGCAGATCCTTGGGAGTTTGGGGTGTTTTTTATTTAAAATGTTGTGGGCATGTTTATTTTGTGAAGGAAAACACACACAACAGCCCCGAACAATTAAATTCCATGAAACCAAGTTCAGTTGCTTGTCAGTCATATACTGGTACAACTACACTCAGACACCCCTTCAAAATGTATTTGCCTTTCCTCTGCTGAGAAACACGTAAGTTAGGCCTTATCTTCACTACTGGGGAGATCGATGCTGTTGCAACTGATGCAGCGGGTGTTGATTGAGTGGGTTTAGTGAAGACCCCCTAAATCTACAGCAGAGTGCTCCCCAGTCGACCCTGGTACTCCAGCTCCCCGAGAAGAGTAAGGGAAGTCGACCGGAGTGCATCTCCCGTCGACGCAGCACAGTGAAGACATCGGGGTAAGTCAACTTAAGTTATGTCGACTCCAGCTACGTTATTCACGTAGCTGGAGTACCATGACTTAAATCGACTTACCCCGGTAGTGAAGAAAAGCTCTTAGAATGGGACACAGGCTTCTTCCACGCTAGGGTTAAGATCCTCTTTGCTTGAAGAGCTTGTGGCATAAAGGATACAATTGCTTTAGTAACATTTGACACGTCCATCCACAACCTGCAGTGCTTTTAATGTGCTCAAAATCACTTTATCACTTAAAAAAAACAACAGCAAGAACAAATGGCTTCAGTGAGCTGAAAACATCTCTAGGCAGGCCCCTCTGACTTCCTCCTGAACCTGTCCTGTAGCACAGTAGTAGATATGAAAGGTGCTGTCAGGTGACTTAATTGTCACTGACAAAAAAACGAAAACAGCAGTGAATGCTTTTTTGCATTCTCTTGATGTTAGCCCACTGACCTCAACTGACTTGAGGGTTGCTTTAAAATTCATTGTAGAAACAAAAGACACATTTAGTTGCAGGAATCTGCTGCGTCCCAAAAGCTAATAGCAAGACTCGGCTACTTATGCATGCTTTACATCTTCAACATGCTGTGCAAACATTAACTAATTAATTAATCCTCTCCAGGCCTGTGAGGTACATCAGTAATATTGTATTGAGACAGACAGTTCAATGTTAAAACGTGGCTCTATTCTGAAAAGTGACTAGAAATGGTATCATGGGTCTTTCTGTTTATATATTAAAGATTTCAGAATAAAGTGTTCTTGGATTACAAACAAAAATATGTTAATTTTTCCTAACTGCCAGCCCTGCAAACTCAGCCTACTCTTTCAGAACGAACATAGGCTCTTATTTCTCTCTTTCCAAGCATCATTACTAGTAATAAAAGTTATGCAGGTTACTTACATTTGTGCAGCCATGTTGTCTTCGGATTATGCTCTCAACATCACTTGTTCAACCCCTTTGTCTTCAATGGGAGTTGCTGGGTGCTTAGCATTTTTGAAAGTCAAGACACTTATACGAGAGTTAGGGTTCTCATTTTAGAGGCTCAGGTTTGAAAATCTGGGCCAACAGTTTTATGTAAACAAAGATCTTGGGTCAGGCACGTAAGGGGTAAGCATGTCACCTTTTAACTCACAGGGTTTTATTCACACCTTAAGGACAAATAATGTTGAAGTGCAGTTCTGCTCCAAACAGTGACTGTAAAATTACATTGTAAGATCCATGTTTTATTGTGATTTATTGGTTTCTCTTCTTACAAGTAAAAAGGTTTTTCTAATTGACAGTGCCACAAACTCTTCCTTGGATCTGAAAGACATCTGTGCTCTTTCCTGTTCATGCATCAATCCTAGTAATCCTGAAACTGGAGTTTATTTAATAATACTGATAAAGATGCATGAGTCAGAACAGAATGCAACTCACTTTCCCATTGCTGTGTTGGCTCTGCAGTGCTAATTGGAATAAAAACTGTCCCTAAATCAGCGATTTCACTTTGAATACATAGTATGAGGCCATCCATTGAGTGCCATTTTTAGATAGTCACTTTTTGAACCTATCTACACTTTGTCCAGCTGGTAGGGGCAGCTGCAGAAGTAGCCAAAGCAGCAACCTTCAGACATTCAGAGAACTTTCTATAGTTTTGCCGTGACTTTCTCAGCCCTTTGCTACAATTCTCCAGCTCCCTCGTAGACTCTTCACCTCCGCTTCAATCCACACCTGCACCTCTTACCGTGTTTTCCTCTGCTTTGTCCCCCTCCTCCTCATTCCCTTTAATGTCCTCTCTCCCTTCACTTACTTTCTATTTATCTGATCCCCTCTGTAAACTCCCGGGGGTAGACATTGTCTTCCTACAGGAGTCTATACTAGCACATTTTGGGTGTCATTGCAATATAAATAGCAAATCCCAAGTCCTAAATCAATCAATCAATCAATCAATCAATCATCAAACACACACACACACACACACACACAGAGTTGGAAAATATAAAACATATGAGAAGTGTTTTTAAAAAGATAAATGCTTTCCATTTTCTAGATATCAGCTGCTTCTTCAGGCTGTAAAACCCACATATCTTCTGATACTGTGACTTCGAACAGTAGTTATAAGTTCCATTTCAGACACTACATTTGGTTTCCAGATGTTGGCTCATTGTTTGATAGGTAATGAAAAGAGTGGGTTTCATCAGTGAAAGCTACATCATCCTGCATTGCTTGAGGTAGGCACATGCTGCTAACTCAATACAGGTTATTGACAGGAAACAGCTGTGACTGATTTGTTTCCCCAGCAGATATGGCTACAACGTGATGATATCAAGCAGTCCCTAACACAAAGTAGCAAGCAAAACAAGAGAAGTAAAACAGAAAAAAATAAAAGAACCCCAGAGTTCGGAAGTGCCAATGAGATCTGTAGCAATTCTTCTTTTAGGGATTTTTTATTTGATTTTTATTTATCCAAATGTTCTGGGTACAGATTTACTCAGCATTTATTAGGGTTTCATTTTCTTTTACATGAGCGCAGTAGGTCTCATGATAAACTGAATAGTTATCAAATTCCGGCATAGCTTCTGTAAGAACTTCTGCACCCTCAGCTGAGATTGCTAGTTTGTAATTTCTGCCAATGACACTACTTAACGAATCACCATCACTAGCCCTATGCATCCTCTGATAACCGTACTAGGGAAGTGGCTGTCCATGTTTCCATATGGTGACTTCACTTTCCATACTGAGATCCCCCTCCCACCTAATTGGGATCCCGCTCCCATTTAGTACCCTGACCCCTGTTCATGATTCCCACGCTGAGGACATCTGTGTTGAAGGGATTACTTTTCCCTCTCTTTCTTCAGAAGGACAGACAGACACACACACACACAGAGCAGAGACAAGTCAGAACCAATTGGTTTAGATCAAGTGTCAATCTTCTGCAAATCAACTTTAATTCTGTTGCAAACAGGATCTAAAGAAGCCTCCTTATGGTCATATTCAAAACAACAAAACACTCCCACTTTCTAAATACAAAGCGAACCATGCAATTTAACACTTTACCGAATCAAAGCACAACAATGAAGGAATAGACTCTTGCCTGTGTTTTAAAAGCATCAGAATGAAGAAGTTCAATAACTCATATCTGGAACTGGGTAAAAGTCTTTATTCACCATGCTAGACAGCTGAGGGGAGCATACACACAAAAACACAGGCAAGAGTAAAATCCTTATGTTTTTAACCCTTTTTAAGGATTTCCTGTAGAATGTGTTCACAAAGGGTGAATTTTAATCACTGTGGAAGGCTGGTACAGGGCTCTCTGCACTACTTACGGCTCCCATACAGGCTGAAGTGTTTGTCTATTGGCTGACCTCCTACATGCCATGGTTCTAGACAGACTGTCGTAAAAAGCCACACAGGGGGTAGACTGGGAACAGGCCAAGAAATGAGCCTCAAATCCACAATTACATGGATCCAGTAGCTCAGGTAATGCAGATATCTGGTGTGGGCTGCCGAACAGCAATTCTGCACCTGGCTTTGAGTGAAGGGTGCACTCCCCTCCCCGCTTGCGGCACACCACCCTGAAAGAGGATGAATACTTAAGCTCTGCAGGTGAAGTAGGACAAAGGACACAAACTACATCAAAAAGGAATAAAATCTGCAATGTGCACAACCACAAAGTCTCATTTTGTCTCTTCAAGTGGGTTAAAGGTCGGGAAAAAAGGGTAAGAGTTTAATTTATGCATTAACTCTAATGCTTCTTTGCTGCAATGCAGACATAACAGCTTTCTCCACTACAGTCTTTTCTAGTTAGAACTTCCTCAGCTTGAATTTGCTATAGCTCAGCCACATAGTGTTCCAATATAGGAATAGCAATGTACCACATCTTAATAATGTCTTTGCTAAATGTCACAAAACTTGCCACCCATCAAGGAACAGAGGTAATTCATTATTGTGCCTCTAGATGTACAGGCTTAAATTAGACTTCCAATTCTCCTGCTCAAAATAGTGAAACACACCTTACAAAAACAAAA
Source organism: Chelonia mydas (assembly GCF_015237465.2). NCBI lineage: Eukaryota > Metazoa > Chordata > Testudines > Cheloniidae > Chelonia > Chelonia mydas. The sequence goes on from NC_057850.1 coordinate 114,820,115, forward strand.
AAGGCAAATGTGTTGGAACTGAGGGAAAGTTAGATCCGCCAAGGGACAGATCTATTTGCACGGTCAATTTTCCTGAGGTATACTTTTAGTGTTTATTGTATTACTCAATACAAATTAATAACAAGCCTAACAGCATCTCAACTGCTTGATGCAAATGACCCATTAAAAATACGAAGCATCTTGTTAACAAAATGCAGTCATCAGAATGCACTGTGAATTCCCACAAACCTGTGTACATTTAAGGTTAGTATATCTCTAATAATCATCAGCAATCTTTCGTTTTCTTAAATGGCTATTATTATATCACTTCCCTCAAAAACTCTTTCCTCTCACAGATATGGTGGTTGCTAAAAGAAAGCAGGAGCAGTAGCAGCCAGATTATTCCAGGTTCTTGCACGGGCATGTGGAGGGGAGGGGCAAAGGCAGCACATTGCCCTGTCAGCTGCAACAGCCTTCACCTTGTGAGTCTGGGAGGCAGGAAGGGTAATGGTGTTATGAACAGCAGTAGGGCAAGGGGGAAGTGCAAAGGGTTTAGAAGGACAAATAAGGAGCTCAAATTTAGCCACTCTCTAGGTGAATTGCTGGCAAGACATTCAGGAAGAAAGGTCAAAGAAACTGAAGCCCATTCTGCTCTTTCCTCTCTAAGGGTATGTCTATACTATGAAATTAGGTCAATCTTATAGAAGTTGATTTTTAGAAATCAGTTTTATACAGTCGATTGCATATGTCCACACTAAGCACTATCATGGCTAGCATCAACTTTCGGAGCGTTGCACTGTGGGTAGCTATCCCACAGTTCCCGCAGTCTCCACTGCCCATGGAATTCTGGGTGGAGCTCCCAATGCCTGATGGAGCAAAAACATTGTTGTAGGTGGTTTTGGATACGTCAGTCACCCCTCCCTCCGTGAAAACAACGGCAGACAATCGTTTTGTGCCTTTTTTCGGTGCAGATGCCATACTGCTGTCAGCAGACAGTGCAGTAGGACTGCTAACTGTCGTCATCATCCACCGCTTCCACTGCAACTCTGCTCTCCTCGTGCCATGAATCGACCTCACGGGTCCTCTTGTCGTTCTGTATCAATATCTATTCTCGAGGCATCTATCGTCATCCACCACTTCCACTGCAACTCTGCTCTCCTGCAGATGCCATACCACGGCAAGCATGGAGCCAGCTCAGCTCACCGCTGCTGTTGTGAGCATTGCAAACACTTAGCACATTATCCTGCAGCATGTGCAGGACCTGCAAAAGCGGGCGAGGAGGCGACAACAGCATGATCACAATAGTGATGAGGACATGGACACAGACTTCTCTCAAAGCACGGGTCCTGGCCATTTGGACATCATGGTGGTAATGGGGCAGGTTCATGCTGTGGAACGCCGATTCTGGGCTTGGGAAACAAGCACAGACTGGTGGGACCAGAAAGTGTTGCAGGTTTGGGATGATTCCCAGTGGCTGCGAAACTTTCGCATGTGTAAGGGCACTTTCATGGAACTTTGTGACTTGCTGTCCCCTGCCCTGAAGCACAAGAATATCAAGATGAGAGCAGCCCTCACAGTTGAGAAGCAAGTGGTGATAGCTCTCTGGAAGCTTGCAACGTCAGACAGCTACCGGTCAGTCGGGAATCAATTTGGAGTGGATAAATCTACTGTGGGGGCTGCTGTGATGCAAGTAGCCAACGCAATCACTGAGCTGCTGATATCAAGGGTAGTGACTCTGGGAAATGTGCAGGTCATAGTGGATGGCTTTGCTGCAATGGGATTTCCTAACTGTGGTGGGGCGATAGATGGAATGCATATACCTATCTTGGGACCAGACCACCTTGGCAGCCAGTATGTAAACCACAAGGGGTACTTCTCAATGGTGCTGCAAGCACTGGTGGATCACAAGGGACGTTTCACCAACATCAACGTGGGATGGCCGGGAAATGTACATGATGCTTGCATCTGGTCTGTTTGAACAGCTGCAGGAAGGAACTTACTTCCCAGACCAGAAAATTACCGTTGGGGATGTTGAAATGCCTGTAGTTATCCTTGGGGACCCAGCCTACCCCTTAATGCCATGGCTCATGAACCCATACACAGACAGCCTGGACAGTAGTCAGGAGCTGTTCAACTATAGGCTGAGCAAGTGCAGAATGGTGGTGGAATGTGCATTTGGACGTTTAAAAGCTCACTGGCGCAGTTTACTGACTAGGTTAGACCTCAGCGAAACCAATATTCCCACTGTAATTGCTGCTTGCTGTGTGCTCCACAATATCTGTGAAAGTAAGGGGGGAGACGTTTATGGTGGAGTGGGAGGTTGAGACAAATTGCCTGGTGGCCGATTAAGCACAGCCAGACACCAGGGCGATTAGACAAGCACAGCTGGGCGCCCTGTGCATCAGAGAAGCTTTGAAAACCAGTTTCATGACTGGCCAGGCTATGGTGTGACAGTTCTGTTTGTTTCTCCTTGATGAAAATCCACCCCCTTGGTTGACTCTACTTCCCTGTAAGCCAACCAACCTTTCCCCTTTGAGCACCGCTTTCAGAATTGTAGGGGCAAGGTTGCGGAAGATTGGCGAGGAGCTAAGTGGCGGACTGCATACGTGACAGAATGTAAGCGGAGGATGCAGACAGTTCAATGAACTTTGTCCGACAGACCCTGCCAAATGTAGTTTAGCATAGTTCAGCATATTTTTTTCCTGAAAACTAGTCAGTTTATATAACAAGCATAAATCATGAATGTAACGAATGTAACCAGCTGTTGACCCCATGTAACCTCGAGATAAGCGCGGAGACTATAACACCGCAGAGGACTCCCCCCCGGTAGAGTCTTGCCTGGTCAGCTGTCCCTCTGCGTGCCCTAGGGATTCCCCACGCAGATTGGAGCGTAAGTTCTTCCTTCAATAAAGCGTAGCTTGCTATTCTTAGGCCTGAGTGTCATCCTTTCGCTGGTATCCCATCGCCTTCCTCCCCCCCCCCGGGGCCGTTGTGGACACAAGAGGCAATAAAGTCATTATTGTTTAAAAATCATGCATTCTTTATTAATTCATCGCACAAATGGGGGAAAACTTGCAAGGTAGCCCCGGAGGGGTGGGTGAGGAGGGAAGCACTGGGTGGGGTGGTGGATGAGGGGAGGCGGGAAGGACAAGGCCACACTACAGTTCAAAACTTATTGAATGCCAGCCTTCTGTTGCTTGGGCAATCCTCTGGGGTGGAGTGGCTGGGTGCCTGTAACCTCCCCCGCTGTGCTCTTGGGCATCTGGGTGAGGAGGATATGGAACCTGGGGAGGAGGGCAGGTGGTTATACAGGGGCTGCAGTGGCGGTCTGTGCTCCTGCTGCCTTTCCTGCAGCTCCACCAGACGCCTGAGCATGTCATTTTGCTCCTCCATTAGACTTAGCATTGCATCCTGCCTCCTTTCATCGTGCTCCTGCCTCCTTTCATCGCGTTCATTTAACGCTTTCCTGGACTCTGCCATTATTTGCCTTCATGCGTTCTGCTGAGCTCTTTCAGTGTGGGAGGACTGCATGAGCTCTGAGAACATTTCATTGCGAGTGCATTTTTTTCACCTTCTAATCTGTGCTAGCCTCTGGGATGGAGATGATAGGGGGAGCATTGAAACATTTTCAGCTGTGGGAGGAAAAAAAGGGAGAGTAGTATTTAAAAAGATACATTTTAGAAAACAAAGGAAAGACTATTTCACACTGAATCAAGCGATTCACATTACATAGCACATGTGCTTTTGGTACAAGGTTGCATTTTGCCTCTTATATTGAATGCCTGCCAGTTTGGTATGAGACATCACATAAACTCGGCTGGGCAACAGAATTCGGCTTGCAGGCAGCCATGGTAAGGCAAAAGGTTTCGGCTTCTTCAACCTTCATAACATGTGGGAACAGTTTCAAACAGCAGAGCCCTCCTTTCCCATACCAAGCAAAGCCTGTTGCATTGGCCATTTAAAAGGAGGAGCTTTGGTTTTAGGGCGAATGTGCAGCACAACCCAACCCCCCTCTCCTCCAATTCTCTGGGATGATCGCTTCACACACACCCTGCCACCGCGTGGCTAGTATCAGGGAAGATCCCTGTGAGATAAACGCAAACAGCTCAGCATGAACGGGCCTCCCCCCACCGCATGGCTAACAGCGGGGATGATTTCTTTTCAGCCAAAGTCAAACAGCCCAGCAGGAATGGGCACCTCTGAATGTCCCCTTAAACAAATTTCCCGTATTGTAATCATGTGACCATGAATGATATCACTCTCCTGAGGCTAACACAGAGAGTACCTCCAGGAGAGCTCTATGGAGATGTCCCTGGAGGATTGCTGCTACATCCCCAACGCGTTAACAGACTTTTCCAGTAGCTATACTGGCCGCGAATGCATCCCAAGTCTTCAGGGCAAATCAATCATTAAACATGCTTGCTTTTAAACCCTGTATTATATTTACAAAGGTACACTCACCAGAGGTGCCTTCTCCAGCTTCATGGTCCGGGAACCCACCCTGGGAGGGTTGGAAGGGTATTGGCTCCAGGGTGATGAACAGTTCCTGGCTGCCGGGGAAAAGGGATTCTCACTTTTCCTGCTGTGCGCTATCCTCAACCTCCTCCTCCTCCTCATCTTCCTCATCCACAAAATCCTCATCCCTGTTGCGTGAGACTCCCCCCTTGCAGGTGTCCACAGACAGTGGTGGGAAAGTGGTAGGGGCTCCCCCCTAGAATTGCATGCAGCTCATTATAGAAGTGATATGTATGGGGCTCTGACCTGGAGCGACCGTTTGCATACTTTGTTTTTTGGTAGGCTTGCCTCAGCTCCTCAACTCTCATGCGGCACTGCTGTGTGTCCCTGTTGTAGCCTCTGTCCATCATGCCCTTGGAGATTTTGGCAAATATATTGGCATTTCGTCTTTTGGAACGGAGTTCTGCCTGCATGGATTCTTCTCCCCATACAGCAATCAGATCTAGTACCTCCTATTCAGTCCATGTTGGAGCTCTTTTGAGATTCTGGGACTCCATGGTCACCTCTGCTGATGAGCTCTGCATGGTCACCTGTGCTGATCAGCTTGCCACGCTGTCCAAACAGGAAATGAAACTCAAAAGTTCCCAGGGCTTTTCCTGTCTACCTGGTCAGTGCATCTGAGTTGAGAGTGCTGTCCATAGCAGTCACAGTGGAGCTCTCTGGGACAGCTCCCGGAGGCCAATACCGTTGAATTGCGTCCACACTACCCCAAATTTGACCCAGCGAGGTTGATTTTAGCGCTACTCCCCTCGCCGGGGAGGAGTACAGAAATCAATTTTAAGAGCCCTTTAAGTTGACAAAACAGGCTTGGTCGTGTGGACGGGTGCAGGGTTAAATTGACCTAACACTGCTAAATTTGACCTAAACTCGTAGGGTAGACCAGGGCTTAGTGACCTTTCTAGGACAGGTTTGTAACTTTAGCAAGAGGAAGAACATCTCCAATTTGCACCATGGCTAGCAGGGATCAGGTGAGCACTATTACATGCCTACTTCTACACTCCTGGGATTATGGACCTGATCCAAAGCCCACTGAAATCAATGGAAAGACTCTTATTGATTTCAGTGGGTTTTAAGCCAGGCCGTGTGTGAATAGGGATGACTGATCATACTGTGTTCGTTGTGATTTTGCTGTGTGGACAAATGTCCACTAGGGCCTGGGATGTGATCACCACACCCATTTGCATTTGAGCTCTAAACGAGATTTCGAACTGCAGAGGGCAGGACATTCAACCATTGTGTCACTTACCCACTTTGACATTCTAGCAGAGTTAAGAGAGTTTACAGTTGAAGAAGGGGTCAGGGGAATGGATCCTAACACAAAGCTTATGTGGTATTTAATTAATAACACAGATGCCTGGAGTTCCATGACCTTCCCTAGTCCTTTTTTAACCACATCCCACCGAGCAATGGCTCCAAAGAACGGCTTATTAAGGCAGCTTTACTGTGTACACAGAAGAAAATTAAATTGGAAGTAACCTTGGACTAATTAAAGCCCAGTAGCTGATTGAAGTAAATAAAAATGAACACATTTGTTTTAGGGACTGTGCTCAGCAAAGTTTTGTGTATACTGGCAACATGTGGATCTGGGACTCTCCGCTGGTATAGCCCCATCAGTGGTAGCAACAGTGCCAAAAATGCCCACGCTCAATATTCTCACTGGATTCCACCATTGCTACCACTGCCAGCGCTACACTGGTGAAAAATTACATTTCCATTTTTTCTAGTATAAACGTGGCCAGTGTGTTAACCGAGCCGAAAAGACAGAAAATGGTACTGATTGATTCCTCTGCCCGATCAAGATCAGGTCTTTGCAGTACTGATCTGTGGCCTTACTGAATAAAGTAAAAAACACTGTAGTGTCAACCAAAGTGCTACCCAGAGACAAGCAGCAGGCAAGATCTCATGCATTAGAACAGTCATATTCATCAAGTTTTGTAATGGGACCAATTTCCACTCATGGGTACCAGAGAGGGATAAAGCAGTAGCCGTGGCCAAGCACCTTGGCCTGCACTGAGTCTCCTCATTTTCTCCTTTCACTCTAGTGAATTCAAATATTGAGTGGAAAAGAGATAATTTGCACAGGTATTCAGAATAAAGCTATTGAAAGAAGGCCCACGTGTATTTTCTCCTATTAATTAAAAAAATACATGCCATTTGGCGCATTATGGATTGTACCAAAGCAATTTTTTTGTGTTGATGTAATCTGGTGAATTCCCAAGGCAAAATATTTGCTTTTTAAAAAGTGCATATTTTATATCTATATTACTCACATACATAGCATCCCTCTCACATACATGGTGGTCGTGGTATCTGTGTGATAAACTGCACTTAAGCCCCTTTCACCACATCACTTGCACTCAATCCAATAATCCATCTCCACCAGAACTCTTTCTAACATTCCAAATCTTTAAGAAGCTTTCAAACAGCCACCATTATTTTTTTTACAACAAACATAAAAACCCTCAAAACATTAGCACCCAGCACTTGGCATAAATCTTTACCTCTTTACTCTTTATCTCTTCTTTCCCTTGGGCCTCTGGTCCAAGAGGAGCAATATTGTTTAATTCTCATTAGAAAAAAGGTACAGTACATAAAATCACATGAATTAGTGTCAGGTTAAGTTATTAGACCTTAGAAAGTCAGGAATCAGCCTTATCCAGTGGTTTAAGATACTTGTTCTCCTAGTAGATCTTTGAGATATTGCACCTTAAATCTCCAATGTTATTATGGAGCAAATAGCGGGCCAGCGGGCCCCTGGGGTGACAGTACTCCCCCCAAAAGCTTTGCCCCAGAGGCTGCGTGGGGTGCTCCTCCCCAAAGACATGCCCCAGAGGCTGGACCAGGGCTACAGCTCTGCCTGACTGCAGGCCAGAACCCTAACTGTTGACTGCCACACCCTGCTTAAAATCCTGGGAAACAGACTACTGCAGCTCGGCCGGATTGCAGGCCTGAGCCTTCACTGGTGGCTGCCCTGCCACCCCGATTTAGAAGCCTCTCTGAAATTATCCAGGGACTTCAATGTTCAAAGCCTAGAAATAAATGTAAATCAGGTTCAGCGTGAGTATGATATTAAAATGATTATTTAAAGGCATTTCAAAGGATAACTGAAAGCTGATTAATTTAAATTTTGTTTTATGTCTTTTTCCTTTGTACACCGAAAGCCACAGCTGCTTCCTGCAATAGCTGTTACAGGAATGTTTTTAAAGAAAATGCTTTTATTTGCTAAATGTTGCAATTCAAAAAAAATAATCTAACTTATAGACAGTTACAGCTATATTTACAGTTGCAAACCAAATGTTATTATATACTCCTTTTCACTTCCTCATAACTGCATTTCTAGTGTAATGATCAACTTAGCATCTAGACATCTGGGTTGGAACAGGTTCTGTTGGAGAACTTAATGTGGGTGTCCAAACACTGTCAGTGTGGAAGTTGTTGACCATTTCATAGATTCATAAGATTTAAGGCAGAAAGCATTATTATGATCACCTTGTCTGACCTCCTTCACAGCACGGAACATAGAATTTTACACAGTGATACCTGTTTTGAGTGCAATAACTTGTGCGTGAACTACAGCGTATCTTTTAGAAATACACCTAGCCTTGAATATTCAACAGATCCTTTCTTCCAATGGTTTAAGTGTGGTTTATAATAACAGTTTGTTAAGTATCCTGGATGAAAATCATGTTCCTTTTCAATCAATCCAGTTTCACTTGCTTGATATCTGATGATTTAATCCTACTAATTTGCCAGTTGTGCATAGTCTTTTAGAAAAAATGGGACAGACAAGATCTGATTTTGTAATGTAATTAAACAAAACACATGCAGATTTACCCCCACCCCATAATTTCTTTTTCTTTTTTGGAGGAGCGGGGGGAATAAGCCAAAGGGGCTAGGAAACCCACCACTTTTTGGCCCTCTTTATACACTGAAAAGAAGCAAAAATGAGCTCAAACTTTTGCAGGTTGTCTTTATTGCTGCTTTGAAAGAACATGTGTGTGCTTGTTAGGGAGTCCCTTACAACTGTTTCCAGGTGCCATTCAGAATCTGGCCCTATCTAGATAACGGGTTCAACATAAGACATTAGCATTTATCTTATCACAGCCAGATCTGTTCACCACAAGACTACGTTGCAATTAAAGGAAAATACTGAATTGTAAAGTGACAGGCTGCACTTTGGGTTGCATCACTGCCTGCCCACACAGACTCTCACAAGGATCACAGTGCACATGTGCACCATGTCTTTTATTGGACTTAATTTAAGGAGTAATACAGTAGAAAAATGAAAAGTAAGGAATTTTTTAAAGAATAACTATGACTACCTTGTTTTAATAAAGCATTAATCTATTGGCAGGATACTTTTTTTTATTCAGGTCAAACGTGAATAATATAAACCAATTTTACTGAAGTACTTTTTATACCAAAGCAAAGAGCGGAGCAGATCACTCTACAAGCATTTTAAAAGTTTCCCTACAGAAAGCCAAGACATGGGAAAATCAAAAAGGAATAAAATTTTCAGTAAGGAGATCAGCTTTCCATTCTATCCCATTATTATTATTGTGATAAAAAAAATATTGGGATAAAACTATCCCATTATTATTAGGGATAAAACAGCTAAGTGACCAAGTATTTGTCATAAGTATCATTCTGCGGGCTAGACATTTTTCCTATGACTACACCTTCCCCAAATTTTACTAAGCCATGTAACCAATACAGGATTAGCTCTTTCCCCTCCCAACTAGCTGTGAAGATAATGTGAGCTGCTAATAACAAAAACAGTACATTTTGACCAGTATCATCATATACTTCTAGCAATGCTAAAGGAGGATCTACTGTAACACAATATTCATTTATAAATTAGATTACACAGTGATCAGGTTGCAGAAGACCAGGGGTTCTCAAACTTTTTTTGCTGGGACCCCCTATGAAATATTTCAGGCTGTGATGACCCCGCTCCAAAAAAGTGATGACCCCCCCATACCATGTCACCCTTACTTCTGGCAGTAGCGCTGCCTTCGGAGCTGAGCGCCGGCCAGCAGCCACCACTCTCGCGACCCCCCTACAATAGTCTTGGGACCCTCATTTGGGTCAGTGAATAAGTGCAGCTTATCCTCATTTGGGATACAGTGAATAAGTGCAGCTGCCCTTGCAGACCCTTGGGGGTGGGGAGGAAGCAGGGGGCATGCCATGTGCACACTTAAGTAACTGTCTGTGGGAGTTAATATTTCATTAACAAACCATAAATGTATCCTAGCACCCAACTGTCCACAATTCCTCCAAAACAGAATCTGAAATAGAATCTAGATGGGATAGGGAAGATTCATCATAAACTTTGGTACTGAGTAAATTTAAGATTAACACAAATTGAAATTTCATTGGTAGGTTATACAACTTTGTACCCTCTTTTCAGATATAATCTTCTGATTATTCAAACTTTTTCCCCCTAAAAATGCCTACACTAGACTTTCTAATAAAGCACAATGTAATCAGTTCTGCAAAATGTAGGTCAATACAAAAATACAGTCAACATGCATACAGAGTGTCTGAAACAGAACATGGCACGGAATAAACTAACCAGCTTCACAACATACATGATGAAAACTATATTCAAAAACCTCTAAAAATCATTTCCTTACCTAGTAACGCTTTGTTTATCAATCTATTGGTCTAAAACTGTAAAAAGTGTTTATTTTCTGGAAACCTACTGTGTTCTTCCATAGTGAATTACTTTGGCTTATTTCAGTTCAGGCTATTTTGCAAATGCAAAGGATAAATGAATTCCCAAAGCACTGCAAAACTTCTGCAGTAAAAATGTAAATGGATTATCCCTACATTAATATCTCACTAAACAGCAACACTTTAGAAGCAATCATTCATCTGTTGCTCACAACATAAAAGCCACATGATATTTTCTCCATAAATCATCTGGCTGTTATAAGATTAGTGTAGAAAGGGGCTGGGTCTATGCAGTGTTTTCCTACGAGGAAATAAAATATTTAGATAATCTTGCAAGTGGGTTTTCAGATGCCACATTTTCTCTGCCACACACTAAGGCACTAATTTTCAAAAAGCTAAGGTTGATTGTCAGGGTGAAATATGTGTGTATGTACACCCACATGTGCTCATGTAATTATCCACTTACATGTGCATGAACTGATTTGCATACACAAACTTGAGTGTGCACAGATCTTTGTCTCCACTATGAAATTTTGGTCCCATTTCTGTCCTACCACGTGCAATCCTTGATACTTTTTTCCATATGCTAATCATAATGCTGGGTAAAGCACTGAGGCATCAGGCTGCCTGGAGAGAAGTCACGGCAGTTTTATTAATTACACCAACACGCAGTCCAGTCTGTCTGTGCTCAGGGTTTTGGAAATATCAGCATCGTTACTCCTATGCTACCATCACAGGTCTGGATCCTCAATTGTCACTGAGTTCTCAGCACAGCTCAGTAGAAGAACATGAGGAGAGAAGCAGATTTGAGCCACTTTTGCATTTACCCAATCCTGGGCTGGCTGTGTAATGGTCTGGTCCCCTAAGTTAGAGCAGTCTGCAGGTTGCTCTAATGTACACCTGCTGCCATTTGGTCTAAGTGGTCATTACAGCAGCCAGGAAGCCCAACTTACGATACCTTTCTCCTCGTTACACCCCAAACACTGGCTGCAGGAAATGGGATGTAACACAAGAGTCATTAGGGTGGCTCTATGCTACCAGAGGATCCCACTACTCTGGGGTGATCTTCCCAAGCCTTTAGACAGACAGCAAGTTTAAAAGTGGCCCTAATGTAGTGGATAATCTGGTTGATGATACCTATCCTTACTGGAGCAGTTAAGTTACCTCTTAGGTTTCCAATCTCTCCAGTCAAGATTGGAGTTTGTTTATGGTCAAAAAAGTGACCAAGTTCAAATAGCACCTTCTTATTCAACATAACTGCTAGTCATATCTGTTTACTTGTCCAAGAAAGCCACATTTTATATCTGTTATCACTGCAGAACCATATGAAACATTGCAGTTATGCAAAAGTGAGTTGGCTTTTACTCCTTCATATATCATTCACAAAATTGTCTGCTAAATTCTGATTAAAAAATAGTAATATTAATTGATATTAATAGATCAGAGGTTGACTCTGCAGTGCTGGGAGTTAGAAATACACTCTTCTTTTGATATGTAAACTGAGCAAATTTAATATGCAAATAACTGAAAGAGAACTCTGCAATGTTATTTTTAGAGTATCTTTTCTAAGTTTAATTGGACAGCTACAGCAATTCTCCTTATACTGTATGATCTTTTATAAGAAGTTTGAACACAAAAACCACAAAAGCTTCTAGGGAGAAATCATGTCTAGAAATTTCTTCTCTTTGGGAACTCCTCCATTTCAGGAGCAGATCCTCTCTGACCTTAAAGTCTATGAGATCTGACACTCAAATTGCTGTACCATTTACTGGATTAGATTATGTTTATACTGTCTGGTTGACCCTGTTCCCAAACCCAGCCATTTTACCACCAGATTCTGATGCTCTTAAAGGCTGAAAAGGCTTCCTGATGCAACATGGCTCTGTTTAAGATGCCTTAAGGGAGTAAAAAGAAAAGGAGTACTTGTGGCACCTTAGAGACTAGCAAATTTATTTGAGCATAAACTTTCGTGAGCTATAGCTCACTTCATCGGATGCATTCAGTGGAGTATGCATTAAGGGAGTAGCAACTTAAACAAGGCCTGCTGTTCAAGTCATGACTTATTGTACTAAAAAAAAAAGGGAGAAAAAGAGGGCTAGATTAGCAAAATAGAAAAAGAATAAATGTATAATAATTATCCCAGGTGATATTTAGCGGACACTTTCTACAAATTAAATAGAAGAAAAGTTTGCATCTGAATCAAGAATGTATCAATTGTGTAGTGGTGGATTAATCAGTTTGCAATATACAGTACGGTGCTGTCCTTGAACAATGGGCAAATTACTTGAATACACTGCTGTGGTTTTGAGAGATTCTGTTCCGTTCTGAGATGCACCGCTGAAATGACCCCATTCATATTTCAGCATTTTGGACTAGAGTTCTGCAGTTTTCAATAAAATGTCCGTGCAATTGCATGTGGGAAAATCCCCTCCAGGTCTGTGTGGCTGCACTAGTGAGGGAAGAGGATGGTGGGAAGGAAGATGCTCCCCTCCAGTATAACTACAGCAGCATCCAGGCTCAGCTATTGCGTACACTTGATAGCCACAAGAGACAATGATATGCTAGCTATGGAGTGTGGCCAGCTGCACAGAGGGTATGCTGTTGTGTGTTACTTATTAGGAGTGTTCCTTCTAAAGTTGCAGCAGTGTGCACCTTACCACACATTATCCTCACCCAGCCAAGTAATTCCACCCTCTGCCATCATCATGGCTCTGCTAAGCACAGCACTGGCAGCACACTTCTCCACCCCACTGGTCCCAGCATAGATCCAGCAGATAAAGGCAGGATTTAGGCCTAAATTGGATCTCAAGAGAACTAAGATTCAGCAACATACTTCAGAATTCTAACATTAGCAACATGTCAGGCAGTTTGGACAAAATTAAAAAAAAAAAAAAACCCAACCCAGACCTGAACTTCCACCCTGAGCTCTTACAGAACCTTCCCCGAGAATCTGAGAAAGTTCAGCGTGGACCAGGAATATCATATAACAGCGAGAAAAGCTATTCCCATGGACTTACTAGATCAAGCAGACAAAGAAAGTACCAGAAATCTCTTAAGGCTTTTACATAAGGAGAAGATTAGAACTCAAGTCCCCTGGCTCCCAGGCCTGTGAGCTCTAACCAGGGACCTACCTATTCACAGGTACTTGACCTATTAACAGATCTTCCACTCTTCATCCTTCCTGATAAACCCCACAAGGTGCACGTGGCTCCCGTGCTAAGGGAGCTGGAGGCCCATAGGTGTTAGAGACAGTCTGTGAGGAGGGTAAAAGGCAAGGGAATTTCTATCAAGGAGAGAGCCAAGGACTGTGGGGATAGGTCTAATAAAAAAAAAAAGGAAATGAGAGCCCAGATTGCAGCTGTGAGCACTTTAAAGGTTTGGTTTGGGTTACATGGCTTGCCCCTCAAGGGCTACCGTCCTGGGGTGAGCCAACATGGATTATTAAGGAGGCACACCTGAACAGGGATCACATGGGTCCCCTATACAGAGCAGGAACTGGAGGAGTGGGACAAAGGCATGCTCAGGGAGATCAGAGGCTGCTAGGAGTGAATAGGCTCCAGCAGAGAGTTCTAGGCCTTGGGATTGAGACTACAGGGAGGAAAGGCCTCGGAGAGCCCTAATAAGAGGGTAAACACATGAACTTGAAGAGACTTGAAACAAAGCAGACTCCAGGGGTATAAGATGGAAAAGACTCCAGCCAGGCAGAGCCTGGCAGTGGTCTGCCAAAGCAGGAAAAGCCTCAGGCAGGAAAAGGCCTAGGAGTGGGAAGAGAAACTTTAATTTGTGTCGACTTTTGTTGGACTTTTAATTTAGGACTTCCACTTTTATTCTGTGTTTATTTTATGTTAATAAACCCAGACCCCAAGGAGGGGTATTTTTGACCACAAAAAGCCTATGCGTGAAGTTTACAGAGTAGTCCAAGTGGGGAAACTAAGGCAAGGGGCACTTGCAAGATAATCTTGAGGTCACTAGGGGGCGCCTGGGAGGAGGCCACTCTATGACAGTTTGGAAAAAAATCAATTCACCCATTTTTACTTAAATGTCTTTAATTCTTGCAAGGGAAACATGGAATCCTGAATTGAGGTCTGAAGCAGATAAGTAGATGAGGTTCTTAGAACTAGGATTGGAGATGTTTTCCACATGCAAACAGCAAAACAAATACAGTGAATTTGATTCTCTTTTCTTACTTTTACACAAGTGTATGTCCATTGAGTTCAATGGAGATACTCCGATTTACAACAATAAATGAGAGGAGAATCAAGCCCTGTCAATCTATATGAATGTTATATCATATGAGAGAGGGAGAGTGAGCACAGTGTGTGTTACTCATTCTTTAAGAGCCATCACAACAGAACCCCCGAACATTTATAGGTGCAATACAAAGAAAGAAGAGCCTGTCTACCTACATTTACATCACTACATCCCCATTATCTTTAAAAGTAGTTATAGATGAGTGTGCACACACATTTACACAAACACATATATACACAGATGCATGCAAGTAAGTGGGTGTAGGGTGGGTACACAAACGGTTTATGGTTTTCAATATGCTATTAGCAGCAGAGAGCTTCCTTTAAAGATAAGCAACTTTGTTTTTCTCTTAGCACGGACTACTTTGTCATCTTACAGTTAAACAGATGTGTTCTGTGCTCCATTAGAGGCAGATCAGTGTTTTGTTTTTTCACATGGATTTTCTATATTTTGGTGTTACAATTTAGACAATATTTGACCTAGGGCAAATGTGTCAATATTAACTGGAGGAAACCACAGCAGTCCCAGAAGAAGTGATGTAACAATGTCAGTGCCCAAAGACTCAATCATCTAGGCCAGCTGGAATATATAATTTTTAATAGGATCTTTGGGTTAATAAGATCTTCCCTTGTTAATGAAGAATAAAGGCAGGGGCTAAATCACATTAAGTGCTTCTAAAGAATTTAACAGACAATTTAGCAAAATGAGATTTTCACAATCAGAAATATAGTTCCAATCAAAAATTTTTTACATGTTCTACTATAAAGCTACACATAAATCATCTAGTGCATGGTAATAAGGCTTATACTGTAGAGTATGTTCTACCAAAGATGACTTTGTAAATGTCATTATATTACTTACTATATGTTGGGGTTCCCCCAAGATCTCTTCCATTTGGTTCCCCAAGAATTCAGTCTAACTCTAATCTTGTCACCCAGGTTCCTTTATCTGGCACGCAGCAAAGTTATGATGAGTTGATCAGATTCAAGTGTCGGGGGAGGGTACAGGGCGTACCACACATCCGAAGTTACACAGCAAACCTTTTCTTTTAAGTACATTTACACATGACCTTGCATTTGCTATACATTACATTTCACATTTTGGGATTGGCTTGGCCACTTTGTAGGAACCGACCCCTGCACAGCACTCTCAGTCCATGCACTGTCCATGTATAATTTACTCTTTACCTCATCTTATGTTCCAGGCTTATTTTATCCATTGTTATCTTGTCCATTGTAAATGGTTCCCTTATTTTAGCTAGTACAGACATTCTTGTTTCCAGCCTGCTGATCCATTTACTGCCCTAATCCTCCCAAGAAATGAGGCCTCACCCATGTCCAGTTACTCATGTCAAGCCAGGCCTACACCACGTTCCCTAGAATCATTTTATTAAAAGTATTAACATGGAACCCTGAGATTAGGACAGAATACTGGAGGGTGGAACTCCTCAAATGAGTAATGTTACCCACATATATAACTTCATCAACATTGGACACAAAGACCCCACTCCTGCAATGACTTATACATGTGCTGAACTTTAAACTAGTAAGTAATCCTGGGAACTACTCCTGTGATTAAAATGAAGAGTGTGCATAACTCTTTGCAGGGTCAGAAGCAGAGTGTGCATTTACACAGCATGGGCTTAATTCTCTGTTATAGCAGAAAACAGAGGGAGTAACTCCACTGAAGTTGCACAGTTTTCCATTTGAGCTTTGATCCCTCCATATTTTGTTGTGAATGAAGATAGGTGACTAGAAAGGAAATTTATGTAAAAACATAGATTCAAAAAAGTACATCAACAATGAACTAATATTGGGGGGGAAACTGAATAGCCTGAAGATAGATGCCACCGAAAAAGCCCATAGGTATACAGAGCAGACGTTTTATGAAAAAGGAAATAAACGTGATAAGCTATTGGCTCGAAAACTTAAAGGGATCCAAGAGCAACATATTATTCCACCAATTAAAGACAATCAGCAAAGGATAATTACACACCCTAATGAAATATGTGTTTCCTTTTCTGCTTATTATAAAAACCTCTGTTCCTCATATATTCCAAACTCTGAAGTTATTCAAAAATATCTGGAAGTAGCAGGCTTACCAAAGATAAACAAAATTGAGAAAGAAATGTTAGATAAAGAAATAACAGAAGAAGTCTTCTTAGAGACAATAGCAAGTATGAAAAGTGGTAAAGCTCCAGGAACTGATGATGGCTTTCCAGCTGAATTTTACAAAGTATTTAAGGAGGTATGAATGGGTCCCTGGAGTGTACCTTCAATGGCACTCTCTTAGGGAGGAACTTCCATGAGCTATGATAGAAGCTACAGTTGTTGTTCTCCCTAAAGTCGGAAAAGACCATACCTTTATACAGCCCTTATAGGCCCATATAACTGTTGAATCATGACAAAGATGTTAGTAAACAATATTAGCTAGCTGATTCAGTCCACACTCTCAGTTCATATACACCCAGATCAAACTGGATTCATTCAGGACACTATTCAAAGAGTACTTGGAATCATCCATAATGCCATATTGAAAAAAAAAAGGTTAATTTCTTTTATCATCACTTTACTCAGAGAAAACTTCTGATAAACTAGAGTGGAACTTTCTTCTTCAAATCCTGTTCCACATGGACATTGGCCCCCAGTTCCTTAAATGGATACCAGCTCTTTATATCAGCCCAAAATCAACGGTGCAACTTAATGGGCTTGAATCTCCCATGTTTGAATTACACAGAGTGACGAGGAAGGCATTTCCATTATGTCCTTTGCTTTTTTCATTGGCCATGGAGCCTTTTGCACAGAAGATAAAGAACAATGACTATCACGGGAATAAAACTTGCAGGAACACATCAGAACATAGCTTTATATGCAGAGAAAGTAATATTATTTTTTATCTAAACCAAATATTGTCCTAAAATTTGAATCTAAAGAAAGTCATGACTTTGAGAAAGCACCTGGATTTAAAGCAATGTTTGCCAAATCTGAAATGCTAGCTATAAATTAGCCAGACTCTAAAATATCATCCCTCCGGAATACACGTGGGTACAAATGAGTAACAAATTCTGTAAAATACTTGGAAATTCAAATCTCAAACAACCTAGAAGAGCTCTGTGATTTAAATATCAAACCACTACTTCATCAAATGAAAAAAAATCTGGAATGTTAAGACAAGTATGCAATTTCCTGGTTGGGAAGAACAGTCACAGTCAAAATGAACATTTGGCCAAGGAAATCTTTCTTGTTTCAAAATCTCCCTGCAATCATCCCACATAAAATCCTTGCAGGAATACAGAAGATGTTGTTAGAATTTATATGGAATAAGAAAAGACCAATAGTGAGTGCATATACTTTATACAGACCCATTTAACAGGATGATCGAGCTGTTCCAAATATTTGATGGTACCATCAAGCCAGCTAGCTCAAAGCACTAGTGAATTGGGAGCCAAACACTAGGTCTTTTTTGAACAAGAAAATTTTGGCAATGTAAACACTGATAGGCTATCTTGGATTCATTAAAAAAAAAATCACACTCTTCAGAAATTTATACACATGCTTTAGCGAACGCTATGGCTCTGGGGTAAAACTAGAGATAACGTAAGTTCCTTTCCCTTGCCAATGACACCCTTTGCAAATAATCCAGATCTTAATCCAAACTGCGAACCAGAGAGCTTTAAGACTAGGAAAGCCATCAAATACATATGGTTGGACAGTTATTCAGCAAAGAAACTTTTCTAACTTATTTAGAGATCAAAACTAACTTTAACTGGCCTACTCTTCCATGGTACCAGTACTTTCAAGTTAGGCATTATATTGCTCAACTTTCGAGAACAGCTACCTTCAGTAGAATGGATTCTGGTCAATTAGGAAACAAACAAAAAATTATGGCTAATTTATATCAATCTTTGCAAACAACTTTCCTAACAAAATAATGCCATTATATGTAGGGTGGCCAACTTTCTAATCTGTGAAAATTGGACAGAGTGCCGGAACCTTCCTCGCCCTCTGCCCCGCCTCTTCCTCCTCAGGCCCTGCCTCTGCTCCACTTCTTCCCCTAAGGCCCCACTCCTGCTCCACCTTTTCTCTTGAGGCCCTGCCCACTGCCCCCCCATTACTCACTGCTCTCCTCCACCTCCCTCCCCCACCAGCTGAGAAGGGGTTTAGGGGAGGAAGAGTGACTGGGGCAAGACGTTTGAGGGAGAGCCGCTCTTCAAGGGTGGGAATGGGGTGACTGGATGTGGGAAGGAGAGCCGTGCTCCGGGGGTGAAGTGGTGATTGGAGCAGGACGGGGGGGAAGCACCCCTGGGGCGGGGCACAGATGTAAATTTTTTTGGTTACATAACTGCACTCAAAAACAAAACATTGTAAAACTTTAGAGCTTACAAGTCCACTCAGTGCTACTTCTTTGTTCAGCCAATCCCTAAGACAAACAAGTTTGTTTACATTTATGGGAGATAATGCTGCCTTCTTATTTACAATGTCACCTGAAAGTGAGAACAGGTGTTTGCATGGCACTTTTGTAGCTGCCATTGCAAGCTGTTTACGTGCCAGATATGCCAAACATTCGTATGCCCCTTTATGCTTTGGCCACCATTCCAGTTGCACCTTCACAATAAAGAGATTGCACTATAGTACTTGTATGAGATGAACTGAAAAATACTATTTCTTTTGTTTATCATTTTTACAGTGCAAATATTTGTAATGAAAATAATAATATAAAGTGAGCACTGTACACTTTGTATTCTGTGTTGTAACTGAAATCAATATATTTGAAAATGTAGAAAAAACATCAAAATATTTGTAATAAACTTAAATTGGTATTTCATTATTGTTTAATAGTGAAATTAAAACTGTGATTAATCGCAATTATTTTTTTAAATCTCATGATTAATCACAATTAATTTTTTTAATTGTTTGACAGCCCTAGTTATTTTATCACTATTGCGAATGCTGCTGGAATACTGTGCCCAGTTCTGGCACCCACAATTCAGAAAGGATGTTGACAAATTGGAGAGGGCTCAGAGAAGAGACACAACAATATTAAAGAATTAGAAAACATATCTTATAGCGACAGACTCAAAGAGTTCAACCTATTTATCTTAACAAAGAGAGGATTAAGGGGTGACTTTATCATAGTCTATAAATCCCTACATGAAGAACAAATATTTAATAACGGGGCTCTTCAATCTAGCAGTGAAAGATATAACACGATCCAATGCCCGAAAGTTGAAGCTAGACACATTCAGACTGGAAATAAGGCATACATTTTTAATAGTGAGGGTAATTAACCATTCGATTTACCAAAGGTCACTGTGGAGTCTCCATCATTAGCAATTTTTAAATCAAGACTGGATGTATTCCTAAAATATATGCTTTAGCCATTTTTGTGTTGTTCACATACAAGTTTTATGATCAGAATGTAACAGGATTCTTTTAAGTTTACAATATAGTCTTATTTTCAAAGGCCCAGAAACAGGTTGCTGAAACAGATCTTGATCAAACTTTCAAAATATATTCACTCTTAGGCTGAGACCAAGCATGGGAAACTTCTGCTCTAGTCATAGTTGCAATCTGTTCAAACTATAAAGACCTTTTGATTACAGGAAAGCAAAGAGCACACATTTAAAGAAGAAGGTCCAGTGACATAAGTCATGGTGGAAGACTGCAGGTGCCCAACTACCCTATGTGTGGTTTTTGTTTTTTTTTTAATAGGGGGGTGTTTTTGAAACCTTTTTTCTTTTGTAACTTGAGGTCATGGTATAGAAGACACTGAGAACTACTGCACTAGTTCAACAGATCTCTCCCCAACGAAAGGAACATTTAATGGCTGAATCCTCAGAGATAGCCCTCCCATCCGGGTGAGACTGCAGCACAGATAGTCTTCAGCAGAACTATTCCCAAAGAAGACTTTAGTTCCATTATACATAATCTGATTTTGATAGATCCAGTAGCAGCACTGCACTGGATTAACACTAGACTGACTCATCAGGTCACTATAGAACTACTAAAGCTATTGAAGTAGGGGGAAAAAAGGAAGGATGGATTTTTTTCTGAAATTTTAAATACCAAATTCCCCATTAAAAAAAATCACACTTGCCAAAGTTATTTGCCCTTGAAAGGATACAATACAATTTATTTTTTATGTCACACCCTTCATGCAGTTTACAGTGAAAGTCCATCGCAGATCAAGTTAAAAAGAGGAGTGTTTTAATAAAAGATACGGAGACAGTAAATGAGTCAATGGTTCAGAGGGAAGAAGGAAGGTAAGAGATTTTCAGCTAGCTGCAGCAGCCTAAGTGAAGGAACAACACCTTCAAGCTATGAAAAGGAGGCCAAGTCTAGAAGAAAAGTGTGAGCAAGTAATGCAGTGAGGGGATGTGGAGCAAGAATATGGGATGAAACAAGGTACATACTGAATTTTGAACAGGATTTTATATATTTAAGACTGAGTTGTGGTTTTATTTAAAAAGTTACCATTTAAACTATGGTGATATATCATGAACACTTTGTTTCCACAGGCTACTAGATTCAATGTATATGGATTCAGTTTGGGTGCATAAAATACAGTGTACATATATATTATATCATATATGCACAGATCTATTTAGAGCTGATAATATACACATATGTATCTCATAAGACAAAATGCTTCAGATAAACTTGACTGTATTATATGAGAATTAGCATATACCTTTTTTTTAAAAAAAGTTTTATACCGGTTCTCTGTTGCTTTAATCTTGTATGTTTCATCATTTGGGCCCTCCATCCCACCTAATGGACTTCAGTGAGGCTCTACACAGGTGCAGCAGCATTTCTGGCAAGATCAGAGATTTAATCTATACTAGCTGTAACCCATTAATCATACATTCTAGTAAAGCAGTTATATATATATATATTTTCTATAAGCTGCACCCTCTAGAGGGCAATATGAGGTCTCCCTCAGGCATACTAATGTAACACACTATTACAATTGATCATATAGAGATATTTGACTTCTGAGGCATTAAAAAAAGAGGCAGCTCCAGAACTATAATGACAGAATTATGCAAATCATTATTTTGTACATCTAAAGGGTATTAATTAGGATTTTTTTTTTATTACAGAGAAGCAGCAGTGGTCCAGTGAGCCAACCAAGTGAGCTGGGAATACCCTAGTTCTGCCACTGACTTGCTTTCTCTGGCCTCCTGAAACAAACTCATTGTTCTCATTTACCAAACTGTGTAAATAGTGATAATGATACTTACCTCTCTCACTTGGGTCTTGTAAGTATTGATTAATGTACATTCAATGTTTTGGAAATGTAAAGTACAAGATGAGTGCTAAGCTAAGCATCATTATCATTGGTAGGGTAAGTATATTATTTTAAATTAACTCAGCATTTTACATACAGTACATTGGACAATATTCAAAAGCTTGTTTACCTTTTTTTTTTTTGTTTGTTAAACAGATTCTTCTCTCTCCCCACTCCCGGTAATTTCACCTCACGAGCAAGCAAGTCGTAAAATAATTTTAAAAGAAATCTAACAGGCTTCCTGTGGTGGGGTGGTGATATTCTAGAGAGAAAACTCTTGCACCATAAGAAAGATCCCCATAAAACAGTTTCTACACATAGATATCTTGAAAAAGAAAAGGAAGCAGAAGAACAGTAAAGGCAATGACACTTCTGGTATATTTTAAAATGTGCTTAAAATGACTTTGAATGGTGACAATGTCCAATAAACAAGGATCCCTTAAAAAAAACAAACAAACAAACAAACCAACAACAACCTTCAGCTGTTAGTGAAAGCCTGTAACAACCGAGAAATAATTTTTGTATTTACATCAGTCATTTTTTCCCAATTGTTAAAAAGTTCGAAGTCACTAGTCCCTACATTTTTTTTGCTCTGATGGGTACTTAGCTGATTTATCACATCAAACAAATAGAGTCATTCGTATACTCAAAAGAGAAAAAAAACAAAAATCAATCTTGCCATCTGGTCATAATTTAGTGATAGAGAATTTAATTGTTAAGAAGTAATTCTTCATTTTTTACATTTATATAGTTTGCTAGCACAAATGGAAGAAAATTAAAGCGCTGTAATGTAGGGCCAAATTGTCTGCAGGGGTAAATTGGTACAGTTCTACTGAAGTCAACAGAACTGTGTCAATTTACATCAATAGAGAATTTGGCCCATAACTTGTCAAGCACTAGAGTTTCGTTTAAGGATTTCCGAAAAAATCCAGCTGTGAATCCAGCAAGAAGCAATCAGGATTACAGTTTCAAGTGTTGTCTAAAGGTTCACTCATGTTAATTCTGTTTAAGTCAATGGGATTCATATGGATCAAGAAATCCACACTGCTTTGAAAGCTTTTCTGGCAATCTTCTCTTTTGTCTATAATGAAAACAGGCCCTTGGCTACTGTCTTCTTTTAGAACAGGAAAAGCAAGCACTTACAGAACCATTGCCATGCTCTGGCAAAGTGTTTTATTCATATCCCATTAAACTATTATGCACTTTTTTGGTTTCCATTTAGCATTCTTGCTGTTTGGAAAGGTGTTTCACTAAACATATACCATTCACGCTTCAACTCATCCTATTCTTCCATCTACCAGCCTAATTCATTCAGTAATGCCACAACCCCAGTGTTTCTGATATCACAATTCAGAAACACCACTGAAGTGTCTTTAATCTCACAAATTCTAGTTGGTGGTGTAATGGAATGATTCAGGCAGGAGAAGCAGGTTGACTGCAGTGGGAAAAGCTTCTGTTTCTGTGCATACGAATATCAGCATTAAGGGCAAGGAAATATATAAGAATTACAAGATTAATGAGAAATTAAGAGATGGTTCAAGCAGTTTGTCTAGAAGTGCCCTGTACATAGCAATTGAAACAGCATCACCTATACACATAAATATGAGCAACCTCTCCTACCTTTTTAAAAGCTGAAAACAGCAATCATTGATTTGGTACAAAGCACTTCCTGGGATTAATGACCAACTGGAAATCCAAACTAGTTATTCAGGGCCCAATCCTGCCAAATTTTACTCAGGTAAGTAGTTCCACTGATTTAAAGGATTGCAATATCTGGCATTACTTAGGGAATGTTTTGTGCAAAGGCAGTTTTTGCTTATATGACAGTTGAATGGGGTTTTGTGAACGTGCGTATTTCTAAGGTTTACTTAAATGTGACAATAATTGTTTAACTCTACAGTTATTATTGCTAATTATTTATATTGGGCCATAAATAGTAGGTGACTTGAAAACAGATAACAGGTCCCTGCCCTGAAAGGTTTTCAACCGAAAGGCGCGAAAGACAACAGAAATAAGCAGACAATTTACAGAGAACACGAAGGTTCCATTAGAGCCAAACATATCTTGGAAAAAGGATTTTACTGGAGTGTGTGGAGAGAAGGGGAGAGGTAGGAATCTTGGAGATGTCTACACTACAGCCACTTCAGAATCATAGCTGCAGCTACGTTGCTGTAGCACTGTAGTGTAGACCTTTCCTGTACTGATGGAAGGGTTTTTTTTTTAGGGCTGTCAAGCAATTAAAAAAATTAATCACACGATTAAGCACGCTGTTAAACAATAATAGAAAACCATTTATTTAAATATTTTTGGATGTTTTCTACACTTTTAAATACATTTATTTCAATTACAAGACAGAATACGAAGTGTACAGTTCTTACTATGTTTATTTTTTATTACAAATATTTGCACTGTAAAAAACAAAAGAAACAGTATATTTCAATTTGCCTAATACAAGTACTGTAGTGCAACCTCTTTATCATGAAAGTTGAATTTACAAATATAGATTTATGTACAAAAAATAACTGCATTCAAAAATAAAACAATGTAAAACTGTAGAGCCTACAAGTCCACTCAGTCCTACTTCTTGTTCAGCCAGTCACTCAGACAAACAATTTGTTTATATTTGCTGGAGATAATGCTGCCCACTTCTTATTTACAATGTCACCTGAAAGTGATAACAGGCGTTTGCCTGGCCCTGTTGTAGCTGGCATCAAAAGATATTTACGTGCCAGATGCGCTAAAGATTCATATGTCCCTTCATGCTTCAACCACATTCCAGAGGACATGCATCCATGCTGCTGATGGGTTCTGCTCGATAATGATCCAAAGCAGTGCAAACTGACGCATGTTCATTTTCATCATCTGAGTCAGATGCTACCAGCAGAAGGCTGATTTTTCTTTTTTGTGGTTTGTGTTCTGTAGTTTCCGCATTAGAGTGTTCTTGCTCTTTTAAGGCTTCTGAAAGCATGCTCCACACCTCGTCCCTCTCAGATTTTGGAAGGCACTTCAGATTCTTAAACCTTGGGTCGAGTGCTGTAACTATCTTTAGAAATTTCAAATTGGTACCTTCTTTGCATTTTGTCAAATCTACATTGAAAGTGTTCTTAAAACGACCAACATGTGCTGGGTCATCACTGGAGACTGCTATAACATGAAATATATGGCAGAATGCAGGTTAAACAGAGCAGGATACATACAATTCTTCCCCAAGGAGTTCAGTCACAAATTTAATTAATGCAGGGGTTCTCAAATGGTGGGGCAGGACCCAAAAATGGGTCGAGACCCCATTTTAATGGGCTCGCCAGGGCTAGTGTTAGACTTGCTGTGGTACAGAGCCAAAGTTGAAGCCTGAGCCCCACCACTTGGGGCTGAAACCAAAGCCTGAGAGCTTCAGCCCTCGGCTGTGGGGCTTAAGCTTTGGCTTCACCCCTGGGTGATGGGACTCAGGTTACAGGCCCCCTGCCTGGAACTGAAGCCCTTGGGCTTCGGTTCCAACCACCCCCACTGCACAGGGAGGTGGGGCTTGAGCTTTGGCCCCCCTGTCTGAGGTGGTGGGGTTCAGGTGGGCTCAGGCTTTGGTCCCCCCACCTGGGGTTGGGTAAAAATTTTTGTTATCAGAAGGGTGTCACGGTGCAATGAAGTTTGAGAACCGCTGAATTAATGCATTATTTTTTAATGAGTGTCATCAGCATGGAAGCATGTCTTCTGGAATGGTGGCCAAAGCACAAAGGGGCATACCAAAGTTTAGCATATCCGGCATGTAAATACCTTGCAATGCCAGCTACAAAAGTGCCATGCGAATGCCTGCTCTCACTTGCTGGTGACATTGTAAATAAGAAGCGGGCAGCATTATCTCCCGTAAATGTAAACAAACTTGTTTGTCTTAGCAATTGGCTGAACAAGAAGTAGGACTGAGTGGACTTGTAGGCTCTAGAGTTCTATCTATCCTTGTGGATAGTTCTCTGAAAACATCCACTCAATGTGCAGCGGCAGTCAAAAAATGAAACAGAATGCTGGGAATAATTAAGAAAGGGATAGATAATAGGACAGAAAATATCAAGTTGCCTCTATATAAATCCATGGTATGCCCACATCTTGAATACTGTGTGCAGATGTGGTCACCCCATCTCAAAAAAGATATATAGGAATTGGAAAAGGTTCAGAAAAGAGCAACAAAAATTATTAGGGGTTTGGAATGGTTTCCATATGAGGAGAGATTAATAAGACTTGGACTTTTCAGCTTGGAAAAGAGACAGCTAAGGGGAAATATGATTGAGGTCTCTAAAATCATGACTGGTGCAGAGAAAGTAGATAAGGAAATATTGTTTACTACTTCTCATAACACAAGAACTAGGGGTCACCAAATTAAATTAATAGGCAGCAGGTTTAAAACAAATGAAAGGAAGTATTTCTTCACACAATGCACAGTCGACCTGTGGAACTCCTTGCCAGAGGATGTTGTGAAGGCCAAGACCATAACAGCGTTCAAAAAAGAATTAGATAAATTCATCAAGGATAGGTCCATCAATGGCTATTAGCCAGGATGGGCAGGACTGGTGTCCCTAGCCTCTGTTTGCCAGAAGATGGGAATGGGCGACAGGGGATAGATCACTTGATGATACCTGTACTGTTCATTCCCTCTGGGGCACCTGGCACTGGCCACTGTCAGAAGACAGGATACTGGGCTAGATGGACCTTTGGTCTGACCCAGTAGGGCTGTTCTTATATTTACATTGTTTTGTTTTTGAGTGCAGTAATGTAACAAAAAAAAAATCTACATTCGTAAATTGCACTTTCTCGATAAAGAAGATTGCACTGCTGTACTTGCATGAGGTAAGCTGAAATATACTATTTTTTTTTTATCATTTTCACAGTGCCAATATTTGGAATCACAAATAATAATATAACATGAGCAATTTGCACTTTGTATTCTGTGTTGTAATTGAAATTGATATATTTGAAAAAATAGTAAAACATTCAAAATATTTAATAAATTTCAATTGGTATTCTATTGTTTAGCAGTGAGATTAAAACTGTGATTAATCGTGATTAATTAATCGTGATTTTTTTAATCACGGTTAATTTTTTTGAGTTAATCGCGTGAGTTAACTGCGATTAATCAACAGCCCTAGTTTTTTCCATTGATGTAGGTAATCCATCTCTCTGACAGGTGGTAGCCAGGTCTACACTGGAGGTTAAGTCGATCTAACTACACTGCTTAGGGTACAAAATTTTTCACAGTCCTGAGCGATGTAGCCAGGTTGACCTAAGTTTTAGGTGCAGACCAGGCCTTGGCATATACAATTTGAAGAATTTAACAAAAGGTTCAAAGGTACTATTATCTTATGAATACTAAAATGTACTGCAATAATCTTGAACTTTTTAGGAAAACAAATTATAGAATAGTTTTAGGCATGAAGCAATCCAGTTTTACAGAATTTCATCAGGGTTCTGCAGAAATCACACCAAAACCCTCCATAATTTAGTATAAAGTGATTTCTATACAGTTTTAAGTCATACTATAGAACAAATATATCCCTTCTATAGAAGTCTACAGTTTGGCTCAAAAATTCTACAGAAAGATTATCATTCTCTAGGCAATTTTACAGGACTTTTCCATAAGTGCTTCTGTAAACTGTATTTTCTCCCTGCCCCATGGCTGTATGATTTCCATTTACACAAGTCTGGCCAGTTTCAAAATATATATGCCAAATTTTCTTAAGCATTGAGTGGATCTCTATGGCTTCCTGTTTAATACTGGAAGGTGTTAATGGCTGCTATCAGTCATAGACCTGGTTAAAGTCTATGGGTGTATTAAGCACCCTTGATTCAGGTTAAATAGAAGGAGCAATTAAATGCCCTTTTGTGTAGCAATATCTGAAAAAACAGAAGCTACTTCCCAAGGCACTGACTAGCATGGGTAGGCCTGAACAGAAGCTAAAGCCATGTTGGCTGAGGGGTTTCCCTGGAAACTGAATGCAAATGCAAGGTCTGGGGGATCGATTAGTTGCAGCTATGTTTGTGAGAGGAAGAAAACCCAAACAAAACCCGCTAACAGCATGGCCCTGATTGGGAGCAGAGACAAGATCTTTGGGGCACAAGACTCACCAGAAAGACAGGTTTAGAAATTGTGAACCAGGAAACTTCCTGCTGAGCTCAGGAAAGTAGGACTTTGTGTACATTTTGTGTAAATAAACAGGACTGCACCAAAGACATACCTAACTTGTATCATCATTTTCTCCTAATGGAAATAACTCGGTAAAGCCTAAAATATTGGCTAACTACTTGAGCCAAAAATTATCGAATCTTAAAATCTCATAGAACTAAAGCCATAAATTGTGAGAGTTATAGATTCAACTCAATGTTAGCATAAAACTGATATACTTTCTCATAGACAGTCCATTGTACTCCACCACTAACCAGTGATATCCCCAAGTCAAAACTTGCTGGGAAATGAGTGTGGAAATGGATAGTTAGTAACCTTAGGGGAACAAATATGGAAGTCTAAAAGCATGGGGAGGAAAATGTAGGTTAATTTGTTTTTAAAGGAAATGCAATACAGTGGGGCATGTAGATAGAGTTGACAAGTGTCTGGTCAAAAAGGGACCCCAGTGCCTCCAGTCAGCACGGACGACTGGGCTGTCAGCAGTGTTGCAGAGCTAAGGCAGGCTAGTTCCCAACTGTCCTGGCACCGAGCTGCGCCCTGGAAGCTGCAAGCAGGTCCGGCTCCTAGGTGGGGGGGCCATGGGGCTCTGTGCACTGCCCCAGCCCCGGCTCCACACTCCCACTGGCCAGGAACCGCAGCCAATGGAAGGTGGAGGGGGCGGCAGTGCCTGCGGGCAAGAGCGACGCGTGGACTCCGTGGAGCCTCCTAGCCCCATGCCTAGGAGCTGGACCTGCAGCCCGCAGCCCCCTCCCACATTCCGAATCCCTTGGCCCCATCCCCCAGCCTGGAGCCCCCTCCTGTCATCCCAAGCCCCACCCCAGAGCCCGCACTCCCAGCTGGAGCCTTGAACCCCTCCTGCACCCCAACTCCCTGCCCCAGCCCGTAGCGCCCTCCCACACCCTGAACCCCTCATTTCTGGCCCCACCCCAGAGCCCGCACCCCCAGTTAGAGCCCTCACCCCCTCCCAAACCCCAATCCCCTGCCCCAGCCCAGTGAAAGTGAGTGAGGGTGGGGGACAGCGAGCCACTGAGGGAGGGGGAGTGTAGTGAGTGAGGGGTGGGACAGGGTTGGAGCCTCAGGGAAGGGGCGGGGCTATGGTGTTCGGTTTTATGTGATTAGAAATTTGGCAACCCTTGAACCCCACATGCAGAAGGGAACTGCAGTGGTAAGTCATTCTTAAAAAAAAAGGTTTCCATTCATCTTTCAAATATAATCTATGCCATTTAATCTTCTTCAATAGGTACTACTGTATCACTGAACAGCAGGCTGCAGTGAGGGGTGAAGGGGGAGGATGGGGACACCTACTCACTGTTATGACACTATTGATCTTGAGAACACATAACAGCTGGATACAACAGTTTTGGACTATGCAGTTTATCCATCATTTACTCCTCAGTCTAATCTCCAACCATATTGCCATTACCCAGGTCCCATCAAGCTGCACTAAATGAATCTTTCCACAGAAGCCTATGGGGCATGACTTGCTCCTTCTTGCCTGCACCACGGACATCTCTACCCCGATGGGCTTTTTGAAGACATCCTCAGTGTTCCCATAAACAAAAATTTCTCTTTGCATCTGTACCCACTAGACATGTTGGACAGACAGAACACAGGAAACTGCTAACTGCAAAATCAGCTGTGTTTCTAGTCACCCCCTCCATGGCCACCTTCTTTTCATCCTCTTGCCTTTCTACCTTTACCACAGACTGCCTCCTGATTGAATTCAGACAGATATTTGGAACCATTATCAAATGCAACAGACCACAATGAACAATATGCTCTTGGCTTGAAAAAAACAAATCTCAAGTCACTGTGTCCTCATTGTTTCTCAATTACAGCACTGCAAAGTAGATTAAAACACTCCTGTCTCTGCAGCAATTGCCTTTAATGCAATCAGGTTGTAGAGATACATTTTTAAAGGTCAAACAGCTAATTTCAAACAGAAGAGGGAAAGAAAAAACAAAACAAAACAGCTAAGCCACCTGCAGGAGAGGTGGACTTATTCTGAAGCGCTGGCACAAAATCCCTCTGACTAATGTATACAAATTAAGGGCTAGATTGTGCCCTGCTCAGCACAGGCATGCAAGACGGGATCCCACGAAAGAGCAGGCAACACTGCAGCTGGGGAGTGGAGCCACAGCTTCTTATTTTTGCCACTGCCGGTGCTAGGTATCAAGCAGGGACAAGGTGAATTGGGGGGAGGGATAGCTCAGTGGTCTGAGCATTGGCCTGCTAAACGCAGGGTTGTGAGTTCAATCCCTGAGGGGGCCATTTAGGGATCTGGGGCAAAAATTGGGGATTGGTCCTGCTTTGAGCATGGGGTTGGACTAGATGACCTCCTGAGGTCCCTTCCAACCCTGATATTCTATGATTCTATGAATTTGGAGCCGTGGCTCTACCCCTCTTCTGCCCAGCCAGCACACCAGGAGAGAGAACACAGCATACCCATGTCAAGGGCAGAGCTATTACTGTGCTTTGCTTCCTGAGAGCCCTGGGAGGAAGTTTGGCTCCTGCTGCTGTGCAGCCCTAGGCACTTTATCCAGTGCTCCTCCACCCCAAAGTACCCATGCATGCTTCAAAAACTCTTTATAGTCCAGAGGAGCAAAGCTGTGCGTGTGTGTTTATACTTCTCTGCACTGTGTATCTCTGTCTGTCTCTATATCAGAACTCATGTTTATTTACCCCCAATACGAATCTCAGTTATAGTACCAAATTATTCTGAGGGGGTAACAACAAAGATGCTGCTTTCAGTCCAACATGGATTTCTTTCAAAGCCGTTTTCAACGTGCTTTAAGCAGCAGAAGCTGTAGAACTGTAAAACACAAGGCTGGCTGCCAAGCCCAAGCTCTGCTGCAGCTGAGCAGGCAGCCATTCAACACAAACAAACATAATTGAAGATGAAAACCAAGAAAGGGACGAGGGGCTAGACAGAAGAAGAAGCTGATGCCAAGACTTAAAAAAAAGACAAGAGGTTTTTCCAGGGGAAAGGGTGGTTCTCTCTTTTTTTTTTTTTAAATCCTCCTAAATATGCTTCTACCAGTGAGTCTAGGAATTTGCATGGCCAGCAACAGATTTTGAATGCGATTGTAATCTAAATAAACTATTGTAACAAGTTAGAAACTGGTTAAAAGACTTCAGAGACGAAGAGGCCAGTTTTCAGCATATCTATAGGTACCCAAAGGATCAGTACCAGAACGAGAATTGCTTAATATATTTATTAATACATTTTTTAAAAATTGACATTAAAAGAACACTTAGGTTGCAAAGTTAAACACTCAAAAGCTAGGAAATGCCATTTTACATTTGCAACCTTACTTCTATCCCCTAGTACAGTGGTTTCCAAACTGCGGGTCGCCGAACGTAAGGCACTGGGTTGCGGCGGCTCTGGTCAGCACTGCTGACTGGATCATTAAGAGTCCCGTTGGCGGTGCTGCCCGGCTAGGGCAGGCTCGTCCCTACCTGTTCCAACGCCGTGCTGTGCCCTGGAAGCAGACAGCAGCAGGTTCTGCTCCTAGGCGGGGGGCATGGGGCTCCGCGTGCCGGGAACCAGCCAATGGGAGCTGGGGAGGCGGTGCCTGCGGGTGAGAGCTGCATGGAGCTGCTTGCCCACCTCTGCTTAGGAGTTGGACCTGCTGCTGGCCGCATCCGGGGCGCAGCGCGGTCCGCAGCGCCAGGACAAGCAGGAAGCCTGCCTCTGCACCCCAGCTGCGCCGCTGACCAGGACCCGCCCGAGGTAAATTCGCACCCCAACCCTACTCCCCAATTCCATGCTCCAGCCCTGAGCTCCCCCAAACCCAGAGCCTCTTCCTGCACCCCAAACCCCTCATCCCTGGCCCCACCCCAAGCTCTGACCCCCTCCCGCATCCCAACCCCCTGCCCCAGCCCTGAGCCCCCTCCCACACCCTGACCCCTCATTCCTGGCCCAACCCCGCAGCCCTCACCCCTACACCCCAACCCTCTTCCCCAGCCCTGAGCCCCTCCCAGACCCCAAACCCCCCGATCTCCAGCTCCGTTGGGTCATGGTCATCAACAATTTTCTTCCACTGGGTTGCCAGAAAAAAAGTTTGAAAACCACTGCCCTAGTCATCTCAAGAGGGGCAGGGGTCCTGTAATTTCCTGGGGCTCATGTAATTTAAAACTATCACAATGCATGTGCCCAAGGGGCAGAATTAAGATTGCAGGAGCAGATTTTTGCATATAATTTCCATATTATTTATTTGCTTGTTTTACAGAAAAAGGTAAAAAACTAATTTGGTTATGTACAACTGTAATGACCTCTGCTCACAGGATTTGAATCCTAATGCTTCAGCACATGCCTCTAGTGCCTGGAATATATGACCTAACTGGTAGCAGAAGAAAGTTATCATCACAAAGATGGGGGTGCTAGGGCCATGTGCTGAGTCCAGGGGATGGGTTGGGAGAGCACAGCCTGGCTTTCTCTCCCCAAAGCCTCTACTACATCCGCTATGGCAGCTCCTAAGTGTGTTCCACTGAAATGTCATTGTTGTGTGCTGGTGCTGTGGCATTGGACTGACCTTAGAATGCTCATGTTCAGTTATTGTTCTGGATGCTCCCAAAATTTTCTCGAGGAATGCAAGTGAAAAGGAAAATGGAAATTTAACAGTTTATATCATCTCAGCAAAATCTGAATGGAAAAATCAGGGGACAGACAATAAAGGTACTTCTCTAACCTAAAGGCTTTCCCGTGCTGAACTTCAAAGGCCTGCTGCAAATGGTAAAGGTGTGAGATCTTCTCAAAAAGGTCACTAGAATTTATAAGGGAAAATGTTATACAATCTAAAGACAGGGATTGCTACCAGTTCCACTTGTGATTTGGAATATGGAGTAAACAGTGAGGTGGCAAAATTTGCAGATGAAAAGTATGCAGGAAAAAGTGGCCTGGACATTATGAACAGCACAATGAAAAAAAATCTGGTAAATATGGAAGTGGTCCAAAAAAACCCAGCAAACCAACCCCAAACAACATGTTAGGATGTTCTCTAAGAATAAGATAGAAAATAACACTGAAAATATTTTAATGCCTGTATAAAAATCAATGGTATGTCCTCACCCTGAATACATAGTTTTGTTCAGGTCACCACATCTAAAACAGAAAACAAGGGGTCCAGAGAAGGGCAACAAAAGTATTAGTCATGAAAAGACTTTCTGCATGAGGAGAGATTGATGAGATT
Organism: Chelonia mydas; assembly: GCF_015237465.2. NCBI lineage: Eukaryota > Metazoa > Chordata > Testudines > Cheloniidae > Chelonia > Chelonia mydas. The sequence goes on from NC_057850.1 coordinate 114,853,184, forward strand.
AGGTTTATTTGGTTTAGAAAGGAGATAAATAAGGAGGGGGCATGACAGAGTTATATAAATAATGAATAGTACAGAGAAAATAAGTTGAGAGCTCACACTCTCATAACACAAAGCGAAATGCAATGAAATGGAAAGAACCAATAAAAAGGAAATACATTTTTACACAACAGATGAATAACCAGTGGGACTCATTGCCACAAAATATCGCCAAAAACTTAAGAGAATTCAAACATGATTAGATATGGATAATAAGAACATCCACATAGTTACATTAGATTTAAAAAAGTATGCATGGAATAAACCCTTGTGATTCAGGACATAAACCAGTCACTAATTGATGGGGATTAAGAAGAAATTCTCCGACAGGTAGATTATTTCATAATTGTCCATTATGGAGTTTCTTGTACCTTCCTCTGACGCATCAAGTATTAACCAGTGTTGGATACATGACACTGGAATAGATGGACCACTGAACTGACTAGTATAGCAATTCCTATGTTTCTGTTATAGCTTTTCAGCCAGCACTTATGCCTAAGGATGACAAATATCAGGGTTTATTACGCTATTACTATTATTACTATTATGCTGAAAGTAATGTGTTGGGTTTTCTAAGCAACTTAGATTACACCAAAAAAATTTAAATGTTTACAGCCACTGTGACAAACTCACTGTCATTTCACTTCCAATCTTCCTAATGCTTAAACTATCGCAAATTCCTTGTTCTCTTTGGGTGTTTATTTTTTGTTCTCCCATTTCATCTTTTAATACATATAAATATTTTAATCTTGTTATTTTTTGAGCATCCAGGAAAAATACTGCAGGCAATAACAAAAACAAGAACAGTGCATGTTTTTCATGTCCTAGTGCTACTATGTATGGTCAAGCTTACGGAGCGCACTGCATTACAAATCTGCAAATCTACTCTTTTTGAGAGCAAGATTTTCTGAAGACAGCAGAGTTTGAAAGGAGGGCATTAGAGTTTCTGAAGAGAAAAATGCTGCCAGCCATACCAATGCCGAAAGCAGACAGTGACTTGCAAATAACACTCCAAGTAACACCAGGCACGAAATCTGTTAGTCATACAAAAAGAGAGCTTACAAAAACTTAGTGTAAAGGCAATAAACATGCAAGTCTAGTTTGGCAGGACCAAAGCCTACAATGATGCTTCACCCCTTCCAAAATATTGTATTCTTGCAGTATACTGCTGGATATAAAATCATAATAAACACTAGATGAATTGCCATATCTTAGGGTAAATCTAGAAAGCCTAATGTGCCATTTCATATTCCGTACTTGATCAGGCAATCTGCGTGGTGAAGCAGTATGTCTTAAGTGCAAAAAATGATAATGAATCTGCCTTTCATTTCTGTGAGGCCACAGAAATTTGAACTCTTAGGCTTTCATACTTTAGAAATTACTTTCACAAGGCATAAAAAGAATGGAATTGGTGGCTAAGTAAAGGGCAGATATAACAAACATACTACAGTACCCACATTTCTTTTGTAGTTCCTCATTATGTGTAAAACCTAACGGCTGAGACCTCTAGAAGCTACTGTAATACAATTATTAATAAGTACTACTACTTTATACTATTGAACAAATAGCAGTGCGCCCCTTTTGACCAACAAGTGTATTTTTATATGTAACCCCCAAGGAGATGACATAGATTCCTGGGACTCTGCCTGCTGGCAGCTCAGGGAGAGGCTCACTGTCCCTGGTAGGGAGGGGGAGCCAAGGCAGACTCAGAGTCTGCCCAGCAACCGATAGGGAGTGAGAGGCCCATCCAGGGAGAAGCCATTTGTAGTCAGTCTGGAGCCAGCGAGGGAAAGGGCAGGACTGGCTGTGTAGGGAGCTGGTGAGTCCCAGGCCTGCATGCAGCGTTCCCCCTGAGAACTGGCTTCTAGGGACCTGACAGCAGATCCCTCAGCTGGGTTTTTCCTTCCCCACTGATGATTCCCAATTTGTAGTGTTTACTGAGAAGCTTCCCAGCCAGGCTGGGTTTGCCCTCCAGCTCCCTAGGTGAGACCAGTCGCCACATGGTCAGCTCTGCTCTGGCTGCTAGGCCAGGGAAGCTGCCTGCTGAGTGTGTGTCTGGAGGCTAGGCTAGGAGGTTACAGTTTGGATGTTAGTGTAGTTGTGTAACCTACACCTTGAGCCCTGCACCCCTTTTTGGGGAGGGGAAATCCTGGGACTGACACAGCCAAACAATTTCACAGGAAAAAAGAAAGAAGATACACCCTGCTGAGTGGGTGGCTGGATCCAAAAGAACCCAGACCTGTCCATCAAAACCTGTAAGCGGATTGGCATTAAAGGAGGTAACCAGGTGGAGAGGGGGCGCTACATATGACTATCATATTTCTTAGTGTGGTATCAAGGAAGGCCAGGATGCCAGAAGAGAAATGACTGAATTATTGTAGACAGATTAGGTTTCAGGAGGAAAGAAAATATTTAGGATATAATCCAAAATTTATTGAAGTCAATGGAAAGACTCCTACTGATTTCAATGGCCTTTGGATGAAGTTCTTGGTGCTCGATCCTGCATTTCCTACACAAAAATTCCAGTGAAATCAACAAGAGGTTTGGGTGCCACTGAATGCAGGATGGGCCCTTAGACAACTACAATCATTGTTGTAACACCTTAATTTAACTGACATGGCCGTATCAATAAGTACAACCCAAGTTTATTTTGTGTATCACTTTTCCTACACACATACGAAATGCTTTGGACAGCTCAATAATACAAGCACACAACAGCACAAAGAAAAGTTATAATTTATTTCATATCTCATCATCATAAACGCAAAGCTGAACATTTTGATATGCCATATCCACAAAGGTACTGGAAAGGTTTGAGAGTTTGGACAAACTCTCCAGAACACTGCACAACTACACAGTCCTTAATTTTGGAATTGTGTCCAGAGACGTATGGAGAGAGTGTAAAGTAATTGTCTGGAATTGCTAAGGACAAAGCATCCTGAAAGCTTTCTCAACAATGCAGGTGAAGTGAAGGGGGATCTAACTTCTTTAAGAGAGTTGCTCCTACGGTTCTATTGTCATAGTGGATTTGAGGGGAACTGGAAAAAAAGGGATCTGAATGGCAATATGACTAGATGAAAATGTCCATCAGCAGGAAAGATGGTAAAGACTGAGGGCCTGAGCCACCGCTGTTATCCAGCTTTACGCCATGCATATCCGTAGGAGTTAAACCAGTGTAAGACTGGGGGAAGGCAGTTGAGAATCAGGTCACAACCTGTTTGTCTAAAGAAAGAAATGATTGGAAGGAAATCTCATTTCTCACATTTGCTCAAAGTTCTTTTGTCAGTATATAGAACACTTTCAGGTTCTGGCACTGATTATTGTAATACAGACCCACGGGAGTGTGTGTGGGGACAAGTGGCATGGGTGCAGAATAAGAAATCTGACACTCTAACATCTTGTAGAAGGTTATAGCAGGAGAATAAATCAGACTGATATTTCTTTATTCTTTTGTCCAAAGAAAGGAAGTTAACAACAACAAAGATATTAAATACTGCACTTAATCCAGGGTGGAAGTTCCCAAACTCTTTATTAATAGGACGAAGCCCAACTGGTGATGATCAACTTCAAATGTCACGAAAAATCATGGATATTTTGGGAATTGGAGGAAACTGCTGAGACAACTGAATATGCTAGGATAGTGGCTCAACAAGAGCGACAGGTAATGTATGCTTTTGTTTTTTAATTAAAATCTCTTGGGCACAGGTTAAATGGTACAGCATTTTAGCTCACCTGATAATTTTCCTCTTTATGATTGTCCTTCAGCAAGGTTTTGTTGAATCTGGGCCTATAAAACAGTCAAGTTCCAGCATATTCCTAAAATGCTACTGCACTCTGCTGGAAGTAAACTATGCAAATACAGATGGGTCATCAAACATATGTTTCTTCTGAATTGTTTAATATCAGTTCATCCATTTGATCCTCTGATCAGCAGAGACATGGCTGATGGCTTTTAGCACATACCCTTCAAACTTGGAACAACTTTACTGATTTGGCTGTACTCACTTTTGTTTGTTTTCATATATAGTCTGAGCATTCAACCTTATTCTTGTTACACTTCTTTCCTATTTGTGCTTCTTTTTATGTATAATAATAAAATAATAAATAAATAATAATAAAAGGTTACACTGTGCTATATATATTAGCATCCTCTCAACTAACAGAATTAACTAGTTAAGTACATCTGATTTCATTGTATATGTTTAAACTGATATTATATCTTGTAATTAGAATCCCAACAAAAACAAAACAAACAAACAATAAAATCAGAGACTAGTAAGCTATATGTAGTTTAGATTGTAAGTCCTTCAAACTATTATATGATAATGGATTGGGTATTAGAGATAACATAGGTGAGATGAAAGTAGAAATGTTTATATGTTGAATGTAACCCAAGAATATTGATAATAAAGCACACTCTTTAGTTCGTATAATTTAACAAACATGTTTCAGAGTAACAGCCGTGTTAGTCTGTATTTGCAAAAAGGAAAGGAGTACTTGTGGCACCTTAGAGACTAACTAATTTATTTGAGCATAAGCTTTCGTGAGCTACAGCTCACTTCATCGGATGCATACTGTGGAAAGTACAGAAGACATTTTTATACACACAAACCATGAAAAAATGGGTGATTATCACTACAAAAGGTTTTCTCTCCCCCCACTCCACTCTCCTGCTGGTAATAGCTTATCTAAAGTGATCACTCTCCTTACAATGTGTATGATAATCAAGGTGAGCCATTTCCAGCACAAATCCAGGTTATCTCTCCCCCCTCCCCCCGTCAGAGTTGGCAGCAACAAGGGCCGGGTTCAATATCTAGGGGATCCATTCCAATAACACAATGCAAACTGGCTCGAGCCCCCACCCAGTGACCTGGGACAAATATATACCACCCCCACTGGGCGCCTTCAAGAGGCAATACTTCCCCTCTCGCAAGCACATAGTCTGAGTGTAGCAAAAAGCCTTTTAATAACAGAGAGAGACAATGTGGCATTATGTTGGGGAAACACCACCATCAGGATTCATAACACAACCCATAAGCAAAAAAAAAAAAACCCACCCCAAGCAAATTGGGGCATGCCCTTTCCCTTTTGTTCTTGAGTCCAGAAACCCCAAATCACCCAAAGTCCCAAAAGTCCAATGACCCAAAAGTCTCTGTCCCTGGTCAGAGCAGCCCCAGAGTTCAAAAGTTTATCTACAGAGCTTTACCTCCCAACCTGGGTGGAGATGGGGGCGGAGGTAAGAGGCACCTTACATGATCTGAAGCTGACTGCCCCACAGCTCCATAGGCCCTCGCTCCGCTCCGCTCCACGAACTGCTTCGCTCAGCTCCGCTCTGCGGCCCACAAGCAGCTCCCGCCGTCCCACGAACTGCTCCACCAGCCGGTCCACAAACTGCTCCGTGTCCCACCAGCAGCTCCCGCCGTCCTATGAACTGCTCCACCAGCCTGTCCACAAGGCACTCCAGCCGTCCCGCAAACTGCTCCACAATATATCTTCAGGCTCCCCCACTACTTAACACAACGCTCAGTGATTCCAGCTCTTAGTCAGTTCAGCTCTTTGGTGAATTCAGCTTGTAGTAGAGGAGCCTCAGTGCTGGGGCTCAAATAAATTGGTTAGTCTCTAAGGTGCCACAAGTACTCCTTTTCTTTTAACAAACATGGTGGGGCCGAACACCTTTTGAGGAGCCAAAGGAAATTCTCCCCTGATGCATTTTGTAATGCTATCTGGACTAGTTCAATGGCAAATTATGTTTGTGAGAAGTTACTTATGAGCCCCAGGAATATACCATCTCTGGGAGGCAGGAATTAGCAGTATCTAGGGTGGGATGGATATGTATGAACTACAGTACAACTTACAACTGTGTTGAATGCTGTATAAAAAGTCCACACTGAAAGCGTGAGACAAGAAAATTATCCCAAACCAATACTTCAGCTTTGTGACAGAATTTTAACCTGAGGTTTCCAGAAGCCCAACTAGCCCCACCAACCCAATGCTTTGCATTACAAAGTGCTGCTTCTGAGTGGGGCTGAATTGCTCAGGAGATTAGTAATAGGATATAGAGCCTTCAAGTGCTGTCCAGTCCAAATGCAGGCCGCTGTCCTAGTGACTAAAATTGTTATCTAATAGCCTATGAGAAATTAGTTTGATGGTCTCATCCAGTTCCCAGTAGACTAAGGTCTAAATTACAAAAAACAATTACAAGTGACAGTCTTCTTGTAGAACTCAGAGAGGCCAGAGACTGCATGGGCAAAAGGCACACCCCCAACCCCAGAGTAACCTCCTGTCAAATTTCAAGTCCTTGCTCGAAAGCATGGAGGAGCTAGAGCTTCTCAGTGAAATGGTTTCCAGAAATTTATTTTTTAACATGGGCAAAATGTATCTTTCCCTAAGCTCATATGTGAGAACTGGCTGTGCAATTTTAGTTGAAACAAACAAAATCTGACCGTAGCAGACATCCAGCATAGAAAATCTCAGCTTGCACAATTAAAGTTTGGCAAAGTTCTAAGCAACTGAAAACATGGTCTTACAATGGGAAGTTTTGGGCAACCTTAAAGATAGGAGCTGCTATCTGAGCCACCTATAAAGTCCTCTTATCTAAACTTAAATGTTTCCACTACCACAGAGAAGATTTTTTATATATATTTTCGTTAGCTTTAAAATGCTGATAACTTGAAGCCTATCAAGTGAACTGTATTCCCACAGCCAAACAGGGTGAAGCCTAATCAGTATCTGAATGGCAAACATCAGAGGAACAAACCAGGATGTTCTAGGAAATACTGCTAATGGTTTAAGAGTTTGTACTGTACTCTACCTTTTGAGTTAGTACTGAACCAATGCCCTGGGCTAGCACTAAGGACTCTGTGCTGCAGGAAATGCAGTCTCAGATAAGACAATACCCAGGTCCTGAGCATATGTATTAATGAAACATCCTGTGGCAATTTTTTCTTTTGTTTTTAAAAATAATTAATGGGAGGGGAAATTACAATGATCTGAAAAAAAATCAATATTTTTACATCAAACAACTGAAATCATACTATAAATGCAAATACTATCAATAGATATTAAATCCCATATGAGTCTTCACATAAAATTACTATTACAGGATGTTCATCTGAAGATTTCAAAGTGCTTTACAGCACTATCATCATCTACATTTCACAAATAGGGTAACTGAGGCACAGAAAGTCTTAATATTTACCTAAGGTTACCCAGCCAGTCACGGGCAGAGCTCGGAATAAAACTAAGATTCTCAACTAACTTCTTGCTGGAAAAGCAGAAGCACCTGGGAAAATTCTAGTTTGGTAAATTAGGATTTTAGGTAGGGTATTAGCCCAAAGGCTATCTGTAATCTCTATATTATTCCACATTTCCTTCTTCTATGTGTTAAGCAACTACCATATTCCGTCCCAGAAGGGTCTAAGTTTCAGTGATGGATGCAGTTATACTTGTATGTAGTATAGATATTTGTTGCATTTGCAAGGAACTTTGAAGTGCTTTTGGATGAAAGGCATGACTATAGAGATACACACCTACATCTCAATTATATAGTAAAAATAACATATGTAAATTATTATTCTCATAATAATCATTGCATAACCCTGAATTTTTTTTTTTATAAATTTTGGCCAAGATTTGCAAAAGTGATGAGTGATCTTTGGTGCCTTCAGTTTTCAGTACTCAAGTTGAGACACCTGAAAAGGGCCTGATTTTCACAGGAGTGGAACATCACACTTCTAAGATTCAGACTCCTTTAAACATGTCAAGTTTCCCCTGCCCCCCAAAATCATTTGTCATGCTTGAAAATATTGGCTCTTATGTTTTAAATGCAACATTTATAAAAGGAAAAAAAAGTTACTCAGGACTGTAACGCCTCTCCTTGTTATCAGCTGCAGTTGCAGATTTTACTTTTTTTGATCATTCAATTTTTGGCATCCAGCCCCAGTTTTAAAAATCCAACATGAGAAACAGTGCAGAATTACTCTAGACCTCTGACGCCAGTTTCCTTGCAGACTGTCTGATGGGAAAGGCAATGTATAATCAGCCAATCAGGAAAGAAAGACACAAATCTCTCCTCCCACTCTCAACATTCTGACAGACAGTAGACAAATAACCATTCTTAATGGCTTGCCATCAAGTCTGCGGTTTCCTTCAAACCACTGTATTCAGCTCCATTTTGGGTCAGGCTATGTTCTGTTATGCAATCCAGGGCTCTTCTGAGAGTACAGAGTACAGCAAAAGACATTTTTCACTATTAGAAACAAATTACTGTTAACAGGCTTCAGTAGGAATCCCATCATTCTTCTTTGGTTGGAGGCTAAGACATGCTAACTTGTGGGAAGAATGGTACAGAAGAAAGGAAAAAAGATAAAGAGGAAACCACAGGATTCCATTAGGGGTAAAACAAACAAACAAACAAAACACCTGAAGTGTGATATATCACCAGTGATATTCCATTAGAAATGTAATCACCCTTCATGGGTAACAAGAACAGAGGAAACCTTAAGTCATGAGCCACATGGAAGAACATGTAGACTCACTTATTCAGGCAAATGCAGAATATTGCTCTGCTATATAGAAAAGGGATAGCCAGAATCACACTGAATCTTTGTAAGAAGCTACAGCAGGAGAGCTTCACCTTTTTTCACTATGTTATCTGGAAGTCAGTCCTTAACAATCAATCCTCAGACACATCTCAGAAACCTTTGCAAGAGTTCCCAAAGCACTTCACAGGAATTAGTACTGTGATTCATTGGATACTTTTAGCATGCAATGGGCTGGTGAAAAATGGCTAAACAAATCAGCTACAACAGGACACAAAGGAAAGAAGCAGGCTCCAGCCTCCGGACAGTTGCAGGTGAGCGGCTCCCCTTGTGGTCCACAGGCTGAGATCTAGTGCTCTACAGAATCTCCCCCAAGAGCTGTCTCCCCCAGCACACAACTGCTGGCGTTTCGGGAGTTTGAGAAGCATTACAATGGATATGAATATGTTTATTTTTTCACAAACTAGCAAAAGCCTTTGTAAGCCGCTTCAGTGAGACAACACCCCTTGACAGTGTCATATCCGAAGCCACAAAGACAAAAACTCATTACATGCCACAGAGAATGAGAGGAGGGAGGAAATGTTTTTCTGTCCGGTTTTGGATCTTTGTCCATAACTTTTTTATTTTTTAAAGTTAGCAGGAGCTGCTGCTCTATACAGCTTCCATTCTGCCCTTAAATTAAGTCTCCTGTTTAACGCATAATGCACTTGTTTTGCCTTATATTACTTTAGCTCTGTGAAATGGCTCAGATACTTATCAGGAACACCTACTTTAAACCCCAAAAGTCTCAAGTTCCTCTTAAGCATATATTGAGAAAAATTCTATCCCTTCCTATGGGAGCTGAACAGAGAGGGCAGGAATGGGGGGGTAGTACTGGTGTCAGCCACCTCTCTGTCACAAGAATCATTCTACTCATGCAAGGCACAATGACTCCAGTCAGAGAGCCACAGGACATTACCGAGCAAACCGTTCACAAGCAGCACAGCAGTCCTTTGCTCCAGTATACTGTTTATCACAGTGTGACAGATATGGCAATATCCTGGGCAAACCTTATGGAGTTAACTTAAACCTTATTGATTACACTTAATACCTTGAGGGTCCATGAGTGATTCTATACAGTTTCCTTAGCAGAAAGACAGAACTCATGCAATCTCTTATTAGGAACTTTTCAGGACCGTTGGGGACACTGCATGTGTATTGTGAACTCCTAGGAATACTTAGGGGAGTATAAATGACCCACTTCAAATTCATCCTTTTGAAGCTATGCCCTGGGAAGAGAAACCACTTGTATACCGATTACCCACTCCTGAGAACACCAGTTCAAAGACCTCTAAATTGAGTAAATGATGGACTGAACTTCTCATGACTGTTCTTGTTCTGAGCAAAGAATGTTTTAAATATATTTTCTCTGTAGTCCTTTTACTTTAATAATCAAATATACTTGCTTAGAGGAATGGTGTGGTAGCTTAACTGAGGGCAGTGATGCTGTTGTTAATCTCTGAAGATAAGGCAAGCAGGTCTGCTTAGGCAGTCTGTTTTTGTCTAGGAATAAAACAGTGAAGGCAGGAAGCTGTTTAGCATGGAGATACCCGACCAGAAGGGAGAGATACCAGTCTCCATCCAAGAAAGGCAATGGCTAGGGAGCTGGAAGCCTGTGACTGTGTGCCCTTGCTGCATCACTAAAGGAAAATACAGGTGCAGCTGCCCTGAATTACGACCTGCAGTATATGTAATCGCCAGTTGGAGCTCTGGGCTTGGGTCTTATCTGCAGACCACGCCCCCTTGAAGCTGTGAAGTGCCAGCTGGCATGGAAGCCAGGCACTTCTTAGACTGCCTTAAGGCTAGGAATAGACCCTATAATGCTATTTATATGGAGGGAAGGGGAGAAAGTCCCTATGCCCCTCTTCACCCCTTACTGTAACTTCACAGAAGAGGGATGAAGTTAGCACTAAATAATTAATTCTGCCCTTCATCTTTGATGGCTCCAGAATTAATTTTTGTAAGAAAAAAACCTCTCTCTGGCTAGGACGGATTTTTAAAAAGTTGATTCACTGCAATAAACAGCTGAAAGGTTAATGATCTGTATGCTGGAAAATGTTAACATTTAGACCAAGGAAACATGTTTTCGTAATTTCAGAACAAACAAATGTCAGCATTCCTGGAAGAGATCACAATGTTTTCAACTTGTTTGTTTTGTACTTGGTGGATATTCTATACTAACAATCAACTTGTTTAAAGTTACAGGTCTAAGAAAACTATTACCAAGTCCTGTGAGGTTCTGATGACCCTCATCTCTAGCTGGCTAATGGGATTCAGGGCACTGACCACCCTTTCAGGCGGGGTGGGCAAACTTTTTGGCCCGAGGGCCACATCAGCGTTCCAAAACTGTCTGGAGGGCAGGTGTAGTGTATTAAATTGCTCCCAGTAGGAATGTGCTAATTACGGTGTACTACTTACGGCTACCAGTCCTGGTGCTCTGAGTGGCATGGTACGGGGGCGGGAGTGGGGGGGTTGGATAAGGAGCAGGGGCTCCTGGGGGCAGTCAGGGACAAGGCACAAGGGCGGCTGAATAGGCATGGGAGTCCCAGGGCCCCCTGTCAGGGGGTGGGGGTGTGGATAGGGGTCATGGCAGTCAGGGGAGAGAGAGCGGATAGGGGGGTGGGGTCCTGTGGGGGAGGTTAGCAGCAGGGTGTCCTGGGAAGAGGCAGTCAGGGGACATGTAATTTTGAGGGTGAAGGAAAATTGTATATTTTTACTTTTATACCAAAAACCTGAATAGAAAGAATACAACTCACCAAAAAAATAAATAAATGAAGTAAAATAAAAAAAGCAGTTTAAAAATATACTACCAGCATAAGATGGAAGTAAATGTAGAGAGAAGAAACAGATGTCCATTTTATACCTTTTAATGTACTGATGTGATGAAAAATTACTTTTTTCTAAACAAATACCAAATAGAGGCTATATAAAGACTAACTTATCATCCTAATTCTTTGCATTGACTTAACACCTTTACAAGTGAGTATCTTAAAGCACTTTACAAACATTAATTAAGGTATTATCATACTCATTTTGCAGACAGGGGAAAAAAGGAGACATTAAGTGACTTGTCCGAAGTTCCCCACAACAAGTCTGTATTTCTAGTCCCAGATCTACTCAGAAAACTATCAGAGGTAGCGCTCAGCAGTAGGGATGAATAGCAAGATGGTTCAAAATTAGTTAGGGTTTTCAAAACTAGGGAAGACTCAAGTACCCCAGGACCTCACAAAACATAGTAATGGTCAGATTCAGTTCAGCACTGCCAAGTGCAAGGTAATGTTGTGACCCAAGAACCTCTTGGTGTCAACTGGTAGAGGGCATAAGGATTACAAGGGATCCCCTGGGTCTAGTATTTACATTGTAGCTCATTAAAAAATGTCATGAGGATTTTTACTGAAAGCCTGTGTCACGCTGGTCATCACAATCTTTGCAAAATGTATGTGTAGATAATACTTAAGGAGATATATAGGAAATTATGTCCTTAGGGCTTGTAGGTAATATGCCTTAAGACCATTTCCACAAGGCCAGAGGTGGTAGACTCTTATCTATCTGGTTTAACATTTTGTGTCTTACAATAGAAGTCTATTTGTGTACTCAGTCAAATGCCAATGAAGAGACTGTGGGAACTTCAAGAGAAGAAATAAACAGCAAGAGGTGAACATCAGGGGAGGGACCCCTGTTTTCAGGTAAAGGTCTAATATATCTGTGGGTGCAGAAAGATACCCTGGCATCCTTCATCTGGGGGAGACAAGTTGCCAGCAGGTTTGGTCTCCTGAAAGGAGGATCTCAGCATCCTGGTTGAAAAATGCTGGGAGAAGAACTTTGGGTAGGCAGCACCTTCTTAGAAAAGAGGGCATCTTGTTTGTTAAACTTAAGCTCTAGAATGTGTTATGATTTTATAAGTAACCCTCTGTTTCCATTAGTCCTACTTGCTATCACTTGAATCTCTGTTCTTTGATAAATAAATGCATTCTTATTTTCACTATAAACATATATAAGCGCTGCGTGTTAAGCGGAACTAGGGTCTACGGTGTAACTGGCAAGCTGGGATATACTGTTTCTTTGGGAACAGCAGTGCTGGTAATAATGTGAATGTCCAGTGGAACAGGGGCTGGACACTCCAGCGGGGCACTCGGAGGATTTGGGGTTTGATGTTTATCTTTCAGTAATTTGCATGAGGGATAGCAGAGCCTGCGTGGGCTGAGAGGAGAGTACTTGTGTTGCCTGTGGCTGGGCTTGTCAGGAAGCTGACCCCTGGTGGGCACAGAAAAGACTCTTTCATGCTAAGGACAAGTGGTAGTGAGGTGTCTCACAATTCTGGGTACCCCAGGGAGAAGCACAAATGCATATTAGAAGAAAGGGTGGAGGGATAGCTCGGTGGTTTGAGCATTGGCCTGCTAAATCCAGGGTTGTGAGTTCAATCCTTGAGGGGGCCATTTAGGGATCTGGGGCAAAAATTGGGGATTGGTCCTGCTTTGAGCAGGGGGTTGGACTAGATGACCTCCTGAGGTCCCTTCCAACCCTGATATTCTATGATTCTATGAAAGAATTTCAACTGCTCTTACACACTCGTGGGTTCTGAATTAGCTTTGATTCCTTGGGAAACAGATAAAGGCAACAATGACACTCGTTCAATGCACAGTGCCTGTCAAATAAAAAGTGCCCAAGCTGTTAGACAGTATTAATAATGGGAGATAGAATAATATGGAAGACATTTAAGTTATTTAAATCCTTAGGTGGATTATGCTGAGAATAAGGATTAGAGGCATGTGTGTGGTCATAGTGGTAGATCTAGACGGGTGGGAGTTAGAAGACATCTATTCTATTCCAGATCCTGTCACTGACTTGCTGTGTCACCTTAGGCAAGTCATTTAGGCCAGCATTTTCCTAAGTGTCTATTGATTTTCATACACCCATTTTTGGGTGCCCAATTTGAGACACCCTGAGCCATTATTTTCAGAGGTTCTAAGCATCTACAACTGCAGAGGAAATCAATGGAAGCTGTAGAGACCCAAAACTTCTGAAAACCAAGATTCAGATCCTTAAGTTGAGCATCCAAAAACGGAGACGCTAAAAATTAGTGGACACTTAGAAAAATTTATCTAAATGTGCCTGGGCCTCAGTTATTCCATTTTTATATTAATAATAACAATGTTTATCCAAGTTTGTAAAGTGTTTGAGATCAACAGATGGTGAGTACAAAAGTGCATAGCTTTGTAGAAGCGGGAGAGGATATTTGAGGTGACGAGATATACAATTAATAGGACTAGGTTTATTTCATTTGGGAAAGGAAGAGGAGATACGAAAGAGGTTTTTGATATAAAATAGGTAATGAAGTCCAGCTGGATTGCTGTTTCCCAATAATATTAGACCAAGATGAAACTAGAAGGTAACTTTTAAAAACTAATTAAAATACTTTGCATAGTGTATCAAAAACTCCATGCCACTGAAAATCTTCCAGGCAAATAAGCTTAGTAAGATTTTAAAAATAAGAGTAGTATCTACAGTTGCACTAAAATGATAAGGTCTGTCAATTCTCAAGCTTCAGAACACAAGGTGACACCAGTATGGAGTCAGAATGAAATTGTACCATGAATTATAGACCTCCAGAATTTGGGCCAGGATGGTGATTTTATGTGCACCTCTGAAGCAACTGGTACTGGACAATTCTATAGACAGGATACTGGACCAGATGGTGTCTTGGTATACTCTGGTATGACAATTTCTATTTCTATATTTTTAAATTCATACAATACCTACACTATCATAGGCTTCCTTTTTTATTGGATAATGTCCCCAGTGGACCTCAGTCTGTCCTTCTGGGCCACTACAGTCTATCATCTAAATATGAACTGTAGTTATATGTACCAATTGTGAAAATGAATATTAGTCCAGTAGATTATTACAATAGCTATTACGATCTATCATGTAAATATGTTTTTAAACAGTTTTAAAGTGGTGGATAATTGATATTGCATATTTCAGCTTTTCTGGTCTTTTGACTGCTAACCCAATTGCTGGGGATCGTTTTGAAGTAAATCTAGTTTCAACCCAGGGAGAATGTTTTATGGCTGAGTTTTAAAGCTGGACTGATAGAAGTAAATGGATTAACCTCGCTAGTTTGAGGTTTTACTAACTTCACATATTTTGGGATTCTCAAATCTATTTGAAGGTCATGCATATTTTCCCTATAATTTAAATCCATGCTTCCCCTCCCACACAAGGACAATTCAACTTTTTTTTTTAAAGAAATATCTGTTCTATAAATTTGAGATAGAACCCAACATTTTAAGCTAGCACAAAGTGGGTGACCTGTATACGACATATATATTGCCTAGTTGTAGTTATTTGTTACTTAATTAGATTTCTCTTCTCACCCTCACAGTCTAAAGATTTCCATCTTGTCTCCTCTGTGAACCACTTTCACTTTGTTTCTCCCCCCATGGATTTTACTCTCTGCCACCATTCTGCTCTGTCCTCCCAATCTGCAATCTTTTCTACAGCAAGCAGAATGCATACCCTATAGTGATGGAGTCAGACTTGAAATTTCAAACCCACAATATTCCCATATGTAAAAAACTAAGCAAACCAAGGGCTTGTCTTCACTATGGGCGTAAATTGACTTAAATTACGCTACTCCAGCTTCATGAATAACGTAGCTGGAGTCAACGTAATTTAGATCGACTTGCTCCGGTGTCTTCACAGTTCTGAGTCGACGGGAGATGCTCTCTAGTCGACTTTTCTTCTTGGAAAGCTGGAGTACCGGGGTTGACCAGAGAGTGCTCTGCCATCAATTTAGCAGGTCTTCACTAGACCCATTAAATCGATTGCAGCGGTGTCCATCTCCCCATAGTGGAGACCAGCCCTGAGTTTGCTCATCCCTAGAACCAACACAAAGTTAACTAGAGTGCCATAAAATACATTTCTATAAAACTGAGTGCAGGGCAGATCAAAGTTCAGAATGGGTTGGTTTTCAACAAGCCTCATGATATTGCACTATTCCCTTTCAGCTTCCATTCTTGTGTAGCTTTTCCTCCAGCTGTGGTGTTGTGTTCTCCATGTGTGCACTAAGTGAAATTGACTGTATTCCTGACCTTTCCAAAGCAAAGGCTCTGTTGCCACAGAAAACCAATTGGAGCAGCAGGCAAGAAAAAGATGAGAATTTAAGGACGGAAAGCAAAGGTGAAAAGAGGAGGAAAAAAAACACCTCAGCCCGAGAGGGGAATAAGCCAGATGGAAAACTGTAACCTAGAGAACCAGTGCTAGACCATAATACGCAAGGGCTTATTTGACTTGTTTCTAAACAAAGTTGAAAAGAGTATTTCTCGGTTCCTTTTATATCCAGTCCATTGACTACCGAGTGGATGATACAAGAGATGAGGTCCATGCAGCAGGAGCAGATGCTGATCTGGCTTTTATTGCTATGCAATAAAATATAGTATAAAATAATCTTGTGCAGATCAGTATACAGACACACACAGCATTCACAGGACACAATTTCTTTTTTGTGACAGATCTTTAATTTATGACAGTTACAGATTTTGACCTAGGGTGTGTTATTGCTGTTTAAAACTGGGATTTTCAAAAGGAGCCTCGGTACCAGAGGCATCTGATTTCAGTTCTCAAAGCAATGCAGGAGCCCCAGTATTTCAAAGTTCCTATGGCACCCGGATTGGGCCATGGAGTCTCCTTAGAATGGGAGCTACCTATGCTTTTCTGGGGGGAGTGATGCTGCTTTGTGGCTGAGCACATGGCTTTAACCAGCCTATCAGAATCCTGAGCCATCATGATCTTTGTAGATGGAACCCGTGAGTTAATGGATATGGAACTCACTGGGGTGCTTTTACTCTGAGATTGGTCTGCCCTGTCTGGATCAGAGGCTGGCTGCACAGAGTGGCCTAGGAAAAACATTTTCAAGAGCACCTCCCTAGCTTGTAAGGTCCCTTTAAGAAAAGGACTTGCCCACAGCACATTTGGAAGGGCTATGTACTTCCTCTAACCAGAAAAATCACCTTGTGTGCTTGTATCCTTTACTGGAATCGCTGCCTCACAAGAGGAGCAATACTTAAAGCCTGGAGACTTCAACCTCTCTTATTAGAGAGGAAAAAATACAAAAAGTACAACTTCCAAAAGGCTGTCAATTTATCTGCCAATGAGAAACTACCTAACTAGTGCTAATACACACACAATTATTCACAGCTAATGAAAACATATGCGTGAAGATGCGGACACTGAGGAGTTCGGTCTTGCAGTCATGGATGGTGAGAAGGAACTGAGTGGCAGTTGGGCCTGCTCCGCCCTTTACATCCTCAGTCACAGGTGCGTAAGGATGCCCGGGACACAAACACAACCTGCTAGCCAAAAGACACTGATCTGTGGTGTATGCATGCCAAGAGTGGAACACCGATGGATGAGTGCTCCAGGAATCTTCATTATGAGCATTTTATTTTATTTTTTGTCATTTTGAGGGCTATGAGACAAAAGCGAAACATGGAGAGCTTCTCATTCATTGAAGAGAGTAAGTTGTACTATTTTGTGTGGGAGGAAGGGGAGAGGAGAAATGGGGCCTTCGCCGGCTTTTACAAACCACTGTGTAATCTTGCTCGGAGGCTTGCTCGATTACTGGGGTTGATGAAAAGGGCCAGAAGCCAGCCAGTAGTCTTCAAAAGACCCTGATATAAATTATTAATTTAATGCAGAAATATTAGTCTTCCATTTATTTGATCAAAGAAATGAAAAGCTCCAGAGCACTAAAGCACACAGTTCATCAAAAGGAGGCCTCTATCCTCTGATAGCTCTTGTCAAGCAGTCTCTGCTCTTCTGGTGATCTTTGCAGAGAAATTACAACTGGGACGCCACCAGGTCAGCAGTGAAAGGTAATCTCAGAGAATCCCTCAGCAAACTATAATGTACTCAGGATGAAGAACAAGGAGTTCAGGGACTGAACTAATTGTGTTTTAATTTGTGTAATACTAGCAGCAAACAGGGTTTCAGTGTTATTCCACCGCAATTCACCTCTTGCAGAAGCAAAATGAAAACGTGACAGAAAAATATCCCTGATAAAGAACTAAGCTCTAAAAGTATTTGTGTATGCATTGCTTAATCTGCATATTTTTTTTTGGCGGGGGGGTGGGGGGGGGGGAGGAAGCAGAGTATATGCCAAGAAAAGAGAAAATAAGGGGATGTAACATACATTGGCTTTTATACAATCTAATCAAGAGATATGGGAGCGATATGATAGACGGTGGTAGAAGATGGGATCTGCTGACTTCTCCCTACCCCACTACAAATCTGCCCTTTATCAGTTAATATGGTGGGCAAAGAGGGGGTAGAGAAAGGATCAGACAACATACTGGTCATCTGATTATTCTATATCCAGGACATTTTGAAACGGTGGCAGTGTATACCTGCTAAACTACAATAGATAATAGTTTTCCTATTTTAGTATTTACACATTTACAAATGTACAACTGTCTCCAGAAAGTATACAAGAAATTCATTCAAAGACAGGAACAACCTTCCTTCACTACTCCCTTGCTGTCTTTTTAACACGGCATGTGAAAAGAAATTTTCCTGCTTATTCTCTCCCATACTGCCTTTTCAGGGTATATTTAATTGTTCTGATTAAAAATTTACTTTGTTAAATACCACTGAGAACACAGTTCATTTCTAGTTTCCAGTTTTATATATTTCTTTCGCCTGCCTCCACGTAACAGGACCTGAAGTGCTCTGTGTAAGCTCAAAAGCTTGTCTCTCACCAACAGAAGTTGGTCCAATAAAAGATATTACCTCACCCACCGTGTCTCCATATAACAGGGATGTGAATAGGTCGTTCTGCAGAGCCTTGCCTTGATTTCCCTACTTGGCTTCCACAAAAACTCCAGATCACAGTCAAAAGGTAATTAAAACCACTCCCCTTCTGGGATACAGTGTATTTAGTTGTCACACATGTCGGCATTCTAGGCACCAACCCCAGTTCACTCACGCTCTCTCTTTAGGTAGGGAGTCCCCAGGCTTCCTTCCCAGAGCTGGGTCTCCATTCTTTTACTCTTTGCAAGCCCCAAACTCCCGTGGTGCCAAGGTCCTCCCCGCAGGAGCTTCTCTCACACTCTGCAGTTTCCTGAGTGTCGTCCTTGTAAGGCCCAGTGAGTCTCAAACCCTGGGCCTGCAGCATACTACCACCCAGCAGCAACTATAACTAGCTCATGCTCCACTATCCACAGCACACTGTGGGCACAGACTGTGGCATGTCCCGCCTCCAGATAAATGGCTCCTGATTGGCTCCCTGCCCTATATAAACCCAAAGGGCATTCCAGGAACTGTCCAGGCAACAGCGCAGATCTCCTGTAGCTGCCCTGACTATTCCTGCTCCTGAACTCTCGGCTTCTCCCTTGGCTTGATTTGGACCTCACCTCTTGACCCACACCCTGAAACCTGAATTGGACTCTGATCCTCGGTATTGACCCCGGCCTGGAACTTGACTGAGAACTACTCCGCTACTCTAAGCCTCAGGTTTGACCCTTCTCTGACCTTGATCCCAACTGCCCTTGCTAGGATCCTGACACTTCCCTCTCTGAAGCTTCTTTGAGATTCTTGTAGAGGAATCACCTGATCCCTGCTCAGGTGTGCCCACTTAGTAACTAGGGAAAGCTGGCTCTGCAGCCTCTAGCCCTTAAAGGGAAAGTCACCCTGTTAGACTCTGTATCTTCCTACTAACCTCACAGAGAGCACTTTTGTGTCAAACTTAAAATTGGGGCCCAGATCCTGAACTGGATAAATGTATCCACAAGATATTGAACAAACTTTTCAGAACACATGATTCCAAGGTGTCCTGCACCATTATGGAGTATACAAAGGGGTGGGGCTGAAATGAGTTGCTCAGGCAGGAAAGTGCTCGCAAAGGTAGCTTTAACCAAAATACGGAGACTCTGGACTTCTGGGTTCAATTCTAGGTTCTGAAGGGAAGTGTGCTCTAGTGGTATAGATTCTTCTGCCCCTGTGCCCGCAACCTGGCACCAGCCTCTTCTCCACCTATCCACCCCTGCCATCGGCCAGGTCAAAAGGATGTTCTACCAATCATGGGCTGTCCTGGCCATGACCATTCCTCCCCAGCCATATCACTTGTACTAGGAGCTGCTACAGTGGCTGTATGTCACCGGTGTACTTCGCTGTTCAGATGGAATCCTCCAGAGGTGGCTATGCTGGCTGTAGGGCCACGGTGCACTTTCCAAGCTGCCACACTGTATTGGAGCCAAGGTATTTAGCAACAATAGTTTAAAACTTTAAGTCTGAGAAAACACATTGCTGGTACAGCCTTCAACTCGTTTTCTGAAGATCAGCATTCAGCCTCTTCTGTTTTACTTGACTTTGAAATTAGACATCTCTTTTAAACAGGATGAATTCCTACATATTGTTCTCCCAACCTTCCCTTATTGTTACCCATAATGGTACAAGATAAAATTGAGAGGTTTTTTTGTTCTAAACTGACTGTTTCACCCAGGTATGTCTTCTGGTTTTAAAATGAGACAGTACAGCTTATTTTCTATTATATATATATATACACACACAGGGAGAGAGAGAGAGAGAGAGAGAGAGAGAGAGTCAACTTTATTTCACTTTGTGGTCTCTGTTGGAAGTTTGGGCATTGCATTCTCATTATCTTCACTGGAATTTCATCTATGCACGAATGCATTACTGATATTAATGTCTCAACAATTTCATATGCTCTTCTTACTGGAATTTTTTGGATGGCAGCAATCTTGCTTACTTAGGAGAGGCATAAATCTTTCCTCTATTTGCCTGATTTTTGGACAACCGTTTTTTCCTCAAGGAAAACCCATTTCTTTTGTGAAATTAGCAAAGTCTTGACCATAAAAGGAGGACCACTTTCTGATTTAACTATTGATGGAATTTCAAAAATATTGGATAGATTATCCCATACAACAAGTACTGAATTTGGATGTGGATGTGGATAGCACCATTGTTTTTGCACAACATCTGGAAATGTTTACCAATTGCTGTCCACTCTGTAACGTTCCATAAAATTCTCGGTATTCACAACCCCTTTTGATTTTGAAAACATGTGCATGAAAACATTTTTGTTCACCAGCATGTTGGAGTAAAGGGAAAATGTCAGAAATACTTGTAGAAATGTGTATTAATGAAGTATTTGCACAGCCATCTTGAAAGCTCTTTATGGATATGCAAGTAGTCGTTCCATCAGTTAGCAGAAAGAATAATATATGACTGAGGGGACGAGTCATAGCTCAATACTCAAAACAATATTCACAATAAATAGTTTTGCAAGCCGTCTATTGAATAGACAAATACGTTCACATAAGCTATTAATCAAGTAATTTTGAACTGCAAATACATTCATAAAAATCTAAATGTGCTGCAGATAATTTACAAGCAGAAAAGCGGCTTAAAATCCTACTCCCCATCCCACAATTGTGGAAAGCTCTGATCCAATTAAACAGGACAAGGTGGGAGCAGCACCAGTGGGGGGGGAGGCCGGGGGGGAGACCCTATGCAGGAGCCTGTAGCCTTTACATGCTACAGAGATCATCACCATCAAAGCTCCTACACCCTAGCATGCAAGGGTTCTAGAGGGCAATTGGCTGGGAGTTACTGGAACGAGGATGGCCGGGCCACAACTAGGCCGTGATGCCTGAAGTGAGGGAACATGCTGGGTGAGGGGACTACTTCAGCCTCAAGGCTGCACTACTAGCCATAGAGCAACATGGCTGCCATTCTGGAGACAGAGGACTCTTCCATCCCCCAGTCTCTATAGAGACCTTAGCTCACCCCCCTGCTGCATTCTGGGAGTTCAGAATTTTGCCCAAAGAGAATGGTTAGCAACAAAGGCAATACCACATTTTTAAACACAGTATCCTGAGAAGATAGCAACCAACACAAAACCTGTCAATGGAACAGATATTTTATCTAGAGTAAAAACATAGAATTAGCATATAGGAAATTAGACAAGTTCTAGATGGGTCTTTCCCATTTTTACATAACTTTCTGTTGCTTCTTTTATTGTATCAACACTGATATGAAGACTGGCAATTAAAATGTATTTTCAGCAACATCAGTGTGCCTAGTTTTCAGGTCTATGCATTGTCTTGTGCTAACTGACAATACAGTGCTGCCCCAGTAACAATAAAAAGAGAAATCTGTGCATGGCTGCAACAAACTTTTTCTTCACATTCTCCATAGCTAATAATCCTATTTGTCTTTATGCTGAGGTGCACTCATTATCTGATCATAGCCTATATTGTTCTCCTGGACATTTGACTTTTCAGTCTAGAGGTATTAATTGAAAATCCTGTTCACAGCAAGAGACATCACTTAAACGTTAGGAATACTTAGGGACTAAAAATGCAAAGATTTTAGATGACCCCATAAATTCCAGTGGCACATCCATTTCTTTGCATAAATGAAATTCTGTTTCATACAACACCAAGCCCACTTTAAGGAAAATGCCAACAACCAACCAAAACCTATTCACTTGTTGAACCACGATAGCTACCAGGCCAGAAAAATAATTGATAAATCCAGCATACAGTGTACAACAAATTAAAGAGAACAATGGTGTCAGATGTCTGACTGTGGTAGGAAAAGCCTGCAGGATGCAGGGCAGAAACTGATTATCAGCTAGGTTTAGGTCAGAAATTTCCCTTCACCCCTGAGATAATATTGGACAATTAGATTCACAGCCCCATCAACCTACAAGAACAAAAAAAGACTGAAAAGAAATTATTTTTAAAACCCAATTTTTAAAATGGTTTCAGCCAATAAAATTTTACCTCTTACCCTCTTTGAAAGGGCATAAGGTAGTTTAAACTGTGTGGAGGATGATTTCAAAAATAGTTTTATCTGCAACATCTGGCATTTGTCACTGTTAGAGATAACCGACTATATGAGATGGACCACTCTTTTTTTCCTGTATGATCATTTTGTGCTCCTATTCTAAAAGGAAGGAATTCTGATGCCTGGAAGTGTGAATAATTCCAGTTACATGGCTGTCTAATAGAAAACAGAGCAAAATCTAATCTCCCCCCTCCCACACACTAAATATAAACAATATTCTTATATGACCCAATACTATTCTTGTCATGCACGTCATACATGTGTGGATCAGACCATAGGAAAGAAAGGAGGGAATAAACAAACAAATAACAATCATGGCTCAGCTCTAGGACTAGAATGGGGATGTTGTGGGTGAGGTACACTGGCAGATCTATGTGGGAAGTTGATTTTCAGCCAGCACTATGCCTCCCTAGCATATATTCAACATTCATGCAAAACTTCAAAAGGAAAATAAAGTTTTTATAAAATAAAACCCATTTTTGAAAACTGCTGTAGAAAACATTTTGGAGCTATGAAAATGTAAATGTACAGCCACTGTAATAACCAAACATGTTTTTATACATTTTTCTAGATAACACATATCATCATCTGACAACGGGGAAGAAATATTTCAAGAGCTTTACTTACTTGGGATGCGTGAATTCGTCAATGAGGACAACCTTTTCCACCAAGTCTCCTCCAATGGTTCGGACTAAATCATAGAAGTCATTTTCAGAGTATTTCTCAGAGGGCAGCCAAAAGGAGATGTCATTTATCAAAGGAGGATATTTGCTGAGAGGCTAAAAAATAAAAAAAATATGTATACACATGTCATAAATATAAAGGGAAGGGTAGCCACCTTTCTGTATACAGTGCTATAAAATCCCTCCTGGCCAGAGGCAACATCCTGTTAGCTGTGAAGGGTTAAGAAGCTCAGCTAACCTGGCTGGCACCTGACCCAAAGGACCAATAAGGGGACAAGATACTTTCAAATCTTGGGGGAAGGAAGGCTTTTGTTTTGTGCTCTTTGTTTACGGGGTTGTTCTCTCTTGGGACTGAGAGAGGCCAGACAGAAATCCATCTTCTCCAACCCATCCTAATCCAAGTCTCCAATATTGCAACCAGTATAGGTAAACCAGGCAAAGCGGATTAGTTTATCTTTTGTTTTATGTGAATTTTCCCTTTGTTAAGGGGGAGGTTTATTCCTGTTTGCTGTAACGTTAAGGTTTTGCCCAGAGGGGGATCCTCTGTGTTTTGAATCTGAATACCCTGTAAAGTATTTCCCATCCTGATTTTACAGAGATGATTTTTACCTTTTTTTTAAAAAAAAAAAATAAAATCCTTCTTTTAAGAACCTGACTGATTTTTCCATTGTTCCAAGATCCAGGGGTTTGGGTCTTTGATGATTTTGTAACCAATTGGTTAGGATATTATTCTCAAGCCTCCCCAGGAAAGTGGGTGTGAAGGGCTTGGGGGGATATTTGGGGTGGGGGGGAGATGTCTCCAAGTGGGCTCTTTCCCTGTTCTTTGTTTAAAACGCTTGGTGGTGGCTGCATACTGTTCAAGGACAAGGCAAAGTTTGTACCTTGGGGAAGTTTTTAACCTAAGCTGGTAAGAATAAGCTTAGGGGGTTATTCATGCGGGTCCCCACATCTGTACCCTAGAGTTCAGAGTGGGAAAGGAACCTTGACAACACATCTATATAAATGTTTGATTTGGATAGAGATACTTAAAATTCTGTTTTATGCTCATAATAATATGTAAATGAAGCTTTCACAGAGTTAATTCCTTCAAATTTTGCAAAGTTTGTGCACTGTTTTTTAAAGCACAAACTGAACTGTCAAGCAGCTAAAGTGCAGTTCTAAGCTGAAAAACTAATCTCTCAAAATGGCATTGTGGGGTTCCAGTGTTCATTGTCTCAGTGCCTCCTTTGCTCAGTTCACAAGTAAAAAGATAGTTATTCTAGCTGCCATTTCTGCAAACTCATTCAACCTTAATTCCTCTTGCACATCACCACTAGCAACTAAGGCTCTGTAAGGCAAACAATGCAGGTACACTGTGCAACCCTTCCCTATCTTTAATGAGATTGAACAGGCCTACTCAAAAATAAAATATGGCTCTGCAGTTAGAATAAACATTAATTCTGCTAATTACTTGTGAGCAGAAATAGAATTCATCTGCCTCTTTCCTAGATGTGTTGGTTCTGCAGGTCTAACAGATCTAGGTCTAACTACTTAAGAACAGGTCTGCCTACTTAAGAGTAGTAAGAACTTAAACACATAGAGGGAGCAGATCTGTTCAATAAGAGGAGGCCATTTCATCACAGTAATTTTCAAGGTAGAAACAGTTTAAAGATTTATTTTCACATATTCAAAAGATGCTTATCACATTCATGCATAACATTTCCATGTAGTTTATTTTACCATGTTTATCTCATTTATCTTCTGTAATGTTCAATTTAATGCTAAAACAGTCTGATTTACAGTTCTTGGTGCATTCTTATTTGTAGCCAAAGCAAAGAATATGTTTAGACTCAAAAAATGGGAGTATCAGTTAATTTCCTCTATTGGTTTTAGTTACAATAAAACCCTTAAGATTAAAAAAATACAGACTATTGTTAAGATATTCATATTTTCATAATCATTACAATATGTAAATGTGTCATCTTTGCTGTAGACTGGAGGACCCTGTCTCATGATCTAAGTGGTCAGGAGAGCATGCCCTGATATTTTCAAGATCACAGAGAGAGGAAGAAAATGAGGCCAATGTTTACATGCACTGGACTTTTAAGGCCCGAGCCAAAGCGCACTGAAGTCAATAGGCTTTGGATCTGGCCCTTAATGAGATTTCTTTAAATCAATCCTTATTTTGAACAAAAACCAGAACCAGACAACAGTAGTTCTCCTCTCCCATTCCTGCTTAACTTTCTAATTATTTGTATTACCATAGCACTTAGGAGCCCTAGTCACAGACAGGATCCCATCGCGTTAGGTGATGTACAAACACAGAGCAAAAAGAGAGTCCCTGCCCAAGGGACTTACAATCAATTATAGGACAAGAGACAACAAATGGATACAGATAGAGGACTACAAGTACACAGTGAGACAAAATTGGTCAGCATGGTAGGTAGTGGTCTCTGTATAGCAGCAGATTAACTGTTGTCAAGTTTTATGTAGCAATCACAACAGAGGAGATTTTTGAGGATGAATTCAAAGGTTGATAATGAGGTAGCTTCACTGCTGTTTGCATGGAGCGCTTCTAAAGCATCTGGAGCAACATGGGAGAAAGCAAAAAGCTGCTTGTTTGAAAATGTAACAAGTGGGCAATGGAGGCTACCATCACAAGCTGACGGGAGGCAAGCATTTTATTTCCTGTCTTCCCACTAAAACGTTACATCTTAATTAAGTACATGTATATAGGATCCTTGGATACTACAAGAACAAATTGCTTTTCTTATTTTGTTTATATAAAAATACAACAGTTTGTATGTAAGCATTGGTCTATACAGTACATTATCTCAATTAAAAATGTATTCTATGATTGGGAATGTTTTATGATAGAAAAGTGAAATCCTAAGTGAATACCTGATAGAGCAATAAACCTGTTAGTAAGACAAATTTACAGTGCCCAGATTTATACAAATCCTGTTACGTACAGTGTAAACCTTTCAATGAATATCTGATAAGGAATATAGTGCAAGTTTTAAATTAATAACCCCCGTGAATCAAACTGTGAATCACAAATGATTATCCAACTTGTTACATGAATAAACTTGTCAAAGAAATTCATCTCCCCTGTATACCAATTTCAAAACTCCACACAATAAAGCCATCATACAGGAGCTCTTGAGACAATACCAACTCTAAATGAATAAAAGGAATACACCTCCTCTTATACCACAGCCAGAGCTGTGGATGTCGGAGACACCCTAGACTTACTGTGTTAATACAAAGTTAACATACATTATGTTGTTAATGATACTAGCGTGATAGGACTCTGTTTTAATATATTTTACCCTCACCCCGCAACTTACATTACATCTCCACTACCAAAGAACCGTAGCAACTTATTGACTAATTTCAAGGTATTTAGGGACTAATCCAAAACCCATTGAAGTCACAACTCTGTATCAGGTCCTTCATTTTGAGAAAAACAGGAGACTTGCCTGAAATAAACACGAACACAATCTGCATCTAATCCAGATGGTAGCTATGTATTTCACACTTAGAAGTATGATGTTAAACAGCAATACTGCAAAAAATACATATCATTGCCGTTTCTTAATGCCCTGAATCTGAAAGGTGCTGAGCATCCGTAGGTCATGCTGAAGTCTTTTGCTGTTGATTTCAGTGGAAGCAGGACTGGACCATTAATATGGAGACAGCACTAATATTCCCAGCTAAACTCAGACCTACAAGGCCAGATCCTTCAAAAACACTTGAGAGTAACCTTACTTATGTGAGTAATGCCGCTGAACTCAATGACACTATGTACATAATAAAGCTACTCATGGACATAAGCATTTACAGGATCTGATCCTTTTTCTGCATTACCAAGTCTTCAGGAAAACTAAATGTATCCTTGGAGAATTAACCCTTGAAATTACTGCCTTAGACTAACAAATGTATTATTATTTTTTTAAACAGAGATGGAAAGAATATTAGCCTTTCATCTCCAAATAGACAAATATAGTTTAAACACTATCAAATAGTTAATAGATACCGCAAAGCTCCTTAATATTTTGGTAAAAGGTATTCTTTTACTCAGACTTACAATATACAAAACTCCTGTATGTTCAAAGATAAAGGGCAATAGTCTTATATTCTTGTCACTCTTTGCCACTGACTGCAGTCAATGGCACTGCAGAGGTATGAAGTCAGTGCCCAATTTGGTTCCCAATGTGGACTACCTGGTTCAAAAGTGCAGTTGGTTAAATAGTTGTAAAACTAGATGGTAGGCCACTATCCCCACCCATAAATGGTGGACATATAAAAGGGACAGTCCTAGATTTTTGAACTGGAAACCTAAAATTAGGCTCTTAAATCCATATTTAGACACCTAAGTAAGTGACCTGAATTTCAAAAATGCTGAGCGCCCAGCAATTCCCAATAGCATCAACGGGCCCTGTTGCTTCCAGATGTGCAGGTTCATTAACTGAGGTACCACAGAATCTCAAATCCCTGTTATTTTATGAGACTGTGGATTTTTTGTGTGAGACTGAGCAAAGAAAACCCTGAACTGGCTGGCAAATGGGTGGTTTCCTTTACTCCCCAAATACAAGAGAGGAGGCCATCTAACCTGTTTTCCCTTTTACCCTCCCGCCCAGTCCTGCAAGACCCAGGTGAGGAATGCAAATGAGCCTCACGCCTCTTGAAAATGCTAGAGGGGAGCCATTCTTCCTCTTGCAAAATGGCAACAAAACAAGCATAGGAGCCTAGGAAAAAGGTCACAAGGGGGAAATGCTGGAACCTACTCAGTCACCCTGGAGAGAGGAATGTGGGAAGTCCTTTACCAAACTTTTCCACGCTTCAAAAAATGAGCAAAGGGTTAGAGGTGAGGAGGTTCTTGTTGTATCCAGTCTAATTTGCCCCTCCGTAACATTTATAACTGAGTACTGCAATGTTCATAAAATAACTTACAAGAAAAATATGATTTTTTCTAATTCAAAAAGAACTGTAGTATGCTGCACAGCTTGTGGGGGCAAGTGTTCCTTCAGTTAATAAAAACCAACCAAAGAAAGTTCTCTTCAGGGCTTTTGCTAAACCCAACGTTCCTTCTGTTTTCAGGTTCAAGGCAAACAATAGCCCCAAACTCCCTTTCCTCAAGGTTTAATAGAAATTGACTGTTGTCTGAGTGGTTTTATCGGCAAACCCCTCGACACTGCTGTTTGGCTCTCCAGCCACTACCAGCAGACACCCCTTGATTGCCGTTTCCTCCTCCCTTTATATAGTCTAGGCAGGTTTCCTCAGAAGGTAATGGACTCCAGTAGCTTCTGAACTAAGCCTTGCTTGCTAATCCTTGCCTCCCAGTTTTAAATCCAGGGTTTCTTGACGCAGTTCCTCCCTGACAGTCCCAGGGTACAGATAAGTACGAGGCCCTGCCACATACCCCACATATGAACTTTTTTTGTTCTTAAGATTTGAGAGTAACTTGAGAGGCTTGAGAAACTGCAGAACCATTTGCAGAACACGGTCAGACATTATTCAGGGTTACTATACAGTTCTGGCGATGCACTGCAAACCACAGTTGCCAACTTTCACGTGGTAAATAAGCACCCCGACTTTCACAATAAGCCAAAATCAAGCTAATCTCATTTCAAAACAAGGCCAAAACAAGCTAATCCCTAAGAACCCCAACACCCTATGTGATTAGATCCCCCTAGTCTGGGACTGTGGTGGGCCCACTGTGTGTCCCTAACTCTCTCACCCCCTTGTCCCTGCCTGCTGAGAGATGATAAAAAAAAAAAAAAAAGAAGCAACAAGCTACAAAAAGCAACAAGCCAAACAAGCAACAGACTACAAGTAAAAACTAGCCAGCAAGCAACTCACAAGCCAATTAAGCCAAAAACAAGCCCAATTTCTGCATTTTGTTTTGCAGGTTTGACATGTTGCTGCAAACTCTATGCTATTTCCTTTTCCCCAGTCCACAGTTTTCTATATAATGAGCTTTATAATTGTGCCATTTTAGATTATCTCTCCACACCTCCATTTTCAACTATTACAGCACATGTACCTTATGCACTTTTCAGTACTCTCATGAAAACTAGATAAAACTAGATATATGATTACAGTATCCACAAGCTATTTCCACTAAGTACAAGGAAGTACGGGAATACTGCAAATACCTGAGATAACTTTATGCAATTAACCAGGCAAAATTGGAAAGTATTTAAGGGTGAGCATTGAATTATTAAATAAAATAGACTCTTTTGAGGATCTTTGCCCAATGATACATGTTTACGATTAGAGATCAAGAACAACAATAAGCCATAAATCAGTTTCTGGCTTCCCTCTAATAAAAAATAAACAAAATGCATCTTAACACTGCAGCCATGGTGCATGGTACTTACTGTATTATGAAATGGGGAACTGCGCATCCTGCTCTGCCAACCTGTAGAGTATATCTACCTCTACGTATTAGGTATATCTGATATACCTAACCACCTTGGCGACTTAAGTACCAAATGCATGTGCTTAGAGCCTCTAACATCACCAGATCTGCAGGAGAAACCTGGTGATGTATTCAGGCTACAGGAATCACGTGCTGATCACAAGGGTACTCTCTGCTCTTTCGAACAGAGTCGGGACCGCCAACTAAACTGAACCAAGATTCCCCCCCAGCCATATAAAAGAGAAGCCTCACAAGATACTACTTTACTTACAACAGAGAAAGACCTGCATATGGGTCCTTCCTGCCCTTGGGGAGAATGCTTCCTGAGATCGGGAAAGGGTTAGTGCTCGGAGTGAAAACAACACATCAGTAGTACCAAATGACCAGTATTTTATCCTAGCCCAAAGCTCTAAAAAGCTGGTCGCACTGCACTGTTTTTGCCCAGTGATTTTTACAAATATTTTGCATTAGTGTTATATGTTTTTCCAAATACAACGATCAAACTACAGCATGCTGAGGGGAACAGGAGAGGAACTTTCTGATACGGTGTTTCACTAAAATTCTCTCTCTCAGCTACTGCGGAGACAAAATGACACTACGAAGAGTCACAATGAACCGTAAATTGAAAAAGTAGGAAAAAAGCTTAACTTCTATTTCGACAGCTGTGACACAAATACAATTTTAAAAACTGGGTTAGCAATTGCACAACAGTCAAACTATTACAAAAGCCAACTGTGTTTTACTGTCATCACTGTTCTAGCCAGAAAATAAATACATGAAGACTATCAGCATTATTGCTGCCACAGCTTTAATAGTCCTGCATTGCCTATATTTTGGATAAACGTACATAAACTGCATAGGGTTTTAATGTGACATAATAGTCTCACGCCTGTAACAGATAACCCTTTCTCAATACATTCAGTGCTGAAGCTACACCAATCCACTGTTATGGTTGGAAATTTAAACACACAACAGACATGAAATTCAAATTTGCAACTGTAGCTTGATCCATTTGCACATACGGTAGTATTTTGCATTAGTGTATATGCTGTTAAATTTATGCTTTCATATTTATGCCCAACATAGCCAATTTACAGTTGCTGCAGAAAGCATAACTTTGCATTTCTCGGCTGTCATGGGTGTAAATTCCTAGCCATAATGTTCCATTAAGGGAGGGTCCTCCCCTCATCAAATTTCACTTTCTTTTTTATATTCCAGTAAAGAGGTAAAAGTACAAACAAGCAAAATACATTTGATGTCACAGACAAATATATACAGTATGGCTCTGGTCCTGCAAGATGCCTTCAATTCCCAGTAACACTTAGCACCTTGCAGGATCAGGCCCTTTTCCAGCCTACAACCCGAGTTATTTCGCTGACCACACCATTACCCATTCAAATCAATGCTTGAGAATACTGTGGGCTAGACTGTGGAATTTAACCAACAGGCTGGATTTGGGGGTAGCACACTGCTTTACTCTCCCAGAAGGAGCTCTGGGAGAGACTGTGCTTCTAGAGGCAGGATCTCATGCTGAGGAACCCAGCATGGAGGGGGAGTAGACATGATGTACCATCTTTGGTACCATCAGCACACCTGTGCAGCTTTGCAAGCCAGTGTAGAGGAGGCTGGGAGGGGAAGACAGGACCCTGGGCCTGGCCTCCCCATCCTTTTGGGAGTGATTTATGCTCCCTGGAGCTCAGGCACTGTGATTATGCATGGCCCTTGCATAAGCAGGAATGGCTTTCCTTATAGCAAGGCCCAGGCACAACCTACCATATATTTGAAGGTCTGCTATATGAGGTACGTGAATGCCAAAACGGTGTTTGAAAAACAATTAAGTGTGACAAACCCCTTTTTTACTGTGCTCTGACAACTCCACCATAGCCAAAGGAAATTTCACCAATTTTCTCCAGTTTACTTCATTTTTTGGCCAAGAACAAGCATGGTAAATGTAGTCTGGGCCAGGGAGCCCAGCCCAAAGAGGAGAAGGGGGCATGGGGCACATGGACCTCAACTTCTAGGAGGCTTGGCAGCCGTATTATCAAGTCAAAATTTTTGGATGTTCAGTTGTTTTTTTTTTTTTTTGCTGAAAAGTTGAAAATTTCCCTGGAGCCTCCCCCATTTTCAACCCAGCTCTGTTCATGACAAATGCCAGGGACCCCAGGCATAGTTCTAGTACTTGGTGGCTGATCAGAACTTTTGATTCCTAAGCTGCATTTAATAACACACAAAAAATGCTGGCACTGCCCTTCTCTTTCAGATGAGAACCCAAATTAAAGCCAGATCCTACCACAACAAGCATTTGTCTGTTAATTCTGTTACTGATTTGAATGCCAATATTCACCAACCCATTGCATCCATCAAACAATATCCAGGTTTCCATTCCATTTATAACAGTTAATATCCCCCTCACTTGGGTGATACAGAGAAGGGAAACTCAGATTCCCCTCCTGAGATCAATACCCTGAAGAACAATTGCACATTTGGCAGCAAGGGCTGATTTGTTTGTCAGCAGAAGTCCACACAATTAAAACAATGTTGGATTACAAATAGCTGCTGCTTCTGATCTTGGCAAACACTTTTCTTTTTCATTTTTTTCCTCTCCATACAAGAAAATACAAGGAAATATTTTGTGGCTATGAATCAGTGCTCAGCACCTTAGCCACAACACTGCTTCCTCCCCACGTGAGGTAAGTCTTAGCAGGAAAAGCTACCAGATACAAGGGCTTTTTGAAAGTAAGAGTTGATAACATGATGATATCGTATGTCAGGCTCCCTGCAGGTACAACATAGGAGAACATTTAAAAGTATGCGTTCTGTTTAGGCTCCTGGGTCTCCAGCTAACTTCTTCCCATCCCATTCAGCCACCTACTCCATTGCTGCAGAAATAATCACAAACAGCATGAAACAAATACACGGGTGTTCTTTTGTCACAATGAAACCAAAACCTAACAGCAGTAAACAGCACCCTTCCCGAACACTGATGCAGCTATGGTTCATTACAGAAGCAGCCGCCTAGCTGAGAGGAGGTGGAAAGGGCAAGCGGTGTTCAATATGACATTGAAGGATTAACATGTGGAACAACTGAAGGGAAGTTCAAAGTGTTATAGATGAGTATATCTCAGCAGCTCCCGCCTGCCTGAACCGCAGCAAGGACCGACAAGAAGAATGGTGCTCTAGCAGAACTCAGATGTGTGGTCAGTGGGGCTGGTAAACACTGAAGAGGAGAGGGCACAAACCTATGAGATATCAGGGAGGGCTGCACTGCTAAAACTGAAGGCTGTAGAGCTGAAACAGTATCTTCCTGTCAAAGCCCCCGTGCATGTTTGTCATTCTAGACAGAACATAGTAAATATACCTTTTTAAATGGTGTGTTTAGATAATATTTTAACTTGTGGCTATCTGGGAAAAAATGTGACAAATTACAGAGATGTTCTGAGAACAAATAGCTGCTGCCCGGCTGTCAAATATCTGTCTTTAGACAAAAAAGAGAAAGGTTGCTCTTTCCTTGAAAATTCTGTGTATTAAAATATAGTAATAGCTTTCTCCCACATATAACCCACAACAGACAAGTCTTCACACCCACGTATGAATTATCCTTTCTGATCCATGTTAAAGCATTTAACAACATAAAACATTTATGAGATTAATGCTCATAACAACTGAAAAGGGAAGAGAAAGTACAGTATTCATGCCACTTCATGGACACAGGCACCCATGGACAGATGCTGTGCATCTTGGCAAAGCACTGCACAAAACAGAAATCTAAAACATTGTCTGACCCAGGAGCTTCTGTTTGGCACAGCAATTAATGCGTTTAATATTTAAAAAGTAAAACTGTACCCCAGCTGTCATTTTGGGGACCAGCACAAACACACGCACAGAATAACACAACGGGGGGGAACAATTAATACTTTTTACTGACAACTATGTATTAAAAACCCTTACAGTGTATTAATGTCAAGTTCATGTTGGCACAAGAGTAGAACATACAGAATTAAAGTTCAGTTATAATCTGAAAAGAGGCTGGGAAAATGGCATTGTGGCATTCCATAATGATTGTGCCTCTGACTCCAGTTCAAATGTGCTCAGCCTGCACATAAGAAAGATAGGTTTGCCAACTGCCATCCCTGCAAACTCAACCTGGCATCTAGAAGTTCTTCCCTGCTTGTGCATTTTCACCAAACATAAAATATTCCACAGGCCAAATTAGACCCTGTGTGACACCTATGAATTGAATTCAGTGGAGTTATTCCAGATTTACATCTATAAATCGTTTGGTTTAAATAAAAGCAGCATTTGACACGGAGCCTATAAAGGGAATTTTTAAGAAGCTGGGCATTGAAAGTACATGGGTTGGGTCATATTCTGATTTGGCTTCAAGGAATTTATTATTAATAACAACAAAGACAATAATAATAATACTACCTAGCCCTTCATCTAGCCCCACCATCCTTTCCTGATACTTAGAGATTCAAACTTTGGTACCATTCAGGGCAAACCACACAAGTGTAGACATTGGTACAAAACCTAGTAATTTTCTAAAATAAGGGCATGAACCCGCAACTTTCTGCAAAAGTGCAGTCCCACAGAAGTCAGTGGGATGAGCCCAAACTCTTCACAAGACTTTCTGCAATGAGATCCTGGGCAACTGTCTAATCAAGCTCTCCTGTTACTTATAGCTCTGAGAATGAGCTTAAATATGTGTTGAGAAAGTCCATAATATTGCAGGCTACTGTGCCTTTCTAAAGCTAGTGGAAATAAACACAGTGCTCATATTCATTACACTATTTTAAACAACAATTTTGTTATTTTAAATGTTTAATTTATTCAAACTTGTTACTGTTTTACCTCTCTGAATGAATAAAGCATCTTGTTTTTTAAACAGATCTCTAGGGTCCGATAATTCAAAAACCTGGATGGACTTTATGGAACCTTCCACATACAAAAAATCACTTCTATTTCTACTACAAAGTCATTTTTATACTCTAGTAAGTTATACACAATTGAAGGGGGAAGGGAATAGCGAGTATGCATAAATGAAAGGGCCAGTTTAACCTTAACTAAAGCATCAACGTTATACTGTATACAGCACAGAAATACTCACATGCACTGGTGCAATATACACACAGAGTGCTCTTTCAGAAAACTTCCCAAGAGCAGTAGCCAACATGCAAAATGTCACAGTTACATTACTAGTGAGATGACATTTAGTGAAAGTAAAATTACTCTTTTGGAGCACCAAGCAATGTTTCAGTTACAGATATTTTATCCTTATACTTTTTAAAGAAATGCAATCAGTTGTTGGGACCAGTGTAAATAACATCTTGATCTGAACATAGGGGCACCATTCACAGATGACACTGAACTAGAAGGTGTTTGAATACCACTGAGGACAGAGAGGTTCCAGAGAGATTAGAAATATGGCCAGAAAAAAACAAAAAGAAAATAAGATTCAATTTGAAAATATGTCTGGGGGAAAATAATTTGAAATACAGATAGTTCGATAGGAAAGAAACCTGGAAAGCAATAATGCAGAAAGAATCTTAGAGGGATAGTGGCCAGCAAATTATATACAAGTTTGAAATGTGAAACAGCTTTAAAAAATGTCTGGTTCTATGCTTCATACCCAGAGGGTATACAGATACAGAGCAGGGAGGCAACAGTCCCTCTCTAGACATCATAGGTGAGAGTGCACTGGCTATACTACCATCAGGTCAGTAGGCAGCTCAGATACAGAAGGATACTAACAAACTGGATGGTGTTAAGAAAAGGGAAGCAGAGATGGTTTGGGACCAGGAGGAACTGACCAGGAGGAAATTCCCTACTACAACCAGGATCTCCCTTCTAACCTATGGCCCGCCAACCACCATCCAAATTCAAATAAATAAATAAATAAATAAATAACATTTTTAGTATTTGTTAATTACTGGTAATGTGCTCAGTGCTGGGCAAGGCAAAAATAAACAGCCCATGCCATGGGACAGACAAGACTAACAGGCAGACCTAGAAAAAAGTGCTGACTTAAAATTCCCTCCCCCATCTTCTCAGTTTCTTACAAACCTCTTGAAAATGTTGGGATGGAGAAGACATTTGATTGCCAAGGACTCCTCTGGCAACATTAACTCTACCACCTGAACATATGCATTCTGTTCATGTGCCTTTCTCTTAGGCCAGTGGTTCCCAAACTCCAGTCTGAGGAGCACTTACTAGCAGTCTGCAGAGCTAATTGGTTATA
The DNA here is from genome assembly GCF_015237465.2 of Chelonia mydas. Classification (NCBI taxonomy): domain Eukaryota; kingdom Metazoa; phylum Chordata; order Testudines; family Cheloniidae; genus Chelonia; species Chelonia mydas. The sequence goes on from NC_057850.1 coordinate 114,888,998, forward strand.
TGATGCTAGCTCTCATCCTGGTTTCAGGCAGCTAAATGTCATTAGAAGACAGCTACAAGCATATCCATACTTTTTCTAATATTATTTGCCCATTTAAGCAATTGCTGTGGGATCATATGCAATCACAAGTGGCTCTCCCAGTCGGGAGGTGGCTTGCCCAGTGCGGGACTCGGAAGGGGGTATGAAATGGAATGAACTCTCTCTTTCTCAGAAGCTAATCTCTGGGGACAAATTCTGGTAACTAAGTAAATGGGATTTGCATAGAGGTATGGGAGAATAAATCATAGAGCCATAGGGTTAGAAGGGATCGCAAGCATCATCTAGTCTAATCCCCTGCCAGGATGCAGGATTTGTTGTGTCTAACCATCCAAGACAGATGGCTATCCAGCCTCCTTTGGAAAACCTCCAATGAAGAAGCTATCACAACTTCCCTAGGCAGTGTGTTCCATTGTCCTACTGTTCTTACAGCTAGGAAGTTTTTCCTGAGATTTAATCTAAATCTGCTATGCAATGAAAAAGAATCCTTTTCCCGCCTGGCCAAGTGTGAGCATAAGCTGCCCTGCAGCTGCTACTGAAGCAGCTCCATACCTACTGTGTCCATGGGACATGGGAGTACTGACTAATGGCTAGAGATTGCCCTCTGCACTTGTCTCCACAGGCCGTCCCCCACAAAGAGAACTGTACTGGTTCCATTGCAATTGGGTAGAAGGCAGCTGGGGTGGGAAAAGGTGCATAAAAAGCAAACAGTTAAGCAAGAAATATCATATACATATAATGTAAGTCTCAGACCTGGACGTTTCTAAGAACTACTTGGCATACCTGGAGGAAGTTGGCAATAGGTTGATATACTCAGTAGAAACCCAATTTATCAGCAGATACTATGGGCCTGAGTTTAAGAGGTGCTGAGCACCTGCAGCTTCTACCAAAGACGATGGTAAGCTCAGGCACTCAGCACCTCTCAGGCTCAGATGTTATATTTTCTTGTTTTTCTTGTTTTGGTACCTACTTTTTCTTGTTATGCTTAATAACAACACCGAGATAAATTGCTCAGTGGGATAAAATATTGCACTTATCAACAATTCCCATCAGAGCTTTATATATAAATAAAAAATGCAAGTCTTAGAAAACTGACTTAAGCAACAGGAAGACATTCTTTTAAATATATAGCTTAACAATATAAATAAATCACATCCAACATTTTATTTTAACTCAGAAGAAAAATATCACTGGGCACATTCGGTTGATAACATTTACTTTTCCCCTCATTACGTTCCACCAATCCGGAGAGCGGTTTTCTAAGCAGTAGCTTCTCCACAACACCCAAGCGGGACTTGCACCAATATTCCGTGCATATCCAAACACGCAGGAATTACTGCACCAAGAACCTGTGGCCAAATGCAGCATGCGTAAAAGCTCTTCTGAGCCCTCTACCAAGCTGTAATGTTTAAAAAAAAAACAGCAAAGAGATTTTCAAGTGATGGTGCAACATATTTCCTTGACAGATGCAGCTTCACACAATGCCCTGGACATTGCTGTAGCTCTAGTGGAATGAGCCTTTCTAGTAAATGGGAGAAAAATGCCCCCATCCCCATAAGCCTCTCAGACACGAGCTGATCTGTATTGCTTAGGAAATGTTACTATATATGGCCCCATAAGAGCTATGCTCCCTCAGGCTCGTGGTCTGAGCGTATCGGTGATGGCTCTGAAATACTAATGGGGATGAATGAATAAACAGAACTTCTGAACACCAGAGCTATGTCTATTACAGGTTTTTCCATTCTGCTTTTCAAAGCAACAATAGGAAAATGGGTTCAATATTACTGTTTTAGGAGAATATGTTTAATTTGGAAACAAATATGCAAACTAGACTTTAAATCTGTGTGAAGGTGCTACAGGATGGAAGTAATCAATGGTAATTTATTTATTTATTTATTTTGAAGTGAAATCCCTTCCAGTCTACAAGATCCTAGTTATTTTTTTTACATTTTGTTCCCTGGAGTGACTACTAAATGTCACTTATACCACATTCCAGAATGACACAGGAAATAGGAGAAGCATATTACAATATTGATATAGCTTCTTTTTCCCCCATACCATGCGTTGTGTTGTTTGGCTTTTCTCCGTAGCTTAATTCTTATTCTGATCAGAGAAGAAGTAGCTGAAAACCAGATTTTTATTAACATCATATACATCTAACGGTGCTCATGCCCACACCTACATACATACAAACAAACATATGCACAATCCCTTTCCATTTTCTAATGATAGCCGCAGCAGCTCAGCTCTGAAAGGTAATCATGATGATTGAATGGGATTTGTGGATGGATATTAGAGCACCCTTTATCAAAAGCTCTTTGCAAGATGCATTTGTGTGTAAAATGCTTCCACAAATGTTAAAATAGCCACCAAGTAAACTCATCTTTGACAGAATCCAAAATGCCCTTCTCCCAGAGCATTGGTAAAAGGAACATAGAGCGGTATCAAAAACTCTCTCTCTTTCTTTATTTTATAATGTATATACATGCGCACACATACATCTAAATAAATTCACATCTCGCTCTCTCTGTTTATTCACAAATGAAATGTCTATGCACACTCATATACATAAAATGCATAGTTTACAGTATTACTATATTGTGGTAGCACTTAAGAGCTCCAAACCAGAGATCAGGGTCCCTTTGTGCTAGGCAATTTACAAACACATAACGTAAAGATAGTCCCTGCCCCGAAGACGTACTTACAGCAGCACGTATGGCACAGTCACTGCATGCCCAGCTAGCACGAGTATAAACAGCCGTATAGACGATACAGCACAGCAGAGCAGAGTGCCCTACATTCCAGAACCTCAGGGTATATACCCTAAACAGCTCTCTACATGCACAAGCAGTGCCTCCAATGTCTAACATTGCTATTTTTACTGCCTCCCTCCACTGCCAGAGCCTTTCTCCACCTCAGTGGGGTAAGGCTCTGGCAGTGGGGCGGCAGCAGGGAAAGGTACTGGCATCCTTCTGCTGCCAGGGCCTTTCCCTGATGCCACCCCCTGGCAGATCCTTAGGCCAAGACACTGCCAGACCCTTTCCCACTGCTGGAGACTTTCAATGCCACATGTAACTACGGACCACAGGGACAAGTGTGGACACAGCCCGATATTCACCGTGGCATGCAACTGCACATGTAGCGCCGGTACTGTGCATGCCATCGTAGGTGTAGACATCGCCTAAGTATAAAGTGAGAGACAACAGGCAGATACAGAAAACAGATTGGGAGCACACCAGGTAACAATGGGGCAGTTACAACAGGAGTGGAAACAGAAAGCTCACAGAGGTGAAGTGACTTGCCCAGAGTCACACCGCAGATCAATGACAGGGCTTGCAATAGAACCCAGATGCTACGCTGAACTCTGGGTGCAATCCCTTATCCACTAGACTGGAATTTATTCTAGTAAGAATTGACATAAAATGTTACAGGCCTACTAGTACCACAGGAGAATTTTCCACATACCCATGCCTTTATAGAAAGTAATGAATTTGTCCCTGAGAAGTGCTGAGCACCTGACTCCCACTGAAATCAATAGAAGTTGGTACTCAGAGCCTCTTACAATAAGCTCTAAATCTGTTATTATTTTAAAACTCTGTGTTTATCCCATCACCTGATAGTAATTTAAAATGAGTTTTTAACATATCGCTGATGGAAACTGCTCCATGGTTTATTTAAGCACTTTGTCTAACCATTATGCTTCACTATTTAGGATGTTATAAAGACGGGGTTGATGCATTCCGCAGCAGAATTATTCATTTGTGAGCTATTTGTTTTAAAGAATCCCAACTCGTCCAACTATGAAAATATGCGGTTTAGAGATCAGACAGCACTGCAGTACATTTACTTTTTAAAGCTCCTTTAAGCTTTTGCGAAGTACCCATTTAAGAAGTAGCAGACGTACTGTTGTTCGGTTACATTTGCTTTCACCTTAAAAAAATGCAAGTAGCAGAATTATATGACTGGAAAGAAATCTATCTATTGCATCATTTAATTGGGGATCGGCCCTGCTTTGAGCAGGGGGTTGGACTAGATGACCTCCTGAGGTCCCTTCCAACCCTGATATTCTATGATTCTATAATCATTCCATCTGCAATGCTACAGTGAATGTGTCAGCACTGGCAATTGTTAATTCCTTTTTTCTTGATCTTATTATTTTGAGGGAAAAACCACTGTTGAACTGAAAATTCTATTAGGGCCATATAGCCTCCACTTTTTGTGTAAAGATGCACTGAAAGGAAGTTCCTAATGGTATGTCCCAGATTACTGGGGATCTCTTTAAATTGATATTGAAGGATGTAACTATTGGGCTTATTTATCATGTCTGCACTTTATGAGTATTCACCCAGTAATGACTAAAAAGCTAATATCCTGACCCAGAATGCTCTGGGCTGAGGGTAAAATCTGGGATGGATAGTCTTGGGTCAGCTTCTTCTGTTATTGTTCGTAAGTCCTTGTGAGGAATCTGGAGGGGATATGTAAAGGATATTATATTTAGCTGCAAAGATTTGAAGCCAGGTATACTGCCCTGGTGCCCCAAATATGGAGGACTATGGAGGCGCAGAAAAAAATATATAGCCAAAACCTGTTTCCTGGGAATCTCCCCTGGCAGTTGCTGTGCTGTTCCTAGCCCCGCATAGCAGGTAGTACAACTGTGACCTTTTTGATAGGGGTCAAAGACAATGTAGTGGAGGTTTCTGCTGTTTAGAACAGTAGTAACTTACAAGTAGAGCCCTACAAATCTGCAAGTATCTGTTTTATATCCGTGGACCATTTCTGTGGATAGCAGTGCAGATGTGGATACAAATTTTGTATCCGCATAGGGCTCTGATGGTAAGAGCCGGACGGGCAGCTGTGAGGAACCGCAGCACAGATCCTCTACCTGCCCTGGGCTGGGAGCCTGGGAGGCAGGGACACTGGACTGGGGGCCGCTTGGGCCCCAGACCCAGAGCAGGTGGAGGGTCTGCTGCTGCTCCCCACAGCTGCCCACCTGGCTCTTACCATGGCCAGGCTGTGGCTCCAAGCTACCTCCCTCTCCTGGCTGGAGCCGGGTCTGGGAGAGCCACACTGGCAGCTGTGGGGAGCCTGTGTTCCTCCTCCTGACCTGGGCGGAGGGACTGGAGAGGCAGAGACACTGACTGGGGGGGCTGGGACATTTGGTGGGGGGCTGGGGGAAGGGACACGGAGCAGGGGCTGGGACACTGTGCGGGGGGCTGTGGGGGCCCTGCCCAGGGCAGATGGAGGGTCCGCCGTGGCTCAGAGCCGCAGCCCGGCCACGGTAAGAGCCAGGTGGGAAGCTGTGGGGAGCTGCGGTGGACCCTCGACCTGCCCTGGGTGGGGGGGCTGAGCAGCACTCGGCAGCTCCACAGGTCTGACCCCTTCCCCCGGTCAGGCCACCGTGGAGCCCAGCTGGGGAGTCATGGCAGACCCTCCACTTGCCTGCGGCATGGGGTAGGGGGAGGCTGAGAGCAGCCCCCGGCCGTGTCCCCACCCCCCCCAGGCTCTCCGCCCGGCTGAGGGCAGGTGGAGGGTCCGCAACTCCGTGCAGGCTCCCCACTGCTGCCCACGCAATAATATTGTCAGGGGATAGACAATAATATTGTCAGGGGATGCATCAGAGCCTCAGCCCGGCCCCCAATGTAGGGCACTGCAAATCCGCAGATATCTGCGGATAATTTTGTGTATCCACGCAGGGCTATACTTACAAGGCTGTTTAGGGTACAAATTACACAAAGTCCCAAGAGGAACAGGCTAAGCACAGGGTTACCTGACTCTTCTCTATTTCTACCAGAAAATGCACCTTGTTTTCAAGACAGGGCTCTGGCACATTAATTGTATGGAGGAATGATTGCAGCTACATGGTGAGGGACGAGACATGGAATCGGATCCAAAATCCTTTAGCATCAATGGGAGCCTTTTTATTGACTTCAATGGGCTTTGGACCTGGCCCACAATGCATAGATACATTTTTCCTCTGAGGGCCACTCTTACAAATTGGGACCTGGGGCTGGATATCCCTTTCAGCAGATAGAGGGTGGCATTTGCATCTAAGTTTTCCCCCTTCTCCCCTTCCTCAAATTCTTCCCACCCATTCTACTTCCTCAGAATTCCCTCTCTCTTCCATTCAGGCTTCCTCCTCAGAGGTTCTGAGACTTCAAGGTGGGGGAAGTGGGAGTGGAAGACTGAAGTATCTGGCCAGCAGACTTCTCTCCCTGCCTAAACTACTCATGGTCCTCATGGCTTTGTGACAACTCCCCTGCTATGATTTGTGCTGTTAAATAAGCAGAAGCAGAGATGGGGAGTAGTCACAAAGAAATGAAAGCACTGAGCGAACATGTTGGCTGAGTTGAAGGGTTTCAACTGATGGTTTCTGGCTGACTGTTCAGCCAAAACAGAGAACAGCTCCTGGTATCAGGTGGGATGGAAAGATACTTTCTGTTTCAAGCTGTAAACAATACTGGGATGTTGGCTGAGACTGTTAGCAAGTATGCAAAGGCCGGGGAGCATATGGCTGTTGGACTACAGGTTTTCATCACAGCAGAGAATTAATTTCCTTAGTAAGAAAATATAGAAACTGGTCCAGCTTTTACAGTTACTTACAATTACAGCTGTTTTAACTCTGCAATATATTCTGACCTGAGGAGATACACAGAGGCCTCATAAAATGCAACCAAGGAAAGCAAGCAACTGAGAGAATGACACTGCTCCGTTCATATTCAGAGAATGTATTTTTTTTCCTTCTAAAATGAAATGCCTCACTGGGATATCAGAGCACAAAGCAGAGAACTCGGTGCATCTAAAAAGTACAGCCCCCATCTTTAGTTTCCAGAGCCCAGTCACCAGCACTGCTATATAAATAACTAGAAACTGGAAAATCACTCTAGCTATTGACATGATAATTAAGCAGAGGGGATGGGAACATAAGAGTCTGTGAATATTTTAAGGTTGTAAATGGCCAAGAATTATTTAGCATGTTTGTGAAGAATGTGGGAGAATATCTGTATTTTTTAAATTAATGTATATTTACTATTGGTCCACTATCATGTTATCTGTTACATGGCTACAAGAGTAAATGTAATCTAGGTGGAAGTGGGGTGTTACACTTCTGCAAGAAGGCAGATGATGGACCAAGAAGGTGGTCAGGGAAAGTGTGGGCCCCTTACTGAATGGGGGAGGCAACCTAGTGACAGAGGATGTGGAAAAAGCTAATGTATTCAATGCTTTTTTCGCCTCTGTCTTCACGAACAAGGTCAGCTCCCAGTCTGCTGCACTGGGCAGCACAGTATGGGGAGGAGTTGACCAGCCCTCTGTGGAGAAAGAAGTGGTTCAGGACTATTTAGAAAAACTGGACAAGCAAAAGTCCATGGGGCCGGATGCGTTGCGTCCGAGGGTGCTAAAGGAGTTGGCGGATGTGATTGTAGAGCCACTGGCCATTATCTTTTAAAACTCATGGCGATTGGGCGAGGAACCAGATGACTGGAAAAAGGCTAATGTAGTGCCCATCTTTAAAAAAGGGAAGGAGGATAATCCAGGGAACTACAGGCCAGTCAGCCTCACCTCAGTCCCTGGAAAAATCATGGAGCAGGTCCTCAAGGAATCAATTCTGAAGCACTTAGAGGAGAGGAAAGTGACCAGGAACAGTCAGCCTGGATTCATCAAGGGCAAGTCACGCCTGACTAACCTAATTGCCTTCTATGATGAGATAATTGGCTCTGTGGATGAGAGGAAAGCAGTGGACATGTTATTTCTTGACTTTAGCAAAGCTTTTGATTTGGTCTCCCACAGTATTCTTGCCAGCAAGTTAAAGAAGTATTGGCTGGATGAATGGACTATAAGGTAGACAGAAAGCTGGCTAGATCATCGGGCTGAACGGGTAGTGATCAATGGCTCCATGTCTAGTTGGCAGCCAGTATCAAGCGGGGGGGTCGGTCCCGGGTTTGTTCAATATCTTCATTAATGATCTGGAGGATGGCGTGGATTGCACCCTCAGCAAGTTTGCAGATGATAGTAAACTGGGAGGAGTGGTAGATATGCTGGAGGGTAGGGATAGGATACAGAGTGACCTAGACAAATTGGAGGATTGGGCCAAAAGAAATCTGATGAGGTTCAATAAAGACAAGCGCAGAGTCCTGCACTTAGGAAGGACGAATCCCATGCACTACTACAGACTAGGAACCAAGTGGCTAGGCAGCAATTCTGCAGAAAAGGACCTAGTGGTTACAGTGGACAAGAAGCTGGATATGAGTCAACAGTGTGTCCTTGTTGCCAAGAAGGCTAACGCCATTCTGGGCTGTATAGGTAGGAGCATTGCCGGCAGATTGAGGGATGTGATCATTCCCCCCTATTCGGCATTGGTGAGGCCTCATCTGGAGTACTGTATCCAGTTTAGGGCCCCACACGACAAGAAGGATGTGGAAAAACTGGAAAGAGTCCAGCAGAGGGCAACAAAAATGATTAAAGGGCTGGAGCACAAGACTTATGAGGAGAGGCTGAGGGAACTGGGATTATTTAGTCTGCAGAAAAGAATGAGGGGGGGATTTGATAGCTGCTTTCAACTACCTGAAAGGGGGTTCCAAAGAGGATGGATCTAGACTGTTCTCAGTGGTACCAGATGATAGAACAAGGAGTAATGGTCTCAAGTTGCAGTGAGGGAGATTTAGGTTGGATATTAGGAAAAACTATTTCACTAGGAGGGTGGTGAAGCACTGGAATGGGTTACCTAGGGAGGTGGTGGAATCTCCTTCCTTTGAGGTTTTTAAGGTCAGGCTTGACAAAGCCCTAGCTTGGAGATTTAGTTGGGAATTAGGTCCTGCTTTGAGCAGGGGGTTGGACTAGATGACCTCCTGAGGTCCCTTCCAACCCTGATATTCTATGATGTAGCTAGCCCAATCACTGGTATTTATCCAAACAGTAAAGGCATCAAGACCTGCTGCTGCCCTTTTTGTCCACGTTCAAGAGGGGCACAGCTGACCTGCTCCTGTTGTGCTGAGATTGCCAGCCAAAGACTACTGACTTGCTAACGATTCTGATCTGGGGTAACAAACACAGAGGGCTGGTATGAATGGAAAAAAATCCCAGGGCAAAACCAAAAGTTAGAATGCTGTTAAAACAGAGACTCTCTCCAGCAAGGGAATACAGAAGACAAGACTGGGCAGGAGGAGCCGGAGGTGCAGAAAAATCCTGGACTCCATGGAAGACAGTGACTACGATCCAAAGGATGCTCAAGAGGGGTGAGGAAACTGAGGGAGGGTCTTGAACACAGATGTTTGTTATTTTTGCATAGATCTGTATAACTCTGGTGCTTTGGCTGTGAGTACAGTTTGTGTAGTTAGAGGTGCCTTTGTTAAGTCTGTGTGGTACCTGCTTTAACTGTCCCCAGGTCCCCAAAGGGTGAAACAGTAATTCAGAGTATACAAGAGGGTGGACCACTGGAGAGGTATGACTGAGACCGTGTGTGTGTGTGTGTGCGTGAGCGCACGTGCCTAGGGCAGCTGGACTACATCCTGAAATATTCCAGGAGTGGGAATTAACAGCTATTCTAGGGTTGGTAGTTAGAGGCTCCTTACATCTTTTCTCCACACCAATTAGCATGTCTGCACAAGGCCAGACATAATTTGGCCCTTAGGCAATACAGAGGTAGCATCAAGAAGTGATAGCTGCCGGAAACATCTGAGCTCAGGTCAGATTTCTTATACCTTCCACTCCACATCCAGTGGGAACCAGGAGCTAATAATATGCAGAAAAACCCCAAAGTTTTAAAGGTGTCTGGAACGTTCATTAAATTGAAAGGTTAGATACAATTCCAGTAGGTATATTTTTGCACTACTGAACTTGTGGTTTCATCTGAGAATCAATTTACAGTATGATACGATGGCAGAGTTGCCATGGTAATTAATTTTTCAACACTAATCACTACTGGAATCATGTATGATTTGTTAGCATATGAGCTATTGGTCCCAGGTGGTCTTGATTTAGACCCTTTATTAAACCCCCCTCTACCTCCACAGCCAAAAATGCAAAACTAAATTTGCATGGTGTATTTTTGAGTTCTGGAGCAAAGCATACACTATACCTCTCTTTCCCCCACTGTCTGAGTTGCAGACATTTTGGGGCAGATTATACCAATTTTAAGAGAGTTACTATATATCTATGACAGGTTTCAGAGTAGCAGCTGTGTTAGTCTGTATCCACAAAAAGAAAGAGTACTTGTGGCACCTTAGAGACTAACAAATTTATTTGAGCATAAATACAGCTCACTTCATCGGATGCATGTAGTGGAAAATACAGTGGGGAGATTTTATATACACAGAGAACTATATATCTATGTTACTCTAAATCAGACAATTTCTTCCCCTACTTGACTTGAGATGGGAGATGATACCTACAAGGACAGGTTCTCCTTTTATGGCTTGTGACCTTGATTTTTGTGGCCTCCCGTTTGCCTTTTCACAAGGAAAAATAAGTAAGTGTGATATATCGCATGCAAATGGGTCCATAGGTGCTAGAACTAAGGGTGCTAGGGGTACTGTGACACCCTCTGGCTTGAAGTGGTTTCCATCATATGCAGGGTTTACAGTTTGGTTCAATGGCTCTCAGAACCCCCACTATACAAATTGTTCCAGAACCCCTGAATGGGTCAGGAGTGGATAAAGCCTGGGAAGATTTTCCAATGTATTTGTTTGTTTACTTACTAGAAACAGGGAAACCGCCATTATATCACAACGTCAACTTAAAAACAAACAAACACCGTACTGTCTCTCTTTTTCATTCTATATCTTGAATAATCTTTTCGTCATTTCTTTCACTCTGTGTATTCTCTGGAATCCACTCTAGAAATGTTGCTTTTCTCTTTTGCCTCTCACCTAATTTATTTTACCTTTCAATGTTATTTTTCACTTCCTTTCTCCTATCTCCTCCATTTCTAAACCACCCTTTTCTTCTCTTCCCCTCATCCAGCCAGCCCTGCAAATCCTCTATCCTTCTTTAACCAACCTTCTTTAGATCATGGCTGGAAGGCAGGTGCTGCACACTCTCCTCCAAATGCTGGCTTGATGAAATACCTTTCCCTCATGCAGTTCAGCGATACCAAGTAGTTTCAAAGGCTTTCAAATATCTATTTTACATTTTTAAAGCATTAAACGGTCATGATTTTACTCAGGACCATTTAAAAACATTTTTCTGCTTACCATGAGCTCAATCCTGCAAGATGCTGAGCACTTAGTTCAATCTTGCAAAACGCTGAGCTCTCTAGTCGCGATCCAGCAAAGCACTTAAGGACATGCTTAACTTTAAGCACATGAGTAATCCTACCAACTTCAGTGGGACTACGCATGAGCTTAAAGTTAAGCATGTGCATAAGTGCTCCGCTGGACTGAGGCCAGAGAGCTCAGCATCTTGCGCCTACTGGCATGACTCTTGATGCTAGAGGCCATGATTGACAGGTTTCTAGACCAATGATAAGGCTGAGTGTGAGGTCTCTTTATTCTGAGCTGACAGTAGAAACTGTCAGTGGTTCCCTTCCCTTGGTCCATTAGTGTGAGAAAAGAAGAGAGTCTCCCCCCCACGAAGAAGATATACAATACCCGATGGGGTGGGGTAGTGTAAAAAAGTTATTGATACTCATTTGGGGTGATCTGCAAAACTCACTCATAAGAAATGCTGCATTTCCAAATTTATGCCAATAAAATTTTTATACCACACCATCACGTATTCTCTATATGTATCTACAAACATGTGCTCTGAATACATCTTCAATTACAATAAAACTAATTAGCCAATAAGTCACATTTGAGGCTGTAGCTCAAATGTTCAGACATCCAAGTTCAATTTACATACTAATGGTGCATATTTGCCTTTAATAGATGTACTATTAGAAAGCAAACATAATAAATGGATAACCATTTAAGCATGGAGTTACCCTATCTTGATGAAAAATATCTGAAACGGCAACAGCCAATCAATCTATTTACTTTTTTTATTGGGAAATAAAGCTAATCACAGACTAAGAAGATAAATGTAAATTACACAGAGCAGCATACTAATGGTGGATCATTAGACCCACCCCCTTCACAGTACGTAATCAGTTCAAACTGGCTGAAATGGCTGGCTTGTACCTTAGACTTTATTTTTCTGAGACAGAACTAGCAACATACAGGCAAAGCCGCTTACGTTTTGCAAATGTTTTCCCTTAGGCATGTCAGTTTGTTCTATTTTTGGTCTCCCCTAGATTTCCAGAACAAGTTCTCCATCTCCCAGTGGCCACCATTCCTAAGGTATCTGCCTCGGGACATTTCACTTGTCTGAAGAAATTGATGACTACCCAGTGGTGTATGCGTAATAAGAGGTTTTAAAGCTGCATGGTGTGAGCTGCAAGAAAGCTCAGGTGTGTAGTGAAAAAGGTGTTAATTGGGTAACTGGGTAAACAGAACTCTATTACAGATTATGGGCCTGATCCTGCAGTCATTACTCACACAAAACACTCAATGAAGACAAATGGGAGCGCGGGAGTTATTCAGGAGCAGCAGCCACCAAGGGAGACAGGAAAGAAACACTGTATATTACAGAGGTATATTGTCAAGGAACCATAAACATTCTTACTCTTTTTTCCGTATTTTAGAGTCCACACAACTTTAAAAAACAAACAAACAAAAAAAACCCCAACCCCAACAACCCCACAAGAAACCCAATATTGTTATGTCTTGACAATACAACAGCATGGTCTTATGGTTAAGGCACTGAATTTACACTCGAGATTTGGGTTAGATTCCTAGCTCAGCTACAGACTTCCTGTGTGATCTTCCCAAGTCGCTTTTTCTCTGTCTGTCACATTAACCCCTCTGTAAAATGGGGATAACAACACCTCCATTCTTTCACTTTTTGTCGGCCTTGTCAAGTATGGTCTCTTACTAAGTGTCTGTGTAATGCCTAGTGCAACGGGACCCTGATCTCAGGTGTGGCCCTCGGCTCTGCTGCAATAGAAATAAATAACAAAACAAGCAACCACTGGGAAATGAAACTGACTTTATGCTGAAGAACAATACACCTACAACAGACTGACACAACATGCTGCTTAATGTGGCCGTGAAACAACTGAAATTCCAGAAAACCACCTTGGCAACAGAACCTATCTGTCAACACCTACAGGTGTGTAGCATTTTATATGAACCTCTCTCCTCGTCCCTCCCCAAATGTCATTTTATTTTTGTACCCTTCCCTGTGAGGTGCCAAAGTCTGAGGTCTTTTTCACAAGAATGCCAGCTCAGAACAATTCAGGAAGTGGTAATTATCTGCATGTGTAGGTACGCTAGGAGCTCTGACGAATGGAGATATCACATGATATACTAGATCAAATCACACAGTTTCCCCGTCTATAAAATGGGGATAATGACTCTGATCTCCTTTGTAAAGCACTGAGGAAAGGCACTATAGAAGAGCTAGGTATTAATTATTAGTTATTATAAACAGGTCCAAGTAATTTCCTTTAATTATAATATCATGTTCTTCAGGTGCTCAGTTTTTCCTGCCCTTTACATTCCAGGTCCTACCTCCCACCTGTTCTACATTTTGAACCGAGGCAACAAATGCTAGTGATTGTAGGGCAATAACTTCCCGTGATCCTCCACAGTCCCGTGATATGACAAGTTATAGGTTGAGCCACATAGTTAATCCAAGTCAACACAGTAGTCTCATCTATGGGGAAAAATACTCTCAGACTGTTGTGCCAGGTGGGCACAATGGTATGCGAGTTGTCAGCTTCTTGACACACTACTGTTTGCATTCAAACACCAAACGACTGTGATGACAAGCCTGACAAATTCAGGCTGTTAAAATGTTCTTTACTAATGCAAGGAACACATACTGTAAGTCCTGAGAATGCATTCAAATTAAATTCCATCTTCGAACGAGAGCATATTTAACCCAGATAATAGTAAAGATTATTGCTTTCCAATGAGATGATCTTGGATATCTGAAGAACATTTTAATGAACAATGGAAAAATATAAATGGTGGTGCATCATTTTCAGATTATAAGAATTGATAGGTAAACTCCAAAGGTTCAAAAGTTTGGTTCAGTTAAGCACTGCAAGTATGATTCTATGCCTCCTGGGGTGCGCACAACTGAGCTGGGAATCTGGTGAGGACAGGCTCTCAATATTTCTGTTGTACCTTGCTTCCTCTCACTTAGGCTGAAAATGCTGCAGTGGCTTTCCTCTAATATCCATCAGAAAAATCATACAGGCCTCCACATTGGAAAGCCAGGTTTGGAGCCAAGCTACAATTTTTCTATGAAATTTGATATGAATTGGACAAATGGTTCCTTAATTATGATACCCTAAAAGCAGGAGGGCTTATCAAAGTTAAAAAAAGTCTACTAATTTGGTGTTGCCACTTAGTAGCAAAATGACAGAAAGAAGAGATAAAAATTAATTTGTTAGATTCCCCTAGCTGAGATCTAGAGAACTGCACCATACATTACTTGATTACAATCTCATCTGAACAGTTATTAACCCCTTAAAAAGGAGTATAGTATAGTATAGTTCTCAATAGTTCAATATAAGACATCAAATGAAAGCTGGGGACTTAAACTTTTATTTTTTAGAAAGAGTAAGCCTCTAGCCCTATTAAATGGGGACAGAGCAGAAAATGTAAACTAGGGATAGGCAGAATTCTTCCACCAAAACTGAAGGCGGGAACAGTCAAGCTATTTGTATAAACACACATGAAAGGAAGTGCTAGTCACCAGAGTGAGAAACCACTTCTAACACCTTTGGCACATTCTACTTTACTGGATTCATCTATCCTGCCGGCACTGCTGTGCCTCTTTTAAGTTTCTTGCTCTCTCAATGTCCCCACCATACAGGGGTGTGCACGCACCTACACACACTCCAACACCCCTATTTAGGAGCCCTGTACCGGCAGACCTTAGGAAATCTGTAGGAAGAGGGCTAGAAAGAGCAGAGGGTGTTCCCCTTTCTTGGGGACATCCTGAGGTCTACAGGAGAGGTGAAGGAGAGATTACTTACCTTGTACAGTATCTGGAGTTCTCCAAGAAGTGTGTCCCTATTGGTGTCCCACGTCAGGATGTACCTGTGCCTTAACCTGAGATTTTTGTCAGCAGTGTCTGCAGGTCCACACCGCCGCCCAAGACACACTTGTGCTCCAGTATGAGGGCACATAGGCAAAGGGTGGACTCACCACCTCTCCAATTCCTTCTCAACCACAAAAGTCTAGCAAAAAAGACTATGAGGCAGAGGGGAAGGAGAGAGGGTAGTTCAGTCCCATAGGGGGACACACCTCAAAGAATTCCAATCATTATACAAAATAAGAAACCGCTCTTTTCTTCGCGTAGTGTTCCTATGGATGTTCCACCTCAGGAGACTCCCAAGCAGTACCTCAATATGGAGGAGGGTGCCAAGGATGTAGATTCAGTACAGACTGTAGAACAGTGTCACTGAAAGCCATGTCAGCTCTGGAATCAGGCACAAGAGCATAGTGCTGGGAAAAAGTGTGCACCTAAGACCAGGTGACTGCCCTGCAGATGTATGAGATATGAAGCAGCTTTTCAGTGCAGCAGCAGAGATAGATTGAGCCCCAGTGGGCTCAATCACTCTGATAAGAAGGCAAAACCCTGTGGTTCATAACAGGTTAAGTCATTCAGTCTTTGGGTGGAAACCTGATGTCCTTTCATTCATTTCTCAACTGAGATGAAAAACCATGGGGAAGCCCTAAAGGTCCTGTGAAGGTAAAAGGCAAGAGCTCTTTTTATGTCCAGCGTCTGGAGGCTTGTTTCTTCTCTTAAAGACTGAGGCTTGGGATAAAATGCCAGTATCTGAATCTCCTGATTAATGTGGAATTCTGAAGAAGCAGATAGGAAGCAAAGGTGTGGACATAGTATCACTGTATTGCTGTAGAACAGTGGTTTTCAACCTGGGGTCCGCAGACTACGTCGAAGATTTCCAAAGGAGTCCACATCTCCATTTGAAATTTTTTAGGGGTCCTCAAATGAAAAAAAGGTTGAAAACCACTGCTATAGAACAGAGTGTACGGGGGATCAGGCATCAAGGCTGCAAGTTCCCCTACACTTCTGACTGAGGTGAATGCTTTGGGGAATGAGGTATTACAGGACTGAAAAAGGAGGGAACAGGTTCCCACAAGTTCAAACATGGATTTCCTCAGCTCATTGAGAACCAAGTTGAGAGGTCGCATGATGGAGTTGACTCCCTAACAGCAAGATAGAGATTGAACAGACCTTTAATAAACCTCGTAGTGGTTGGGTAGGTGAAGAAAGCCACTCGATAGGGGCATGTGTGTGAAAAGCTGTGATGGCAGGTAGGTGAACCTTAATGGAGCTCACCAATAAGCCTGTGATTTTTAAATTTAGCAGGTAATCAAGAATGTGTGTCAAATAGGACTCAAGTGGAGATATAGATCTGTGGCTGCATGAAATCTGGAAGGTTTCCACTTCTGCAGCAGTTTTCCTTGTCATGAGTTTTCTACTATGAAGCAGTACTGTTTATACCTCTGGGGAGCAGTCTTGTTCCATACCAGAGAGCCATCTTGAAACCATGCCTTGAGGTGAAGCACCGAGAGGTTGGGGTGGATGATGGATCCTGACTCCTGGAGTTTGCTGTTAGAGGAAGGCAGAGAGGTGGTTGCACAGATATGCAAATCAGCTCTGGGAACCACATCAGTCTCAGCTATGACAGTGCTATGAGGATGGCTAAAACGTCCTCCTGTTTCAATTTTCTAGGACCTTGAGCAATAAAGGTGACAGCATGTAGCAATGTGCAAGGCCAAGAGATGACTAGGGCATCTCCTCTCGAGTTGTGGCTCTGACCTCTCCTTGAGCAGAATCGTCTGCACTTCACATTGGATGGTGTCACAAAGAGATCTATCTGCAGATGACCCCAGGTAAAGCATGCCTCTTGGAACATGTCACTGTTCAGCTCCCACTCATGGCTGATGTGGAAATGCCTGCTGAGGGAGTCCCCCACTGTGTTGTGTACTCCTATCAGATAAAACACTGAGCTCTGAATCCTGTGTGAAATGCACCAGTTCCGTTTCACAGATTTGGTGCTTAAGGACTCAGATCTCGCTCCTCCTTGTTGATTGATATAATACATTGCCGGTCTCTTGTCCAGCATTATTCTAATCGGGTGGCCTCAGATGTGTGGTAGGAAGTGCTGGCAAATGTAATGAACCACTTTGAGCTCTAATATGCTGATAGGGAGGATCGCTTCCCAAGGGGTCCATTTGCCCTGATTTGTGAAGTTTTGAGAGTGTGTACTCCAGGCAATCAAGGAGGCATCTGTAGTGATGGTTCTTGTGGGAGGAGGCTGCAGGAATGGAACTTCCATGCACACCCTTTGTGGCTCCTTCTTCCAATTTAGAGAATCAAGGCCCCTCTGAGGTACAGATACTTGCTTGGATAGACTGTTGTTGGGAGTAGAGACAGTTCTCAGCCAGGCTTGAAGACACCGAGAGTGTAGTCTTGCTAACGGTGTCACAAACATACAAGCTACCATATATGTCTTAAGAGTTGCACGGCAAGCCCTTGCTGTGGTTTGCAAGCTGTTTTGCAATGTTGCCATTCAGCAGGTATGCTCTGATGGTGGTGGAGTCCACTGTGGCTCCAATGAAGTCTATGTGTTGAGTGGGTTTGAGGTAAACTTTTCTGTGTTGAACTGGAGGCCCAGTGAGTGGAATAGAGAGAGGGCCTTGCTGGTTGCAGTTGGTGCCTCAAGAAATGAGACCTTTCAGAAGCTGATCATCTAGGTAAAGTAAGACAATTATTCCCAGCTGGTGAAGATGGGCTGCAACAGCTGAGAAGACTCTGGGACATGGGAGAGGCCGAAGGGTAGGGCATGATATTGGCAGTGGTCCCTGACCACCATAAAACAAGAAAACATCTGTGCCAGGGGTGCTTGGCAATATGAAAATAAGCATACCAAAGGTCGAGGGAAACAAATCATCTCCTGGACCTAGAGAGGGAATCATCTCTGCTAGGATTACTATTCTGAATGGCTGACTGCAGACAAAGGTATTCGAAGTCCTGAGGTCCAGAATTGGTCCCCACCCTCTATTTTTCTTCTGGATCGGGAAGTCCTGGGAACAGAACCCTTTCCTAACAAAGTACGGTGGAACAGGTTGTATCACCCCCCCAGTTAGGAGGCATTGTACATCCTGTCTCAAAAAATCCTCACGAGAAGGCTTCCTGAAGAGGGACTTGGTGGTGGTGGTGGGGGGGGGGGGAGAGGGGACAAGGAGTTGCAATGGATGGAATAGCCTGTAGAAATCACCTCCAAGATCCATCTGTCCCATGTGATGAGCTCCCAGGAAGTTAGGAAATGGGAGAGATGATCCCAATAAGGGTGAATGGGGGGAACAGATGCAGCATAGAACCTGGAGCGGGAGACAGGATACTGGGTTAGTTGGACCACTGGTCTGATGCAGTATGGCCATTCTTATGTTCTGATGAAAAGGTGTGCCCTTCACGTCTGGCTACAGATGACGGTACTGACAACAAGTTCAGCTTGGCTTCGGAGACCTTATGTTTCAAAGGCACTGAGTCTGGTGCTGCTTTAGGTTGTTTACCTGACAGCTTCTCAGTATGTGGCTTGGTCTTCTTAGCCAATGGTGTGATCTCTCTGCTGGAAGGGAAGAGAGCCTTAGCAGTATCCAAATCAGGATATGAGGTCTCCTGAAACACAGACTGAGGTTGTGACTTTCTTCTTCTTTTATCCTGTTTTGGAGAATGGGGTCTTCTCTTCTCTGAGAGCCTGGATGGTTCTGAAGGGCTCCCAGGGTATTTGCTTACTGTTGCAGTAGAGGTGGTCGCTGGGGCTCTCTGAGCAACCAGATAGATGATACAGAGAGGTGAATCGGACCCCATAAGTCTGTGAGGGTTCTCCATTAACAGGAATTTTAATCTATCATAAGAACAGCTATGGTCTGACCCAGTAATGGTCCATCTAGCCCAGTCTCCTGTCTGACAGTGGCTGATGCCAGATGCTTCAGAGAGAATAAACAGAACATGACAATTTCGGGTGATCTATCCCATGCCATTCAGTCCCAGTTTCTGGCAGTTGGAGGTTTAGGGACACCCGGAGCAGAGTTGTATCCCTGACCATCTTGGCTAATAGAATTGATGGATCTAGCCTCCATGAATTTATCTAATTCTCTTTTTAACCAGGGATTTGGAGCGGAGCCTGCGGAGCAGCTCCGGAGCAGTGGAGCTGCAGGTTTTTGCCTGGAGTTGGAGCGGAGCCGGAGCACAGCTCCAAAGCCCTGTTTTTAATCCAGTTATATTTTTGGCCTTCACAACATCCCATGGCAATGAGTTCCACAGGTTGACTGTGTGTTGTGTGAAAAGGTTTTTTTTTTGTTTGTTTTAAACCTGCTGCCTATTAGTTTCATTGGGTGACCCCTAGTTCTTGTGTTTTGTGAAGGGGTAAAGAACACTTCCTTATTCACTTTCTCCATATCATTCATGATTGTGTAGCCCTCTATCATAGTTGTCTCTTTCTAAGCTGAATGGCCCCAGTCTTTTTAAGCTCTCTTCATTTGGAAGCTATTCCATACCCCTAATCCTTTTCACTGCCCTTCTCTGTACCTTTTCCAATTCTAGTAAATCTTTTTGAGATGGGGCAACCAGAACTGCATGCAGTATTCAAGTTGTGAGCACACCATGGATTTATCTAGTGGCATGATATTGTCTGTTTTATTATCTATCCCTCAATTTCTTTTTTAAATCCTGAACCGATCATACATTTGGAAGGAATGTGAATCTATCTCAGGCAGCAAAGGCAGCTTGAATGCCCGTCGCTGCGGGGAAAAGAGTTATGGCAGGTCTGGCAGGGTATGAAGTCGAAGACTTGGGCATAACCCATACTCAAGGCTGCGGATCAAGGACTAAGGGACAAAAATAAAGGCTCAGCATGCACAAATGAAGAAGGGAAGGTTTGCTTAATAACAGAAAATAAAAGAAATTTGAAAAGAAAGGATTAAGCAAGAAAGGTAGCAAGCTGTGTAGCTAGATAATAGGCACCACAATGCTCCATGTCAAGCTGCAGGTGGTTGAGAAGGAACTGGAGTGGTGGTGGGTCTACCCCCTTCCTGTATACCTTTGTACTGGAGCATCAGGATGTCAAGGGCACAGACACTACTGATGAAAATATCCCATCAAGTGCGCATGGGCACACGCACATCCTGATGCAGAGCAACCACAGGGACGCTACTCGAAGAAGAACCTCATAGTGAGCTTTCAGAGTCAAATCCTGACCACTTGCGAGACTCCTCAAAGACCACCCCGAGTAACCAGAATTCCTAGAAGGAGTTTTAGTCCCTTAACAAACTCCTTCTTAAATTATTTAGTTGGCTTTGTAAAACTTAAAAGGGTGCTTATCACATAGCCTAGGGGCCCCTGAAAAGACAACCAGCAGCAACCCCACAAAGTGTAGCTGAAAACCAAATTTTACCTTATTACCCTGACAGCAAGCCTATTCTGGTTTGTTAGTGAGAAGCCTGCTGAGCCTATTTTGGATCATTAGGGGCTGAAGGCCCTAAGGCTGGGAAGGAAGAGCACGGTGAGGCTAAGGGAACCACCAAAGGCCCAAGGGGCAAGGGCTAGGGAAGCTGCCAACTAGCCTCTCACAAAATTCATGGGGAGGGAAATGGAGATTAGGGAGGCAGCCCTTCCAAAGAGCATCCTAAGGCTCAGGAGTGTAGAGGAGAGACCTCAATATTGGTGCAAAATGATTTTAATAAAATAAATAAAATTTTCAAAATATTAAGTCACTAAACTTGCCTGTGCCTTTATTGAAGCTTATGATCTATGTATCATTATCATCTACCTTATCTCCCAAGGGCAAGCAAATACCAGGGAAGATAAACATTTCTTTATAGCCACAAAATGTTTATTACCTCCAAGTGTGTTTACACTGTGATGGGTTGGGTCACAGAAACCCCATTGGGACTGTCACCTGATGTGCCGAGACTACCTCTAAGCCTGTTTTCCCTGGCAGCTTGGGACTTCAGTGCCCTGCCTGGTTGTGCCAGACACGCTAGCCTGCTAAAAACACAGACCCAGGTCTGAACCACATCCCCCAGAAGCTGCAGGCTTAACTCAAAACAGCTTAAGAAGTGCTCCTGTCTCCAACACCCAGATACCCAGTTCCCAATGGGATCCAAAGCCCAAATAAATCTGTTTTAATCTGTATAAAGCTTATACAGGGTAAACTCATAAATTGTTCTCCCTCTATAACACTGATAGAGAGATATGCACAGCTGTTTGCTCCCCCAGGTATTAATACTTGCTCTGGGTTAATAAATAAGTAAAAAGTGTTTTTATTAAATATGAAAAGTAGGATTTAAATGGTTCCAAGTTATAACAGACAGAACAAAGTAAATTACCAAGTAAAATAAAACAAAAACATGCAAGTCTAAGCCTAATACAGTTGAAAACTAAATGCAGGTAAATCTCATCCTCAGAGATGTTCCAATAAGTTTCTTTGACAGACTAGACTCCTTCCTAGTCTGGGTCCAGCAATCACTCACACCCCTGTAGCTACTGTCCTTTGTTCTAGTTTCTTTCAGGCATCTCTTTGGGGTGGAGAGTCTATCTTCTGAGCCCGCTCAACACAAAATGGAGGGGTTTCCAGGGGCTTATATTGTTTTTCTCTTGTGGGTGGAAACCCCTCTCCAAGATGGAGTTTTGCAATCACCTGGTCAAGTCACATGTCTATGAATGATTCAGCTTTTTGCAGGCCGATGCCATTGTTTACATGTTAGTTTGAACGTTCCCAGGAAAGCTCAGATGTGGATTGGCATCTCCCATAGGCCATTGTTAGTTAAATATTCCCAATTACTTGAATAACCCCTTCACGCCATCTTGACCAAATCTGTCTTATATGCTTCCTACAGCAAACACTTTAAATACAAGCATAGAGCCAACGCCCATAACTGCAGACATAAAAATGATACATGCATACAAATAGGATGAATATATTCAGTAGATCATAACCTTTGCAAAGATGTGTTACATGGCATATGTAGCGTAAAACATATTCAAGTTATATCATATTTACACTCATAAGCATATTTCCATAAAGCATTATGGGGTGCAATGTCATATACACAGACTCTGGGATGCAGTTTTATAACTTCTATTTTTCTTTAACATTCTATACTATTTTCTTTTATACTATGTTTTGAAAGATAGATAGATAGATATATACGAGTTTATTGTGCTTTGTATAGAATGTAGATATGAGTCTGCAATTACAAACTGTAAACAGACTGCAAACAGTAAGTTATAAATCTAGAAACTATTTAGTCAAAAAAGGAAAAAAAAATCAGAGTTATCAAAGTACAGGACAAGTCTCCTGTGTATAAGATACTGGCTTGATACAAAGATAATACTTATTTCAAGAAGACAAACCCTATAAAAAATTTGTGTTTTAGGAAGAGACCTGATTGTGGGCTAGGAAATGTAGGGTGAGTTATCAAAGTAATAAATATAAGTAAGCCCATACAAAGAAGTCTAGAAATATCATAATTAAAATGAATTTTATAATTACTCTAAAAACTTATTCAGAAAAAGCCTCTAGGATAAATATGTGTCATTGGAAGTGTTTTAAACCTTTTGTTTATTTCTTAAATGTTGAAATGGCAAACACCTTTCTGAAATGCATACTTGAAAATATGTTAATTAAATGTGAAGCTCCTAATACCTTTGCTATGTAAATAGTGAAATTCTTCAAGTACAAATATAGCAAGATCATTTGATGTCATAACTGGTTACTAATATAAGAAGCCATTTAAGTAAAGAAATATGTATATTAATTGGGAAACTAGTCACCTGGCAATCCTTTAGCAATCTCTCATCAAACTTGTGAAGACAAGAAACACCTCTCCAAAAACTGGTAAAAAGAAAAGACAATACCGTCTCTGATAACACTTTAAGAATTTAATTTTAAAAGCCTACTTTGAGAACTGACCTTAACAGAGAGAACAGGAGCGTTTGGACTCATTTGAAACAGAATTTCAACTCCAATTAAACTCTCATGGAACTAAAGGAATATTTCAGAAAATTGGCTGAATAAAAAAAGAGTTAAAACTAACTTTAAAAGTCATTTGATGCTTTTCTGACACAAGAAGAACAAAGGCGAGTTAAAAAATGTTGCATATTTGTTATTCAGACTGCTCATTCAGGAGATGAAGGTGTCACCCAAGCCAACTCTAAAGTCATGAAGTAGTGAAAGAAGGACAGCAACCAACTTTAAATCTACATAAGACAAACAACAGGTGTGTTTTCCTAATTTCATGGAAGTAGGAAGGAAAGAGTATTAAAAACTCCTCAGAAGTGAGCACCCCCGTACACACACCTCCTGCTACCCTGCTTCAGCAAGAACTCTACAACTCACCTCCATAAGCAAGCTGACACAGACAGATAAGAAAAACAGAAAAGACTCAAGAAACCATCTCAAGGAATAGCTTCCCAACACTTCAACATGGATTGGTGAGAGGAAGTTAACTAAGACACTTGCCAAGAGACTAGATTTAAAACTCTTGTAATGATTTTATTGGAATATGAAATTGCTATTGTAACTTAAAATACTAATAGTATTTTAAGCGACAGATTAACTAACAGTTGCTTGTTAATCACCAAGTGATTAGAGCAATGGTTCTCAACCGGGGGTACACAGAGGTTTTCCAAGCAGGACATCAACTCATCTAGATATTTGCCTAGTTTTACAACAGGCTACATAAAAAGCACTAGCGAACTCAGTACAAACTAAAATTTCATACAATGACTTGTTTATATTTCTCTATATATGATACACTGAAATGTAAATGCAGTATTTATATTCCAACTGATTTATTTTATAATTATATGGTAAAAATGAGAAATTAAGCAATGTTTCAGTCATAATGTGCTGTAATACTTTTGTATTTTTATGTGTGATTTTGTAAGCAAGTAGTTTTTAAGTGAGGTGAAACTTGGGGTACACAAGACAAATCAGACTCCTGAAAGGGGTACAGTAGTCTGGAAAGGTGGAGAGCCATTGGATTAGACCATGTATTCCTGGAGAGGAGACAGGCTAAACACCGGTAAACAGAGAAATAGTGGGATTTAATTGGATTTAAGATTCTTAATATTTGTAACTGGCCTGTCTCTAAGACAGCTCCTTATATGGCTTCTTCTAAGTAACCAACTTAAAATATTTCCTTCAATTTCATAGGATTTAGTTAAAATTACTTTTTATTATTATTAACTAGACAGGACCCAACAGCCCTTAAATTCTTTTACCCCATCATAAACAGCCTTTAAGTATCTAATCGGACACTAAAACTGGAGTCATAATAATTTTGGGAAACAATATACTTTGATCTTAATTTACCAAAGGGAAAGCATTCCTCAGAGGTGTTCACTCTGTGGGGCATAATCTCTGTTAAAAGCTCTCCACAGAGAAACATACAGAAGAGATTGTAATGGAAGTAACCAGCTTAACATTTATCTTCGGTCATTCGTGTTGTTTAATGTCCTTTAATAATAAAATAACACTGGCTAATAATTGTGATGATTTTGCTTGTTCTTTATCATGGTGTCCCCTAAAAAACGTTAAAGAACCCCTGTGACTAAAGCAGTGGGAGCCACACCCCGGAGTTGGCACCAAGAGAAACAATTAGTAACAGCTGGTCTACCATTTCTTGGTTCTCTAAGACAAATATTTTTAGTAATTTTTAAAATAAAATTCCTTGGTGTCCACCAATTAAAATAAATAAAATTCCTTTCTACCACACAGGAGGGACACACACCTACTAAGGCTAAACAGGCACACCTGGGCCCATAGGGAAGTTCAGGGCGTGGTGAGACTCCTAAGGCTTGCAGTAGGAAAGGTGCGGGAAGCCCAACTAACCTTATAAGACTAACAATACATGGAGGCTAGGGGCCTCCCGCTGAGCCTTCTCTAGAGCTTGTGGGAGCTGAGGGTTAGGGAGGCCCCTGAAAAAAAGACTTGAGTGGGGATGGAGGGCTGCTAGTTTCCTTGTGGTCTCACAAGCCTCCAAAGGCCTATAGAGATTAAGGCCTTATGATGCACTCCAGCCAGTTGGGAAACTTACCCTGGTAGAGACTTCTCCTAGGTACCTCCTAGGGATTGCAGAGTCTTAGAATGTGTGCATTAATAAGGCTTCCCAATTGCAGACATCAGGAAGGGAGGAATGCCCCTTTCTACGCACTCTCCCCTCCACCATCCCAAGTTAGGACTTCAAAAAAATAAGGAAATTCCGATATAAAATACTTCATCAAGGTGAAGTTAAGGTTTCTGTCCTTGGTTGGCATGCTTCTTATCTTTCAGATATATTAGAATCACACAAGAAATTAGAAGTCTAAGGAATTCAGTTAACAACATTTTAAAGTATGGAAGTCAAGATAGCCAAATTGCCATGGTTTTGCCCCAGAAGAAACCACTGAATGTCTGAGAGGATTCACTTATAGAGGCAGAACTAAATGTGCATTTTTTGTTATTCTAGGTTTGCTATCTGTTAACTTAGAGAACTATAACAATCTACAAATATTAGAAGAGCACTAAGATGAGGAGAAAATTGTTTAAGGTGGTGCATGATGGTAAAACTGGGAGCAATGGCATGAAACTGAGGAAAAAAAAAATTTCACAAGCTAGCAGGAAAATGTTTGTACTAAACTCTGTTGGACTGTGAAATAGTCTGTCAGTGGATGTGGAAGATGGCCTGGCACTGGAGTATTTTAAAATGGACAGAATTTTGCCTAATACAGTCAAAGTCCTCTCATATCCCTAATTTCTATGATTTCGCATGGAGAACAACTTTTGACTGTTACTATAGGGACCATTTTCCATCTATTTCAAGAGGAGAGAAACCCTTTTTTTTTTTTTTTTTGGTGCTGGCATAGAGAAATTTGAAGGAATAGTCTGAGCATCACACAAGTGGTATGTTTTATGTTTTGAAGAGCTTCATTTAATGATGGTGCAAGAAGAGCTGCTATTAAATCTGGTCAAGGAAAGGTAAAACACTTGTAATGAAATTCAAAACTCTCAAAAAACTTTATTTTGTCATTTTAACGTCTGCATAAGCACGATGCAGATCTGAATTAAACTGAATGCTATGTGACAAGCTACAGAGGAAATCAGGCAAATCCAGAGTCTACCCTTAGGAAACATTGCAAGGCCTTCCTCTTTGAGAAGCTGCCCACCTAGATTATCACTACAAAAGGTTTTCTCCCCCCTGCTCTCCTGCTGGTAATAGCTCATCTTAAGTGATCACTCTCCTTACAGTGTGTATGATAACACCGATTTTTTCATGTTCTGTGTGTATATAAATCTCCTCACTGTATTTTCCACTGAATGCATCCGATGAAGTGAGCTGTAGCTCACGAAAACTTATGCTCAAATAAATTGGTTAGTCTCTAAGGTGCCACTAGTACTCCTTTTCTTTTTGCGAATACAGACTAACTCGGCTGCTACTCTGAAACCTTTCAGCCATATGTGTCACACTCAATTCAAACACTCCTTTTATTCCTAAACTCCTAGCAGCTGCCCTCCCCAAAGGAAAACCCTACCCCAAGCAGAGTTTTGACCCTATGAAAGGAGAGGTATCAAAGACTCATGAAGTTCAACAGGGACTTCCTATTGCTAATGATTAGGCATGGAAGGTGCTCAGATACAACAGTGATGGGTGACAGCATAAAATTCTAAAATAGATTAGATTAGATAAGATAAATTTCATCATCTGGAGCCTCACATCCACAATAACATTAAGAGAAGAAAATAGTCATTTTTTCTACCAGGCTTTTCAGCTTTGACTGAGTTCTGTCAGTCATTTTCTTGGCTTGCTTTGACTGGCTGCTGCTTCCTGGAAAGTTGGAGTTGTAAGTATGTGTACTGTATTTGAATGAATGTCTGGGTGTTTCAAACCTCCAGCTGGAGTTTGAGCTTTGGGAACATACTGGAATATTTAGGTTTGCTCTTGTGTAGGTCCTTTTTACAGTATTTCAC
Source organism: Chelonia mydas (assembly GCF_015237465.2). NCBI lineage: Eukaryota > Metazoa > Chordata > Testudines > Cheloniidae > Chelonia > Chelonia mydas. The sequence goes on from NC_057850.1 coordinate 114,916,068, forward strand.
GGGAGAATTGTGGACGACTTTCCCCAATCTTATATGCCAATGCATCTTCATTGATGGGTTATTGTACCAAAGTGAGAGCTGTTTCAACAGCTGATTCAGGTTTATCGTAATTTTTCTTTTCATATTATATTTAGTTTCAAATAATAAAAAAAAAAACCAAGTTGGTTCACAAATTAAGTGAGAGGAATAGTAAAGACACCAGTGTTTAAAGTCCACCTCTCCCACCTTGACATAGTACTGCTACAATTATTATCCAATTTCTCCTACAGAGACACCGGGTAAAATTTCAGTAGCTATTCTAACTTTCAGTAACCCCTTCCACTGAAGCATGATGCCAGTTGCCTTGACCCTCCCTATGCCAATGGTAAAGTATACTCTGAATGCAGCACTGCCTTTCAATCAATTCATGTTCAGCTGCTGTACTACTGAAATGAGTGTGGCACTCGGTCAGCTACAGAAGGAGGGTTTAGGAGGGTTTTGATGGTAGAGTTACTACAAAAGTGCTGCTGAAACCCCAGCTTGCAACTCACTCATAGAAGAGGCTGGAGGAAAATGCTGCTGATGCATTGGGGCAAAGGAAACTTGTGCTTGTTAAGTATCATTACAAGCTATACCCACATACAGATTGAAGATAGCAGGTCACATTTCCAAACTGTTTTGTGGAAGGTTTGCCAAGCAACTCCCAGTGACTTGTATGTGCATAATGTGGCTGTAACACCAAGCAGGGATTTGGGAATTTATTACAGTATTTTCAGAGGCAGCTTCCATTCAAAGTATCACAGAATTACAGCCCTCATTCAGGAAATCACTTAAGCACATTCTTGACTCCATCCCTATCCAGGAAAAACATGTAAGCATGTGCTTCAGTGCTGTTTTGAACAGAGATGATTTTCTGAATATCCAGAGCTCAATAAAAATGTTCCACTATTGATATAAATTTATGGTAATGACAGGATTTTGCCACAGCAGCTGAAATTTTATTATGATTTTAAATTGCATTTTACCGTTGAACACAATTTTGGTTATTTAACATCTCTTCTCCTCTGGTAATGACCAAACCCTCCTACAGAGAGAAAATTATATATTGTGAAAGGGTTGGGCCAGATGGCTACAGGAGAGTAATAGAAGGCAGATATATTAGCCCCAGGTTAAGTAGATCCCTTTTCCCTCGGTAAGGTAACAGGAAGGTTCCAGAACAATCAGGAACCTTCTGGAGACAATTAAAACAGGCTGATTAGAACACCTGCAGCCAATCAAGAAGCTGCTAGAATCAATTAAGGCAGGCTAATCAGGGCACCTGGGTTTAAAAAGGAGCTCACTTCAGTTTGTGGTGCGTGTGTGAGGAGCTGGGAGCAAAAGGTACTAGGAGCTGAGAGTGAGAACGCGGACTGTTGGAGGACTGAGGAGTACAAGCATTATCAGACACCAGGAGGAAGGCCTGAGGGTGAGAATAAAGAAGGGGTGGGAGGAGGCCATGGGGAAGTAGCCCAGGGAGTTGTAGCTGTCGCACAGCTGTTCCAGGAGGCACTCTAGACAGCTGCATTCCACAGGGCCCTGGGCTGGAACCCGGAGTAGAGGGCGGGCCCGGGTTCCCCCCAAACCTCCCAACTTCTGGTCAGACACAGGAGGAGTTGACCTGGACTGTGGGTTCACGAAAACGGCCAAACTGAGGGCTGCCGTGAAGCTCCAAGGCGAGCAAATCCGCCAATAAGCGTGAGACCCACCAAGGTAGAGGAGGAACTTTGTCACTATATATATATATATAATTAATATTACCTGAAAATGCACTTTTTGGTCAATGTGAGGCACACTAAACTGTTTCAGGAAGCGTTCGTCTTCACTCCAGAACAGGCGAATGTCAGGGATATCATAGAGGATCATGGCCAGCCTCTCTAATCCCAGGCCAAATGCCCAGCCAATTTTCTCCTCAGCACCAGCTGCAATAAACAAAGATAAAAATCCAAGGGCTTAAATGTGGCACATGAAAAATTGCTAATACAATGCCCCTCTCTTTCCCAAGGAAGATGCTAAAGAAGCATGAAAGGAAAAAAGTCTGCAAGTAATTGTCAGATGATGGAGCTAAAGCCTGATCCTCATCCCATCAAAGTCAGTGGCAAATGTGATCGAGGAAGCATGACCGAGTTCAAAAGTAAGCAAGGCTAGTGACCAGGAAGTCTTGCTCACATGGCTTTCTGGCTGCAGTTAGACTTTGAAGACACAATTAGCAGCACTGTATATTGCCTTCCTTTACATTACTTCTCTATTGTGCTTATAGGTTAAACACTTAACATTTTATTCAATTATGCTGTATAACACATAGAAAAATTAGTTTACAATCCAAAGCATTTTAGTTGGGCTGATAGGCCAGGCCAGTGCACAGTTAACACTGTCACTAGCATTTGGGAGGATCGAAACTGTCCCTTTCAAGGTGACAGTAAGATCAATTCAGACCACCAACTGTATGCATACTTTGCAGAACAAACAGATTTAGGACGCTGCTAATGTTAATAACAACACCTCTACCCAGACAGCTCTCAGAACAGCAGAGGCTTTTACACCTGGAGAAAGCTGTTACTCCCAGATAAGCAAGGTTCTATTACTGTAGCAGTTAAATAATAATTAATAATTCTTTGTACTTATATAGCACTCTGTATGTGAGGATCTCACAGATCTTTACAGATGTTCATGACACAAGACCCCTGTCAAGAAGGTGAATATTCTTATCTTCATTATTTACAGTAGCGTAAATTGAGGCACAAAGATATTAGAGTAATTTTTTTAAAAAACGGAGCCTAAAGTTAGACTCCAAAATCCACATATAGACAGCTGCCTGATTTTCAACCGTGCTAAGTTCCCAACAGCTCCCAGTGAAGGTCAGCCTTGTAAACAATCAAGCAATTGCCTAAATGTGTATTTAAGCTTCTGTTTTTGAAAACCTTGACCTAAGAAATGTGCCCCAGTTCACAGAGGAAGCTGGTCATAGAATTCTGTTTCCTGATTTCTATCTTTGTTACCATCCATGGAAGAAAACTCCAACAGGGAGCCCATGGGAGCCCTCTTGTAATTAGGGTAATTGCTACCGCCTAGAGATGCACTGTACCCATTAGTGCAGAAGAGGAACATCACATAGTCCTAGATTTTTGAGGGCAGACATAACAAGAATTAGAAAAGAAGCATAGTCATTGTTTTGATTTATTTAATTAACCTGAACCTCCTTATGTTACTTAGAATACTGAGTCCCTCAGCAGGATTCCTGTGCGCTTTATTTAACAACTGGCTCACATTGCACTTTCCAGACAATTGCAGTGGGAGGTTAATCCACTTTATAAAGAATAATCCATAGCAGGGATAGTCAATAGGCAGACTGTGGGCCAAATCTGGACCGCCAGACACTTTTGAACGGATCGCAACATCTTTTTATTTACTTATTACCATTATTATTGGGTTTTTTATTATTCTCTCTGGAGGCAATAACTTGACAAAGAAATCGGGACCTTGGCAAAAAATAATTGATTACCCCTGATCCATAGAGTCAGAACTGTAAATACCCTGCACTATCCTTCTTAGGGTATAGAGTGAAGTACACATTCAGGATTTTTGAAAGCAGACAAGATAAGAAACAGTCTCTGCATATACGTCACACTAAAAAGGGTGTATTTTGCAAGTTTGGTTACCCCAATTTTTAGATCATATAAAGGGCAGACACAAAAAGACATAAATGTCACCAAATGACTTTGTTTTTTTAAACTCATACTGAAAAAATAAAGGAAACTGAAAGCAAAGGCTGCTGCTAAGTCATTTGGAAGCCACTACAGACGACTGTGTTAATTACGAAGACACAATAGCGACTCCATAAAGTTGCACTGGGCTTTGTGCTTAGCTTCTCTGCTTTGAACATGATAATGTGCCCTCCCCAAATTTAAAGCAGTTATTCTTTTAGTGTAGAATGAATTTTTGGAGAATTTTCATGTAAGACTGTTGATTAGTTTAAAAGGTATAAGTATTTAAAAACTGAGAAATTTGTATAATCTACTCTCTCAGCATATGGACGTTCCAGAATCCAAGCGTTCATTTAAAAATAATTATGTTTGTAGTCCTTACAGATGTGAAGAAAAGATGAACCAAAGGCAAATCAGTGTTACAGTGTGGTCTTCCTGAACTGTATCCCTTTGCTGTCTTGTCACTTGCCTCCTTAGATGATAAACTTTTTAGGTCAGGGATCACAGGTAGAACCCCAGCCATACTCAAGTCAATGACAAAACTCCCACTGACTTCAAAAAGGCCAGGATTTTACACCATATCATTGTACAGTGCCTAGCACAACGGGGCCCTGATTTACCCTCAGAGCACTACTTAATACATAATAAAAACAGAAATAGACTGCCTGAGGCAATAGCTCTGAAAGGTATGAACTGCCACTGCTTGTCTCAATAGAGGAGATAACTCTGAAACCTAAAGACGCCAATTTAAATGCCAACAATGTTAACTATTTCACTAACCAATCCATGCAAACAACCTCGATGCCAACTCTGCCCACATATCTACACCAGCGACACCATCACAGGACCTAATCAGATCAGCCACACCATTACTGGTTCATTCACCTGCACGTCTACCAATGTAATATACGCCATCATGTGCCAGCAATGCCCCTCTGCTGTGTACATCGGCCAAACTGGACAGTCCCTACATAAAAGGATAAATGGACACAAATCAGATATTAGGAATGGCAATATACAAAAACCTGAAGGAGAACACTTCAATCTCCCTGGAGACACAACAGCAGATTTAAAGGTAGCCATCCTGCAGCAAAAAAACTTCAGGACCAGACTTCAAAGAGAAACTGCTGAGCTTCAGTTCATTTAGAAATTTGATACCATCAGCTCAGGATTAAACAAAGACTGTGAATGGCTAGCCAACTACAAAAGCAGTTTCTCCTCCCTTGGTGTTCACACCTCAACTGCTAGAAGAGGGCCTCATCCTCCCTGATTGAACTAACCTCGTTATCCCTAGCCTGATTCTTGCTTGCATATTTATACCTGCCTCTGGAAATTTCCACTACATACCTCTGACGAAGTGGTATTCACCCACGAAAGCTTATGCTCCAATACGTCTGTTAGTCTATAAGGTGCCACAGGACTCTTTGCTGCTTTTACAGATCCAGACTAAGACGGCTACCCCTCTGATATTTCACTACTGCTCATTTGAGCAGACAGAACTAACAAAGGTGACAAATTAATCTGATGACAAATGGAACTGATGACTGTGTATGTTTTTTGATATGTAAAATTTTAGGAGAAGAAGGTCTTGATCTAGACTGTTTTAAAATATTACTAATGTGCATATTTTGAGTTATGAACAATTTAATAACAACCATTTCTGTTTATTCTGCAAAGTTTAACGTAATATTATTTGACAAATTAATTTACTGTAAAAATACAGTGTATTTCATGTCAGTTATTTATTTTTTAGATGGAGTGGGTGCCACTGCATATTTCTGCAGTATGTGCATATGGTAGCCAAATGAGAAAGGATTCTTCGTCGAAGCAACTACCTTGCAAGCTCAGCACTTCAGTGGCTGTCCTATCCATAAGTACCTGCTCCAAGAACTTGTCTTTCGGGTCTCCTGAACACTAGGAAGCCCACAGGAGGGAAACTGCTCTCCTGAAGACTTTCTGAATTTTAGGAGGCATACGTAACAAGGTACTCCTCAGCTGGCTACCCTACTTGAACTTGTCAAATCCCTATGGCACCCTCAGAACACACCCCTCCTGCTGTGTCCCTTCCCTGCTGTCTTGTTTTCTGCTTGTAAATTATAAGGCCCCTAGGCAGCAAAACATTCAAGCATGTGCTTAACATTAAGCATATGAATAGTCCCAGTGCAGTCACAGGGACTAGAGCATATTCTTAAATGCTTGCTGAACGGGATTTCTAAGGTGCTTAAAGTACATACTTAAGTGCTTGAATCAGGATCAAAGCATATACATTTTTAAACACACATATTTCATGAAAGTACAACAGTTATCACTACAGAATTTATACATATAAAATGTACATGAATAAAAATTAAACACCTATACTAACAAGAAATTAACTGCTTGGGGCAAGTGGGCAAGAGAAAGTGATGAGGAAGCTGGAAGTGACTGCCACAGACTTAAAGCTGGGATGGAGACAAGCTGAGGGCTCACGAGTGAATCTGGTCAGGCAGCAGGTTTAAGGGAACCGGGGTAGCAATCATAGCGTCTCTGTTTAAAATGTCACAAGCCAATGGAGATAGCTTGAACAGATGTTCAAGCTTTCTCCAGCTGGCTCTCAAAGCTTTCAGGCTGCCAGGCTCTTGATGCTTCATGTGAAAAGATCTGACCACTCAGCAGTGGAGCATCATTGAAAGTTTCTTTGCCCCATACACACAGTTTTAAAGCAGCCCTTCTCTCCGGCCCCAGGGTCAGTCTCCCATCCTGGGTCCTCAGTCCTCATAGATAAATACATTATATATATTAAAGGAAAAATCCCCCCCACAACCACTCAAACGCCACCAAGAAATTCTCCATTACAAATCTTTGTTAATATAGAATGAAGATTACTCAAATGTATTTCAAACACAAACATGTGGACACAAACACCAAAGAAATCATAAGTTAAGGAAAAATACATGACTAATAGAACACCATTCTCCAGACATTAGCCCACTACCATCACACTGTTCGGCCACTCTAACACTCTCTACTCACTCAATGTCTGTACCAAACAACTACAGATAATTTAATGTTCTTTGGGATGAACTAGAAGGTGCTATACTCTAGCTAAGAGACATATCCTGACCTGCCAAAGCCGAGGGGTTAAAGCTACTGAATCCTTTATTACAGCTATGGATTGAGATATACATTTTTCTAAGGAAACAAAGAGCTTTAAAGCCGTGGGTGAGATAAGGACTTTTCTACCACTTAAGATTTTTAAGTTCTACTTTGTAACTTAATTTTAGGATCAGGCTAACATTCTCTCATACGCATCTCAATCATGCTTACTTTTATACCCACACTGCCTTTTATTATACAGTTTCCCCATTACTTCTGTAAAATTGCCAGTAAGGAATTAGTTTATTCAAGACAACTAAACTGAGTCTTGGAACTATGAGAAGGGGCAGTTACTAAGAGGTGAGAGAAACTAAACCAGTGGTTTGCATCTTGCAACCAAATCAGCACAGACCTCCAGCCCCTCAGGGCCATACAGGTAGTATTGGGTGCGGCCCACATTGGTAGAAAGGTTAAGAACCACTGAACTAAACTCTTATTTTAAGGTTGAAGCAGTACCAGGAGTGGAAAAACAGATTGGGTACAGTATGTGCTGTAAATCAATGAATCCAAATCTGGCAGACTAAGGATTGGAGTGAGATAATAAAGACCTCTCTCCTCCCCCCGCTTTAAAGATTGTTATTGACTGTTAGCTTGATCACCTTTACTGACTGAAACTGCAGGTAGAGATGTGGACTCTCAAGTAGTCAGGACCCAACTATTATGACTTAAATTCCACTCAGAAACTAATCTACAGCCAGACAATACTACAGAACACAGGTGTAATGAGCTCTCTGCATGAAACATTGCTTAACGTGTAGCCCCATGTCACAGTACTCTAATCTTGAGGTGAGAAATGCAAGGTAGGAATTAGAAAGAAAAGGATGCACTCTTCTTGCCTAGCATAGATGAGGAAAAACAGTCTTGGCTACAGCTATTACCTAGTAGCAGATGAAGATCCAATAAAACCTCCAAATTGTGAACATGAGTGATAAATCACAAACACACTTCCTCAATCAACAGGGCTGATATACTTCTCTGCCATTTCTCCTGGTTGCATCCCTGAATGTATAAGCATTATTCCAGTCTTATGTGCATTGACCCTCTGCCCGTCATCCTCATTCAAGCTCCAATTTCAGCCAAAGGCTCAGGGCCTGATTCTTCATTGTGTTTCTTTTGAATAGTGGGTGTAAAATCAAATCAAATGATAGAATCTTGCACTCTATTTACCCTGGTATAAGGGACTACACAGGGGTCAGGCACTGAAGAACTGCACCAACTCGGGTAGATCAGATGGAGACACAGCGTTAAGGAGAATAAAAACTGTTAAGGTGATTCTTCTCAAATTCCTCTTTAATTTAAAGAAAGAGCTCTCCTCTCCAGGCTGAAATCTTGCATGCATGCTGATATGTATTTCTACAGCTGAGTTAGAAACACCTCAGACAAAGACCTGAGTCCATATTTTACATGTCCTAAGGAATTGTTAATAAGCACTGGTTTTAAAATGATTTCTGAAAACCAGAGTTACACAGTGTTTGGCTAGTCAGTATGGACTAAGATCCATATTCTAAATAAGGGCCACAGTGATCAGACAAAGTATGTTTAACCCATGTTAGAAAGAAATCATTTTTAATCTAGTGTTCAAAAAAATGGTTTTCTGGTATGGGTAAAACTCCATTATGGTTTGGGGACAAAGGGTCCTATAAAGGAAATGCCAACACAGCAAAAGTCGCCAGTCTAATATAGATGCGTCTAGGAACAGGGTTAGAAAAGCATTCCATAATGAGGTCAGATGAACAGAATGTTAATCAACTGATGCTAAAAACTTATTAAAGTTCTGCTGAACTGATCTCTTCATCTGAAACAAGAATCAGAACTATTCATATTATCTTTAATCTTCCTGATATCTGCTGGGAGAGCACTACAGCAGTGCATAGACAATCCAGGAAGTTTTTGGAAAATGTAGCGGACAATTTCCTGGTGCAAGTGCTAGAGGAGCCAACTAGGGGGGGGAGCTTTTCTTGACCTGCTGCTCACAAACTGGGAAGAATTAGTGGGGGAAGCAAAAGTGGATGGGAATCTGGGAGGCAGTGACCATGAGTTGGTTGAGTTCAGGATCCTGACATAGGGAAGAAAGGAAAGCAGCAGAATACGGACCCTGGACTTCAGGAAAACAGACTTCGACTCCCTCAGGGAACTGATGGGTAGCATCCCCTGGGGAAATAACATGAAGGGGAAAGGAGTCCAGGAGAGCTGGCTGTATTTCAAGGAATCCCTATTGAGGTTTCAGGGACAAACCATCCTGATGTGTCGAAAGAATAGTAAATATGGCAGGGGACCAGCTTGGCTTAATGGTGAAATCCTTGCGGATCTTAAACATAAAAAAGAAGCTTACAAGAAGTGGAAGATTGGACAAATGACCAGGGAAGAGTATAAAAATATTGCTCGGGCATGTAGGAATGAAATCAGGAGGGCCAAATCACACCTGGAGCTGCAGCTAGCAAGAGATGTTAAGAGTAACAAGAAGGGTTCTTCAGGTATGTTGGCAACAAGAAGAAAGCCAAGGAAAGCATGGGCCCCTTACTGAATGAGGGAGGCAACCTAGTGACAGAGGATGTGGAAAAAGCTAATGTACTCAATGCTTTTTTTGCCTCTGTCTTCACGAACAAGGTCAGCTCCCAGACTGCTGCGCTGGGCATCACAGCATGGGGAGTAGGTGGCCAGCCCCCTGTGGAGAAAGAGATGGTTAGGGACTATTTAGAAAAACTGGACGTGCACAAGTCCATGGGGCCGGACGCGTTGCATCCGAGAGTGCTAAAGGAATTGGCGGCTGTGATTGTAGAGCCATTGGCCATTATCTTTGAAAACTCGTGGCGAACAGCGGAAGTCCCGGATGACTGGAAAAAGGCTAATGTAGTACCAATCTTTAAAAAAGGGAAGAAGGAGGATCCTGGGAACTACAGGCCAGTCAGCCTCACCTCAGTCCCTGGAAAAATCATGGAGCAGGTCCTTAAGGAATCAATCCTGAAGCACTTACACGAGAGGAAAGTGATCAGGAACAGTCAGCATGGATTCACCAAGGGAAGGTCATGCCTGACTAATCTAATCGCCTTCTATGATGAGATTACTGGTTCTGTGGATGAAGGGAAAGCAGTGGATGTATTGTTTCTTGACTTTAGCAAAGCTTTTGACACGGTCTCCCACAGTATTCTTGTCAGCAAGTTAAAGAAGTATGGGCTGGATGAATGCACTATAAGGTGGGTAGAAAGTTGGCTAGATTGTCGGGCTCAACGGGTAGTGATCAATGGCTCCATGTCTAGTTGGCAGCCGGTATCAAGTGAAGTGCCCCAAGGGTCGGTCCTGGGGCCGGTTTTGTTCAATATCTTCATAAATGATCTGGAGGATGGTGTGGATTGCACTCTCAGCAAATTTGCGGATGATACTAAACTAGGAGGAGTGGTAGATACGCTGGAGGGCAGGGATAGGATACAGAGGGACCTAGACAAATTGGAGGATTGGGCCAAAAGAAATCTGATGAGGTTCAACAAGGACACATGCAGAGTTCTGCACTTAGAAAGGAAGAATCCCATGCACTGCTACAGGCTGTGGGACTGTCTAGCTAAGCAGCAGTTCTGCAGAAAAGGAGCTGGGGATTACAGTGGACGAGAAGCTGGATATGAGTCAGCAGTGTGCCCTTGTTGCCAAGAAGGCCAATGGCATTTTGGGATGTATAAGTAGGGGCATAGCCAGCAGATTGAGGGACGTGATCGTTCCCCTCTATTCGACATTGGTGAGGCCTCATCTGGAGTACTGTGTCCAGTTTTGGGCCCCGCACTACAAGAAGGATGTTGATAAATTGGAGAGAGTCCAGCAAAGGGCAACAAAAATGATTAGGGGTCTGGAACACATGACTTACGAGGAGAGGCTGAGGGAACTGGGATTGTTTAGTCTGCAGAAGAGAAGAATGAGGGGGGATTTGATAGCTGCTTTCAACTACCTGAGAGGTGGTTCCAAAGAGGATGGTTCTAGACTATTCTCAGTGGTAGAAGAGGACAGAACAAGGAGTAATGGTCTCAAGTTGCAGTGGGGGAGGTTTAGGTTGGATATTAGGAAAAACTTTTTCACTAGGAGGGTGGTGAAACACTGGAATGCGTTATCAAGGGAGGTGGTAGAATCTCCTTCCTTAGAAGTTTTTAAGGTCAGGCTTGATAAAGCCCTGGCTGGGATGATTTAATTGGGGATTGGTCCTGCTTTGAGCAGGGGGTTGGACTAGATGACCTCCTGAGGTCCCTTCCAACCCTGATATTCTATGATTCTATGATCTTCTATCTCCTTTAAATTGATGTGTCAGGCTCCTGAGTGCGATCTAGTTTACATTACCTCCTTAAACAAGGATGTGTCTTTCATACTCTTCATGCTACATAAGCCACTCTTCAGGAACTCCAGAAGAGAAGTAAACATTCAATTATGCCTACCTATGAGGGGAAAAAAATCTGGGGTTCTTTTTAAACTCACATTTGGAATAATTTTCTAATAACTGCTTTGAGAACATAGCTTTGTCTCCTGGGTCAGACTGATCTGTTCTGTTTGCTTCACTTGAAAACTCAGTAAAAGAACTTTAAAGCCTTTGACTGAGTTTTTAATATTTATGTTTATTTTTGTTCCATAATCAAAATAGCCTTGTACACACTAAATGGAGAGCCTATTTAAGAATAACTCCCAAGGGAAACAATCACTCCTATTAACTATCTTCTAATAAGTAATTAACACATATTATACTTACTTGTCAATATTTCACTGGGCTAAATAGCCAAGTGGGAAAGGGGTCCTGCTTCTATATGCGTTCTTGGGCAGGAAGAAATAGATAACTAGAACAGAAAAGGAGAGAAGAGGTAATGGCAAAAGGAGAGAGACGGGGAAAAGACGGGAGGAATGGGAAGAAGAGAAAATTCCCTTCTCCCTTCCACCTGATCATCTCTCCTTTTTATCCCCCTTCACTTCTTTACCTTTTCCTTTCCCATGTCTTGATTTCTCCCTTCCCAAACCTCTCATCTTTTCCATCTTCCACATTCCTAAACTGAATCCACTTCCTCCCTTTTTTCCCCAAACCACCTTCTCTAAAGTCCAAGGATGAAACCCTGCCTCATTGAAGTCAGTGGCAAAACTCTCACTGACTTCAATAAGGACCAGGATTCTACCCAAATCTCAGAAACTTTTCTAACTTATATAAATGAACACTGCCATAAACTAAACTTTCTCAAACTCCATCATCTGGATAAAGTTTCCACTCAGTTCTCATGTGCAATTCAAGATATTGGTTTTGAACCCAAAGCCCTTCATGGTCTATGTCCCAGCTACTTTAGAAATTGCCTCTCTCTTTGCATTTTACGCTAAAGTTATGAACAGCTGAGATGCTCAAATTTTAAGGCCTTAGAGTTGAATGTCTGGGGGTTGGACATCCCCAGTGGATGACATGGGGGAAGCAAATTCCACTCATCTGACAAAACCCAAAGTTGCTAATCTTCCGAGCATATTGCCCATCTATTTCCCCAGATTTTGCCGAAGGGGTTGGATGTTGCTTTATTTCAGCATGTGTATGTTGAGTGCCTGTTGCATTGCTAACATTTTGTCAACACTGGAGAGACTGAGAGGTACTGTAGTGTTCAGAAATTCAATTATAAACCTAATTTATCAGGGGTATAAACTACAGCTGGACAAATTCACTCCCAACAAGTTTATTGCCCAGATGCAAGTTTCTTGGCAAAATTTCACCCTCATTAATTCTGGCTGTTCTGTGTTTTACTAGGGTGGTCTTTTCTAGATTTTCTCAAAGAGAAACAGATACCGCGCAATGGCTGAGTCCAAAAGAACATCACATTTTGATTCAATTACCTGCTAGTATTTTACCCTTAAATTAGGTGTGGGATGTCAAAGTAGCTAACAGACTGAAAAGCAACACTTTATATACACACCACATCACCGAATATTATTTTGCATGTGATTGAGATTTTCTTTAAAAATGAAATAATTAAAAAAAAATCTGTAAAACAGGTTATATATGATGAGTGCAAATTTTGTTCAATATATTTGGAGGCAACTTGGTATATGGGTTAGAGCAGGGGACTGGATGTTGCAAGCTACTGATGATTATCAGGTGTCTGGGGCAGGTATCGTCTTGTGGTTCTATATTTGTACAACGCCTAGCATAGTGAGATTGTGGTCCATGATTGGAAATCCTAGTCACCACTGTAATAAAATAAATAATAATAATAAACTCCAGGCTCCATACACAACTCTGCTACAAACTCATTGTTGGTCTTTGGAAAGTCATGATCAGCCTGTGCATCACTTTCCCCACTCTGTAAAATAATGCACATATTTATAAAGGGCTTTGTGATCCTTGAACAAAAGGCCTGACATATATGCAAAATATTATTAACATCTTCCTGCCACTACTTGTATATTGCTCTCAAAAGTTAAGAAAAGCCAGAATTAAGGCTGCCTATGCAATACTAATTAAGCTTCCTGGTGTCTATGAATTATGATATAGTATTTAACTACATGATCACATACTATCTTTTCCACAGGACTCCTGTGCTCGGGGTGGGGGCAGCGCGGGGAGCCCCATGGCCCCCTGCCTAGGAGCCGGACCTGCTGGCTGCTTCCAGGGCACAGCACTGTGCCAGCCAGCACAGGTAGGGACTAGCCTGCCTTGGCGCCGCAGAATCGCCGACGGGACTTTTAACGGCCCAGTCGGCAGTGCTGACCGAAGTCGCCAGGGTCCCTTTTCAACCGGGTGTTCCGGTCGAAAACCGGACACCTGGTCACCCTATAACAAACATACTACTACTCTGTGTAGTTGCAGCCTGTGACTGCCCTGGGCTGCTTTGTTTCTGCCTCCAGTAGGGAGAGCATCACAGAAAATCCAAAGACTGCATAAGGAGTGTACAGAAAGTGTGGCATCTCTACACTTCCTGGAGGATTTACTTTATCGCACAGTAATCTGAAAAACTGTGTACCAAAGGACAGTTCCATATGAACCCTGCCTCATTCTATTTTGTGTACATATCATGCAGGATGGCTTGTTCTGTTGTTCAGAAAATAGCAATGCAAGACACATTTTATCTATTTTCTTCAAAACAAAAAAATCCCCAGAAAATTCCATAAAAAAGAGATTAAAAGAATGTAAAAGTTGCAACATGAAGCTATCAAAATTCTGGAAATGTCAAATTTAATGTTACTTGAACAATCTTACGTCTGCTACCTTGTTCATATGTATTGCAATAAAACTTTGATTTATATTACACACAAAAAATTATATCAAACAAACATTATTAAGGTTGAAAAGTGAAACTCTCAAAAGTTAAGAAATGCCAGAATTAAGGCTGCCTATGCAATATTAATTAAGCTTCCTTGTGTCTATGCATTCTTTGTGTCTATGCATTATGATATAGTATTTAACTATATGATCACATACTATCTTTTCCACAGGACTCCTGCTTCATCCACTGCACAGGATGGATGGTGCTCACTTAATGAGCTGAGTCATTCATAAATATTAATTAATTTATTTCTTCAACACCCTTGTGCGATGAGGAGATATTATCATCCCCATTTACAGATGGGGAACTGAGGCACAGACATATTAAGGTCAAAAGTATCCACTAATTTGGGCTTCCCAATTTGAGATGCCTAGGGCCTGACTTTTCAGAGTATTAAGCACTATATATCACTTAATGTGTTCAAAGTGCAGCTTCCAGTGACTTCAGCTGCAGCTGAATTTCTGCAAATCAGATTCCCAAGTTTCAAGTCAGGCACCCAGATAATGAGGAACACACAATTAGTGATATACCCAGTGATATACCCAGAATCACACAGGAACTCTGTAGCACAGACAAGAATGGAATCCAGTTCTCCAGGGCAGCATTCAAATGCTTTAACCATGAGACCTTCTGTTCCTGCAATCTCCTACTTCATTCATTACACACTTTTCAAATTCTGCAACAAATGAGTATGTGCGAGCTGTGAATTTTCAAACGCTTATAAACTGGCCAAATTTGTGTGGATTTTCACAGGGATGTGTGTAAAAGGCATCTCGCTGATTCTGAGGCCACACCTCTCCCCTCTTGCCGCCAAATTTCAAGTCCCTGCTCCAAAGCATCAGGGAGCTAGGGCTTTTCAAAGAAAAGGTCACCAGAATTTTTTTTTATCATGGGAAAAACAATATATTTTCTCCCCTCTATCATCACCATTGGAAACACCTCAAGCATTTCAGGTGAAAATTTCCAGAAAAATTCAGCCTGAGGCAAACATGCAGCACAGAAAATTTCAGCTCAGATAGTTAAAGTTTAGTTAAGTTATAAGCAATTGAAAGCACTATCTTATAATGGGACGTGTTGGGCAGATTTAATAATAGACAGTGCTACCAGCCCTGCCTGTACTGACCACAAAAGGCAACATTTTAATACCCATACTCATGTTGAATTGTACCTTATTCCATAAGCGCAGTCTCTTCGGGGAGAAAGATACCATTCAATGTGAGTAAGGGTATCAGAATCTGGTCCTTACTATTTTTCCCCAGAATACCTGCCTCACTCAGTGAACAGGCTGGATGGTGAATGAGACAGGATGAACAGTAAAGAAGAAGTTGGACTGTGTCTAGTGACTGAGGCAAAACTGGGCCCATACACCGGGCACCTGATAAAAACCTAGCGAAGTCAATAGAAAAGCTCAGATTGACTTCCGTGGGCTTTGAATAAGTTCCTAAACAAATGGACTAATGAAAAGCTGCCTTATTCACGGAGCAATGTCTATCCTATGCACTGAATGAGGCAAGGGTCCTGTGGAAAAAACAGTATGTGACCATGTATGCATCAAAGAGTACATCCTAATGCATACACACAAGGGGGCTAATTAAGGTTGTACAAGCAGCTCGAAATTTGGCATTTAGTGACTTTTGAGTACTTCACTTTGGAACCTTAACTACTTTTTAATAAGAGTTTTTTAATGGAAAAACTCTCAATGTATATACAATGTAAGTGAAAGGTCAAGGCTTTCCTTATTGGCTATTTCAATTCACTGCTAAAATATTTAAATAAATTAACAGGCAAGTCAATCCAGCTTTTGTTCTTTGTGAGGAAAGAATATATTAATAAAATCTCTTGTTCAGTAGAAAAAAATTGCATTTTAGCATCCTTACCAAAAAGATTACTTTCTCAAAATAAGTTACTAGTTCTCTGTTTCTTTCTACATAGTTGGTAATTAATTTGCTGCTGTTGTGCATAGAACTTAATTTAGAGTAAATAATGCCACTGTCACTTAAATACATGAATGACAAAAAGAAGTCAAACTCTGTAGTTCTGTAATTCTTATGTAATGACAATTAATGAAATGCTATTTTCCACTAGGAATTATTTTAAGCATTAAATAAAGGAGTTATTGTTCCTTTTAAGATTTACTCTCATCATCAAACTGCATCTCTCTTATTATCTGAAATATAATTAGAAGAAGACTTTAAAAAAACATCCAGACAATTCTTAATTACATCTTCTTTTCCATTCTTGTTTGAGAGTTGACAGCAATCACTACAGAAACTCACAACGAAGTAGGACTGAGTGGATTTGTAGGCTCTAAAGTTTTACATTGCATTCAAAAATAAAAGTTATTTTTTGTACATAATTCTACATTTGTAAATTCAACTTTTATGATAAAGAGATTGCACTATGGTACCTGTATTAGGTGAATTGAAAAATACTATTTCTTTTGTTTTTTATAGTGTAAATATTGGACACTTTGTATTCTGTGTTGTAATTGAAATAAAAATATTTGAAAATGTAGAAAATATAAAAAACTATTTAAATAAATGCTATTCTATTATTAACAGTGCGATTAATCACACAATTAATCGCGACAGATTTTTTTAATCACGCAATTAATCACAATTAATTTTTTAATCGCTTGACAGCCTTACAAATTAGGTTATTACTAGTTTTTTTCTTTTTTACATACAGAGGTAGCAACATTATAGAAACATTTAATGAATCTAGCCTCACTGTTGTGATATAGACATTATTATTACCCTGATTTTGCAGATGGTGAAATGGAGGCACACAAGTAATTTGCCCAAAGTCAAAAGCATATCAATCCTAGAGTTAGGAATATATCCCAGAACTCCTGACTCCCAGACTGATGTTTTAACTGCTAGACCACACTTTTACAAAAGCCTAGGTTTATTAATGTTAACACAAGATTTAACTTTTATATTCCCCGAACAATGTTTACTGCACATATACCCTACCAGCACAACAGCATTAACAGTGTTGAGAAATGCTACATAAAGCATGTCACATATGTAATGTGATCCAACTATGAAAACCTTTTTAATTTCCGGAATTATGGTATTAAAATTTTAAGCCATTATGTTGCATTAATACACTCTTTGCATAAAACTGTAATTATATAGTTTCAAATTACTTCATCTAATGAAGTTATTTGTAAGTAATTTGCTGCAACAAACTGTGAGAATAAAAGAATTAAGAACTCAGAATGGGTATTCCCAATTCCTTAAAGTTAATTTTTGTCAAAATACACTGTGGGTGTTTCAAACAAGCATAGCTATCCATAACTCTATACCTCTACAACTAGACATATATGAATAACGTCCACAATTACCTCAGATAAGAAATATGTATAAGGGATGTAAACTCTCCTCATGCTTTACGGTTTGAAGAAGCTTCCCCTACGAGCAGATTATTCCATACTTCTTGTGACAAAGTTCCTCCTCTACCTTGGTGGGTCCTGCGCTTATTGGCGGATTTTGCTTGCCTCAGAGATTCACAGTAGCCCTCAGTTTGGCCACTTTCGTGGCTCACATCTGCCGTTCATTCCGATAACTCATCACTGGCCAGCATGGGGAAAAGGAAGGAGAACAATTCCCACAGTCTCTGCTGGTCCACCTAGTGGGTCGGGGGCCAGGCCAGGGACCTTCCCCTCTGGTGGGACCCACAGTCCAAGTCAACTCTTCCTGTATCCAATAGGGAGTTGGGGGGACCCGGGCCCACCCTCTACTCCGGGTTCCAGCCCAGGGCCCTGTGGATCACAGCTGTCTGTAGTGTTTTGTGTAACACCTGTGTGACAGCTACAACTCCCTGGGCTACTTCCCCATGGCCTCCTCCCAACACCTTCTGTATCCTCACCACAGGACCTTCCTCCTGATGCCAGATAGCATTTGTACTCCTCAATCCTCCAGCCGCATGCCCTCTCTCTCTCTCAGCTCCTTGCGTGCATCTCACTAACTGGAGTGAGAGTCAAGGTGTCCTGATTAGCCTTAATTAATTCTAGCAGCTTCCCAATTGGCTACAGGTGTCCTAATTAGCCTGCCTGCCTTAATCAGTTGTAGAAAGTTCCTTAGTGTTCTGGAATAGTCCCTGTTATTTTACCCAGGGAAAAGGGACCTGCTTAACCTGGAACCAATGTATCTACCTTCAACCACTCTTTTGTAGCTATCTGTCACATTGTCTATTATGGGGTTTCTTACACTTTCCACTGAAGCACCTGTTACTCGCTATTATCGGACAGAACAATGCACCAAATGGACCACTGGTATAATCCGGTACAGAAATTGCTATGTTCCTCTCAATTTATTTTCCATAAACATGCTTTTCAGTTTACATATTTCTAAGGATGCAAATATAATCAAATCAATAGAGTTACACGTTTGACTTGATATTCATGTATTATTAACCCAACAAGTCTTCACCATCCTCTCAATTTCCTCTCCAGGTCCTATGATATGTTGCACACCAATGGCTCGGTGGCAATACATGCAATTATGATGAGAGAGTTCCTCAGTTATCAAGCATGTCTTTTACCTTTGTTTCCTGTTTTGTATGAACATCTTAAAATATCCATCATCAAAACAAAACTAGATAAATAAAGTTACATCTGTGCAATTATCCCACACAGTAGGTAGGAATTTACTACAAGTACTTTATCTACAATGTTTATTTAATCCATCCAGTCAGCAGTCTCAAGACTGATGAGATCTGCTTTGATGCTTGTTCATGCCTGACAGACCTAAAGCTTCATATTTGTTATGCTGCAATAAAACAGATATTTGATGCTGGAATGTGGATGGCAGTGATTTTTTTTAAGTTTCAGCAAATGTTCATTTTGGCCCCCAAAAATCAAATAGAAATAGATAGGGTTTTACTAGAAAAGAACTCTGCCCCAATATGTATGTGTTATTTAATTTAAATTAAAGGTAATATTTACTTTCTTTAATGGAAAAAACTACAAGCACAAGTTCTGAGTAATACAACCTTTCTCCCCAACACCCCCACACTCCCACCCCATAATTCAAACTAATAGGTTCCTTGATTCAAATAAAGAAGTTGGATATGAAACAATCTTGTAATCTTCTTGTAACTACTGGACTGTACTGGTGCTTGTGCATGAGACAAAGAATGAACTACTGTTATTACAGGAGAGAAAACAGAATGCAGGAGAACTAAAAGGAGAAAGGAAAGCTGTAAAACACTGGGGAAGATTGTCAGCTGGTATATATAGCTCTACCTCCACAAACATCAATGGAGCCGCGCCAATTTACATCAGATAAGAATCCAGCCCACCACAGGGCCATCTCCACTGACAAAAGGATTTGACTAAATGTTACATTGTTTTACAGAGGACATATTTGTCTAATAGTGCAGTGAGTATGTTAAATTCAGTAAAATTGCCAGTTCATTTATTCATTTCTTTGTGTATGTTTTAGAAAGCCTTAGTCAATATTTACAATGCATTCAGATGATCACTTCAGATGAAGTAAATAGCTCTTTATTATATCTATTTTGCAGCTGGGGAAACTCAGGCACAGAAAGGTTACTGATTTGCCCAAGGTCACAGAATGAGTGAGGGAGAGAAGCAGGACTGCACATAGGAGTCTGACTTCCCAGTGCACTGCTCTTAAAAAAGTTTTTTTTTTCCCTCTGAATCAGGGTAAGATGTTGATGTTTCCAAATTTTTGAGCTCTAGATTCACAGAATCACACAGAGATCCCAATGTAAGAAAACTACAAGGTTAACTGGAAGATCTGAATTTACTGATCTTTTCTCTCTTTAAATCAACATAGGCCATGCAGGAAAGCATGGTAGATTTTCACAACTGCATATTAAGCATTGCACACTCATTAAATATTATGACTGATTACTGTCTGCACAGAAATCCTGGTGTACTGAACTAGTGATAAAAGATCAGGAGATTTTTGGTTAGAAAAAAATCCCACAGCAACTCTTCAAAGAAAACAGGCTGCCAAATAACCAACCAACACACCTCGCTTCTCCCCACCCCCAATAAAGCAGGAAAAGGGGCTCTAGATCATCAGAACTCCATGTTCCATATGCTCTATGACAAAATAACTCCACTTGCCTAAATATGTTGGCAAGAAAGAAAGCAGTGTTAGGAGTCTAGCAGAGGAGAAAGGGTGTTACAGGATAGGAGGAATACCCCAGTTTGGCATATTCTGGCTGTGTCAAGTATAATATACTATTATCATCATGGCTTAGGGGTGCTACTATATTTGCTCAGGCTGGTAAATTTTCTTAACTATTTTGCAACATTGTTTTAAAGGGTTAATAAAAAGTAAGACAGGAAAAAGCATTCAATAAAGCACAAAGAGGTAAATCACCCCAGAAACTCGTAATGATCTGTGAAGGTACCTGTGAGAACCAGCAGTAAACTCTCCCTTACTACTGTGAGTTTTACCAGTGAAAGGAAGGTATAATGCTATTGCTCTATTTGTTAAATAGTACCCATGAAAAGAAAGCTGGGTCTGATTATTTCAGGAGTACCAGTTAAAGCCATCTGATGCTCAGTGACCATCCAAAAAGCAGTTACAACCTTCAAGAGACTGAGAGTCACTAAGGCACATCTCAAGACCTATAAATATAATAAGTAGTAATTAAATTGTATTTAATAAATAGTTGTCTTCTACCTGTCATGTTAAAGCTCAGCTGAGTGATAACTCTGCTGTTTTAGCACATTTTTAACTAGATGGTGTAAGATAGTACACCTCGAAACAAAAGTGTACCACATTCACCTATTACCAGTCTATTTCCAATATGGCATGTTTTATTTTTATTGTCTAGTAAAATGTTTTTTCTAAAACTGTGTGGGAGGGGGTGCAGATGCAGTTTTGAGCGACTACATCTCACAGAAGCTCCAAGACAGGGTGCCTTATGTTTCACAATCCATCCAATTTTTACCAATCTAGCCCCTGGTCCTGCAATGAGAACTAGTCAGCCAGACCCCTGCACCAAGGTGGAGACCAGCTGAGCTCCATGCAGGTGCAGGGGTCCACCCACATGGAGTGATTTGCTTTAATTATTAAGGTCCTGATCCTGCAATTACTCAGAGCTGAAGAACTGTTATACCTGAGACTTAAAATATACAAAAATTAAAAATGCCATGTGGCAGGGCAGGGGTAAACCCCTTTAAGGCCCTGCCAAACTGTTGGCTGCAGCCTGCTCTCTAGCCAAAAGGCCAGGGGTAGAGACATAGCTATTCAGCAGGGAGCCCAGCTGCAAGCCCTAATGAGGGCTGGCTCAGAGGAACATGCTGAGCTAAGTGCTGACAGCTGGGCTGAGGCATGAAAGAGCTATAAAAGCCCTGGGCATACCTCAGTGAGGGGCTAGCCTGTGAGGAGACAGGAGGGTAGTATTGCTGTCTCTTTACCAAAGAAGGAAGCCTTGAAAGCTGGGAGACCCTGGGGAGGGTCTGTGGGGCACTAGCTGTTGGGGGATCTAGGAACTGTATGAACACTGTAAATAAAGACACTTGGGTGATCCAGCAAAAGAAGGCGTGGAAGATTCTTTATTATACCAGCCTAAACACAGGGCGTAGGCTCAAGAGGGAGAAAGCCTGTGGGGACCCTGTGACATGCCAAAACAGAATAAAAACAAAAAAACTATTCTGCTCCACAAGCCAGCGCTCTGCAGGCAGTCTGCCCAGAGCCATCTTTTTTGACTGCAATGCAGGATAATCTTGCAAAAATGTCAAGACACTGGAATAGACTATGCTGCTTTATCTCTGTGGTAAATCACAAATGCTAAATCAGATAAACTACAACCCAGACCCGAAAAAGAGCTCTGTGTATCTCAAAAGCTTCTCTCTCTCTCACCAACAGAAGATGGTCCAATAAAAGATATTACCTCATATACCTTGTCTCTCTCACAACCTTTTGTCTCAAGCAGTGAGGACAAACAGGAAAAATATGTCTATGCAACTCATCAACCTGGACTCCAACATCTATGTTCTTGAAAAGTGACTGGAAAGTATAAATCAATAAGTAGCAAATACTGATTTCTGAAAGTCAAACAGAAATACCAGAGACCCAACTCCTTTCTGGGAATCTTTGGATACCTAGGTGTACCAGGGTGCTGGTGCAAAAGCACCTAATTAGCCCGTGCCCAGTCAGCTCCAATCAGGGGAAACAGATTGGGGCTGATGGAAAAGGCCTGATACCGGCCTGAGGATTGGCAAAACCTGCTGGCCTGAGAAGCCAAGAGTTATAAAGGCTGGGAGAGAGCCAGAAGGCAGGGGTAGCAAGGGAGAAGTCAGTCAGTCAGGGAGGGAGCTAGAGGCTGACTGCCTGTAAAGCTTGTATGTAGATGGACACTGGTGGCGGGACAACCTTAAGTAAATAAAGACACAGGTGTTGCACAACCCTGAAGTGCCTCTGAGCCTTTCTGGGGAGAGCAAGCGGGCCCCAGGAAGAGGGGTGTGTCATGAACACTGTTACACCTGGATTCCAGCTGGAAAAGAGAGAGGGTCCAATCACTTATATGGAAAAAAAGACATGTGTGTCTTTTTAGAATTAACTCTTAAAGAAGATCCAGTCTACATAAAGAAAAGCTATTGCATACCGCTACCTTGGAACCCGGATAACCCCAGACCGGGTGGTACTGTGATCTTCACACTGATTAAATCAGGCAGGATTTTGCATGCAGCCAGACAAAAGCAAAATATCAATCTAGATGGGTTTTATATTCCAGATATTAGTGTAAGGATAAAGAAAAGTGAATACTGTTGAACAGTCCTTTCTGGAAAAAAAAAAAGCACAAACATGTTGTTATAACCCATTATGTTGTGGGTTCTCAAAAAAATAAGTGATATCTGTTTTGGGCAGGAGCGGGGGGAATGGAGTGTAAGGAGAATGACAGGCTAATCTGTGGATGAGCATGGCAATGTGGAATCAGAAAATCTTGTTTAAACTTTGTGATAAATGTATCCTGACGGTTTATTTACTATATTTTGGATATATTTGCTACTATTGTGTAATATTAAAATTTCCTGCAAGGAAAGGTCCTCTACTTGGACTCATAAAAGCATTAATATTTTAGGAAGTCACTATTATACTAAGAATAGGAAGAACATTTTCTTGATCACAACTTTAGAATTAACAAAGTGAAAATGTAGGATGTTATGTTATAATGGAAGAGTCTCCCTAGAGATCAAATGATCTAAAGCAGCAAGAGGTTTCTATACTTTTTCATATAATTAGATAAGTCCATTTACTTTTTGTTATGTAAACTGCGGTAGTTGACCTATTACTTAAATAGATGGGTCTTCAGCAGTTTTCAGGATATCACTGGAAAGACAACTTTGTATACACTCTCCCTCATAAAAAGACTTCTATTAAGGACAGTCATACTGTTAAGTTGCTCTGTGTCATACCTTAAGAGAATAACACCTCTTTGTAAACTCCCCACCTACCACCACTATCAATATAACAGTACTCATCAGGATTTATAGTGAGCACCAACTGTAAAGTAACCAAGGAAGTGGAAGTGAATGGCCCTTGTAAAAAATGTCATTCAATGTAGCATCTTTAATACAAATTTCACAAAACATGGCTTAATTACTGTGACTCGGGAACCTTTGTGGCAACTGGGAGAGGACATAGGGGGTGGAGAGTTTTACAGGGAACCCCTGGATCAAATATATGCACAATAATTCACCAAAAGGTGGCATGTTAAGTGTCAACGGAGAGCCAGTAGCCCACCGGTCATCATAATCATTATTAAGGCTACAATTCAGTCATAGGTATTTTTAGTAAAAGTCATGGACAGGTCACGGGCAATAACCAAAAATTCACGGCCTGTGTCCTGTCCATGACCTTTACTATAAATACCCCTGACTAAATCTTAGTTGGGGGGGCCCAAGGTGCCGCTGCTGCTTGAGGAGTCCCTGGGGCCAGCTGTGCAATGCAGAATTTGCTCAAAATTAATGTTCCCAGCAAAACTCTCTCTTTCCTGCAGAATTAGTGGCTTCCACCAAAATGCTTCCTTTTGGAGGAAATCAAAAAATTCAGCCCCGTGCATGGCGGGGCTGTCAGAGAGTCCCAGCCATACATGTGGCTGACAGAGGGGGCCCCAGCCGAGCAACATTTCCTGAATCTTTAGGTCGTGGTTTGGGGCTTGCACTCCATTCTGCATCTGGTCATCTCTATATAGCAAAGACACCAGCTCTGGTTTCTTAAGATGAGCAGTTGGCAAGCATACGTCCACAAACTGATCTTTCTTATGGACTTTATAATTCATGCTTGTTCCCCATCTTTCCCGAATAGTCTAAAAGATCCACTCTGCTTTAGGCTGAAGAGTAGAGGTTTGTTTCCTTGTGAATGCCTCCTTTAAAACTTTGCCCTCTGCCATACTGAACCCAAAGTTTCAAAGGAGGCTTTTGCATGGAAATCAATATGTCATTACTTGGCCCAGGCCCCTCTGCATGGACATCAGTCTGTTGAGAATGGACCCAACTGTTGGATCCCACATGTTCCTAAGCCAGCTGTGTCTGGGCAGAGCCAAGCTTCTAGCTCTGGGTCTCTAAGGCACATTCCCAGGGTGACCCCCCCTTGCATGAGCCTTTCCTTGGGAGATGGGACTCAACTGTCCTGTCATCCCCAGACCCTGGAACCAGTGTCTCAGACCTCCTGAGTCCCCTCTAGTTGTTTATAACATGCTCCCTCAGAGAGTTTCATGTAGGCTGTGGTCACGCTGGGATTCTAGTTTAACCCCTTCAGGGACAATGTGATAGGAAGGCAAGGGGGACAGATTTAGCAAAGGAATTTCTTACCCCCTGTTACTTTACTCTTAAAGAGGACTAGAGAGTTACAGACATTTTTTAAAATAACAAGTCCTGGGATGCACTGATTTCACCCCACTTCTAGTCTAATCTCACCCCTTCTGAGAGTCCAAGGTCTTGTTAGTGTTTCAGACTGGGTCTCTCCTGCCTCTCTCTCTCAAGCCAGTTCTTCTTGCACATGGCAGAGGTTGGTTCCCTTTCAGAGAGAAACACATCTCCTTAAACACTGTGTATGTCTCCTTTTGCTATGTGCCCAGGTTGATAAACTCCAGTCCCTTCCGCCCAGTCAGGCTTCTGTGTAGAGAGTTCATTGTTCCATGCTGTTGGGCCAGCAGTTAAGATACAATGAAAGCTGAAGGCCCTGCTTAGATTACTCTGTGATGGCTTCTCAGTCACAGTCATTCAATTAGGCATCAAGCATATTTCCTGGGCAGGGCAGCTATCTGGAATGCAGCATAACAGACTGACCTATCAAGGTCAGGCTGGTTTTTCAACACAGAATATAAAATGGTCAGCACACAAAATAGAAGACAGGGTACAAAAATAGAAGTCATAATCTGATACAGATATAACCCACTGCATCACAGGAAGTTTTAAACAAGCAGCAGTCTATTGTTCATTCCTTCTGCAAGAAAAAAAGACCAGAATTTCCAGACCTCTTCTCCGAGTTTCCAAACACAAGCCTTTGGAGGAAGAAGGAAAGTGCTCGAGGCAGAATCTCTAAAATAGGCTTTGAACAATGTGTGTCTGGTTCCTTCTTTCCTCAGGGAAGAGGGGGGAAAAGGTAAACCCTAACAGTCTTTAAATAAACTCCCAGTGATTTAGAAGTATCTCCTCTTTGGACAGTTGTCTCCCTACAGCACATCTATCAAGCTGTCCAGCCCCAGCAGTCAATTTCCTCTTCCTTTTAATTTGGAGGATAAAGGGCGAGGGTTTCTGGTCGAGGATTCCAAATAACCCTTCCATCTTCACATAGCCTGGAACAAGGATTCCTAATCCTTTTAAACTCCTGGCCTCACGCAGGCATAATGCACGAGCACATACATCCCATTTCTGTACTAATGAGCTTTTCCCCTTTATATTTGTTATATTTGTAGGTATGGGCTCAACTTCTCAGCTGCTCCATAGATCCCTGGTTCAAAATAATCTTCAGGGGTAGAACTAAGCTGTTTCAAAGCTATAGGCAGGAATGAAAGAAAGTGACTGCCCCATTACAATGTTGCCATATCTCATGATTTTATCACGAGTCTTGTGAAACTTGTTTTTTTTCTTAAAACTCCAGCTCCTGAGGTCATGAGAATTTCATCTTTCATATATTTAAAAAATAACTTTCTAGCCCTTTTGATTTGGAGAAAAGCTCAAATATGACTCAAGCGTAACCAGAAGTCTCAAAAACCAGAAGGCAGAGAAAAGGAAACCCACATTTACTATTTTTAAACATCTCACGATTTTCAAGCCAATGTCATAATTTTGGGGGACCTGACAAACGCTTTTTGACTGCTTAGGTTGGCAATACTGTCACTAACTATAGAAAGCACTGTTTCTGAACGTTGCCAAAGTCACAGCAATGTAAAGTATCCATCTGGCCAAAGCTTTTAGCTTCAATTCACAAGTCCTCAAAAACAGCAAAAAATTGAAAGAAAACTGAGAACTGCTTCCCTTCCACGTTCTCGGCACTGAGTTTCAGAAGGGAGCAAATACAGGACTGCATAGCATATGTTAAAAAAATAAGGTGGGATCTACATGAGATTTTATATTGAACACATACTCAGTTTTTCATATTTTGTCAAATGAAAAACTATCTGAGCCAAGGAATTCTCTATTTTGAGTTCAGTTTTTCTAAAACATTACAGCCAGGCTGCATGTTTGGCAGATGCCTGGTGGAGCAGGGAAGAGAAATTCACACACACACATATGTCACAGCTGTGGAGTTCCTTCAGAACCACCCCAAAGACACTCCTTCAGTCCAATGGCTGAAGTACAGTCCCATGCCTCCACACAAATCCCGCCACTGGAGGATCCCTCCATGATAGAATGCACCCCTGTATTCACACCCTACACACATTATAATAATTTTTGTACAAGGCATATCTTATGAGGTCTCATTTATAAACTCTTGATTTACTGATCAATAATATCACGACAAAATGCATGTAGCAGTGTTATATGTGAAATTATAAACACAAGCTGAGATCCTGACTAAAAGCGTGTTTTCCAGATAAGTCTGGGGAGTGGGCAAACCAGTTCCTGGGAGACAAAGGACAAGCTGACACCACAGCCAGGTGTAAACAAGGTGGATGCACCATTACCTGCTAAGTGGCCACTCTTTGCCAGGAAAGGGGACAGAGGCAAAAATCTACATCTTAGCAAAGAATGAGCATGGAGTTCCCTTCCAGAAAAGGCGGCCTGTGACCTTGCTCCCAGCTGGAAATGCTTCTTGAATGGGGGACAGGACAATAAAAAGAAGGGGCAGACAGCACAAGACACCCTCCTCTATCTCCCTGCCCATCATATTCACTGGCCCTGAATAGACAAAGGAAACAGCCATTGGACTGTGGGAGATGGGTCCTGATCTATATTGTTTGGTCAGTAAGATGGCTGAAAGCATGTGGTGAGAAAACTGCTCTGAATCTAATGTTGTTTGTTAAGTTAAGCACGAGTAAAATGTTTTACCTTTATTTTTCTTGTAACCATTTCTGACTTAGATGCCTCATTACTTGTACTCACTTAAAATCTCTCTCTACATAGTTAGTAAACTTGTTTTACTGTTTTATCTAATTCAGTGTGTTCAAATGGAAGTGTCTGGGTAACTCCATTTGGGGTAACAAGTTGTGTGCATGTTATTCCCTAGGAATAATGGACTTAATATACTTGTGCTGTCCAGGAGAGGGCTGGGCAGGGCAGGACAGGACAAGACATACATTTCTGGAGGAATATCCAGGCCTGGGGGTGTATTGGGGTCCGCCTGTGTTGGATCATATTAAAGAAGTTCTGTATTAAAATCACAAATGAGTTTGATTCCCCATAGTTTAAATTCCAGGATATTACTAATTAAGAGGTCTCTTGGTTTTTGGTACTGTTTCTCTCCCTCTATGTGTGAAACTTGCAAGCTGCTAATTGCGTTAGTACATTCTAAGACAGAGTCTGTTCTCAAAGCAATTCACACAGAGAGAGACTCAAAGCAATACTCTGTAACAACAGAAACAGCACCCAGAGACTCCCCGCCCTTTTGTTGTATTAACAATTGTGATTAAAATAGAGATAGAGGATGTATGTGGATGGATGCTTGGTGTGGATAATAACTGAATGATCAGGGAGGTGCCAGCCTAAGAATCCAGTGTCCATCGGCTGAAGAAGGCGTCAAGTGGAAATAACCAGAGGACCCCCCGGAGGGCAGACTGGAATCCACCCAACAGCCTCAAGAATGGGAGAACCAAAGAACAAGATAACATCTAGCAGCACGGAGCCGTCAGGAATGTGCTATCTGCTGATTGATTCAGCAACAGCATGACGAAGCAATTCCCATAGACTGGCATAGGAAGAAATTCCTATAAAAATGGACTCTAGAAAGTGAGAACTTTGGGGTCTGATTCTGCAAACCAACTTCCAGGAGCATCAGATGAGCATCTGACAAGGCCCTGCTCCCTCCTCATGTCCAGGCCACCTGGCCAGTGGCTTGGCATGAGCAACTCTAAGGCTGGTAACTATATGATAACAACCTTGCAGAACCTGTGTGTGTGTGTTTGTATGAATGAATGTGTGAATAAATATGAGATTGAATGGAATGTATAGCTATAACTAACTGCTTACTATGATTCTGTCTGTATTCACAATAAATGTGGTATTTTGCCTTTTCCCCTTTAATAAGATCCTGCCGGTTTTTATTTTATTGGTATAACACCTGCAGCATAACCAAGGCTGGTAAGAGCCAAGGTGTGGCTGGCTGGCTGCAGCACCCACACAGACATAGCTGGGAGTGACTTACATGTGGGAGGCTGTTTGTGAACAGTCCAGGTTGGAGGCTATAGCAGCAAGGAGTTGTAAAACGCAGGTTATAAGGTAGGGGTGACACAACTACTCATTAGTCTGGATTGTATCCTCCTAGAGGCAGATTCCTTGGACAGGGCTCAGTGCCTTACCTAGGGAGCATAACTCCTGTGAAAATATTCCCCGTCAAATGGTCCCCTGCTTGTAGAGTGGAACAGCACTGGTTTCACTGTTAGGGAACCTTGAAGAAGAGGGAGTCAGTATAGCCCAATACACCGTAAACTCATTGTACACCAGTTTTCTATTTCTGCATTCAGAGACATTTTGGGTCATGATAAAATAAATGCTAAAGAAATTATATGTGGAGTTAAACAAATGTAAAATCTTTAGTGTGTAAGGAGAGTCTGACGGGCTTGAGAGATTTGAGCTTGTCACAAGCCCTTCCAGTGTTATAGCAGTCATCGCTTACAGATTGGCCAAAATGCCCACAGGAAGGTTAAGCTCTTTCACAGTCCACTGTCTTTGCTAACGGGCCATCAACCCCGTCTGGCTTCTTCACTGTTGTATCTGAAAGGCTGGCTGTGGGTGTTTTCCAGAGTAAGCCCATTTGAAATACAGATCCCTAGTCAATATTCATAACTTCAGATACAAAAATGATACATGCATACAAATAAGATAAGCATATTCAGCAAATCATAACTTTTCTAATGGCACCTCACATGACTCATCTTGTACAAAATGCATCATAATTATGCCATAATTACATCATAATAATATCACTGTGAAGAATATGGGGTACAGTGTCACAGGATAGATGTCGTTCTCTCACATGTATGGTGCTGCCTTTGGGTCACTGAGTAAAATGCTGCAATACCCTCAAGAGCCAAGTCATTGTTAAAGAGAGTCAAATCTAGTCAGTACTTGACTGGGACTCCTGAGAAAATCCCAATATTGCAGGAAATTACTATTATTTGTATTACATCCGTGCCTGGAGGTTACAAATGAATTTGGGACCGCAGGTTGTGCTTAGCACTGAATATACACTCAGCTTACAACCTAAATGGACAAGACAGACAAAGGCTGGGAGAAAATAAGAACTATAAATCCCATTTTACAGATGAGGAAGTGAGGCAGAGAGAGATTAAATTATCTGCTCAAGGTCACATGCAGAAGTCAGTAACAGAGCTAGGAAATGAAGGCAAATCTTTGGAGTCCTCAGTCTTCTTTTGGGTTATTGTAATTAAGCAGGTGGTATTTACATCTGAGTGTATATTGAAACAATATCCTAGTAAGGAATTAAGGGACACTATGTTTTGGAGGTACCATCATTTAGATGTGATACAAACCAAGATCCTGACTATATGTGGTGTTTAAAGATGTTATGATGCATTTAACCAAAAGAAAGGATATTTTAAGCCAGTTTCCAGTTTGATAATTATACTCTGTCCCCCTAAATTCCCCGTCTAGTTTCAGTTGGTTGGAACATTCTTTTGTTACTTCCAGTCCTAACACTTCCTGTAATGCTGACATGTGCTACTAAATAGCTCCAGCATTTCAGCCTAACTGTGGCTCCATTTAGCGGCATTTACAAACATTTTAAAAATGTTTTAGGATCCTAAGAACTATATAAGTGCAACTTATTTGACTGTATCTCTCAATTTTGCATTGATTTCTCAAATTTATAGGGAAATGTAAACACAATTCTAAAATATGTATTTATTTTGACTCATTTTAAAATGTGCTGAATTTTTAATAACAGTGGGATGGGTTCTCCTCTTACTTGTACTGCTTTAACGTTGGTTTAACTCCGCTGAAGTTAAACTTGCTTTTTATGGGGTAAGTGAGAGGCTCCTTTGGCTCACTGAGTGCCTTGTTCCCTTCGTTGCTACCATCATCCTCAATGTTGTCATATACATCTACTTTGGCTGCTATTTTGATGCAACTTAAATTCTTTATCACTTCAGCAAAATTCAGTAGAACAGCATACTGGCTTTTTAAAATCAAGCTGCAGTAAGAGGAGGTTATTTACCTGTATCTGGAGGACATGGTGAGAGAGGATAAAAGGAAGAAAGGACTCACTTCTTCCATACCGCCCATAGTTCCAGAATATTGATGTTCATTCTTGCCTCTCAAGATGTTCATGTTTCCTGTGCCAAGTGGTTGCCCATATGGGCTCTCCAGCTTAGTAGGGACAGTTCCGTAATGATGATCTTGCCCAGTAAAGAGGGGAAAAAGAAGACGCCTACACATATGTGATGAGGATTTGTCCACCATAGGAGAGAAGACAGTACCTTGGCAGAAACTGTCAGCGTGAGGTTCACAGAATGGCAGCTTCGGGAGTAAACCAACTGTAGCCATGTTTGAAGGTAACAAAGGTGGAGTCTTGCAAATGGAGTGATGTAGTTGCACAAGTCCACGAGGCCAAACAGGGACAGACATATTTTGACCTTTACTTGAGGACTGCTTGTGATGTGAGCTATGATATCGTTCGTGGTCCGGAATCTGTCTGTGGGCAAATAGGCTCTTGTAGTGAGAGAGTTCAAAGTTGCCCTGATGAAGTTCAAAGACTAGATGGGGGTAAGAACAGATTTTTCGATGTTCACACTGACTCCCAGTGAGGAAAGGAGAGAGAGCATCATAAAGGTTGACATTAAGGCTTCCTAGAGAGATTTGGTGGCGAGGAGTCAGTTGTTGAGAAATGGGAAGATGAGGTGGCCATGAGGTCTGACATGAGCTGCTACCTCAGAAAATACCTTGGTAAAGATTGAGGGAGCAGTAGCTATCCTGAAGGGTAGTACTCTGTATTGGAAATGGTTGGAGCCCACCACAGCTCTGAGAAATCATCTGTGGGCAGGATGAATATCAACATAACAGCATCCGTCCTTCATGAAGCAATGAACCACATGCCATTTTCTAAAGATGGAATTATTGCTGCGAATGTGACCATGCAAATTTGACCTTGTGAATAAAATGGTTGAAGTGGTGGAGGTTGAGAATTGGTCTCCCCACCCGCCCTTCTTCTTGGGTATGAGGAAGTAAGTTGAGTAAAAAACCTGTCCCTTGATATTGTGGAGGAATACATTCTATTGCTCCTTGGAATACAACAGGGACCACCACTCAAAGAAGAATTAGCTATATTATCCCTAA
Source organism: Chelonia mydas (assembly GCF_015237465.2). NCBI lineage: Eukaryota > Metazoa > Chordata > Testudines > Cheloniidae > Chelonia > Chelonia mydas. The sequence goes on from NC_057850.1 coordinate 114,948,131, forward strand.
ATTACAGTTGACTTTGGTGGGGAGTAGGGAGAGGTAGGGAGGGAAAGCAATTTGTTTCCAAATGCAGCAATATAAAATTCTTAATTGGATGGACAGATCTGTACATAATGCAGCAAGATGTTCATTAATTCAATATTCTTGGGAAATACATTATACTATGGCAAAGTAAGCATTAAAATGAGCAATGTTCTCAAAGACTGTTTGTGAACGCACATACAATATAATTCCTAAAACTACAAATCTTAGACCGATCAAAAACATTCAGCTGAGCTTTTAAGAGATATTAAGGGAACAGCAAGAACTTATTTCAACGACATCAGTGACCTTCATTTTCAATGTTAATGTCCTATTTACCATGATAGCAGCTTAATAACCTTTTAACTGACTAAATGAAATTATATTTCAATGATGCAATATTATTACCATTGCTGAAAACAGGAACACACTGTTCCTTGTACTCATTGTTCTGATGTTTTTATCCCACATTAGAGGGGTCACGGTTAACGTTCAATTTCCCTTGCCCTTCCTCCTGTACACAATAAACATTTCAGTCAATCTAAGCACCAGAGCTTGAAGAGAACTCACATTTCATTTATGAAACAAAATGTTTTACCTTGTCAAAAAACCCTCCTCCAAACTGCAATCATGGCCTCCTTTGTTCAGATTTCCTTTGAAAATTATGCTGTACTCCCATGACAAGTTCCTTGACTCTCTTTATACAGGTAGAAGCTACTTTAGAACACACAATTGTGCAAAATTCTGCTCTCTGAGTTAGCTCCGCTTTGGACGCAGAGACAGTTTAGATAACATTCCAAGATGCCACTGACTCATGTGACCTTGAATGAATTATTTCACCTTTCCTCATCTGTAAAATGGAAATCATAATTACCTTCTTTGTAAAGGACTTTGGAATCTCTGTATGAGAACACTGTACAAATGCTAAGTACTATTATTAAGGGTTAACGCATATACAATATGCTGAAAACACACAAAATGACAATTGTAACAGTCATCACTAGGGCCAGAAGGTTTCAACTCCTGCCACATGACAGGCATATAATCTGTAACCCTGACACATATCCTATGACTGGAGCCAGGATAGAACGATCATATGTAAAGACATGCTGTTATTATAACAATTATCTCTTATTACCCACACATCATATGGCATCAGTCACTAGGTCTAAAATACAGAAACAAAAACTATTGGAAAATAAGAGGCTAAATTAATAGCATATGCAGGTATCCTCTCTACTAGGTCTATAACCACTAAAAGAATTACATTTTTACAGGTATTATTCTCATCATGTATAAGTCAATCAACATCTCTTTCCTGAATAAGCTTTCCTTGCTTTCTTTCTGGCCATCTCTCCCTTAGCTGCCAATCTGAACTCATCTTGGAGTAGATACAGGGAACTCCCTTTTTTGAGGTCTACCTTATGCACGAAAGGACATTGCTCAACCCTCCATGCAAGAGAATATCCTTCTGAAAAAACATTATATAGACTGCTGTCTTGTTCCATTTATCACAAACACTATTTGCCATCTCAATTATTCAGCATAGCTGAGCATGAATATTACATATTGAATCCTTGACAATTCTGTATGCCAGATATTGCTTTCAATTGAAAAAAAATCATGATTTGACTCTTCCATGAAGTTCTTAGACATGTTATTACATATTGTCTTTTCATTAAGGTTTTGGCAGCCCTCTCATGAGTGAGCCACTCTGGGTTAATTCAAACTGTTTAACAGCTGTATCTCAAAAATTTTAAATATGATCACATGCATATGGATGTGAGTGAACTTAAAACAAAAAATGTTTGTGCTACACAGACCTTTATCTATAGAAGTGGTGGGCAACCTGCGGCCCGCATGTGGCTCATCAGGGTAATCCGATTGCAGGCCGCTAGACATTTTGCTGACATTGACCATCCGCAGGCACGGCCCCCCGCAGCTCCCAGTGGCCGCGGTTCGCTGTTCCAGGCCAATGGGAGCTGCAGGAAGCGGCGGGCCGCAGGGACATGCTGGCCAGCACTTCCCGCAGCTCCCATTGGCCAGCAATGGCAAACCGCGGCCACTGGGAGCTGCGGGGGGCCGTGCCTGCAGATGGTCAATGTCAGCAAAATGTCTTGCAACCCGCAATCGGATTACCCTGATGGGCCAATTGCCCACCACTGATCTGTAGTCATGTAGGACTAAATTCATAGGTGATACGAATTGTGATGTAATAATAAAAACTTAGCTCTTATAAAACTCTTTTCATCAGTAGCTCTCAAAGCACTTTATAAAGAAGGTAAATATCATGATTCTCATTTTACAGATGTGGAAACTGAGGCACAAAAAGAAAAACTAACTTGCCCAAAGTCACGCAGCAGGCCACTGGCAGAGTTGGGAATAGAATCCAGGTCTCCTCAGTCCCTGTCCAGTGCTCTACCTACAGGCAAGACCCTGTGCTCTTTGTCTGGGTCCACAGTTTGAGAAGAAGTAGAGAGATCAAATTAAATATGAAATCCAGAGAGAACTTGTTTCAGGAAAGCACTTGGGCATGTGCAGAAGTCCATCCCTATTCAGGACAGCACTTAAGCATGGGCTTAAAGTTAAGCCCATGTTTAAGTGCTATCTTGAATAGGAATGCTTCCCTGAAACAGGAACTTGGCCTGCCTAATATACAAGTACAGTCATTTCTCCAGTCTGAATTCATTTGGACTTCTCTTTTTACTCTACTTTGCATGATGCTTCCCTTATGTTAGATTTTATGTATTTCTAATTTCTTACATTTGAAAAGAAATAACTAAAGGTCAGAATGTTTCAGTGGGTTTCTAAAATGAGTTAGAGCTCATTGGAAAAGTTATCTGACTGGTGGAGCTTTGCTGAGGACTTTCTAATTGTTCCTTTTCAGAGACTGATTTTGATTTTTTTGTTTTTGTTTAAAAATTTATTTAGTAAAAGGTGTTCAGTTGACAACCATGGCAATAGACATCATCTGTTTATCCAGAGAACAGCTACGGAACAGACTACCACAGTGCACGCGTCACCATACAACCTTGCTAAATTGTCTTCACTCTGTTTTTGGACTAATGCCTCTAGAGGTAAAAGAGGGCCCACTCAGTTTTTGGTGCCTCTGCTGAGACTGCCAACGTATGAATCTCTGACAATTGTTCTGATGGGATTGGTGATATAAAGTGGCCTGAGAGTACAAATATATTTCACATAGGTCACTGAACATCTATCACACAATGACTTTTGGTCACTACTAACCCAAGCCAAATTCAACCTGGCTACCTAGAGGTGAAAGGCTCTGAATTCCATTACTAATCCCCTGGGCCATCTACTCCCCCAGAGGCTTATTTGTCTTGTTCCTGCTATTTATCACAGAACTGAAAGGCACATCAGTAAGATAAATAAAAATGGTGTGGATATTTCCAATTCAGTTTTAATTACAGAAAATAATTGGTGATGTTTCAAAGTGCCATGTATACAGTATTACATTATTACTCCTCTAGTGTTGGGAGTTACACTGAGGAAAGAAAACTAAAATAGAATCACATTTGTGAATTTTGGTAACACAGATCATGAAAAAAAAAAAAAAAAAACCCAACACCACAGATGCCTGGAAATGATATCTTTGCACTTTTGACTGGTATGCTGCACTGGATCAAAACACAGCAACGTAAACTTGCCAGTGTACTACAGCCTCCTTGAAAATTTAACACTGTTCCTGTTTTACACCAGGTTCAATCTGAATCAAATTTCAGATTTTCAATTTTCTGCTGAAGGGAAGATCTAAGCATCACACTATTGAACAAGATAAGAGCTCCAACAAACCTCTGTAACCCACCATCAAGAACCTCTTAGCGGGATCTTAAATCCCCATTATTAATGGCACTCTGACTATCCCATTAACATGTAAAATATACACTTTTGTAACTATGACAAGAACACAGTAAGTTATTACTTTACCTGACAAGAACAAGTTAATTAATATAAACAGTGACACATTATTAGACTTACAGACTATAAAAGATAGACATGTCACAGGCTTAGGAAAATTAGTGTTTTCATTTTTAGAGCCAGACTGTGGCAAGCCATTTCACAGGTATACAAGGAGCTTCCCTCATGTTTGTGTCTCTCATTCTAGGACCAGGCATGATTGCTGACCCTTAACCTCAAGAACTATTTATACCCTGCTACTAGAGGTACGTTAAGAATAGAACCACGGCTTTGCAGCTCCAGACATTGTGAAGCCCAGGAAGGTTTGATCCAGGGACCTGCAGAGCACATGCGAGCCCTCCACAGAAACTGGGGCATAAGCATAAGAAGGAGCACTGGTGTAGCAGAAGCCTACAGTGCAGCTGCTTCCTGGCTAATACTTGAATCATGGAGGTCTGGGGGAGCAAGTCCCCTTTGTTACTTTTAGGGCTACCTCACTTCTGTCTTATGGCCCCCTTACTGCTCACTACTGTTTATATTAAAGCAAGCCACTTGACATTCAGGGCCCCCCCACTTATTCTCATAATTCAAGCACTGTTCCTGACCCCTCCTCAATCTCAGTTTCTTCCCCCTCAGACTCTGAGCTAGTCAGCAGCAGTGGCTTCCCATGGAGGTCGAGTCCTCTCTGCAGATTACCAGCACACAGATGAGGGGATAGCTCCACTATTCCTTCTGCCTCCCTACCCAGTCCAGTTGAATATCCCACTCACATCCCAGGCCCAAAGAGGGAGATCCGGCCTTATCTAAGGGTTGCTATTTTTTCTCAGGTTACACGCAGGAATAATTTCTTTGTGAGCAGCCAGCATTGAGGTGCATCAGCCCACCAAGAGTGATTTTGCCTCCTACCTATCCCTTCAGCCATAAGAAACTTCCTGCAGCCATAAGAAATGTCACTCTGTCATAGCAAGGCCAGCTCCAGTTTACAACAGCTAAAAAATATTAGGCTATAAGAGAAGAGGCACCGAAGGAAAAGGAGGAACCCAGGAGGAAGAATAAGAGGAAGAGAATAGCGAGTGGTGTGAACAAGTGAGTTGTGCGAAGGAGTGGGTGAAACAAGGACCAGAGGAGAAGAAGAAGGGAAAGGACAAATGACACAGGAGGAAGAAACCAGAGGTGAGGGGAAGAAAAGGGGACAAAGGCAAAGACTGGAGGGACAAGCTATTTTAACAATATATTGAATAATGCACCTTTGAAAAGTACGGAAACTAAAGTAAATTGCATTTCTTTTTTTTAAACTGATTGTTACACCTAAACCTTCCATAAATGACAGATTTTGGGAAAAATACTTTGTTATTTTTCATTCTGTTAGTCAGTCTTTCCTTTTTTCAGTGTGAGGTCTTAAAATATAAGATAACATGATTCTGAAACCACAGAAAGTAGGCAGAGGGACTCAAGAGTCAGCTGTAGTTCCAAAGGCTACTTTTAAGTTTTTTTTTTTTAATTAAAATGACTAGTTTACAAATTAAAAGTGTTATTTCATCTTTAAATTCTGTTGATCTGAAAAAACAACTCAAAGTTCATTCTCATGATTAATGGACCTCTTGATGGAACTGCAAACTTACATTGGAAGTTGGGATGGGTACATTATTCTTTATATTTGCGCTAGTTCTAGGGGTGGATGAGCAGGGTGCTCTCTCTGGGCACCAACTTCCAAAGGGCATCATACTGCTGTGCCACTCTACTGCTGCTGCTTTTTTTTTTTGGTGGCTCAGCTACACAGGAGGAAGGGATGCGAAACATTTTCCACCCTAGCCAGCAAAACAGTTAGGGCGACTTCTGTTTATATTATCCCAAAACCAAAAAAACAGAAACTTTTTTTAAAGACTTCAAAGTGGGATGGGGTATAACAAAGGGATATGCCACCATTTCCAGAACCAAAAAATAAGGCTTTAACCACTAAACAAGTTACATAAGCACAAGGTTGCAAAAAAATAAATTGGTTTAGCTATTCAAGCTTTATCAGGTTAGACTAAGTACATTTCCGGCTACACTCATTTGGGCTTCAATTATAACAACAAACGCACTGAAATAATTAAATTATGAAGCCCCGAAAGCATTTAAAAATCACTAAAATGAAGCAGATGCACTAATAAAATTAACACTAATAAACTAGGTCAACACTGAGCGAAAGGAAAGAGCAATGACAAAGACAGAGAACTCTACACACAGAATGCTGGAACCTGCCCCCTCCAGGGTACCATTTTCAACACTGTTTTCCACATATAGTACTGTGCATTGCACAGTAATGACGCAACTGTTTGACCTCTGTAACACAGGCATTGCTCACATTGTCCCCATAGAATCTTTACTTGCTGCTGCTAGCATTCAAATGGCTACTTAATACAGACAGACTTGGGAAAAATGCTCATGGTACCAGTACATTTGCAACTTCCTGCAGTAAGAGGTATATTCTCCTGTAGCATGGAGAGACTGGTGCATGTACTCCACACAGGCTTATCTTCAGGGCAACATGATCTAGAAAGATGAGCCTAGGACAAGGAGTCAGGGGCTCCCAAATTCTAAACTCACCACTGTCACTTACTTGGGCTTGGGCTTGACCTCTGTGCCTCTGTCTTCCTAATTCAAAATGAAGATACATTTGCTGACCATCCTCACAAGGTTGTTGTGACAATTAAGTAGGGTCAGATTCTGCCACCCTTTCTCAGTTTGAGTGGCACCTTCCTCAAAATCAAGGGAGTAACTTGCAGAGTAAGGTACTACGAGATGAAAATAAGGGTGGGTGGCAGAGTTTGGCTCTTAACGTTTACACAATGCGTTCCATATGTAAAGCACTACATTCAATAAGAAGTGAGTAAGGAACCAAACCTTGAGGAGTTCTGAAGCACCAGTAACTTCCACCAAACTCAGGGGGTGTCAAGGATGCTCAGTCTGTCTCCAGATATGACCTACTATTGTTATAAAGCTGACACGTAAGTGATTATGCATGGGGGTTGAGAGTATGCAAACGCTAAGTATTATTGTTATTATAATACAGCTACACAAAAGATGATGAAGAGACTTAGGGATATGGCATTGACTTTTAGGTTTCTCAAGGGCCAGAACAACAGGGATCTCTGCTCAAAAGGAAGGAAGGAGAAAGAGGAGGTAGGGAAAAATGCAGGCCGAGAGAATTATTTAGGAAGGAAAGAGAGAAATTCTACCTGTCTTTCTCTTTCTTTTATGCACTCCCTTGTTCACACTGGGAAAGCTCTAGCACAGCAGCAAAACAGAGAAAGAAGAGCCAAGGCAAGAAACTAAACTGTTCATTAAAACTCAGGATTGGAAAGAGCTGACAAGCATTATAGCGCTGCAGAAAATCATTTCTCTCAAATCTCTGACAGAAAAAACAGGCACAACCCTCATAAAAAATCAAGGACAAAGGAGCAAAGGAAGGGACAGACTCTGAAAAAGAGGGGGTGGCAATAAAGATGCACAAAAGCTGTACATTTAAGTGTTTTGAATTATGGACACATTTTAAAAGAAAGCCTAACTGTTGTTATAAATCCTGACATTAAAACTTCCGCTTTTTAAATCCCACTCCTCAAATGAAGGTCAACGCCAGATTGCAGAGGCACTAGGAGAATTTCTGATATAAAAGCAGAGGCTTTGGAGATATATGCAGAGAATAAAGAGATAGTAAGAGGTCTAGAAAGTAATTCTAGAAACAGTGGCATGTCTGTCATTTCACAACTAAGCGTGTGTCAGAGTAGAGAGAAAAAGGGCAAGGGTGGACATAAAATTACGTAAAAATTAAAAATACAAAGCTTGCTCAAGATCAATCATCAAAAGCTAATATTGCAGTATTAGCAAATAACCCCTGAAGAGCTGGTGAAAAGAAGTTAAGTCTTGCCCCTGCTCCCTCACAAGTAGATCAGTTTCTGGAAAAAGGGTAATAAATCAGCAAGGCTTCATTACTTATAAAGTGTGATAAACCCTTTTATGCCACACATTACCATCATGCATTCAGTATGGTCCAATGTGTAGGGCACTGAACTGGGAATCAGGAGTTCTGAGTCTGGGCAAGTCACTGACCCTTTCTGTATCTCTCTTTCCCCTCACACCCTTTGACTGTTTTGTCAATTTAGAACAAAAGCTCTTTGGGCCAGAGACTGTCTCTAACTTTGTATCTGAGCATGATATATTGGAGCCCCATTCTCAACTGGGGCTTGTAGGCACTACCATAACACAAATAATAATAAATAATAATTTATTCCATCAGTCAATTTCTCTCCCTCTGTTCATTACAAGTATTTATGAGTTAGAGGGCAAGAGTAATAAAACATTGCCTGAAGAGTGCAATACTTATTGGGATTATAGTTATAGTATGTTGCTTCAGTGGGTCATAAACCCTTTCATGCAATATCATAAAATCTCAGAGGAACTATTTTAATCCTCAGGCAAGATTTTAATACTGTTGCCCTTAAACCCATATACTCTTTGATTCATATATATTGCATATACTAACGCTAACATATTATTATTATCCATTTCCAGCGCAATTTCAAATTTTCAGTTTGATAACTGATTTCAAAACAAGCCCTAAATAGCAGTTATATATATCTTATTATCAATGGGCCAAATTCTCTCCTCAGATGCATGCAAACAACCCTGGTGACTTGAACAGGATCACCATTAGGCAACAGATTTTGAGCCTTAATCTTCTCATTGTCCTCACTAATCTTCATTTTCTCTTTGTTCCATCCCCTTTTCCGCTCCTTTCACACGTGTAGGTTGATGGGCTCTCTCACCAAGCCAGGAAAGAATGGTGCTACACCTTAGTCACACTTCAGGAGCTTGCGTGAGGGCGCAGTTTACTGCCCTCATGCAACGAATGAGTAACATAAAACAAAGAGATTTCCCTGACCAACAGGCTGCAGGGACTTTTCCCCTTGCTTGCCTCACTCAGGCTCTACCACAGAAGAGGCTGTCTCTCCTCTTTCCAGGCTTCTCCTGGCTGAGCTGGCATGGCTTTAGACTCCCGAGCAGGCAGTCACATGACTCAGAGTCCTGACCCCCTTCCTAGTTGGTTCAGATAACACACTCTGCAAACGACCAGTCTCAAACATAGGATCTTAAACCGGCTAAGGGCTTTACACCTGAGAATGGGACTGATCTCAGCCCTCCCTCTCCACCAGCCTGGCCTCTAAAGGGGCAGACCACCCTGTTACAATTTTATTCTAATTTTGCTCTTTACTTCTTCCTGATCAATTTTTTTTTTTCGGTTTTTTGCGTATCAGCTCATAGGACCTGATCCAACAACCAGTGAAGTTGATGGCCAGACTCCCACCAACTTCAAAGGGCCCATAGCTGACTGGACATTTGAAACACTCTGCTTACCAATTTGTTAATTTTATAGAGAGACCATTTTGCACTGGACTTGTCTATTGGCTGCAGTATACATTTGAGAAATGCAGCCAATTGCAATGACAGATTAATAGAGACATCATGGTTAGAAACTGTCTACACTTGAAAAGTATGCAGGTCAAATGCAAACTGCTTCCTTAGCAGTTGAAAAGAAAGGAGAATCAATAAGATCAGCATTCAGTTTCTAGCCATCCAACTCCTCTTCCCCAACAGACTTTAGTAAACAAAGGGTCACTTTTCTAAGACAGGATTTAAAAAGATTCAAACAGAGAAAGCAATCCAGTGAATTATGAGATATGTTTATCTCTCAAAATAGTTAAGGCAGCTATCTGGTAAGTTTTTTTTTGTTGTTCTTTGTTGTTTTTTTTTTTTTTTTTAACTCTTCACAGGATGGTTTCCAGTTCTGAGACCTCTGCATAGAAAGTAATTACATTACACTGGTTTTTATTGTCATGCCTGCAAACCCAAAGAATAGCATTTACTCCTCCATAATACAGGAAACTGAAGCTCTAGTACACACCATTCATATATGTTCCTTCCAGTTGCTGAGGAATCCTAAATCTGTTGAATATGGAGACTGATAGACAACACTGCAAGAAAAAGGAGATCTAGACCTTTCAATTATGGAGAGAAAAAAAAGGAGTGCCTCATTTCAGAAATAGAAAAATGAACATAATATATGAATATTGGGACCCTGGCAACAAGTGGTAAGCAGGGACAAATGGAATGCAGAGGCATTTACCTCTTTCAGACTTGTTTTCTTTGGAGTTATCTCTTGATTTGACTGCCAGCCCTTATATGTTGCTTCAAAGCTAGTTTCTTGTTTCCTTTCTCCCAGGACCTACTGGGAGTTAAAGTTTGAAGGGACCTAATTTAGGGTCAGATTCTGAGCTCAGTTATTTGGGTATGAATCCAGAGTAAGTTTACTGATCCCAGTGAATTTACTCTGGATTAATGCTGCTGTTGCTTATGATCAAAAACTGGCCCCAAATTCTTATTTATGGCTACAGCCAATATCAAAATACATGATAGCTGCAAACTGGAATTAGCTTAAATATTCAAGTAAAAAGGTGTGGTGTTGATCTCTACTACTTCTTCAAAGCATCACAATCTTGGATTTTGTCCAAATGGGGATGCTCTGAATAAAGCCTTGGTCAAATGAATTGGGTGTGTGTGTGGAGGTGTGAGGAAGGTGAGCAAGCATTGGTGATGTCCATCAGATTTGTGGTATGAATAATTAATGAAAAAAATAATAAACTGAGCACAAAGTCTTTATTTTAAGATTCCCAGGACAGAGACTGTGCCTTATTTTCATTTGGAAAACACCTAAAATATCTTGGATCAGAAACAAAGAAATACCACCACCAGAACCTCCCTCCCTTCTTATTTTCCTTTTTATCTATTGACCTATTGTAGCTCAACTCTTCTGTGTGAAATAAGATTCAGACAATGGCATTTGAGGACTTCCAAAGAGGGTGGAAGAGAATTTGCACATGGTAGAAAGGCTGTGACCCAATCATTCCCTGCACACTGAAGAATTATCTGTTTTAAGTACTAAAACTGAGAGAACCTAATGCTACACTTTATCATTCTGCAACCAAGATATAGACTGAGGTTCCAAACTACAAAAGGACTACTCAGGAGCCTATGCAAATGCATAAGTATTTGCAGGATCCAGGCCCAAATCTGTAATTAGATCTCTGTAACTATAACGTTAGTCTGACATGATATTTAGGATAGAATGCCTGGGCTAATAGAAATAAGCGTTTGCATGGAAGGAGGAGGAGGGTTGAGAGAAATTTGAAAAATTCTATAGTGACTTCCCCGCCCAAAATTTAGAGTATTCTTGAACACAATATTATTTACATTTTTCTGTTCTATTTCGCCAAACTCTTGGATATCTTTGTAACACACAAGAAGAGTCATTCAAAAAATCATTAAATTATTAAACTAAACTACCTTCTTTTCTTTTGGAAAAGTTTTATAGAGGAGCAACAAGCTACATCATGGGAGTTCGACCATTACTTGCTACTAGCCATGTAAACATCTCTCCTACACTTGTTTTTAAGAACACTAGTATGCATCAAAATTATCTTACAAATCAAAATAATTTCTGATGATAAGAACTTTAAAAATATGAACTTCATTCTTATAACAAGTTCTTTGGATGGAAGAGCTTTCAAATATCTGTGGCTGCATATGAAATGCCCAAGTATTTAAGATGTCCCCAGATTCCTGGGTTCCTGGAAGATCTGTCAAAACATCCAAGTTTAAACATATCAGTTAGCTCTGATAGGTTGACATGCATCTATTTTAGATGGATGGAGCTATACAGAGTGGCATGGATAGTAGGGTGGAGTTATCGCCATTTGGCGAACTTTATCTTAACTTTGTATTTCCCCACACTCTAACTTAAAGTGTAACCTTAACTTTGAATTTCCTGGCTTTTGAGTTTTTTATTTGTTTTTAAATTACATTGTTTTATCAGGGCTTTTTATTTCCCTCGTTGATATATATTTACAAACTGAGCTCCTCTTAATAAAGATTTTGTCTAAATTTATTAGGCTATTTGGTTGGCCTGAAACATACCTTTCTCAAGTATTCTGATCCATACAGTTTTATAATGGCCATTATTTTAGTAGCTCCTCTGCCTGTTCTTAAGAAATAATATAATAAAACATCCCTTACTTCCTTTCTTCCTATTCCTTCTCCACAGAGGACATCCAAAGAGATCATGGAGGATAACATGAAAAAGCAGGAAAGTTTGGCCAGATTATTGTTTTCTTTTAGAGATAACCCCAGATGACTGCTAACAATAACAGTTAAATTTATATTGCAACCCACCATCCACCATACCACAGAAACAATACTTGGGGCTTACATAGCACTTTACGCCTCCACACTTTAACTATTTCACTTAGTTGAAATAAAAACTCTCTTTCTTTCCAGGTATTCATACTGCATTCAGCACTGTGGTATGTGATCACTGTAACAAGTGCTGACAAGCAACATAAGGAAAAACAGTGGATTTTACATACCCTTCTGTGGAGAAGACCGATAAATCCAGGATAAATCAGAGAATCATGAAGTCTGTTTAACCTCCTGGATCAGATTCTCTGCTGATATAAATGGACAGGGCTCCACTAAAGTCAATGGAGCTCTGCCAATTTATGCTAACTGGGATCTGACCTGCTGTGTCTACTGCTTAGTAGCCCAGTACTCTTCCCCTCCTCCCCTCCCCCACAAAAAACAGTCGTTCAACAGATATTAACATCACAGGAGATGCAGAACAAATATAAAAGGAAAAGAGGCTATTTCTAGCAGCAACTTAGCTTCCAATGGCAGATTGAATTGGGTTTTGTGGATCAGCAGATCAGCAACCTATGCCCCAAATCTCATATCTCTCTAGCGGGATCCCCAAATGTTGCCATGTCCCCCTGGAAAAGTAAGAGTGAGTAAGTGAGTATGTTTGTCTGTCAGGTTTGATCCAAAACCCACTGAAGTCAAAATCAAGTTATTCCCATAATTGGGAAGGTATTTAGGAAGGTCCATCATTAAGAGTTAGCATATACATGTTGTATTAAGGTACAATTTTTGTTTTTACTGCATCCTTGAGCTTGAGATAGGCACAAAAGGTAGTTAAATTAAATAATTCAACAACTCAAACAATTCACCTTAATGTACCTTGGTAGCCTGAATCTCCAAGACCTAGCAAATACAATGCTCTGGCAGCACTCCCCAGTAGAGAGACCTTGCTGGTAAACTAAAAAGAGAAGGCAGCACATTTAAAATCAAAACCCATGGCGCCATTTTTATTCAAGGCCTCCCCAAATGCGCCTAATCAATGAAGGAGCTTAAAAGAAAAAATCATGACCAAGGACTCTACCCTGGTGATGCTGAATAACTAGGGATACTTGGGATATGTCTACACAGCAGCTGGAAGCAAGCCTCTCAGTCCCAGTAGACAGACACACTCTAGTTCTGCTTGAGCTAACACATTAAAAACAGGTTTCAGAGTGGTAGCCGTGTTAGTCTGTATCTGCAAAAACAACAAGGAGTCCTTGTGGCATCTTAGAGACTAACAAATGTATTTGGGTATAAGCTTTTGTGATTAAGTGGGTTTTAGAAGAGTACCCAGAAGTCACCTACTACAGGACAGGCCCAACAAAGAAAACAGCAGAACGCCACTAGCTGTCACTTACAGCCCGCAACTAAAACCTCTCCAGCGCATCAACAAAGATTTACAATCTATCCTGAAAAATGATCCGTCACTCTCACAGATCTTGGGAGACAGACCAGTCCTCGCTTACAGACAGCCCCCCAACCTGAAGCAAATACCCACCAGCAACCACACAACAAAAACACTAACCCAGGAACCTATCCTTACAACAAAGCCCGATGCCAACTCTGTCCACATATTTATTCAAGTGACACCATCATAGGACCTAATCACATTAGCCATGCCATCAGGGGCTCGTTCACCTGCACATCTACCAATGTGATATATGCCATCATGTGCCAGCAATGCCCCTCTGCCATGTACATTGGCCAAACCGGACAGTCTCTACACAAGAATAAATGGACACAAATCTGACATCAGGAATCATAACATTCAAAAACTGGTAGAGAACACTTCAACCTCTGTGGCCACTCAGTAAAAGATTTAAGGGTGGCAATTTTGCAACAGAAAAGCTTCAAAAACAGACTCCAACGAGAGACTGCTGAGCTTGAATTAATATGCAAACTAGACACCATTAACTTGGGTTTGAATAGAGACTGGGAGTGGCTAGGTCATTACACATATTGAATCTATTTGCTTATGTTAAGTATCCTCACACCTTCTTGTCAACTGTCTAAATGGGCCATCTTGATTATCACTACAAAAGTTTTTTTTTCTCCTGCTGATAATAGTTCATCTTAACTAATTAGCCTCTCACAGTTTGTATGGTAATTTCCAACTTATCTGTATGTATATATCTATCTATCTTACTATATGTTCCATTCTATGCATCCGATGAAGTGAGCTGTAGCTCACGAAAACTTATGCTCTAATAAATTTGTTAGTCTCTAAGGTGCCACAATTACTCCTGTTCTTTTTGAGGATAGGGACTGTTCCTTTAGATTGTTTGGTAAGTGCCTAGCACTGAGTGGATGCTACGATAAAAATATTAATAGGTTATTTATGCACCAATCAATATTAAGTATCCTAATTCTTGCAGGTTTAAATAACATCGTGTGTGTGTAGGGAAATCCATTTAGTTCAATTACAACATGTAAATCTTTTATTAAGTTTCTAATTACCAGCAGCATCCATAGATTTCAGAATATCCTTTCCTCTGGTAAGGACACGTGAAGTACACCAATTTTCCTTCACTGTGGAAATTGTGAAATGTTTTTAAATAAACTTTTCACGCTCACTATCTCAGGAAAAATGTCCCCCATGACTAAACTAAACTCTTCCATATTTTTTTTTTTGGCCCATGGAAAAGCAAGCCAAAAAAATGAGAAGTGTGGGCAACAACGGAATATATGTCAAAACCTGGCAAAATCAAGCATTATTTAACCCAAAAAGGAGAAGAGTTATAGATGATTTGATTGACGATATAGTGAAAAGTGATCAGTTGCTCCTTTCTCCCTGTTCCATATTATAAGTACAAGGGGGACAATAAACTGAATTAGAGAACAGCACAGTCTGAAATTCCTGGAATAGGAACACACTGAGACATGAGTAACAAAAGTGCTTCTAATGGGCCTTTCATGATCCAAGTGAGAAACCATTATTAAGAGAGAAAGAGAGTGTGTCTCTGATGGGGAGGGAGTACCATCCTCTGAAACAACAGCCTTCTGGGTCTGCTGCAATGATAATTAATTCTGAGGCTATTGAGCAGAGAGTGGGCTGAGGGTTTGAGAGCTTAAATTCATGGAGAGTCCTTGTGTATTCTTTTGTATGGTTTAATCTATGCAATAAACACTTGGGATATAGGATGGGCACCTATAGTTATATCTTATAAATGCAAACAAATTAATCAGTTAAATAAATACAAGCTACATCCAGAGACAGGATACCACGGGACGCTGATTTTATCCAGGATGGCAGTTCCTGGGTTCCATTGGTTCAAATTTTTTAAAAACTATTATCTTTTTTTTTAACCGTTTCGATTCAGTCATCCACTGTAGATCTAGGTTCTCTCTAACATCAGCACTCTGACCCTCATTCCTTCCCTTTAGCGACTTCATTGCTTGACTTAACTTATGCGTACCTTCCTAAAGTCCTTTCAGTTGAATGCATCTGAAGTCTCAGTGTCTCCTCTACATTCTGACAATTGTAGGTGTTCTAGTTTAGAATTCTCCAAGTTGCTCCTCTGCTGCTGTGACATTGCACTCCATATTTTTATAAAAATATGTTTATATTTGTGGATATGATGTTACTGGAATATGCTTTATGCAAAAGGTCTCTTGTAAGGTATCATTACAAAGCTTATAATCTACTGAGTGGGGCATCCTATTTGTATAAATGTATCATTTTTGTATCTGAAACTAGGGATATGAAATATATCCTACAGTCCTATTGTAATTATGCAAAGTGTGGGCCATTAATGGTGGTTTGGAATTTTGATGACTCCCATTAACCAGGATAATTGGCTGTAAATGGCTGTGTTTACTTGTAAAACTTCCTGTATACATGTGTGCCAGCGAGTGGGTAATGAAGTCTCACATGTATGTGATCATGTCACCTGAACTGAAATCCATCTTTAACCTGGTGCTTTTCCATTTAGAAGGAAGGGGGAGAACCTAGAGGGAGACAAAGGATTCCAATCTTGTGCCAAAGATATAAAAGGGGGTGGAACAGAACGAAGGGGGCGGCAGTCATGAGAAATCCCCTAGCTACCACCTGAGCTGGAACAAGGACTGTACCAGGGGAAAGGATTGGGCTCAGACTAAGAAGGAGTCTTGTCTGTGAAAGAAGCTTATTGGAATATCTCTGAGGGTGAGATTTACCTGTATTCAGTTTCTTAAATGTATTAGGCTTAGACCTGCATGTTTTATTTTATTTTGCTTGATAACTTACTTTGTTCTGTCTGTTATTACTTGACACCACTTAAATCCTACTTTTTATACTTAATAAAATCACTTTTGTTTATTATTAAACCCAGAATAAGTGATTATCATCTGGGGGAGCAAACAGCTGTGCATATCTCTCTATCAGTGTTATAGAGGGCGAACAATTTATGAGTTTTCCCTGTATAAGCTTTATACAGAGTAAAACGGATTCATTTGGGGTTTGGATCCCATTGGGAGCTGGGTGCCTGGGTGCTGGAGACAGGAGCAGTCCTTAAGCTGTTTTCAGTTAAATCTGCAGCTTGGGGGCATGGTTCAGACACTGGGTCTGTGTTGCCGCAGGCTTGCGTGTCTGGATCTACAAGGCAGGTTTCTGGAAGCCAAAACTGGCAGAGAAAAAGGGCTCAGAGGTAGTTTCAGCACATCAGGTGACTGTCCCAAAGGGGTCTGTCAGCTGCTATGCTCATTGAAGCATTTATGATTTACCATAGTTTCTGATGCTTTGGTGCAATATTAAAACACACTGGGCCAGATCCTAGCTCTGGTGACAGCCCCTTAGCACTGTCCCAATGATGTATAGAGGCCATGTAGGAAGAGCAGTCCTACAAGGGATTCTTCCTGGTACAGGAGCGGCGTAGGGGTCTGCACTCTAGCAACTGCTGGCTGAAGAGCAGCCTATGCACAGCTGGATTATGGCGACCCCTGCTCTAACTTACATGGAGGGTTTCACTGGTGCCCAGAACACCCCAAAATCCAGGAGGTAAAATGGGTGCTTAAAGCTACCTTAGACCCCACAACTCCTGAGAGGGGTAGCACAAAATCTGGACCCTTGAATTAACCTCAGCATGGTAAGAACCTCAATTTTCAGCACTGCAATTGTCATGAAAATGGTATTTCAACATCCTGTTAACTGATGCTTTCACCTGGATAACATGCTGTGTATGGGTCTGTACCTGTTTACCAGGAAGGAGGAGCAAAATACACCTGAGGGGGCCTATGCTCCTATATTTTGGCCTCCCAACACCACTATTACATTCTATACAAGAAACAAAGCAGAGTTGTTGCTTAGCAACTAAGAGCCCACACAGGGAGAAGCTAATCAATATGGCTCTGACTATAACCCCTTTATAAACAAAAGTAAAACAATAATTTACTCTGAAATTCAGACTGTAGCATATTTTCCTTTGTGGTCTGACCTTTCCCTCCCCACCCTCTGGCTGAACAAATACTTGGGACTGATAGCTCAATGAATTACCACAGGGTGAGTAATGTTTTAACAGAAACCTGAATATGCTGTTAAGAAAGATGAGAGACATAACTGACAGTCCAGTAATCTTCAAAGCAGTTTTGCATAGTAGCAGACTAAAGAATTCAGGCCGCTCATGTCTTGTAAGCTAATGATACAATCACTTCCGATTTTAATACAATGTAGTAGAACAAGCCAATCATTTATTCTGTAGTCGTCTTGCATAACTGCATAAACAACAGTATCCCTCCTCCAAACATGGCATTTTTATGTTTTCCGTGAATTAACTGAAATTCAAATGCAGGTGCTTTCTTCGTGCAGTTGGAATCTTGTCCTGTCTCTTAGTTAAGTCCTGCACTGCAGCAGTCAAACATAGCCATGCTAAATCGTTGGATAAGCTGGGAGATAAATTACAAATGAATTATTTTCAAGGTTACCACATTGGTTTTATTTTTAGCAGAAGAAGATATATATTATTTGATCCCTTAGCTGCAGACAAGCTTCTGCTGGGGACACTGGGCATGGCCACTAGGTAACTCAAGGGGATGGAAGACCACGAGTGTCGATGAAACCCCCTTGCACTAGGCCCAAGTGACCTTGGTCCCCCCGCCTGGAGGCACTCGCAGCAGTTATGCTGAGGATCTGCAACAATATGTTGCAAAGTCAGACTGTCTGAAACTAAACAAGGCCAGACAGGGCAGATATGGTAAAACACTGCTGAACAAAGCAGCTTTATATATATGGTTTAACAGATGGTACAAAGAAAAAGGGAACTAGCTGGTATCTGGATTGGCTGGCTATATGGATACTTAGGGCAGCTTGCTATTGGATAAGTATGCTGAAGAAAGGATGTATAAAAGTCTGTGTAACTTCCTGCTCTGTGTACAGGATTTGAGGTGAATATCTCCCTGTACCATATTGAAGCTTCAAATAAACTTTTCTGCTTCTCCACCCCGTTGTGATTATTGGGTGACGCACCCCGGGCAACGAACCTTGCTGTTGCTTGCCTCGGGCACTTTGTGCCGGCAACGCTTCATTACAAAAATGAACTCATTTCAGCACACAACTACATATAGTTCTTGATATAAAGAAGAAAACACTTTTTACAAGGGAAAAACACTTGCAACTGTTAGCTAAGAGGCCACATAAAACACTATTAACAATACTGTTAAATCCCCACAGCATTACAATGATCAATTCAACAGGATTTCAGACAACAGCGAGCCACTTACAAAAACTCCTCTCCACCTCTTCATTATTGTGGGAAGCTTCCCCTCAGTTTACTCCACATTCCCCTCCCCCGGCCTGTATCTTTTGTAGTGTGCCCAGAAGATCACCAAATTGGGTTATCTCAGACCAAGACAGGAAGCAAGGTCCAAAGACCTGGAGCCCTCACAGAAAACACTCTGCCAGCTACCTCCTTTCTTGTATAATATGAGGGTCCACCTTGAGCAGCCCAGTTGTGGCAGTATAGCACAGGGAGAGAGATGATCTCTCAGGCAGGCACGTCCCAGGCTAATTAGGTCATAACCAACAACTTAAACTGCATCCAGAGACTGATGGGCAGGCACGGAAGACATCAGAACATGACAGGATGGGGAATGGAAAGAGTGGGAAGATGGTGGGGGGAGGCGCGGAAAGAAAGGATGGTATTAGTGAAAATTTTTTAAAATTCAATTAGTTGTTACATTTGAAATGTCTTATTTTGTGAATAGGAGTCTTTCGTTATTATTTAAATCAAAATAAATAATTTAGGTCCTGTTCTTGCAATTGATCCACCCATGCAGAGCCCCACTGAAATCAGCGGGACTCTACAGGAGAGCAAAAACCTCCCTGTATGGAATCAATGCAGCTGTATGTCCATATACTGTAAACAAGGACCTCATCTTCTTATACGTTTGCAAAATACTATGCATACGTATGTCACTATATACATAAATAGCAAAAGTATCACTGCACACATCTTATTAAACCATAGCTGAAATATAATCTATTTTTAATTAGCTTGCAGTAGAATTTGACATTGTGTATGAGGGCATACTGAGAGAGAGGGAGGCTACAGGGCAGATCTTCAGCTGGTATAAATTGTCACTTGGGCCCAAGACAATTTGCAACAGCTGAAGTTCTGCCCCTACACATAGTGGTTTTCATTTTAACCTCTCCTTGCACATTTGTAACTTCTTACCAGGCATGATGGACCATGACATATCAGATGAAAAATCTTTCATTGATCGTGCATTAAACATGGTCTCTCTTTTGCCTTGAGTAATGTCATTTTGGGGGGGAAACTCTTTCATGGGTAGGAAAGAAGGATGATTTTTTATAGGTGTCATAAATATAAAGGGAAGGGTAAACCCCTTTAAAATCCCTCCTGGCCAGAGGAAAAATCCTCTCACCTGTAAAGGGTTAAGAAGCTAAAGGTAACCTCGCTGGCACCTGACCAAAATGACCAATGAGGAGACAAGATACTTTCAAAAGCTGGGAGGAGGGAGAGAAACAAAGGGTCTGTCTCTATGCTGCTTTTGCCAGGGACAGAACAGGAATGGAGTCTTAGAACTTTTAGTAAGTAATCTAGCTAGGTATGTGTTAGATTATGATTTCTTTAAATGGCTGAGAAGAGTTGTGCTGAATAGAATGACTCTTCTTGTCTGTGTGTCTTTTTTGTAACTTAAGGTTTTGCCTAGAGGGATTCTCTATGTTTTGAATCTAATTACCCTGTCAGGTATCTACCATCCTGATTTTACAGAGGTGATTCCTTTACTTCTATTAAAAGTCTTCTTGTAAGAAAACTGAATGCTTTTTCATTGTTCTAAGATCCAAGGGTTTGGGTCTGTGGTCACCTATGCAAATTGGTGAGGATTTTTATCAAACCTTCCCCAGGAAGTGAGGTGCAAGGGTTGGGAGGATTTTGGGGGGAAAGATGTGTCCAAACTACGTTTCCCAGTAAACCCAGTTAAAGTTTGGTGGTGGCAGTGGAAATCCAGGGGCAAAGGATAAAATTAATTTGTACCTTGGGGAAGTTTTAACCTAAGCTGGTAAAAGTAAGCTTAGGAGGTTTTCATGCAGGTCCCTACATCTGTACCCTAGAGTTCAGAGTGGGGGAGGAACCTTGACAATAGGACTGTTTTATTTAAAAATAAATAAATAAATAAAATGGGGGAAGTTCTCTGCGAGGGATTTGAACAGATGCTTAGGTTCTTAGACATAGTCCCAGCAGAGATGAAATTAGTGGGTAGAGTGCAGATGAGGCAATCAAAGATGCATGATGATAAATGCAGCTTATCACACAGCTCAACAATTTATCACACTGATATTGCCACTATTGTCCATTTGTCTTACCACTACATATATACACACTTCATCTCTATCTGTCCAGCTATTTAGAAGTAAAGCACAGATCTGTGTATTCAGATATAATTCCCAACTCATTGTAAAAGTAAAAGTTACAGAAAATTCAGATAATTTCCTCTTTCACATCTCTTATTCTCCCACAGAATGCACACCAAACAAAATATTTCATAGTCCAAAGAAAATTATCATCTTCCATGCCATTATCTATACCAAAAGCTTGTTGAAGTTATCAAAATCACTGGCACTAGCACATATTATAAACATGTTGGGGAAGGATTTTCTATTTCCTATTAAAAATAAAGGCATACTTGTTTGAATGTTAAAATGCAACTTGCTTGGTAGCAAATGGTTAAAAGATTCAGCTTTTGGTCCTTCTGTGGTTTTTTTTTTGTTTTTTTTTAAAGGAAAAACTGTGCTAGTAATTACATCTTGCAGTTATGAGCCCAATTAAGAACATGCAATATGTCCCACTTCTTTTATTCTCTACTGATATAACACCACAGGCAGCATTAACTGTCTAATAAATAGGTGACTACTGCTTAACACTTTGTAATGCTTCAGCACTTTCATTCACTCCAGGCATCAACGCCTCCTCTCCCTTGGCTATTAGCAGATCAGCCTGGCAGCATGAGGATGCTACCATGTGGTGTGACCAGGCACACACGCACAGTCTTGTGATTCCCCTGGGCTATGAAAGGCAGGTGGCATAGTCAGATTCTGAAAAGGAAGATGCACTAAGCTACCAGATGAAGGTTTTAAAGACACTTTTTGCTAGCTAATTGACTGGAAAAAGGAAAAACTTCTACCTGGAAGGATCTATGTTTGTATGTCAGCTTGACTAGAAGGAGTAAGTGTGTAAAGTATATTTAATATACTTTTATGCACTGAGTTCTAAATATTTCCTTTATGAGCACCAAATTTGACTTACACATATAGGCAAATATGAATGAGAAGAAACATTGGAACAAATTCATCTATGCACAATATTTAACTGATCATGGAATATGGACATATTGAGCTCCTCTGTTATAAGTAAAAGTTTAGCAGGTTTTGTAAGCTATAACCTAAACTCACATGGCTAGTGCCTTCTAGCGAGGCTGCAATATTCAGTTATTTTTACAGCAAAGAGTAGGGAGTCACTACAAAAGTCTATGTGCATTACAAATTAAAAAGATACTAATGACAATTCATACACTCATACAAACTGATTGATCTCTGTAAAGATCACCCATCAGGAAGTATTTGAAAAAAGAACACCACAATAATTACACTCTATTTACATAAAATAAGGAATCAAGACCACCACAGACATGGCTAGCTCTACATGAATATGGCACAGGCAGAACTCACAAGACCTCCCCCCAACCTGTTTTGTCTACCAATAGCTTAAATCCTATGCAGCAGTGATTTTAGAATACTGCTCCCATTTGCTGAAGAACCAAAGGTTCATATTGTCTTTGTTATTAGAGATGTGCAGTATGTAATAATAAAATAAAACAAAATAAAACCCATTCAAAAGATTACAGATCATCTCTTCACATGAATAAACAGGCCTTATCAATTCAAATATATTAGTTGCACATGCATATATGAAGCAAGTAGATTAATGAAAAACAAATAAAAAGACCATATATTGTTTCCATAACTTTAGAGGACTCTGATACAGCAGTCTCTGATTTCATACCTGACTTTTCAAACACAAATTACATCAATACCCACAATCTTTTCCTATGTTTTAGCTGTAGTCAAATTTTCCACCACTTCATCAGATTTGGGGGGGTGGGGGGGTGAAAAAAAATGCACAGCCAAGCATTTCCACAACCAGTTAAGTTCAATTTTCCTAAGAAGTCTCATAGCTGACTCACAGAAAGCAATTGTCTCATCTAGAAAAATAATAGTTTTAGAGTTCTACACTAATTCACCTGGTGGCACCTTTAAGAAACTTATTACTAAAACAGAGTGAACTAAAAATTACTAACACAGTATAAAGCATAGGTGAGAGATTTTTTCCCATTCTTGGGAAGTCTGTGGGTGGAGAGCACTAGAGTCCTCCATAATGTACCAATTCAGTTAGCTTTTTCCTAGTAGAGCAAAGAAAGATCTAAAGATTCTATTCCTACAGAAACACGAGCAAGTCTCGGTTATTTCATCCAGAGCCTACTCTCCGTCTCACCCATCCTGGAAAAGAAGAGTCAGCTCCTCAGGTGGCATAAATCACCATAGCCTCGTGAAAGTCAAAGGACCTTGCACTTTCATCTCTTTTCTGGCCCACATCAGGTCAACAACATCACCAGTGTAAGTGTGACACTGTTAATTCTAAAATGGTGGAGGAGCTCTATTTCCAAATCAGTCTACAAATCCTTCAGATGTATCCATAAACCCCTGCAAATTATCTATCCTTTTGGGAATGAGATCCAAACTCTTGGAAACAAAGTTCTTTAAATAAAGAAGTCCATTAATTTAAACTGTTGAATTGTTTGTACTGCCCTTGGTTGGAGGCAGTGAGACTGCCATCCTAGTCTTAGTGTCTCCGCTCTGCAGTGGAAAAACCTACTCTTGGACTGGGAGATTCCTGTTTTTCAAAGTGACACAAAACCTGCTGCAAAAGATCCAACTCTGCAAGGGGGCACACAAAAAATCCCGAAGAAACTCAACAACAGCTCAGCAAACCATTTCTGCTTCCTGGGCCACATTTAGGGCCAGTCTGTGCTTGGCCGTTGTGTGGATGCACAGGAGAGAGTATGGGGAAGGGTGTCAGGAGCCAAGTAAAAATACACTCCGTACTGTTTCCTGAGCAGAGGGGCTGCTGCCTGCCATTGCCCCCAAGTCAGTTGCATGCACTAGTAAGTGGAGGTAGCTAGTTACTGAGGGAACAGCATGCTGCCCCCTCCCAAGGCTACGCTCTTGGGAAGCAGAGAAATCTCTGGTAAGCAATGTTTTTCAACATACAAGTCCACCCAGAACTCTCCACAGGGTAGTGCAGTTCAGGCAGGTCCTTAATGTCATAAACAGGCCATTTGCATTCCTGTGTACATGTTGCATAAAATGAATGTTAATATTGTGTTATCAATAGCATAGTATTTTTCCCCACTAGTGTTTAAATATTCTTTTTGTTGCTTTCATGTGATACTTTGGAGTGTATTTAATGTTCAGGTTCAGGACATATGCAGCATTTTTCTGTTAAACGCCAAGGAATAGAAAAGAAAACCTCAGTTCAGTCAAGAGGGGAGGAGAAGGTGTGAGCAAAGTCAAGGTGACGCCATGTAACAATTTTCATAAGGTTTTTTTGGCTTTGGTTTTTTCCCCTGCATTGGTACAAACAGCTGTCTGGACTGGAAGGTTCACTCTGAAAGGTGATGCTTCTTAATGAATTCTCTTCTGCTTCTGATCGAAAATATTTTCACTTCCTACATTGGTCTGGGTTGACTTACTGAATTTAGCATTTGTGAAAAACAAAACAAGGCACACAAAAATCCAGGCTATTCTACTGATCCATAGCAGCTAATATAACAGCAAGCAGCTGATAATGTTGAAAAATAAAAATAATAATGTTATTATTAATAATAAAAAGAAACAAAAGAAAAAAAACATTTAACTAATTTCTCATTGCTAGTATTTCATACCACTGAAATTTATACGCACAGCCAGGTTTTTTACGTTGGTTGAATGGACATTATTATTCTCACTCCTCAGCATAGTTACCAGTCCTCTATTATGAATCTGCACTAAACATAATATTTATTTGAACTCACCTTGCCTGACTGATCCGCATCACAATACCAACAACAACTCTCACAGGCTTTCATGGGTACTTTGTGCACCAAATAATTGTCAAATCAGGCCTATTGTCTTATATTACACTTGTACCATCTGTCTTATCATACAGTGTCTGCGTATGGGGTTCCAGCCTTCATCTCTCCCTGACCAACGTATTTATGATGGTCACTATTGTCCTGAAAAATTTCAATAAAAAATGTTAAAAACCAAAACCAAACCAAGACCATATACAACGTGAAATAACTGAAAGAAATAATAAAAAGAGAGCTACATTTCTACTTATTTATTGTAGTGAAAGCTGTTGTTGCCTGAACTAAAGATTATTTTTTGACTTTAAAAAATATTTATTTCTGACTAAACTTGACACCTTTTTTGGCTAAGATCACAGGTAGTATCAATGGAGATGAGACTGAGGTGCAAAGTCTTAACTCAGAATCTGACACAAACTTCCATAAAAGTCAGGAGTGTTTGGTTCTTAGGTTTTGGTTTGGGACATTCTTTGAGTATGAGATTGATACTGAACATGTCTTCTACCCAGAGACAATATCCTATCCCTGCAGATGGACAGACTCACTGATCAAGAGAGCTCTGCGCAGACACAAAATTTGTATCTGCAATCCATAAAAATGATCTGTGGGTATAAAGAGGATATCCATGGATATGCAGGGCTTTATATAAAAATTTTTGATCTGCATCCATCTGCGAACTGCAAAAATGGTCCACGGATATCCACATCCGTAGATATCTGCAGATATAAAGTGGATATCTGCAGATTTGCAGGGCTTTACTGATCTAATAGGACTGTGTTTTCAAGTTATTGGCAGACAATGTAGGGCTGACGTTTATTGTAGTGTGGAAAGTTTCTGAATTGAGGCCTGAACCTTCATCACTGAAATCAGTGACTTAAATGGAAACAGCATTGTATCCTTAAACAATTATGTTTAGGACTACAGTTAACTGTGTCCAAACTTATCATTAGGACTTTAAATGCAAGGACATGCATGATGTCTAGACTGACAGTCTCAGTGCTAATGAGTTACAAGTGTTACAAGTTCCCCCTCTCTCTTGGTGGGTCTTGTGCTTATTGGCGGATTTGCTCACCTTGGAGCTTCACGGCAGCCCTCAGCTTGGCCGTTTTCGTGAACCCACAGTCCAGGTCAACTCCTCCTGTGTCTGACCATGAGTTGGGAGGTTTGGTGGGAACCTGGGCCCGCTTTCTACTCCGGGTTCCAGCCCAGGGCCCTGTGGAATGCAGCTGTCTAGAGTGCCTCCTGGAACACCTGTGCGACAGCTACAACTCCCTGGGCTACTTCCCCATGGCCTCCTCCCAACCCCTTCTTTATTCTCACCATAGGACCTTCCTTTTGGTGTCTGATAATGCTTGTACTCCTCAGTCCTCCAACCGTATGCATGCTCACTCTCAGCTCCTAGCGCCTCTTGCTCCCAGCTCCTCACACGCACACCACAAACTGAAGTGAGCTCCTTTTTAAACCCAGGTGCCTTGATTAGCCTGCCTTAATTGATTCTAGCAGCTTCTTGATTGGCTGCAGGTGTTCTAATCAGCCTGTCTGTCTTAATTGTCTCCAGAAGATTCCTGATTGTTCTGGAACCTTCCCTGTTACCTTACCCAGGGAAAAGGGACCTACTTAACCTGGGGCTAATATATCTGCCTTCTATTACTCTCCTGTAGTCATCTGGCCCGACCCTGTCACAAAGTATATGATAAATCATAATGGTATCATGTAGAAAAATCAAATCTCCTTTTATAATGAGCCTATATACAAAAGTCCTTCTTTTAAAAGTAGCAAGTAATAACAACACAATGAATCATGAAGAGGGGATGACACTGTATGGACAAAAGACAGAAGATGAGGGAGCACCCTGACTACAATGGGTGAAGTTAGAGAGGGGGTCAAATCTAATTTATTGGAGGAGCCACCTTATCAATATGGAAGTCTTCATAAAGGGCCAATCAGAACCATTGTGATCAAACTATTTTTAAATGCACTGTACCAAAAAGGCATACTGTGCAGCCTAAGTATTTTTTTTTTAATTATTCATCCAGGTAGTAGTAAATAGTATGAGCCGGAGTCTCAACTCACATAAAAGTATAGTTTTCAATGAATCTACGCCAATTTACGCAAGCTGAGGATCTGGCCCTAGGTTTGTAAAAATGTCTAATTAGGCCTTTAACTGACCTGAAATGTGCATCTGCAGAGCAATTTCTGTCAACTGGATAAACTGAATACTTTCTCCTTCCATGAACATTTGTGTTTCTTGCTCTTAAAAAATACTCCTATTCTCCAAGTTGAAAGCCACCCTTTCCTTAAATCAAATCACTTGTACTTTCCACTTCCATTCTTGACACCAGCTTGAGCTCTGGACAGAGTGTGAGTCCTGGGCTTTTGAAGTTCCTAGTTTATTCCATTTAGTGTCACAACCTCTAAGCATTATTTAAATGTACCTTTTGTCAGCAAATATGAAATATGAAACCCAAGAACAAACACACTGTAGTATATGTGTACAAATATACACACAAGCAACGTAGTATACATTACGTAGAATACATGTTTTTATATATATATATAAATAAAAAAAGTGTGTGTGTGTGCGTGTGTGTGTAGACAAACATAAGTGGAACCTTTCTCTATTTAGGCAGAATATTGGCCGAACAAATATTTATTGAGAGTTACTCAGCTGTAATACATAAGGGGATTCACGACATGGTACATCTGGACTCGTCTTAGTCTTTATGAGATAATTGCACCTTGGACCACCTAAAACAAGGCGTAACTAAAGGATTTGATTTTTAAATTTAAAAACATGGAATAGGCAGGAATTGAATCAGTCATGCCTCTGCACTGTTCATAAAGGAAAGAGACTATAAACAAATGGGCAACAGAAATAGTGCAATAAGAACAGGATTAATCTGAGTGTGATTAATTCAGTGTCAGATTAAAATGGATAGTGCCAGCTGTAACGGATCCATTCTGCAGCATTATTCTTTCCTGTCACTTTTTGTCCAACCCCCTCCTATTCCAAAATGGTAGATAAACCGGCAAGAGAGTTAATTGTCACATACATGGATTTAATCACATTGTCCACAGTGTTTGGGGGCCTTGCCTTCAGCGATCCATGACTAATTGTTGTGGTAATTTTTCAATCATTAACAGCAGCGCATATGCTGCAGACAAATCCCATGACACTCACCAAAGCCCAGTGGCAAGAGGCATACTCTCCTTCATAAAGGCCACCACACTCCCCACTACACCTATTATATCCCCATTAATATATGTCTGTTTCCTTTGGATGGAGATGGGAGGGATGTACTTAGACTGTATATTGATAGCTCAATAGTTTGTTTTTATTTTCTTTAAGGCATGATCCGGTGGGATGCTTGGTGGGGGAAAGAGAAGGAAATTAAAACTCCATCTGGGACACTAGCTGAGGGTCTGCTCTACATTCTGCTTGTCCTTCATTCATTTTATGTTGAGCTTGTGTGCTTCAGCAAGTGCCCTTTCTTTGTGTTTCAGCTGTATTAGAGATTTCCATGGCAACTGCCGGTGCTCATCTGCTGCACCATACTGTAGCCTCTCTCAGCTTAATTCTCCAGTCGCCCCAGTGTCAGGGCATGCTATAGGCACTGGTGGGACAAGACCTTGCCTTAGGGAATCCTCCCGCTGATTGAAGCCCTGCTCTAATCATCTCATAATATAAGTGAACCAGATCACATAAAAACAATTTTCTTTTTGAGATTCTTGGAAATAAAACAAACAAACAAAACCCCCCTAGAGGTTCTTTGTTGCTCAAAAGCAAAAGAAAAACAGCACCCAGGATCCTGAAACAGCAGAAGGGATTAGTTCCATAATAGTCTGGAAGGAATTGTGGGAAATACATAAAAGCATCTCTACCGGTACAACCTACATGACCTGCCCCTTTAGCTCAGCTGGCAGAGTGCTTGCCTGGGGAACAGGAGGCCCACATTTCAGTCACCTCTGTGACTTCTCTTTATAAATTAATTTATTCACTGGCATGCAGGCCAGTTTATGCTAAATGAGGTGTGTGGTGCCCTCCACTGGAGCCTATGTGCACTCAAGGAAAATGTCACATTCGGTACCCACTTTGCACCCTCTGGATGCACTCAGTGGGATCACGTTCCTCCCTTTCCCCCTCTGTTCGTTAATGTATTAACTGTCACGCAGGCCTGTTTATAGGACATGTGCGGCAGGTCCTTCAGAAGAAGGCACGCCCAGGAATGTGGAGGTCAGGAGGCACCAGATTCAGACACTGCAGCATCATTCCTAGAAAAAGACTATTTTAAAACGGAGGTATAAAGAGCACTCAGAGGCTTTAGAATGCAGATAAAATATTAGTTATTGATAGCAAGTAAATAATAATAATAATAGTGGAAAGATCACCAAAGAAAGTAAATGAACAAACAAGAGCTCATGGCACAGGAAGAAGAGATTAAATAAAAGTAAAGCCCACTCACTTCCTGGGCCTCCCGCCTCAAACAACTTTTATTTAGTTTCTGGTTCTCATCATAAGGGAATAAAAGAAGTCCTATTCTTTTGGCCTGTTTGTGACAGTCATGGCACCAACTCTCTGATATAACTGTTAGATAAGTTATGACAAGACCAATGCTTCATTTCCCCCTAGCATGGCTGTGACCATGCAGTGCTTCTGACATTCCAAGAGCCTCGTCTAAGCCAGTGGTTTTCAAACTGTGGGTCATGACCCAGTACTGGGTCGCAGCATGTAAGGCACTGGGTCACAGCGGCTCTGGTCAGCACCACCAACTGGGCTGTTAAAAGTCCTGTTGACAATGTTGCCCGGCTAAGGCAGGCTAGTCCCTACCTGCTCTCACACCGCATTGTGCCCCAGAAGCAGCCAGCAACACGTCTGGCTCCTAGGCTGGGGGGCCATAAGGCTCCATGCACTGCCCCCGCCCCAAGCACCGGCTCTGCATTCCTATTGGCTGGGAACCAGCCAATAGGGGTTGGGGGGGGGGGCGCAGTGCCTGCAGGCAAGACCCATGCGGAGCTGCTTGCATGCCTCCACCTAAGAGCTGGACCTGCTGCTGGCAACTTCTGGGGCACAGCGCAATCCGTGGTGCCAGGACAGGCAGGAAGCCTGCCTTAGCACCCCTGCTGCACCGCTGCCCGGGAGCTGCCCGAGGTAAGCCCCCACTCCAACCCCGCACCCAACCCACTGCCCCAACCCAGAGCCCCCTCCAACATTCTAAAACCCTCATTCCCGGCCCCACCACGCAGCCCTCACCCCCCGCACGCCAAACCTCTGCCCCAGCCCTGGGCCCCTCCCACACCCAAAACATCCCCAGTTCTGTTGGGTCGTGGGCATCAACAATTTTCTTCAACTGGGTCACCGGAAAAAAAAGTTTGAAAACCACTGCACTAAGCCATCGTGCAGGACAGCCACACTCACTCTTCTGTACGAGTCACGATGAGCCATGGTATACATTTACAAAATAAGAAAAGGAGGACTTGTGGCACCTTAGAGACTAACACATTTATTTGAGCATAAGCTTTCGTGAGCTAAAGCTCATGAGCTGTAGCTCATGAAAGCTTATGCTCAAATAAATGTGTTAGTCTCTAAGGTGCCACAAGTCCTCCTTTTCTTTTTGCAGATTCAGACTAACACGGCTGCTACTCTGAAACCTGTCATTTACAAAACAGTCCTTCAAACTTTTATTATTTGTCAACAGCTCTCTCTCTCTCTCACATCCATAAGTTTGTTTTGCCTGGCAGGGGGGCGGGAGGGAGAGAATTTATGGAATTCAAATGAAGCAACGTGTGTGTGTGTGTGTGTGTGTGTGTGTGTTCTTCTCTCAGGGAAAAAAAAAAAAGGGCAACAATATGTAAACTGTTTCTTGATTAATTTCTGCATGTGGTAGAGTCATTGTTATTACCGTGCTGTACTGCGTCAGTGTAATGGACACGGGAACTGCACAAGTTAGGGGATCTGCCTTCTAAAGCCTACCAAACATGACAAAAAAAATCCTGACACTGGCAGATGGCATGTGAATCACTGTAAAGGCAATTAGCAGCTCGCTGCCGGATTTTGACATGCTGGGGAGGAGAGAGGGGGTTTTCTCTGCTTGGAGCAGTTAGCGCTAAAGGGGATGGAAATAGGGATTAGTCTCACTTTGCTCCCACAGAGCCTTCACAACTGGTGTTGCTGGCTTTGCAGCTGCTGTACCATAGGTGCCCCTAAGTCTCTGGTGCAGAGAGATTTGCAGCAGCAATAAAATTGCCATCTCGTTACGTTGATGACTACAAGTCACAGTTGCTGCAAAGAGAGGGGTATTAAGCAGAATAAAGATCTGTGTAGCAAAGGAACAGAGCTGCCCAGCTAAGCACTGACACTGCTATGCAAAAGCATTATAGAGCATTACTGAAAATATATCAAAACCCTCCAGTGTTTCTAAGAAACAACTATAAACGGATTTTTGAACTGTTAAAAAGTTGGGTTTCTCTCAAAATGGCTCAGTGTG
The DNA here is from genome assembly GCF_015237465.2 of Chelonia mydas. Classification (NCBI taxonomy): domain Eukaryota; kingdom Metazoa; phylum Chordata; order Testudines; family Cheloniidae; genus Chelonia; species Chelonia mydas. Next base: position 114,979,435 of record NC_057850.1, read on the forward strand.
GCAGAAGGTAGTCTCAAATTTTGATCAGTTCAACTAAAAATGAATCCTGCAGCCTGAGCTTTGTGGATGCGTTTCTCTTCAAATGATGCCGGTTGACAAGAAACTGAAAAGAGTAATAATACAAACTGCAATAATAAAAATAGAAGTTCCAATACATGGTCCCATAAGATTCCACATGTAACGGTGCTGCACATCCTGGTTACAACTACAGCAGGAGCACAGCTCTGGCTAGACCAGTGGTTCTCAACTCTGGTCCACCGCTTGTTCAGGGAAAACCCCTGGAGGGCCAAGCCAGTTTGTTTACCTGCCGCGTCCGCAGGTTTGGCCGATCGCAGTTCCCACTGGCCGCGGTTCGCCGCTCCAGGCCAATGGGGGCTGCAGAAAGCGGCGTGGGCTGCGGGATGTGCTGCAGTGGGAGCCTCGATCGGCTGAACCTGCGGACGCGGCAGGTAAACAAACGGGCCCGGTGCGCCAGGGGCTTTCCCTGAACAAGTGGTGGACCAGAGTTGAGAACCACTGGGCTAGACCAACTCTGACAGTTGAGACCACCATGACTGCTAACCTGTGCTACTGTCACCTTGTTCACCCATCAACCTCCCCATTTGTCACCTTCTTCAGTTGTTATGTATTAGCTAAATCTTAGATTGTGAGATTTAGGGACTATTTGTTAGTACAGTGTCAAGTAAAATAAGACCCTAATCCCTGTTTGGGTTCCAAAAGCACTCTGGCAATAGCATTAACACTCAGATCCTTCTACTCTAAAAGCAGTCTCCTACCCCTTTTGCTAAAGGAGAATCTCCATTAGCTGTTTGATACAGGGCCTATGATGCAAACAGTTTTGATTCTCTGAGTCGCGAGAAGTGGGAAACATACTCTAGCTAGATCATTTGAATACTTATAGATGGCTTCCATCTGAGACTCTCAGTGCATTTTGCAAATATTAATTAAGCCTTAAAATGACATGTCAAGTAGGTAAATTATTATCACAATTTTGCAATAGGTAAAGTGAAGAACAAGAAAAATGGCTATTGAATCACAAGTAGTTATGGGTTTGGTTTTGTTTTTTAAGGAAATCCTGTTCTACAGGTTTAATGCAGATCTACGTTAACAGTTCAACGGAGTTATAAATGTTAATTGTGCAACTACTGTATGGAAACAAACCACAACCAACCAAAAGCAATTCCTACAATCAAGCAAGCCAGCCTTTCCCAAGTTTTAATCACCATTCAATACAGGAAATAGCTATAACTTCCCAGTTAATACTGCATGTGTAGAACTACCATACTAATTGCTAGGACATGAAAAACGATTACAGATACACTACGAAACTGCAGATCATTGTGCAGATAGAATAAAAGAAATACAAGATCAAACATTTAGAAGGCAGTCACTGGAGTATGGGAAATAATCAGCCCCGTGAGTATTGAAGTGAAGAGCTAATCATTTTAAAAAACACATGAATTGCCATAGTGGAGCTGATCAATGGTCCATCTACTCTGATATTTTGTCAGCTTCAGAGACCACTACCAGAGGAAGTTGTAAACCCCATAAACCATAATTGTACAATAACATGGCTACAGGTGAAGTTTCTTCATCATTGTCTAGGCAGTTAGTGACTGTCCTGAAGCATAAGGACTGATAACATTTTTATCAAACCTAGTTTAGCTGTTGATATTATTTGTATTATTCATATTAATTGTAACGTAACACTGTAAACAGGAGTTTGCTTACCATGCAATTCCAGGTGAGTTAATAACAGTTAATCGCTCATTTTGGCAATCCTCTTTGATATACCAGTTCATGCAGTACACAAAGCTAAGCCCTTGCCAAGCAGCATCTACTGAGTTAGCAGAAAAGTCCATACAAAAGCAAAAAATTTGTTTTTTAAAACACCCTCATGCTTTCAAGGAATATACACTTAAAACTGAATAGTGCAACACAATGCTTTGTTTTTCCACCAACTTGAACACTTTTGGGTAGAAAGAGTAAAACCTTAACACCAACATCTAACAAGCTTCTTGAACCAAAGAAAATTTAACCCTTGAAGTAGTTAGAAAGTAACGATATGATAGAAATTTAGATGCAAAGAAATACCGATTGCTAGTGGGAGTGAATGTTGAATTCAAAACAGAAAGTGCCAGTTTAACAGCTGTTCCATCTATACCAGGGTTATATGACTATTGAGAGTCAGGCCTACAGAAGGGAAGGCAATGTGACCCAGCGGACAGAGCACTAGACTGGGACTCAAGAGACTGGGTTTCTATTTGCGGTCTGCCATTATCCTGCTGGGTGACTGGGGCAAGCCATGTCACTGCTCCGTTCCTCGGTTTCACAATCTGTAAAATGGGGATAATCCTTAACAGAAGACATCTAAACAAAATCATGCACAAACATGGCTCTATGTTTCTTGAGGGTATCCAGAGACAGTGCTTCTCTAATACATTTACCTTAAGAACAAATAACGGGTGCAACAAACATAGGCTTCAGTGCTTAAAGAGGCCGTAGTGCTAGCATATCTGTAAATTCACACCTTCTGAAACTATAGCACATGAAAAGATCAAAATTTAGTTTGGTGACCACACATCACGCTGCTTCTTATTATTAATGTAACAGACAAAAGTGTGGTAGGAGCTTGACAGCAAAACAGGTCATTGCTCCAATGAGCTTACAGTCTAATAAGACAATGTACAAACAAAGGAGTCAGAAAAGGGATGTAACTTTTTTCTAATTGCATTAGTCTTTAACCATCATTATATGCCTGCCAAACCTTCAGCCCTTATCTTAGGGTATGTCTACAGTACAAAATTATATCGGATTTACAGAAGTCGATTTTTCGGAACAGATTTTATACAGTCAATTGCGTGCATCCCCACTAAGTGCAGTAAGCCAGCGGAGTGCATCCACAGTACCGTGGCTAGCGTCGACTTTTGGAGCGGTGCAAGGTGAGTAGCTATCCCACAGTTCCCGCAGTCCCCGCTGCCCTTTCGCTCCCGGTTGCTATGCAGACACGTGGCAGGCTGGAGGGCGCAGCCCAAACCCTCTCCTGCACCAGGATGGAACCGAGTGTTTACATGTCAAAACTACGAACACCAGCCTGACGTCAAATGTAGCTGGCCCCCGAGCGAGCGGTTTATTTCCAAGCAGGGAGGGGGAAGGAAGTTGCTAAAATAAGCCGGAGGTATGGACGCACATTCAAATAAGAGGAGAGAAAGAAAACCCAGCCAACCCTCTGCTAGGAGCTGAACCCCTCCACCCCTGCCCACCCACATCCCCCACCACTAATAGCTTCCCTGAGCGCTGCCAGAGATAAGCTCCCAGGGCTTTTCCTGTATACCTGACTAGTGCATCTGAGTTGAAAGTGCTGTCCAGAGCAGTCACAATGGAGCATTCTGGGATAGCTCCCGGAGGCCAATACTGTTGAATTGCATCCACAGTACCTCAAATTCAGAACAGCAATGTCGATTTTACCGCTACTCCCCTTGCCAAGGTGGAGTACAGAAACCGGTTTTAAGAGCCCTTTAAGTTGACAAAACCGGGTTGGTTGTGTGGACGGATCTAGTTTTATTTCGATATAACGTGGCTAAATTCAACATCATCGCGTACTGTAGACCAGGCCTAAATTTCAATTTTTTAATCTGTATTATATCAATTTTCTATTGATACTGTGATTTTAAAAAAAAAATCTTGCCCAGTCCTCAGAGCTTTGACCAATCACCAAATAATGCTTTTACCCTTTTCTACACTTAAGTTTTCTAAGAATACATAACCTGCATTTTTCCATTTCTAACTACCAGCTGCACCCACATCTACCTATTTTTAATTCAAAGCATGATGCTACCAGAAGTCACTATGACTCCAAAACAGGAGTGAGATGCTGATTTTGCCTAGTTCTGGTGAAATGTTGAGAAGCAGAATTCTGAATAATCAACTGGCAGGAGCCCAGCCCTAGATTAACTCCACTCATATTTTATATCGCTGTTTTTGCAGCTAACACATCTTTAGATGGGTAAACTGTACTCTTAATGTGTCATTTTGGATCAGACACAGCATATGTATCTTTATACACATAAACAGTACATAGGAACACATGAATTGCCATAATGGCTCAGCTCCATGCTCCATCTAATCCAGTATCCTATCGCTGACGGGTGCAGGAAACTGCATCGTAGGAAGAGATGGGATAATATGCCCCCCACCCCACCCCAATTAAGGTTTCATCCTAATCTAGGAGGAATGTGCTTTTGCTTTGAAACATGAGATTTTATCTCCCCTCCAATGCTCTTTTTGTTAACATGGATAGCAAGTGCAAATATATACAGAATAAAGTCTTTGGAACTCTCCCAATTAGTGCTCATGAAAGTGAGGAATTGTTATCCTGGCCTTGATTCTAAAAAAAAAAGAAAATGGAGCTCAGATAAAGTGCTCAAATAAATCTGTTAGTCTCTACGGTGCCACAAGTACTCCTCGTTCTTTCTGCTGATACAGACTAACACGGCTACCACTCTGAAACCTGGGAAATTCTAGTTAGTGCCATCAGTCTTACAGTAGTATCGTGAAAAGAATTCATTTAGTTGAGGTAAAAGAAATTTCAGTCAGAGTTTATGTTTGACTGTCCCTAGTGAAAAGTGTGTGCTAACAAAGTCAGAACTAATATGAGACAGGGAAAGGATTCCCCTAAATCTGTTTGTTCTTCTGGAATAATTCATTAGCTAAATACTTTTCAACTGTTACAATCAAAAAAGAATTCTTGACTGGAGCCTTATTTCAATGCATTCCAATAACATTTCTAGTATTGCAGTCCCCAATTCTGTCTTGAATCAATCAATATTATGAAACAAAATTCAATAAATTCATCTTAACATTTTTTTTAAAAAGAGGAGAAACTCTGAATTACAATAATATCAGTGACAGTCCCAGCCACTTATAGTAAGGAGATGAGACTGATGCATGAAGAGCCCAGTTTCTGAATTAGGATGCTATTTATTCTCAGAAGTGGAAGAAAAAATGGTTACCTACCTTTCATAACTGTTGCTCTTTGAGATGTGTTGCTCATGTCCATTCCATTCTAGGTGTGTGCGCTCCCACGTACATAGTCATCAGAGACTTTTGCCTAAGCAGTATCCATAGGGCTGGCTGTGGTGCCCTCTTGAGTGCTGGGCTAACGTGTCGGTATATTAGGTGCAGCAGGGCCTACGCTCTCTCAGTTCCTTCTTACCAGCAAGTCCAACAGAGGGGCAGGAGGGCGGGTAATGAAATGGACATGTGCAACACATCTCGAAGAACAACAATTACAAAAGATAGGTAACCATTTTTTCTTCTTCGAGTGCTTGCTCATGTCAGTTCCATTCTAGGTGACTCACAAGTAGTATTCCTGGAGGTGGGCTCCGAGCTCACAGTCATGCGGCTTGCAACACTGCTCTACCAAAGCCAGCATTGTCTCAGGCCTGCTGGGTAAGCGCGTAATGAGATGTAAACGTGTGAACGGATGACCAGGAGGCAGCCCTACAGATATCCTGGATCAGCACTTGAGCTAGGAAAGCTGCTGAAGAGGCCTGCACCCTAGCTGAATGGGCGGTCACAATCGCCGAAGGAGGCACCTTTGCCTGATTGTAGCTGTAGCGGATACAGGCAGTGATCCAAGACCAAATCCTCTGAGCAGACACTGGACAACCTTTCATCCTGTCGGCCACTACGACGAACAACTGTGTCAACTTATGAAACAGCTTGGTCTGCTTAATATAAAAGTCTAGCACCCTTCTGACATCCAGAGAATGAGACCTGCGCTCCTCCTCCATCTTATGAGGCTTTGGAAAGAAGACAGGTAAGACTATGTCCTGGCTCATATGAAACTGTGAAACAACCTTGGGTAGGAAAGCCGGATGCAGCCACAGCTGAACCTTATCCTTGTAAAACACCATATAGGGCAGCTCCAAGGTAAGTGCCTTAAGCTCAGAGACCCTGTGGGCAGATGTCATTGAGACCAAGAAAGCGACCTTCCAGGAGAGGAGGAGGAGGAGGAAGAAGCAGCAAAGCAAAGGCTCAAAGGGGGAACCCATGAGCAGCGATAGCACAAGATTCAGGTCCCAAGGTGGGACGGGGTTCCAGATATGCGGGTAGAGGCGCTCCAGGCCCTTGAGGAACCTGTCAGTCTTGTCTTGGGCGAAAACTGACCTGCCCTTGAGCAGAATGTAGAAGGCCGAAATAGTGGCCAAATGGACCTTAACAGATGAAAGGGACAAGCCTTGGAGTTTGAGATGCAGAAGGTCATTTTTGACCAGGGAGGAGTATAAAAATATTGCTCAGGCATGCAGGAGTGAAATCAGGAAGGCCAAATCACACTTGGAGTTGCAGCTAGCAGAGAGATGTTAAGAGTAACAAAAAGGGCTTCTTCAGGTATGTTAGCAACAAGAAGAAAGCCAAGGAAAGTGTGGGGCTCTTACTCAATGAAGGAGGCAACCTAGTGACAGAGGATGTGGAAAAAGCTAATGTACTCAATGCTTTTTTTGCCTGTCTTCACGAACAAGGTCAGCTCCCAGTCTGCTGCACAGCATGGGGAGGAGGTGACCAGCCCTCTGTGGAGAAAGAAATGGTTTGGGACTATTTAGAAAAGCTGGATGAGCAGAAGTCCATGGGACCGGATGTACTGCATCCGAGGGTGCTAAAGGAGTTGGCGGATGTGATTGCAGAGCCATTGGCCATTATCTTTGAAAACTCATGGCAATCAGGGGAGGTCCCAGAAGACTGGAAAAAGGCTAATGTAGTGCCCATCTTTAAAAAAGGGAAGGAGGAGGAACCGGGGAACTACAGGCCGGTCAGCCTCACCTCAGTCCCTGGAAAAATCATGGAGCAGGTCCTCAAGGAATCAATTCTGAAGCACTTAGAGAAGAGGAAAGTGATCAGGAACAGTCAGCATGGATTCACCAAGGGCAAGTCATACCTGACTAATTGCCTCCTCTGACAAGATAACTGGCTCTGTGGATGAGGGAAAAGCAGTGGATGTGTTATTCCTTGACTTTAGCAAAGCTTTTGATACGGTCTCCCACAGTATTCTTGCCAGCAAGTTAAAAGAAGTATGGATTGGATGAATGGACTATTAGGTGGATAGAAAGCTGGCTAGATCATCATGCTCAACGGGTAGTGATCAATGGCTCCATGTCTAGTTGGCAGCCGGTATCAAGCGGAGTGCCCCAGCGGTTGGTCCTGGGGCCGGTTTTGTTCAACATCTTCATTAATGATCTGAATGATGGGATGGATTGCACCCTCAGCAAGTTCGTGGATGACACTAAGCTGGGGGAGAGGTAGATACCCTGGAAGGTAGGGATAGCTTCCAGAGTGACCTAGACAAATTGGAGGATTGGGCCAAAAGAAATCTGATGAGGTTCAACAAGGACACGTGCAGAGTCCTGCACTTAGGATGGAAGAATCCCATGCACTGCTACAGGCTGACTTGCTAAGCAGCAGTTCTGCAGAAAAGGACCTGGGGATTACAGTGGATGCGAAGCTGGATATAAGTCAACAGTATGCCCTTGTAGCCAAGAAGGCGAATGGCATATTGGGCTGCGTTAGTAGGAGCACTGCCAACAGATTGAGGGAAGTGATTATTCCCCCCTATTCAAACACTGATGAGGCCACATCTGGAGTACTGTGTCCAGTTTTGGGCCCCCCACTACATAAAGGATGTGGACAAATTGGAGAGAATCCAGCAGAGGGCAATGAAAATGATTAGGGGGCTGGGGTACATGATTTACAAGGAGAGGCTGAGGGAACTGAGCTTAGTTAGTCTGCAGAAGGGAAGGGGGGGGGAGCAATTTGATAGCAGCCTTCAACTACCTGAATCGGGGTTCCAAAGAGGATGGAGTGGTGGCAGATGACAGAACAAGGAGCAATGGTCTCAAGTTGCAGTGGGGGAAGTCTAGGCTAGATATTAGGAAAAACTATTTCAGTAGGAGGGTGGTGAAATCTCCATCCTTAGAGGTTTTTAAGGGCCGGCTTGACAAAGCCCTGGCTGGGATGATTTAGTTGGGGATTGGTCCTGCTTTGAGCAGGGGGTTGGACTAGATGACCTCCTGAGGTCTCTTCCAACCCTAATCTATGATTCTATGATGGAGGCCGGGGAAACGATGCGGAACTTCAAATTTTTGAGGTGCTTGTTGAAGCATCGCAGGTCCAAGCTGGGTCTCAGGCCCCCTTTTGTTTTCGGAATTAGGAAATAATGGGAGTAGAATCCTTTTTCCCAACTGTAGGGTGTAGCCCGAAGAGATTATGTTGAGCACCCAATAGTCCGAAGTTAGCCGCGACCGGGCTGCAGGTGGTTGAGGAAAAAGTAGGAAGGTGAATCCTGCTATGTGACTGGCCCGCCGTCCTTGAGCTCATCCTCAAAATGCCTGTCTCTGTCTTCCATAGTGTCTTGAAGGGCCGGGCTGAGCAAGTGAATGGGAGGATGAGGGGCAGCGTCATTTAAACCCCTTGTCTTTGTCTTTTTTTCTATAGGTGCTCTGCTGGGGAGGCCCACAGGACCTAGGCGGAGGAGGTGGACGACGGAACTGCTTCCTAGCCTGCTGAGGAATATGAAGGTCCAGGGAGTGGAGAGTGGCGCGGGAGTCTTTAAGGCCATACAGTCTTGTGTCTGTGAGCTAAGAGAAGAGCCCTGCTCCCTCAAATGGATGGTCCCGGAGAGTGGACTGCATCTCCTGGGATAACCCCGAGGACTTCAGCCAAGAGCTACACCTCATCACCACCACAGAGGCAACAACCCTGGTCGCTGAGTATATTGCATCCCTGGTCATCTGGAGGGCGCCTTTCGCCACTGCTTTGCCCTCCTTCACTAAAGCGGCAAACTCCTGGGCACAGTCCTGTGGGAGGGCCTCCCTGAATTTGCTAAGGGAGTCCCACAGATTAAAATTGTACCTATCCAACAGGATCCTATCCTGGTGGTTAGACACCCGAAATTGCAAACTGGCAGTCGAATAAATCTTTCTGCCAAATAAGTCCAGTCTCTTGGAGTGTTTATTCTTTGGTGTGCCGCTCACCTGGCCCTGCCTGGTCCGCTCGTTAACTGGGGATACAATCAGCAACTCAACTGGTGCGTGAGTACAGAGGTATTCAAATCCCTTTGCGGGGATATAATACTTCTTTTCCGCGTTCTTAAAAGTGAGCGGAATGGAAGAGGGGGTCTGCCACAGCATTTTCGCAATCTTAAGGATCCCTGTGTGGACGGGAAGTGCGGTACGGGCCAGGGTTGTGGAAGATATGATGTTGTAAAGATCATCTGATTGCTCAGCCAACTCCTCAGTTTCCAGGTTTAAGTTGGCAGCCACCTTTTAAGGAGGGCCTGATGCTCTTTAAAGTTGTCCGGGGGACTGCCAGTCTGGGACGGTCCCACCACCACCTTGTCCAGAGATGAAGACGACGAGTGCATCGCAGGAGGAGGGGTGAGTTCCCCTTCCTCGTCTGGAGACGGCTCATTAGGCGTCTGAGCCTGTCGTGCTGCCCCCATGTCAGATTCTGCACCGTGCTCCGACTCTGGTGCCAGCAGAGCCAGGGGTGGTTTGTCCGAGACGGCCAGGGAGGAGTGGTGGGACTATGGAATCGGCATTATCGGTAAGCCCCACGGGTTCCAATAAGGCCGTTGAGCAGGCCACTGGCCCTGCTGCCACGTTGCCACCATGGATGCTCAGCTGGTCTTGTGGGTCGATGGCAATTCATACTTTCTTGGCGAGGGGCTGAACTCCGGCTCTTACTCAGACCATTTTCCTTCTGGTGACCAGGGCAGGGCTCTGGAGGCCTGAGTCTGTCGACTGACCCTTGCTGGACACCGGTGTCTACAGTGCGGGATCAATGCCTGCCCGTCGAGTGGCATGAGGATGGTAGAGACCAGTGCCATGATGGGGAGCAGTCCTGCACTGGTGGGGACCGACACCTGGGAGATCGTCTAGGTGATAGTGACCTGCGCCGGGGCGATCTCTGGCGGGAGGCCTGATGGTAACGAGAATACAGAGACTGGTGCCTCAACACCAGCGTCCGATGCCTCGTAGAAGGAGAGCATGAGCGTGGCGCCAGGAACCTGGGTCTTCTGGCCGGAGACCGAGGTTGCGGGGCTGAGGTCCTAGGCTATGGGGACATACACCTGTGAACAGGGGACCGATGGCGCTCCACTGCCCTTTGGGGGCGATCCCGTGGCCAGCTTGCCCTTGGATTTCAGGGCCTTAGCCAAGTCTGGTGCCTGGTGTGGCGTCTGTGGTGCCAGAAGACTCACTAGGTCTTTAGTCGCCTGGGTCCACCGCTGCTACCGGGAGTCGGATCCCTCGCTTGGCTACAGTGGTACCCCCTTGAAGATCCAGGGCAGACACGTGGCCTGAACTAAGTCCTTTGCCCAAAGCCTCCTTTCCTTCCTTAGATGGTGCCAGGGAGCCTTTTTTTCTCCCGCAGGTTCTTAGGCACCAGTGAGGGGGAATGTTGCCAGGCAGTACGCTCGGCACCGATGCAAAGGTGCTGGGAGCAGGGTCCATTTGGGAGGGCTCTGACGCTGGACAAGTGCAGCCTCCATGAGGAGGGCCCTCAACCGGACATCCCGTTCCTTCTGAGTTCTGGGATGAAAGTTCTTGCAAATTCTGCACTTATCTTTTATATTGGACTTCCCCAAGCACTTCAAACAGCTGTTGTGGGGGTCACTAACAGGCATCGGCCAGCTGCATGACGAACTCGGTTTGAAGTCCGGGGAACAGAGTATGCCCCGCTCTGGAGCGAAGTCCCAGCCAAGACTCTATCTATCATTAGGTTAGTAGTGAATCTAATGGCGAAGTTCCTAAGAACTATATACAAAGGAAGTAACAATGGACTGTTAAGAAGCGCTAATGCTCTTGCAATGCAAGACAAGACGCTCCAACCAACCATCATGGGCGCTAAGAAGGAACTGAGAGAGTGTAGGACCAGTGGCGCCTAATATACCAACGCATGAGCGCAGAACTCAAGAGGGCGTCACAGCCAGCCCTACGGATACCGCTAAAGCAAAAGCCTCCAACAACTGTGCATATGGGCCGGCACACACCTAGAATGGAATCGACATGAGCAAGGTCTCGAAAAAGAAAATCCTTGTTTTGTTTTATTTTTATTTCTCCCTTCTCTCTCCCAGATTTGGAGAGGAGGCTTCATAGGGCAGAGGTCACTGGTAGAGTAGGGAGCTGGGCAGGACTAGACTTGGGCCAATCAGCTTGTGTTTCTTGATAGATGAAGAGCCTTAATGATATATTCCCAGCAAATGTAGGGAAGTCTGAGGTATTTGGGCTATGAAGCGCAAATGTTAAAAAAACAAAAACAAAAAAACCCATGCTTAAACAATAGAAAGTATGTACAAAGCTACTGTCGTATATTTACTTCTAATTTCCATACATTATGAGACATAAAGATTCCCCCATAATTATACTGCAATATGGAAGTTAGTACTTATTGTCGATGCTCCTTCCATAAGCATTATATTGCATAATCTAATGTTAAACTGTTTGCTTATTTATTGCTGCTATTGATATACGGAATATCCTTTAAGTGTTAGAAGTAACTGGTTCTTTCATTGACTTTTTCATGTGCAATGGTAAACTTCAGTAATAACTGGTTGGTCCATTGCCTGGCTCCACCCTTTACTGTAGAACAGCCGCTTTTCAGCTCCACCAAGCATAGGAATACCAAACCTACTCCAGTCTCTTTGTTGCTCTCTGGAAATATGATAAGGTCCAGATTTCATTCACAGGAGAGCCATTTCCTTTCCTGATGCAATATGTTCCAAATCTGATATGCTATATTCTCTCCTAATCCCGGTGAGCCACTGGGTTGTTATGATTACACAGGCCTAAGTACAAGCAAACCTGAACATCTGAAGGTTAAACTTAAACTAAGGCATTTAGGCTTAGGGTGACCATATTTCCCTATACTGAATATGGGACACCTAGTAAAATTACTCGTATTCAAGCAAATTCAATGGCAAACAATCGTACAAATGTTCAATCTAACATCAAGTTGACCGAGCCCCTGTTAAAAAGATATACTGTATAGTTGGATTCTTTTTATTTACCTTCTTATCTTTAAGGCTTTAGGGTTCACATGTGTGTCACCCATCCCCACACTCCCATACACCTCTCTCACAGAGGGGGGTTGACCGACCTACCGAACTGACCCTCCCCCAGGATGGACCCACCTCTCCTGGTACCTGCCACTGTGTCTTCCCAAGCCAACACAGGGACAGGGGGCATGCAGGGTCACATGCCCACCCTTCCCAGATTTCTGACAGGGTTCACACCAGAATGTGGCTAGCAGCAGTCTATATGCACTTTGTGGGAGGGAAGAAATGGGAGCTGCTTCCAGCTGCAGGGGAGGGGAAGGGATGACCTGGCCCATGTCCTTGCAGAGCTCTTCTCTTCCCCCTCTCACTCCCGTGTGTGGCTGGAAGCGTCTTGTCCCTTCCTGACCGCACAGTGTTGAAAGGCAGCTAACACCTCCAGGCTGCTGCTGGCCACTGACATAACCCAGCCGCCTCCTGTCCCCTTGCTACAGCACAGGCAGGAAGGATTTAAACCCTAAGGATGCATTGTGCACCAGGGCCCAGGCAACCTGACTGCAGGGGCTTCAGTGAACCTGGCCAGAGAGGTGGCTCAGCAGAGGAGGGTGCATAGGGACTCAGGGCGGGATGTGTGCAATGAGGGTGCTACGCCCCTGCCCCAGGGGCTGCTGTGAAGCCTGCAAGTTCGGGGCATGAACAGGCTAGCAATCTCTCCCCCCCACTCACCATTCCAGAGCTTAGCTGAGAGGCAAAGAGGCTTCCCTGTGCCAGCGCTATGCGGGGCTTTGGCACATGCAGGGCTCGGCTCCTCCTGGCCAGTGTTCCGGGCCAGAGCATCAGCCCAGCCAGAGGCAGTAGGAGAAGGAAGGAGCCTGCCTGCCAGGCTGCTGGTGAACTGAGCATTCTGGCCAGGGGCTGATTCTCCGCACAGTGCTGGGAGTGGGGTGCGCCCCACAGGGGCAGAGGGAAGGGGAGATATGGAGGAGCAGCGGGACTGTGGGGGCCAAGAGGCAAAGCAGGGACAGGACAGCTAGAGGTGGAGCATGTAAAGGGCCACTGGGTGGGCAACAGCGGTGACATGTAAGCGGCCACTGTCTGGCACCTGCCCACACTCACCAGCCACCGCAGCTCACAGTGCGCAGCCAGTGCAGGCTGGAAATGGGATGGGGGGTGGGGCCCTGCTGGCTGAGATCCGGCATGTACTGATGGGGCGGGAGACAGCAAATACAGGGCAATTTGTCCGTTTTAAAGGAAAAGTTGGGACACCTGCAGGAGGGCTTAAAAACGGGAGATCAGGTCACCCTGCTTAGGCTACATCTACACTTATGGCGGTGTGCAGAGTACAGCTAGCACAGGTATAAACAGTGTTGTAGACAGTGAGACATGGCTTAAGCCAGTGGTTCTGAACCCGTGGGCCCCTTGTGGCCCAATCAGCACACAGCTGCAGCCCATGTGACAGCCTCAGAGCCATACAGGCAGTATATATATTGTGTGGATGCGGCCCACATAACAGAGAGAGCTGCATATGCAGCCCACAATGGTAAATAGGTTGAGAACCATTGGCTTAGACAAACAGAGTAGAGTACCCTACGTGCCTGAATCACCTAACACAGCTCTCTACCTGCCCAAGCAGTGCCTCCCACATCTACACTGCTATTTTTAGCAGTGTAATGTGTAGCGTCCCCCGACGGCTGGAGCCTTTTCCTGCCCCTGAGAAAGGCTCTGGCAGAGGGAAGCAGCGGGGAAAGGCTCCAGAGTCTTTCTCCGCTGCCTTCCCCCTGCCAGCACCTTTCGTTGTTGCCCCTCTACTGCTGGGGCCTTTCACTATTGTGTGGCGCTACAGACCACAATGACAAGTAGGGACACAGCTTGTCTTTCCCTGGGGCTTACAGCTACATGTGCAGTGCCTGTACTCTACACTACTGCCATAAGTGAAGATATAGCCTTTGTTATAGCAGTTAAAACGCAAGCTGTGACATTGGAGCTGACTTACAATATACTTATACAAAACAAAACAAAATTTCAAAATAATACAGGAGATTACTCTGGTTGTCAGAAAGTAGCGCTAGAAAATCATCTCTGCTTTCTCTGTTTCTTAATCATAGACAAAGGGTAAAGTCAAAGAGAGAGAGAGCATATACAGCTTCAGACAGCCATAGGGGAAAACTCTGCCCATTTACCCAACCTACAAACATGAAAGTCTGAAAGGCAAGAAGTGGCATGAATTGCACTATCTGTGATATATTTTAACATTAGTCTCCTCGACAAATAGATTTTGGACAGATAAGAAATAAAGTTTGCTTTTGCTGTCTGGCAAAGCGAAACAGTTTAATGCTGCACTGCTAGGAGTAGGTACAGACTCACATAAATAAAGTCTTCTCTCCATTCCTATTTGGCTAATCCTGGTAAGCATCGTACAGCCCAACAAAAATCTTGTGGAATCCCCCAATCAGATGAGGAAACTTGTTATTTGGATCAGAAAGGCAACAGCTCTTAGTTGCATAAAAACTAGAATCCTTATAAATGAGAACAAGATGAAACTGGGAGAAGAATTGTTTAAATAACTCTACAAAGGATCACATTTTGAAGCGTTCAGCACAGCATATTACAGTAATTAAAATACATTATTAGACTATATTCCTATTTGTATAAATAAAAGAAAGAAAACACTTCTGTGCTATAAATTGTTGCTGTTGAGGGTGCTGAGATCACCATCTTGTTTTGCTTTGGAATTACTTAATAAATCTCACACATTATTTAGCTGCCTCTTGTGTACAGCACTCTAATCCTCCTGTTGGATCCCAGGAAGATCAGTCATACTGAGGCTCCAAATCTTTAATGTCTTTTTTAATTTCCAAACATGAAGGAAAATGTGAGAAAGACACACTCTAACTACTGTATGTGTAATATTACCTCACAAGGCTTTAATATATCTAGCTGTATACAGTAACTGGTTTTTAAAATTCCAGTTGGACTACCTAATCATTCTCCCGGAGAGTAGAGTCTCTCACCCCTTCAGGGGAGAAAGTACTTATGTCATGCCCTCAAATAACCAGTCTAGCTGGCTCAGGGCCAGCATTAACTCAGAGCGTGTTAACATCTTGCAATGGTTTTGTGGGGAGGAGAAAATAAGGTCTGAAGTATAGGCTAGATTCCAGTACTGTGAGGGTATGGGATGAACGTTCCAAATGCAAATGAAGTCTTGTACCATCAAAGAGACATTACCCTCTAAATCCACTCACAGAATCAATCTAATGCTCAGCTGGTAATTTGTCCACAGACCATGCAAAGCCAATGTGGCGCCACATATTTAAACGCTGGTTCCAAGTTCTATAATAGCTTTTTAGTTCGAAACTCAATCCTGTACTAACCATCCCTGCAAATAAACAATATACCTCCCAGAAATAGGTATAACTGAATCGTCATAAAATGTATTGCAATATATTTGTTCATTCTTAGCAAACATATACAGACTGGGAATAAGGTTATATTAATTCTTTCAAAGAACACCAAATTCCAACATATACGATGAATCTGTCAGAGGTAATAAAGTCAGAGAAAGCAACATTTTAAGAATTTCGTGGGCTCATTTTGTATGAAAAACGATGAAAAACAAGTTAAACAAGCAGAGCTGTAAATTAAGAAACAGACAATAGACAAATTATCTTTACAAGAGGAAGAGGAAAAAAACCAGAAACCTTTACATAACTTTATAATACACTGTATGTGTTTGACCTGCAGCTGTAGCCATGGGTAACAGAAAACGGGAAAGCAACAACAAACAAAATACTGCCTCCTGAGACTTTAAGGGATATCACCTCTGTGTAGTCTGTCTCTCTGCCTTGCCCCAATTTATCAAGCCAAGACCAAAATTTCCTTTAGCCTTGTCCAAAAGAAAGCAAACCCAACCACCAATGGAAAAACCGTCTTCATCCAAACGTGGGAAGCAAACCATCCTTAACTAAATTTCCTTTTCAGCTGTGAGGAAGGAGAAAGGAAACTCTACATCCCCTCAAGAGTTTATCCCTAGCCTGCAACTGCTTCCACTTTATGGACTTGATCCTCCTGCTAGGTGCTGAGCACTCTGGCTCCAAAATCCTTAAGCATGTGCTAAAGTCCCACTGGTTTGAAATTTATGGGACTTCAGCACACATTTAAGTGTTTTGCTGCATCAGGGCCTAAAGCACATTCATTTTGATGAGACAATCTCTTAAAATTGAGCATGTGCTTAAATGATCTGCTGTATTCAGAACAGGCTGCTGAGCACCTTGCATGATACAGCTCCAAATAAAGACCGGAGTGCAGACACACTCCTTTTCTAATAGGGAGACTGAGCATCTTCTCTGAGATAGGTCAGGTCCTCTGTCTTATTCCCTTTTTAATCTGTCAAGACCTGCTCTGCCTATATTAGCTTAGGGCCCCCAGAACACACTACACACATATGTAGACAGTAATATCCACACGATATGTTGTGGACCACCAAGATCAATTTATCATACTTCTCTGAACAGCTCACCTATGCCTTTCCCCCTTAAGCCAACTCTACCAGGACTTCCTCCAAAATTCCCTGAGTTTAGACGATTAAAGTAAAATTTCACCAGCTATTAACTATCAAATTGGGTATGTCCCTGGGATTGGCCAGCTCTGGCAATCATATAGCATACAACTGCCAGATAGCTCTGTTTACATTTAAATAAAACCCCAAACTCCCCAGCTCTTTTACTTACGGAAGTAGAGCTCAAATCACTAGGCAGCTTTGAGAAGAAGGACGGCCCTGTGGTTAGGTAACTTGCCTAGGACTTGGGAGACTCTGCTCCATCACAGACATCCTGTGTGACCTTGGGCAAGTCACTTAGCCTTTCTGTGCCTCAGTGCCTCATCTGTAAAATGGAAATAATAGCACTCCCCACCTCATATGGATGTTGTAAAGATAAATACATTAAAGATTGACAAGCGCTCAGATATCATTGTGTGGGCCATTTAAGTACCTTAGCTAGAAAGTCACTGGATAAAAAGAGATTTTGTTTTCCACTAAAAGATTTGTGATGAGGGCAGCTGAGCCTCAAGAGGGAGAGTAAAATTACTCTGGGTGTCTTGTTTGAAAAGTACAACCTTTATTCAGCGTAACACTGGAGGCGTTTTATGCACCTATGTGCTCAACCCATTGATATGCAATTGTAACTTAACTTCACCTTAAAGCAGAGGTCCCCATACTGTGGGGCACCCCCCCCCCACAAGGGATTGCGGAGGAACGTTCACAGGGACGTGGCTGGGGTGTGGAGGGAGCACCACCCAGCTATGCTCCGGCCCCTCCCCAAGCTGTGGCCTCTGCCTCCTTACCCCTGTCTGTGTCACCACGGCCCCTCCAGGAGCTGTGGCCCCACTTCCAGCCCCAACTCAGGGGGATAGGGGAGGTGCGGCAGACAGGGGTAAGGGGAAGGTAAGGTAAAAAGTTTGGGGACCACTGACTTAAAGGTTTTGTAAGGATGTGCGTATGTGTACTCTACTATATCTATACATACATACATACGCACACACACTTAAATATTTCAAGATTCCTGCAGTGTTAGTGCTCAAAAAGACGTTAGGTTGGGTAGAACACATTGGGTTTGCATGCTGGATAGGCCATATGCTCCATCTGTTGAAACATTTTAATGCAATTTATCAGGCAAGACTCAAAATAAAGAGCTGGATGAGACATTAAATTTCCCATTCCCCAAAACTCCCCGCCCTCCCACTGCTTGATAAATTAAAATCCTACATCTCTAAAATGTAACTCAGAGTATATTAATAAATTAAACAAGTAAAACTGTCCCTTCAAGGTAGCATTAGCAAGGTTTTTCCATTAGCTATAAATTCACTGCTTATTAAGCACGATACGGAGTTTGGTTGTGTCAAAACCAGAGCCTAAAACAACTGAAGGGTTAAGAATTTGGAGCTGCCATTCTCCTTTAGAAAGCATGTGTAAAAATAAATAAATAAAATAATCAAATGTTTAGAGTGCTACAGCTAAGATTACACGTTAAAATTTTTATTGTGCAGAAGATGGCAGCACTGGGCTCAGTAACACTTTAAGTGCTGGAATTAAATACTGTAGCTAAGCTGTCAGTGTTTTAAAACAGGGAAAAAAAACATTTCGAGGAATAGCATCTAACTTTCACCTCACACAATACTTTGTGGCAAGTATGCTTTTGCCTTAAAACCCCTCACATTCAGAGGAAGAGCTTGCTTCAGTGAAATTGGTTTAGTTCCTGCAAACTCTTTTCTTTGTGTTTCTCTGTCTATGAGGAAGGCACGTTATCAGGCTCATTAGTTTTCACTCACAACAATCTTAGGACTGAATACATAAGGATTGACAACAATAAATGGTCAGCAAAGTGCTTTCACTGCAACTTCAAGATATTATACACACTCCTTTCAACCTCAGCACTGCACAGCAATGTTTGAATGGAGAATACAAACAAATGCAAACTGTGCAGAATTTCTCCGTATCCTTGTCAAAGGCCTCATTCCGTCACTGAAGTCGGAGCAATCCCCTTCCCTTCCATTTTAGCCAACTGACATTTTCTCTGCCAAGCTCTCCTCATATCCATTGCATTCATCCTCAATCCCCAAAAAACAGGCAAATCGCCATCTCTGAGGGCTATGCCAGTGCTACTTTCTGAACGGGAAGGCAGGAGATACATGCGCAGCAACGAGCCTTGCCAACTCTCCCCACTAGCAGCTTCAATACAGCAGCACTTACGATTAAGGCTAAGATTTAGTCATGGGTATTTTTAGTAAAAATCCTGGACAGGTCACTGGCAATGAAAAAAATTCATGGGTGCTGCTTTGGTGGGTCTTGGGGAAAAACATCTGGCCCCTGCTCTTGCAGCGAGGGCTGACTGTCCCCGGATGCCCGCTGCTCCAAGGTCCCCAGGGACTGCTGCTCTGATGCCCTCCAGAGCAGTCCCCGGAACCGCTGCTGCACCAGGTCTACTGCTCTGGGGCTGCCCCCAGGACCACTGCTGCTTGGGCGGCCCCCAGAGCCTGCAGCGCCAGCTGCTGCTTGGGTGGCCCCTGGAGCCAGCTGCTGCTTGGGCGGCCCCCGGAGCCAGTTGCTCGGATGGCCCTGGAGCCACTCCACCAGCGGCTGGTGCAGCTGGCCTCGGGGCCACCCCAGCAGCCACCCAGGGCCAGCTGCTCGGGCGGCCTTGTGGTCAGCCACACTGGCAGCTGCGGAAGTCATGGAGGTCCCAGAAAGTCACCGAATCCGTGACTTCCATGACAGACTTGCAGCCTTACTCATGGTTCACAAGCGCTCGGTGTGTGATATCGATAGCGGTTGCACTTAGACCGGGAACTACTGTTTTTCAGAAAGTCTTAATATACATCCTACTAGTTATTACTACTATTATTCATTATTATTTGTATTGCAGTAGAGCCTAGGAGCCCTGATCATGGATCAGCAAACCATTGTACTAGGGGCTGTACAAACACAAAACCAAAAAACCCCAAAGAGCTTACGTTGTGCTTAAAAGCTTCAATACTTTATTTTCTAATTGTTGAGTGTTAATTATAGTAACCATAACTTTATATTAATATGACTTTTATACATGAATTTTAATATAAATAATATTTAAATACACAGTTTTACTATTAGCAAAAAAGACCCCACACAAGATGAAATTTAAAAAAAATCTAGAACTAGATTTTATACTGATTATGATACTGAATTTCCTTCTATCCAGCTCCCTCTCTTTGCACTACAGTAAATTTCCAAAGTTCTGCATCACTAACTTCAGCCTTTGGGGAACATGTAACTGCATTCCTTACTCTGTGCCTTCGGAATAATAAGAATTTTCTAAACAGCTGAAATAAATCTCTACAACAGGTGGAGTTTTTGGTTTTTAGACAGATTAGATATATTGATAGTGTTTAAGCCAGAAGGGACCATAAGATCATCAAATTTGACCTGCTGTATATCCTTGCGTATTACACAGACCAATAAATTTTACTCAATTTGACGACAAGATATCTTCCAGAAAAGTATCGAGTCTTGATTTGAAGACATCAAGAGATAGAGAATCCACCATTTCCCTTGGTTGTTTGTCCAATGATTAATCACTCTCATTGTTAAAAATTCATGCCTTATTTCTAATTTGAATTTGTCTAGTTCACCTTCCAACCATTGGTTATGCCTTATCCACGAGATTACAAAGCCCTTTAGTACCTAGTATTCTCTCCCCATGAAGGTACTTATGCACTATAATCAAATCACCCCTCAAATCTTCTTTGTCATAAACTAAACAGATTGAGCTCTATACATCTCTCACTATGAGGGATTTACTCCAGTCTTCCAATTATTTTTGTGGTTCTTTTCTGCACCCTCTCCACTTTTTCCAACATCCTTGTTAAGCTGTGGATACCAGAACGGTATGCATATTTCAGAAATGGTCTCACCAATGCCATACACAGAAATGCAATCACCTCCCTACTCCCACTCACTACTCCCCCTGTTTATACAAGCATGGACCACACTGGCCCATTTTGCCACATCTTCACGTGGGGAGCTCACGTTGAGTTGCTTATTTACGCTAACCTCTAAATTCTTTTCAGAGTCACTTCCTTCCATGGTACAGTCCCCCATTCTATATGTATGGCCTGCATTTCTTGTTCCTAGAGGCATAATTTTGCATTTGGCTGTATTAAGCACATTTTGTTCAAATGGGCCCAGTTTACCAAGCAACCCAGATGGCTCTGTATGACTGTCCTGTCTTCAGCATTATTTATCACTTCAAAACTAGTTACATAGGCAGGCCGAAGACCTGGAGGAAAAATCTGGCACCATATTCTCAGTGGGGTTATAAAGAGTAGCCTTCCTGGTATATGCATTGCAATTTTCTTTTAAACAGTCAATAACACTGCAATCTCTTCTCTCCCTTTTACACTTCAGGATTTTTATTTTGGAATCAAACACCATCACAATGGGCACCCTGACTGACCTCAGCACAGAGATCAATATCTGAATGGGTATGAAGAATGAACAACCCCCATATCCCATTCAGTGAGCCTTTAAGGAGGAGGTCAGCTTTAGAATCTTGGGTGAAGAAATCTGGTATAGTTTTTCTGAATATCAGAATCAGCTGAACCTTGAAAGTGAGGTATGACACTAAAACAACCCTATATAAGATAAAGCAATGAATCTTAGTTTATTTCAGAAATTTCAAATTTAATGTACTATTTTTTGTTGTCTCTGTCATTTCGGTTCTTTGTAACACATTCTGAAGGTCAATGTCAGACACTGGAGACCTAGCAGTGAGTTATGCTGTCAGGAAAGAGAGGCAAAGACACAAAGACTATGGAATCTTTTCTTCGATATAAAAAGACAAAAAAAAACCCCAGAAGACCAGGAAAGTGGGCAGTGAATGAAGCTAATAAAGCTTTTGCTCTTGCACAAATTTGATTGTTTTAAAGTACATATTCTATTTAAAGGTGACTGAAATCGAAGAAAGGCTTCTGTCAGAGATGGTCAAAGTTTACTTTGTCCTGCCCCAGCGGAGGAGGTTGGACTTGATGACGTCCTAGGATCACTTCCAGCCTTACATTTCCGTGATTCTCTGTAAAGATGAGTATCAGAAGCATTTTCAGTGGAAGAGAGTATTTGGGAAAACAATAGTTTAGCCCAGATTCCATAGGGCATTACAGCTACAATGGAATTCTTCACTCAAGACTAAATGTTCAAAACTGAAAATCTTAAATAATCTGGCAATATCATTTGAATTTGATATATCCTCAAGTTATCCTCCAAGAAACTGTATTAAGATATTACAAGCAGGAGAACTGTCATTGCAAGACACATGTGGTGTTGTTTAACTGTGTCGGTCCCAGTATATTAGAGAGACAAGATGGGTGAGGGAATATATTTTATTGGACCAACTTCTGTTGGTAAGAGAGACAAGCTTTCAAGCTACACAGAGTTCTTCTTCAAGTTTGGGAAAGGTACGAAGAGCGTCACAGCTAAACAGATAGTTTAGCTTTAGCATAAGTAGTTAGCATATATTCTGAGCCCTGGCCTACACTAGGAGTTGAGAGGTTTCAGAGTAGCAGCCGTGTTAGTCTTTATTCGCAAAAAGAAAAGGAGTACTTGTGGCACCTTAGAGACTAACACTGAATGCATCCGATGAAGTGAGCTGTAGCTCACGAAAGCTTATGCTCAAATAAATTTGTTAGTCTCTAAGGTGCCACAAGTACTCCTTTTCTTTTTACTAGGAGTTGAGGTCGAATTTAGCAGCGTTAAATCGATTTAACCCTGCACCCGTCCACCCGATGAAGCCCCCCCCCCTTTTTTTTTTTTTGACTTAAAGGGCTCTTAAAATTGATTTCCTTACTCTACCCCCGACAAGGGGATCAGCGCTGAAATCGGCCTTGCCGGGTCGAATTTGGGGTACCGTGGATGCAATTTGACGGTATTGGCCTCCGGGAGCTATCCCAGAGTGCTCCACTGTGACCGCTCGGGACAGCACTCTCAACTCAGATGCACTGGCCAGGCAGACAGGAAAAGGCCCGCAAACTTTTGAATCTCATTTCCTGTTTGGCCAGCATGGCAAGCTGCAGGTGAGTGCAAAGCTCATCAGCAGAGGTGACCATGCAGAGCTCATCAGCAGAGGTGGCCATGATGGAGTCCCAGAATTGCAAAAGAGCTCCAGCATGGACCGAATGGGAGATACGGGATCCGTGCTATCAGAACTCCGTTCCAGTTTTCGAAATGCCAAAACATTTGTCAAAATCTCCCAGGGCATGAAGGACAGAGGCCATAACAGGGACCCGAAGCAGTGCCACGTGAAACTTAAGGAGCTGAGGCATGCCTACCAGAAAACCAGAGAGGCGAACGGCTGCTCCGGGTCAGAGCCCCAAACATGCCGCTTCTATGCTGAGCTGCATGCCATTTTAAGGGGTTCAGCCACCACTACCCCAACCGTGTGCTTTGACTCCGTCAATGGAGAGGGAGGCAACACGGAAGCAGGTTTTGGGGATGAGGTAGAGGATGATGATGAGGTTGTAGATAGCTCACAGCAAGCAAGTGGAGAAACCGGTTTTCCCGACAGCCAGGAACTGTTTCTCACCCTGGACCTGGAGCCAGTACCCCCCGAACCCACCCCAGGCTGCCTCCTGGACCCACCAGGCGGAGAAGGGACCTCTGGTGAGTGTACCTCTTAAAATAGTAAACATGGTTTAAAAGCAAGTGTGTTTAATGATTAATTTGCCTTGGCATTCGCGGCCAGTACAGCTACTGGAAAAGTCTGTTAACGTGTCTGGGGGTGGAGCGGAAATCCTCCAGGGACATCTCCATAAAGCTCTCCTGGATGTACTCCCAAAGCCTTTGCACAAAGTTTCTGGGGAGGGCTGCCTCATTCCGTCCACCATGGTAGGACACTTCACCACACCAGGCCAATAGCACGTAGTCAGGAATCATTGCAGAACAAAGCACTGCAGCGTATGTTTGCTGGCATTCAAACAATATCCGTTCTTTATCTCTCTGTTATAGATTCATAGATATTTAGGTCAGAAGGGACCATTATGATCAGCTAGTCTGACCTCCTGCACAACGCAGGCCACAGAATTTCACCCACCACTCCTGCGAAAAACCTCTCACCTATATCTGTGCTATTGAAGTCCTCAAATCGTAGTTTAAAGACTTCAAGGAGCAGAGAATCCTCCAGCAAGTGACCCGTGCCCCATGCTACAGAGGAAGGCGAAAAACCTCCAGGGCCTCTTCCAATCTGCCCTGGAGGAAAATTCCTTCCCGACCCCAAATATGGCGATCAGCTAAACACATATGGGCAAGATTCATCAGCCAGATACTACAGAAAATTCTTTCTTGGGTAACTCAGATCCCACCCCATCTAATATCCCATCACAGGCCATTGGGCCTATTTACCATGAATATTTAATTACCAAAACCATGTTATCCCATCATACCATCTCCTCCATAAACTTATCGAGTTTAATCTTAAAGCCAGATAGATCTTTTGCCCCCACTGCTTCCCTTGGAAGGCTATTCCAAAACTTCACTCCTCTGATGGAAACTTCATATCCTCATGAGAGTGATATCATTCATGGTCACCTGGTTGAAATAGGGTGCTTTTCTTAAGGGGACATTCAGAGGTGCCCGTTCCTGCTGGGCTGTTTGTCTGTGGCTAAACAGAAATGTTCCCCACTGTTAGCCATGTGGTGGGGGGAGGGGTTAGCCATGCGGTGGGGGGAGGCAAAATGTGACCCTGTAACGAAAGCACATGTTCTATGTATGTAATGTTAACAGCAAGGTTTACCGTGAAAGAGTGTACCCATTGTTCTATAAAATGTGTCTTTTTAAATATCAGTGTCCCTTTTTTTTTCCTCCACCAGCTGCATGTGTTTCAAGGATCATAGGATCTTCTTCTTCCCAGAGGCTAGCGAAGATTAGAAGGTGAAAAAAAACACACTCGTGATGAAATGTTCTCTGACCTCAAGCTGTCCTCCCACACTGACAGAGCACTGATGAATGCATGGAGGCAGACAATGTCAGAGTGCAGGAGAGCACAAAATGAACGCGAGGAGAGGTGGTGGGCTGAAGAGAGTAAGTGGCGGGCTGAAGAGAGTAAGTGGAAGCAGTGTGATGAGAGGAGGCAGGATTCAATGCTGAGGCTGCTGGAGGATCAAACTAATATGCTCCAGCATATGGTTGAGCTGCAGGAAAGTCAGCTAGAGCACAGACCGCCGCTACAGCTCCTGTGTAACCAACTGCCCTCCTCCCCAAGTTCCATAGCCCCAGAAGCCTAAGAACGCTGTGGGGGGGGCCTCCAGCCACGCAGCCACTCCACCCCAGAGGATTGCCCAAGCAACAGAAGTCTAGCATTCAATAAGTTTTAGAGTTTTAAATTTTTAAAGTGCTGTGTGGTCTTGTCCTTCCCTCCTCCACCACCGCACCCAGCGCTTCCCTCCTCCACCACCACTCCCGGGCTACCTTGGCAGTTATCCCCCTGTTTGTGTGATGAATTAATAAAGAATGCATAAATGTGAAGCAACAATGACTTTATTGCCTCCGCAAGCTGTGATCGAAGGGGGGTGGGGAGGGCAGTTAGCTTATAGGGAAGTAGAGTGAACCGGGGGGGAAGTTGGGGGGGCGGTTTCATCAAGGAGAAACAAACAGAACTTTCACACCATAGCCTGGCCAGTCATGAAACTGGTTTTCAAAACTTCTCTGATATGCACCACACCCTCCTGTGCTCTTCTAACCGCCCTGGTGTCTGGCTGGGCGTAACCAGCAGCCAGGCGATTTGCCTCAACCTCCCACCCCGCCATAAACGTCTCCCCCTTACTCTCACAGACATTGTGGAGTACACAGCAAGCAGCAATAACAATGGGAATATTGGTTTCGCTGAGGTCTAAGCGAGTCAGTAAACTGCACCAGCGTGCTTTTAAACGTCCAAATGCACATTCTACCACCATTCTGCACTTGCTCAGCCTGTAGTTGAACAGCTCCTGACTACTGTCCAGGCTGCCTGTGTATGTCTTCATGAGCCATGGCATTAAGGGGTAGGCTGGGTCCCCAAGGATAACTATAGGCATTTCAACATCCCCAACGGTTATTTTCTGGTCTGGGAAGAAAGTCCCTTCCTGCAGCTTTTGAAACAGACCAGGGTTCCTGAAGATGCGAGCGTCATGTACCTTTCCCAGCCATCCCACGCTGATGTTGCTGAAATATCCCTTGAGATCCACCAGTGCTTGCAGCACTATTGAAAAGTACCCCTTGCGGTTTATGTACTCGCAGGCTTGGTGCTCCGGTGCCAAGATAGGGATATGGGTTCCGTTTATGGCCCCACCACAGATAGGGAATCCCATTGCAGCAAAGCCATCCACTATGACCTGCACATTTCCCAGGGTCACTACCCTTGATATCAGCAGATCTTTGATTCTGTTGGCTACTTGCATCACAGGAGCCCCCACAGTAGATTTGCCCACTCCAAATTGATTCCCGACTGACCGGTAGCTATCCGGTGTTGCAAGCTTCCACTGGGCTATTGCCACTCGCTTCTCAACTGTGAGGGCTGCTCTCATCTTGGTATTCATGTGCTTCAGGGCAGGGGAAAGCAAGTTACAAAGTTCCATGAAAGTGCCCTTACGCATGCGAAAGTTTCGCAGCCACTGGGAATCGTCCCAGACCTGCAACACTATGCGGTCCCACCAGTCTGTGCTTGTTTCCTGCGCCCAGAATCAGCATTCCACGGCATGAACCTGCCCCATTAGCACAATGATGCCCACATTGCCAGGGCCCGTGCTTTGAGAGAAGTCTGTGTCCATGTCATCATCGCTCTCGTCACCGCACTGATGTCGCCTACTCACCCGGTTTCGCTTTGGCAGGTTCTGGTGCTGCATATACTGCTGGATAATGTGCATGGTGTTTAATGTGCTCCTAATTGCCGAAGTGATCTGAGCAGGCTCCATGCTTGCCGTGGTATGGCATCTGCCAAGTAACTCAGGAAAAAAGGCGCAAAACGATTGTCTGCCGTTGCTTTCACGGAGAGAGGGAGGGCCTGACAACACGTACCCAGAACCACCCGCAACAATGTTTTTGCCCCGTTAGGCATTGGGATCTCAACCCAGAATTCCAATGGGCGGTGGAGACTGCGGGAACTGTGGGATAGCTACCCACAGTGCAACACTCAGGAAGTCGACCCTAGCCTCGGTACTGTGGAAGCACTCCGCCGAGTTAATGCACTTAAAGCATTTTGTGTGGAGACGCACACAATTGACAATATAAAAACAATTTCTAAAAAAACAACTTCTATAAATTTGAATTTCGTAGTGTAGACATACCCTAAGGGACCATTCAAGGGGAAGTGTCACTACTTCACTTTTAATGCCTAACAGCTTTGGGGCAGGGAACTTATCTCTTAATCAGCCTATAAAGCTCATTTATATTTCTGCCCAAATATATAGAAAATAAATAAAAGACAGCATAAAAATCATCCAATGTGTGGCATCCTCAAGGCCTCTTTAAAATATAGCCATAGCAGAGCACTGTGCACAGGCAACTTAGTTCTGAGTGATAGCTTTTGGTCATCTCACAAACAAATACTTCACATTTATGCAATAATACAAAGGGAAAAAATGTAATTGTAGCTAAGGCTTGTTTTTTTCCATAGAAAAGTGCCATTTTTTATGGAAGAAAAAGGTAAATTTCACTGGGCAACATAAAATTTCATAAATACATGTCTTAATGACTCACATCAACCAAAAATGCTTGGTAAGGGGCCAGACATGTTTTGTTAGGAAGAAATACATAAAGAGTTTCTATTCATTGTTTACTATTTTGGAACTTTACTTCAAAATTTTCAGTATATCTAAGGAAAACTTTGACATAAATTGTTCAGAAAAACAATGTTTCAATAAAAGCAGTTTAAACACACATTCTAAAATTTTTACTGTAGAAAAGGTTTGGTTCAGCTGAAGTTCATTCTGCTGCAGTATCCTGTATGAATGCAAACTCCCTTGTTTCTGCTCTGGTGCTTATCAGTTAGCAGTGCAGCAGAACATGAAAAAGATCTTTTGGCACTTAGCCTGTGAACTGGCACACACAGCAAACTAACTGAAATATTCCCCAGCTGTGGCCAAGCCAGCCAAAAATGAATAATGTTTTTTTTAAAAAAATTCCATTCAATCCTACTGTGCTGAGTTCTAGAATATCTCCCATGGAGATTCTGAGTTAGCATTTTTCACAATAAGTGAGCAACTGGTGGGAAATTTTAAATTCATGTTTTTCATAGAGCAGTCAATTTCATGTTTTCCATGCAAGCTGTGATAACTGTGAAAATAATGTAGCTTCATTTATAGGCAAGTACTCTGGATGAAGTTTTGAGGCACACAACAACAAAAACCATGCGAAAGATGTGGTATTCACTTGCCAGGAAAAGATGAAGATCTCTCCCCTTGCATATGGCCAGGATGATAAACAAAGAACTGATGAAAGATGCTGGAGAAGCAGGTTACCGATAGATAGGCTTGGTAGAATTCTTCCCAGCCCCCCTCTTTTTATCCATTTTTAATTTGACAGTTGCAGGAAATTAAGGGGGAAGTATGATTGGGGGTAGTATTAGGGCACTGACAATGGTGTAGCTGCGGGAATCCTGTGCTACTGAGGGGTCCAAGATACCCGGACACAGGATGCAGGGGAGGCTGCGGTTCTGGTCAGCAGAGCAAAGGCCTCTGGCCAGGGCTGAAAGGAGGAAGATCAGCCTTCAGCCGTGGAGGAGGCCACCCCACTGCTGAACACTCCCTGCCTGGGGACAGCCCCCGCACTCAGGGCTAGTGAGTGAGTGCGGGACTGTGACAGCGGAGCTGCAGAGGGCTCCCTGCACAGCCGTGGAGCCAGTGACACTGGATCATTGCAGGCGCAAGGCTGGCTATGGTCCTAGCAGGGCAGAGCAGAGACCTCCCTGGTCGGGACTGCAAGGAGGAGAAGGACAAGCCCCCAACTGTGGAGGAGGCCACTCTGCTGATGAATGGCTCTGTCCCCTACGGCTGAGGGCTCATCCTCAACCTTGCAGCCCTGGCCAGGGGTCTCTACTCTGCCCTGCCAGGACCATAGCCTTCCCCACACCCTCGGCCTGCAGGAATCCAGTGTCACTGGCCCTGCAGCTGTGCAGAGAGCCCTCTCCACTGTCACAGACCCGCTCCCTCTCTCCTGTGACAGCAGGGCTGCAGAGGGTGCTCTGTGCCGCTGCTGTAGGGCCAGTGATACCCAATTTCTACAGGCCCAAGTGGGAGGCTGCACTAACTTGTATGGATGGATATGCTTTTCACCAATTTCAGGGTGTCAGCTGAAATCAATGTTTAACAACATCTATCAATTTAAATTAAGTCCTGCCAAGCCTTTATGTAGAGGGAAGAGATGGAGCCATGAAAACACCCCTCCGTGCACTATGGGGTGGAGACTTTGGAAAGGAAGTTCCAGTCCTCCCGACAATCAAGATGAAGGAACTAGGAGGCACAATTTTGATTTCTAACAGCCATGAGAAGTACTTCCCTTCTGGTCATAGTGTCAGGGCAATACTAAGGATTTTTAACTTTGTCTTGCGGGAGGCTTGTCACTATAACAAATTCTGAGAATCTATCAGTTTGAGTCATAATAATAAACAAGGCACCATCATAAATAAATGTTAAGTTGGCACTTTGGGGATATTCTGAGATCTGTGTGAATGGGACAGTAGCAACTATTACCTGTGTAGGCCACATCAAGTCATATGCAGTAATTACAAGCCACATTTCTTAATAAATAAATACATAAATAAACAAACATACATACATTTTGGTTTTGTCTGTATTAAGTTTACTGCAAGGTCCTGTATATTTAATCTTTAACTAAACAACAAAAGAGGGCAAGAGTAGCTTTATGGTGTTTCAGTGGCTGGGATGTGTTTCATACTAGTGCTAAGCCTGGGCACTTCTATTTGCAAAAGTGAATTCTGAACAAGCTGGAGGAAGTGGGGGATTGAAAGCCTACTGCATCTTGAATCGCAAGTAAATAAGACGACTCCTCAAATTAAAAACAAGCTTCTAGCCTCCCAGCACATCTCACCAGAGATGTCAATACACTTTCAAGCTTTAAATTTTTCACAGTTCCTACTTGTTTTTTCCAATTTGTAATATCCTCTGAGCAATCTCAAAATAAAATGTCTTCTTTTCTCAACAACTTTGTCTCTTTCTGTTTGACAAACATTGATTCCTTTCTTTTTGTTCCGCACCTGCAATGCATTTTGCTTTGAATTGAGCTGAAATTAACAAGACTCTTTTGGTCTGTACATCATCATCATCACCATCATCAACTGACCTGGATGGGAAACGGTTTTCCCATCCCATAAAAGCTCAAGATTCCAAAAATATTCTTGTTCCTCCTCAGTACAAAACTGAGACCTTTCAAAGATTTTCAAGGAAAATGAGAGAGATACCCTTTCTGAATCCGGGGGAGACTTGAACCTGGGACTCTCACATCAAAGGTGGGTGCCCTAAGCACCTGGCTATTAACTATTCTGGGATGATGCCCTCTCAATGTCTCCAATTGGAGCTGTCCCACTTTGTATAAATAATTAAATGTTCACTGGGCCAGAGACAGACTGACTCCATATCAGTGATCAGGGCACTTACCTGGGATGTGAGAAATCCAGGTTAAATGCCTACTTTAAAGAATATTAAAAAAAGAGGAATTTAGAATCTACTAAAGACCGATATACGTCTACATCAGAAACACAACCGTGGCCCAGCTGCAGCACTGCAGCTTGCAATGCTGTAGCATAGATAGTTACTGCAGCAACAGAAGGGGTTCTTCCATCACTGTAGGTAATCCACCTCTCTGAAAGGGGATAGAGCTGTCTACACTAGGGCTTAGGTTGGCTTAACTACGTCTCTAAGGGCTTGGCTATGCTACCCACTGGATCGACGGGCAGTGATCGATCCAGCGGGGGTCAATTTATCACGTCTAGTCTAGATGCGATAAATCAACCGCCGAGCACTCTCCCGTTACTCCTGTACTCCACTGGAGCGAAAGGCGCAGGCGGAGTCGACAGGGAAGTGGCTGCAGTCGACTCACTGTAGCGAAGACACTGCGGTGAGTAGGTCTAAGTACGTCGACTTCAGCTACGTTATTCACGTAGCTGAAGTTGCATGACGTAGATCGATCCCCCGCCCCCTCCTGCCCCCAGTGTAGACCAGGCCGCCTCAGGGTTGTAAATTTTTCATATCCCTGAGTGATGTAGCTAGGTTGACCTAAGTTTTAGGTGTAGACCAGGCCAGAAATAGCTTAAGAAAACCTACAGCAACAAAACACACTAAATACACCATAACAGGAACACCTGGAGGCCGCAACCTTACCCGTTTGCACAAAATAGATGAGTAGTATTCCAAAGGGCCATTGGTATGTAATAAACGACAACTGCTGTTTATTCCGGGGGAGCTGCAGTTTCCCATCCACTCCAAAAATCAAGGCCATGAAGTAGTGAATTTGAAAATACTTGAAAAGTAATCCCATTATCTTTTTCTTTCCTTTTTTGTAATCTTTAGAGGATAACTCATGTCAGGCAACCAACCATATCTCTGTAATTTCAATTAAATTAATTGTTGTTGCTCTTGAAACAGTATATGATCATCAGTACAAATAAACAACATATAAAAGGAGAATATTTACCCAATTAACATATAGTGGTAGCTAAGATGCCACAGTGTTCTCCTATGTGTGTGCTGTTTTGCTAACAGCATTTTTTAATCATAACTATTTGAATAGATTAGGCTTGATTTGAATGACAGGAGAATTTGTCTGTCAATTAATTAGTTTATCTTTTAAAATTAAGGGTCCTCCCACCCCACAAATTCCCTAAAAAAAGCCATGGTTTCAGTTTTTGGGCTCCAACTAGCTGGCTAGCTTGGTGCCCTAACAGCATGCAGCGTGCAATCTGTCTGCAGTCTTTCTGCTGCTCCTGCTAGTAACAGAGATGTGTGTGTGTGCAGCACACTCTGAAGGAAAAGGGAGTTGGAGACTGTGAAACTGATTGTGCTAGAAGTGTTTGCTAATAGAGATGTCAATGAAGTAGAGAAGTTTCAGTACCTGAGTTAACTAGCTGCTGCTCCATGACCCCGCAGCCCAGCACCTCCATCCATTCTCCTTGGAAGTTGATCTCCATCTCAAAGGAAGGGTGAGTAAACGGGAAGTAGCAGTCTACCCATCTAATTTCCAGTCCTGTACCATTGTTTAAAAATAAATAAATAAAAAGAGTAAGTATTTAAAAGGCTACCTCCTCCAACCCTGTGTAAAACTTGTCCTTCAGTTAATGACACCAATTACTGTAATCCTGAGAAAATAAATAGCAAACAAACTAATTTGCAGCACTTTTGTGCAAGGTAATAAATCTTGCAACTTGTGAAAAAATGGCTATGTCTTTTCTAATATGAAAAACACTTTGTGCAATTCAGGCACCCTTTGAAACCAAATCAATCACTTGTCAAATTCCAGCAACCACCTGGCAGAGAAGGAAAATGAGCCAAGATCATGGGATGGTAGGTAATTTTGTTATTCTCTGTAACAGAAAATGACTAAGATCCTCAAATATAGCTAACACTTTTTGTTGTGTTTTTATTATTTTTATTATTTTACAATTTTAATTATTACTTTAATGACACATTTAGGCAAATACGTTTCTGCCCTCCCCCCCCCCCCTTTTTTTTCTCCAAACACAGTAATCTTAACCTTTTTTAAAAATAAAGCTATTTTCCCTGAACGTGCTTGTGTATGAATATTTTATTAGACTACACATACGAGAATACATGATGGTGCAATGTGGTGTAACACACAAGATATCTGTGGCATGAGTTTGGGATTACTTCAATACTTGTAAGTAAGTGAGCTATGCATGCAGTGTTGCCAACTTTTGACCCCCGTTTGGTTCATTTCATAAATCCCTAGTGCCTGGAGTCATAATTACACGAGCAACTCAGCTTTCATTAAAAAAAAAAAAAAAAAAATCAGTTTTCTAGCCTTTATGATTACAGAAGAAAGCCTGAAAACATGAAAGGCTCAAGAGCCTTTTAAATTTTTTTAAATCTCATGACTTTTAAGCTAATTTTATTATTTCTGCAAGCCTGACTCATGAATTTTGAATGTTTGAGTTTGGCAATATTATACATATCATCCCAAAACTGTGCCAAGAAAACCTTTACAGCATACTACACCATCCTGATTACAGTAGATGACAAATATTTTACAGGGGAAAAAATGTTTAGATAAGTTTTTGTTTGTTTATAGTTGTTGTTATTGTAAGCATCAGCATATATCAGGGCCAAATTGATTCCAAGGTTGAATTCCTGTTTCTATTCCAATTCCCTTCCCCTCACTTTTTCCATTACTAATAATTACATGAAACAATTTATTTTTAGGCTGAAATTTTCCATGTTTAGTTTAAGCCTCCCACCCTTTTTTGAAGCAACTGTGATTCAGCCATTTTTGAGCAACACAACCAGGGAAACCCCATCCCTCCAAACAATTTCCACAAATGTTCTGATGGAAGTGTTTGCACTGACATTAATTAAAAATAGCTGAAACTAGAACCTTATTAAAGACTGTTATTAAAATGGCACCCTAGAGGCCCCATCTGAGATTATGGCCCCATTATACTCTGCACTATACAAACATAGTTAAGACAGTCCCTACCCGAAACAACTTACAATCTAGGACCCCAGTCCTACACTGTGATCCACATAGGTGCAATATCCCATCCACATGGACTACAATGCAGGATCAAGGCCTAAATAGACAAGACAGACTAAGCGTGGGAGTATTGTTATCCCATTTTACCATTGAGAGCTGATGCACAGAGACATTTGGGGTATCTCTTCACTGCAGAGTTTACTTGGGTGTTGCCCTTCACCTCCCTCCCATGCACACACAAGTTTGGTGGTACTTTTAACTTGGGCTAACTGGCTCATTTGAGGCTGTACACTAAACCCCAAGAGAAGCTTTCACTCATGCTGATAACCTGCCCACTTTGCAGCGGGGATGCAAGCTAAACCACTTGAAGTAATGAAGCTAAGTTCAAACTTGATTTAATTCACGTTCACTAATGAGCAAGGGAAAGCAATTCAAGTTTGAAAAAACACTGGCCTGAGTGAAGTTTGTTGGGGTGACGTTAACTATATATTTCCATGCGATAGATGATTTTTTTTAATTTTAAAAAGAAAAATAACTTTTGAATTTCCACAATTTATAACTTTTGTTTTTTTGTGTTTTTTTTTAAACTGTAACATTCTCTTACAATCTTAGGTGATGGATTCTTTCAGCCTTAGCTGCAGGTTAATGGCATTTTTGCACATAAATACTCACAAACACAATACACTGTAACACATGGATGTGTTACACAGACACAGCCAAAACAGTAAATACACTCAACATTTAGGAAACACCACAATGGATGCTGTTGACAGTCAGCCATTCAAACACATTAGCACTTGCATATTTTCTTTTTTGCTTTTAAAAATAAACCTCAAGAACTTTTATGGATGAAGGTTAACTTTTTATTCATATAAAATTAGAAAATTCAAAGTGATTATCAGAATGACCATATTTGTACTATGTTTTTTATTTACACACACACACACACACACACACTCACACTCACACTCACACTCTATGGGTATGTCTTCACTACACGCTGGATCGGTGGGCAGCGCTCAATCCAGCAGGGATAGATTTATCATGTTTAGTCTAGACACAC
This sequence comes from Chelonia mydas, assembly GCF_015237465.2. NCBI lineage: Eukaryota > Metazoa > Chordata > Testudines > Cheloniidae > Chelonia > Chelonia mydas. The sequence goes on from NC_057850.1 coordinate 115,013,761, forward strand.
TAAATCGATCCCCGAAGTGCTCTCCCGTCGACTCCTGTACTCCAGCGCCGTGAGAGGCACAGGCAGAGTCAAAGGAGGAGCAGCAGCAGTCGACTCACAGCGTTGGAGACCCCATGGTAAGTCGATCTAAGTACGTTGACTTAGATCGATTTCCCCTCCCCCAAGTGTAGACCAGAGCTAAATGGTGATAACTATACTGACTTCACGCATATATAAACATATGAAGTCTATATGAAATCAGTATGTATATGCATGAAGACGGTAAAGTTATCCCCATAGATAGAGAACACTACATATGTACAAAAGGGACCAACATATGGTGACTGTGGGAACCATAACTTTGAATTTCCTGACCTTTGTGCAATTGGAATTGTAACCCTAAGGCTGATGTAAGACATCGCATTTTTGTATACATATGCATATATGTGAACTTATTTTTCATTCAGATTTCACAATTTGCAAAGGCAGTAAGAATTACATTGAATATTCAACTAATTTTGTACTTAATAAAAAGAAAGCACCAGTAGAATATGTTTTTAATAATCTGCCTTTCAGATAATGTTCAGATATTTGATTTGTTATTAAGAATCATAGAATCAGAGAAATGCTGGATGGGACATAATTTCTAAGATTCTTAATCAAGTGAATACAATTTCAGCATATTATCTGAAAGACAGATTAAGGACTGAATGAAAAGCCGGAAGGTGAAGAAATTATTCTATTACATGAGGGGATTTGGGGGGGAGGCTGTTTGTTTTTTAAATTTTGAACCATTGATGTATGTAAATAAGTTTTTTTGGTGTTCAAGGAACACTCCCTTGGGGTATCAGACACTGTATAGAATGCAGTTCCTTTGCATTAGATTATATTGCATTATTTGTCACAGAGTTCATCATGTTACCCAGTGTTCTGATCCACAGGGAGGCTCAAAGAGTTAGGATTGCTGTGGAAAATATATACACATTTCCTGTAATTTAGGATTAGTTAGAACACTAAACAGAGTGTTTTGTAACATCCATTCCTTTTTATTTTTAATGTATATTCAAAATTAAAGAAATAACATAAAAAGTACAGAAAACAGAGAAGGGACAGTAAAAAGAGAAACTATATAAGAGAAACTGTATCAATACTGTATCAATCTTCACTTATTTATTTTATTAACTTTTGTTTCCGTTTCTCCAGTCCTATACCAAGATGTAGATACCTGACTTCATTTAAATACACACTGCTTATTGATTAGGCTTAATTTCTTTTTAAATTATTATGATCAGAGATTAAACATGAGAAATTTCAGGCACAAAGGAATATTGCCAGAAATTTTAAAAAGGCTGAGGGCTCCAAAAATCAGACATACAATTTGAAAAAGTCCAATAGGACTTAACTTTCTGTGTTCTGTAAACCAAGCAATTGGTCCTTCAGACACTAACTACCAGATGTAGACCCACTCATTTTATTATTTCAAAAGAGACTGTTCATGATTACCCACTGATGTCAATGGGAATCCTTTCATTGGCTTCATTGGGTATTGGATTGGGTCCCTTGTCCAGCAGTATCTAAAGGATTAGGCCTCTAGTGAGTAAAAAGTAAATGGAGGATTATTCTTATTTTTGATTAATGCATGCCAGTAAGGAATTGCACAGATCACATTTGTATTCAATGGAGATGGCATTGCCATATACTGAGCTAAAGGAAGAATCTGTCAGTAGTAGCCTAACTGAGCCCTCTAAGGAAAATGTTTAGCCAAAGGCACTGAAAATAAAAATCATGAAGGCAACCCATTGGTGTGGTACTGCTAAGAATCAGAAAAAACAGAGTACCAGACATTCTCCAGAGATGACACATTTATGTACTGTTTTGTTCCTTGTAGGATTATGTTTAGGAAAGGACTCTGGAAGAAAAGAAAATATTCACAAAAGGAAACTACTGAGAACAGGAGTTGCTTAACCCTATGTATGTAAAATTTACATCTCTCTTAAATTAAGCCTGCACTTCATTACTTCCTATTTTCCTTTGTTGCCCCATCTCAAGAAAGTTATTTTGGAATTGGAGGGGTTTCGGAGAAGGGCAACAAAGGTGATTGGGGGTATGGAACAGCTTCCATATAAGGAGAGATTAGTGGGACTGGGACTTTTTGGCTTGGAAGGGAGATGACTGGGGGCAGTATGATTGGGGTCTGTGGAGTCATGGCTGATGTGGAGAAGGTGGATGTGGCAGTTGGCGGGTGGGGCTCCTTGCCAGGGGATATTGTGGGTGCCGGGATTATAGCTGGGTTCATAAAGGAACTAAATAAATTCATGGAGGATAGGTCCATTGATGGCTACTAGTCAGGATGGGCAGGGAGGGGTCTCTAGCCTCTGTTTGCCAGAAGCTAGGAATGGGTGACAGGGGATCAATCACTTGATGATTGTCTGTTCTGTTCTTTCCCTCTGGGGCACCTGGCATTGGTCACTGTCGGACGTCTGGATACTGGGCTAAATGGACCTTTGGTCTGACCCAGTATGGCCGTTCTTATGTTCTATTAATTCTGCTTGCGACAACTGGCAGAAATTGCGTGGACCAAAAATCTAATTTATCCTATGTTTTCTCAGAAATTATCACCAAATGAGATTTTTGTTAGATTGGTAAGAGGTACACAAATTAGAGAGAGTCCAGAGGAGAGCAACCAAAATGATAACAGGTTTAGAAAACATGACCTATGAGGAAAGGTTAAAAGAATTGAGCACGTTTAGTCTAGAGAACAAAAGACTGAGGGGGGACAGAAAAGCAGTCTTAGCCCTGGTCTGCACTACAGGGTTAGGTCGAATTTAGCCGTGTTAGGTTGATTTTATAATGAATGCGTCTACACAAGCAACCCTGTTCCGTCGACATAAAGGGATCTTAAAATCGACTGCTGTACTCCTCCCCGGCGAGGGGAGTAGCACTAAAATCAACCTTGCTGGGTCGAATTTGGGGTCGTGCGGACGCAAATCGACGTTATTGGCCTCCGGGTACTATCCCAGAGTGCTCCAATGTGACCGTTCAGGACAGCACTTTCAACTCCGATGCACTAGCCAGGTACACAGGAAAAGCCCCGGGAACTTTTGAATTTCATCTCCTGCTTGGACAGCATGGAGAGCTCAGCAGCATAGGTGACCATGCAGTCCCCCCAGAATTGCAAACGAGCTCCAGCATGGAGCGAATGAGAGACACTGGATCTGATTGCTGTATGGGGAGAAGAATCTGTGCAGGCAGAATTCTGATCAAAAAGAAGAAATGCCGATATATTTGCCAAAATCGCACAAGGCATGATGGACAGAGGCTACAACAGGGACACACAGCAGTGCTGCGTGAAAGTCAAAGAGCTCAGGCAAACCTACCAAAAGACAAAGGAGGCAAACGGTCGCTCCAGGTCAGAGCCCTATACATGCCGCTTCTATGATCAGCTGCATGGCATTCTAGGGGGGTACCCTATCACTACCCCACCACTATCCGTGGACACCTGCAAGGGGGGAGTCTCACGCAACACGGAGGAGGATTTTGTGGCTGAGGAAGAAGAGGAGAATGCGGAGCAGGCAAGCAGTGTATCCGTTCTCCCCGGCAGCCTGGACCTTTTCGTCACCCTTGAGCCAATACCCTCCCAAGGCGGGATCCCTGACCCTGAAGGCGGAGAAGGCACCTCTGGTGAGTGCACATTTGTAACTACACTACAGGGGTTAAAAGCAATTGTGTTTAATGTTTGATTTGCACTGAACAACTGCAATATATTCATGGCCAGTACAGCTACTGGAAAAGCCTGTTAACGTGTCTGGGGATGGAGTGGGAATCCTCCAGGGACATCTCCATGAAGCTCTTCTGGAGGTACTCAAAGCCTTTGCAGAAGGTTTCTAGGGGGGGTTCCTTATTTTGTCCTCCACGTTAGGACACTTTACCACGCCAAGCCAGTAGCAAGTAGTCTGGAATCATTGCAGCACAAAGCATGACAGCGAATGGTTCTGGCTTTTGGTCACTTTCAAGCAACATTCGGTCTTTATCTTTCTGTGTTAGCCTCAGGAGAGAGATATCATTCATGGTCACCTGGTTGAAATAGGGGAATTTTTGTAAGGGAACAGTAAAAGGACCCCATTCATGCTGGGCTGTTTGCGCATGGCTAAAAGGGATCATCCCATAGCCACGCGGCGGGGGGAGGGGTGAAGGGATCATCCCAAATAGCCATGCAGAGGGGTGGAGGGAGGTGTGTGCTGCACATCCACCCGAAAACCGCAGCCCCTCCTTTTAAATGGCAAACCCAACTGGCATTGCTTGCTATGGGAAAGGAGGACGCTGCAGTTTGAAAACATTCCTACATGTTATGAAGGCGTTAAAAGCTAAACCAGAGTACCCTTTGGCTTACCATGGCCACCTGGAAACCAAATTCTGTTGCGCAGCCGTGTGTGATGTGTCACCATACCGGCAGATGCTCAATATAAAAGGTAAAATGTAACCTTGTATCTAAAGCACGTGCTGTCTGCTGTAAATTGCTTGATTCACTGTGAAAGAGTCTCCCTTTTGTTCTCAAAAATGTGTCTTAAATTTTACTCTCCCTTTTTATCCCCCCGCAGGTGCAAATGTTTCTATGCTCCCCATATCATCTCCATCCCTGAAGTTATCGCAGATTAGAAGGCGAAAAAAAAACGCACTCGTGATGACGTTTTCTGAGCTCATGCAGTCCTCCCGCACTGATAGGGCATAGCTGAATGCATGGAGGCATTCAGTGGCAGAGGCCAGGAAAGCATTAAGTGAGCACGATGAGAAGAGGCAGGCTGCAATGTTGAGGCTAATGGGGGAGCAAAGAGACATGCTCAGGCATCGGGTGGAGCTGCAGGAAAGGCAACAAGAGCACAGACTGCCGCTGCATCCATTGTATAACCGCTTGCCTTCCTAACCAAGTTCCATATCCTCCTCACCCAGATGCCCAAGAACGGGGGGGAGGGAGGCTCCGGGCACCCAGCCACTTGACTCCAGAGGATGGTCCAAGCAACAGAAAGCTGTCATTCAAACAGTTTTGATTTGTAGTGTGGCTACAATAAGCAATGTGGCCTTGTCCTTCCCTCCTCCGCCACCCCACCCGGGCTACCTCATCAGTTATCTCCCTTTTTAAAAAATAAAATTAATAAAGAAAGAATGCATGGTTTCAAAAAAATAATTACTTTATTTCCTTTGCCAGCTGTGATCAAAGGGGGGAGGGTGGTTGGTTTACAGGGAATTAAAATCAACAAAGGGGGCGGGTTTGCATCAAGGAGAAACACACACAACTGTCACACCGTAGCATGGCCAGTCATGTAACTGGTTTTCAAAGGCTCTCTGATGCGCAGCACGCCTATCTGTGCTCTTCTAATTGCCCTGGTGTCTGGCTGTTCAAAACAGGCAGCCAGGTGATTTGCCTCAACCTCCCACCCCGCCATAAACATCTCCCCCGTGCTCTCTCAGATATAATGAAGCACACAGCAAGCAGTAATAACAATGGGAATATTGGCTGCGCTGAGGTCTAATCTAGTCAGCAAACAGCGCCAGCGAGCTTTTAAACCTCCAAATGCACATTCTACCACTATTCTGCACTTGCTCAGCCTATAGTTGAACTGCTCCTTACTACTGTCCAGGGTGCCTGTGTATGGCTTCATGAGCCATGGGAGCAAGGGGTAGGTTGGGTCCCCAAGAATAACTATTGGCATTTCAACATCCTCAACAGTAATTTTCTGGTCTGGGAAGTAAGTCCCTTCTTGCAGCTGCTCAAACAGCCTAGAGTTCCTAAAGATGCGAGCATCATGCACCTTTCCTGGCCATCCCACGTTGATGTCGGTGAAAAGGCCCTTGTGATCCATCAGTGCTTGCAGCACCATTGAAAAGTACCCCTTGCGGTTTACGTACTGGTTGGCAAGGTGGTCCGGAGCCAAGATAGGGATATACATTTCGTCTATCACCCCACCACAGTTACGGAAAGCCATCCACTATGACCTGCACATTTCCCAGAGTCACTACCATTGATAGCAGAACATCAGTGATTGCATTGGCTACTTGAATCACAGCAGTCCCCACAATAGATTTGTCCACTTCAAACTGATTCCCGACTGACCGGTAGCAGTCAGGCATTGCAAGCTTCCACAGGGCTGTCGCCACTCGCTTCTCAACTGTCAGGGCAGCTCTCATGTTGGTATTCCTGCGCTTCAGAGCGGGGGAGAGCAACTCACAGATTCCAGAAAAGTGGCCTTACACATGTGAAAGTGTCGCAGCCACTGGGAATCATCCCATACCTGCAAGACTATTCAGTCCCACCAGTCTGTGCTCGTTTGTCAGGCCCAGAATCAGCATTCCACTGTATCAACCAGCCCCACTGCCACCATGATGTCCCAGTTGCCACATCCCGTGCTTTCAGGAATGTCTGTGTCCATGTCCTCCTCACAATCGTCCTCGTGCTGCTGTCTCTTAGCCAGGTTCTGCTCATACTGCAGTATAATGCACGAGGTGTTTACAATGCTCGCAACAGCAGCGGTGAGCTGAGTGGGCTCCGTGCTTGCCGTGCTGTGGCATCTGCACGGGTAACCCAGGAAAAAAGGCACAAAATTATTGTCTGCAGTGCTTTCACAGAAGGAGGGAGGGAGGGGAGACTGACGACATGTACTCAAAACCACCCGCAACAATGTTTTTGCCCCATCAGGCATTGGGAGCTTAACCCAGAATTCCAATGTGCAGCGGAGACTGTAGAAACTGTGAGATAGCTTCCCACAGTGCACGCTCTGTGAGTCGATGCTAGCCACGGTAGTGAAGACGCACTCCGCCAACTTAATGCGCTTAGTGGGGGCATACACAATTGACTATATAAAACTGATTTCTAAAAATCGACTTCTCTATAATCGACCTAATTTCATAGTGTAGACATGCCCTTAATAAGTAAGTTATGAACGGAACAGTCAACAATTGTTCTCTATGTCCACCCAGGGTAGGACAAGAAGTAATTGCCTTAGTTTGCAGCAAGGAATATTTAGGTTAGATATTAGGAAAAACTTTCTAACTATAGGGATAATTAAGCACTGGAACAGGTTATCTAGGGGAAGTGGTGGAATCCCCATCATTGGAGGTTTTTAAGAACAGGGTAGAAAACACCTGTAAGGGATGATGTAAGGTATACTTAATCCTGTCTCAGCACAGGGGAATTGACTTTTGAGGTCCCTTCCAGCCCTACATTTCTATGAACAATAATTCTTAGCTCTTGTATAACTGTTTTATCTACAGATCTCAACGAACTTTCCAAGGAAGTCTAGTTACAACAATGTTAGAAGAGAAGCAAGAAAAGAACAATGCATGTGGTATCAGGAGCCTCAAGGGCAGTGCACTGAGAACTAACAGTGAAAGAAATATTAGTTCCCACTTGGCTTTCCTATACTCTTTTATTGAAGTTTCAAGAATTTTGGTAAGCAAATATGATGAGTTTGAAAAATATGTGCAAGCTAACACATATTCTATGGAAGAGAATTTAATAAAGATGTTGAGATAATTTAGAAGGGACAGCAATTACCATTTTGGACAGCCTGCCACCAAGAAAAAGATAATTAAAGACTTACTAAATACCACATTGTGTTTTCCAATTATAGCCACATTCTTACTGAGGGACAGAAATTTAGCTGGTGTACAGTAAATTGGTGTAATGCCATTAACTTCAGTGGAGCTATGCAGATTTTTTACTAATAGAGGCGCCTGCCCTTACAGACTATTTATATGTGGGTTAGACTTTGATCTAACACTCAAAATGGGCTTTTGACATACTTGACACACTGATTTGCTAGCACATGTGAATGTGTAATATCTTTACCCAGCTTACTATTATTTAGAACATCCTTCTCTTTCCATATTCTCAGTGAGCGTAATTATGGAGTCCACAACTCTTATCAAACCAGTTAACAATAACTGATTAAAAGCCCTTGCTGCTTCATCAATGAAGGTGGCCTACCTTCAAAATAATCTATCTATTTTTCAGCATAATCACATTCAGATCATTCCAGTTCTAGTTGGCAATGCTGGAGAGGCATAGCTGTGGACTCTGTGCTTGGAGGTCATGTGCCAGGGCAAGTGATGCATTTGGTCATTCTGTACATTGTTTGACCATTTGTTCTCTTGTGTATGGGCTGCGTAGCTGGGCCATGGGTCAGTTTGTTGGAGCTTCAGTAAGGGGTGTGTGGCTCTGACCCTTGGTGCTTTGATCATCCTTGCTGCTTGAAATCTCTGAGTGGCTAATCACTCTTTGATGAGGAGAGGAAGAGATGAGCTTGGCTAAGCAGGGGGACTTGACATTAAAAAAAAAACTTGCTAGTTGAACTCAAGAGCTGCAAATGAAGGGAGTTAACACGAGAGCAAGATTGGTCAGGGAGTGTGAGAGGCTTTCCTTTCAGGTTCAGCTTTATGTGCAATTTCAAGATGTCCAGAGCTGGAACAGTGGTGGTGACCTGAAACAGATGTGCCAAGTTTTCTTTCCTGCCAGTAGCTAGAAGGAACTTGCTGTGCATGAAGGGCAAGGTGGTGGCTGTGCTGGAAGAAAAGATTCTTGGATTGGAGCGGTAAGTAGAGATGCTATGGAGAATCAGAGAAGCTGAGGAGTTTCTGGACAGCCAGGTTTGGGAAACATCTGTATCCCAGCTACAAGGAAGAAAGGAGGTGACCATATGAGTGAGTGAGTGAGTGAGTGAGTGAGAGAGAGAGAGAGAGAAAAAAAAAAAAGAAGACTTGGCAGTTCATAACTCCCAAAGTGAAGAGGTGGAGCTGACATTTTGCATGGGTAGAAAAAGATGAGGATGGGCAGGCTCTGCCCACCAGAGAGAAAAGGATCAGGAGAAATTCCACCCAGCTTGAAATTTCCAATCCATACCAGGTCCAGCATCCAGCTCTAAAGATCCAGCTGGAGTGAACGAATGGAGAAATAAATGGGACACATGTTAATGGTGCCTCAGTCCAACCTGTAAGAAAAATCAAGCTTGCCAACAAAGAGATCTCCAACCCTCCAATGAAGACAGACAATCCTTGTCAGGGATTCAGTACTCAGAAGAACATTCTGTAAGGGACAGACTGGCAATAGGATGGTGTACTGTCTTCCCAGAGCCAAGCCTCTCTAAGAGTGGATAGGCTTTTCAAGTGGAAGAACAAGGATCCTTTAGTGCTGATATGAACCATCACTGATGGCACTGCATCCCAAGATCTCTCACAGAAAATAGATTGTTTCAGTGATCTTGGAGCAAAGGGAGACACGAGGCAGAAGATTCTGGAAGTGAACAGATGGCGAGTGGTGTAGAGCTGAGCTTTTTGGCTTTGTGGAATATTGGTCAACCTTCTATGAAGAGAGGGGCTGTATAATTTGGATGGCCTACATTCTACTAGGAGGGGAACCCATCTCCTTGGGGACAGGCTGGCTATAGTAGGCAGGAGGATGTTAAACTAATAACAAAAGGGGAGGGTAGAAAGAGGGAAGACATGAGAAATCACTTAGCACAACATGTTGGCAACAAAATTAATCAAGACACTACAGGACATAAAGAGAAGAAATTTTTAATTGCCTATACACCAATGCTAGGAGCCTGGGTAACATATGAAAGGAACTGGAATTGCTCGTTTCTGAGCATAAATTTAATCTAGTGGGAAGTACTGAAACCTGGCAGGATGATGCACATGACTGGAATATTAAAATCAATAGTTATAACCTATTTATGTAGGATTGAATGGGTCAAAGGGGAAAAGGAGAATGGCACTCTGTGTAAGAAATGGGATTTTCTGTTTCCAAGTCACTGACAACTCCAAAGAAAGGATCTTGAATGCTTATGGATCAATGTCCTAACAGATGAAGTACAAGATGGGGTATTAGTTGGCATCTGCCTAAGACCACCAAATCACACTAAGGAATAGGATGACCAGCTCCTTATGCACCTATCTACAGTGTGGGGGGTGAAGGGGGAGAGGGTGAAGTGCGCTCATGGGGGACTTCAAGCTATGTGACACGTGCTGGAGGTCTTACGCTGCCAGTATTAAAACATCCTTGGAATTTCTAAAGCTAATCTTGTGCCAATATTTTAAAAAGGTAAATGATATAACCAGGGTAACTATAGGCTTTGTCTGACATCGATCCTGGGAAAAGATAATGGAGTGGCTAATTCGGGACTCAATTAATAAAGAATTAAAGGAGGATACTATAATTAATGCCAATCAACATGGGTTTATGGACAATGGATCCTGTCAAACTAACTTGATCTCTTTTGGGGATGAGATTACAAGTTTGGTTGATAAAGGTAATAGTGTTAATGTAATATACTTAGACTTCTGTAGGGCATTTGACTTGGTATTACATAACATTTTGATTACAAAACTAGAATATTAACATGGCACATATTAAACATATTAAAAACTGGTTAACTGATAGGTCTCAAAATGTAAATGAAGAATCATCATCGAGTGGGTATTTTTCTAGTGAAGTCAAAAAGGGGTCTGTTCTTGGCCCTATGCTATTTACCATTTTTATTAATGGCCTGGAAGAAGACATAAAATAAAGGTTGCAGATGACACAAAAACTGGGGGAGTGTTAAATAATGAAGAGGTATCCGGGGGGGGGGGGGGGGGTCCAGATCTCTTGGTAAGATGGGTGCAAGCAAACATGCATTTTAATATGGCTAAATGTAAACGTACACATCTAGCAATGCAGACCGTACTTACAGGATGGGGGACTCTGTCCTGAGAAGCAGGTACTCTGAAAAAGGTTTGGGGGTGGAGGAGGAGATCAGCAGAACATGAGCTGCCAGTGCAATGCTGTGGCCAAAAGGGCTAATGTGATCCTTGGATGCATAAACAGGGGAATCTCGAGTAGTAGAGAGGTTTATTTTACCTCTGCATTTGGCACTGGTGCAACCACTGCTGGAATCCTGTGTCCAGTTGTAGTGTGCACAATTCAAGAAGGACGTTGATAAATGGGAGAGGGTTCAGAGAAGAACCACAAGAATATTAAAGGAGTAGAAAACTTGCCTTATAGTGACAGTCTCACAGAGATTAATCTATTTATCTTAACAAAGAATAGGTTAAGGGGTGACTTGTTCACAGTTTACCAGTGCCTACATGGGGAGCAAATATTTTACAATGAGCTCTTCAGTCTAGCAAAGAAAAGTATGACACTATCCAATGGCTGGAAGTTGAAGCTAGACACAAATTCAGACTGGAAATAAGGTGTACATTTTTAACAGTGAGGGTAACTAACCATTGAAACAGTTTGCAAAGGGTTGTGGTGGATTCTCCATCACTGGCAATATTTAAATCAAGATTGGATGTTTTTTTCTAAAAGATCTGCTCTAGGAATTATTTTGGGGGAGTTCGATGGCCTGTGCTATACAGAAGGTCAGACTAGGTGATCACATTGGACCCTTCTGGCTTTGGAAACTATGAATTGACAGGGAAATGATTGCAGAAATGGCTATCCTGCAAAGAGAAATGGCTGAACACCTCAGAGGCAGCATACCACCCAAGTGGAGGCATACCAAATATGCTCACCAGTATATTTAAATTGGCAGTTAGTCTCCACATGGGAGACACTTGCCCTCCACTACTGTTCATGAGCAGAACACCAATTTATGGTAGCCCATAATATAACCAGTATGGAAACTATGGAAACCACCATGTAGCTAGCAACCCAAGCAGAAATCAACACATTCATTTGCACTTGCCACCTGCTGTGGGGACAGGTGGCAGCTTCCCATGATGCTACAGGACCAAACTAGCAATGTCCTTGCCTGACATCTCATTTCCGCCTTCTGATGTGTCCAAACTCCCAGAAGCATATGTTTCTACCATGCTAGAGGTACAGAAGCAAGCATATTTTTGTACACAGGTCCTTTATCTCCCTTATTAGCAAAAGAAATTCTGTATGGTAATACAGCCTCTAAAGAACTCTAAAGAATACATCTCTCTGTTCAGACTGGTGACAGGGAAACAGCTGGACACTCTTGATCTGATTTGAATCACCTTGAGGACTGGTCAGACAATTATTCAAAAGGGCATACAAGTTGTACACAATTCTTACCAGTCTTGTATCTTTAAATGGGACTTTCTCCATAAGGCTCACTCCATCCTCTTGCAGGGGAGGGACATTTCTTCCATTGCAATGACAGGATTTCATTCATGCCAAAGTTTTCCATTTGTTGTTTCATATGTCTGTCCTGAACTCAGGCACAAATGAGCTGAATGTGTGTGGTGGGGTGGCAGCCCCACCCTTATGACAGATAGGGCTAGAGTAGGCCAGAGCAGCTGTGCAGAAGGGCAGCCAATCAGGGCCAATATTACAGCCAGCCAATCAGGGCTAGGCTAGGCCCTATATAAAGGCTGCCCAGGAAGGGAGCAGGTAGTCTGTCCCTTCATGGGGGAAGGTCTGTCTCCTAAGCAGGAGACAGGCACCTTGGATAGAGCAGTGCTGGGCAGGCTTGGGGGAGCATAGAAGGGCTCCAGCCCAATACCTGCCAGACTGCAGGCCCTGATAGAAAGGGCCTAGAGGGTATGAAGGGCCAGAGGGGAAGTGGCCCAGGGACAGTTAGACAAGGGGAGAGAAGGAGGGCAGGGAGGCTGCCATTAGAGGGTCCCTGGGTCAGGATCCAAAGTAGTGGGTGGGCCTGTGTCTCCACCTTCCCTCCTCCTGGTACAGCACCTGGCCATGGCAGGGTGGCTGTGACAGACTGCAACCAGCCCTTGAACAGAGGGGCTAGACTTGCAAGGTTGTGGTTGGCCACTGCAACAGGAGTGAACTGGAAAGAGTGCTGTTAACCCTGCCCTGGAAGGGGGTGAGTGTGGACTTGGGGGCGCTGTCCTGAAGAGGACACTGCTGAGCGAGGAGCAACGTTGGTCCGGACGCCAGCAGTGTGAGAGATGGATAGGACACCACCAGCAGAGGGTGCCCCGCAGAGGACAGAGCTAATTCCCGGAGGTGCCACAGTGGTGAGTCCCAACCCCGTCACAATGTGCTAAACATTTTTCAGCACAAGGGTTGCTTTTAAAAGTCAGCATTTACATAGGACCCACATAATCAGGACTGAGTTGGGGAAAGACATTTATGGGGTGTTGCATGGGTCAATATTAGATCAGTCTTAACAACTTCACTAGTCAGAAATGGTAGCAAACACCACTGATTATAATATAAACTGGAAAGTTCTGCAAACAGAGGTAATATGAAGGGCTCTAGAGTGGTCAGAAATACGGACAACACATAAAATGAGAGTTGGCTTAGGAAAATGCAACAACACAGATCTGGGGGAAATAATCTGAAAGAAAGATATTGAGGAAGGAATCTGCAAAAGGAGTAAAGGTGAAAGTACTTGGCAACAAATTAGTTATGAGTTTACGACGAGATGTGACAACAAAAAAAGCCAATGAACTTTGGGCTTTTTATGTCACAGAGCAAAAAGAAAAAAAGTCTCTGGACAGCCCATTCCTGAAATACTGCATTCAGCTCTGGACACCTCTATGCCAAAAAGCTTCGGACAACTAGAGAGTTCAAAGGAGGGCAACAAAAAAGATCGGTAAGCAGGAGAGACCGATTTACTGCATGAGGAAACATTGAAATAGCTTGGTGCAATGATTAAGTGGGCACACAACAATCTTCAAACATCTGAAGTGTATAAATGCAGATGGAGAGAAGTTAATTATTGTATTACGAGAGGACATACACAGTAACTAGAAAGAATGGAAGGAAATTAAGGAAGGGGAAATCTAGGCTGAATATCAGGAAAACCTCCTTGACAGTGAGATCTATTGGAAGAGATGGAAGGCACATCATTTGGGAAATCTAAAATTAGACAAGACAAAGCGCTAGAAAATGTAACAAAGGGAACCATCATACATTGTCAAGGATGCGAACAAGATGACTTAATATTCTAGGTCTTTTCCTACTCTAATATTTATGATTGTTTTGCCAGTCATCAATAAAACCAGAGGTAAAATAAAGACGGGTATAGTCATTAAGCTTCCACAAAAGGATGGCCTTTAAGCAACTTATGTTATTTGACATGTATGGCAGTAAGATACCTCAGAAGCTTGATATAGCTCCAGTGCCTATGAACATGTTATCCCACTTGATAGAATGTGTAACTCAACTGAGGTTTTGCTGACTTCATAACCTGTAAAGAATACAGCCTAAGTGATTTATGAAAAGCAGCAATAATAAACAAAAATCTCCTGTGTGTGAGAGAGAGGGCGCAACTGAATGTGGGACCTTAAGCAACTGAATGTGGTATACTTACAGTATAGTTCTATTTCAACAAAGAAAAGTTATATTTTTCTACAGAAGCAACAAAGCAAAATCCATTTCAAAATTAAAATTTGAGGGACATTTGTGTTTCTGAGGCAGAAAAGTAAATAAACATACTATAAATTGGACAGTAGAATATTCAAAGATAAATTGCTGTGACTGGGAGAATTTAGTTGAACTTATCCAAGATCTTTTGCACTGTGCCCATATTGTATATCTACATAGTAAATGGCACAGCATGGATTTTGTTCCTTTGGTGCCATCTTATTTTATTCTGTTTTCACTGACAACTGAGCTGGAAGTAATCGGAGAAGAGCAGGAGAGAAAGACAGGAGTGAGGAAAAGGACTTAATTCTTATAAGTTCCTGACCATACACTATGTCTATGTTTCCAAAAAATGGGGGGGGGGGGAGGTGTAGAAAGAGGAAAACCCTCACTGTCAGATCAAAATGAGTAGGGAAATCTAATAATGTAAAGTTTAAGTCTGCAGGTTTAGCAGCTGTTTAAGAATGTCTTTTCTAATGTTCATCTGGCCTCAGCCTAACCTGCTGCAGAATAAACTTCAGTGTAGTAATTATTGTTAAAAATGCAACATCTGCCATCAGTAACCAGTGGATGTCACTACAGTTTCAGATAACACTGTTAACTTTGGGCAAATGTTGATTTTCAATGGCAACCAAAACACCTCAAAAGTTGATTTACGAATATTTTTGTTCTTATCACTTTGACCCTCAGATGTGCTACACTGCCATTTAAAAAAAATAAAATAAGTAAGTCATGTCAGGTACAATTTTCAAATGCACCTAAATGTCTTCGGAGCCTAAGGTCTCTTTTCAAAATTGACTTAGACTGACTCACTGACTTTTTTTAAAACTGTATCCTTAATCTAATTGACACATTTATGCAATCATCCTTTTTTAAACAGAAAAATGTTAAATATAATACAATTATTAAAGAAACTGTTGGAAGACAGGATACTGGGCCAGATGAACCATACTGACTCAGTATGGCCGTTTGTTCTTACGTTACCATTTTTCCTGTCAACTGACATAGGACTAAAACTGGCAGGAAACTTTTTAAATCAATATTTAGAATTATTGAAAAATTTCTATCATCCCTACATAGGACCTGATATTGCCATCAATCCTCACTCATAACCCCCTCTAATTTCAGTGGGCATCTCAAAACCGTTTTAATAGTAACCAGCATATCTCATGCATTCTAATGCTATGCATTACTTCCTTGACAGGAAGTTGAGTAAATTCAGCAGACCAGTCTTTCAGCAAGGAAACAGCCATAAGCAGCCATGCTCACTCAGACCATTCCTTTATTGAGACAGTGAAACAGAAACAGGTATTTCTGAAGAATGTTTGATAAATCACTCTTATTCATACACACACACACACTTTGTAACCTCGAAACAGCAAATGGCAGACAGCCTCCATTCAGTTAGTCTGGTTTATTTAGCTATGGGGAACTTTCATGTTACTTCATGGACAGAGTGGATGTAATAACACATACACAGAATATGTAACTTTATATAAAATTACTGATTATATCAAAAAGAGCAAATCAACAGGTTTTTTTAAAATAAATGCAGCAGTTTTAGTGCCATGACAGTTCCCAACAGCTCTCTGGCTCTCTTTTATTATGCTGCATAACCATTCTCAAAAACTTGGATCCATGCCTGCCCACCAGTAGACTAGGTGAAAGGGTCTAATACCACACTCCAATACTTACCATCACCAAAGAGATGAGTCACAAGCTTTGTGAGCACTTGTTTTAGATTGAATTCCACCAGCCGCACTGCCTCCATGGTGTGAGTCTCCTGCTTGTGTGCTGTGCGGTGCCCTTGCTCAAGCAACTGTAAACTTTCTCCATCTTTGATGTTGCTGAACAACTAAACCAACAAAACAAAAAGCACATTGTTTTGTATTGACTTTTCTAATGAAGTTTTATTGACTCTAGAAGGGAGTTCAGCTGCTGAGTCTTCAGCATGAAATAGAAATTTAGGGATTATGGTTTTATATTGGTGTAATTGTGGGCATAGTTTTTTCCTGAAGAATCTTTATTATGGACGATGATGCCAACAAATATACAAGAAAAAAACCCAGCTTGACTTTCAGGACCCAGGTTGAGTCTGCAGGGATGGCAGTTAGAAAAACTATTTAGCATATTTGTTATGGAAATCAAGAGGCAATAAACACTGCATCTTAAAAATCACTTTCCAGAGCAGAGCCAAACACTTAAAAGCTGTAGCCAGAAGTAAGGAAAAATGTAAGAGAAGCTAGTTTCTAGTTTAAAGATATATGATGTTTGAAACCTCTGTTTTATTTTATTTTTTTTTACAAATTCCATTCTTTAAACAGTAAGATGAACTATCAAACATTCAATCAACTGAGCTTTACAACTTGATTCTGTACACTGATTTATAGCTACTAATTACAGAAATCTATTTGTAGGAGAGAGATTCATAATCTCTGTTTGATTTAATTTGTTACTATAAATCTGTTTGCGATGGGAGATTCACAACTTAATTTTTTAAACCATTTTATTACTTCAGAAGTTATCAGGATAAATAAGAGTACCCAAAACAGAATACAATGTAGTACATCTAAGTTATATCACAATATTAATATATAACGTATTTGACGCACTATGATTTTATAAAAATATGCTAATGAATGAATATAATGTAACTAGAATATGCTTCATGCAAAAGGTCTCCTGTAAGGCATCATTACAAAGCTTATAATTTATTGAATGCAGTCATCCTAATTGTATAAATGTATCACTCTTGTATCTGAAACTAGAAATATGAAATATAACTGAGGGCCTACTGTAATTATGCAAAGTGTGGGCCATTAATGGTGGTTTGGAATCTTGATGGCTTCCATCAGCCCGGACAATTGACTGTGGATGGCTCTGTTTGCAGGCAGGCCTTCCTGTGAGTCAGGCTGGGAGAAATGAAGGCTTGGAGTCTTACAGGACATGTGACCATGTCACCTTGTACTGAAATCCATCTTAAATCTGGTGCTTTTCCATTTGGGGGTGGGGACCCAGACAGGGCTGGGTCTAGGAACCAGCAAACCAAGCACATGCTTAGGGCAGCACTCCGGCTTTTTTTTTGTTTTGGTTTTTTTTGTTTTTGTTTGGTGCTTGAGGTGGCAAAAAACCTAGAGCCGGCCCTAGACCCAGAGAGAAAGGATTCCCACCTTGTGCCAAAGCCATATAAAGGGGTGGAACAGAACAGAGGAAGCAGCCATCGTGAGAAATCCCCTAGCTACCACCTAAGCTGGAACAAGGGCTGTACCAGGGGAAAGGATTGTGCCCCGACTAGAAAGGTATCCGGTCTGTGAAAAACTTATTGACACATCTCTAAGGGTGAGATTTTTATCTGTATTCAGTTTTTATTACTGTACTAAACTTAGATTTGCATGGTTTATTTTATTTTGCTTGGTCATTCACTTTGTTCTATCTGTTACTACTTGGAACCACTTAAATCCTACTTTCTGTATTTCATACAATCACTTTTTTTACTTATTAACCCAGAGTATGTATTAATACCCATAGGGGGTGGGGGTGGGGGGGGGGAACAACTGGGCAATCTCTAGCCATGTTATAGAGGGCAAACAATTTATGAGCTTACCCTCTATCAGCTTTATACAGGGTAAAATGGATTTATTTAGGGTTTGGACCCCATTGGGAGTTGGGCATCTGAGTGTCAAGGACAGGAACACTTCTGTAAGCTGCTTTCAGTTAAGTTTACAGCTGTTAGGGGATGTGGTTCAGATCTGGGTCTGGGTTTGCAGCAGGCTAGTGAGACTGGCGCAAACCAGGCAGAGCACTGAAGTCCCAAGCTGGGAGGGCAGGGAAAGCAGGGCCAGAAGTAGTCTTGGCACATCAGGTGGCAATTCCCAGGGGGTTTCTGTGATCTAACCCATCACAGTACTATAGCTTGAAAAATTTTTCAAAAATTAAAACACTCAAATCTATGAAAGTCGAATAAATGAAAAGCTATAAACGTAAGCTAGCTTTGGAAACCCAAAAATAGTTTCCAAGATCTCTAAGTTCGTGTGATTGACCCATCCCTAATAAGAACATTTTGATTCTTCCCAAAGAGACCTGCAGGTCATGCTAGAATTTTAGCCACATTTAGAATAGCCACCATAGAATGTGCCTGCCCTTAATATTGCAGCTGCCTTCCAAATTGATAAGCTAAAAATCAGCAGACCTCATGTGTGTTACATAGTGGCTGAATCCAACTGTTTCTTCCATTGCACCACAAAGGGAAGCAGGCAGGATGGGTGGGTGTGTGTGTGAGACTCCCCTCCACAAAGTATCTTGTACCCTATGGGAAAGTGCACTCAGCTGAAAGCAAGTTCAAATTTCACTTCTACTTACTGCTGTTTATATTTCTATACTTCACCACTCTTATTCTTCAGCACAATTTATAAACATTATAGAAGGCAGTCAAATTGCTTTCCCTGATGTACAAATTAACTTCAAGGCAGCACAAGGTCATTTCAGGCAGTGCTGAGAATAGAACCCAGGTCTAACAGGGAAGACACAAAACACATTACCTTTCAAATTACTATGTCAAATTAGTATACTTGTCTATAGGCACTGCTCTAGCTATTACATAACACTCCCCTCCCAGAGCCAGGAACAGAATTCAGGAATCCGAATCCCAAAATACTGCAGCTGCCTACCAAATAGCTCTGTGACCCACTGGATAAACGTGTGTAGTGTCCTTCTGGCATGGCTGGTCCAGAACAAAAATATATTCTTTGTAGCTTGCATAATAAAGGGCTGTCCTGGGGAATCTGAAAATCCAGGAATTATACACTACCGATGACCTATTTATTATTCAAATTTTCTTTTTTAAAAACTAATTTACTTTAAGAATACTTAAAACCAGATTTTAAAGTTAAAAACCATTAAAATCTCAAAGGCACACAAAGAGTAACCAACCACATCTATCTCTCACCTGTCAAACAATTTGATTGCCGGTGTCACACTATGGAAGATCTGAAAGCTGAGAGGCATGACAACAATAAATATACGGGTGGAGAGAGGGCAAAGAATTATGCACATAAATCCTTGTGCACACAACCCCTCTCATCCGTGCAGGCTAGTCTGACGACTTAGGTGATAAAGATTGATGGTAGATCCCTTGAACTTTTAACAGATAGAACAAGGGGAAACTTGGAGGTTAACACTTTTCCTGGAACAGAAGTGTACATAATACAAAATACTCATGCCCATAACAGCAGCTTGCTATGGAGTAGAGGACGCAATTTTAGCTCACTTTGCTACAGGGTTAATGTAGACATGAAGTTGTTGTACTGAAGAAGCCCAGCAGCAGAATGCAAACCCTTTCAAGTAGGGTACCAAACAGCCTTGTAAATATTGTACATCATAACCAGTTTGCATGGATTCAAATCCCTGATGTTCATAAAGTTTTCCCATGATCAATTCTTGTAAATCCATAAGCAAAAGTCAATGACACTTTTCTGATATTTGCAGTGTTTGCTATCTCACAAGAACAAGAAAAGAAGCAGGCTTCCAATGCAACAAAGTAAATTTATCTGAGATCAAAGTTATTATAAAACTGTGGTATAATTATTATGTGAACCAAACTATAAAACAAGATAGTTCACAATAAAGTGGAGAATCACAGAAGGTAACAATTTACTAGGCAACTGCCTGCTAGAGTCAGACACACACAGGGGCCAGCAGAATTACTTCACCATACTTCCCCTCTATTTGATTTTCCAGGTCAACCTCTCCCCTTGTGAAACGAAGTGAAAATGGCTTCTACTGAACCTCCTGACTACATTAGATATACTCAGCCAAGCAAAGGCACAGCAAATATGCATTGTGATTGGCCTATTTGATCTATCCCAGCAAACGTGTCTTGAACTCAGAATGTACTATGAACAGTATCCTTAACAGTTCACAGATGCCTATAGAGTTAACAAAACAAATACACTTGTAAAATGTTTTTTTAGAAGTTCTAATAAACCACTGCTGACTTTCAAATGCAGGTCACAATTAATCAAGGCTAACATCTAGCACAAATGTTAGATGTAATGCTGAACTGGGGAAGTTTGAATTTAATTATTAGGAAAATTAGCAGCCAAGATTGGGCGAGTAAGTGGGGGGGAAAAAAACCACTACAGTACCCCCTGAACTGGTCTATTATTACAAGTCAGGAGGTGACTTGGTTGGGAAACAGGAAAAAGAACCTGAAGTCTGATTCCTGTGTTGTCTTCAGCATGTCACAGGAGAGGGGGAAAAGGAAATGAGTACTCATCACTCTAACAAAAAAGGCAGCAGCTTTAAAAATTATTTATTGCGCTTTGAAATAACAAGAGGTTCATCTTGCAATTGACCATTTGAAAGTTAAAAAATACCCTTTCCCCCACTGGCATTTTTTCTGCATTGCCCAAACAAAACAAATTGTCTCCACCACAGCATCCACTTGACCTTAACCGCTAGCTGCACAGATCAATCATCTAAAACTCTGGCTACATCGACACTAAGAGCTAGGGCTGTGATTCCCAACTCACACAGAGCTCTCATCTGAGCTAGAAAACTAAAATTGTAGTGGCATTTGGGGTCATTAAGCTAAGAGCTGCAGAGATATGAACCCTGGGGGGAAAAAAACCCAGCCATTTTAAAAAAAAAAACACAACCAAAAAACCAAAAATCAAGCTTTTTTGTTTTTGTTTTGTTTTTTTTGCACAGAGCTCAAACTATTGATGTGATGTGGCTCAAAATGGTCTCAGCCTGTCAAGTTATACCCAAGGTAGTGCACGGCACCACTAAATCTTTGGGGGACCCTAAGCGATATTTAAGAAAATATACTTTTTTTTTTTTTTGAGTGCATGCACCAATATGGTTAGAGGATTCCATTCCTTCCACTTTATATCCTTTAAAACTTGACTCTTGTAAGTGCTCTAAAATCTGAATGGTTACTTGGACTGCTTTGAAATTTGGTGTGCCTCATCATGAAGGTGCAAGATAGCATTAGCGATCCAGATTTGGGGGTCAACTGACCAAAGGTTTCCCAAGTTGCAAACCCTCTCCTCTGCGCAAAAAAAAACAAAAACAAAACAACCCAAAAAAACCAAACCAGTTCTCTTCTGCTGCCCTGTACTGTTGATCTGAGAGGTACTAATAACCAGATGAATCTCAGACCTCATTGAGATGGACGTCTGTGAATTCACCCTTCAATTATCATAGAATCACAGAACTGGAAGGGACCTCGAGAGGTCATCTAGTCCAGTCCCCTGCATTCAAGGCAGGACTAAGTATTATCTAGACCATCCCTGACGAGTTTATCCAACCAGCTCTTTAAAATCCCCAATGATGGAGATTCCACAACCTCCCTAGGCAATTTATTCCAGGGCTTAACCACTCTGACAGTTAGGAATTTTTTCCTAATGTCCAACCTAAACCTCCCTTGCTGCAATTTAAGCCCATTGCTTCTTGACCTATCCTCAGAGGTTAACAATTTTTCTCCCTCCTCCTTGTAACAACCTTTTATGTCCCATGTCAGTCTTCTCTTCTACAGACTAAACAAACCCAATTTTTTTCAAATCTTCCATCATAGGTCATGTTTTCTACACCTTTAATCATTTTTGTTGCTCTTCTCTGGACTTTCAACAATTTCTCCGCATCTTTCCTGAAATGTGGCGCAAAGAACTGGACACAATACTCCACTTGAGGCCTAATCAGTATGGAGCAGAGCAGAAGAATTACTTCTCATGTCTTGCTTATAATACTCCTACTAATACATCCCAGAATGATGTTTGCTTTTTTTGCAACAGTGTTACACTGTTGACTCATATTTAGCTTGTGATCCACTTTCTGCAGTACTCCTTCCGAGGCAGTTATTTCCCATTTTGTATGTGTGCAACTGATTGTTCCTTCCTAAGTGGAGTACTTTGCATTTGTCCTTATTGAATTTCATCCTATTTACTTCAGATTTCTCCAGTTTGTCCACATCATTTTGAATTTTAATCCTATCCTCCAAAGCACTTGCAACCCCTCCCAGCTTGGTATCATCCGCAAACTTTGTAAGTGTACTCTCTATGCCATCATCTAAATCACTGATGAAAATACTGAACAGAACCGGACCCAGAACCGATCCCTGTGGGACCCCACTCATTATGCCCTTCCAGCATGACCGTGAACCACCAGTAACTACTCTCTGGGAACGATTTTCCAACCAGTTATGCACCCACCTTATAGTAGCTCCATCTAGGTTTTATTTCCCTTGTTTATGAGAGGGTCATGTGAGCCAGTATCAAAAGCCTTACTAAAGTCAAGATATACCACATCTACCGCTTCCCCCTTATCCACAAGGCTTGTTACCCTGTCAAAGAAAGCTATGAGGTTGGTTTGACATGATTTTTTTCTTGACAAATCCATGCTGACTGTTACTTATCACCTCCTTATCTTCTAGGTGTTTGCAAATTGATTTCTTAATTATTTGCTCCATTATCTTTCTGGGTACAGAAGTTAAGCTGACTGGTCTGTAATTCCATGGGTTGTCCTTATTTCCCTTTTTATACATGGGCACTATATTTGCCCTTCTGGAATGTCTCCTGTCTTCCATGACATTTCAAAGATAATTGCTAATGGCTCAGATATCTCCTCAGTCAGCTCCTTGAGTGTTCTAGGATGCATTTAATCAGGCCCTGGTGATTTGAAGACATCTAACTTGTCTAAGTAATTTCTGACTTGTTTCCCTATTTTAGACTCTGATCCTACCTCATTTTCACTGGCATTCACTATGTTAGACGTCCAATTGCCACCAACCTTCTTGGTGAAAACTGAAACAAAGAAGTCATTAAGCATTATCATCATTAAGGATAAATTAATCACATGCTCCCACCTAAGACAAAAGGAGTTTTGGACTGAGTGACTGGAGGTTGCTACAATTTGTGAGTCATGGGTGGCCATTTTATTTTGGGGGGGATGTAATCCAAGTCTTTGGGGAAATGTTAGACATGAATGCTTCCTGGGAGGAGAGCGGTATTATGGAGTGGAGGAGTGGGGAAATAGAGGGAATGGGTTTGGATCTGCAGCATAGGGAGGGGGGCTTTGGGAAGTGGGATAAATGGCAATGGTAGTAGGGGAGGGGAAAGAGCTTGTACATTTCAGCAACTGTGGGGGTACCAGAATAAAAGTATGTGTACTGAGGAATACGGGGGCATTGATGAAAAGGTAGAGTTAACTGTGCAATCTTAACTGTGCATTTCTGGTTTTCATAAGTTTGAGTTTTGCTCAACTCAACCTATTGCAAGGAGACGATATACCACCAAGCAACCTTAGCTCTGCATTGTCATTTCTTGCCACTTAATTATTAGTTCAGATGTAACATTAAAACAAGTTCACGAACCTCTTAAAATGCATAAATTCAATCATCCAGGAGCTCTGCAGTTTGATGGGATGCCTGGTGCCCAAGTCAGTTTGTTTACTCCTTCCAAGGGAATCATATACAGTTGCAATAATTGAACGGGGGTGGGGGGAGAATCTTTTGTATTGGCATATGTGAAATTGATTAAATGTAGTTCCTGACTGGCAACCTGCCATATTGCAAAAAGGCACCATTAGGATATGCACTAATTAGCATCCTTGCTGGCATGTTCCACAGAAGACTGATCTGCGCATAGTTCTTGTAGCAGTATCATTATTTCACTAAGGCCCCAAGCGTGTGACTTTTTTTTTTAAAACTGATATAGTTATATCGGTACAAGTCCTAATGTGGATTCAAGTTATATCATTACAAAAAATGCCTTATACTGGTATAGTTATTCCCCTTCCTGTACAGGAATAAGCTATCCTGGTATAAGCACATTTTTTACCAGTATAACTATGTCCACATTGGGGGCTTGTACTGCTTTAATTATACAAGCATAAGTAAAGCAGTGCAACTTGTGTGTAAACAAGCCCAGGGAAGCCAATTACTGAATAGGATGGAGAATGACCTACAGTCTCACCCATTTTAGTGCATAGTCTAAACTTTTATGACAGAACTTCTGCATCAGATCACATGGATATATTTTAATAATTTCACATACAACATTAACACATCCAAGCTGCAGCCATGTCATGTGTGTTTACTCTTTCACAGTAGATAGTGAAAAATAGACCATTTTATTATAACCTGTCCACTTAATCTTACAAGCAAAAGAATAAAGGTTTGGTTTAGTGATGTAATGAACAACTGTGTGTCTGTCTAACTTGTATGATGACAAGAAGTCTTTCTATTTAATTTTGAAAGCCAAATATATTGCATCATCATGGAGGACAGATACTGGAAGAATGTGTACGTATCAATACGGCTGGCTAATTCAGCATTAAAAAGGAGGGAGGAATTAGGTGATTTAAACATATGGCATGATGTCTACTAGTCAGATCACAATAGGCAACAGCAGGAAGTAAGTCAACATCAGTAACCTCAGGTGACCAGAAGATACTAATTATTAGACAAAATAAAAGTGGGGCTAAATTTCTTTAAAGTCTTTTTATAGCATTGATCAACATGTTTTCTCAAAGTTGACCAGTTTAAAACACTTATTTAATTAACCCTAGGTATGAGATTCAATGTTTGTGTAACAGTATTAAAGCAAAAAGCTAAGTAAGAGTTTGGTAACGTGTGACACTGCACCCCATATTCTTCATAGTGATATTATGATTATGACATAGTTATGGTGTATTTTATGCAAGATAAGTCATTGAATATGTCATTGAAAAGGTTGTGTATTGCTGAGTAAGATTATCCTATTTTTATGCATATCATTTTTATATCTGAAGCTATGAATATCTACTACGTGTCTGTATTTCAAATGTAGTTACACCTGGGTACTGCCCACTAGACAAGTTGCTTTCAGTCTAGATAGCTAGGTGGGGAAGGGCCTATTCAGGGCAATGAGCCATTAGGAAAAAACAATAGGCCTTAGGAAAAGCTTATCATGTGATCACATGTCTCTAGACTCCATCTTGGGATGTCAGTGTTTTTCCACAGACTGGTCTGGGAACCAAGCTTTGGGAACAAAGGGTTCCCACCATATGCAAAAGCTATATAAGGCAGGGAGTGACATAATCTGGAGTTCTTCACTCCCCACAGAAGAAGACTTGTACAAACACCTGACTAACAAAGACTGGACTGGGGGAAGTGCTGGACCCAGGCTAAAGGGATTTTTAGCCTGTGACTGAAACACCTGGGGATTCCAAGCTGTAAAGGAAGTCTACCTTGCCCCTTAAGAATCTGCCACCTGCTTGTATAATTTCTTGGGGTGAGAATCTGCTATTCATAACAAATCTATTTAGTATATTAAGCTTAGTTTGCATTTTTGTTTATTTGCTAGGTAATCTGCTTTGATATGTTTGTTATCACTTAATCTATCTTTTTATAGTCAAACTTGTTTTTGCTTTATCTAAACCAGCATGGGGGAATCATAACTCTGAGGCAAAAGGCTGTTGCATACTCCTCTCCACATTGAGGGAGGGGGCAAATTTTATGAGTTTATGCTGTGCAATTCCCTGTGCAGTGTAAGATGGTATAATTTTGGGTTTATATTCCATAGGGGGTGCATGCCTGAGAAGCTGTGAGCAGCCTTCCTATGCAGGGGCTGGTCAGAGAGCCAGCTTATAACTGCAGCTGGGTGTACCTCTACGTATGCTGGTTTAAGTACAGGCTGGAGGGCTTTGTAGCTTGTCACAGTAGTACAGTGTGAGATGGAGCCCAGGCTGGTGGTCAAGGGGCTCAGTGGTACCCCAGTTCCAGGTGGCACCCTAGGGGGGAACCTATCACATGTTTGAATTTATATTGTTTTAAATCCTGACATCTCCTTGTCTTTCCAACAAACATGACACAGATAACATGGTTCTGAACACAGTATAAAAACCTGGGTTAGATAGATTTCTGTCCATCTACTCTAAGGTGCCCATCAAAATAGCATCCTGGTATAAGCAAAATTACACACATTCAGGCCCTGATACAGTAAGGCATATAAACATGAGAGGTGATAATGGAATCCTTTTGTCTCAGAGTTCATTAGCTCAGGATACAGCTATTAACAAGTTTACTTGAAAGCGATACCTTCATTATACTAAAAAGAAAAGGAGTACTTGTGGCACCTTAGAGACTAACCAATTTATTTGAGCATGAGCTTTCGTGAGCTACAGCTCACTTCGGCTGTTACTCTGAAACCTTCATTATACTATAATTTGTTTCCCAGCAATACACCCTGTGCTCTGACTGGCTCCTTATATTTATGACCACCCTGTCACAGCACTTCTTCGCAGTCTGCATGTCTTCCTCCCTACTCTGCTTTACCCTTGGGGAAGGCTTAGTCTCCATCACCAAGAGAAACCCCTGTTTAACTAAACTGTAATTAGAACATGCGGCTAGGTGGGGTGACTAGGTGGGAGAAGGGCTCAGAAGTTGAATTAGCTATGCTTGTGTGCTTACGAAGAGGGATTTCTGAGGTCAGACGCCAATTCTAGTGGCAGGGATTTACGGTTGCCAATCAGAATGAAGGAATTTACATTATCCACATATGGTTATAGAAATTTTTTCCAAGCAGCTGAATAGTGATTATGCAAATCCCTGTGTTAAGATTATGTAATAAGTACCCTCCACCAGTGAGTACAAAAAACCCCCAGCATTCTGTGTGTATGATGTCTACACTGCAGCTGGGTGCAAGCCTCTCAGCCCAGGAAGACAGACTGGCACTAGTGGGGCTCAAGCTAGTGGCTAAAAATAGCAATGTGGATGTTCTTCAGAGCTCAGGCTCTGAAGCCTAGAGGGTTGGATGGGCTTGAGAGGCCAAGCTTCCACTGAAATTGGAACATCCACATTGCTATTTTTTAGAGTGTTAATTCAAATCCCACTACCATGAGTGCATACCTTCCCAGTTGCAGTGTAAACATACCTTGTATGGTCAACAAATAACCTGAGAATTGCCATTTATTCATAGTAGAGAGTGGTACAGTATCCCTTGTTCTAACTGAGTGAGAATTCCATTTCAGCGTATTCACTAAACTCGAATGAATCTAAGTTCCTTCTGAAAACACCACTTAAGAATATCTACCTGTCACTTGGGTGTTCAGATACCACGGTGATGAATCTGATATAAAATCCTAGATTAATTAGATAAACAAACAATTTTGGAGCTCACCAACAATTTTTGACTTTTGTGAAAAAATGAATGTTTCCCATTTAAGAACAAATTTCAATTTCTCCCCCTAATTTTCAGTCAACTCTACATAGTTTAGTAGAGAACATCTAATCTATCGGTGATGTTAGGATGGCAAAGATTAAAGAAACCCTGATTAAAAGGGGCACTGACAATGTCATAGTATTCTGCCTACTGTTCCTCTGTTTTTAAATACATAGCCCATTGGAAATTTAAACATCTGTTTCCTTACCAGTTTTTCTACCACATTTACACAGATTCATTATTGAAAGGTTACTCATATGTACTAAGCTAATTTATTTTTGTGAAAGGAAAAAGTCAAATTTTAAACTTAGTCCTATACAAAATTCGTTTTCTAAGACGAGAAAAAAAATTGATTTACCAACCTTGACAATAACACTATAAATCAGTGGTTCTCAAACTAGGGCCTCTGCTTGTTCAGGGAAAGCCCCTGGCGGCCCTAGCCCATGGGGGCTGCAGGAAGCAGTGCAGGCCAAGGGATGTGCTGGCCGCCCTTCCTGGAGCCCCCATTGGCCTGAAGCGGCAAACCGCAGCCATTGGGAGCTGCGATCGGCCGAACCTGCAGAGGCAGCAGGTAAACAAACCAGCCTGGCCTGCCAGGGGCTTTCCCTGAACAAGCAGCTGTTCTCCCTAGTTTGAGAACCACTGCTATAAATAAACAAGCAGCTGTACTCTAAATCCACTTACCAATATCGAAGTATTTTTCATATTTTTTAAAATAGATTATTTTATAAACTGATGGATTAGCAATGACATTTATCTGGAGCTGATGTATCAACAAGAAAACTTCCTGCCATCCCAAGTAGTTTCTGACACAAAAAAACTTGTGCAATCACACCCAATCTAAGCAGCGTCAATCACTGAGAAGATGCATAAGCCAGTGTGTTAATAATGGAGTACTCTATGCTGCTTACTGACAAGCTTTTGGTTTGGGAAGAGAGCAACAAAAATCATTTCAGATAGTAAACCTGCTCAGCTTTCTTAATCTCTGGAAGCTTCAGTCTTCATTCCTCCAAATACAACAACTTTTTTAAATTTTTTTTTTTTAAATCTAGCCAAAATGTTTCTTTAAAGGAAGACTAAGTATGTCTCATGGAATAACATAGAAAAAGCTATCATCTTCAAAGGGTACCAGACTCATAATGATGGATTTCAGGTTCATAATGCTATAATTCTTCATTTCTTTAAGAAACTAAACCTTTTCAAATACACCTGTGGATGAAACTTGCTTTTTGTTTCCCAATTCAAGAAACAGGTACATCTGTTTGATAAATTTGTCTTGAAATGCGTACTTTGATTTTGAATTGACTGAGTAAGATGGTAGTTTTATTTATTTATATTTAAAATAATAAAGAAGCCTATCCAAGGTCCTAGGTGCTCTAACATAATTATTGTGACCCAAGGACCTCTTTATGCTAACTGGCAGAAGGCATAAAGGGTACATAAGGGTTACAGAGACCCCCATAGTCTGGACTTTACAGCTCACCAAACAGTGTAAAGTAAGGTCTCTAATGAAAGCCTGTGTCATACTAGTCATCACAATGATTGTGAGATGTATGTACAGCTGATATCTGAGTTATGTAACTGTACAAAAATTATGTTCTTAAAATGTAAAGTGACACCACCGAATTGTTCCACCAGAAACATTTCTCTCTCTGGCTATGTGTAAAGTAACCTTTATAATGGAGGCCCATTTACATACTGAGTCAAAAGCTAACAAAGGGAAGTCAAATCAGCATGAAAGCAGAGAGGGGAAAAAAATTACAGGGGGTTATCCTGTTCGCAAACTAAAATTATGATTTGGGGGACTATTTCTAGGGGGCAGATGAACCCCCTGTGGGTTTTTTTTTCCAGTCTTGTAGTACAAACTGCCAGCAAGCTTGATCTTACAAGAAGAGGACTCAACCAAACTGGCTGCAAATGCTGGGGAAAGAACTTGAGGTAAGCTATCTTGTAGGAGACAGGGGAATGCCTTGTTAGTTAAGTTTACTCTCTAGAAAGCATGTTATGATGTTTTTAATATGTTACCATTTGTTTCCATCTCGCATACCAGTTTATTTGAATCTCTCTATTCTTTCTTAAATTTTCCTTTTGTTTTATAATTAAGGCCCTACTTGAATCACAGGATGATTGTCAAATAATTGCAGCTGAATTGCAGATAAGTAATAATGGATCTCTATTATTTGTGGTAATTTGGAAAAGCTAGAGAAGACCTATTTCTTTAAGAAAAATTTGCTGGAATGATAAACAAGTATTATGCCTGCCTTTTTTTAAAACCCAGACATTTCGCTGCAACTATTACAGTCATTAATGCGTGGGGATGACCGCAGGAGTCCTGCTGCTGTCAGCTCAGATAACTAGGGTTCTACTGTACTTATGAGGGGAAAAGTATAGTTCCAAACCTCAATGTATGCAAAATTCTGGATTGAGTAAAGTAATTAAAATCAAAATTGTGGTGAAAGCTTAATATTGTGGGATCCACAGTATCACATATTAAGTAGGGCTTTATTTATAACTTAACTCAAGTGCTGTACATAATACAGGGACAGCACTCTAAGGTAAAATGGGTAAGCTGTTCCTTTGGAAACAGAGGATCTGGGATTTCTGTACACATCCAGTGATCAGGAGCTAGATACCACAGGGGGATACTTTGAAAGGACTTGAGAACTGAGGTGCATTTATTGTCAACTTGCAAGGCAAGGACAGGGCTAGCTGTGTTAGGGAGCTTACACCTAGCTAATATGAGCAGGACTCCCTTGTGCTGGAGGGAAGGTGGTAACAAGATGAGGAGGCTCAGCCTACATATCCCAAGAAGTGTGAAAATCATACAATATGTACAATTTAAATTAAACCTCAGCTGCACTGAAACAAGTTCCACAGGAAGTCGGCCAACCAATCACCTGTAGCACTACTTCATCTAGGAAGCACACCCTCAGCCTTCTCCAAGACCTTTATCAAACAGGTATCTTCTGCAGAGTCAACAAATTTTGGCTATTTTGGGTGGGTTCAAGAATCTTGGAGCCCACGGTGAACACCCTGTGTTATAATAAAGGGACTCCAGTTTGGATGCCCCTGCTGACCACAGCGTGCCCCTACTGACCCTGGGATGCTGAACAATATTCAAGTTCAGCAACAATTATTCAAGTTGGGGTGCAACACCATGCTCTGAGTGTCCCTAGCCTCTGTTTGTCAGAAGCTGGGAGTGGACAACAGGGGATGGATCACTCCATGATTGCCTGTTCTATTCATTCCCTCTGAAGCACATGGCATTGACCACTGTTGGAAGACAGGATACTGGGCTAGATGGACTTTTGGTCTGACCCAGTATGGCCACTCTTATGTTCACTTTCCAAATGAAGCCTATTTTTAAATCAGTCTTTTTATCCACTGTACCTCACAATAAGATATTTTAGCCAAGACATGAAGCACCCATTAGAGAGAATGTCCACTGAAAACATTTTTCTTTCATGTCACTGCTCCTCCCCTTCTGTTACCTGTCCCTTCTCCCCCAATCAGGAGATGCCACTCATGTGGATAAGAATGCATAATCCAAGTCCTGCCAATCATGACTATTGATTACATTTAAGTGGTAGCTCTACATCACAAAATTGGCATTGACTGGAACCCTTATTGGCAATCTTAACAGAGAGGCCCTTGATTGAGTGAGCATGGAAAATAAAGAAGTTTTAACCCCTTAAGAGCATCACTCCAGAAAAAAATCTGAGGACATTAAGAAATTTGTCCTGCTACTATCTTTTTTTTTTTAAACTGGATGGTATGGCTTGGACAATGCCAGCCAGGCCTGCTCTCCACTCACATCTGAGATTTACTGTGTTCTTGGATATTGAGGTTCTTTGACCAAGTGGGGTAGCAACACCTCATTCCCATTATGCAAAAGGTAAGTTGAAATATTCACCTTTCCTTATTCCTGTCATGCTTCCAATCAAATGAACAGATTAACAAAGATAGTAACATTGTTTAAAAAAGACTTAGAACAAAAAGTAGACTTCCATGGGGCACTCCATGTGGTCCCCAAACAATGGGGGCTGGAGTCTCCAAATTCTAAATTTCCTCACCAATAACTCTATATAACTGTTTTGAGCCTCCTCCTATAACACACTGGATGGACAACAAGACGACATGTCTCAACTGCCCACACTTCGAGCTGACACTCAGACAAAATTAACATTAAGTATGACTTACTTTCTCCCCTGACAGGCTTTGCTCTAAGGATCTGGAAAAGAAAGCTGATGTTGATGAAGGGCTGTATGAATATGAAGTGGCACAAAATCTGATCACAATTCAAATAGTAACAGTTCATATATCCCAGCTTTTCCAGGGTAATACCTTCAGTTATTCTAGAATATATCTAATCATAAATCCATTTTAGCTATTGGTATTTTCAAATGACATGCTTTGCAAAACCTCCATGTCAAAACATGAATTTCACAGAAAAACAGCTGATAATCAGAAATCAAATATTGGGAAGCTTCCACCGTAGAAACGCCTCTATTGAGAATATTTAAATGTCTGACCTCCCTTTTCTTCAGTTCAAAACTTATTCATTTTCCCAACTGGTATTTAGGAAGGGGTGTGGGGGGGAAGGAAGAGAAAAATCTGAGAAACAAACCATTCTTCACATCTACCACTATCAGAGACACACAGATCAAACTGCTGATGAGACTACCTAATCCCCATAAAGTTAAATGCCATTGATCCTGCCACCCATTCACGTTGCTCTCAGGAATGTGGCCAGCTGGCAAAGCCCCCAGTATCATCAGCAGTGGGCTTGTTCCAAACCTCAATGTTTTTAAAACTCTGTTAAACAAATTTTTTTTTCTAAAAAAAAAAACCTATATATGCTGTTAAGTCCTTTAACCTACTTGTCAAGGGTCTTCTCATAAAATCCTGCTGTTGGAGCTATACAGGATAGTTGTGTTCCCAGTTAACTATGGCAGATAAACTGCTTATTGCCAAAAAAAATGAAAATGTACAGACTTCCTCCCCATCTATAACCTACTGTCTTGAAAGAAACCCTGAGGCCTCTAGTGTATGTAAACATTAATCTGATGAAAGTCTGAATTGACTCAGGACCCAATTCTTTGACACCCTTTTTACACTGGAGTAAATCCACAGATTTCAGAGAAGTTACTCAGGTTTGCATTGGTGTACTGCATGGGAAAAACGAGAATGAGGCCTGTACTTTTTAATATGGGGAAAACAAGAGGAGAGAAGAGAAAATAGGTATGTAGAAAATATAATTGTACAGAGAAGGCTAGTTGGATGTTCCCATCTATTTCAATCTATAAAACAAAAACAGAAGGGCACTTGGCTAAATTAGGAGACAACACATTTAAAACGGATAAAAGGAAATTACTTTTTTATATGATATAATTAATAATAGCCATGGGATGTAATTACAATGAACATCTTCATAAGATACCAAAAAAAAGTAAACTTTTCTATAAATAAGAATAGCATCTGTAGTTATATTACCTGGGATAAGAGTTTTCATGCTTCAGAGTATACAAACCATCAGCTGGGGTCAGGAAGTAATTCTCCCACAATTATATAGAACTGCACAATTAGGAGCAATACATAGATGCCAGCTGTCCCTGATTTGGAGAGAGAATCCCTATTTTTAGCAAAGTTTTAAAATTCTCCATTGTCTTAGCAACAAATTCACCATCTGCTCCAATACATTTCAATGGAGACTACAGATGTATCCCTATTTTTCCCTCCAAATGTCCCTAACCATAGCCTTCAGATGTTAACATCAGTGTGCTTTATGGGACTTTGACCACTGATGGAGCTAGGATGTTGAACAGGAGGAACATGTCTATTCCCCATCAAACTTATACAAAACTTAGTATAATCGAGAAAAAATACTTTGAATGCTTTAAGACACGTAATTTTTAATTAGCATTTGTTGTCAATTGAAATGTTTTGTGATACTGAGTTTGTATTATTTCCCTCTGGTGGCTAAATTACCTGAAATCTAGGGGGGGTTTAAACAAACATTTCAGTATGTGTAGAATTGCACACATTGATCCCTGTACATCAAGGAGTGCATCCCTCTTTCATTTTTATGTAGAAAAGTATGAATACGTCTTTGGGGATCAGATTTAAAAATGGTCAGTTCTAGCCTTACTGCAGTTATGCTAATGTTGCTAATCCAAAGAGTTTGCAAATCACATGACAGAGGGAAAAAATCATGAGATTTTATATCTAGATTAAAAAAAAAAGATAGGAGGAGACATCTTCTCTGAGCCCTGGACTACACTACCTTCTTATGTTATATCGACTGAACTCCTGGTGTAGAGAGCACTATGTCAGCGGAAGGGCTTTTCCCATCGACATAGCTACCGCCTCTCAGGGAGGTGGAGTACCTATGCCAACAGCATAGGTAGCGTCTTCACTCAGTGCTACAGTTGCAGCAGTGCACCTGCACCACTGCAGTGCTGTGAGTGTAGACAACACACTGAGGTCCTTTTTTCAGAAAAGGAACAAACCATAATAAATTGTATTTTTAGGGTTTTTTTTCCCCCTTCTCTGGGAGATGCCTTCCAATGAAACCCCACTACACACCAAACACCACCTTCCCTCCATCCCATAGCTGGCTGCACACTGTTTGGAACAGAAACGGTCTCTTCTAGACTCTCAAACCCATCATTCTCTCTCCCTCTCTCTGTTATAAAAGAAACAGATTCCCAATTTGGATTTTTTACTTTTTCATGTTGGTGTCTTAACAAGATCTTCAGTACATAATGGTCACATTCATCCATGGTGCACTGTATTAATAGAAAACATGCCAAACTAAAGAATGCCTGATTAGACCTTTATTGAGGATATCATCATATTTGCCATCTTTCATTTCTATAGTCTTAGATTTTAATTTGTAATATTAAAGATCAAAAATGAAAATGAACATTGTGTTGTCTTTGCAGCCCGTACTGCATATTTTGTCTAGATCTTAAAAAAAAGTTTGCTGCTGCATGAGTCACAACAAAAATAGTTAGTGTATTTTACATTCAGAATTGAGGTGCATTAGCAGAGTCTTACAGTACTCTAGTTCCTATCACCTCTATTACCTCCCTTCATAAGCATTAATTCATACAATACTTTAGGCAAATATTAAAAAATATTAATGAACATATTAGAATAAAAACTGCAAATGTGCTTTGTGTCCATGACTTTCATAATTAATTTTATGTGAATATTTAAAATTTTTAGAACAAGAATGTACTTGGAAAATGAGTAATCATGGAAAACTTCACAATGGAGCTGGTTGCATGACCATCTTGAAATCTCAGCTCTCTCTCCCCTTATATAAAAGAATCACTCATCCAATCAGGGAGCAGACATAATGCCATGTGACTTGGGTGATCGTTCACACACCAGGAATAAGGATTAGCAAATAAAGACATAACTGAACCAAACAGTTTTCAAACACATCAGAGTATGGTTAAATAAAGTATTTGTCAAATAATTCTGAATAACTAACAAATTCATTAGAAAAATCAAATGGTTAATTTATGAACATAAAAAGGTAATTTTTTTTTTCAAACTAATAATAGTTCTCCCAGCTCTAATCTCCATCATTATTATTCTGACTAAGATATTTGGGAAGAGTGATGTGAATGTTTCACTCAAACAGCAGTACTATTCGAAATTTGCCTTGATTACAGTTTGACATGAGTTTGTGAAAAAGAGGTGGTTCATTCAATCTTTCTTATCCTGTCCAAAATGCCCATTCAAGCTGAACTGAAGCTTTTTGCAAACATGCTTACTCTTGATATCACAAACCATGGAGACCATTAGCTGTGTATTTTAAATTCAAAATGCCATGGGACCTTTGGCATTTCCTTTATCTGACTGCTTCCAGGTGGAAGGAGGACAAACCACAGTAGTGCAAGTAGGGTGGTACTCTCCAGTATGTAGTACCGGCAAAAGATTTTTAGGAGGTACGGAGTACCGGAAAGACTTGGGGCTAGCCCCACCCCTTGAAGGAGCAGACCACAGCTAGGGAGGGCATTCATTCTTATATGGCTTTAACAGGCTTTGTTTAAGTTTGTTAGCATACGTATTGTGCTGTTAAATTGGTCAGGAGTCCTCAAGAATGGAGCGGGGGACGGAAGGTGTTTAAACAGTGTTTTTGATTCCATTTCTCCCTATTGGTCTGAATTATCCATGACATTCATACTGTATCACATCAAGTCCAAATCATTAGAGGAATGCCCCTGCTTCCACTGACCAGAGGATGTTTGGATTCTGACGTCAGCCCGGTTCTGCAGCCTGATGGGAATCAGATGTTGTCCCCAGTGTACGCAGAACTCTTCTTTGCAGCCAAACTAGTCCAACATGCATTTTGTTAACTGGAACTGGAGCAGCAAAACAAAGAAAATGCTTCTTTTCCACCTTTGTGGGTGAGAGAACTATAAGTGAAGATTATAATGCCGGACATTGATGACCTTAAACCAGCTGCTTCAGAAATCTGCCAAGAACTTGGCTGAAAATAAGTTCCTCATCTTAGCAACGGAGCTAAGATTTATCATACATCTGCCCACCTTTATTCGAATGACATTCCTGATCTGACAGCTCAGGCATTGTCAGTTTCATCTAGAACAATTTACAGACTTGGAACCTAATCCTGTAAACCCTTAATCATTTGATCAGTCCCATTGAAGACAGTGGGACTATTTGCATGACTATGGACCACTTTTGTGGTAAGAGTTTCAGGAGTCTGTTCTGTTCCTAGAAGGGAAATTGAATCTCCCATTGAAATGCAATGTTTGGGTACAATATAACGCAGTTTAGGATACAGTTCTATTTAAAATCTATCTTTTAATAAGTCATACATATGCTGAAATGGCTCCTCACTCAACTCCCATACAAACAGACTGAAATACTACATATTTGGGGGGAAAGTGAGTAGTTAAGCATGTTGTTGTTTGTATATACAAACACCCATTTCATCACTGTACTGGAAAAATATACATGAACTTAATTTTCTATGGAATTTGAAAAAAGTTTAACAGCCCCAATTGTTTTCTGTGTTAATCAGTGTGAACCTGAAAAAAATGACATGCCTTCTAAGAGAAAAGAATCACTTACTGAAAAAAAAAAAAAATTCCTTCCAACTGGTTCAGAAGAGCGCTACAAGACACATACATAACCTCATGAGTAGATGGCGGAGAGGATACTCTCCCACATTATGACCAGCAAAATAATAATAAAATCTCAAAGAAGCAGAGGTTCACAGATTTGCAAACTTAAAAACCTGTGCTATGCTTTAAACCACCTCAGCACATACCAGGTTTATGAACATTAAAAAGTTAACTGCAAAGGAACACTGAAAACCATTAACCTGAATGTGTACCAGCCAGTATGCCCTCTCTGACTAAAGGTGCACACCAGAGCAGCTAAAAGTTAACCTTGCCCTTTTATTCTAAACTGAGTCATGTCACTGGCTCCATCTCTGTTGTTACATAACAGATAACAAAACTCCAGTGGGACATGGTGCTGGCACATAGGGTCTCAGGTACATGCTGTGATTTTTCAGAATCTCTTTTGGGAACAGTCATGTAGGTGAAATAGCTGGTACTTATGATTATGCTATTTCTATGCATGTATATGCATCTTGGTATCTGAAGTTATGAATATTAGCTATGTTAACTACATGTTTGCTCCTGTGGTAACTGCCACAAGGTATTTAGCTAGCACATAAAGGGACAAGTCAAGTTGAATGGCCCATTAAGGAACACTTAGCTCACAATGGACCCTGGAAAACACCTGTCTACACTTAATGGACTTCCTGTGAATGTTCTAACTAGAATAAGGGTGGGGCGTGATAGACATGTAGCTTGCCAATATGACTCCAAACACCACCTTTCACAGTAAGAACAGATTTTCCTTTACTTGGCACAAGCTAAAAAGCTGGCCTAGAAACATATCCATTTTGCCTCTTTCCTGCTTTGGCCTCTTTCCTGCTCCAGCCTCTGGACTATGAACATATACTAATGGGCGTATTCTAACCAAGGGACTGAGGACTTTAAGGTAAGCTGGAGCCTTCATATTTCCTTGATCCTTTGTAGATGGACTTATGAGATGGATATGGTACAGAGACTGTTCTAGCCTCATTGATTGCTGATTTCTCCCTTGCAATGGACAAAGATCAGATGTCTGATGACTTTCTCACATGAGTCAGCAGCCTTTGATACCTGTGGTATCAGCAACATAGCCCTTGCTTGAGTGGTTTTGTTCTTTCCTCTCCAGATGTCAAAGCCTGTTCCCATTGCGCTCAATAACAAAATTCCTTTTGATCTCAATGGGGACAGATTTGGCCCCAAGAGATCAGAGAACGTGATTTTGATCGATTGTCTCTGGACTAATAAGCAGTTCTAATACATGTTCTGCCAGGCTGATTTTGATTGCCCTCCTGTGTATCATGTTGAGGAAAATAATAAAACAATTTGGGCTGTAGTTTTATCAAGATGTACATGGCTCACACAGTTCTATGCCTCTTTTCCATCAAACCCAGATGGTGCAGCATCTTTGCTTTCCTAGTGCCTGATGGAGAGCAATACTTAGATAAAGGTAAGCTGGCAGAAGCTTAGTTTGGACATAAGGGAGGCACTGATAGTGTGGTAAGGGAAAGTGGGGTGATTGTCCTTCCTATTCTTCTTTCATTTAAGAAGTTTTCAATTTGGGGTGCTGCTGGATTCTCAATGACACGTGGAAGTACAGGTGGCACCAGGGGCCCAAAGCATCATTTTACAACTGCATCTGTTTACCAGATGCAGTTGTCTAAAATTTTAGACAGGTAAGGGGGGTGTCAGAGGGGACGGGGAGAGCTTGGGGGCCCTGGGCTGGGCAAGAGTCACATGGAGGGTCACGTGGCGAGATCACGTGCACTCCCTTGTGTCCCTCCCATGAGTGCAGTACCGGCAAGACATGATTTCTACTTGCACCACTAACAAAACAATGACTGGAAACCTGAAAAGCAAAGTAATACAATGAACTGGCTAGTGTGTTAAATGTGTATCATTGCCTGCATGAAATCAGATCTACTCAACCCTGCATCAGAAACCTTACTTCTAAACTTAAGGGTTCATACCCAAGCTGGCCTTAATCAACAGCAGAGGAGCTGTAGCAGGACGGATGAGTCACTAAGCCAGGGTCTGGAGCAGGCTTGTATAGCCCATGATGCTGTGGCTTCATTGCTATTGGTACTCAAGCTAACTAGATCAAAGCTAACTCAAAGTGTGTCTAAATATGCTGCAATCTGGTGTCAATTGCAGTGCACACATACCTTATAAGCTAATGAAGCTTTTCCTTTAGCTTAATTTGTAAGATCTTGTGTTCTAGCAGCAGGAAGAAGTGGATTCTATCCTCAATACGGTGAGGTTCCTATTGGCCATGGTGTGTAGCAGAATGCCCTAGGGCAGTGATAGCAACCACTGGCATTCATGCTGCTTTTGTGGACTGTGGTAGAATTTATATATGCATGCCCAGACATATAATATATTTTCCCCTCATTTGTAACACCACTGCTTTTTACTCTTTTTCAAACTGACTACCCCCTGTGTATTCATCTAGGGAGTGGAGACTCTTGAGCTAGCAATTCTAAGCCAGAACCTGGAACGGTTAGTACCCTACTGAATACAATGAAATCACTGAATTATTTGTTGGAATTAGAAGTCTCATTTTATTCTTGTGATGAAGTTTGTAATAAGTGTTATGTATTACAATGAACTGCGTCAATACTCATAATGAAATTCAAGAATAAAACAAAGTATTCAAATTCTACAAGGTGAACTCTGCGCAATCTTCCTCTCCACCAGCCCTCCCACAAAATATGGACACCTACACTTTATGCTACTCTGAAAGTCTCCAACTTTCAAGAGTAGCAGAAGAAGAGAGAGAGAGAAAGAGAGAGAGAGAGAGCGCACATCTTTTCCAGGCAAGTTGGTTAGCACATCGCTATAATCATTAATGAACTGGATGTTAACATTCTGTGATAACAGATCAATCATTCTCCCGAGAAAAATGGTGAAGAAAAGAGAAAACAGGGAGAAAGTAACATTCTTATTAAAGGCTGCAATGAGGTGAATGGTAAATGGTATGGGGATTTTCTTTCTCACCCTTCCCAACATAAAAACAAAATTTAAAATGGCTCTGACACTTGGAGAGATTGTGGAGAAAGAAATGCCTTTTTCTGTATCTCATGGGAGTGTCCAAATGTGGTCAAATTTTGGATCCTCATTTCAATGTCTGTAATCATGGGGTCTAGGATCTTGTCTGACTCTGCAACTTTCAGTCATATGTCTAAGGCTTCCAATGATATAAAACTATCAATTGAAAACTCTAATGCTTATTGTTCATCTCTTGGGAGCAGTGAGATGCTCCATACCTGTCTACATGATATAGGAAAAACACACAGCTACAGTTCTATGTGCAATTCTCTATAGTAAAACAATATTTATCAGTGCCTGCTAAAGGAGCAACTTCCAGTTATGAAAAACAATGGGGAAAAGTTACCATTAATACAAAAAAAAAGGTCTTCAAATGTAACCCTGTACAAGATATCTGTGAATTTTAATTCCATTATTAAGCTCATTCAGGACAAAACCAATCTGAAAATGGGTGCTACATTTCTTAAAGGAACCATTCTTAAATTATTTTTAGCCCTTAAATTCATTAACCAATTTACTCATTCTCAGAAAAAATTCATTCTGGACTCAAAGAGTAAGTGTGGTAATTTTGAGTAGGATATGCTGTATTTTTCATACATAACTAAGGCCTGGTCTAAACTACAGAGTTAGATTGACATAAGCAAGGCAGCTTATGTTGACCTAACTATGTAAGTATCTACACTAAAATTTCGCTCTTTTTGACAGAACTGCCCCGCTATGCCAACTTAATAACTCCACCTCCATGAGAGGCGTAGAATCAATGTCAGTGTAGTTAGGTTGACGCAGTGTTAGTGTAGACACTGCATTGCTTACATCATTTGTTACGCTTTTAGAAGCCATCCCACAATGCCCCACACTGACAGTACAATCGGCACAAAAGCTCCTGGTGAGGACGTGCACCATCGACACAAGGAACAAAGCGTAGACGTGCACGAGCGATGTAATTACTGCGGTGGCTGTATGTTGATGTAAGGTAGAATGACTTAATTTTGTTGTGTAGACATGCCTTAAGTGGTTAATCAATTCTTTAAATGTTAAGCTCAACTCAACCCAACCTTGACTGTGCAACTGCAAGTGGCATTTCCATAATGGAAATATATACTTTTTACACGTGTCCCCACCCTATATGCACACATTTTATATTCATTCATATTACCTCCTCAGCTAAGCAACCCCAATCACTATTCTTCTCCAACAAGCAAACCCTTTCACATATTGGCATCCCTTTTAATAATCTATTACTCATATCAATATATTACTTATCAATGGCACTTAAACTTACACACTGCATGCTTTGCCAGTGAAATATATAAACTCAGGAATCTCAGACATTTGCTTAAGACTCGCTGACTGGCATTTTTGCTCTCTGCTGAGCTTCCTCTATAAGCATCACAACAAGCTTGTATCAGTGTCAACTGTACAGAGCTATCCTTAACATAGCTTTGAGCCAAGACCATGCATAGAAAATTTCAGTGCAAAAGGAATTTTTCTGAGTAAGTTAGAAGCAACTGAAAAAAGGTGATGGTTAGAACAGAAAATGCATTTCAGTTTCAGCTGTAACAATTACTGCCTTAAATTACTGACATGTTGAGCGTGTGAATGCAACAAAGCGGTTGGTAAAAAGATGTTCACAACGTGGGTTTGGCCTGGATGAATTCAATTATGTAGGTCATAAGTAAAGCTGGTTGCTCTTCTTTCTTATTTTTTTAATTTCTGAAGACCATCTCATTTTGCTAGTTTTCAAATAAGATTTTTTTTCTTCATTTTTCAAAATTTCGTGTGGATTTTTTATTGTATTTTTCAATTTTAAAAAAAAATCTGTTCAAAAAATTTTGTCAGTTCTGAAAAACTCTACCATGTGACTAGGCTGACTAATCAAGATTGGAAATACAAAAACAAAACAAAACAAAAAAAAACCCCCACACCCTGAAATTGAAAACCATAAACCAAAAAAGAAGGTTTGAAGTAAAAGATTTTCATGATTTTTTTAAACAAAAAAAATTGTTTTTGTTTAAAAAGAAGTATTTACTAAAATTCTAGTTGTAAGTGAGTTATTATACAGGTCATTCGAAGACAGTTTTGATAAAAATCTTTATACCATGCCAAGCTAGCATGTGTATGTCACATATTTTACAGAAACAATTATATTAGAAAGGTTTCAGAGTAACAGCCGTGTTAGTCTGTATTCGCAAAAAGAAAAGGAGTACTTGTGGCACCTTAGAGACTAACCAATTTATTTGAGCATAA
Organism: Chelonia mydas; assembly: GCF_015237465.2. Taxonomy (NCBI): domain Eukaryota; kingdom Metazoa; phylum Chordata; order Testudines; family Cheloniidae; genus Chelonia; species Chelonia mydas. Next base: position 115,055,712 of record NC_057850.1, read on the forward strand.
GCTTTCGTGAGCTACAGCTCACTTCATCGGATGCATACTGTGGAAAATAAGGAAGATGTTTTTATACACACAAACCATGAAAAAATGGGTGTTTATCACTACAAAAGGTTTTCTCTCCCCCCACTCTACTCTCCTGCTGGTAATAGCTTATCTAAAATCATCACTCTCCTTACAATGTGTATGATAATCAAGGTGGGCCATTTCCAGCACAAATCCAGGTTTTCTCCCTCCCTGCCCCCGCAACAAACCCACTCTCCTGTTGGTACATACCAATCCACAGAGACCTCCCTACCAACACTACAAAAAGAAGGATTCTAGGTGGACTCCTCCTGAAGGTTGAGACAGCAGACTGGACTTCTATACAGAGTGCTTCCGCCGACGTGCACGGGCTGAAATTGTGGAAAAGCAGCATCACTTGCCCCACAACCTCAGCCTTGCAGAACACAATGCCATCCACAGCCTCAGAAACAACTCTGACATCATAATCAAAAAGGCTGACAAAGGATCATGAATAGGTCGGAATATGAACAAGAGGCTGCTCGGCAGCTCTCCAACACCACTTTCTACAAGCCGTTACCTTCTGATCCCACTGAGAGTTACCAAAAGAAACTACAGCATTTGCTCAAGAAACTCCCTGAAAAAGCACAAGATCAAATCCGCAGAGACACACCCCTGGAACCCCGACCTGGGATATTCTATCTGCTACCCAAGATCCATAAACCTGGAAATCCTGGGCGCCCCATCATCTCAGGCATTGGCACCCTGACAGCAGGATTGTCTGGCTATGTAGACTCCCTCCTCAGGCCCTACGCTACCAGCACTCCCAGCTACCTTTGAGACACCACTGACTTCCTGAGGAAACTACAGTCCATCGGTGATCTTCCTGATGACCTTCCTGATGACCATCCTGGCCACTATGGATGCAGAAGCCCTCTACACCAACATTCCACACAAAGATGGACTACAAGCCGTCATGAACACTATCTCCGATAATGTCACAGCTAACCTGGTGGCTGAACTTTGTGACTTTGTCCTTACCCACAACTATTTTACATTTGGGGACAATGTATACCTTCAAATCAGCGGCACCACTATGGGTACCCGCATAGCCCCACAGTATGCCAACATTTTTATGGCTGACTTAGAACAACGCTTCCTCAGCTCTCGTCCCCTAACGCCCCTACTCTACTGCGCTATATTGATGACATCATCATCATCTTCATCATCTGGACCCATGGAAAAGAAGCACTTGAGGAATTTCACCATGATTTCAACAATTTCCATCCCACCATCAACCTCAACGTGGTCCAGTCCACACAAGAGATCCACTTCCTGGACACTACGGTGCTAATAAACGATGGTCACATAAACACCACCCTATACCGGAAACCTACTGACCGCTATTCCTACCTACATGCCTCCAGCTTTCACCCTGACCACACCACACGATCCATTGTCTACAGCCAAGCTCTACGATACGACCGCATTTCCTCCAACCCCTCAGACAGAGACAAACACCTACAAGATCTCTATCAAGCATTCTTACAACTACAATACCCACCTGTGGAAGTGAAGAAACAGATTGATAGAGCCAGAAGAGTTCCCAGAAGTCACCTACTACAGGACAGGCCTAACAAAGAAAATAACAGAAAGCCACTAGCCGTCACCTTCAGCCCCCAACTAAAACCCCTCCAACGCATTATCAAGGATCTACAACCTATCCTGAAGGATGACCCAACACTCTCACAAATCTTGGGAGACAGGCCAGTCCTTGCCTACAGACAGCCCCCCAACCTGAAGCGAATACTCGCCAGCAACCACACACCACACAACAGAACCACTAACCCAGGAACCTGTCCTTGCAACAAAGCCCGTTGCCAACTGTGCCCACATATCTATTCAGGGGACACCATCACAGGGCCTAATAACATCAGCCAAACTATCAAAGGCTCGTTCACCTGCACATCCACCAATGTGATATATGCCATCATCTGCCAGCAATGCCCCTCTGCCATGTACATTGGTCAAACTGGACAGTCTCTACGTAAAAGAATAAATGGACACAAATCAGATGTCAAGAATTATAACATTCAAAAACCAGTCGGAGAACACTTCAATCTCTCTGGTCACTCGATTTCTGATCTCAAAGTGACTATCCTTCAACAAAAAAACTTCAAAAACAGACTCCAACGAGAGACTGCTGAATTGGAATTAATTTGCAAATTGGATACAATTAACTTAGGCTTGAATAGAGACTGGGAATGGTTGAGTCATTATAAAAAGTAACCTATTTCCCCTTGTTTATTCCTTCCTCCCCTCCCCCCCCCACACTGTTCCTCAGACGTTCTTGTTAAACCCTGGATTTGTGCTGGAAATGGCCCACCTTGATTATCATACACATTGTAAGGAGAGTAATCACTTTAGATAAGCTATTACCAACAGGAGAGTAGGGTGGGGGGAGAGAAAACCTTTTGTAGTGATAAACAACCATTTTTTCATGGTTTGTGTGTATAAAAACATCTTCTGTATTTTCCACAGTATGCATCCGATGAAGTGAGCTGTAGGTCACGAAAACTTATGCTCAAATAAATTGGTTTGTCTCTAAGGTGCCACAAGTACTCCTTTTCTTTTTATATTTAGAAATGTTCTTTAAAACATCTGTCGATTTTGGGTTGGTTTTTTTTTAACCTCCTCACCAGTAAAACAAGATTCTCTTTGGCACACAAAGGAAAACTGAACAGCCTTGGAGGAAAATATTATAAATAATACATTTTAGAAGTCTCTACAAATTACCTAAGATAGCTTTTCCATATGTCATCATGGCATGGTTTTAAGGCCCATTATTTTGCAGTCTGTGAGGGCTAGAAACTGGAAAGGTGAAATTCCTTGACAGGCTGCCCTTACAGGTAAAAGTAGAGTGCTACTAGCCAAATGGAGGGACCTGTGAAACTCCCTGCTTGTCAGAGTCATGCTAAGCATTATGAATAGTTCCTACCTCATGATTGGAGAAGAGCCGCACTCCTTCCATCTGGTGAAAGATTGGGTAGTGGCTGCTATCAATCGTATCGCGGCGGTAGACATCTCCCACAACCAGAAAGGCATCCAGCCCCGAGTGCATCAAGTCCCACTGGTGAGCCGACGTGTGTGCTCTTAGCATGTGAGTATGGTTCATGTAGTAGTTTTCCCCTTTCCTCCTGCTGGGGTGGTCTTGTGGGATAAGCAATCTGTCAAAGTTCTGCTCCACTGTAACCACCGGGGACAGATCATCATAAACAGAAAAGAGTGGGGTCCCAAAACGTCCTATATACTGCTTGTAAAAATGATCCTTTATCCGCTCTTTGATCAGCCACAAAGGATGGTACCTTTGGTTGTGCAAGTTCTTTCCCACCTTGGACAGAATTTTCTCTGTGACATTGCTGTAGTCATCTCGAGGGTACACTTTACCAAGCAGTTCCACTGTACTTGATGTGGGTGTTTTGGCAGCAAAACTTGAAGTTACAGTCCTGGACCAGGCATGCCCAAAACTGGTGATTCTTCCTATCTGGACTCCCTGTGACAAAACAGTTTTGGAATAACGAACTACTCTCATGAAATTCCAAGATGCTGCCATCATAATACCTCCAAGGCTCTAGAAAGAAGGCAAAAAAATTAATAGTCAAGATTTGCTGTAGGTATTGCAAACAGTCTAACGATAATAAAAATGAAAAGCCAAACATCAATTCATTAAATAAGACAGAAGTCCAGTGTTGTGTCCACTACCTTACAGAAAAATTTTATGACCCAATTCCAGCTAGACTATCTTCTCCAACCACCAACTCTGCCCTTCTATTAATGATTTGGGGCCCGATTCTGTCCCCATTAAAGATGATGGGAATCTTTACAGTACCTTAAATAAAAGCAGCATAGGCCTTTTATTAATTATTCTTTATATTCAGTTTAACCCCCCTCCCCCCAATAACTCAACATATTATACAGGAGAAATTGTGGTAAGTGTTAACATGTTTGTCAATAAGATATTCATTTATAATAATATTCCACGTGCTAACATATTGTTGTACATTCTCAAAACAAACTATAGGATTAAATAGCAGCAGCACAACAAAAGAGAAGCAAATGTAATATTTTGCATTGTTTACAACAAAATTTTGTCCCCCATAAGGAGTCTAGAGATGAAACCTAGGTCATTTCACAGCATAACATACAAACATAACATATGCATTACAAACTATACATTTGTAGATATTTTTTCTATTTAACAGAAAACAAAAAAAGTCAGTCTGACCTTCCAAACTACGCAACTGTGTGAAGTCAGACAGCCACTCACAATACATATAAATCAACATATTAAATTCACAATGGAACACTGTATGAGGTTCTTTATACAGATTCTACATGGACAGAATTGGTCTTAGCATTTTGAGGAAAACCTGCAAAACAAATTTCCAAACCCACTCTAATGAAAATTACTCTTGTCCATGCTGATTATACCACTACACAGAGAGTAGGCCTTAGGATTTTGGGGAAGGTCAGTGAAATGGAAGATTTTGCTAGGGATGGGGAGTTTGGTGGTTGTGTCAGATACAAATGACCATCTCTATAAAAGAGGTACCATTGTCTATCCCCCAGTTTCTCTGGCTGCAGTAGCAGAGCCTTATTGTGCTGGGTTCAAACATAACTGCTGTACGCTGAAGTGTTTAAAGAGATAATTCCTGAACAAGAAAGGATTCTGAGGGCTGTAAGGCCTCCAGAAACTGTAAGATTCTGTGCTCATTCACGGAAATGTTAGCACTTATATACCATTAGTAGTGCTTTACAAACATCACAAGACTCCTGTGAAGTAGGTAAATACCACTGTCTCTATTGTAAGAAGTGGGACACAAAGGTATTATTGTTAAGTGACTTGTGTAAGGGCACAAAAGGAGTCTGTGTCAGAGACAGTATTCAAGTCTAAGGGTATGTCTACACTACAAAATTAGGTCGAATTTATAGAAGTCGGTTTTTTAGAAATCGGTTTTATATATTCGAGTGTGTGTGTCCCCACAGAAAATGCTCTAAGTGCATTAAGTGCATTAACTCGGCGGAGTGCTTCCACAGTACCGAGGCTAGAGTCGACTTCCGGAGCGTTGCACTGAGGGTAGCTATCCCACAGATCCCGCAGTCTCCGCTGCCCATTGGAATTCTGGGTTGAGATCCCAATGCCTGATGGGGCTAAAACATTGTCGCGGGTGGTTCTGGGTACATATCGTCAGGCCCCCGTTCCCTCCCTCCCTCCGTGAAAGCAAGGGCAGACAATCGTTTCGCGGCTTTTTTCCTGAGTTACCTGTGCAGACGCTATACCACAGCAAGCATGGAGCCCGCTCAGGTAACCGTCACCGTATGTCTCCTGGGTGCTGGCAGACGCGGTACAGCATTGCTACACAGCAGCAGCAACCCATTGCCTTGTGGCAGCAGACGGTGCAATAGGACTGGTAGCTGTCATCGTCATGTCCGAGGTGCTCCTGGCCACGTCGGCCAGGAGCGCCTGGGCAGACATGGGCGCAGGGACTAAATTTGGAGTGACTTGACCAGGTCATTCTCTTTAGTCCTGCAGTCCTTGAACCACCTTATGGTGAGCAGGCAGGCGATACGGATTGCTAGCAGTCCTTTTGCATCATCTTCTGCCGGGCAGCCATGAGACGTGGATGTCATGCAGTCCTTCTGCACTGTCTGCTGCCAGCCAAAGATATAAAAGATAGATGGAGTGGATCAAAACAAGAAATAGACCAGATCTGTTTGGTACTCATTTGCTCCCCCCCCCGCCCCCGTCTAGGGGACTCATTCCTCTAGGTCACACTGCAGTCACTCACAGAGAAGGTGCAGCGAGGTGAATCTAGCCATGTATCAATCAGAGGCCAGACTAACCTCCTTGCTCCAATAAGAACAATAACTTAGGTGCACCGTTTCTTATTGGAACCCTCCGTGAAGTCCTGCCTGAAATACTCCTTGATGTACAGGCACCCACTTGATTTTAGCTCCCTGAAGCCAACCCTTTAAGCCGTGTCGTCAGTCGCCCCTCCCTCCGTCAGAGCAACGGCAGACAATCGTTCCACGCCTTTTTTCTGTGCGGACGTCATACCAAGGCAAGCATGGAGGCCGCTCAGCTCGCTTTGGCAATTAGGAGCACATTAAACACCACACGCATTATCCAGCAGTATATGCAGCACCAGAACCTGGCAGAGCGATACCGGGCGAGTAGGCGACGTCAGCGTGGTCGCGTGAGTGATCAGGACTTGGACACAGATTTCTCTGAAAGCATGGGCCCTGCCAATGCATGCATCATGGTGCTAATGGGGCAGGTTCATGCTGTGGAACGCTGATTCTGGGCTCGGGAAACAAGCACAGACTGGTGGGACCGCATAGTGTTGCGGGTCTGGGACGATTCCCAGTGGCTGCGAAACTTTCGCATGCATAAGGGCACTTTCATGGAACTTTGTGACTTGCTTTCCCCTGCCCTGAAGCGCATGAATACCAAGATGAGAGCAGCCCTCACAGTTGAGAAGTGAGTGGCGATAGCCCTGTGGAAGCTTGCAACGCCAGACAGCTACCGGTCAGTTGGGAATCAATTTGGAGTGGGCAAATCTACTGTTGGGGCTGCTGTGATGCAAGTAGCCCACGCAATCAAAGATCTGCTGATATCAATTGTAGTGACCCTGGGAAATGTGCAGGTCATAGAGGATGGCTTTGCTGCAATGGGATTCCCTAACTGTGGTGGGGCCATAGACAGAACCCATATCCCTATCTTGGCACCGGAGCACTAAGCCGCCGAGTACATAAACCGCAAGGGGTACTTTTCAATAGTGCTGTAAGCTCTGGTGGATCACAAGGGACGTTTCACCAACATCAGCGTGGGATGGCCGGGAAAGGTACATGACGCTCGCATCTTCAGGAACTCTGGTCTGTTTCAAAAGCTGCAGGAAGGGACTTTATTCCCAGACCAGAAAATAACCTTTGGGGATGTTGAAATGCCTATAGTTATCCTTGGGGACCCAGCCTACCCCTTAATGCCTCATGAAGCCGTTCACAGGCAGCCTGGACAGTAGTCAGGAGCTGTTCAACTACAGGCTGAGCAAGTGCAGAATGGTGGTAGAATGTGCATTTGGACGTTTAAAAGCACGCTGGTGCAGTTTACTGACTCGCTTAGACCTCAGCGAAACCAATATTCCCACTGTTATTACTGCTTGCTGTGTGCTCCACAATATCTGTGAGAGTAAGGGGGAGACGTTTATGGCGGGGTGGGAGGTTGAGGCAAATCACCTGGCTGCTGGTTACATGCAACCAGACACCAGGGCGGTTAGAAGAGCACAGAGGGTGCGGTACGCATCAGAGAAGCTTTGAAAAACAGTTTCATGACTGGCCAGGCTACAGTGTGAAAGTTCTCTTTGTTTCTCCTTGATGAAACCCCCCGCCCCTTGGTTCACTCTTCTTCCCTGTAAGCTAACCACCCTCCCCTCCTCCCTTCAATCACCGCTTGCAGAGGCAATAAAGTCATTGTTGCTTCACATTCATGCATTCTTTATTCATTCATCACACAAATAGGGGGATGACTACCAAGGTAGCCCAGGAGGGGTGGTGGAGGAGGGAAGGAAAATGCCACACAGCACTTTAAGCACAGCACTTTAAAAGTTTACAACTTTAAAATTTATTGAATGCCAGCCTTCTTTTTTTTGGGCAATCCTCTGTGGCGGAGTGGCTGGTTGGTCGGAGGCCCCCCCACCGCGTTCTTGGGCATCTGGGTGTGGAGGCTATGGAACTTGGGGAGGAGGGCGGTTGGTTACACAGGGGCTGTAGTGGCAGTCTGTGCTCCAGCTGCCTTTGCTGCAGCTCAACCATACACTGGAGCATACTGGTTTGATCCTCCAGCAGCCTCAGCATTGAATCCTGCCTCCTCTCATCACGCTGCAGCCACATTTGAGCTTCAGCCCTGTCTTCAGCCCGCCACCTCTCCTCCCGGTCATTTTGTGCTTTCCTGCACTCTGACATTATTTGCCTCCACGCATTCGTCTGTGCTCTGTCAGTGTGGGAGGACAGCATGAGCTCAGAGAGCATTTCATCACGAGTGCGTTCTTTTTTCTTTCTAATCTTCACTAGCCTCTGGGAAGGAGATGATCCTGTGATCATTGAAACACATGCAGCTGGTGGAGAAAAAAAAAAAAAAGGGACAGCGGTATTTAAAAAGACACATTTTATAAAAACAGTGGCTACACTCTTTCAGGGTAAACCTTGCTGTTAACATTACATACACAGCACATGTGCTTTCGTTACAAGGTCGCATTTTGCCTCCCCCGACCGCGTGGCTACCCCCTCAACCCCCCCCCCCCCATGGCTAACAGCGGGGAACATTTCTGTTCAGCCACAGGCAAACAGCCCAGCAGGAACGGGCTCCTCTGAGTGTCCCCTGAAGAAAAGCACCCTATTTCAACCAGGTGACCATGAATGATATCTCACTCTCCTGAGGATAACACAGACAGATAAAGAACGGATGTTGTTTGAACGCCAGCAAACATACACTGCAATGCTTTGTTGTACAATGATTCCCGAGTACGTGTTACTGGCCTGGAATGGTAAAGTGTCCTACCATGAAGGACGCAATAAGGCTGCCCTCCCCAGAAACCTTTTGCAAAGGCTTTGGGAGTACATCCAGGAGAGCTGCGAATGCCAGGGCAAATTAATCCTTTCACATGCTTGCTTTTAAACCATGTATAGTATTTTAAAAGGTACACTCACTGGAGGTCCCTTCTCCGCCTGCCGGGTCCAAGAGGCAGCCTTGGGTGGGTTCGGGGGGTACTGGCTCCAGGTCCAGGGTGAGAAACAGTTCCTGGCTGTCAGGAAAAACGGTTTCTCCGCTTGCTTGCTGTGAGCTATCTTCTTTGTCCCCAGAACCTGCTTCCGTGTTGCCTCCATCTCCATTGAAGGAGTCAAACAACACGGCTCGGGTAGTGGTGGCTGAACCCACTAAAATGGCATGCAGCTCATCATAGAAGCGGCATGTTTGGGGCTCTGACCCAGAGCGGCCGTTCGCCTCTCTGGTTTTCTGGTAGCCTTGCCTCAGCTCCTTAAGTTTCACGCGGCACTGCTTCGGGTCCCTGTTATGGCCTCTGTCCTTCATGCCCTGGGAGATTTTGACAAAGGTTTTGGCATTTCGAAAACTGGAATGGAGTTCTGATAGCACGGATTCCTCTCCCCATACAGCGATCAGATCCCGTACCTCCCGTTCAGTCCATGCTGGAGCTCTTTTGCGATTTTGGGACTCCATCATGGTCACCTCTGCTGATGAGCTCTGCATGGTCACCTGCAGCTTGCCATGCTGGCCAAACAGGAAATGAGATTGAAGAGTTCGCAGTTCTTTTCCTGTTTACCTGGCCAGTGCATCTGAGTTGAGAGTGCTGTCCAGAGCGGTCACAATGGAGCACTCTGGGATAGCTCCCGGAGGCCAATACTGTCGAATTGTGTCCAGTACCCCAAATTCGACCCGGCAAGGCCGATTTAAGCGCTAATCCACTTGTCAGGGGTGGAGTACGGAAATCGATTTTAAGAGCCCTTTAGGTCGAAATAAAGGGCTTCATCATGTGGACGGGTGCAGGTTTACATCGATTTAACGCTGCTAAATTCGACCTAAAGTCCTAGTGTAGACCAGGGCTTAAGCTCTGAACACTAGATCAAGCTGTCTCTTGTGGCCAGAGGCTACCCTGGATGATCATCAGAGGAGCTGGGTCAACAGCAGGAAGGCAGCTGGGGGAGAGTTTGCAGTGACACTGTCTCCATTAGAACCACCCCAGATGGCATCAAAACCATTAATTGGTCTGTGTTCCCCTAAGATGCAGAGAATACAGGGCCACAGGTTTTATAAGCACTAAGGCCGGTCCTGTGAGGTTGTTGCTGTAGTGGGAATTAATGAGTAAACCATGATCTTTACAAAAAAAAAATCTTTCAGTCTTAGCAACTGCTTTACACGTTCAAGTCTAGGGAATCCAGGGAAAAGGACTAGAAACAAACTTTAAATATAACTAAATAAAAGCTACAATTATTCCTTATAAGATAGGTTCCTAAAAGGGGCCTGGGTTACACAGCCCCAAAACCACCTCTGCAGAAGACAATACAGAATTTATGGAAATATTGACATTTACATATTCTTTATAATTTCTTCAGGCTTGTTCCTGAATTATCTCCAGTAATTTATCTGCTGAAGCAACTGTAGGTATATCAGTAACCAAGAAGATGAAGTCTCGTGGTCACAAACAACTCTGAGTTTGACAGGGTATATAATATCATCACTAGGGCTGCTGATCAATCACAGTTAACTTATGCGATTAATTCAAAAAAATCGATCATGATTTTAATTGCACTTTTAAACAATAGTATGTCAACTGAAATTTATTAAATATTTCGGATGTTTTTCTACATTTTCATATATATTATATTCTGTGTTGTAATTTAAATCAAAGTGTATATTTTTTTGATTACAAATATTTGCACTGTAAAAATGATAATAGTATTTTTCAATTTATCTCATACAAGTACTGTAGTACAATCTCTGGTGAAAGTGCAATTTACAAATGTAGATTTTTTTTTTATTACATAACTGCACTCAAAAACACCACAATGTAAAACTTCAGAGCCTGCAAGTCTACTCAGTCCTACTTCTTGTTCAGCCAGTCGCTAAGACAAACAAGTTTGTTTACATTTACAGGAGATAATGCTGCCCTCTTATTTACAATGTCACCAGAAAGTGACCACATGCATTTCCATGGCACTTTTGTAGCCAGCATTGCAAGATATTTACATTCCAGATATGCTAAACATTTGTGTATCCCTTCATGCTTCAGCCACCATTCCAGAGGACGTGCTTCCATTCTGCGAGTTAAAAAAATCATGCATTAATTAAATTTGTGACTGAACTCCTTGGGTGGGAGGGGGGGAGGGAGAGAGGGTATTGCATTTCCCCTACTCTGTTTTACCTGCATTCTGCCATATATTTCATGTTATAGCAGGATCAGATGAGGACTCCGCACATGTTCATTTTAAGAACACTTTCACTGCAGATTTCACAAAATGCAAAGAAGGTACCAATGTGAGATTCTAAAGATAACTGCAGCACTTTACCCAACGTTTAAGAATCAGAAGTGCCTTCCAAAATCTGAGCAGGACAAGATGTGGAGCATGCTTTCAGAAGTCTTAAAAGAGCAACACTCCAATTCAGAAACTACAGAACCCAAACCACCAAAAAAGAAAATCAACCTTCTGCTGGTGGCATCTGACTCAGATAATGAAAATGAACATGTGTCGGTCCGCACTGCTTTGGATTGTTATCAAACAGAACCCATCATCAGCATGGACACATGTCCCCTTGAATGGTGGTTGAAGCATTAAGGGACATATGAATCTTTAGCACATCTGGCAGGTAAATATCTTGCGATGCCGGCTACAACAGTGCCATGAGAACGCCTGTTCTCACTTTCAGGTGAGACTGTAAACAAGAAGTGGGCAGCATTATCTCCTGCAAATGTAACCAAACTTGTTTGTCTGAGCGATTGGCTTAACAAGAATTAGGACTGAGTGGACTTGCAGGCTCTAAAATGTTTACATTGTTTTACTTTTGAATGCAGTTTTTTTTTGTACATAATTGTAATTTGTAAGTTTAAGTTTCATGATAAAGAGATTGCACTACAGTACTTGTATTAGGTGAATTGAAAAATACTATTTCTTTTGGTTTTTTACAGTGCATATACTTGTAATCAAAAATAAAGTGAGCACTGTACACTTTGTACTCTGTGTTGTAATTGAAATCAATATATTTGAAAATATAGAAAACATCCAAAAATATTTAAATAAATGGCATTCTATTATTAACAGTGCGATTAATTGCAATTAATTGTTTTAATCGCTTGACAGCCCTAATTATATTGTATCATTTTGACAAATAAAATATACAGAATTTTGCAGAATTTTAAAATACTGTGTGCATAATTTTTAGGTGCATAATTCCCCCAGGAGTATTTCTTAGAAGATCAGGAGGGAGCCCAAGAGACTCTGGATCCTCTACCTGAGCTAACCTCTTGCCTTGGCAGAAGCAGTGACGCTCTCTTGCTAATGTCCAATTCACCCGTGTTGCGGGGTGAGGGGTGGGGGGAGGAGAGATAGGTTTCAACGCCCTAGGTGGCACCGTGGAACATGTGATGCCACAGCTGGTTGAAGGTACCAGAGAGTGACACTCTCCTTTGTGTGGTCCTGGACCAATGTTGCCAGGGTCTCTCTTGAGGATTGGACCTGAGAAGATGAGACACTCCGGATCCAGGATAATGGTGATATCCTCAGGGGTAGTGTACTTTAACTAAAACAAACAAGTAAAGACTACTTATAATTACTTACAGATAAAATGCTGAAGAAGGTAACAAATGCTGAGGACACTGAACGATTTTGTCTGAGACCACGCCTGGCAGCAAAGAACTGGAAAGGCGATCAATCTGCACTATCCTTATGCCCTTGGCTTGGAGCATGAGGAGGAGAATGGCAGAGGTGTGGATCAATGGACAGTGCTAGCAAAAATGTTCCAGTCTCAGGTGCATGGAGCACTTGCACACTCATAGTGGAATACATATAGGGACCATCACTTGAAAAAGAAGATATTGTTTTTGCCTTAGATAAGTAGAAAAAATTACCTAGGTATATGCAAAATTACCTAAATTTCCTTAAATTTACTATAGGGAATAAATCCTAGATTATTGTGAACACTAAGGTAAAGAAAGTTATTTAATTGTCTAAAAACCGAAACCTGCAAATTACAACACACAGACAGACCTCTGAAAGCAACAAGTTGCAGGATGGGGACCTATGAGATTATATAACACAATCTGAAAGTTTTTAAGGGTGATCACTGGACAAGTATATAGGTGGCTTTATAAGCAGTTATTCGCGCTCTCTCTCTCTCACACGCATGCACAAACACAGTTAGAGGTCTTCCATCAGCTCTCAACTAGCTGGATAGTTAATACATCAGAAAAATGGTATTGGGTCCCAGTTCATCTCCATTGTTTATAAAATTAATTTAGCCAAACAAAAGTGTGCAAATTTCTGGTTTCACTGAACGTCATTTTGTGGCTAAGTGACATTTGAAAAAAGGAGAAAGGGAAAAAAAGCGTTTAATCATTCAGTGTCCATGAACAAAAGCCCAAATGAAATGTCCACAAAGATGGGCAGCATCACTGGAAAATAAGAAATCTCCTTATCTTAGCACTAACAAATATCTAATGTTAAAGACGCTCTAATTAATTGTTTTCAATTGTAATCAATAGACTGTTATTTCTAGTAGCATTCTAGGTAGAGTTCGGGAAAAATATAGTTTAAATATCTAGTTTTCCTTTTTCTAGCTACATATTCACAGTGCTCAGGATTCAGCAGAAGTTCAGAGCGAATTTCTGTAGATACTGCAGTAAGTTGACAATACCTCAATTCCCCTTCCCACCTCCTTTTCGAAGTGTCCTTGACTATCTGGGCACCGAATATAGTGAGAAGGAGTGAGTCTCTCTCTCTCTCTTTTTTTTTTTTTTTTTTTTTTTTTTTTTTTTTTTTTTTAATAATTTCAAGCTTTTCTAACATGGGTTCTGAGGAATAGGGGCACACATAGGTTGACCATATTTGTTGGCTGGAAATAAGGGAAACCACATGGGAAATAAGGGTCAATGCTTTAGGGACAGCAAAAGACTGTTTGTCAACTAACAACCATGGCAAGCAAAACAACAGCAGTCTTGTAGGTGAAAAAATTAAAAAGTAAGATGTTGAATAATAATGACTTACTTAATGGATTACAAATTCTAGGCTTAACTGTGGTTTTGACACAGAGTTCATGATAGGATGGGCTATGTGGAGGCATGCTGCCATAGTAGTAGCTCCCAGTGGCATTGTAGGAGCACTGCAGAAATGTAAGCAGCAACAAAATTTGCTAATCCTGTTACATCAGATGCTTCATGCCTTCACGAGCCCACCACACCTGTGGCTAGACCAGCTCTTCTGGCTGATGTGGAAGGAGGGAGGTCAAGACCATGGGCCTGTTCTCACATCCTGCCCCCCATGCTGAGGTTTCTAATACTGCTGTTGAAACTAGACCCCTTGGGTCCTTGCACATAAGGGACCTGATCGAAAACCCAATGAAGTCAATGGACAGAGGCTTTGGATCAAGACCTAGGAGCACAAACACCAAGACTGTACCTAGCCCCTCTTTTAAAAATCAAGGGGAAGATGCTCATTGTATCCTCTCCCCTTTCCACGCCCCTTCATACTCATACCAAACAAGGCACAATCTAGACTTGCATATAAAGGAGTCATGCTCCATCCATCATTGAAAAACAACCATTCCCATACTGGAACATGTTGGGCTTTAAACAGAACACAGCAGAAGTATACCACAGGCAGGAACCCAACTACTAGGAGAATTTAGGTAGGCAGAATATAATACCACAACTGGGATTTTGGAGTATGTCCAATGCACAATTTGGTGGGCTGAGTGGATCATATTGTCACACTGTAGAGACACGTTTTCAGGTCACAACCCAGATTCTCACACTTTAGTACAGCAGGGTTTGAGACAGCATAGTACAGATGCAGTTGTATTAACCATGTCACCTAAGGTGACCCCCATCCTTTATTTTAAGGGACCGACTTATTTCACTGATTTTTCCCTTTAAGGTGATCACTTATTTTAAGGGACATCCCTTGACCATTTTAAACATTAAATTATGATTATTGCATTGTATACTAGAGGGCAGTAGAAATGTACACTAGAAGAAAAATACATAATATACGAAGGGGAATTATGTTTCCCTAAAATGTCCCTAAAGGCTTGTCCCTTATTTTTCCATGTGGTTTTCTCTTATTTCCAGCCAACAAATGTGGTCAACCTATGCATGCCCCTACTCCTCAGAACCCATGTTAGAAAAGCTTGATATTATTATTAAAAAAAAAAGACTCACGCCTTCTCATTATGTTGGGTGCCCAGATAGGCAGGACACTTAAAAAAAAAAGAGGTGGCAGGAAGAACAGATTGGGAAATTGGCTGTCCAAAATTAAATAAAAGTGTGTGGAAACTGTGTGCGAGTCGGCATGGTCTCTGCCTTCCACACCACTGATACTAAGGAGAACAGATAACAGTCCTGTTTAGAAGCATAGCACCTACTAGTGAATTAAATGTGCTAGGTCTTATGATCACCTGCTACCTACCCATTTAATATCTAAAAGCAGTGAGCATCTTCAGCTGCTGTAAGGACCTGTGAGACTAGAACACAGGTCTGCAAAGCCTGGGACAGCTGACACTCCCACTGGGAGGCCATGCAGAGCCACATCCAAGGAGCACTGTGGAAATTAGGCACTGCAGGAAGTACCGTCTAAACAGTCCAGAGTGACAGCACCCTGCGGCCCTCTGATTGGCCCATGCACACTATTTAACCCTAGAGGGTGCCCCAGAAGTTATCTGGGCAATCAAACAGACTTCTGGCCTACTGCGACTCCAGACCATGTTTTGCTTTCTGATCTTCAGTCTCCAACCCCGGCCTGACTCTGACACTGACTCCTGATTTCAGGCTGGTACTACCTCTAATCTCCAGTCTCCAACCCCAGTGTAACAGGGTTGCACTCACCTCTCGCGAGCACCCCCTGGCTGAGTGCGTGTGCCTGTACTCTCTCTCTACCTCTTTGTGGTGGGCCTCCGGCCAAGTCATACAGTGTCTGTCAGTGAGATAAAAGCAAAGCAAACCCCTTTCGGGGTACAAGTCCAACAGGGGCCTCTTTCTCAGTGCCCTCTGCAATGTGTCTCTCAGTTTGTCCCTGTTCCAGAGTAGGGCTGTGCCCCATGGCTCCTTCCCTGGAGGCAATGTTTTCTACCTCTTAGGGCCTTTCCTGCCACAACTCTCCAGATGGGCTGCTGCATTTCAGTTCCCCCCTCTGATGGTGCCTCAATCTCCAGGCCACTACCCCACTGTGGCTAATCGGGTGTTGGGGGGGACCCAGGCCCGCCCACCCACTATTCTGGGTCCCAGCCCAGAGACCCTGTAGATAGATAGATAAAGGAACATAGGGACAGCTACTAAGTCATGCTGCTGCCCTAATTCCCTGGGCTACTTCCCCATGGCCCTGTGCCATCTTCACCCTTACCTCAGAGCTTTGTCCTGATGGAGTCCCCATAACCAGATCAGGGATCCTTCTTGCTCTCCCTGGCTTCTGGCAGCACTACCTAGCCCGAGGTCCTGCAGCTCCTACAGCCCGCCACACACCATCCATGCTCTTCCAGCTCTAGCAAGGAACTGAACTTGCTTTGTTCCTGCCGTTCTTCTTATACTGACCTCCTAGGTCCTGATTGGCTGCTTCCCACACAGCAACTCTAGGCAGCTTGGAGGACTGCTCTACTGCCCTGTTCTGGGGTGGGGTCTGGCAGGGCCACAAGGCCTCCAGCAGAGGGCCGCAAGGCCTTGTCCACCCCATCTCACTCAGTCAGATTGTGACTCTTGTTTATCAGTCCCAGCTCTAATGATTATTCTTATCCCTGCTGGCTGACTAGTGCCTTGTGGCCATCCATGGCTTGTAGACACCAGCCCAGCTGTGACCACTTGGTCAGATCACCAACGCCCCAGTCCCTTACAGCTCCCTTTGACCTCACACCCTGTATGACTTGTCTTACAACTTGTGGCTACAGGAATACAGATGAGCTAGTAAGTATATAAGCGCTGAGTACATGAAAGGTTTTAAAGCAAAAATCTTTAAAGCTCTTTTATCCTGCCTCCCATCCAAGAATATTTAATTAATGAAAAATTCTGAAGTGCCATGGAAAATATTAGAAAAGTTGGACTGCCACCATCTTGTGATCTGACAGCTTTTGTGTACATTATGTGTGGGGAGGGGAGTTCCACTAACACAACATATGCTAAAACAAAAATTATAACATATGCTAGGTTGCTAAAATTGGACATTTACCAGTCTGCTTAGCAATTTAGCAAAGCCCTGCATTTTAGTTTTGAAAACTGTGCAGGCATACAGCAGCAACTATCACTGTTTTAGCCATGACCATGTCTGTACTTTTTCCCCACTGGTTACAATAGGACACCATGGAAGTGGTTTCTAGTGCCATAATATTTGCGTTTGAATGCTCTACCAAACTAAACCCTGGGTTTAGAACACAGACATCTTGTTAAACTCCAAAACAGGCCTGCAGTCCTACCACAAACATCGAATTTGTTATACAACAAAGACTTTTGAAATAGGTTGTATCTCATGCACACACTTAGGCTTCAATCTTATCAGGTGGTGAGCATCCTCAGATCCTGCTGAGGACATCTAACATTTCCCGTGGCCTTTCAAAATTTTGTATTAAAATCTTGGGAAGAAGGCAGGCTAAAATGATTTTTTTAAAAGACTTTTAATTTTTTCATGTACTCAGAGTTCATCTACTTAACAGCCTATGTATAGTCTTTCAGCCATAAATTGTAAGGAACATACACAAAACCCCCTTTTTGCAGTTTCTGTAACCAAAACAAGATGCCGTAGGCTGGTTTGTTGTCTGTTTTCTAATAGTGCCTCATTAATCATGACGATACCACTGGAAACATTTGGAGGCTTGCAATATTGAAATGTTTTCTTGGATAAGGTTATTAACCATCATATTTCTCCTTATTGGTCTGTGTAATAACTGTTTAAAGTTTGGAATAAAAGTTAATAATCAAACCATCTCTTGTAACTAATCCAGTTGTCTAATTCCTTAGCAAAGTTTAGTATTTTTATGTCCTGTTTTACACACATCAACATTGAGTGGCACAGAGAAAGCGGCCCATGTATCTCAAGCACGCTTTCCTCCACCACCATCCTTCTCAACTACAAGAAAGTTGCACCATGTGAGGTCAAACCCTATGGTGCAGCATCTCCTGGGAGAACAGAACATTTTTCTGCAAGAGCACTGCATGGGCACCAATAGTTGTATATTAAAATGTTAAAGTAAGAAGTGCAAACTCTATATATAAATTTCAGGTAGGATGCTATAACTGATGACAATTCCAGTGTCCTCTTCATATCATATTGGCTTGTACTGCAGGTTCCATTATTTCGTTCCTGATGCTATCCACCAAGCATACCTAGAACAGCTACAGTGCACCAGTTATTCACATCATTTAGGTGTTCTGGTTTATTCATAAATTAAAGCACATTAATTTAAATAGATAACATTTCTCAATTTCTCAAAAGTTTTTTTCTCCTGCTGATAATAGCTCATCTTAACTAATTAGCCTCTCACAGTTTATATGGCAACTTCCAACTTATCTGTATGTGTGTATATATATATATCTTCTTACTATATGTTGCATTCTATGCATCCGATGAAGTGGGCTGTAGCCCATGAAAGCTTATGCTCTAATAAATCTGTTAGTCTTGAAGGTGCCACAAGTACTCCTGTTCTTTTTGCAGATACAGACTAACACGACTGCTACTCTGAAACCTGAAAGTTCTCAATAGCTTCTCACATGTTTCAGGTGAATTCAAATTCATTTCCGGTGTGCTCAAAAGGTCCACAAGCTCTATAATTCTGTTATAACTCTAGTTGCATTAAATCTACATTTCAAATATTGACACAGTTTGGTTCTAAATGAATTACATGAGCTAAATAATGTACGTTTTAGCAGCTGGGAAAGTGGAGTGCCTGTACACTGGAATTTGTGTTCATTAAACTACAGTCACATCTAATTTGTTGTACTGTACCATTCAGAGAATGTCAAATTTAAAACAGAGGGCTAGAGGGGCACAGATAGAAACTATCACCTTTCAAATGGCATCAGAAGTCAACCAGCAGATGGCCACAAATTCAAATTGTGCATATTTTAGCACCCAATGTAATAGAATAAAGGCACCAAGCCCTATAGTCTGTGAAATTTAAAAATTTAGGCCCCAGCAGAAAGGCCCAAAATCTTCAGGTCCCCTCCTGATGCAATATTTGAAATAGATGGAGAGAATGCACAGATTCAGAAGAGTAGAGCATTAATGCTGAAACTGGCTTAGATGGTCTCTTAAATAGGCTAAACTGTTAAGGAAAATCTCTTACTCCACATGCACAGTAAGCAATTTTCCTTTGCTTAAAATGGAAATTATTCCTTGAATTTTTCCCTGAACTAAATAGAGACTGTTCTTCATTGAAGACTGGCTACATTCCAAGTTTGAAGCTTTAGATGGGGACTTTCAAGAACACCTACGTGATTTACGTAAAAAACATCTGGTTCTGAATTATCTGAATATCAGAAATACCAAACCCAAAACTCAGAAATGGTTGAAAGTGAAGTGCGTATTTTAATGTTAAATCTTTACTATATAGATATATTCTCAACATACATAATAGTATTACATATTCTCACACACTCATCTCAGATCCAACAAGATGATTCATAAATGGTTCCTACACATTCTCAAATACATCTCCTGTGTCCTGCTTTTGATACATCCCTCTTTCAAGAGACGCATCCTGAACAAGGCTAGCCCTTCATTCCTTATCTGCAGGGGGAGCAGTACCTTATTATTATTCTCTTCACCACCCTTAATCCAAACTCTATCTAGTTTGCTTTCTTTAATGAAATGTTCTTCAGATCTGAACTGTTATCTAGGAAATATGCAGCTGAAGTGGCCATAAAGTCTACCTGCAAAAATAGTATTTTTTCAAGCACATTTTCTCAACATCTGAAATTCAGCTATGTTATCCTGAGGTATTTGTTAAGCACAAAGAGTAAGTTTACATTGTGAAGCATTTATATAGGCAAAAATTAATTTACTTTATTTAGGAATTAGATGGTATATTTCATTAATTTTCCCTGCTTAAATATGTCATTTTTAATAGATGTAACAAAGTCACATGACCGCCTACCTAGCTTTAACTGAAGAAAAACAATAGAAAAAAAATTGACTTTGTCGGAAGCCGGTAGTTAAACACAAGTTTAGGTGGGCATTAAAAATACAAGGGACAATAGATGGAGAGTAAATAAAAAAGCACTGCTGAATTCCACCATAGGTGCCGACTCCGTGGGCGGTCCAGGGCTGGAGCACCCATGGGGAAAAAATGATAAGAGCTGAGCACCCACCGGCAGCCCCTCTATCACCTCCCTCCAATCCCAGCGACTTCCATTTACCGTGAACAGCTGTTTTGCGGCATGCAGGAGGCTCAGAGGGAGGAGCAAAGATGCGGCACCCTCAGGCAGGAAGAGGTGGGGTGGGGGTGGACCAGGGGCAGAAAGAGGTAGGGTGGGGGTGGGGTCTTAGGGGAAGGGGTGGAGTGGGGGCGGGGCCTGGGATAGTGCTGGGGGTCAAGAACACCCTGGTATTTTGGAAAGTTGGTGCCTGTGAATTCCACAGTAATGGTCCAAAATACTATAGCACAAATTAGCAATTCTGCAGAGTGCTGGATAATTAATGTAGAATACTGTATTATTAGACTGTAAAATCTTCAAAGCTTTAACACTATATTTTACTTTATGGAAAATCATTCTGCATGTTTGGAACTATCTACATAAATATTAATAACAATCATTATTATTAATTATTATTTCTATTTCAGTAGCATTTAAGATATCAGAATCAGAACCCATGCTGCTAGGCTCTGTAAAAAACACAAAAAAAGACATACTCCCAGACTCTACAGAGTTTACAATTTAAGGCCACATCTTATAAGATGATATGTCAATGGGACTCTATTCAGGCATAGGGATTTTCCCTCATGCATCAATTTGCAGGATTGAGACCTAAGAAGAAAAGAATTAGGGAGAGAGATATAATCAAATTTTTAAAAAATTCTTATTACATTATTAATTTTATAATGGACAGGGGAGGAGGACAACAAGAGGAGGACAGAGGTATCATAAATGCCCCATAAAGCCTATCTTAGCCTTGCAAATATGTTGAGTCTTAGTTCTATTGTGATAATTAGGCTTACAAATTTACTCTAAATGTGAGCTCAACTGTAAAAAGTATGTGAAAGTTCATAAATCATATCATAAAACTTGTAATAACAAATGTTGATGGGAAAAGGTATGAGACAGAAAGGTGAAATTAGTCTAAACAAAAGCTACAGCTATGGTTCAAGGACTACGTTAAAATCATGCTTGGTAAAAACAGATGTTGTGGAACTGAAAATCAATGAACCAAAATTGATGTGTTGGATACAAGGCCTCATTGGTGGACAAAATAATTAGGGGATGTGCTATTCCACCCATCACTACTTTTTTGGGTCCTTAAAGAAAGACACTTTGGATGAGGAAACAGCAAAGAACAGACAGAGACAACTGAAGGAAGCTTTGCCATCATGCCGGCCACCCCCACCAATCTCCTGAGACCTGGAGCCTTCATCATCCTAATTCTGAGAGATGCCCTGATCAGACCAGAGCAGAAAGTGAGACCCAGATAACATCAACAGCTACCAGCTCCAGCTGAATCCCAAACACTGCATGGTATAAAATGGGATCGGATTTTTACAACGAGAGTAACAGCTCTAGTCCATCTCAACTAACGTCTCTTTTCCCCAAAAGGACAGTTATTGCCATCATTCATACCATCTTAGAGACTGTCAAACAATGGGGTTTTGCTTGTAAAATCTCTCTCCAGCTATGGGGAACGGGAACAAGGGATGTTGTTAAAGTCAAAGCCTTATTTAATACTTTACTTTTCAAATGTTTTAACTGTTTTTCCCTTCTTTTCTTTATTTTTAATAAAAAAAGTTAAAAGGAAGTTTAATGATGTGTTCACCATGATACTAAGCAGGGTGAAGTATCTCTATAGCAGACCCCAAGCCCTGTTTAATAATGATTAATGTTGGCCGGTGATGGAATTACATTAACACCTTTGACCCATTTATTGAAAATACATTAATACAACATTTCCTATCTGTGCAAAACATTATTTTTCAATTACACCGAGGTCTTTTTCCAAATCAGGGGTACTGTGACAGGTAGGTCTATGGAGGCTTAGTCCACGAAGGATTCACCTGCCTGAATAAAATTCATATACCTGGGTAGTGCATTTTACCACAAAATCTGAAACGTAAAAAATATTCGAGCCCAGTGTGACTTAGAGACCTCTTGATGCAAAGTGGCAAAGGCCTTAAGGGATGCAGATGAGTTACAGGAATCCCCTGGGTCTGGTATGTACATGCTAATTCACCAAAGTGAGTGTCATGTGAGGTCTCAAATAAAAACCAGTGTCATTCTGGTCATCAATATCACTGCAGAAAGCATGTACAGATGCGTAAGGAGTTTTGTACATATCAGGGGTGGCCAAACCATGGCTCTTGAGCTGCATGCAGCTATTTTACAGTTCAAGTGTGGCACATGGAGGCCCCCACGTCCTTCATTCTCTGCCTACCAGACTTGGGGGAGGGGAACTCAGGGCTTCTGCCTTGCAGTGGGGTAGGAGCTTCTGCTTCGCGGGGAGGGGGATTTCAGGGCTTCAGCCCCGCAAGGCGCACCTACTGAGGCTCAGGGCTTCAGCAGGAGCAGGGCTGAAGCTCCGAGCCCCAGCGGGCGTGCCCTGGCTTTCAAACTTCTGAAGTTTGTCATATGTGGCTTGGAGGGTCAGTAAGTTTGGTCATTCCTGGTATATATATAGAAAATTATGTTAAAGTCTGTGTTTAGGAATTGGTCACCAGGAAAAGTGAAAAACAGTTTTTCTTTTAGGCACAAAATGTTTACTTATTCGTCTGTTTCTATATTAATTACGTATTGTATGGTTCAAAATAGGACTCCACTCCCAAATCTGAACCAAATGCTAATGAAATATTGTGAAAACTTCAGAGGGGAAAAAAAAGAAAAGAAAAACAGTGGGGTGTAAGGAGGAGCCCTATCTTGATGTGCAGATCAAAGGTCTGTTCTGGTATATTTGGGGGACAAAGAGGTAATTCTGGCATCCTTCACCTAGGAAGTAAACAGACAGAGAATTTGATTCATGAAAGAAGGGTCTCAGCCAGACTTGGCTGAAAATGCTGGAGAGAATTTTGAATGAGATAAGCTTCTTTGGACAGGGGATATCTTTTTAGTTTAGTCTAGTCACTAGAAACCATGCTACAATTTTGTTTTATATGTAACCATTTGTTTCCAATATTCTTACTAGCACTTGAATCTCTGTTCTTTGATAATACACGTATCCTTGTTTTCACTCTAAATATATCTAAGTGCTATGGTGTTAACCAAAGAGATGATCCTGAGTTGACTCTTGCAGCTGGTGTGTACTAGTCCTTTGGGAATAGTGGATCTAGGAGTTTTGTAAATGCTCAATGGAATAGGGAACAAGCACTGCAGAGGAACACTCAGAGGATTCAGAGGATTCAGGGCACGTAGTGGTGAGGTGCTGCACAACCCTGGATACCCTGGGACGGGTCTCACCCTGTCCCCAAACAATCCTAAAGTGCAGCTTAATTCAGCTGGGACAAAGTAGAGATGCAGCTTTGCACGTATTCATCAAGTCTCCCAGGAACCTGGAGAAATGCCCCCTGATTTTCTGTTAGCTCCTACTCTCTCCCAATAGCCTCCCAACTCACTCAATTGGCTGTGTTTTCTACAATGATGGGGAATTAATTAACTCACAGCTGGCTCTGCCCCACGATCCTACACACCTGGGCTTTAACGACACGCATGCCAATATTATTTTCATAATATACAATTCTTAGAAGTAAGAGTTTAACCAAAACTGAAATGTTCTATCTGAATTTCAAGTGGGAAATTCAAATCCTGGAATTTGGACCTGCCCCTTCAGTTTTGGCTCCTATTGGGATTTAAAACAGGAAAGGATCTATTCCCTGGTTCCAATTGGGATGCAGTCAAAACTTCATTAGAATACCCATTCATTGTCAGATTTAAGCCCAACTGTAGACCAATGGGACAATTGTACCATTCAAAATGATAGAATTCTCATATCAATTGATCTCCTGCACTTGCTGCCATTTTGAACCAAAATCTCATCATTGAGCCAAACCTCAGCACTAGCGCTAATGCATCTTCGATCTCAACTTCCTAACTTTAACCCCGCTCCAACATTGCTCTTTTGTCCATATCTATTGTGGAAATAATGAAAATCTGTGAATGAACAGAGCATTTACTAGGACTATGTGTATTTCAACAACCAATCAAAAAATAAAGACAAACATTTCTCTATGGATTTTATTTTAGAATCCATTAATCTAACAGGCTTCAGAGTAGAAGCAGCACAGAACATGTAAACGTCAGCAGCAGAGATGCTACTGCTGCCGCCGAGGTACAGTATCTCCCAGTTAATAAATGTACGATCACATATGTAAAAAGAAGCCATCTTTAGTTTGAACAGTACCAGCCCTATTTATCTGTCATAGGTTCTTACAATGTGTTTAAAGAAAAGATCAGAATGTTCTTCCAGAAGGAACTGTATTTCCCTGCCTGGGGCATACAGGTTCTATGGGTTGATAAGATTGGGACTGAAATATTAATGAGTAAGCAATTTGTCAAGAAAATTATGCAAGAAAGCTTGGTGGTTGCACAAAGAGGCAAGCAATATGAGATACAAAAACATGCACTCTGATCTAAAAAAATCACTGACTGTCTGGTCTCTGTTCAAAAACTACTACCTTTGTAAAGAATGCTTTGGGGAAAGTAAATAAATAAATTAATGAGAGAATTGACAAACAAGTGCTCACTAAATTCAGCATTTATAATTGCAGGTACTATCTACAAAAGAAAAGACCCCCACAACTCACCCACTCAGGATGCACAAGATGAGATTTCATAATTGAGTCAATCAAGAAATGACTACTAAGGATATTTTTGCAACTAAATTTCTATACTACATTCCGCAAATGTGAGATGAAAGATGTTTTGTCATGTCAAAAGCTGTTTGATTTTTGAAAACCTACAGAACATAAGAAAAATATCCCATGATGGGCAGAAATACAAATGGAAAAAATATCATTTTTGAAACATTTTCTCACAAATCATAATGCATTTGTGCTAGGCAAAATGATGACTGTTGTGTCATATCAGAAGGTTAAAATCTGCAACTAAATAGATGCACATGGGAATTAAATTAGTCAGGCGCTTCAAAATATTATTTCTTTACAAGGAAAATTTACAAATGAGAAAGGACTTTGTGTTATTGAAAAAAAAAACAGATATGGTGTTCCTTTCATGCAACCCTTCATTTTATAAAGAAAAAGATACTGCTGGAAGCAAAATGTACTAATGAATACCAGTTTATCCAGACAAATGCAGCCATATTTGTGTGTAACTTAAACTGATCCCCATGTCATATTCTGTAAAGACTCAAACTTGTGTTGACACTGGTTTAATTCCCATTGATTGCAATGGGTAATACTCACAGACATTACTCATGATCTCTTAGATTATTATTATTGTTAATAGTAATACTTTGCACTTACATGGCACCTTTTGCCTGAGGATTTCACAGTGCTTTTCAACCATTAATTAAGCCTTGCAATGCCTTATGAGGAAAATACATTATTTATACCCATCAGGTACAGCAGCTTCCAGTTCAACAATACTGTATTTCATCACACATGAAGATGATAATACTTAGCCTGCCTTAAGTACAGGGGAGAGGTCTAGATGACCTCTCGAGGTCCCTTCCAGTTCTATGATTCTATGAGCTCTGTGTAGCTCAATAGTTTGTCTCTTTCACCAACAGAAGCTGGTCCAATAAAAGGTATTACCTCACTCACCTTGTATTTCAACATGTTGTTTTTCATTTGTTGTTTGTTTTCAACTGGTTTTCGATTGATTTCCTCTCTTTCAAATGCTCAGAATGTTTTTCTTTAATCTTAAATGTCATTTTATCAAGTATTCATGTCAGCATTTTAAAAAAAGCTTTATAGTGAACCTAAATTTGAATGACTTTTCGATGAAAGAAATTGCTTGGATAATGAAAAATAATGATGTGAACAATCATCTAAAAGTATTTTAAACTAGAAACCATTTAACAAGAATAATGGCTACTCTCAGTGAAATTAAAGTGCTTTTTAAAGTAGATTGACTAAGTTGCCTATTAAGAACTGTGCTGAACAATTAGGGAATACTGCAATGTTATGGATGAAGCAGCCTTCCATGTGCAAGTTCTTGCACTTAACATAATGTAGTAGGCC
This sequence comes from Chelonia mydas, assembly GCF_015237465.2. NCBI lineage: Eukaryota > Metazoa > Chordata > Testudines > Cheloniidae > Chelonia > Chelonia mydas. Next base: position 115,081,870 of record NC_057850.1, read on the forward strand.
TTATATAATTTTTAAGGCCAGTCGTACATTCCTCAGGCAAGCGTGCAAGGACTGCAGGGTCAGACTCAAATTTCATCCCAAAAAACTTCACAGACTTAAATTATATTATTCTTATTGTTTACTTAGTACCGTCAAAAGACATGAGCCTGAGAAATAAATCAAAAGACACTTAAGTGAAAAAGAAATATGCTTTGAGATGAGAAGTGAAGTGAAGAGAGATGGAGAGTTGCTGAGGCAGATAGGTATAAGAAGGATATTCCAAGTTGATTATCTGCCGTGCAGAAGGCTCTCACATCAAGAATAGCAAAAATGCATGAAATGACATAGAGGAGAACATTGCTAGTGTTATTTATGCCTCACTGAGTATTTAACTCAACCTGCTAACTCATGTGAAAACTAAAACCTGCCTCGTCTTTGCTAGAATTTTACCTCACATTAGTTAGCTCAAGTTAGCTAATTCAATATAAGAACTGTTTTCCTGGTGAAGACATGGCCAAACCACAATCATAGGCTATCAGTGTGAGGGTTTGATCCCTCACAGTGCTCAGTATTCTGGCCGTGATCCAGCAGAGCAGGCTAAATGTGCTTAAGTGCTTTGATGGATTCAAGGCCAGAGTGCTCAGCCGTTTGCAAGATCAAGTCCTTAGATTAAAATAAAGAAAACCCCAAACGGAACAAATGAAATAAAAGAGCGGAGAGAGTGACCCCTCTGTAAAAGATGCATTAACTCTGCCTCACAAAATGGCAACTGCCTCTGCATCCAGGCAGACTGCCTTAGAAATGTAAAGATGTAGTACAGAGAGGATAAAATCATAATCTTGACATACACTACAGCTACTGTAGATGAACAGAAGAAACTGGGAGGGTAGTGGAGAGAAGTATTTGTTGTTAGTGCTAAACAAGTACTAAGTAATAATCCTAACTAGGACCAGAGGATGAGGCGAGAGCACATCCACAGAGGGGTTTAAAAATAAGGTAGGACAATATTGAACTAAATCCTCAAATGAATGGGGAGCTAGTAAAATTATATGAGGATTGGGGAGATAATGGTTGCAGTTCCTTGTATGTGTGAAAAGTCTGGCAATGGCATTCTGCCCATACTAGAAAGAAGAAAGATGGGACTTGGGAAACACACAGGAAAATTTGTTTTTAAACTAGGGGGAGGGGAGAGGACAGAATCTGGCACCCTCAATTATGATTAATCAGTGGGTTACGGTGGAGTGAGGTACTACTTAATGCGAGTAAGCGGTACAGAATCCAAACCAAGAAAGGAAAATACAACCATTGCCTAAACAACATGCAGCAATGCAGATTTTTGACAGCGATAGCTTTATAACACTGAACAACAAACACTTTATAACACTTTATAGCACTGATTTTTTAGGAATATGAACGATATAAGCTCCGGAAGTTCCAAGCACTATTGCCTAGACCTATTACACTGAAGTGACATTTTAGAATTGTTTTACTCACTATATACCTTGATTTATAAGTTATAACCTAGGCACAGGATACCACACTATAGACATATTTACAGTGAATTCTTTTAAATTTACTGCTTTTCCCTTCTCCTTGAAAGGCCTCTGTATGTGTATTGTCATCTTCCTGTTTATTTTTTAAAAAATCATCTTCATTTTCATGCTGTTACACCATTATATATATTCACAATAAATATTATATCAAAAGTATTAGAGAAAATGTGTGTAGTTCACTATTTGTTATAACAGCATCTGGCCTATCAAACACATACTGTATCCTACAGGACATTGTCCAGGTATACTGGAAGAAGAACAGGAGATCCTGGATATGGTTTAATCAGGCTGCAACTTTATTATTACATGTCTGGGACTACTTGGCAGATAAAATTGTACAGTGCAGGTAACTCCATGATCATTCAGTCAGCCTCACCTCAGTCCCTGGAAAAATCATGGAGCAGGTCCTCAAAGAATCAATCCTGAAGCACTTACATGAGAGGAAAGTGATCAGGAACAGTCAGCATGGATTCACCAAGGGAAGGTCATGCCTGACTAATCTAATCGCCTTTTATGATGAGATTACTGGTTCTGTGGATGAAGGGAAAGCAGTGGATGTATTGTTTCTTGACTTTAGCAAAGCTTTTGACACGGTCTCCCACAGTATTCTTGTCAGCAAGTTAAGGAAGTATGGGATGGATGAATGCACTATAAGGTGGGTAGAAAGCTGGCTAGATTGTCGGGCTCAACGGGTAGTGATCAATGGCTCCATGTCTAGTTGGCAGCCGGTGTCAAGTGGAGTGCCCCAGGGGTCGGTCCTGGGGCCGGTTTTGTTCAATATCTTCATAAATGATCTGGAGGATGCTGTGGATTGCACTCTCAGCAAATTTGCGGATGATACTAAACTGGGAGGAGTGGTAGATACGCTGGAGGGGAGGGATAGGATACAGAAGGACCTAGACAAATTGGAGGATTGGGCCAAAAGAAATCTGATGAGGTTCAATAAGGATAAGTGCAGGGTCCTGCACTTAGGACGGAAGAATCCAATGCACCGCTACAGACTAGGGACCGAATGGCTAGGCAGCAGTTCTGCGGAAAAGGACCTAGGGGTGACAGTGGACGAGAAGCTGGATATGAGTCAGCAGTGTGCCCTTGTTGCCAAGAAGGCCAATGGCATTTTGGGATGTATAAGTAGGGGCATAGCGAGCAGATCGAGGGACGTGATCGTTCCCCTCTATTCGACACTGGTGAGGCCTCATCTGGAGTACTGTGTCCAGTTTTGGGCCCCACACTACAAGAAGGATGTGGATAAATTGGAGAGAGTCCAGCGAAGGGCAACAAAAATGATTAGGGGTCTAGAGCACATGACTTATGAGGAGAGGCTGAGGGAGCTGGGATTGTTTAGTCTGCAGAAGAGAAGAATGAGGGGGGATTTGATAGCTGCTTTCAACTACCTGAAAGGGGGTTCCAAAGAGGATGGCTCTAGACTGTTCTCAATGGTAGCAGATGACAGAACGAGGAGTAATGGTCTCAAGTTGCAATGGGGGAGGTTTAGATTGGATATTAGGAAAAACTTTTTCACTAAGAGGGTGGTGAAACACTGGAATGCGTTACCTAGGGAGGTGGTAGAATCTCCTTCCTTAGAGGTTTTTAAGGTCAGGCTTGACAAAGCCCTGGCTGGGATGATTTAACTGGGAATTGGTCCTGCTTCGAGCAGGGGGTTGGACTAGATGACCTTCTGGGGTCCCTTCCAACCCTGATATTCTATGATTCTATGATTTCAATATCTACCTGGGGGCTTCGGCCAGCCCCCTCTTTTTCCATTGGTCCCCAGCATTGCTGGGACCTTACCATCCCCCCACCGCAAATGAGGGTTAAGGTGGGCTATAAAGGAACGGGGCCGGTAGGCTCCGTGCTGCACTAGTCACAGGCACTCTGAACCACCCCTCCCACCCCTGTTCCACTCCTTTAACAGGCCATTTATCTGGTCACTGTGTCCCTTCCCTACAGAGTGCCTGTGCTGGACATCCGCCCCACACTTACAGAATGAGTTGTGACATCATAGACTAAAACTCTTCCTTACTCACCTACTCTTCCCGAAGGTGTGGGGAAGGTGACCCCTCACCCACTCCATCTTGGCCAATCTGGCGGTGAAGGAAAAATTCCTTCTCAGCCCCCAAAGAAAGGAGCAACTAGCGAAATGCCCACAGCAGGTCCTGACCAAACCTGGTATTTTGCCACTTCTGAGGCTGGGTGCTGCTCTGCCTGGCCCGGGGAAAAGGGGCTTCTCCTACCAGGCTTGCCCTTTATCAACTCCCCTGCCCTTCTGGTCCCTGGGGTATGAGTCAGCATTGCAATGCTGACCCACTTTTCTTTTGTAGCAGCCTTTGTGCCTTTCTGGCCTCCCCACCCTTAAAGTGATATACCCCTTTCCCCAGCAAGCCAGAAAATGCTCCTTCCTCTCCACCACACCTGCTTGTGGTGCCGTAATTGTCAAGATATGAATCATGTGTGTTATTTTTAAAGTTAACTGAGAAAAACCACATAAATCCATTTTGTGTGCACCTAACTTATGGATGAAAATGCTGAATGTTCATAAACAGCCTGGGAATTTATACAAGAACACATTACCAGACCTTCAAAGTTAGAGATTCACATTCTCAAATGTTTAACTTATGCATGCACATATTAGACAGGTACCTAATAATTGGGAATTTGTGAGCTCTTGAGTTAGGTATGAATATCTATATTTGCAAACTTGTTCCCATATTTTCAAAGCAATTTTATCTTTATTATTGAAGCAATTCAGATGATTAAACCTTCCCCCACCCATTTTTTAAATTTAATGTACTTTTTTCACCATGTAATGTACACTCTTTGTTTTCTTTTTTCACTTCACTCAGCTTGAATAGTGAAAATAGACTTGTCATTAGTCTAATCTCTTTTCAAGAGTTCACTTTTATTAATGGCCAGTTTTAATCAATAGTTTTTCCATGCTACCACAGTGCTAATCCATTTGGGTTTCCAGCACTGTAGGGAAAATAGTTAATTTTATGCAATGTTTTAAAGTTTTTAACATGTCTATTAATATAATTTATTTTTTCAATACATAAAAGAATCAGGTTTCAGAGTAACAGCCGTGTTAGTCTGTATTCGTAAAAAGAAAAGGAGTACTTGTGGCACCTTAGAGACTAACCAGTTTATTTGAGCATGAGCTTTCGTGAGCTACAGCTCACTTCATCGGATGCATAGCATATCGTGGAAACTGCAGAAGACATTATATACACACAGAGACCATGAAACAAAACTTCCTCCCACCTCACTCCCCCGCTGGCAACAGCTTATCTAAAGTGATCCTCAAGTAGAGCCATTTCCAGCACAAATCCAGGTTTTCTCACCCTTTCTCCCCCCCCCCCCCCCCCCACACACACACATACAAATTCACTCTCCTGCTGGCAACAGCCCATCCCCCTTTGAAACCCCTCTTTATAATGCGCATGATAATCAAGGTGGGTCACCTCCAGCACTAATCCAGGTTTTCTCACCCCCCCCACACACACACACCCCTTTTCCAAAAACCACACACACAAACTCATTCTCCTGCTGGCAACAGCTCATCTTACAATGTGCACAGCAATAATCCAAGTTTAACCAGAGCGTCTTGGGGGGGGTTTTGCAGGAAAAAAAAAAAAAAAAAAAAAAAAAACAAGGGGAGACAGGCTACCTTGCATAATGACTTAGCCACTCCCAGTCTCTATTCAAGCCCAAATTAATAGTATCCAATTTGCAAATGAATTCCAATTCAGCAGTTTCTCGCTGGAGTCTGGATTTGAAGTTTTTTTGCTTTAAGATAGCGACCCTCATGTCTGTGATTGCGTGACCAGAGAGATTGAAGTGTTCTCCGACTGGTTTATGAATGTTATAATTCTTGACATCTGATTTGTGTCCATTTATTCTTTTACGTAGAGACTGTCCAGTTTGACCAATGTACATGGCAGAGGGGCATTGCTGGCACATGATGGCATATATCACATTGGTGGATGTGCAGGTGAACGAGCCTCTGATAGTGTGGCTGATGTTGTTAGGCCCTGTGATGGTGTCCCCTGAATAGATATGTGGGCACAGTTGGCAACGGGCTTTGTTGCAAGGATAGGTTCCTGGGCTAGTGGTTCTGTTGTGTGGTATGTGGTTGTTGGTGAGTATTCGCTTCAGGTTGGGGGGCTGTCTGTAGGCAAGGACTGGCCTTTCTCCCAAGATTTGTGAGAGTGTTGGGTCATCCTTCAGGATAGGTTGTAGATCCTTAATAATGCGTTGGAGGGGTTTTAGTTGGGGGCTGAAGGTGACGGCTAGTGGCGTTCTGTTATTTTCTTTGTTAGGCCTGTCCTGTAGTAGGTGACTTCTGGGAACTCTTCTGGCTCTATCAATCTGTTTCTTCACTTCCGCAGGTGGGTATTGTAGTTGTAAGAATGCTTGATAGAGATCTTGTAGGTGTTTGTCTCTGTCTGAGGGGTTGGAGCAAATGCGGTTGTATCGCAGAGCTTGGCTGTAGACGATGGATCGTGTGGTGTGGTCAGGGTGAAAGCTGGAGGCATGTAGGTAGGAATAGCGGTCAGTAGGTTTCCGGTATAGGGTGGTGTTGATGTGACCATCGTTTATTAGCACTGTAGTGTCCAGGAAGTGGATCTCTTGTGTGGACTGGACCAGGCTGAGGTTGATGGTGGGATGGAAATTGTTGGCCAGTCCTTGCCTACAGACAGCCCCCCAACCTGAAGCGAATACTCACCAACAACCACATACCACACAACAGAACCACTAGCCCAGGAACCTATCCTTGCAACAAAGCCCGTTGCCAACTGTGCCCACATATCTATTCAGGGGACACCATCACAGGGCCTAACAACATCAGCCACACTATCAGAGGCTCGTTCACCTGCACATCCACCAATGTGATATATGCCATCATGTGCCAGCAATGCCCCTCTGCCATGTACATTGGTCAAACTGGACAGTCTCTACGTAAAAGAATAAATGGACACAAATCAGATGTCAAGAATTATAACATTCATAAACCAGTCGGAGAACACTTCAATCTCTCTGGTCACGCAATCACAGACATGAGGGTCGCTATCTTAAAGCAAAAAAACTTCAAATCCAGACTCCAGCGAGAAACTGCTGAATTGGAATTCATTTGCAAATTGGATACTATTAATTTGGGCTTGAATAGAGACTGGGAGTGGCTAAGTCATTATGCAAGGTAGCCTGTCTCCCCTTGGTTTTTTTTTTTTTTTTTTTTTTTCCTGCAAAACCCCCCCCAAGACGCTCTGGTTAAACTTGGATTATTGCTGTGCACATTGTAAGATGAACTGTTGCCAGCAGGAGAATGAGTTTGTGTGTGTGGTTTTTGGAAAAGGGGTGTGTGTGGGGGGGGGGGTGAGAAAACCTGGATTAGTGCTGGAGGTGACCCACCTTGATTATCATGCGCATTATAAAGAGGGGTTTCAAAGGGGGATGGGCTGTTGCCAGCAGGAGAGTGAATTTGTATGTGTGTGTGTGGGGGGGGGGGGGGCGGGGGAGAAAGGGTGAGAAAACCTGGATTTGTGCTGGAAATTGCTCTACTTGAGGATCACTTTAGATAAGCTGTTGCCAGCGGGGGAGTGAGGTGGGAGGAAGTTTTGTTTCATGGTCTCTGTGTGTATATAATGTCTTCTGCAGTTTCCACGATATGCTATGCATCCGATGAAGTGAGTTGTAGCTCACGAAAGCTCATGCTCAAATAAACTGGTTAGTCTCTAAGGTGCCACAAGTACTCCTTTTCTTTTTATAAAAGAATCAGTTACCAAAGTCTCTGGACCCAGTTCGGATCAGATTCTGACACTGCTACCATTAGCATTTTATTCTGTAAATAGCCCCACACAAACAAAGGGGCCCAAACTGTGAAGTAATGTACTACTCAGTGTAAGGGCTTCAGAATCTGGTCCCAAATTACTACACTATAAGGTGCAATCATACAAACAGTATCAAGCTCAGTCCCATTGAAATCAGCAGGACTAATCAATGTGTAAGATCTAATATGTTGGGTAAGAGGATGAGTGTGGAATTCTATTCTGTCCCATTCATGTTCTTACACCAGACCCCATACTATGACAGCTCAGTAATTGGGTGATTACATTTTATAATTTCTTTTTGGTCATAAATTAGTTGGGGACAGTTGATGAACCCCTTACACACACTGGTAAGAAATTACTCATCTGAAGCCACTGGGCTACTTGAATGAATAATTCCTCACCAATGTAAATAAAGGATTGAAAATCTGGTCCTAAATTCCTAAATCTCTTAATCTAAATTATGAGACTATTTTCCCTATAATCACCCATAAAAGACTGCAGGTAGAATTGCTGTCTTTGTCATTTATGTGGACGTGATCAGAGAATTTAATTCTGCTGGGAAATACTACCATAAAATCTCTAAGATAATTAAAGCAAGAGTGAAAGTCCAAGATGAAATGGTTGGAATTTTTAAAGTTCAAGCCACTTTCCTGCATCTTTAGGGTATTTAATTTTCTGCCATTCTAATACATGCATACAAAATGGCAGATGAACTGAAAACTCTCTTTCTCCAATTCTTCTTTCGGTCATCTGCTGAGAGTCAGAATAAAGTAAGTAGATTGACTAGAGATGTTGCTGATAGCTTTCAGTGTGTAGGCCCTGGTCTACGCTACGAGTTTAGGTCGAATTTAGCAGCGTTAGATCGATTTAACCCTGCACCCGTCCACACGATGAAGCCATTTTTGTCCACTTAAAGGGCTCTTAAAATCAATTTCTGTTCTCCTCCCCGATGAGGGGATTAGCACTGAAATAGACATCGCCGGGTCGAATTTGGGCTAGTGTGGATGCAATTCGATGGTATTGGCCTCTGGGAGCTATCCCAGAGTGCTCCACTGTGACCGCTCTGGACAGCACTTTCAACTCAGATGCACTAGCCAGGTACACAGGAAAAGCACCGGGAACTTTTGAATTTCATTTCCTGTTTGGCCAGCGTGGCAAACTCATCAGCAGAGGTGACCATGCAGTCCCAGAATCGCAAAAGAGCTCCAGCATGGACCAAACGGGAGGTACTGGATCTGATCGCTGTATGGGGAGACAAATCCGTGCTATCAGAACTCCATTCCAAAAGAAGAAATGCCAAAATATTTGAAAAAATCTCCAAGGGCATGATGGACAGAGGCCATAACAGGGACCCGCAGCAGTGCTGCGTGAAAATTAAGGAGCTCAGGCAAGCCTACCAAAAAACCAAAGAGGCAAACGGCCACTCCGGGTCAGAGCCCCAGACATGCCGCTTCTATGATGAGCTGCATGCAATTCTAGGGGGGCCCCTACCACTACCCCACCCCTGTCCATGGACACCTGCAAGGGGGGAGTCTCATGCAACAGGGATGAGGATTTTGGGGACGAGGAAGATGATGATGCGGAGGAGGAGGAGGATAGTGCACACGAGAGGACCTGCAAAGTGGATTCATGAGAGCAGAGTTGCAGTGGAAGAGGTGGAGACAATGGTTAGCACGGGGCACATTTCTCGACAAAGAACACACGTACCCGGGAGCCCATGACAGACAACACGGAGAAATTCGCTACTGAGACAATAGCAGCAGAGCAGAGTTGCAGCGGACACGGTGGTTGACGATGGTTAACAGTCCTACTGCACCGTCTGCTGAAAGCAGTATGGCATCCACATGGGAAAAAAGCGCAAAACGATTGTCTGCCGTTGCTTTCACGGAGGGAGGGGCAACTGATGACATGTACCCAAAACCCCCCATGACAATGTTTTTGCCTTATCAGGCATTGGGAACTTCACCCAGAATTCCAATGGGCGGCGAAGACTGTGGGATAGCTACCCATAGTGCACCACTCCATAAGTCAATGCTAGCCACGGTAGTGAGGACGCACTCCACTAATTTAATGCGCTTAGTGTGGACATACGCAATTGACTGTATAAAAACAATTTCTAAAAATCGACTTCTATTATATTGACCTAATTTCATAGTATAGACATACCTTAGTTTATTCCCTGATGCCAGGGAGGGAAGGCTTGCTAAATAACGATCAACAGACTAGATGAGCCTGTCTAAATCTGTTTCTACAAAGTTAAAGAACAAAGTTTGAAAATGAACTCTTCTCTTTTTTTTGTTTTTAAAGGCAAGTTATTTGAATAAAATGTTTAGTCAGCTATGGCATAATAAAGTTTAGAAGAGATATGTGCAGACTCTACAATTTAAGCAAAGTGGAAACTGATTCAATGCTCCTCCTTTGTAGACAATTTCTAAGAACGCAGCACAAGCTCAAAGGAAAAGAAAGTGAAGAGACACGTTAACATTTCACTTCAGTTACAAAAAGAACTGGATCCAGGGAAGAAAATTTGAATCACAAACAAAACATGCAAAATGACCTCACACAAACCACCACTACAACTGGCACCTTCATTCACAATCATACTGGAGAAGTCAAATATCAAACATGTATAGATAGAAAATTGAAGTAGTCTCTCATTCCCAGAGGTGATTCTACTTGCTTAAGCTATAAGTCCATAAGCAGGGTAGAGTGAGATGCTTGCATTATCACTGTCCATGTTATACCCGTTTCAGGCCTTCCATTTTTATAGTATTACATTCATTTGAGAGAGAGAGAGAGAGAAAATAAAATCCACTAGTGCATAGGGCAGAAAGGAAATTATTATCCCATTGTTTTAAAAGTCAGTTTACTTTACATAGCCGATAACATTATTCCAATTGAAACTACAAACCACAACTTTCTCTTTTGTTAAATATTTTTAACTGTCAAATGTTTTCTATGTTCTCTCATTTACTTCAGTGTTATTGATATTGAAGCAAAGTGAAACATTTTGCAGGTAAAACAAAGGTACTTAAATTGGCCATTTAACCTGTTGTATTTTTTGCTAAGCCTTTGCTAACTTGGCAGTAAACTGAGCATTAAACTGTAGAAAGACAGGGAACATACCCACAGGGCTAGTCACACAAGTGAAGTCTATTCACATAAGGATGAAATTCATCAACATGCACAAATCCAGCATCAGGCCTATGCATCAGTATAGGATTTAGAGGCACAGACATTCTGCTGGCCATCTGCCCAGGGATGAATTTCACCTAGTATTAAGAGTTTGCAGGGTTAAGGCTCATAATTTGTATTTATATATTCTGAAGAGTCACATCCTAAAATACTAAGTTCAAGATACATTCACACATCATTGTTTAAAATACATTCAAGTTTCCATATAATTCTCTTGAATGCAATTGTGATTGAAAGAGTATCACACTAACCTCTGAAGTAACTACTGTACGTACATCATATATTCAAGTAAGTCCCACCAAAGGTGTGGAGTCAGACTCAATGTAATCATTATAGCCTACACAATGTTAATCTCTATCCTATTTCTCAAAATTGCTAGTGAATTAGCCAGCACTCTAGTAGGTACATTACTGTAGTTACCAGCAGACTTTGACTAGTATAGTGGCATTTGTTTCAATGTCATTGGGTTTGTCATGTGCGGAATCAGGGGAGAAGTGAGAGAGAGAGAGAAAGAGAGTGTGTGTGTGTGAGTGTGTGTGTGTGTGAGTGTGTGTGTGAGAGAGAGAGAGAGCGCGCGCGCGCGCCATAGTGGTGCAACTGTATTTAGATTTATCTCCTCCTGCACTGAATGAAACATCACCGCATTGTAAATTATTCTCCATTACGTAATGAAATACTGTATCTATAGAACAATTTAATGTATCCTATATGTTTTCTGGAGATCTAAATAGTATATATTAAGTATACTTTATTACAATATGCTACTGACAAGAAAGGGACCTCAGCCAAATTCCAGGAACTAAACAACCCCAAGCTCTGGAATCATTAAGACCTCTACCTGAGCTTTGTTATCTCTAGCTATTCTGATGCAAATTTTCAGAAGCATCCACTAAATGCTGGGTATCGAACTTGCAATGACTAAGGCCTGATTTTCAGAATTGTTGGGCATCCATGAATCCCACTGACTTGAACACTGACATCGTTGTGTCAAACTGGGCACACAAAAATTGAGGTAGCCAGAATTAGTGGGCACTTCTGAAAGTTTTGACTAACGGCATTCAAACAAATTGTAATGAAAATAATAAAAACAGAAAACAATAGCAACAAAAGATAATGGGGCGGGGTGGAGGATGGGGGAAGGACAGAAGCACAAAATCGGTATAGAAAGAAAGTGTTAGGGGAAAAGGAGTGGGAAAAGATCAGGCCATGATTATTGGAGATACCTGCGGCTTAAGGGCTGAATCTCGTACTTTTGCACGGTGTGAAATCATTTCTCAATATTATAGTTCTACTCTGCATAAAGCAGTACTTACAAAAAGGATCTCCTCATTTCTTCATGTATTGTTAGATCTTAGCAAGATTTTTTTCAAATCTTACTTTTAGCCTGCAGAGAACATATTGGAGAAAACCTGGCATCTCCATGAATTCAGGAAGATCTTCTACACCCCACCCTGGCCTTTTTTCCTCCCCTCCCCCTTCCTCGATAGCTCTAAGAAACCATTTAGAGGCCCCATGTAACTATTTCCCTACCCTGGCTACAAAAATTAATAAACTTTAATAGCATGCTACGAGGGAACACCTTTACTTATCCTTGCCAATAGTCCCTTTTTCAACAGAAATTCTAATGATGTCCACAGCACTATGTGGACACAGTGGGTGACACATTTGCTTATAATCATTGCCATATATGTATTTTATCCATCTCAGCATTTACACAGTAAAGTGCCTTAATGTGCCAGAATATGGCAAGCAATATATAAAACACATTCTTTTCTATATTGTATTCCACTAGTTGGCATTCTCTCTCTCAGCTTAACTGGCACCAGTACAAATATTCACAGCTGTACAAAAAACATTGCTGAGAGCTCAGTGACTGTCACAGTTTCTTGCATATTATCAGTGCACCACACTGTGACATTCAATACCTTGGGGGAGCATCCTGTAACCCCCATATTCCTCATTTTTATATAATCATGATCTTACAGATAAAGCATGCCTTGTCAGGTATCAAGGGAAAGGTTATGATCTGCTGAAAGTCATTTCTCTATCCATTTATGTATTTCATTAATGCATATGAAGTTATGAGAATTGTGTGGTATGGCTGTCACTAAAACATACTGTAAGTTGGGGATTCAGCCAGATATTAGGTCCCCAGAGGCAACAACAAGGAAAGTAACCACCCAGGCGGGGTGTCAAACAATCCATCAACAGCCATTGTCCAGCAAGGGAGCTACAATTCAATGACTCACCTGCATGAGGCCACACCAGGGGAATTGCTCAACCTTGCCTGGAGACTCAGGGTATGTCTACACTGGCAGACTTACAGTGCCGCTCAGAGAGCACTGAAGGGAAACCGCTGTTGTGTTCTCACACTGTCAGCTACCTGAGCAATAGCATGTTCACACTTGTGACACTTGCAGCAGTATTCGGAGCAGTGCACTCTGGGCAGCTATCCCACAGAGCATCTCTTCCTCTTCTACCACTAAGACTTGTGGGAAGGCGGAGGGGGGTCGCAGGGCAACCTGGGTCCTGTCCCAATGCCCTGCGATGCATTGCGTCGCATCCCAGCAATCCCCGTGCTTCTGTCTGCATTTGGTGCCATCTTTCAGCGGTTTGTGTACTGTGTGCTCTGCCTCTTCGGTCTGCAGGAATGGATCCCGCACTGTTGACCAATATGCTGCTCACTCTCACTAACCCGACACAAGTGGCAGTGGAGTTATTCCTTAAACTACAAAGGCAAGAGCAGTTGGACACTGATCTGACCGCATGTAGTAGCTACGACATGAGATTGTTGTGGCATTCATGGAGGTGCTGACCACAGTGTAATGCTGCTTTTGGGCTCGCAAAACAAGCACTGAGTGGTAGGATCACATCATCATACACGTCTGGGATGACGAGCAGTGGCTGCAGATCTTTCGGATGAGGAAAGCCACATTCATGGCACTGTGTGATGAGTTTGCCCCAGCCCTGCAGTGCAAGGACATGAGGATGAGAGCTGCCCTGCTCTGCCGTTGGAGAAGCATGTGGCGATTGCACTGTGGAAGCTGGCTACTCCAGACTGCTACTGATCGATCGCTAACCACTTCGGAGTGGGAAAGACGACACATTGTACATGTGTTGCCGGAAGCGTGCAGGGCCATTATTCGCATCTTGCTCCGAAAGACCATGACTCTGGGCAACGTGCGTTACATTGTGGATGGCTTTGCACAAATGGGCTTCCCTAACTGCGGAGGCGCGATAGATGGCAAGCATATTCCAATTCCGGCACCAGACCACCTAGCCGAGTACATTAATCCGAAGAAGTATTTCTCTATGGTTCTCCAGGCACTTGTGGATCGCTGTGGGCATTTCATGGACATTAACACAGGCCGGTCTGGAAAGGTGCATGACACACATATCTTTTGGAACGCTGGCCTGTTCAGGAAGCTGCAAGCAGGGATTTTCTTCCTAGGTCAGAAGATCACCATAGGGGAAGTCAAAATGCCCATTGTGATCCTGGGAGACCCTGCCTACCCCTGAATGCCATGGGTTACGAAGCCATACATGGGGAACCTTGATACCAGCAAGGAGCAGTTCAACAACAGGCTGAGCAAGTGTATGTATGATTTGTGTATGTCCAAGTATCATCTGCAACCTTGTCCTCTGGAGTACAGTGCAGCGGGGACTGTACTTCAGCAGGGCTAAACTGCAGAGGTACAGGTGTTGAGTGCAGTGGTACTGGGAGTCCACAGAGCTGGACTGTGCTGGGGCAGGAGTGGAATGCAGCGAGTACAGCCTGGACTCAAGAGGTTGATAAGAGAGTGTGTTGGCGGTGGGAGGCGCATGGAAAAGAGTTTTGCGACAGTGGCTGCAGGGGAGGGTGGGCGTGGAGCTGCTCAGTTTGCAGTGCTAGTAGCGCCTGGAGCGTGTCCGCTTGGTGCTCCATAACCTTTAAAAGCCGCTCTGTGGCTTTGTTCTGGCATGCCGCATTCTCCTTTCGGTCCCTCTTCTTGCTGTCCTTCCACTCCTTCAATTCTTGTTTTTCAGCCGCAGAGTGCATCATGACATCACACAGAAAGTCCTCTTTAGGTCTTTGTGGCTGCTTTCTAATTCTGCCCAGCCATTCAGTCAAGTGATAACAAAGAGGGAGGCTGGGCTCCCAAGGTCATATCTGTGAAGTCAAAATGCAACATTTTACAGAAGCAGTATTGTTTGCAACACACCGACCACTGATTCAGTGATTTAAAACACAGCCACTATTCACATACCTGGTCCCTAACTGGCTGACCCCAGGCAAGCTCACGTGAGCCACAAGATCCCCAAAATGGTGAGTAACCACAGGGGCAGGGGAAATCAGTGCTCCAGGACCATACTGTACACTGGGCACGGGGCTCTTGGGGAGAGCCAGCACTGTAGGGGGGCCTTATAATCATTACTGTCCCCACGTTTTCCACAGGCTGTGTTCATTATGGAAGATATCTTGCTGCTGAGGGTGAGCAGGGAATCAAGGGAGGGTCTTCTCCAAGACTGCGGCTTCTGCCCTGGTCCTTATGCAGCTCGCTTGTGTGCAGCAGTGGTTCCCCCCCTGCCCCTACCTCCCAGTGACAGCAGAGTGGCACAGGAAAGTTACCGTTAACGGGGAAAGAAGCATCCACAGGGGCCTTCATAGTGGAGGTGGGGTCACCGCCGAGTATCGTGTCCAGCTCTTTGTAGAACCAACAGCTCATGGGCGCAGCCCTGGAGCAGTGGTTTGCCTCCTGTGCCTTGTGGTAGGCGTTTTGCAGCTCCTTCACTTTGACCCTGCACTGCAGTATGTCCCGGTCATGGCCCCTTTCTGTCATGCATCATGAAATCTGTCCACTGGTATCATAATTCCTACAGTTGGAGCACAGCTAGGACTGGACAGCCTCCTCTCCCCACCTCCAAGGGGGATCGCCTGGTGCGTGGAGCAGGAATGGCCACCTGGAAAGATGCACTGAGACCACTGCACACATCACCGAGCAAACAAGAAGGGGACTTTCAAAATTCCAAAGGAATGTACAGGGTGGGGATGATGGTTGGTCACCTGAGGGCAGGGCAGTAGAGTTCATACCAATGACAGGAGAGGCGAGAACGGGCATTGTGGGACACCTCCCGGAGCCCAATCACAGCGCTGTAATCTACCAGGGTGTTGACACTGGCACTGCAGTGCTGTAGCCCCGGCGCAGAAAGCTGTATGCCTCTTGTCGGGGTGGGATTTTTTACAGCACTGCAACTGCACAGTTTCTGCACACTAAGTGGCTTGGCCACAGAAAGTGTGTACACCTCGGGAGTTACACCGCAGAAAGCTGCTTTACTAGGCAGAAACTTGCCAGTGTACACAATGCGTCAGTAATGCCCACCAGACATGCCTGGACTTGTGTGTTCCCTAACCACATGGGACTAAGGGTATAAAACTGAACACTGGGGGCCCAGGCTTGGTCTTTCTCCTTCCCTCACCTATGCTGCAAGCAACAAAGACCCTCAGAAAAAGACAAGACTCCAACAGAGGAGATCGGCCCAGGTTTAAGGGACAAAACTGTATATTAAGGACTGCAATATCCAGTGGGGTGAGAAAAAATGCTTAATCTAGATGTTGCCCAGTCTAACAGGGTTGAGAGTTTAAACTGCATGCTTATATTTTATTTTATTTTGGTAACTAACTCTGACTTTTTGCCTATCACTTAAAATCTACCTTTTGTAGTCAATAAATTTGTTTAACTGTTTATCTTTTCCAATGAGTTTGTCTGAAGTGTGTGGTAAATCTGCTCAGGTTTTGCAAAGGCTGGTACATAACTACTTTCCATTGATGAAGTGGTGAACCAATTAATAAATTTGCACTGCTCATCTTGAGCAGTGCAAGACAGTATATTTCGGAGGTACAGTGCTGGGAGCTGGGGGGATTTGGCTCTGGTGCCTTTCTCTGTGTGATTCATGAGTGGCTCTGGGAGCACTCATGCAATCTAGCTGGGTGTTGAGTCTCCCAAGCAGTTGTGCTGAGCGATAACGGCACCTGGAGGGGTTTGCTGCTGGTCACTAGCAAGGCATGTGAGAGACAGCTCAGGCTGGAGAGAGTTCAGGGGGCACAGCGGTCCCACGGTGCCAGGCTGCACCCCAGGGAACCTGTCACACACAGAATACCAGAAAATAACGTCATCTATCAATGGATTAAAAAAAATTCTTTTATTAATGTTTGTTATTGGTTCACTTCAAGAACCCTCTAGTTCTTGTAGTATGGACAGGATAAGCAGGAAAGC
Source organism: Chelonia mydas (assembly GCF_015237465.2). Classification (NCBI taxonomy): domain Eukaryota; kingdom Metazoa; phylum Chordata; order Testudines; family Cheloniidae; genus Chelonia; species Chelonia mydas. Next base: position 115,098,676 of record NC_057850.1, read on the forward strand.
CAACTTGCTTGTGCTATCCCAGTCATCACTTTACCTAACCTTTGCTTAATTCCCTATGTGGACCCAATCCAACCCTCACTGAAATTAACTGAAAGACTCCCATTAACTTCAGTGGGAGTTGAATCAATCCTGGTAAGAGAGAAGCACTATTACTCTTCTCCTCCCCAAACGGCAATTATACTCCTAATTTTTTTAAAATCTCTTCTCATACAGCATTCATCAACTCCAGCTATTGCTCTGAATCACTTTGTTGTTGTTTTTCTCTGGACCATTCCTTGTAGCATTCATGCAGGGTTCATGCACTTGGCAACATTCAGGGCACACCCGGAGTGTTGTGTAGGAGCAGCGCACACACGGCTCCTCTCAAGGGCATGAACCTTGGAATCTCGCCCAGATGACATGAACCGTGGGAAGCCTCCCAGGACTGGGCTCAAGGCCTGAGAGCAAGGAATGCGGTAGATAGAAATTGGTAAATAAGAATATTATACAAAGCCAGTGTATTCCTTTTATCTGTTGGAGTACGTAATGCGCGGGGGGAGAGAGAGAAATAAAGGAGAGGGTGGAAAATCTGACAGGCGGACCAGCCCGTCGGCAGACCAGCCTGCTTGCTTGCTTAAAGCCTTGTCCTGTCTTGTATTTGAACCGCAGCAATTCCTATTTCTGATGATCCTCTTTTAAGATGATGTGAGCAAAACTGAACACACTGTTCAAGATGAGTTTGTATCACTGATGTATATGATGGCATCATTATTATTCTCTTTCATTAATGCATCCTAACATCATGTTTCTTTTCTTTCTTTTTTTTTTTTATTTTTATTTAAACAACACTCTAGCTTGGCTCAATTCATAGCTGCAATGGGATTATCCATATGCTTAAAGTTAAGCACACGCTTAAGTCCTTTGCTGAATCAGGGCCACAGTGTTCAGCATCTTGAAGGACTGAGTCCCATATGTATTTCTAGTGTGTCTGTGACTGTAGCATTTAAGTCCAATTTAGATTTATGTATAATAATGTTTCTTTCTCATAGGATCTAGCATGTGTTTTGTTGCTGCAGTACCCACAAGCTGGGTCAGACGAAGGTGCAAGAGACTTAACATGGACATTTTTCTATTGCATTTTATCTAGATTTTAATCCACTGCCCACCACTATAGAATTTGAGTGGCATTGGGTACTGAATAGCTATTGCTGACACACAGAGTACTCTATTTCAGTGGTTCAGAACCACTGATTGACCATTACCATTCTGGTTCACTAGTAAAAAGAGGAATTCCTATAAATTGGGGTGGTTCCATAGAACACCTCTAAAAGGGAAAAGGAGGTAACTTCTTCTACTCCTGCATCTAGTATTTAAGAAATATAATTTAACTATTTTAACTTAACTAATGTTACATATAGCACTATCACAAGAGACAGATGTTACGTAAATTGGTCTTGTCCCCAGGCAAAAAGTAAATAACTGTCAGATACACAGCCATTTATTTTATTAATTAAAAAAGAAACATATCCAAAAGGCAACACTCAGATACTACAGAGATTGAAAAACCTAAGTTTAGATAGTTGAAATTTTGATACTTTGTAATTTTACTGCAGCACATAATGTGGTGCGCTCAAAGAAAAACCAAACTCTGTATGATTCCAGAATCAATTAACAGCTATATTTTAATTATTAGTTGGCTGCTAGCAGTCATGTGACCACTGTGAGCCAAAAGAAGGACTATGGGAGGGAGAGAGGGAGTGGAAAACAGCATAAATTCCCTAAAGGAAGGTTTTTTATTGCTTTTTTTTCTTCAGGTAGATACATGATGCCATAAAAATGGGGAAATATAACAATATTCCAGCACTAAAACAGAAATAATACACAGTAAAGACAAAGGGACTACTTTGATGATTCTATTACAGTCTATCAACAAACAGTTATTTAGAAGGCTTTGGTGTTCTGTAATTTTAAAAAAATATAAACGTATTTAAAAATAAACAGTTGTACTCCTTTCACAACGCAACCTAAAGCATACTTTACTTTTGATTGAACTTTATCAAATGGTGTCAGCATAGTTGCTGGGAAAAGGAAAGTTTAAACTTCATTTCAAAATAGAGCAGAAAAGAACTATTGTGGTTGTATGTGAAACTGGTTCAAGGAAGGAACACAGTTCCAAAGGAAGAAAGGCCTGGAGGTAAAATATAATTTAATAAATGGCATGGCCTACACCCTCCCTTAAGGTATTGAATGAAGCCATTTCTATTGGAAACAAGGCATGAACAACACCTCCTGGGTGTCATGAGGGTCACCTCCCTCATGATCTGGCACTTCCCCAAAAAAGCACTGCCTCAGCCATATAACAGACAGAGGGTATACTAAGCTGATAAAACAGACACCATCAAGAAACAATTGAAACAGAACTTATCTCTTCACCAATTCCCTGACGTAGGAAGATGACAGGTAAGCAATTACTTGACAAGCAGCAGCTTCCTGATAGTTGATCCAATCTCCCTAGGCTGTATTCTTGTTTCCTCTAATTCTTCTTCTTTCCTAGGTACCTCCATCTTCATCATACAGACTGAAGACCTACTCAGGTAAAAGTCCCTTTGAAGTCAATGATCTCAGTTACACCAGTTTGTTTGTGGGAGGGCGGAGGGTGAGAAAACCTGGATTTGTGCTGGAAATGGCCCAACTTGATGATCACTTTAGATAAGCTATTACCAGCAGGAGAGTGGGGTGGGAGGAGGTATTGTTTCATGGTGTCTGTGTATATAATGTCTTTTGCGATTTCCACAGTATGCATCCGATGAAGTGAGCTGTAGCTCACGAAAGCTCATGCTCAAATAAATTGGTTAGTCTCTAAGGTGCCACAAGTCCTCCTTTTCTTTTTGCGAATACAGACTAACACGGCTGTTACTCTGAAAAAAGTTACACCAGTGTGAATCTACTGACATCAGAGTAGTTACTACAGATTTACGCTGGTGCAAGAGAGCACAGAATATCACTCTCGGGGAGTTCTGTCTGATTAAACTTTGAATAAGTACTGTGGGGTTTAGCTGTTATTGGACAGAAACTCTGCCCAAGAAATATAAACAAAAACAGAGTATAGAAACAAGAAGATGCCTATTTTGACAACCAGTTCAAACAAATTGGAAGCTCTGCCCCTTATTTTAAGGTGTAAGATACGCATCTAATGTTTTAAAATGTAAAAGTAAAAAGGTTTTCTATAAATCTTTTTCATTTGTATTTCCATATGCCTTGAGCAACTCAAACAACTGGAAATTCTACTTTTATATCTTCCCAGAGCTTTTAAACCCCACAGCGTGTAAGCTAAAATCAGGCCTGCTCTACATTACAAAGTTAGTTCAAAATAAGCCCTCTTCCAGCAACCTAGTTGTGCACATTTCTACACTTAAAATTTGTCTCCCACCAATGTAAATGCTCTGTTACACTGACACAGTAACACCACCTCCCCGAGTGGCATTGAGCCATAGTTGATGTACTGAGGTCGACGCAGCATGAATGTAGACACTGCATTACTTACGTTGACTAACATCCTCCAGCTGCTGTCCCACAATGCCCAACACTGACTGCTCTGGTCACAGCTGTGAACTCCTCTTCCCAGGGTCACAGAGACAGAAAGGTCGCCCTTCCCTTTAAAGCCCCAGCGAATTACTGAAATGCCTTTTCCTGACTGTCCAGCTTGGCGAGCACACCTAGCAGTGCTCCCTTGTTGTGGCAACTGCCCAGCTGACTGTGCCTGCTACACACTCCAGACGTGCTCCAGCTTGGAACAGACAGGAGATAATGGATCTCCTGGGCCTGTAGGGAGAAAAGGCTGTGCAAGCACAGCTACGGACCAGCGGCAGAAACATGGACATCTACGAGCAGACTGCACAGGGGATGCAGGAGACGGGGTCTGACAGGGACCAGCAGCAGTGCCCCATGAAAGCAAAAAAACTGCATCAGGAATATCAGAAGGCTAGGGAGGCAACAGTCGATCCAGTGCTGAGCTGCAGACCTGCCGCTTTTAGAAAGAACTGCATGCCATGCTTGGGGAAGATCCCACCACCACCACACACCACCATTGATATCTCCTAGGAGCCTAAACCACTGACCCCTGATGTGAACAGTGAGGATGGGAGACATGCAACTGCGGGGAGGAGTCAAGCTATGCCAGGACCAGTTTGACACTCCACCGCAGTCCTGTCAGTCTCAGCAGTCAAGTGCGGGTAAGCACAACGCAGGGGAAGGAACCTTGGGTAAGTGTGTAATTGGATTTCCCATTACAATAATGTACTGATGGCACCCCCAAGTTAAGAGGACACAGCTATTGATTTTTCATTAATTTACTTTTACTAGAAGAGGCAATAGTACAACAAAGAGAGGCAGTGTTATCATCTGCTTTTCATTCCCTTGTAAAGTTAGGCAAAGGGCATGGGCGGCGTGTGAACTACCCATTTGGGAAGGCTAGCCACTGGCCCCACCCCTCCCAGAGCCCCGAGCCGCCCACCGCAGCTGGAGCAGTCCTGCCACAGCTGCCCCAGGTCCTGGCCTGCCAGCCAGCCCAGGCCACCCCACCCCAGCTGGCCAGCCCCAGAGTGTGCACCAGCCCCAGCTCCCCTGTGCTGCCAGCTGGCCAGCTCTAGCCCTAGCTTGCTTCGGGAAAGAGGAGCGGCCTAGACTGGGGCCACAGGGGAAGAGTGGGAGGAAGGAGGGAGCCTCGGGTCGGAGTGCGGGTAGGGCCAGGCTTGGCTGTTTGGCGATGCTTTGCCTCCACTAGCCTGAGATTTCCACTGCCCATAGCAATGGGGTCTATGCAGAGCAGTTCGTTTATGTACACAGGGATGTCCCTTGAATCCTCCTGAGAGATCTCGATGAAACTTTCATGGAGGTACTCTGCAATCCTCTCCTGAAGGTTTCTAGCCATGGAAGCCTTATTTCTTCCTCCGCAGTAGGACACTTTCCCACGCCAGTCAGCAATAACTTCGGCAGGCACCATTGCAGTACACAGGCTAGCAGCACACGGGTCTGAGTGGCTTCAGGACACCACCAGCAGCTGCTCTCTGAGCCTTTGTTACCTTCAGGAGTGAGATATCAGCTAAAATAACCTTCACCTGTGAAAAATGGTGCCATTATTCACTCCCATTAACCTATCCTTATAGTTTCATGCAACCAAACAATTCCCTCACCCCTGGCAGGCCATACTCACCATGGATGGTTCATTGAGTGGCACTGTGCACAAGCACCCCAAAGCATAAGTGTCAATAAGCATGTCTTGTTTAAAACTGTAGGGGAAAAAGCAAAGGGAGTTGAGTCTCAGCTTTCACTTTCTGTTGTGACGATACTGACTATGGCACTTCTGTGTGTTTTATCTGCAGCTGCTGCCATTGCGGCCTCAAAAGGTCCCCCTTCCACACCTGCGGATCACCTGAGCCAGATAAGGAGAAACAAGAGGACTTGGGATGACATATTCAGTGAGATGCTGCAATCCAGTGCTGCATCAGACCGTGAGCAGAGTGCCTAGAGGGTGAACACTGCAGACAGCCTGGAGAAAGAATGAGCAGACAGGAGAAAGGCCCAGGAGACCCAGAGGGAAAAGGAGAGGGAGATACACCAGGGCATAATGGGGCTTCTCTGGTAGCAAGCACAGGTGCTGCAGACTCTTGTGGATCTACATGTTCAACAGTCACAGGCTCGCCTCCCTTTGCAGTCCATGGAGAACAGCATTACGGCACCTCTCTTCACCCCTCTTCAACATTCCACGTGGCATCAGGGGCTGCATCCCGACCCCTACCACCCCACTCCTAGGGACATAAGGGACAACTACAGCTTCATATGCACTGACCTGTGAAAGCCGCATTCTTTCCCCTTGTTCTGTTCCATTAATTTATGAAGGTTTTATCGTATTTGCTTTTAAATTGCACAGATTTTTCTTTGCACTGGTTTTGTTATTGAATAAAATCCTATTACCTATATTTTGAAAATGATTAATCTTTATTATTTCACCACATATGCTGCAGAGTGCCTAGCACTGCTGAAAGCACCCACTTACTTGTTACTATACAGTTTGACACAACTTACAGGATAAGTGACAAACACAGTGTAATAATAAATTTACAGCAAACACCTCAAAATTAATAGGTGCATGGACAGTGTTATATTCATCAATGTACAGTACACCAAGCACCACACAATTCTTAACAGGCTCAAAACAGCAGGGTGAGGTAGAGCACAGTATAAAATGCATTACTGTGGCTCACTTTTAAACTCTTCTTTCAAAGGCTCCCTCAGCTGCATAAGCTCTTCTAACGGCCCTTGTTTCTGATCAGAAAAGAATGTCCCTGCTTGAAGCTTTCTGAACAGTCCAGTGTTCTTAAAGATACATCCGTCATGCACCTTCCCTGACCAGCCCACACTGATGTTGGTGAAGCATCTGCAGTGATCTACCAATGCTTACATAACCATAGAAAAGTAGCCCTTTCTGTTTATGTATTCGGTGGCAAGGTGCTCTGGTGCCAAAATAGGGATTTGTGTGTCATCTGTTGTTCCACAGCAATTTCGGAACCTGATTGCTGCAAATCCACATTGTCATGAATCACAGTCCTGCATAGCAGGAGACAATTAATGGCCCTGCATGCTTGCATGACAGTGGCCCCTCCAGTGGATTTCCCAACTCCAAAAGGATTTCCCGTTGACTAGTAGCAAACTGGCATTCCAAATTTCCACAGTGCTATCGCCACTTGCTTCTTTACTCTCAGTGCTGTTCTTATTTTGGTGTCCCTTTGCTAGAGGGCTGGGGTGAACTTGGCACACAGATCCAAGAATGTGAATCCAAAAGTTCTGCAGCCACTGCGCATTGTCCCAAGACTGCATGATGATGCGATCCCACCAGTCAGCGCTTGTTTCCTCAGGCCCAGAAGCAGCTCTCCACCATCTGCAGTTGCTCCATGAACACCACCAACAACCTTGAACTGGTTCTCGCTATGATTCACAGCAATCCGTCCTCCAAGGAAACATCATGTCTCCCACCAATTTGGTTCTACTTAAGGCTCTGAAAATACCAGAGGATCATGCATTTTGTGCTTGCAAGACTTATGATAATAGTGCAGAACTGTGCAGATTCCATGTATCTGTCAGAGGATGGGTTGCATAGTTTCTTGGGATTTTTAAAAAGGCACAAAAATAATGGGATATAGATGACAACAGAGGATGGAGACAGCTGCACACTGGGAAGTTGACCTCTTGCTCCAAGTCACACATGCACAACTCGTTTCTGTCCCACCATGCATTGCCAAAACTACCCAAAAAAACTGCTGGACAGTGGCAGGTTGCTCACTGGGATACCTGCCCATGGTGCACCACACTGTGCAATGACGCAAGTATTCCTAGTGAGTATGCACAGAACCAATACAAGGAACCAAGTATGCATGCCCACAAATGAAATACTAACTGTGGAGGCTTTATGTTGATGTCACTTGTATCGACAAAGTTTGTAGTACAGATGCCCCCTGACTTATACAATCGTTCCGTTCCGGAAAGCCTTGCGTAACTCAAATTTTGCATAAGTCGGAAACGTATACCCGTACGTTACGCAAAAATTTCCACAACTCGAAAATCCTATTTCTGGCTTATGAAACTTTTTCTGTAAGTGCAAATTTGCATAAATCGGGTCTTGCGTAACCCGGGGAGCGTCTGTATAGACATGACCTAATTCTTGATTTTTGGAAGCCAATTAACCATGTAATATTTCCAAATCTTCCTACATTGCTTCAGTTAAGGGCCTTGTCCTCACAGATACAAAGAAATTAATCATATCATGCAAATGTCTGGACCAGATAGAATCTCATGGCTTTCATCTCTTTACACAAAATGAGGAATTTCCTCCCGCCTCTTGTGGGCACCCTCTTTCTGGTTGAGTGTGAGTCTGCTTTCCTTGCTGTTCTTACAATGGCGTAGCACCTGCCTCTCATGAGTGCCCTCTGGCCGATGGTAGTTCGGCAGGTCTTCAGTGACTCAGCCCTCCGGCCAAGTCACACATACCGTCCCCTTCTTCCAGGGTATACAGTCACCTAGTATGGGGTCCGTAGCACAAAGGCTTCCTCCCAAGAGGCACAACAGGGGCCTATCTTGGTACCCTCGGTTGGTGTCCTTTCGGCAGCCCTTGCCTGGGCTCAGTCTTCAACCAGACCATCAGGGCCCATCATGGTACCCTTGCCCGGTCTGGCTAGATTCTGTACTCAGCCAGCCTGCAGTGAGCTGTCCCCAGTCCTGCTGCTCTTCCAGCCAGCCAGCCAGGCACTCGGTTCTCCCTCTTCAAGCTCCAGGAAGCAACTGACTGCTCTGCCTCTGCTGCTTCCTTTTCTATGGCCCTTCTGGCCCCTGATTGGCCACCTGGAGGACTTCTCCTCTGCTCATTTCTGGGGCAGGGTGAGGCAAGGCCACAAAGCCTCCAGCAGTGGACCTCCGGACCTAATCCACCCGTCAGACTCCCCTAGAATTACCCTGGCCTGGGGGGCAGGATGTGCAATATGCAGTTCTGAATCTGTGACATGCTGACTCTGTAACATGCATCTCATAGTCCTACTAGAAATAAAATATTTTTAATGTTGGAATGGGTGCATTCTAAGCTTTCATTGAAACATACAGCATTTACTTCTAACACCTGTAAATTTCCAAGACATTAGATCTTAAAATCAATGTTTAGACATTGAAAATATATTCAAGATAATTTTTAGAGGTTTCTACAGGGTATGTTATAATTTCTTCCTTTTTTCCATATAAAACTGAACTCACAGTAACTAACAGTCTGATTTACAAGTGGAGGGAAATGAAAAATAGTACCAATAAAAAAGTATAAAACATTCTAAACTATTCCTAAATTTTTTTTTTTACCTGTAAAATATATTTTGTATGTTGTATATAGAATACATGACAGTAGAGGTGTGGTATAAAGGTTTTATCAGCAAAAGCTTGGGATGGCCACCTAGTACTCACAGATAGTGAAGGTTCTTTTACTTATGTAGACTATCCCAAAAAAAAGCACCAATTAAACTTTTCTATCACACTATATTTACCATCTATATATTCTGCTCACTTATATTCTAAATGTTTTCTTTATATATTCAAAAATGTGCAGACATACGCATTGTTCTTCACAATTGAAATTTAATATTGTACAACTAGAACTGTGAAGTTCTGGGATTTGAGCTCACAGGAGTTCATGTGGCCTAAACCCCCATGAATTTCACTTTGATTTTTTAATTTTTTTTTTCATTAACAACCTCTCCAAAAAACACAAAGCAAAACTAAGCTGAAACTGCCAAGTTTTGCCTGGCTTCAATTCAAAATGACACTGTTTTATGCGGTCTCTGTCCAAAAACAAACTGACTCAGTCTAGCATTTCAGATCTCTGTGAAGCTAGCCCCTTTGTCAGGTTTGCAGCAAAGCCCAATACCGGGTGAGATTAGTCTGGTTGGAGGTTTCACTACAAAAGCTTCATGTTGCTCAAGTACGCAACTTACTAATGCCCTAGTGAACCAGTTGGAGCCTCACTCAAAGCCCATGTCAATGAGAGCCCTCAGTCAGAGCTGCCACTCTCCAGCCGCCCAGCTCTGAAGGCAACAGCACAGAAGTAAGGGTGGCATGGTATGGGATTGCACCTTTACTTCTGCACAGCTGCTGGTGGGACACCGCTTTCAGAGCTGGGTGCCCAGCCAACAGCCACAGCTCTCCAGCCACCCAGCTCTGAAGGCAGTGCAGAAGTAAGGGTAGCAATACAATAACCCCTTGGAATAACATTGTGACCCCCCTGCAACTTTCTTTTGGGTCAGGACCCCCAATTTGAGAAATGCTGGTCTCCCCATGGAAATCTGTATAGTATAGGGTAAAAGTACACAAAAGACCAGATTTCACGGGCAAAAGACCAGATTTCACGGTCTGTGACATGTTTTTCACGTCCATGAATTCGGTAGGGTCCTACCCATAATGTATCCAAAGTTTTAGCGGATCATATTCTATACCTCTACCAAACAAATTAACTCATAGCAGCCACTTCACCATGTGAGCTGGCAAGGACTGTAGTAATTATTACATATTATACTACTCTTCCAAACACAGTACACACTCAGCATTAAATTTATCATGTGATGTGCTCATAATGTAGTCCATAATTCTTGATTTGCACCTATGCAACATGGGCATAAGTGGATGAAACTCCACTGAAGTCAATGGAGTGATACCTGTAACAATAACCATTTGAATCGATGATTACTGACTTATGTGATGTGACAAGTATATTAGCTTTTGTAACCTAAACCCAGGTCACCCTAGGTGTGCCATATATATGTGACATAATAGCTTGTGGACAGATATTTAAATAAAAGTACAGATATGTACCCAAGGCATATTATGTGGCCTATATTCCTCACTTCACACAGAATAGTTTATTAGTATTATTATTTACATTACAATAATAGCTAAAAGCCAAAACCTAGATCAAGGTCCCACTATACATGCACATAGTCCACGCCCCAAAGATCTTATAGTCTAAATAAACAAAAAAAATCAACAGAAGACAGCTAGAGGAAATCATTATACCCGTTTTCCCCTCAGTCTTTTGACAATATCAGTTAATTTATTTTCAAGTATTATCTTTTTAAGATCTTCAACAAAAACCAGAACTTAAAGAAAAAAGCTGGGTTCCTTCCAACTGTTTGCACAGCAAAACTGGTGTTTAACATCTGGGACTATTTAATTCTTGAGTAAATCACAGGTTTAGAACTGCTTTCTCCCAAAGCTTGGATTTGTAATATAAGCATGCACTGCACCATGTCAAAGATCAGAGGCCGCTGATTTCCATGTATGACTTCCTCAGTAAAACTCTCCAAATGCCTTGTCGGACTGGGAACAGTTGCACCTCTTCTTCCAAGAGACATTTATTTCAATTTTTGCTCACAGAAGGGTCATGGTAGCCATGATGAGGCTAATATGAGCAAGAGCCTCTTTCGTCACCATAAGTCACGACACTGACAATCTACTGTAGAACAACCAGCAGCCTTCTTCCATTTTCTCCACCACTACTGCATTGTCTTATTTTCATGACCAGAGTGGTTGATCTTCAGCTTGATGATGTAGCAAGTATCTTACTGATTTCTCATGCACCCCCCATTAACCAAGTAGGAATGCTTCTATTAGTGGCTTCCCCATCAAACTCCTCAAGGTGCTCTCAGAAGAGATGATTGCTCTGCAAAGCTCACAATCTGGAGTTCTCATTTTCAATTAACCTGGGCTGGGGCTGGTTAAGCAAGTGGAAGGAAAAAACAATTTCAAGCAGGGGTACTGTACTCTCCTTTTCATTTAGCTTCCCTCTCACATTCAATACCCACTTAACCTTCACACAACTTCAGGGTCAAGACTTGACTAACACTTGGTAAATTAAATCCATGGTACAGTATTCTCACACTTGTAGCATCCAAATTAAAAGTACCTCTAAGAATATTTAAGCTAAAACCCATCAAACAAAGGGCAAGCTAGAAACCTGTAATCTATTCATGACTCAGACACTGATTTGCTCTGTACTCTTTGCAAGCCATTTAACTCTCTATATCTCAGTTACTGCATCTGTGGAATGGGAATGGGAATAATAAATTTCATTGAGATCTGTGACTGAAAAGTACTATCTACCTTAGTGCAAGATATTGTGGGTGCGGGTTTGTGTACATTACCACAGGGAAAGCAGGGTTTATTGGGTGACTGGGTACTAACAACAGCAGAACAACACAGCTTTCTAGAGGTGCACTACATGAATAATAATATATGGACAATTAAGCCTTCTTAAGAGTGTGGATTCTATCCCTTGGTTTTGATACATGATGATTAACCAGTGCCTTACAAGGAACGCCTCACCCAGAAACAATGACAGTCTGCACATTCATTCCCCAAGGACACAGTATCACCATAAAGGAATGTGATCAATAGCTAGCAAACTAAGGGGAAAAAATATGGGGGTACTTTCATTCCCACACAGGATAGACCTGAATAAATAAATGTAGTGGAAGACAGTGGTGGTAGGAAATACCTGTTCATTATTTCCTGCAGCCCTAGGTATTAACGGCCATACTCATAACAAAGAGTAATGGGACTGTTGGCATCAGTACTGTATTTATTTAAATTCTAATCTGAGACACATGCCAAGCATCGCTGAGTAGTTTGGGTAACATGCTGCTACATTTATCTATATCCACTGTACTAAAATACACAGGATAAGATTCTGTCCTGCAAGGAAGACAGTAATTATTAAGTGGTCATTTTCTATATTCCATTATACAGTGGGGAAAAATAAAACTTCTATAAAACTTACATAAATGCGATGCACCACTTAAAGTGACCTGGAGACTGTGTTACTGTGATACTTTATCAACCTTTCCCAAAGTGTATGGTGTGTCCTGACCAGCTGCTTGTCCAGTGGAGGGATGGGGGGGAGGGGGAGGAGGAAGAGAAATGGAAGTCGTATTGCAAGCCTCCCCCATGCTGCTCTGTCAACAACATGGAGGAGTTGAAAGGTGACACTACTGATTTCATTTTCCTGAAGAAAGGCTCAGCTTTCAAAAGTTTGGAAAATGCTATTGTAAATTATATAAATTTAAGTATCCATTTGCTCAACATACTAACCACAGAGACCCCTGTATCACATTCTACAATGACGAGACACCACGATCTGGGCAACAGGCCCAATTCTGTCCTCAGTGAGAGTTTTGTCATGGTGTTCAACATGAGCAAAGACAGACCCACGGTCTTATGAAAACATGTTTGCATTAATGTGGTTGTCACATTATATTCCACATTCTTTATCAAAATATGCTTCTGGTAGGATAACTAAGGTATGCTTTATGCAAGATAACTCTTGTAAGGTATTATTGGGAAGGTTATAATTTACTGAACATGATTGTCCTATTTGTGTGCATGTATCATTTCTGTATCTGAAATTAGGGATATTGACTATGTATCGGTATTTCAACTATGCTACTTTGGGTGACGCCCACTGCTAACACTGAAGGGGGGAGGCGGAAGCTAGGAAACAAAGGACTCCCGCCTTATGCAAATCCTATTTAAGGGAGGGGAGTGAGGTAATCCAGGTCATCAATTCTCCCCTGCTACCCCACCCAAGATGACTGCTGGAAACAACTAAGACTGAACGGGGGGAAAGAACTGAACCCAGGCTAGAAGGACATCTGGCCTGTGAAAATTATTAGAACCACATTTACAGTGAGAACTTGCATGTAAACAGTTTCTTTAGTGTATTAAGATTAGTCTGCATGCTCTGTTTTATTTTCTTAGTAATCTGCCTTGTTCTGTCTGCTACCTCCTTAACTACTTAAAATATGCCTGTTATAGTTAATAAATTTATTTCTGGTTTACAATATAACCCAGTTTATGTGATTTTTAACTGGGGGGCAAGAAGTTGTGTACACCCTCCTCCACATTGAGGGAAGAGGTGAATTTCATACAATTTGGGGTTTGTACTCCAAGGGGGGGTGGACATCTGGGTGCTAGGGCAAGCTCCTTAAACTGAGCCTTCCCAGAGTGGATCTCTGGCTCTCTGTGCAGTTGGGTGTGGCCCTGCCTGTGTTCTTGGCTGGAAAAGGCTGGGGAGCCTAACCCAGCAAGGCCAGGTAAAGGGGACCCAGCCTGACAGAACAGTCTGACTCAGTGGTGTCCCAACACACAAGGTGATGTCCCAGGGGGTCCAGCCCGTCACAGTGGTAATTCAGGATTCAACCTTTTCTGCTTGACATCATTTACTCTGGAAATAATCGTGCCTGGCTGATGCAAGCATGTGCAACATTATATATAATCTAATCCAAAAGTGAAAAGAAGAAGCCTGTGCCCACGGTGTACTAAAAACTAAAGAGATAATGCCATATGTTATGTGGACTTCTGGAAGTTTTACAATACAATGTTTAAAGGGGAAGCTCTGAGCTAGTTAACTCCATCCCTTGTAATGTTCCTTTACCGTGACTACTGCCTAGTAAATATTTTAAGTTAAGAGAAGAAAAAGAAAATAATGGACTGAATCAATTTCTAATTCTGGACTCAGAACCTGCATATAACAAGCCACAAATACTGCCATAGTGCACTCAGTTCCTATACACAGAGGTGAGCCTTTACAACACTCAGCAGTTGCAACTGCTGCCAGATCAGGCATGGAATTAAAGTTTTCCGCAGGATTGTATTCATTCTACTTAACCAGAGAATGGTTGTGGTGACATTAAACTGTGCTAGATTACTTAAGAACAGTGTGGAACCGGGGCCTGAAGCACCTCTAACCACCATGCCCTGCCTTTGTGGCATACACATAAAGAAAGGTCAAGTCACAGATTTTGTAATCCAACCAGATTCATCTTCCCTCAAAATGCCCTGACCTATGGTCACCATTCCTTCTGAAATAAGGAGTTGTAGGACATGTATCTGACTCAAGTAGCTGACCACATGTTTTAAATGAGGGGTAATATACCATTTTCTCCATCGTTTCCTCATTTAAATGTTTAAATAAATAATAACTCAAACACCACCTACAGTAGATGCCAACATGTTGTCATAGAAAACTGCCATATAGAATGTAAATCTTGAGTCACATTCAGAAAAAAAATAAAAAGCTCATCATGCTAGTGCCCCCACCCCCACCTCCAACCAGAGAGTGTCAGCAAACAGTGCCAGAAGTGTGAATACGAATGAAGAAAACCAACATTGCTCGACAGGAAGATAAACAGAGTCCTAATTTATTTCTACCAGAATTTCTATAAAGTAAAAACAAACACATTTTCTATGCTACCTCCTTTTTATTTTATTCTCTCTCCCCACCTCTTTATTATGTACTCTTCCACAGACACATTTAAAGTGCATCTCCACGCTGTTTTTTCCCTAGAATCTTTTTAATAATCAAATTATCATTTAAGTTTAACCTGTTTCTCTTCTTTTATCATTTCTTTTCTCTTCAAAGTTTTAATTTTATGTGCGTTTCATAATTTTCCTTCCTCAACAGCCAGTAAGCACACACACACACAACTCACAAGCTCTCATATTCAGTTTTATTTCCTCACACAGCTACCATCACCACTTTGCTTAACTTCTCTCTCTCTCTGTGGTCCACTTTACGCAAATTTCCCTCTTTCCCTGATGACCTTCTTTACTATCCACTCAAATATTGTGTAGGGTCTTCTTTTCCCTCTACTTTCTGCCACTTCCTAGTTCCTCCTTTCTGAAATGTTGAGCACTGTGGCACTGAATCATTTAAGCATGGGAGCAGTCCCATTGTGTTTTAAATTAAGCACATATTTAAGCTGCTTGTTGGATCAGGACCAGAGTTGCTCAGCACGTTGCAGAACTGAGTCCTTCATTCTAGAATCTAAATAAGGGTTTTTTACCTAATTCTATTGAATGCCTATCTAAAACTATCCATTAAGTGACAATGCACTCACTGAAAAAACAAATTAGAAACAGGACATCACCAGAACACACTCATTGGCTGTTCTCACCTTGAGGACAAGACATTATTTCCAGATTAACTTTTGTTGTTATTGTCCTCCCTACCCTGTCAGCCCTTAAATAGGTATCACATACATCACATAACAAGAGTGAACTTCACACTACTCGGTCTATTCTCCCAGTGTCATAAGACCTACCTTGGATTGCTTCACTACCCATCTTGCAGTTCCAGCTTTATTCTTGGTCCTTCTGTCATTTAACAAACTATGAAAAATCTGCAAGTAATCAGTGATTTCAGAAGAAATGAGAACGTGCAGTTACTTCTCATTCTTAAATAATATCCATGTCTAAAGAACAGGTTTTCATTTTTCACCTCTCACATGGGAGGTGCAAAAGCTGTAATGCTTTAACACTTCAAAAAGTTAATTGAAAACCATACAACCCATTTTATCATCACACCATAAACTTTAATAGCAGTGTTTTCCATTATAATACACATGTTTAAGTAGCTGTGCATGAACACCATAAACTGTCACTAATTATTTCAGAGAAAGTACCTCTAAAGTTATAGAACTACAAAGAGTGCTGACACACCCAAGATTTTGATAGAAGGTGAACTTCAAAGGTAAGAAAAATCAATTGGTTTGGGGCTCTTTTTTGCTTCTTTCTGGTGTATAAAAAAGACAAACGGAAAGTATTTTTTAATGAGGTTTTTTCCTACGACTTTTTTTAACCTTAGAAATATCCGTAATATAAATGTTTGCCTTCTCTGTTTTTGCTGGAGGACCAGAAAATGAGGTGGGAGCTTGCTCAGCCCTCCATTGGGTCCTGATTCAGGAAAATACTTAAGCACATAATTAACTCAATCCAGCACAAGCTTGAAGTTAAGCACATGGTTATATGTGCTTCCTGTTGCCAGCTCTCACAATTTTACTGAGAGTCTCATAATATCTGGTGTTTTACTTAAATCCCCAGCTCCCGGAGTTACAGGATAACATGAGAATCTCATCTTAAGTCTGTTTTTTTTTTTTTGTAAATAAAGTTCTAACCCTTGGCGTTGTGAAGAAAGGCTTGAAATATGAACACTAAATGTTTAAAAAGCAGAAGGCAAATAAAAAAGACCCAAAATGTATTATTTTTTAAATCTCATGATTTTTAGGGGCCTGACTCGTCATTTTTGAATGCTTGGGGTTTGTACCTCTGGGATACTTTCCTGAAATGGGACCTTGTCTTGAAGAATAAATAGGAATGACAATTTACAGCAGTCAGCAACATCAATCACTAGACTTAAGGCTGTGTACTTGGACTTTCAGAAAACCTCTGACAAGGTTCCTCAGCAAAGGCTCATAAGCAAACTAAGCAGTCATGGGATAACAAGGAAGGTCCTCCCATGGACCAGTAACTGGTTAAAAGATAGGAAACAAAGGACAGAAATAATGGTCAGTTTTCACAGTGGAGAGAGGTAAATAGTGCCTCCCCTGCACCCCGCCCAGGACCTAGGACCAGTGCTGTTCAACATCTTCATAAATAATCTGAAAAAAAGGATACATAGTAAGGTGGAAAGTTTGCAGATGATACTAAATTACTCAAGATAGCTGGGTTCAAAGCTGGCTGTGAAGAGTTACAAAGAGATCTCACTAAACTGGGGGACTGGGCAAGAAAATGCCAGGTGAAATTCACTGTTGATAAATGCAAAATAATGCATATTGGAAAACATAATCCCAACTATACATACAAAATGATGGGTTCTAAATTAGCTGTAACCACTCAAGAAAGAGACCTTGGAGTCATCGTGGCTAGTTCTCTGAAAACATCTGCTCAGTGTGCAGCAGCAGTCAAATAAGCAAACAGAATGTTAGGAACCATTAGGAAAGGGATAGATAATAAGACAGAAAATATCATAATGCCACTATATAAATCCATTGTACACCCACACTTTGAACCCTGTGTGCAGTTCTGGTCACTTCATCTCAAAAAAAGATGTATTAAAATTGGGAAAAGTACAGAAAAGTGCAACAAAAATGATTAGGGGAATGGAACAGCTTCCATATGAGGAGAGATTATAAAGAGTGGGACTGTTCATCTTGGAAAAGAGATGACTGAGGGGAAATATGATAGAGATTTATAAAATCACCAATGGGGAGGAGAAACTGAATAGGGAAGTTTTATTTACCCCTTTACATAACACATGAGCTAGGAGTCATTAAATGAAATTAATATGCAGGAGGTTTAAAACAAACATAAGGAAGGACTTCTTCACACAACACAGTCAACTGGTGGAACTCATTGCCAGGGGATGTTGTGAAGTCCAAAAGTATAACTGGATTCAAAAGAGAATCAGATAATTTATAGAGGTTAGTTCCATCAACAGCTATTAGCCATGATGGCTAGGGGTGTAATCCCATGCTCTGGGTGTCCCTAAACATCTGACTGCCAGAAGCTGGACTGGATGACAGAGGGTGGATCACTTGATAAAATGAAAAATAAGATATGATTCTTACTAGAGTCATAGGCTGCAAAGCTCAGATGTAAATAAAATGTTCTCAAAGATTCATGTCATGATTCTAGTTCAGACGCATTACAGAGGTAGAGGCAAGTCTGAATCCAAACTTCTCCACAGTTTACAGGCAGGCGGGAATACTTAGCAAACATGATAGAAGAACTTACAGCAAACTAGTGAAATACAGACTCATTTCAAACCCAATCCTGAAATACTTAGGTATATGCTTAAGTAGTCCCACTGAAATTCACATGCTTAAAGTTAAGCACACATATATGTGTTTGCAGGTACAGAGCTTTAATGTTTAAGCCAGGGCTCATTTAACATTTCTCTCTTTATGGAAGATTTTCTTGAAGGCAAGGGAAAATGTAATTTGTTTGCACTGACATTGAGAAAAATACCACTGGGGATCAAGCTGAGTACAACTAAATTGATATAGTTTTCCACCACAAATGATATACCATTGCAGTCAGTGCTGAAGTATGTTTACCATAGTTTAAACTTAAGTCTCTACAAAGCATTCAAACAGAACAAGTTTGCAGAGAAAGACGCAGTTATTAGGAGTTCACAGGTAGAATACATCATTCACCAAGGGCAAATCTGTCGGCAGAAAAGTTGCAAAAACACAATAAAAACCCTCTAAAAGGTAAATTTCTATAAATTTCACACTGGATTACCCAATAGCTGTAACTGCTGACAACTTACTATGGTTTACATCAGTTCCCAAGGGTCTCAAGCCACGGCTGATTGAACAGATTACAGTGATCTACTGTTAGTACAAGCCCCTAGGTAGGCATTATGATACGGTTAAAAAAAAACCAAAACAAAAACCTGTAAAACTAATTCCACTGAACCCTTTATCTCTTCAAACCTGTCTTCTGACATTTACCATAGCTGTTTCTGCACTGCTGACAATGGCTATTTGTTAAAAAACTGCAGCGGAAACAAACATCAGGATACATATGAAGAGAAGAATGAGTAACTGAATACAGCAAATGTGGTGGGGTGTATTGACCCAATCCTTGGAGTGGCATGGAAGGAGTTAACCCTTCTGCTGGCTGCTGTTATTTGTAACCAGTGTAAAAGACAGATGTCATATGACCACGGCAAGAAACAAAAGGCAGGCCTGTCACTCACTTTGGGGAGGCTAGGGCATGAGAAAGATCTGATTTAGGGCTCTCCATAGGTCTGAACTGGGACCAGGAGAGAGGCCCAGAGGGAACTGGGGGCAAGAGCCCAGGAAAGGGCTATTGGGAGACTTAGGAGAGAAACAGGAGGATCAGGACATTCCAGAGTCTCTCAGCAAGGTTCCAAAGAAATTACAGGCATGAGAGAGCAAGTGTGTGTGCGTATATGGCTGGCAGCCCAAAAGAACTAGTTCCTGAAGCCTTGACACAAGGGTAATTGGGAAGGAAGCCTGGGGAAGGGAGCAAATGGACTTCTTGACACAAGGGAAATTAAGATTTAAGAAGAACTAAAATGACCTGGGATACCCTGCTCTAATGTTAAGTGCTGAGTACCTTTGTATTATGTTCCAATAAACAGCCCCAAGAAAGGGGAACCTACACTGCAACATGTGGAGTGGGCACACGTTGTGGTACCAATAGAGAGGAAATTAAGATGCTGACATTCAGACACAGAGTCAGGGTAAGCCAACCATCACACACAACCTGAAGTGAGTCTGAGAGAAACTTCAAAATAAATTGTGTTATATACAAGCAACTAATAGGTTAACACTTGTCCTGCTGAAATCAACAACAAAACTCCCATTGATTTCAATGGGTGCAGGAGCAGGACCCAAGCTAATGCAGTCAAGAGAATCAGACAATTTAATTACAGTTCTCTTTTCCTTTTGTGTGGAGAGTACAACAGTCTCATTATATGGATGCAAAACATACATGACCAAATTCTCCAGCTATTCCTGTTTGAAACGAGGTAATTCACACAAGACTTATATAATATTAATTATACTCCTTTGATTAAGAAAATCAAAACAGATGTGGAAAAAAAGGTCAAAATATAAAATTTCATGGTTGGGCAAAACTGCAGCAGTTAAAATGAATAACTTACCCTGAATTAACTTCCTTTTCCAAACACTTCAGGTTTTAGTCCAGGGAGTCTCTTAGATAATGGCAATCCCTGAGAAACAATTTCATTTAGGAACATAAGAAACCCAGGGTTAAGCAATCTACTTTACAAAGGCCATGGCAAAAGGGATGATTGGCTTTGCCAAACATTAAGCACTAATACAAAAAACAGTCAGACTAGAAACCTGATGGATAACACCAAATCCTGATTAGCACTCAGTAAAAATAGAACAATTAAGCATTTAACCTATTGTTAGCTCCCCTCTTGAAAATGTCTGCAATATTAAGCTTTTATCCTTTTTCCTCCTATCTATTTTCCTTATTTTAATATCTGAATTTCAAGTTTTATGTTGACTATTGTTGAAGGGAAAAAGAAAAGGAGTACTTGTGGCACCTTAGAGACTAACCAATTTATTTGAGCATAAGCTTTCGTGAGCTACAGCTCACTTCATCGGATGCATACTGTGGAAACTGCAGAAGACATTATATACACAGAGACCATGAAACAATACCTCCTCCCACCCCACTCTCCTGCTGGTAATAGCTTATCTAAAGTGATCACTCTCCTTACCATGTGTATGATAATCAAGTTGGGCCACTCACGAAAGCTTATGCTCAAATAAATTGGTTAGTCTCTAAGATAAGCTATTACCAGCAGGAGAGTGGGGTGGGAGGAGGTATTGTTTCATGGTCTCTGTGTATATAATGTCTTCTGCAGTTTCCACAGTATGCATCCGATGAAGTGAGCTGTAGCTCACGAAAGCTTATGCTCAAATAAATTGGTTAGTCTCTAAGGTTCCACAAGTACTCCTTTTCTTTTTGCGAATACAGACTAACACGGCTGTTGCTCTGAAACCTATTGTTGAAGGGGTTTCTCCATCCTTAGTATTCAAAAAAAGTTTCCAAATTTCTTTATATCAGTCAATAGTTTGAAGGGAGTCACTCCCCTTCCGCCACCTTGCTATGGTAATTCTAGAAGAACTAGGAGATGAGTGATCAGTTCTTTGGGCTTTTGTAAGACACAGAGTTTTCAGGACAATCTAATAAAAATACTAGGACAGAAATTTGGACTTAACATGAGATAATGAAAGACTTTAACTGACATTATCAACTGATATGAAACAAGAGGAAGAGTAGGAGAGCATCAATCCCAGTATGTGATCAAGACCACAAAGTTGAAGAAAGTGACTGGTAGCAAGCCTCCCCAATACAGCATTAGGGATTTACACAGACCAATTTAGAATTGTGTGTTTGTGTATATACCAAGCATTTTTATTTAAATTGTAAAACAAGCTTTATAAGATTTCTGTTTAAAAGAATGATCTTCATAAATAAAATTCAAAAAAGAACAAAAATAGGTAATTCACATTTTTTGTTATATTTGAATAATAAACCCTGATTAAAAAAAATAGTCAACCCAATGCTAAATTGAGTCAACCAGACAATCCACTTTATGGACTATTTATTGAAAAGGCATCAACCTTTGTCTGAGAAAGAAAACTATTTACCTGGTTGAAAAATTCACACTCACGACTTTGAGAAAGGTGTGGGCTGATGCTACACAATTAGCACTCATATATTCTTATATTTCTACACTGCACATTCACAATATCGGATTTTCCTTATAAACATGACTTATTCCCCTCAGAGAAGAAATGCATTGTTGAATGGACTTATACAAGTGTCTTTAAATAATGTGTGGTACATCACTTTTGAATGAAAATCTGATATTTTCATGCTCTCTTGTGACCACCAGCTAAAAGGTGAAAGCAAACCTGGAGAATGAATTTCAGTGCGGTTGAGTGTCATGCATGACGTCACGAGGGCAATCTGGGGCAGATAAACCCAGAAACAGAATACAGAAAATCACACAAAAACAAGATCTCCAGATGCCCTATAAACACCAAGCACACAAAGACTCTACATTAGTCTCCAGTGAAAGTTCCCTTGGTGACTTTGGAATGATGAGCACCCAAAGAACCTAAGCAAGCAGCAAAAAAAGCCAGCAGATGGTTCTAAATGAGAATAAAGACAGGTGACTAACTAGTCTGAGAGGTATAAAAATAAAGTTGGAGCACTGCCGTGGTGTTATCATTTTTTGTAGAGCCACCTGGAGGTGTTGCAGGCTTATCTCTGAATGCCAAAAATGAGTAGTGCCCATCTGGCTAACCCTAATAAATTTCCTTCCTTCATTACGAGACTATAAAAGAATAGAATTCCCTTAGCTCTACTCAAATGCTTTCAGCAGATCTATTTGTTTAAAATATTTATATGGGTCAGGCAGAGCTTCACAACAATTTCCTTTAAGTACAATAATGCCATAAGTTCACATTTGGAAGCACATACCATATCAGTAGCAATAATAATTAGTAACTGTAGGAAGCATCAACATTTAATTTTTTAAACACAGAACTTTGGATTTATATTTCCAAAATGATCTTAGGAGGATATGGTTAGCCAGTTCAAAGGACTAATGGTAATTCTCTGCACTACTACATAGGATGCACAGCTGAGGAAATCTGCCACATTTATGGAGGAGGATAGACCATGTACAAACCAAGAGAAGAATGAGCCCATAAGAATGTGTTGTTACTCAGTTCTCTACACTCCCTACCTCCTATAAATCTTAGTTTAAATTGTACAATCAATTTTTCTATGCATTTCTCCCAAGCAGTTTTCACTTGTGCAACTGACACTAACATAAAAGATGGCCATAAACGTCACTGATCTTAATGAATCACGGGTGCTGCTTTTCCACAAAGATAAATGTATTTTTCAACAAATTTTTCTTGTGTGTTGGACACACACAGATTTTTCACTGACTTTAAGCTTGTACTGTATGCCCTCTCTTTCCGTTATATTTATGACCATGCAAGGATGTTTCTAATCATAATTACTGCTGGAGTTCCCCTAGGTCTTCCTGAGAGTACCCCAGCAAAGTAAATCCTTACAATATGTAGTCTTGTTCTACAAAGGTGTTTGTTTATTAGAGCCCCCTTTCCCAATATCAGCCATACATCTGCTTTCTGGGTAAAATCTTAAGTTTAGGACCTTCTCCTGCTTAAATCAATGTCAAAACTCCCATTGACTTCAGTCACGTTAATATTAAGAGTACGCCCTTGCTCCCTAACTCAGATATATCATTTTGGCACTAGAGGATGTGAAGGTACCAGGGGCGGACAAGTCCCATTAATTAAATCACACATCAACCAAACATTCTATCTACAAGAGCAGTTCACAAATGGATTTTTGTGGGGTGGTTGGTTTTGTTTGTTTTTTCACCCAAAATGGCTTTCATTTTCATCAGAAGTTTTCTACAATTGTTTGGATTTTCATTAAAAAACCTCAAACCTGAAAATGGTGTTTGTTTTTTTTTAGCCAAAAAGTGAAAAGAGGTGGGCCGAGGAGGGGTAGGAGGGTTGGCTGGGCAACTCCACAGTGATGACTTTTCCACCTAGGACAAATTACTTTTCTGAAAGAGATTACACTGGGGGAGTAACCTATGCTTAAACTGCACTGAATTTGTCCCATTAACTAATTAAGGTAACAATCATCATAATAATAGATATTTCAGTTATTCGGTGATTTTCATCTGTTAATCCCAAAGCACTTTATAAAGGAAAGTATGTATCATTGGGGGAAATTTTCAAAGGCACAAAGGGCACCTAGGTGCATGACTCCTATCCCAATGGAAATTGGGTGCCTAACTTCCATTTCAGAGTAACAGCCGTGTTAGTCTGTATTCGCAAAAAGAAAAGGAGTACTTGTGGCACCTTAGAGACTAACCAATTTATTTGAGCATGAGCTTTCGTGAGCTACAGCTCACTTCATCGGACGCATACTGTGGAAACTGCAGAAGACATTATATACACAGAGACCTGGATTTGTGCTGGAAATGGCCCAACTTGATGATCACTTTAGATAAGCTATTACCAGCAGGAGAGTGGGGTGGGAGGAGGTATTGTTTCATGGTCTCTGTGTATATAATGTCTTCTGCAGTTTCCACAGTATGCATCCGATGAAGTGAGCTGTAGCTCACGAAAGCTCATGCTCAAATAAATTGGTTAGTCTCTAAGGTGCCACAAGTACTCCTTTTCTTTTAACTTCCATTTGTGGCTTTGAAAATCTCCTCTGTTATCTCCATCCCACAGCTGGAAAAACCAAAGCATGGCGAGGTGAAAAAGTTTCCAAGGTAACACATTAGGTTAATGACAGAGACCAGAATAGAACACAGCTCGCTTGACTCCTACTGTCCTGTCCTGTCCATTTGGCCACATCGCCTCAAGGTAGTGTCAAGGTAATTCTTATTGCTCACTTCAGCAGCTACTAGAACCCCAGTGAATTAAACAATTAAATTAAACAATATATTGCTGTTTTGTTTTATCCTCATCTGACACCCAAACACTGGCCTGTAGGCATGCACTCAAGTTCTCCCTTACTTCTCTACCCCATGCCTGACAGAAACAGAATTTTCATTTTTTAAAAGTTCATGATTTGCACTAAAACATAAAAGCAAGTGAGAAATTAATTATTTGCCTTCCCTGCCCACCTCTTAAAAACACATGCAGAACTAGAACCGATATAAGCTAATCAGAATTCAGAGAAAGAAGAAACCAACTAGGTCACCTAATCTATCCTTCATGCTAGTCCTAAATTGTTCCCTAAAGTAGGGGTTCTCAACCTTTTTCTTTCTGAGGGCCCCCCCCAAACATGCTATAAAAATTCCATGGCCCACCTGTGCTGCAACAACTGTTTTTCAGTAAATTAAAAGCCAGGGCCAGCGTTAGGGGGTAGCAAACAGGGCCCCATGCTGTAGGGGGGCCACATGAAGCTAAGTTACCCGAGCTTTACCGTCAGCCCCGGGCAGCAGATCTCAGGATTCGGCTTTCTGCCCTGGGCCCCAGTGAATCTAATGCTGGCCCTGCTCTCTGGTTTATTTTGACTGACCCCCAGAAACCTACTCGCAGCCTCCGGGGGGGCTCAGACCCTGGTTGAGAACTGCTGCCCTCTAAAGCATGTGAAAATATTTTTATGTTATCACATGACCCCCAAAATCACTGCAAATTGATAGACATTCACATATCATAGTGGTTAGTGTGCGTATCTTTTTATTTTGAAAGATAATGTCTTCCTCAGAAATAACATATGCTCCATGCTATATGGCAGTTAAGATTTTTTTAAACTTGTCTCCTTAATTCAAACCGAACTACTCATCTTTCAAATGTGGTGTTATGTTTCTCAAGATAATCTAAATAAGAAACAGAAAAAAAATTACAGCACTACTCAGGATCAATGTAA
This sequence comes from Chelonia mydas, assembly GCF_015237465.2. NCBI lineage: Eukaryota > Metazoa > Chordata > Testudines > Cheloniidae > Chelonia > Chelonia mydas. The sequence continues at coordinate 115,124,026 of NC_057850.1, forward strand.
GCTGCTCTCTGGTGAATGCACACACAATTCAATGGGCATTTTGTATTAGAGGACTCCCTTTTTACCCTTAGGCAAGAACATCACAGGATAAATTATATTTAACTATCAGCATTACTGTTTATAGTATGTATGTTGTTGCTTTGCTCTTGGATAAGGTTAATAAAACAGGGAACCATTTCAGCATCTGAGACTTGTCTCTTGATTTGGAGTTGTTTTTTTGAGAGGTCAGATATAACTTCAGTATGGAAAATTCCTAACTATTAATAAATGGTCCGGAATAAAATCACATTATTTAGCTGCCCCCTCTTTTAGCATAAAATAGCTCCTTGTGTCAGTGAAATATTGCCACATGTGACTTAATAGTGTCCCTGGTTAATATTTAATCAGCAAGCAATACAAAAAATAGATGTAGACATACACTAACCTAAATTTAAAGTAGACACAGCCCTTGGATATTTCTAGCTATGCTGTAATATCATAGGAATATAAATATGTTCCATTTAGAGTTGCCAGCCATTATTCCACCTACACAGATGGTATTTTCACCTTTAATTGGGCCACCAGAAAAGAAACTTACCAGCAAACCAAAAGCTTGCCCCTAATTAAATCACATGTATAAGGGCCACATCCAAAGTCCACTGTAGTCAATTAAAAGACTCCGATTATCTCAATTAAACTTTTAAAACACCATTGAATTTATCATCTATCCAATTTTTATTCACACTAATTTTTCACATTTGGATTTTCATTAATGGTGACAAAGGTTAAGAATCAAGACATCATTTAGTTTCAGAACCTTAAAAATAGGGGAGATTCAGTTCTCACTGCGGTATTTCTGTGGTTTGGCAGTTCTTGACATGGCTACCTGGTTACTTAGACAATGTCTACACTACCACAGAATCGACGCTGCTGTAATCGATGCACCAGGTGTCGATTTAGCAGGTCTTGTGAAGACCCACTAAATCGACAGCAGAGCACTCTCCAGTTGACTCCAATACTCCACCGGGAACAAGAGGAATCACAGAATCAGAGAATATCAGGGTTGGAAGTGATCTCAGAAGGACATCTAGACCAACCCCCCGCTCAAAGCAGGACCAGTCACCAACTAAATCATTCTAGCCAGGGCTTTGTCAAGCCTGACCTTAAAAACCTCTAAGGAAGGAGATTCCACCACCTCCCTAGGTAACCCATTCCAGTGCTTCACCACCCTCCTAGTGAAAAAGTTTTTCCTAATGTCCGACCTAAACCTCCCCCACTGCAACTTGAGACCATTACTCCTTGTTCTGTCATCTGGAGTAAGGTAAGTTGAAGGGAGAGCGTCTCCCATTGACCCAGCACGGTGTAGACACTGCAGTAACTCAACCTAAGCTACGTCGATTCCAGGTACATTATTCACAAAACTGGAGTAGCGCAGCTTAGGTCGACTTACCATGGTACTGTAGACATAGCCTTAGGGTCTGAACCAATGCCTATTCAAGTCAACACAAAGGTTCCCATTGACTTGAATGGGAATTGTATTGAAACTCTAGTTAAATCTCTGTTTAGGCATTCAGCACCACCAGTATCTGTTACCAACCAGCAGAGAACAGTGTCAAAGCCTAATGAGCATTGCATAGGAAATTCATACCAAAACACTGTTGTCTTTTAAATGAAAAAAGAGACTTAGCTATGTGAGCACAGCAATTGTCAACTTGTGACAGGAATGAGGTTGTTTTTGTCTAAAACCTTGTATCCCATCTACACTAGGCCATGATATAAATCGAAAAGAGGTGTTTAAATACACTTCCAACAAAACTTTATAAAACAGTTTGGCTGACCAGTGTGCATCTCCCCACACTCCAGGAAAATATCAAAAATGTTGAGGGGAAAAGAATGCCTTCTCTGTTGTATTGTCTCCTCTCTCCTCACGATATATGGATGGCTGTCAACTGGAACTCCAGAAAGGGTTGGAGGTGGAGGTGGGGCAAGGGTAAAAAACAGAGGAGATGCTTCTTTCATCTGAGAACCCAGAGCACCAAGGGAAAAACTCAGAAGGAGAAAATACTGCTACATGCTGTATTATGTCACTCTTGGTCTCCTCTTCAGCAGCTACTCAGAAGAACAGAAGCCAATGGCTATGCAGCTGCAGTAAGGACAAAGCTGCCAGACAGACAGACAGGCACTAGCAGAGAAGCAGCTGTTCCTAAAGGTTCCTTTCTCCATGAAGGAGGCAAGTGCTTTCATCAGAGATTCTTGAGATCCATAATGACAAAAAGTGAAGTGACTTCCAAACTCTTCTTCCCCCAATCCTCATCTCATGGCAAAGAGAACAGTGGTAAATTCTGAAAGAACCTTGCACTATTTTCCTCCTGTTTAGCCCTCGTCAGACAGTCACAGGTCCGATGCTCTGGAACTGCTCTGTATGAAGCCAGACAGACCTCTGGGGTAGCATGCCTCCCCTCACGGCATGCAGTCCAGGGCAAGAAGCCTTTTCGGCTATGGCCTTCCTAGATCTGACCTCAGAGCATTCAGCACCCCTGTTTTCACCATGCACTTCCTGCAGCGGGTCCACCTGGATGAGACCCCTAGGGAAACTGGAAGGGCCCTGCACCCCAACTTCGCAGTCAGCAGTGACTCAGCCAGCGTGTAAACCAGAAGGTTTATTAGTGGACAGGAACACAGTGTAGAACAGAGCTTGTCAGAACAGAAAGCAGGACCATTCACCAAAGACCATCTTGGGGGGACCTAGGGCCTGGTGCCCCCTTGGCGCCCCCTCTTACTCCCCAACAGGAGACTGACCTGCTTCCAGCGGCCCGACCTCCAACATGCCCATTGCCTCTCTTCCAGTCTTTGTCTTGCTTTCTGGGCAATGTGTCACCTGGTCGCATCCACCTCCTAATTCTCAGGTTACGAAGGGCACCGTCCATTGCTTACATGCAGGCAGCTAGAGCAGCCTCACCTGCCCCTGGGGGTCTCAGCAAAAGTCACACACTCTTATTCCCACCACCTAGGCATTGGTGTAATATACCAGGAAACTGAGGTACACGCAGTATTCATTCAAAACAGTAAGACTCACATACACACAACACAACAAGGGGAAAACACCTTCATCACACCCTCTCCTGTGAGTGTTTCTGCATGCAGAGGTGATCCAGCCCAACATCAAGGCCTTCTTTAATACAAGAAGGCTTTAGGGTTTTAGCATAATTCCCCATTTTTGATAGTATGCCTCTTTTCTGTTGACTCAGTGAATTGAAACTAATGCAACACTCGGTATGTCTTCTCCCATCAACATGCGAGTAATTCAGGCATTTGTCTTCCATTTCTTCTAATGGGAGGTATAAGCATAAAGAGCTCTTTATTCCACAAGGAGAAAAATCAAACCTGATGACTTCACAAATAGTGTATATACACAGTATGCTGAAGCAAAATGGATCTATTTAAAGAGTCTCTATTGTAATTCATATTCCATCCCAAACTGCTAACCAGGCAGAGAAAATACCATTACAAGGGCAAATGTATTAATCCAAAGTGCAGTAATCAGTGGTATATAGTAGGAGATAAGCAAGGCAGGTCTTCCAACTGAGAGTTCATTCCACTCCCTTCCACCAGTATCAGAAATTGGAAGCATATAAAGATTCACAAGCAGTAAAATGGCTCTGTCAACAAAGCTCAAATAATCACAATATCTATTTTGATAAAGTCAGTCTCATGGCAATATAAAACTTCACGAGGCAAAATAAAAACAAAATGAGATTCCACTGCTGAACGTTTCCAATTTGTTTTCTTTTATTTCAGTCTTTTTAGTAAACTTATTTTATCATATTTCTTAACTATTCAGTTCATATTTCATTAGAACCTGCAATTTACAACAGGTTGACCAGTGCTTTTACCTCCACAGAGCCCCATTGACTTTAATAACACTCTGAACCAGTTAAGGAGTCTTCCTGTATGTTGTAAACTGCAGGATCGGGGCCATAATATTCACTTGTTAAAAATACTTCAGAAAATATATCTTTATGCATTGTGAAAGCAATTTCCCATGAGCCAAAATACAACAATTTCCCATAAAATATTCCCCAGTTTTAAACTCTGATGGGGAAAAAATGGTTACCAAAGATAGAGTAGCAGTGTTATAAATATTCTGTTTGGATTATTGAAATATTTGTCATGTTTGCATTAAAGAAACTGCAGAATTACACTTCTGGCCTATCTAGGGAGGATAAAAACTATAATAAGATATATGATTTTCTTCAAACCAGAGAGTTCCCAAGTGGAAGTCATAACATGGTGCTAGAAATTACGCTGTTGAGAAAAGGTCCTGTGACACTGCATTCCATATGATTTTATGAAAATATGCTGATGACTGTGAATATAATGTAACTGTAATATGCTTCATGCAAAAGGTCTCTTGTAAGGTGTCATTACAAATCTTATAATCTACTGTGTGGTCATCCTATTTATATAAATGAATCATTCTTGTATCTGAAACTAGAAATATAAAATATAACTCTGAGGTCCTATAGTAATTATGCAAAGTGTGGGCCATTAATGGTGGTTTGGAATCTTGATGGCTCCCATTAACCAGGACAATTGACTGTAGATAGCTCTGTTTACTTGCAAGCCTTTGGTCACTTTGGATAGGCTATTACCAGCAGGAGAGTGAGTTTGTGTGTGTGGTTTTTGGAGGGGGGTGAGGGGGTGAGAGAACCTGGATTTGTGCTGGAAATGGCCCAACTTGATGATCACTTTAGATAAGCTATTACCAGCAGGAGAGTGGGGTGGGAAGAGGTATTGTTTCATGGTCTCTGTATATATAATGTCTTCTGCAGTTTCCACAGTATGCATCCAATGAAGTGAGCTGTAGCTCACGAAAGCTCATGCTCAAATAAATTGGTTAGTCTCTAAGGTGCCACAAGTACTCCTTTTCTTTTTGCCAGGAAGAATGAAGGCTTGGGGGTCTCACAGGACATGTGACCATGTCACCTGGTACTGGAATCCATCTTTAACCTTGTGCTTTTCCATTTAAAAGTGTGGGAACCCAGAGACACAAAAGATTCCCGCCTTGTGCCAAAGCTATAAAAGGGGGTGGAACAGAACAAAGGGGGCTGCAGTCATGAGAAATCCCCTGGAGCTCCCTTAGTTGGAACAAGGACTGTACCAGGGGAAAGGATTGGGCCCAGACTAGAAAGGAGTCTAGTCTGTGAAAGAAGCTTATTGGAACATCTCTGGGGTGAGATTTCATCTGTAATCAGTTTCTTAAAGTATTAGGCTTAAACTTGCATGTTGTCTTGCTTGGTAACTCACTTTGTTCTGTCTGTTATTACTTGGAACCATTTAAATCCTACTTTTTGTATTTAAGAAAATCATGTTTGCTTATAAATTAACCCAGACTAATTAATTCCTTGGGGAGCAAACAGCTGTGCATCTCTCTCTATTGCTGTTATAGAGGGCAGACAGTTTATGAGTTTACCCTATATAAGCTTTATACAGAGTAAAATGGATTTATTTGGGGTTTGGATCCTATGGGGAACTGGGTATCTTGGTGCTAGAGACAGGAGCACTTCTTAAGCTGTTTTCAGTTAAGTCTGCAGCTTTTGAGGGAAGCGTTTGCAGCAGGCTAGCGTGTCTGGCTCAACAAGACAGGGTACTGAAGTCCCAAGCTGGCAAGGAAAACAGGCTCAGAGGTAGTCTCAGCACATCAGGTGGCAGTCCCAAAGGGGTCTCTGTGACCCAACCCATCAGAGGTCCATCAGGCATTTTATAAAATTATTCAAAGTAAAGTTCCATCTACACTATTAACCACAGGCCAAGATATAATATGGATTGGTCTTACCTGTATCAATGGGACCAAGTCTTGTTCTAATTACATGAAGCAACTGTACTTTGGTTCTATAACAGGTCAAGGCTAGAGCATAGTGTGGTCTCATTCATTCATGCAAGCTCAAACTGTGATAGCATGGTCATGACAATATTGTTTTTAAACATGTCTGAACACTATCAAACTTAACATGTTAAAGGGGCCTTATATCTCCTTAGTTTTCTCAAAGCAGGGCCAACCCAGTGATGTGTCAGGTCCCAACCAAAGCAGAGAAAGATTATAAGAAATCGGGCCATAAGTCGTTTGTCCTTCTAGTCCTGCTGTCAAAGAGTGTAGAAAAGTCTGAATTAATTGCAATACAAATAATAATAATAGTTTCCTCTACCTTTGTACCTGCTATTGAAAAAGATAATACATCTTAACCCATGTGTTCCAAGGCTCCCAAAATAGATGCTTGCCTTATTTGTCCTTAATGCTAGTCCCACATCAAACCCTATAGGGCTTGATAACACTGATGTGCTTCCTCCAGGAACAGCACAGAGAATGAAACATCCTAGAAGAACTTTTGCTTGAAAGGCTTCCAGGAAACAGCACACTTTAATCATCTCAGAGAACTCTTCTGTGGCCCCAGATGCCAAAAAATAATATTTACTTCCAATGCCAGTATTAGTGAAAAATATGAGAGGAACTCAACATACTTATCTTTACAAAAAAGCTACTGTACTTGGAGACATTTTCTTGAAAAAACAAAAAGAACACATTTCCAGCCAAGATAAATGTCCCTTGCTGGCTGACAAAAGATACAGTAGGCCAAGAAAAGCAAGAAAATAACATCAAAGAATCCACGCTTTATTATTAATGAAGTGCACTTAGTGTCATTATGCCTTGGGCTCCCTATGATACAAGTACAATCAATAAACATTGCATTTCTTTATGTACTAGGACAATCTGAGCTAAAGAGTAAGATTTGCCTCTTGCTTTTTCTTTATAACCATTTGGGGAACTGCAGTCTGTGACATGTTTAAGAATCAACTTCCACACACAGCCTGCAGGCTCAATCACCAGGGATTTTGAAATGAGAAGTGAGAACAATAAGACGACCAGGGTCAAATGAACAGAGGAGATAATAAGGAAAAAAAAGTAAATCACTTTAATAAGGAGAAGTCAGACCTTGTAAGACTTTAAACAGTATTCATTTAAAATCAATAAAAAATACTACACAGGGAGTCTAGAAAAAGAGATCAGAATAAGTACGTTTCCCTATCCTTAGTGCAAGTCTCAGTTCAACCAATGGATTTTTCTATTATTTATAGCTTGGATATTATAGTAATTGACTAAAAAAAGAAAATGCATGAATAAAATGTCTATACCACAGTGAAAGAGAGTTTAGATTTCACCAGCCTTCCTGAAAAAAGAACTGGATGGTGAAGGAAGAGAATAAACTATACTGCAAATATGAACAGCAAAAACATATAGAAATTCCCACCCAATCTTTCTTCACCAAGCAGCATCCTCCTCCCTGTTCATAATCCACTTCCTCCGTGATACCAAAGCTAATGTGTCAATGTAAGAAACAGGTAGCTTTTCATATTTAAAATAACTTTCGTATAGATTAGATATTTGACCATTTCCTGATCACCTCCTATTTTGAGATCTGTATGCTGTATCTGTCCAGTGTAGATCATGACTCCACAAGGAAGGGACTCTGTCTTCTTTTATGTTTTTAATGACTCAGTGCTCTCTGACAGCCATTAATGAATTAAAATAAAAGTGAACAAATGCCAACATTTCTAGAAAGATATGCTTTACAATGAAAGTAAAAGAAAAAGCAATAAGCTATATAGTATGGCGCTTAGAAACTTTAGTGATGGAAGCACTATAAATACCCTTCCAGACCCAACAAATAAAAAAAAAAGATCAAAATTAAATACAATTTTTTTATTGTAAACATGGATTAAATTTTACCAAAAAATCTTGAATTGGTTATTTTCACTCTGCATCTGATTTTGTATGTTCTAAAAAACACAAATGCATCACAAGGCAGCATCTCCAAATGAGAGAAAAGGAAAATAAGTGTGCAAATCACTTGCATAAAATTGTAAGTTGTAGGTAAGAAAAATTCTAAGAAGCAAGGGGAAACAAAACGAGTATAATGCCAAACACTGAGGTCAGGATAGATCTTGGAAGCATACTAGATCCCTTACGGTGAGATCTATTATACTGGGGAATATTCTTCTCAAGGGAAGGGAAGGTTATTTATGACTGGACAAAACACTAAAAAGTATAATATAGAAAACAGTTCTGAAATGATGCAGTGACAGACTAGAACACCTAAGAAGCCTAGTCCATTTCTGATTTCTATGATTAAGTTTGTCAACAAGTTTTCATTATGCCAAATGACCATGCAATGAAAATACCCTCACTTCCTGCAGGGTTTCTGTCCACAAAAAATATCTGAAACAATACCAGTATTAAGGTTAGTGGTATCTTTCAGGTTTGGTATAACTACTACAAAGTGAGCATTCTTAAGGATTACAAATATGCTAATATATATCTTCTGATGTCCTGAGTTCCAGTCTAATCCTTTCACCACAAAACCATATATAGCACTTTTCATTCAAGGATTGCAAAGCACTTGACAGACATCAAGTCCCAGTTAACTTCCCGCAGAAATGCCTGTGCCATGGGAAACCCTATTTTGGTGCAAGGTTTTAAGGGCCCAATCTTCAGCACATAGTCACTTAAAAGAGACAGTGATGGTGGCTTCATGGTAGGGGTATGGGGCAGGGGCAGGCCATGGAAGCTAGGAGTTCAAGCCCCTGCTCACAGCTCCCGATAGACAAATGCCAGCATTTTGAAAGGGATATAAAGCCTCATGTTTTAGGCTGTAATCCAATCTTTGAAGATTGGGTTTTAGGAAGGAGACTTTGAAATAGTTGGTTTCATGGGAGGAGATTCTCCCACATTTGACTACTTTGGGATTTCTCGCATCTTCTTCTGAAGCTGGCCACTGTTGAAGCCAGTAAATAGAACAAGATGGACCACAAGTCTGACCCAGCACATTACAGAACAATAAAAAGAGCAACTCTTAACAGTTGATCATTTAAATGTCTTGATGGGCAACTTATTCTTTAGAGCCAGCATCTGACTAATTTTGTGTGTATTTTTGATTTGTCTGCTTTGAACATCATTCAAAGTTCAACATTACATACCAAAATAACACATACTATAATAACTTTTGAATTTAACAGCTTGCTAAACTATCTAGCTATTTAACAGATCTTCCCCTAAATGATCCAGGGTATCTCTGATCTCTGTTGATGGCACAGTCCTACAAAGTTGTTGTTTTCTTTCTCTTTTTCAATCCTTTTTGTATTCCCAAAAGCTTGAAATTTAATCAATACATTTTCTTGTTAAACCCAAACGAGGCAAGCAAGAAGTGTATTGATGCATGATCAGAATCCTGCAATAGGATTCATACAGAAATAGAACTTCTCCTTATGGGACCAGAGAGATGGAAGAGTTTTCTCTTGTTATTTCTTCTAATGTAAAAAGTTTAGGGTGGGATTTTCAGAAGTGCCTATGTGATTTAGGATCAAAACTACTACTGACATTCAAAAGTGCTTGTGCTCCTAAGTCACTTAAGTGCTTCTGAAAGCCACCACCCCGCTGTTCAGTTCTGTTTCTGTAGGCAATTACAGGAATATAAAGAAATTACTAACTTTAGAAACAGAATTATTCAGAATACCCATTTGTTATGAGGAAATAATCCTACCCAGTGTGGGCAACAGAAAAACACTTCTTTAATTATACTCAACTATGATAATATTGGCTGAGAGCCAAATTCTGCCTTGATTTGCATTCCTAATTTTCAATGGGTGGTATAGAATCCAAACAAGGGCAGAACCTAACTCTGTGTGGCACTGTCTATCATTGCTATCAAGGAGCAAAAGTGATTAAGACGAAGGAGAATCAGAGCAGCAGCAGGAAGGAAAAGAGGTTATCAAGTTTTTAGAAGTTGAAAAATGGTAATTAAAAAAGATGATAATATCATGACAATCAATTATCACTCCAACCCCAAAAGAAAAATAACCAACATGAACAACAATAGAACAGGAAAGCACATGCTCTCTCAAAGCATTGAGTGCCATGTCATAAAGCTGAAATGATATACCAAAAAGAATAATTTAGGCAGAATATGACAAAGCTACAAATATGCCCCGGAGAACGTAACAGCTGCTCCATTTCACACAGTTCTGCAGTCTCTGCAGGTATTTTGTTCAAATTCATTTTTCTCCTACTACAGATTTAGAATATTATCAAGTACACCAGATGCTTATGTTATTACATCATTCTCAAATTGCTCATTTATCTTAAGATATAAGGCAAAAAGAGGGCCAGCCAGGTTTCCTTCTTCCAAACCTGAACACAAGCAGCAAAGACTGCTGTCTAAATAATATATAACAATAAAACCCGACCAAGGTATCAACCAACAACATTCAGAAAATGTTGCCTAGGTTTGTTTATGCTAAGATTTTACGCACACCACTAAATTCTCCCCCATATTTGCACAGCAACATGTCACAGCAAAAGCACAGTTTACACAAACACACAAGTGGACCAGTCCCGGTCCCATTTAAATCTGTTATCTGAGTCAGATAATTATCAGGGCCCACATGCTGAAGACAAGCAGCACTTATTTTTGTGCAATACATGGCTTCCAAGAAAAGCAAAAGCAAAACAAATCTATAAAATTAATCACTCTATCCAACAATACCATCAACTTAAAAAAGAAAACTTGTCTGAATCTTGTTCCTACTGCTTGATTCAAGCAATCTACAATTACTATAACCGAAATAAAAGGGAGGAAATCGCCTTTTTTAGTTCACTTTTGCAGTTGACTGCACTTTGTGTATCACTTTCTTCTGATTTGTCTTTTGTTTGTTTTACATATACGTGTGGCTTTCATACTGACACAGGAGAATGAAAAACGTTTTAAAAATAGGGCATGTGGTTGTAAAACGACCAAAATTATCGGTTGGACTCAGGAGCATGGGTAGTACCTGAAATTTTTTTAAATAATTTATTTAATGACTAGATTAGATTTCAAACTGACAGCATTCCTGTAAACAAGGTTTGCTTTAATATATTTTGCCTTCTTCCTCATAATTCTTTCATATTTTGGAGATCAATAAGAGAGCAATAGAACCTCTAGTTCAATGGTGCCCAAACTTTTCCTGTCACACCCCCTCTTACCCATAATGGAATCTGTCCACACCCTCCCCGCCTTTACTGCACAGTTGGCTCAGCAGAGGAGCTTGGGCTGAAAGCAGAGTTGGAGGGAGAATTGAGGATGGAGGAAGAGCTGGGGCTAGAGGCGGAGCTGGCCTGGGGGTGGAGAAGGAATGAGAGAGGAGCTGGAGGAAAGGGAGCAGAGGGTAGAGTGGAGCTGCAGCTGGGGCTGAGCTAGGGCTGGAGCTGGGCTAGATGATATTCCCTCCTTCCATCCCGTGGGGGCTGACTTGGGTCCCGCCGTGCGCCCCCCACAACATTCCTCTGTACCCCCCTTGGGGGGCACACCCCACAGCTTAGTGACCAAAGCTCTAGTTCCAATGACTGAAAGGAAACTAAATTGAGATGGAGTCATCACTGCACTAGTCTGTAAATCTACTTTTACTTACCTAACCTTTTCCAAGCCTTCCAAACTAGATTTTACTGGCTAAATGAAGATTGCAGGTTTTTTTAAGATCTCTTAAATATATGAATGAAGAAACAAAAAGTGTGGTTGTCTCAGAATTTTAGGAAGAATGTTATAAAGAATCTGCAAATAAAAATGGAAAATTCCATTTTAATATGTGTTTAGCGTACCTGTTGCCCAGACCAAGAGAAGTATACAGCACAAAGACAATAAAAACCCTTCATTTCTTTTGTTCGTATTCCCTTAATTCACACAGCCAACCTACAATGCTTCATTCTGTGACCTATAGCTACCAAGGAAACCCCAAGGAGTATGGTGCTGGCCATGAAAGTTCAGTTAATTGCATTTCTGTAGAACAATTTAAAGTTTCTTAGAACAATTTTAATTTTGTTTTTAACATAGAAGAATGTTTGAGAAGGTGCTATATGTAATTAAACAAAAGTGAAATGTATTTTAAATTGCTTGTATGCTTTTCACAAGACCCAAAGGATAGCCAAAAGAAAACAACTTGTGTGTGTGCAGTGTATAAATATAGACAGAGAGAGGTTATTCTACAGTCAATATTGCATTATTTATCTGTATTATTTACACACAAAGCATTATTTTATAAACACACTATAAACTGGGTCAGAAATGTAGCTGATGGAATTAAGAAAACTCAAGCACCGGTGCAGGTTAAATATCAGTTTAATCAGTGAAAATGGTGCACCACAAACACACCTTTTCTGAAGACAAACTAATTCACTATTTAAATAGCATGTAATAGATAGACCGTAATGTTAGAAACACTGCGATACCAAATAATACATATTGGTGATATTATATTAAAAAAATCAATCATAGATACTGGTGTGATATAAACAACAATGCGCTAGTAGTGACAAAACTACCAGCAGAGCTGGAAGTTGGAGCCATTCTATTTGAAGGTCCGGAAAAATCTGGATGCTTACAGTGCAGACGAGAGAAAAGTGGAGGCTGATGGTGCGGCTGTGGTGAAGAAGCGATAACCCACAGAGCAGAGGAGGGTAAATCTAGGACTTATTAAATAAACAAGGAGAACCTAGTAACTGAATTATAACCTCATAATTCACAGTTAACTGTTTATTCATGAGCAATACACTTTAGAGGAGCCGTGTGTGTGCAGACAACAGGTAACATATACCCTTTGTCAGAGCCAACTCCAACAAAGCTGGGACCTCTTGCAAAATCTTGGGCCCACAACTTCAAGACTAAATGCAGATGACCTCTCTCCACCTATTAAACTCCCATGTAAACTCAGTCTCAGGAGAGGGTGTATGTCCTTGCAGAAAGAATAAGGAAAATGGTGGATGGAAGTTTCCTGTTAAACAGAAAGAGACAGAGGGAAACCTTTGCTACACTTCCCAGGGACATTTTTCCCAAGAGTCCTTATGCTATCGCCCTGCCTCAACGCTCTCAAACAGCACAAAGCAAATCATACTCAACACCACGTGACACCAGACCACAAGCAGGAGTCATCACATTATCATAATTTAATAGATTTATGGAGGCTAAAGCCAGAAGGGATCATCCAATCATCTAATCTGACCTCCTGCACATCACAGGCCATTACATTTCATCCAACTATCCCCATATTAAGCCCAAAGAATGCATAGATTTCAAGGCCTGAAGGGACCACTGTGATCATGCAGTCTGATCTCCTGTACCACACAGGTCATAGAACTTTCCCAAAATAATTCCTAGAACATACCTTTTAGAAAAACATCCCATCGTGATTTAAAAATTATTTGTGAAAGAGAATCCACCAGGACCCATGGTAAATTTCCCAATGGTTAATTACTCTCACTGCCAAAAATTTACACCTTATTTTCAGTCTGAAGTTGTCTAGTTTCAACTTCCAGCCATTGGATCATGTTATATCTTTCTCTGCTAGACTGAAGAGCCCATTATTAATTATTTGTTCCCTATGTAGATACTTATAGATTGTAATTAAGTTATTCCCTAACATTTTCTTAGTTAAGCTAAATAGATTGAGCTCTTTGGCATACAGGCATGTTTTCTAACCCTTTAATATTCTTGTGGCTTTTCTCTGAATCCTCTCCAATTTATCAACACCCTTGAATTGTGGGCACCAGAACTGGAAACAGTATTCCAGCAGGGGTCACACCATGCCAAATATAGCAGTAAAATAACCTCTCTACTCTTATTCAAGAATTCCCTGGTTTATCCATCCCAGGATTTGTAACTTTAGTTAGACCAAAGCATTTCAGTCCTCATGAAACTAAACTGTGTGCGATAAACTGAGAACAGGAGAGACCAAGGTGCTAGCAATGCCCAAAGGGCCCTGCAATAATAGCGCATTGATTAGGCGAGATATGACCAAATATGCCCATAATCCATGGTGTTCCCACAATGTGGAGCCTTCCTGTGACTGTAGGTTTGGCAACGTTGTCTGAATCAGCCATAGGCCTTTATGATTGAAATTACTGAACTTTGAAAGCAGTTCAAAGAAGTACAAGTAGCATTGGACTGATATTAGTTATTGACTCCCGGATCATCCTGCCCCTCTCCTACCATGCAACCTTTCAACTGCCCAACCTCTCCCTCTGGCATTGCCTTCTCAACTTTCACTTCAATAATCCCTTCCTCTCCCCAACTTCAACCCAAAGAGCCCCTTAATAGTTTGTAATATAAAGAACTAACCTGACTTCTGGCTGCCAATACTCTGTCCATGTGGTTTGAATGTTACACCCTTTCTGCTGTCCTTCTTATGGGTTTGTCTTTCAAGGACTCGAGTCTGCAACCATTTAAGAACAAAAGAAATTTTATGCATGACAGCAGTCCTATTAAATTCAACAGGGTTACTTATTTGCATAAAGTTACTCTGGTGTGCAAGTGTTTGCAACATTGGAGCCTTAGGACAGTGGTTCTCCACCAAAGGTACGCAGACCCCTGGGGGTACGCAGAGGTCTTCCAGGGGATATATCAATTCATCTAGATATTTGCCTAATTTTACAACAGGATACATAAAAAGCACTAGTGAAGTCAGTACAGACTAAAATTTCACAATGACTTGTTTATACTGCTCTATATACTAGACACTGAAATGTGAGTACAATATTTATATTTCAATTGATTTATAATTATATGGTAAAAATGAAAAAGTAAGCAATTTTTCAGTAATAGGGTACTGTGACACTTTTCAGAGTAACAGGCATGTTAGTCTGTATTCGCAAAAAGAAAAGGAGTACCTGTGGCACCTTAGAGACTAACCAATTTATTTGAGCACTTCATCCAATGAAGTGAGCTGTAGCTCACGAAAGCGTATGCTCAAGTAAATTGGTTAGTCTCTAAGGTGCCACAAGTACTCCTTTTCTTTTTGTGACACTTTTGTATTTTTATGTTTGATTTTGTAAGCAAGTAGTTTTTAAGTGGGGTGAAACTTGGGGGGTACACAAGGCAAATCTGATTCCTGAAAGAGATACAGTAATCTGAAAAGGCTGAGCCACTGCCTTAGGACATGCGTTTAACTTTAACAATTCTAAAAGTCTAATTAGGTTCAACTTTCCAAATGCAGGATACCGTGTTTTGGTTAAGAAGTACCCTTCAAATATGTGACAGAGAAGTCTATCACAAGCCATTTAAAGACACTGATTCTGCATGGAGAACCAAAGAGACACACTCTTGTTGAGGTCAGTGGCAAAGGTGTTGGAACAATTTCTACAGTGGAGGTGCTGAGAGCCATGGATCCAAACTGTAAACCCTGTATATGATGGAAACCACTTCAAGCCAGGGGGTGCAGTAGCACCCCAGCACTCCTAGTTTCAGCACCTAGGGTCTGTGGAGTGCCGGGCGGGCACAGGGGTCAACCTGCATGGTTCTCAATGCACAATTGGGATTTAAGTGAGGGAACTTTCAAATAATTATGAGTAAGGATTCAGTCCTGCAAACATTTACACATATGTATAAATGTTTTCAAGATTTCCCCAGTCCTGCAATCAGGTTTGAAATCAGACCCTTGCTGAACCAAATTTAAAGCTGGTTTAATTTTTCAGGAAAATTTCCTCACTATTGACAAGGCCTGTGGGCTTGACTGTGGTCTCCCGCCAGTACAAATCAAGAGTAGTTTCACGGGAGTTACAGCAGAATAAATCTGATGTGCATTAGTAAATAAGCAAGAAAAGCACAAAAATAGGGTGTTTTAGGAGCTTCAAAGATGTGCAGGGGAAAGTCTCTCTTTTCAATATTTTGTTTGCAGGATTAATAATGTGCATGGGACAGAGTGCTCTGGTTTCTAATGACCTAGCAAACACCGTGTAACATTTCCTTACGAGAAACAGGAAGTGAACATCTACAATGAAGATTGTAGAGCTGGTTGAAAAATTGAAAAGATTTTGTGGGATACTTTGAAAGCTTCCATTTTGCAGGGACCAGTTTTCCATGAAACTTTGAGACTTTCTAAAAAAAAAATACATATTTTTAGCCAAAATCTTGTTGGCTAAACTGAACTTTTAGCAATGAAAATGTTAGGCAGCACCTTGAAACACAATTTTGATAGAAGTTATGATTTATAAAATGGATAAAAACATCATGTTGCCTGAAAAAAATAACAAAGAGGTGACCAGTTTTTCCTGAGCAGGTCCGCACGGGGGAGAATACATTCACTATTCATCAGAACACTTTTCACTTAACACAAGTATCGGAGGGGTAGCCGTGTTAGTCTGTATCTACAAAAACAACACAGCTTCTACCCGCTTTCACCCTCTGGGAGGCAGGGAGCAGAGTTAAGGGTCTTTGTTCTGAGCACTTCACTGTGCAACCTGGGCCCAATGCTCCCTGTGTCCCTAAATACATCAAACAGGAACACAGCAATATTCATAACGCGGGGGGTGGGGGGAAGGTTGGGGGATGTCTCAGGCCCAGAGCAGCCCCTCGGGGGAGGCTGTGAACGCCCATCCCCGTGGCCGGGAGGCTGCCCGCTAGAGGCAGGGCTGCACACAGGGAACCACGCGGCGGCAGCGACCCTAGGAAGCGCCTCTGGCCCCTGCAGCGTCTGGGCCCCCCCTACCTGCGCCCCGCCGGGGACCGTGTCCCCACGTGGGGCCCCGCGCGGACCCTCCCAGCCGCCACTCACCGTCCCCCTCAGCTCTCTCGCCCCGCGGGCTCGCCGCTGTAGCTGCCCGAGCCCCGCCTGACACGCCGCGAGCGGAGGCCGCCGGCCGGGACCGAGGCGCAGGGTGCCGACCAGCAGAGCCGGAGCCGGGCAGGGGGCGGCCCCGGTTCCCGCCCCGCCCCGGGGTCCCCGCGCCCCAGCCCGGGGCTGAGGCGGCCGCACTGAGCTCAGGCTCCTGCGCGGGCGGGCGGGAGGGAGAAGGGGCCTTCGACCGAGGACCCGCCTGCGCCAGCAACATGGCGGCGTCCAACCGGACCCAGGTGCTGCGGCTGTACCGGGCCCTGCTGCGGGCGAGCCAGCGCTTCACCGCCTACGGTTACAGGTGGGGCACGGCCAGGGGAGACACGTGCCCGGGAACCTGCTGAGGGGTGGGGGAGGTCGGAGTCCCCCCAGGTCCCTGCGCTTTGGAGGAGCGGGAGGGGGGGCCTAGGTTCTGTCCCCCACCCCCCGGCTCTGTGTTCTCTGGCGGGGGGCGCAGCTCAGGTTCCAGGCCCCTTCTGGCGGGGGGGCCCGGCTACAGGCCCGTTCCCCCTCCTCTCCCCCCCCCCCGCCATGCGTTCTCCTGGGATGGAGGTACAGGCCAGGTTCTCTTTCTCGGGCCTCCTGCATGAGGGTGGGAGAGACAAACCACTTTCTCCTGTAGGCCCACTTAACGTCCCTGGGTGTGGGGAGCACAGCCGGGTTCCGCACTCAACAGCTCTTCCTCCAGGGGGAGCCTCAGCCTGGCACTGGGTGGGAGCCGAGCCCGGGTTCTCTAACGCCCAACTGAGCCCCCTGTATTCCACAGGGGAAGGGCACCCAGATTGGGTTCCATCCTTTGAGCCATTTTTTTCTGCCCCAAGTGCTGGACGTGTGGCCGTCTCTTCCCCCCGTTGTATGGGGTTTATGGGACGGCTGCATGCCAGACCCTGGCCTTTCACCAAGAGGACATGTCTAGGTTACTAGGGAACAACTGGTTAGCTCTGTACCTGATATTACTTCTAGCTACCCAGTCCACTTACTGATCGCAATGATGATAGGAAGTTAATTGGAGGAGTTCCTTTATTTTAGATAAGACTTTCAGTTCTGGTCCTTCTTACGTTCATGTACCACCCTCATGTTAACCATTTTAAAGCATAGAAATTATGATAAGATCCACTTATATTGGATTCTTGCTAGTTTTCACGTAGAGATGCAGTCTTTCCCTTTCTTCAGTGAAATGTCTTGGTTTTGATTAGTCTGTCTCTAAATACAGTAAAATGGGAAATATTGTCTAAAAACAATTTTTGCTATATTTATGAATTTGAAAACACTAAAAACAATGGCAACTTCTCGCAATACGCAAACAGTAGCATTTGCCTGCAGACCATCTGGAAGCAAGAAAACAATTCTACCTGTTGGGTTTTTTTTTTTAATAAGACACCCATCAGTGAAGTATATGAGCACGTAACTAAAATGAGACGCTGGTAGTCTCTTCTGTTTTTAAGATAAACAGTTCTACAGCATCTTTAGGACTCACATAATATGGTATTGTGGTATCTTAGCACAAATTTCATAAGGAATTACATTTATTCTGAAGGATAAAATGCTAAAAGTTAAACTCACTGTTTCATGGATTTAGTGGGAGGATTTTTTAAGAACATATACTGTTGCTTATGAGTCTATGCATTGAGTGTGAATCGTCTGCTACCCTTTCCCTATTTTACAGTCTTACATTTTTTCCAGAAATGTTTACATTTAGAGTCAGACATGGAGTCGAATATTTTTGTATTGCTTCTGTCTTGCCTATTTATGAATGGCAATGTACATGTTTTCATAAACATATTCTGAACTTGGTCTCCCGATACCACAGTTCCTTCTTCCAATCCAAAAGTTATTTTGTTGCCATCACTGTGAAGAGTAATGTTAGTTTCAGAGTTACTGAGCTCATTACTGATAAGCTTTAGAATAATAATGCACAGGATCATCTCCAGAGTCTGGCAATAAAAATTATGCAGTGCTCTGAAGCCCAGATGTGTGGGCCATGTTTTAATAGCAGGAGAGAATTTAGTAGATAGTAAGTAATTTCATGTCTGCTAGTCTGCATGCATGTGGCCTAAAGAATAAAGTGTGATTTAAGACGGTAGGAAAAGAATCAGAAGGTGGAAGATGATGTTGAGGTGTCTAATAGCAATATACTTGGTAGGAAGCATCTATGGTTTTTTATTTGGTAAATAACTTGTTGCATAGGTGTGTTTTTCTTGGGTTTTAAGTAAAAAATCAATATTACAAAGGTCTCAGCAGACACTTGCAACAAGTGTAAAATATAGTTTTTGATTTTAGTTCAAATTTGGATAAATTCAAGATCTGGAGAATCGGGGCTTACCTATAGAAGAACAGGAAAACACTGTGAAGAACTAAAAATGTCTTAATTAACATAAAGATCTTCTAAAAGGAAAACATTGTGCTTCCTGCTTTCCCCCAAAAGTCTGGTCCTTTATAGAAGGTGCCAGATGGGCCAAAAATGAAGGAGTGAGGGTTAAATTGCTGCACTCTGAGACCATTTGCAGGCATAAGACCAGAGTAAAAAGAGAGTAGTCCAAAGAAGCTGCTTACAGATTTTGAGGCCTTGCACCCCAAAGTTCAGAAGGATCAGAGGGAAATGAAAGAGGAACTTGTTCATAGTTTATTACATTAAACTTGAAGTGGGTGTCCATTTACTTTGTAAACATTTGCAGAAATTATCAGCTGATATCATTTATTATTTTTATATTGCAAATTATGTACTGGGCTCCCTACAGATTTACATACTTTAAAAATTAATCTTGTTGAGGGGCTTTCTTGTGCATGCAAAAAATAAAATAAAAGACTACACCTTTCCTGCCCAAGGGGGGAAATGAGGGAAGGAAGTAGTCTTTGGTGGGGAATTTGAGAGTAGATAAAGATTTACTGTGACCCCCAAATTGTGAAAAACAAATAATAAACAGCCTTCCACATGCACTTAGTCAAGGAGGCTATAAGATTCTGCCAGCTAAGACATAGAATTGAGTGGTGTTAATAAATTGATCATACTGATTATGATAGTCTTAAAAAATTCTTCTGTACTCTCTCAAATAAAAAAAGCAAAATTATTAGTTTTCATGCTGTAGAAAAATGTTTTTATGAGAGAAAATTGTTGTTGTAGCATGCTGTTTGAATGTTGTTTAAATCAATAATCTACCTCTGGTTGAATGTTCTGAAATTTATGATTCTGCTTCAAGCAAACTTCCAGTTGTTTTGGTTATTTTTGTGTTTTGTTTTATGAAACATTATTAAGTTGTCACATTTTGCATCTATTTTAATATCCCCATTCCTCTTCCTTTCTTTGCGCTTCCAGCCCATTCTCCTGGTGTTTGTGTTCTCCCTTTGCTCCTATCTGTAGTATCAGTGTCTGACACGTTTGCATGTTTTAGTAAAAAGTAATTGCTTTCTCCCCTGTTGGCTAGGTACAAGTGCTCCAGACCTTGGTTTTATTCTGTTTTGTAACATAGTCTGATATAGACTAAAACTGATAATGCAAAAACAGAATGCCACATGCTATCTCTTGATCCATTGTTTATATGTAGTAAATCTTTCTGACCCTACATGAATAATGGGGATAAATTAAGTATCTAGAATCAGTCAATTATATCTTCTCTGCTACCCTGAAACTTGAAATATAATTCAAGGTAAATTGAAAAACTGGGACTTAGATTAAACAAGGATGTGAGAGGAAAGCGAGAAAATCATTCTCCCGCTGGTGAAAATCTTGGTTTTCTACATTCTGTGGATCAGCCTTGTCAATCAGTTTACCAAAATTTGATCTGCTAGTCTTTGAGTTTTATATTTTTTTAAAAGGATGATTTTATAACATCAAGAGATTAAATTGAGACAGTGTTTATGGGCTTCCTCTGACCTAGGTGTTCTCTAGGTTTCTGATACATGGGAGGTTAGTGAAGTTAAGGTCTCCAGGGTCTACTCCTGGTTCTTCCACTGATTCCAGTTTGGGCAAATTACTTAATTGTCTGTACCTCAATTTACCCATTTCTAAAGGTGATATAGTCACCTACTTCACCAGGATGTTGCGAGACTTGTATTTGGAAAGTGGAATTTGTCATTCAGCGTTCTCCTGTGTAAGTTTTGATTGGTGAGTGCCAGATCTCCTGTGAATAAGACTGATGTTCTTGAGTCTTGATTCATAGAATGTTGCTTGTATCTAATGTATCATTGGGTCCCGTTTCGATGGTGACATCAATCCTATGTTGAAACAGCTGGTACCAGCACAGTATGTCCATGATCCATCAACTTGTGCAGAAAAAAGTGCTGAGAAATTAATGACATTTTTATCCTGCATTCAGTCCAGTAGTCAACAATGGACACTAATTTATTTGAGCAGTTGGCCATTTTTAGTGCCTCAAAGGCCTAATGCAAATTCTGGTGGTGCATAGAGCTGTTAATGTGCCTGTTCTCATCTTTGGATTTAGGCTTTGGATATTTGGGCCATCCCTAATAGTGGCCTGGCCATTAATTTGTGTGTGTCGGTGCACAAGTTCATGAATCTAATGAAAGAGTGAGCCAGTTTCTTTTCATGCATCAGCAGAACTGTAAGCCATAATAAAGACTAGAATATCTTTATTCCTGGTTATAGATAGGGCCCTACCAAATTCACAGTCCATTTTGGTCAATTTCACAGTCACAAGATTTAAAAAATAAAAAATTTCATTATTTCAGCTATTTAAATCTGAAATTTCAAGGTGGTGTAATTGTAGGGGTCCTGACCCTTAAAGGAGTTGGGCTGTGTGACCGGGGTCCCAGTGGGGGACAGATGAGGTCACTCAATTAGGGTGACTGCAAAGAATGGGGCAGATAATCCCCAAAGCTGGTGAATATTTTAAATAGATTAGATTTACCAAGCCAGCATAAAACAGCTTCTTTATTACCTCACTGGTTGCCCGGAAGCCAAAGCACAGTTCCCTTGAAGTAACCCAGCCTCAGGCCTCCATCCAGGTACCCAAGTCAAATATGATGAAGCTTTCTGAAAATCTTACTTCATCATATAAAATAAAAGATTCTACCAATCCCAAAGGACCGGACACATTACCTCCCAGGTTAATGAATCTTCCAGATCTTACCCAAATACATGTATACAGCCAATTCTTATTAACTAAACTACAATGTATTAAAAAACAAAAGAGAGAGAGAATATGGGTAAAAGATCAGCATCCATATAGATGTGAGTTCAATTCTTGAGGTTCAGATTCACAGCAGAAATGGTGAGCTTTGTAGTTGCAACGAGTTCTTTCAGAAATAGTCCATAGATTATAGTCCAGTGTTTATATTTCAGGGTGGTCCAGTCAGCATTGGGATCTCCGTCCTTGTGGCTTAGGCTTCCCCTGCATGAAACCTCAAGCAGATCTGAGATAAAAAGGATCAAGACCCAAGGATCTTTTATACAATTTCAGGTCTTCCTTGACAAGTTGTAGTCCCTCGGGCAACAATAGGGAATCAGGGCATCTTTGAAGTGGATCCATCACTGGTACTTAGCTATACCAATTAACATAAGACAAATGCCTGTTCCTCCACCATTCACTGGTGATTTGCTATACATTTCAAAGAGAGATGAATACAGAGATATCCCATGTTAACAATCCGTTTAAATACTAGGATGTTCTTTTGATCTCTGAATTATCAGAATACAGCATAGACAAGGACTGTTGATTACATTGTTGAGCATTACCCATACATATGTAAATACACAAAAACACAAACATTATCTCCCCACATATCTTTAAGGGTTGAATCTGAGTAATTTATTTTGCAGGATGTTTAATCCTTTCTGGCCATGCGTCACAGGGGGGTCGCAAGGCTATTGTAGGAGGGATGCAGTACTGCTACCCTTATTTCTGTGCTGCTGCCGGCACTGCCTGGAGAGCAGCGGTTACTGGTTGGGAGCCCAGCTCTGAAGGCAGAGCCGCTGCCAGCAACAGCACAGAAGTAAGGATGGCATAGTATGCTATCTCCACCCTTACTTCTGCGCTGCTACCTGCAGAGCTGGACCCTTAGTCAGAAACTGCCACTGTCCAGCCACCCAGTTCTGAAGGCAGCAGTGCAGAAGTAGGGGTGGCATGATATGGTATTGCCACTCTTATTTCTGTGCTGCTGTTGGTGGGCGCTGGCTTCAGAGCTAGGCGCCCGGCTAACAGCCACCACTCTCCAGCTGCCCAGGTCTGAAGGCAGCAGAAAAATAAGGCAATACTGCCACCCCCCTAAAATAACCTTTGTGACCCCCCTGCAACTCCCTTTTGGGTCAGGAGAAACACTGGTCTCCTCCATGAAATCTGTATGGTATAGGGTAAAAGCATACAAAAGACCAGATTTCATGGGGGGGGAGACCAGATTTCATGGTTCATGATGCATTTTTCATGGCCATGGATTTGGTAGGGCCCTAGTTGTATAGATGTTTGCAGTGTTGTAGTTGCATTCGTCCCAGGATATCAGGGACACAAGGTGGATGAGGTAATCTTTATTGGACCAACTTCTGTTGGTGAAAGAGACAAGCTTCTAAGCTATACAGAGCTGAAGCTTATTTCCTAGTCCTAGACCTCCTCACTCCCTGCATATCAATTCAACTTTAATAATTACTTTCCTAGCAACTTGGCAATACATTTCTGTCATAAAAGTTTAAATTATTCCCCTAGATAAACTTCAAACTGTAGTTTTCAGTGGAAAAAAAGGTGAGACAAAAAACCAAAACCTGAATCATCTAAGCAGCTGAAGGGGGAGACTGAAGGCCACGGCAAAATCTAGACCAGGATATCGCAGCACTGAAAGAATTCCTCACAGACCAATTGGATTCAATCTCAAAAGATATTTATGCCATCTCTAAAGATGTATGTGACATAGAATCCTGAATAGCTCACTTGGAAAATGAGCTACCAAAGACTGCCATTGAAATCAGGGAAATTAAAGAAGAAACTGTGTCTTTAATTCTTAGACTACACCACCTGGAAGAAAAACAGAATGACCTAGAAAACAGATCTCGAAGAAACAACTTTTGCCCCTTGGGTATTGTTGAGGGTCTAGAGGGGAAGAATATTATCAGCTTTCTTCAGAAGCTGCTCCCTGACATACTTAAATTGGACCCCTAGCTGCCCCCATTAGATATTGAAAAGGCTCATTGAATGCCTGGTACTAGAAGGCAGGAGTCTGGCAAGCCCAGACCTGTCTTCAAGCTGCTGAAGTTTAATGATAAAGTAATGTTAATGAATGCTGCCAGAAAAGCTGAAATCCTGATCTACAAAGACCACAACATTTCTTTTTTTCTGACTTCTCAGCTGAGCTTAACAAAAGAAAGGCTGCATTCAGTGGCATAAAGCAAATCCTGAGGGTACCAACGTCAGATACAGCATCAAGTACCCATCCACTTTCACTATGGATTTAGCAGGCGCCACAAGATTTTTGCAAAACCCCCTCTGAAGCTTGGCAGACATTTCAAAGACAGATTAGATTTGACCAAAAATAGCAGTCTCTTTTTTTCATCATGAAAAGCATACCTCAACAAGTTTAAAAATCAGTTTTTCCTATGCATCCTTGTAGATAACGGTATTATTCACTTACATAATCTTCCAGCTCCTAGCAGATAACCAGCTAGATTGAACTCTTCTGTTGATCTCCTTTGGAACTGAGCAATACAATAACAACAACTGTATAGTACTGCAATGCATAGAGTAATAGTTTAATACTAAGATGGGGTTTATAGCACCATCCACTGACTGAAGTATTAGCTGCACTAACCATCACAACTTGCATGGATAGACAGAATCTCTTCACTAGCTCTATCTCTGATAGATTGTGTTTTGGTGACCACAGGTCGCATGGAAGTCAACATTCCTGATTTGTAGACTGTAACCTAAACCTTAAATTGCACTAGTTTTTATTCAATTTGTCCAGGGCATTTGAAATACTATGAGTATGATTTTATATTGTATTTTTCATATTCAGATTTTTTACTAATTTATATTTGATTTAACAAATCAATTGTAAACTTACACATGATGAGTCTGTATGTATTTGCATATACTTATGTGCAAGTATACATAAAATCTTCTGTACTTAGAATACATTATACATCTTCTAGGATGTAATGGTATTTACAGGGTAATATTTGACTTAAAATATATTTGTATTTCGAGATGTTTAGACTATTATTAGATAATATAGGGAGAGGAGAAGCAAATGGAACTGAAGCCATCAAGGATCTGAACATGTCCACACTGGCTTGTTTTAAGTCTGTTAATTTTTGTGTGTGTTCTGTTGCAAATATACTTTGGAAGACATATGAAATTTAACTGTAGAACTTTTTGTATACCTGAAACTCTTAGAGGCTCAATTAAAGGCATAAAATCATTCAAAACTAACCAGTATCTCATATTTATAAATACAGACCATATCCTAGAGATGTGGTTTTACATATTTCCACATTGATATTTATCTTAAGGTTGTATATCTTAATGTATCTTTTTAAAACTGTGCCATGAATGTTCTTAGTGTGTGCTCCTGGAAGGTGAGGGAACTTAACCTTCCAAAAGAATTAAAATCCTGAGACACCGCAGATTAAAAAAAAAAAAGTACCAAGTTGCTTTATTGCAGGAAACTCATCTAGCACAAATAGATGTCAGTAGAATCAAGATGTGGGCGGGTGTTGAGTTTCATTCCTCATTGAATTCTAAGAGCAGAGGCATATCCATCTTAATTCATTAAAGTATAAATTTTCAGTGCATACAGTCTTGGTTTGATCCTGAAGGAAGATACGTCTTCTTGAAGGCTGTTTCTCAAGAGTTAATTCTAGGACGCATGTATAATCGAAGTGGAGGTAATTCTGAATTTTTCAAATACATTGCAGACATTCTTTCTAATAAAAAAAAAAAGACATTCCTCTAATATTGGGAGGTGGTTGGATTTATCCAGCTGTCTATCTAGCATAATATTCCAATTATATGATACCCAGTTCTCAAAACACAATAGGCCAACCTTCATGATTCATGAATGAACTTGATTTAAAAAGATATGGAAATCGAGACACCCCAAAGAGCATGACTATTCATCTTACTCCAGAATTGACTTTTTTCTTGTGTCTTCAGAACTGATTTTAGCATGCCCAGAAGCAGCTATTGATGATATATTAATTTCAGATCATGCATCAATTATGCTTAACATAGATGCAGGTTACATATCATTGAAGTCTTCCAGGTGGAAGCTGAACACACTGCTATTAAAAAAATGCAACGTTTTGTTCCACAGTAGATTCAGTCATCTCTAACTTCATACAAGAAAATAAGCACTGACTTACCTGAGATACCATCTTTTGGGAAGCTATGAAAGTTACTTTAAAGGATGAATATAAAATATGCCTCCCTAAAGAAGAAAGAAAGAGACTCAAAGTTACTAGAATCTCTGGATAAGGAAATAAATGAGTTGCAGAGAAAGCATAAGACTGACCCAAATAATGAAAACCTCCTATGTTCTCTAATCAACACAGAATATAAATATAATGAATACTTATCCAGCCAAGTCGAATTTATACTCAACAGGATCAGTCAAAGATATTATGAATGGGAGATAAAGCAGGTAAACTACTTGCCAGAAGACTTAACATGGAACTAGCCAACAACAATATTTCTTCCTTATTACATGAAGACAGGAATGCAATCATTGAACCAATAAATGTAAATAATTTAAGCAGTTCTATCAAGCTTTATATAAATCAGACAACCAATTTGACTCTAATAAATTTGATCATTTCGTTGAAGGCCTACCTTTTATTACCCTAACTTCAGAACAAGTGTTGTTTATGGACAAAGCTAGCACAACACAAGATAAAACAGTCTGTTAAAAGATGTATGAATTCCAGCCAGGCTCCTAGGATGGACGGCTTTCCAGCAGATTTCTACAAAACATTTTGTAATCGGCTATCTTCTGTTCTTTCAGAGGTGTCACTGAAACATTCCAAAAATGAACTATTTCTCATGAGATGAGAACTGCTTTAATTACTTTATTATTAAAGAAGAACAAAGATGGTTGCATCTGTGGCGACTTCTGCCCCATATTTCTATTGAACATAGATTCAAAATAATTGCAAACGTTTTGGTGACACAACTGAATGTCATCTTTCCCTCAATTATACACACAGGTCAGGCTGGTTTCATTAAAGGAAGATTGGCTGCTGTTGATATGATAAAAATCTCTCACTTGGTCACAGTGTGAGGCAACATTGCCTCATGGTCCAGAAAGCTCAGATGTTCCCAAGACCCAGAGAAAGCCTTTGTTAGGTTTGAATGGCCTTATCTAATGGCTGTCCTTAAAAAAATTCAGATTTGGACCAATAATCCTGAATTGGGTCAGTGCATTATACAGCTCTCCCTTCGCTTCAGTGTCAGGTAATAGAATTATTTCTCCCACATTTCAGCTAGAAAGAGCACAAGAGGGCTGTCCCTTCTCACCCCTCCTTTTTAATGTTGCTGTTGAACCACTGGCAATGTACATACATCAGCACTCAGCCACTGAAGGTGTGACTATAAACAGGAAAGAATGCAAAATTAGCTTATATGCTGATGACATTTTTCTACAATTGAAGAATCCATTCTCATCAATCCCATCATTATTTAATTCAGCTGATGCTTTTGGAAAGATCTCTGGGTTTGCATTAACTGGAATAAATCACAAGCAATGAATATGTCCAAAAGACCAAATCCTTCTTAGTTTCAGAATTTTCCTGTTCAAATATGCAAGGAAATAACTTACTTGGGTGTTAAAATTTGTCCTAATCTTCCCAAAATTGTTTTGATAAATATGGACTATACATTAAAAAGACAAGGTGGGCATGGTAATATCTTTTATTGGACCAACTTCTGTTGGTGAGAGCGACAAGTTTTTGTCAAAAGCTTGTCTCTCTTAATCTTAACAGCAAAAGTGCCTCTTATCTTTCAAGTCTCTCCCTTTGCTCTTTGCCCAAATAAATAGTCTTATCATGCAATTTATATGGGATAAAAAACAACCTTGCTTGTCACAGAAAGCCCTTAAAAATCCTGGGCAACTGGAGGTGTGGGGTTGCCCAATTTGTGTCTATATTATCTAGCATTCCAAATGCATCCTATAGTAATGTGGTTCCCCTCCTGTAACTCTGTATACCGGCCTGGTTTGAGATAAAAAAAAGTTTAGATATACCATTTGGTTCCCTCTGTTCTTTTGTATATCTTAAGATGCTACCTACACCATTAAGGAAAAAATCCAATCTTTGCATCTACATGGGGCATACTGCAACGCATTAAGATGATTACAGCATCAACTCTTCTAATTCTCTTCTTGAATCACTATGGGATAACCCATGCTTCAGGATCAAAACCAGCCCTACACTTAAGATAATTTGGATAGAAAAAGGATTAACAAAAAAATAAATATATAATACAAGATGATAGACTGGACTTCAATTACATATGCAAAAAAATCAACTACTCCTGTGTGTCAGTTCCGTCTTTCAGCAACTATGCTCAAGGATTCATGCAAGGATAGGGGACAAATTGGTCTCACCTCTAAAAGAATTTGTTAAGAAATATTATAGATGTCTTAATGCTTTGCATTACCCTCTAAATCTCAGTCTCAAATTAAAATGGGGAAAAGGACTTTGCCTTCTATCACAAAAGAAACCTTGGAGGATATCTGGCTTAATGTGAAAGATTCTTCAAGTTCTTTATCCTTGCAATTCTTCCAGAACAAGATATTAAACGGGTAATACTGGACTCCAGGACATTTGTTTAATGCTAGATTAGCAACACACAGTGAATGTTGGAAACAGCCCCATGCCAACCTTTCACACATTCTCTATACCTGTCAAAAAATGTGTGTGTTCTGGAATACCATATTTAGTGCTCTCTCAAAAGCTTGAAGTGTTGCTATTTTTCCTTCTCCACGCTTGTGTTTTTTAGGGGTACTGGATGAATTGGTATTACCAGTTAACGTGAAGAAATGGATTGCGGTAACTATTTTAGTGGCCAAAGAGTTATTTTGAGAAAATGGAAATCTGCAATTCTTCATACACAGACTGGCTTAGTGAGCTCTGTACTATTACCTTAATGGAAAAAATGACTAATAGAAATGCTTGGGGAAAAAATATGAGTGTGTCTGATCACACATGAAACTATTGCATACTTCTGCAGTTTAGTATCCTAATACTCATAGGTTATGTTCTCACTTATTTATCTATTTAGTCACTTTAACAATTGATGCCCTGCACGACCTCTGTGGCTGAAGATTTTTTTGTTTGTTTGTTTTTCCAGGTTTTACAAACTGAACATTGAATTTTGCCAGGTATATGGTGTTTCCATCTTGTGTATGTATTTATATATGTTTTGGTTGTGTTATGTGTTTATATTTTATCTAAAAACAAAAAAAGTGTATCCTTTAAATTAAAAAAAACACAAAACAAGTTGGTCCAATAAAAGAAATTACCTCAGCCCCCTTGTCTCTCTGGTTATATAGATGCAGAAAGATCACTGTAAGTGCTTTTAGAGTCTAGGCTGAGTTTAACTAGCTGCACTAGAAAAATGTAATCTTTTTAACTAAGTTGATTAGTAAAAAGAAATATGAAACAATTCCCCCTCCAGTTAGGAATTTGATCAACTCAATTTGATCAATTTGATTTGACAGCTGTTATACATTAGAATGGGCTTTAGATTCCTTAGCTTCTCACTGCGATCTACTTGTCTCTTGGGCCTTGAGGGTGTTGTAGTTTAAAGATCATTTGTGTGAGATGAAATTTCTGGAGTCCATATGGAAGAAGAAAGAGCATAGAAGACCGGTCTGCTATAGTGTACAAGGATTTTATGCAGAGGTGAAGAGATAGTCCAATGGTTGGGGTGCTATACTGGGACTTCAGAGACCTGAATTTGATTCACTGCCTTGCCACAGACTTTCTGTGTGATCTTGGGCAAGCTGGTTCCCTGTGCAGCAGTTCCCTATCTATAAAATGGGGATAATAGCTCTTGCTATCTCGCAGAGGTGTGGTGAAGATGAATATATTTAAGATTATGAGGCACTCAAATGTTTATGTTGTGTCTGACATACCTGGAAAAATAAGAGCTATGACTGAGACCAGAAAATGGTGTTTAGACCTGGAAAGCTCATGTTCAGAACTGGTTCTGAACTTAGGGCTAAATCAGCTAATCACTGGTTCAGCAGCACCTGTTGCTGACACCAGTTGTCATCAATTAGCAACTTTTCAAATGTACAACGAGCTTTAAGTTGGCAGATGGTTGTGCCTTTGCAATGATGGGTGCTCGGGTGTGGAAATCACTGCTGCCCTCCAACAAATCTCTTACTACTTTTAAACAATCCCTCAAATATATGTATATATTGTTTCAAAAATATTGTGACCATTGCTGGCCTATTTATTACCTCATTTCCCCCAATCCCTTTCCCTTTTAAAAATAGTATTCATATTGCATTTCATTCCCCCTGCCACCCCCAAACTGTAAGATTTGATCAGCTAAAGTGAAACGTCTTGCTTTACTGTTAGGCACTGACAAACTAGAAACACCTTTTATCCCCAGTCTAGATTAACAACTGCACAAAGGCTTTATCTGTAACACATCCGTGCTGGATGAGTAATGCTATACATTTTGCTTTCTGGTTGTCCTAAATGCAATTGTGATTGACAAGATCTTCCCTGCTGTCAGCAGCATGTTGCATGATACTGTACATTTAGAACAAAATGTGATCCATGGAGACGTTAAAAATTTATCTGAAACACGGCATTTTCAGGAAAGTGTTATATTCGGTCTTCAAGCAGGTAGTCTTATAACTGAGTTAAGGAAGCTAGAGAGTGGGGAGGTGTCAGTTCTGCTCCCACAGCATTTTGACTTATCCACCCCAGAAATCTGGCTGTACCAGGACAATGAAATATTGTGATTTGATACTTTTCCTGTTTGAACAATTTGCAGTGCAATAAAGATAGGTAATCAGATGAGGGATGTGTGGTATTTTTTGTTGGTTTTCTTTAGTTTCCTTCTCTACATATATTAGTTGCCTCTTTCCAAGCAGTGGTAGATTTTGGGGCCTTCCAGGTCCTATTCCCGTATGGCATAGAAATCATTGATGTAAACCTAGGTTTTTCTTAGTGTAATTTGTTTAGTTACAAAATGTTCACGGCATATTTCCTTGAACAGAGGTGGTAACAAATTTCGCAGTCATCGCCCTTATACAGAAACCATATGTAAGGCCCCACTGCCCTGTCCCAAGAAGACACTGCCTCGTACAAAATCAAATAGATCCATCTCCTTAAACATTCAGTGTTACTTTTCCTCCTCCAGCCCCTACGCTTTTCCAACAGAAAATGGTTCCATCAAATCTGTTCTATTCAGGACCCATTTCCTTGGACTTCAAGGCATCATTGAATGTTATTCTAATACTTTTATCCTTTCCTTGTAAAATTAAATATGTTTCTCTTTAAAAACCAAATGAAAACACATTCACACTTCTGCTTTGGCAAGTTTACAGAATTTCACTAGGACAGAGAGAAACCTAAAATATTTATGGTAGTAATTTGGAAAAACAAAATGTGATCCAAACTTTTGAAAAATAGAAATGGTTAGCTAAACAATGAAGTGGGTCTTTCTCTGGGGACTGATAATTGACTTTGTTATTTGAAAAAAGGCTCCCAAATTAAGGAAATCTGATGTATTTGTAATCTGAAACACTATTTACCTTCTTTACATAGCACAGTGGAACAGACATTTTTCTTTTATGTAAAATTTAATTACAGGTAGTGTTTGAGAACTAATGAGGGTAATAGAAAATTACTGCTTTTGGCACAGATTTGTGTCAATAGCAATATCTATATAATTTCTAGTAGATAAGAAGTTCTTTGTAATGTAGTAATAGCTCTGCAACATTGAAAGATCAAGTTCACTCCCCTTCCTCACCCTGCATTCTTCTGTAGCATGTGGTTAATTTCCATTTTCTCACTTTCAGAGCCTGAAGCTCCCCTTCTATATTCTGCTGCACTCAGAGAAAAATGATTGAACTGATTTACTTATTAAGCAGTGGGTATAAGGTTGTGATTCCAGGGATCTTTTTAAAATGATGATATCATCATTCTCTGAAGAAGAAAAAGATTTATCTTTTTCCAACCTGCTCAGTTAGCATGTTTAGATCCGTTAGAAAATAAGCCAACAGTAACTTGTGCCAGCATGCAAGGTGGCAGATGGCACCAGGATTGGCCTACTGTGGTCCTTTGCTCATTGGTTAGATCTAGTCCTGTCCCTTTGAACTCTGGCTACAAGAGAAGTACAACTCTGTGGTCAGTTGTCTCCACCAATAAGA
Organism: Chelonia mydas; assembly: GCF_015237465.2. Classification (NCBI taxonomy): domain Eukaryota; kingdom Metazoa; phylum Chordata; order Testudines; family Cheloniidae; genus Chelonia; species Chelonia mydas. Next base: position 115,156,027 of record NC_057850.1, read on the forward strand.
GCTAAGATGAGAAAAATGGAATTTATTTTCTTGGTGTTCTTCTGGGTATGTGAATATTTGGGCCTCCACTGATTTGGCTTGCAGACAGGAAGTCAGCCACACTTTCTACATTCTGTTTCAGGTCCCATGATCTTCCCCACTCCCCGCCGCCCCAACCTTAGCTGAGGGGAAGGATGCTTTCTTGAGCCATTATATGAAGTGTAAGGTATTTCACCCACTTCCCTTAATATCAAAGCTCCTTGACAAGATCAGAATGAGGAAGCCACAATCATTCTGAAGGTTCCCTTCTGGCTGAAGTATCCCCAGTTTTTGAATCTGTGAAAACATGGCCTTTTTTTCTACTCTTATTTTTTTCCCCACTACATTTTATTGCTTTTTCCCCCTCCCTTTTAAAAAGCTTTTATTAATTACTTTCTCAGAGCACAATTTAGTGTTTAATATGATATAGTGAAGGGATTGTATATACACCTACTTTCTGAAAACTGGTTGTCTGCAATGAAAAAAACCTTAAAATAAACCTTAAGGAAACTTTAGATGAGCCCCGTGCAATGAATTGGCTGTGTCCCGGGGTTGGCTGGCATACAGAGGCCAAGAATCTATTAGGTATTGCAGGAAAGTCAGATAATGCTGGTTACAAAGTGGTATGAAAGGCTGTTTCCTTGATCATGTTGGGTTTTTTTGTTTGTTTGTTTGCTTTTGTATCTTTCTTTTGATAACTGGCAATGGATAACATAGTGTTGTCTACTAAATGAGAAGAGCCCAAATACAAAATAAAGTAGAATTTAAGTGCATGTGTAAATAATACAGTGTCCAGGGGTCAAGGAATTTTCTTCTGACCTTTCCAAATTATTGTTCTATGAAAACTGCTGGTTAAATAGGTGGACAAACCAGTGTGGAAGATGGGATGTATCACAGCTTAGTATCAGGGCTTTGGAGTGGAGCCCGGAGCTGGAGCGTGGAGCAGCTCTGGAGCAGTGGAGCTGCAGGTTTTTGTCTGGAGCTGGAGCGGAGCTGGAGCACAGCTCCAAAGCCCTGCTTAGTATGACTCCTTGTGAATTAGCGTCTATTGAGTTACACTGACTTTGTGTCTTGAACTTAATGGAAAGATGATCTGTTTTTGTTTTTAGTTGACAGAAATTTTAGTGGTTGTTTCCATGCACAGTGAAATGGCATTGAAATAATATAATTTTGTAAACAATATATAAAGATAAGCCTGAGCTTCAAAATCTCTTTGTGGACATTGAGCACCCTAAAGTCTGAATATATTCAGATCATGTGTTTTGACTGAATCCATTACAAAAATATGTATCATTTGCAAAACTCTGATCCTAATGTGGGTTTGGATTCTGAGTCTACTCACCCAGTTTTGGGGCTTTTCAGACCCATGATTTTGGTTCAGGCCCATTTTTAATTTATTAGCTAATACAGATGCATGATATCATCATTCCACAGCTGTTAGATCATAAGTAGAATGTATGCTTTCTAATAAGTATATACAGTCCAGAAGTACAATATTCACTCACTTAAGAATTTATAGATATAATTTTTCTGCCCCATTTCAACTAATTTTATATAGGCATCACTATACAAAATCTGTCTCTTATTTTTAAAAGTCTTTTTTTTTTTTTCCATTTTAGTTTTGGGTTCATTGTTTAGCTGCAAAAGACCTATGGCAGTAATATATAGAGAGGATGCTGTATAGTCTTTGTTGCTTTTGTCTTTGATATCTGTAAAATAATGCTTGTACTCCTTTAGGGCTAAGAAGTTCCTAAAGTTTGATGTTAACTTTTAAAAAATTTATTTTAGGGGATATCTTCAACAGTGTAACAGAAAGCAGAAGTGTCTCTCCCTCACCCTCACACACTGAAAGTTAATTTGTTTTCTCTCTGTCCCAGGCAATGGGTTTTTAATTATTATTTTCAGGTCTTCATTGCTTTAGAAAACCTCACGGTCCTCCCTGCAGCTGTTCTGGCTGTAGTGGTATCCATAACTAAATTACTTGCAGTGACTGCTAACTCAATATTGTTGAAGTTCATACAGTCTAATTTATTTCTGAGACTTCATTTGGTTTGAATTACCTGCGAAAATAACATGTTATGTCCCTTTAAGGTTGAGCTCATCAGAGATGCCTTCTTCTCTGTTCAGGTATCCTTTTGCTCATATCCTCAAGTTTTTGATTTCTCTAGTTAAAAGTGTCTTGCAGGGTACACAGTCTCTTTCTTTGATAATATTCATTGGCATTATTTATTTATCTAATAAACATATCTTATACAACATAACGCTCAAGTGAAATCACAAGAACTTATAAATATCAGTCTACTGTTTGCATAGGCAGGGGAAATCACAATATAACTTGCTCAGAGCCTTGGTATTGCCTGCCCTCAGGTCCTGATTCAGCAAAGCACTTAAGAACAGGCTTAAGTGCTGTGCTGAATTTGGCCCTTCGTTGAGAGGAAGGTGCAAACATCTGTAGATGCTCTCTTTAGTTTATTAAAGTTTAAATTCCAAAATTTTGCTGCTGTCTCTTGTAACCATGAATCATTGAGGTTGATCGTTGCTTATCAACACATAGTGTGAGCCACTTTCAATCTGTATTTTACTACTAAGCTATTAGTTCCTTCAGAATACTGACCCAAGCTTTGTTTGATTATACAGGCTTTTAAACTTGATCGTGCTGGGGGGCAACTATAGTAGTTAACAATACTAAACTAACAGATGTTGAGAAATGGGAGAGCTTTTTCCAAAGCATTCTCCCTACATGACACTTGTATTATTCTAACATCTCTTCTGAGCTTTCTAGCTGAGACTCGGTTTTCAATTTGTCTAGCATGTTTTGGACAGCTCTGTCTTCCAAAGAGCATGTCCATTTCACCATTTTAATTTTAAACTCAGTTTGCCTATCTGTAAAAACAGCAGCCTCCATTTCTTTTCAAGAAATCTTTCTTGATTTCTCTTCTCTAATATTGGGCTGCTCAATGTGCATCTGGTAACATGAATTTTCTTCCTCTTTTCAAGACTCTCTAGTTGTCTGACTTGCTCTCAGTAATTTGTTTCTCTCAACCACATCTGCCATTATGAGTTTGAAGTACTGCCACACTTACTTATCCCCTATATTTTTGTGCATTGGTATCTGGTAGCACCTGTCCAGCAGAATTGTGGTAGGGGGAAGAGGGAGGGTTAATGGATTCATCAGATCCTAGAAGCTCAGTCACAGTTTTGGGGGACATGGATCAGAGTTCATGTCACACACCCCGTCAGTACCCAGCCCAAGGCAGGGAAGCTAATGATCCAACCAGCGAACTAAATTCAAAGATGAGTCCTGGTCACGTGCCACCTGAGGCATGTTGTGCATATGCTAAGAAGAAGCCACAGTTCTTGCTAACAAATCCCTGTATTGTTTTACCCATATGGTTTGTTATACAGACCTGTTCCATCTTAAAGTACAAAGCACATGCCATTACCAGAAAATACATTTCATGTTCTCATCCATGTTTTAACTCAGATAATATTTATGTGACCTCTGTGGTAAAAATGGAAGATGAATAGGGAATGGAAGATGAGAGTAATAGTGATAGGAACATATAGTTACACAAACTAGCTGTGTGCTCTCTTTGATCACAATTTTATTTTCCCCAAAACAACCTTTAAATATCAGTCAGGGCTTGGAAAATCCTCTGTTCTTCTGGTGAATGAAAAACTTGCTGTGAAGAGTGGGAGGTCCTCACCAGCAACTTGTTTTTGTTTTTAAAGAAGCTTGTAGTCCATATGGTGCTGAACGTAATCTTTCATATGGGAGCAGAATGTAAACCAATATAGTATTGTCATCCTAAGTCCGCAGACAGGTCAGCTGCCTTTTATTTCTCCTTTCTTACCCAAATGACTGCAAAAGTGAATTAACAAGGACTGTGGACAGTCAATGGCAATTTGTTACAGAATTATGTTAGATTTATGCTGCTTGAGAAAGCGCGCCAATTAGTAAAAGCAGAAGCAGGTAATTACAATAATTGCAGTGCCATGAGGAGGAGGTCCCAGTGAAAGCCGCCTTCAGGGGGTTGGTAGAGTAATGGAGACTACATCCCCCAAACCCTCTTGCCTCAGCCACGAAAGGAGGAGGGGAAAGAAGAGAAAGGAAGCTCCTTGTCCCTTCCAGCAGCCAGAGGGGATGATTGGAGCTTCAGATACAGGTAAGTTGCATCATACGCACATTTAACTTATGCGAATTCAACTATACGTGCTCAGCAAAAAAAAAAGAATAATAACAAGATACCTGTAAATAGTGCGGGCGATTCCACTCACCATTCCACTCGATGAGCGTATCCCCCGGAGTGACCATGAGATGGGAGATGTGAATCTGCAGTTCCCTCAGTCGGTCTCAGTTCCCGCGTGCCTCTCATAGTGTGAGCATCTCTTCACGCTGAGTGTGATTCTAGTGTTTAAAGATACTGTACGTATTTTTTATGCTCAACTGAAGAAACAGCGATCTGTTCCAACGCTGGAGGAAAAACTGGCTGTGTTGGACTTATTGAGAGACGTTATGTCTGTCTCCAACGTGGCACATAAATATGGCCGCAACGAATCTAGCATCTGTGCCATCAAGATTCGAGAGAGAGAAATTCATCAAGCCGTGGCATCAAGTGCTCCAATAACTGCTAAGGTGACAAGCCAGGTGTGTGATCAGACTTTAGTGAAGACTGAAAAGGCATTAAACTTATAGCTGGAAGACATGAACCGTAAATGTGTGCCTATCGATGGTAACAAGTTGTGAGAAAAGGTTCTTAGCCTCTACGTGCTGTTCAAACCTCCCGCTGAAGAGGGACAGCCTTCTGATGAGAAGGAATTCAAAGCCAGCCAAGGTTGGCTTAACAGTTTTAGGAACTGCTTCAACCTCAAAAACGTGCAGACTCCTGGTGAAGCTACGTCTTCCCAATGAAGAGGCAGCAAAAGCCTACCCCGAACAATTAAAGAAAATCATAGAAGAAAAGGGCTATCTTCCGGAACAAGTTTTTAATGCTGACGAGACTGGGCTCTTCTGGAAAAGAATGCCCAACCACGCTTACACTTCAAAATCAGAAAGACAAGCCCCTGGCTTCAAAGCAGCTAAAAACCATGTGACTCTGTTGTTTTGTGGCAATGCGGCTGGGCATTTAATAAAACTGAGCTTGCTCTACAGGGCTGCAAATCCCTGTGCCCTAAAAGACAAGAACAAAAATCTCCTGCCTGTGTTCTGGCAATCAAATAAAAAGGCTTGGGTGACGGCAGCATTATTTCTGGATTGGTTCCACAAGTGTTTCATTCCAGAGGTCAAGCAGTACCTCGAAGAAAAAGGATTTGACTTTAAAGTGTTGCTGATCATAGACAATGCTCCTGGCCACTCTGCGGCACTCCAGTTTGCGCATAATGACTTTGAAGTCATCTTTCTTCCCTCCCCCCCCCCCCCATACCATCTCCAACCTCTCAACCAAGGCATGATTCGCTGTTTCAAGGCCACGTACACAAGGCTTACGTTCTCACGGATATGTAACGCTATGGATGCTGATCCCAATCTTAATGTGATGGAGTGTTGGAAGTCCTTCAACATTGCCGATTGCATCACTTATATTAAACAGGCAATAGATGCAATCAAGACTGAAACAGTCAATGCATGTTGGCAAAACCTATGGAAAAAATGTGTGAATGATTTTAATGGTTTTCTGACCATTGACAAAGAAGCGAAATGCATTGTTCCGGTGACCAGGCAAGTGGGTGGTTATGGCTTCGTTGACATCCTTGAGGAAGAAATTGAAGAATTAGTTGAGGGCCATAGAGAAACATTGACTAACGAATAGTTAGGGAAACTGATAAAATTGTCTACAGAAGACGAAGATGATGATGACGAACAGGAAGAGCCAGCAAGTTGGAATCTTCATAAATCTGAAGTGTTCCAAGCAGCGAAACACCTGAATGATTTAATTTCTGAATACGATCCCTCTATGAAACGAAGCCTCAAAATCACACTTAGTATTACGGATGATTTGAGACCGTATCAAGAAATGTTTGAGCAGCTCAAGAGACAACAGCGACAGTTGCCGATCACGATGTTTCTCAAGGAAAAACATCCAGCAGCAGATGACCCTAGGCAATCAACTTCTCGAGCTGAACCAGAGCCAACCACTTCATGTACAACTCGCTCACCGTCACCCAAGCTCTCAGTCACCTCCGTCTCCTGGATCGACATCAAGCCTTGACGACCCCTTGTAATTAAAAATACAGTACTGTAAAATTATATTTTGCATATGTACTCTTTATTAGATGCTGTACATTACTGTATACATTATACATTTATACATATTACTGTACAGGGTTGTATACACAAAACCATGTACAGTATACTGTACTTTATGGGCGATAAATTTTGACTATGCGATTTTCGCCTTACGCGCTGACATTAGAACCTAACCCCTGCGTAAGATGGGACTCCACTGTATTTATAAGATACTTGCAGTACTAGCTAAAGGCTGATAGGAATGGTGGAGCTCCCAAGTTGGAGCTAGGGGCAAGGCCCTGGTTGAAATCAAAGTATTGTCCCCTTTCCTACAAGCTGATGCAGGAGATTAGGCCTTTTCACCAGGGCATTGCCCTGGACCTCACTGGCGGAGGGCTCTGCTCCGATCCTCATTTTTCATATCTACCTCTGCTTAGTAGGTGCCTGGTAAACCTTTTAAGCACTGATGGTATGTGCCTTTTTAATACCCAAGAGTGACAGAAATAACCACAGCTAGTTAACCAAAACAGACAAATCAGTGTTTCTCTGTCTCGAATTTGAACACCTATTTGAAATTTGGTCAGTGGCTTTCCCTTTGTCATGTGGCTTAAATAGTTAACTACCCGAGGGTACCACTTATTAAAAAAAATGGATACATTTCTGTTCTCAAAATTTATATTCCTAGAGAAAGACTGGACTTAGCCTTTTCCCTTAGAGGAGCAGCAGAAGGGGAAGAGAAAGACTTTTTACTTCAATGACAGTCAGTTAGGCCTGGTCTACATTTAAGTTTTGATGACATATCTATGTCAGTTAGGAGAATAAACAATCGTATCCCTAAAGTACATAGCTATGCTGGCAAAATCCCTAGTGTAAATGCAGTTATACTGGCAAAAACCCCACTTTTTTTGACAGTATAGGTTATTTTATTCAGGAAACTAGTATTAAGCTATACCAACAAAAGAATTCTTCTGCCAGGAGCATTTGCTGGTATAGCTACACTGGCAAAACCTTTCTATTGTAGACAAGGCCTTAGTGTACCCATTGATTTTTACATGTTCTCTATCTGTTGCATTAAAATGCTTTTCTGTAGACAGGTTTCAGACAGTGTTTGAAGAGCAATGCAAGAGTAGCAGAGGGTTCGGAAGTTGTCATTTATTGGCATGGATTAATCGTTTTTGAGAGCAGCCGATCCAAGTATCTTTTTTTTTTTCTTTTTCTTTTCCTACTAGGAGACTGTCATATTAATTGATATAGTTTTGATCTGAATCCCTACCTAGATTTTTTGGAAGAATCCGTTCATAAATCAGAATGTCTCCTCGTGTAATCAATACAGTTCATTTATCTAAACTACCTTGGATTGCTTCCTTTCCAGAAAACATTTTAGGTCAATAAAGCTCCGATGAAGTGCTTAGGACATAGTACAAACCACAGTACTTCCTAGTGCATTTCAGCTTGAATTATGTTTTGAATGTCAGCTGGAAGAATCCTGTATTGGTCTTGAAACTAATATCTGAAAGTGACAGTTTCAGGAAATATCTTGCAACTCACCGTCTTATCTAGAACATTGTAATACTTTTCTAGGCCAAGTAATTATTAGTAATTTTATAATAATATAAAATACATAGGTAAGGCTGTAAGAAAGTCATGACTTTTTGCTTCAAAAGTTGTAATCACAGTTCGTTAAGTTGTGTTTTTGGTGCGGTCAGTTCTAGTAACACAGACATATTTCATTTATTGACTTGCTTTCAAAATGGATTCACAGTATCTATTCAAGAACAAAAATGAAAAATACTAAAAAAAATGCCAATAGACTATCAGAGCATTTGTGTAATTCAAAACCGCCCTTCCTTATCACAGTTTGGCAAGTAATCATTTGAAGTAAAACATTTCAGAGGCTTTGCATTGCTTGTGAAGAAATGCAGCAAGATATAAATGCATAACATAAATGCAAAATGACACTTTTTCAAAAAGTTCAATCACAAAATTGAAGTTGAATGATGTTGCAACCCTGTGTGCCAGGTCAGAACACCTCTCACTCAAATTTGGCCCCCCATCCCTCTGAGGGGCGGCTAGGCCAAATTTGAGTGAGTGGTGTTTTGATCTGGCGCATGGCTTCAAAATGCCACTCAAATTTGCGACAACTATAAAAAGTTGCAGTGTGTGTTAAAAGTTGCGGTTGCACAACAAAATCATGGCCCATGATTTTCTTACAGCCATATATATGTGGTCTTGAAGATGAAAAGTTTAATGAGAAATTACAATTATTATTTATTCGTACTGTCCATATAAACTAGGTGCCTTACACAGATTATAGACATAAAATTTTACCTGCCCTGAACAATTTCCAATGTGAAAATTTTCACTAATGATTAATTTACAACAAAGAGTAGCATAAAAAAGTTAGCCAAGATTTTCAGTAATGGGTTCTGAAAAGCTAATTCCTAAATTCAGATTTAGGCATCTAAATAAGTGTCCCAACTTTCAAAAGTATTGACCATGCAGCTCCCATTGAAATAGAGATTTAAAAAAAAATCTTGGCCATAATTCTTATTATTAATAATGTTGATAATTTGTGGATACAAATTTGAATTGTTAGCCTTTTTAGTCTGGGGGTGAAGGGCAAGGATCAGCAGTTAGAACATGGGATATAGTCAGGAGTCAGGGTTTAAAAAATTAATCACGATTAATCACAATTTTAATTGTACTGTTAAACAACAGAATACCAATTGAAATTTATCAAATATTTTTGGATGTTTTTCCACTTTTTAAAATATATTGATTTAAGTTACAGAATACAAAGTGTACAGTGCTCACTTTATATTATTTTATTAAAAATTTTTGCACTGTAAAACCGATCAACAAAATAAATAGTATTTTTCAATTCACCTCATACAAATACCATAATGCAATCTCTTTATCGTGAAAGTGCAATTTACAAATGTACTTTTTTGTTACATAACTGCATTCAAAAACAAAACAATGTAAAACTTTAGCACCTACGAGTCCACTCAATCCTACTTCTTGTTCAGCCAATCACTAAGGTAAACAAGTTTGTTTACATTTACAGAAAATAATGCTGCCCGCTTCTTATTTACAATGTCACCTGAAAGTGAGAACAGGCATTTTTATGGCACTTTTGTAGCTGGCATTTCAGGGTATTTATGTGCCAGATATGCTAAACATTCGTGTGCCCCTTCATGCTTCAGCCACCATTCCAGAGAACATGCTTTTATGCTGATGACACTCGTTTAAAAAAATAATGCATCAATTAAATTTTGACTGAACACCTTGGGGGAGAATAGTATCCTTTTCTGATTTATCTGCATTCTGCCATATATTTCATGTTATAGCAATCTCGGATGATGACTTCGCATGTGTTGTACGTTTTAAGAACACTTTCACTGCAGATTTGACAAAACGCAAAGAAGGTACCAATGTGAGATTTCTAAAGATAGTTACAGCACTCGACCCAAGGTTTAAGAATCCGAAGTGCCTTCCAAAATCTGAAGGGATGAGGTGTGTAGCATGCTTTCAGAAGTCTTAAAAGAACAACACTCTGATACGGCAACTACAGAACCCAAACGACCAAAAAAGAAAATCAACCTTCTGCTGGTGGCATCTGACTCAGATGATGAAAGTGAACATGCATCGGTCTGCACTGCTTTGGATCATTATTGAGCAGAACCCAACATCAGCATGTCCTCTGGAATGGTGGTTGAAGCATGAAGGGATATATGAATCTTTAGCGCATCTGGCACATAAATATCTTGTGATGCTGGCTACAACGGTGCCATGAGAACACCTGTACTCACTTTCAGGTGACACTGTAAACAAGAAGTGGGCAGCATTATCTTCTGCAAATGTAAAGAAACTTGTTTCAGTGAGTGAGTGACTGGCTGAACAAGAAGTAGGACTGAGTGGCTCTACAGTTTATCATTTGTTTTATTTATTTGAGTGCAGGTTTTTTTGTACATAATTCTACGTTTGCAAGTTCAACTTTCATGATAAAGAGATTGCACTGCAGTACTTGTATTAGGTGACTTGAAAAATACTATTTCTTTTGTCCTTTACAGCACAAATATTTGTAATAAAAAATAACTATAAAGTGAGCACTGTACTCTGTGTTCTGTGTTATAAGTGAAATCAATATATTTGAAAATGTAGAAAACATCCAAAAATATTAAAAGGTATTCTATTATTGTTTAACAGCGCGATTTTGTAGGCTGGATTTGGTAACGTAACAGTATTTTGTAATAATTTCTCCTTTTGGAAAAAATAACAAGTAATCTCTTCCTTTGCAGGACTTGGACCTCTCTGATCAACCTTTCTTCTGCCATAGTAAAGTTTAAACTGCTTCCAATGCACAGATGATCTGGCAGAAAATTTGTTAATCGAATAATTTCTGCCCATTGACTTGGCATATCTAGATTTTTAATCTCTGCTCATTGTCTGATTTTTAAGATTTGCTCTCTGGTCAGATCAAGGTAGAGGATTGCATGCTGGGACCTGTGATGTCCAAGGCCAACACCATGGTATTAAAGATGAAGGCATCTAGAGGCTATATTTACTCATGGGAAACACTTTGATCACTATTGATGTAGCACATCAGTCTTGATGGACCTGGAACCTTTTGCTATCTCAATTTTTAAACTATTTGTGACAAAAATAGTAAGAAACCATGTGTAACTAGATTCTTTCTTTGTCTGGAATCAGGAGCATAGCAATCTTCATTTTATCTTTCTTTGTTTATGACTGTCACTTTGTCTTAGTAGCATGTGGCACTATGGGACCCAAATGAATAAGTAGAATTTATTTTCCTGGAGGTCCCATAGAGCATCCACTTGTATGGCCATTTTCTCCTACCAGTCCCAAGGATCAACAGTGAGGCATTTTGTTCTGTTACCAGCATGCAAAGCTTCTCTACTTCCATTTGTGTCAACGATGCCTTTAGAATGCAATCCTATCCAAATAAATTTTAGCATGGTGTCTGTAAGCAGACTATGAAATGTGTTATGTAGTGCCTTTTATCCCAAAGTGCTTTACCAGCTATATGATGTTTATAAATCACCGCTGAAGTGCAGCCACCTCTAGGATGGAGAGTGGCAGCTGGCCAGTGCAGAGCATGCTATGCAACAGTGGAAGAGGAAAATTTTGTCTGACAGCCTGGTAAAATTCTGGTCTTACAAAAAGCATAATGGAATTTTTAATGACAGTGTACAGCAGACTGAACCTCTGTTTTCAAGGACTCATCAGAAAGATGAACATGCAAACTGAATGATATTAATTCCTGTGCCTCGGAAGGATGAAGGGATGAATCACTCTTACGAGGATTTGAACTTGTAGTTCTAGGACTGTAGATATGCCAAACCTGATGATTAGACCATTAAGCTATCCCATGCCCTGTCAGCATCTGGGCCAATGAAACCTTATTTTGGAGCTATTTGTCATTTCAGGCCACCAGGACACTTTTCATCTGTGGCAAATTGTACTTCTAGCCCCTGCAGCAGTTCCCAGACTGGTGCCTCATTAACTGAATGACGTTCACTTGGGTCCTGTGCTGGTAAAGCATTTTTCTTTTCCACTTTTACAATACAGGGTTGCAGTCGCAACTCCAATTAAAATTAAAGGAGTCCTTCTATTCTGAAATCTTATTTCCTACTTTCTAGTTTCAACTTTCTCAAAAGCACTCTCTTTGTGCTGAAACTTTTTATACTTAGTCTTAGTTCAGTGATGATTTCACTCCTTAAAAATAATTAAGTATAGCAAGCGACAATTTATGTTTTAGAAGTTGTTTCAGAGTATTGCCCAAATGGGAGTAGTCCAGGTCTGAGTAGAATGGGTAATATTGATCAGATAGTATTCGGTGTTCTCTTTATTAAAGTTCAAAACAGGCAACCATTTAGCCTAAAAAAATAGTCCTTCCCCTGGGTTAGACAGACACTGAACTTGTTCAAGTAGGAGGAGGAGTTTTCTGTTTTTTAGAAAAATAAAAGAAAATTCAGGGAAGCTGTTTCGGAGTTATGGTGCTATAAAAATATAAATGTTAGAAAAGTCTTCTCACTTTTCTTTTTTTACTCTCTCAACTTGGACAGGATACTTTTAAAAGTTCAAACTTTTTAATTGATCTAGTAAACCAGAGAAATAGAACGTAATATAGAAACAAGATTTGTTTTAGAAATCAGAAGATTTTTAGTTTTCAAATGGGCAGGGTTGGTGTCCCTAGTCTCTGTTTGCCAGAAGCCGGGAATGGGCAAGAAGGGATGGATCACTTGATGATTACCTGTTCTGTTCATTCCCTCTGGGGCACCTGGCATTGGCCACTGTCAGAAGACAGGATACTAGGCTAGGTGGACCTTTGATCTGACCCAGTATGGCCGTTCTTATGTTCAAACTTGTTAGCATTTGCTACGTAAATCCAGTCATATTGATGCATATTATGATATATAGTGGATCTCCATTTATGATGTAATGTGCATCAAATACATCTCTTAATATCCTATTGATCATCTAGTACTTAATACTAGCTTACCATTAGAAGGGGAGAGGGTTTTTTTGTTGTTTTGTTTTTGACCAAGCATTCTTTCAAATTATTTTCTGTAGACCGATTCCACCACGCATCCATCCATCGCCCAAAAGCAAAACATTTTAGGAGTGGTTTGGAGTTCTAAACCTACTGACAAGAATAGATTGGAAAGATGGAGGGAGGAAGATGCTGGGATGGCTATCAAGGTTTTGCCCCCCTGGGCCTGGCTTAGGGACTTAGTCTTAGATGTCTACCTCTGGCTGGTAGGTGTCTGAAAAACTAAATACTGTGTTGCTCAAAGAATGAAGGTGCAAGTCTGTCACTTTTCTCCCACTCCATCTCATGGCTGCTGTGAGGAATGAGGTATTTACCCCCTTCCGCAGACTGTTCTTTGGTTGCTCTTCTTCTATGAAAAATATACAGTGCTTGTCTCTGCTGCTCCTCAGAACCTTCCCCAGCAGGAGCAGCCAAAAAAAAAAAAGTAAGTTTCTTGGCAGTTTCACTGCTGCCCATAGGGTTCTGTATATTAGCAGTGAAACTGACCAGTGGCTTGTTAGTTTAGTTGCTTGGGAAACCTGTAAGCAAAAGAGGCACTGAAGGTGTCATCTCTTAGTAAATTGAGGAAGACACTCTGCATTGATTTACAATCCACATTTGGAAGGTTATCTTCACAATTGCAAAGACTAGAAACTGATGCTGATTTTATTTTAGATGAAAGCCCCAAACGTGCCTCAAAAGAGGATTTTTCCCCCAAGTCTTTGTTCGATGAGTAGACCTAGGCTTTTATATTACAGCCAGATATCTTTAGTATATTGTAATTTGAGAGTCACAGCACTGCTAGAAGTTTGTCTAGTGTGGAAACTTTGAGAGCTGGAGCTCTGCTAATAATAAATAAAATAATAATAAAACAACATTACACTTATTCCATTCTGTTTGCTCCTGGATTAAATTCCACAGGACACTATGCCATCCCTAACTGTGAAGTATGAGTACTTGTGGGAGAGCTAGATATGGTTACAGGCCTGACTAGGATTCTGTTTATATTAAATTCTCAAAATTAACTTTACATTAAAGTGTCTGCATAGGGTATCTGTTATATTGTTTGTTAAAAGTTTCTATTTGACCCTTGCTGGTGACTTCTAATGAGACTTTAAAGAATTAGGAAATATAAAAAATATTAAAAAGAGATATTCCTTTCCTTTGGAGTAATTCGTTATATTTCACGTCTGCACTGATATCTGGCCAAGCAATAAAAGTTTCAGGTAACTTAAAATGAATCTTCAGCAGACTTCTTATCCCTGAGGCTTTCAGTTTTTGAACTAGACGTTGGTCTAGAATGTAAATATAGCTGAGCAAATTCCCTCCAGTTCATGTTTTGCCCATATGAACTGAGATCCTCGCATCTAACACTTCTAGAAAATCAAGACCATAGCTATCAGTGAGGGGGAAGAAGAGAATCAAACTATAAATGGAAGAAGTTAACAGTAGGTTTTTTAGAAGGGAGTCTTTTCTGAATTAGTAAATATTTCATCCTCTCTCTACATAACACTGCACCTCGTCTCGCTAAGTAAAAGCATGATGAAATTGGAAAACCTTTTTATTTTATAATTGGTCACCAGAGTGGATTTTCTATAGGTGAGGTACTACATAATATAACTTATTACTCACCACAACTTTAGTTGATAGAGAGATGTAATTTTGTTCTCTTTTTTTCTTTCTTGATGAAGCCTTCAGGCCTCTTCCCATGTGATCTATCTCTTTTGTTTGTTCGGATTCTATATCACCATTTACTCCTTCTGCCCCAATGTTTTGGATCATCCTAAATAACAATCTGTAATAGCTGTGACATTCACTTTAGCAGTCTGTTGGCTTAGAACTGATATGCTCCATTAAGACATTATTTTTATTCACAATAATAGACAAGGACAAACGTCAGCACATTTATAAGGCCTCCTTTGGAAGATGACTTTCACCGTTAGCATGTTTTGTGCATTGATAAATGCAGAATGTTGAGACTCTCTAACATTATTACTTGACCAGAATTATTTTGAAGGAAAAGTGCTGTGTAGTAAAAACAAGTGTGCCTATGCACAGTGTTTTCAACTCTTTTTTTTGCACTCCGTTTTAACAAATAGTTCTTTTATCTTTTGTGCCTAAGACTTAAAGAAAAACCATAGTGATTTTTATATATATATAAATTTGACCTTGCATAAGTATTTTCTAATAAGAAGAATATCTGAATCCCAGAGCAGCAATTATTTTCTGATCTGTACCTGTTGCAATTTCAGTATTTCTATAGCAGGCGATGGTTCAGACTTCACTCCTCGGAAGCATTTATTTTGGGAGGAATTGACGCACAATAAAATGGAAGGACACTTGAGCTGCATTTTAGGGAATAGCAAAAGCAGAAGTATTAAAAGTTAGTTTTAAGGTAAATTTGTGAGCATTAGGAGAAAACTATTGTTTTTACTACTGTTTTTGGTCAGTAATGTCCAAGATTTTAAAGCTGGTAGCTAGTGCCCATTGCCTATGACACTGTATCTTGAAATGCATTTGCCTGGGAACTGTTTTCCACATTAACCCCAACCACTTTTGATGCTTTCTACTTATGTGCAGCTGCTACCTGATTAACACCTTGTGTAGCCATGCACCTGCAGTGCCTTTGGCCTCAAATCTCTGCACTGAAACTATTAACCATCTACATCAGAGTTTCCCAAACTTGGGATGCCGCTTGTGCAGGGAAAGCCCCTGGCGGGCCAGGCTGGTTTGTTTACCTGTCGCGTCCGCAGGTTCGGCCAATCATGGCTCCCAGTGGCTGCAGTTCGCCGCTCCAGGCCAATGGGAGCTGTGGGAAGTGGCGTGGGCCGAGGGATGTGCTGGCTACCTTTCCTGCAGCCCCCATTGGCCTGGAGCAGCAAACCGCAGCCACTGGGAGCCACGATCGGCCGAACCTGCAGACGCGGCAGGTAAACAAACTGGCCCGGCCCGCCAGGGGCTTTCCCTGCACAAGCGGCGGAACAAGTTTGGAAAACACTGATCTACATTATACTTTTGGTTTAATTGGATGTTAATTGCATGACAGATGCAGATATCGCAGAAGGTGGTTCAGGGAAGGTGTGCATGCAGGATAGAGCACAATGACTACATTTAATAATACACATTTTTATTCTGGGTTTGTGGTCACCAGCTAACTGTATGTGTTCAACAATTCCAGACAATATCTGCAGTAAAGTAGAAGGGAGGACAGTTTCTGTTAAAATGGTGCTACACTTGGATGATAAAATGATTTCAATAAGACGCTGAAAAATTACCGGAAAACTGCCTTCATAGTCTCCTACTTTTTCCCATTCCTGGAAGCACAGATTGAGTTTCTGCTGCTGCTGGTTGTTAGTTATTAAATACTTTTCACTGATATAATGCCTCTTTTTCGAGGATCTCAAAGAGCTATACAGAAGTGGTTAAGGAAAAATGGCATATGTTGTAATTCTGCTTCTCTGAAGAAATTTTTTTTCATAATTCTCATTCCTTGGTCCTGAGTTCTTGGTGCAACTTCCCAAGCTCTACAGGTTATTTATAGTTAGTGATGTGAGGTAAGAGCATGACTTCTGGTAGCTTTGCAGTACCCCAGTGCGTAACCTTCCAATCAGATCCTGATATGGCAGGAAGAGAAGACATCCCCAGGAAAACAGAATGGTTGACAAATGAATGCCTCAAAAAAGCAGAACAATAACCATCAAGGTGTATGATAAACTCTCCCTTTGAAGGGCTCCCCAACAAACTGTGAGGGGAAGTGAGTGACTGAAATTTCTGCATGAAAATACCATGTAATTCTGCATTGAAATTATGTAATTTTTCCCTTCTGTGAGCATTAGAGCTGATTGAAATGTTTCAACTGAAAACTCGTTTCAGTTTTACTTCAAAAACAAACTTTTTATGCAGGAAATTTTGAACACAAAAACAAAAAAACTTTGAAATTTCCCACAAAAAATAATTGGTATTTTCCAAACAGCTCTCCTAAAGTGGCCATCTGTAGTGGAGATTCGTTCCTGGAGAATAAGTAGCCTGAGGAGGAGGAGGGAATGAGTTTTCCAAAGGTAAAAACATAACAAGATGGCAGAAGTCGAACAGAAGAAGAAACGGACCTTTAGGAAATTCACCTACAGAGGTGTTGATCTGGATCAGCTCCTCCATATATCCTACGAGCAGCTGATGCAGCTGTACATTGCTCGCCAGCACAGGCGTCTAAACCGCGGCCTGCGTCGTAAGCAACATTCCCTTCTGAAGTGCCTTCTCAAGGCCAAGAAGGAGGCCCCTCCCATGGAGAAGCCAGAGGTAGTCAAAACTCACCTGCGCGACATGATCATCCTCCCCGAGATGGTGGGCAGCATGGTTGGTGTATACAACGGCAAAAGCTTCAACCAGGTGGAAATCAAGCCCGAGATGATTGGCCACTACCTGGGCGAGTTTTCCATCACTTACAAGCCAGTGAAACATGGCAGGCCTGGTATCGGTGCCACCCACTCATCTAGGTTCATTCCTCTGAAGTAAATGATGCTTCGGGAAAATGTTTTCTATATGTAAATAAAGAAAATGCTCCTGCATTTATAAAATAAAAAAATAAAATAAAATTGTAAGCAGTAACCAGGCTAAGGACAACAGTGTGAGTAGTAAGGTAGCATTGCTCCCCAAAGCATCAGGCTTAATATTTCAGTGGTCTGTAGGGCTTGGGCAAAAATCAAAACTTTAAAAATCTGGACATAAAGGACACCCCAAAAAGACTCTGGGGGCTGAAAATGCAGTTGAAGATCAGTGTAGCCCATCTTGACCATGCCCCCATTTCTCTGGTACACCAGCAGCAACAAGGATGTGTGGTTTTGGAGCTTTTATGTTGGCACGTGCCCTGTCCTTCCTGGGCCAGTTAAACTGGCTTTATTAACAGACGATGCTGGCTTTATAGATAGACTGTGCTGGCTGTTTTCTGTATGTAGTGTTTTGTAGCCGTGTTGGTCCCAGGATATTGGAGAAACAGGGTGGGTGAGGTAATATCTTTTATTGAACCAACTTTTGTTGGAGAGAGAGAAAAGCTTTTGAGCTCACACAGCGCTCTTCTTCAGCTCTGTGACTTACTCATTACAGGATTGGCTACAAGCATTGTCTTTGGTGAGAGATCTAAGGTACAAATTGACCTGAGATAAGTGACTGATCTTTTAGGACAGGAAGCAACCTCAATCTTATGTGATCTTTGGTGTATAGCAAGCAGCTATTACTAAGTCCAGCTTGCCTGGATGGCAAGATAGACTGGAATGCCCAAGGGAACTGTCTGACTCCGTGCTAAGACTGCTATAGTGCTTTCGGAGTTCGCGCTTGTTAGTGGGTTGGTGAAATTTAATTATAGAACACACACCAGTTTCGGGTCTCTGCCCTGCTTCTTGACAGTCATGAACCACTATACAGAGTTTGACAATTGAACACTGTAGAAATAAGCAAGCCGTTCTTTCTTCAATTGCTTGATGTGACTTTTTTAAAAAAATAGTTTCAAACACTGCGTCTTTGCATAAGTTAAAAAATAATAATAATAATAATAAAAGCAAGTCTGGATCGGGATGCTTCAGTTCTTTGAACTATGGATCCAGAAATGTGCCCTTTTATTCTGCTAAATTGGTTTATATTGTGAAAAATCACATTTTGTAACAAAGTGTCAGCAGACTGAAGTTTAATCAAAATGGATTTGGGTAATCTCAGATGTTGAATTGCACTTACTTTGCAGGATTGGGGTTTTGCAGGAGTGGTGCCTAAGTACAAGAATTGGAATGTCAGCATGATGGTTGCTTGGAAACCATTTGAACAGCAAAAAAAAAATTTTGGATGGAGACTGTGCAATTTCCGCCTCATGTGAAGCTGTCTTTGCCCTGGTCTTCACTACAAAGTTGTGTCGGTATAACTACATTGCTCACGGTTGTAAAAATCCACACTCCTGAGCGACACAGTTATACCAGCCTTCCCCCACCCACCCCCTGGGTAGACAGTGCTATGTTGATGGGAGAGCTTGGATCAGGGGTGGCCAACCTGAGCCTGAGAAGGAGCCAAAATTTACCAATGTCATTGCCAAAGAGCCACAGTAATACGTCAGCAGCCCCCCATCAGCTCCCCTCCTCCCCAGCTCCGAGCACCTCCCACCCACATCAGCGCCTCCCCTTCCCTCCCGATCAGCTGTTTCGTGGCATGCAGGAGGCTCGGGGGGGGGGGGGGAGGGAGAAGGAGCAAGGGCACTGCAGGCTCAGGGGATGCGGCGGGAAGGTATGGAGTGGGGGCAGAGCCAGGAGTTGAGCAGTGAGCACCCCCCCCGGCACACTGGAAAGTTGACACCTGTAGCTCCAGCCCCAGAGTCAGTGTCTGTACAAGGAGTCGCATATTAACTTCTGAAGAACCACATGTGGCTCCGAAGCCACAGATTGGCCACCCCGGCTTAGATGGTATTTGCAATAATAATAATATTAGGTAAAAAATATTCCGAGAGAATTAAAATTCTGTCCTTGTGTAATTTACCTAGAATAGACTCAGCAGTTTCTGTGGACAAATTCTGCCTTCCTCCCATTCACCCTTCCCCCTCCCACTCCTCCACCCCCATATTTTTTGTCTCTTGTTCCCCTGGCCTTCTGCATTAATTTGTTGTGATGGTTTCAAACATCCATTATGATAATTTTAATGGAAGAGTTTGCACTGCAGGTTAGCTTGCTATTTTTGTTGCAGCAACTGTGTCATTTCTGAAACCTTCTTGCTCAGGCTGACAATATAGCACATGCTGCAAGAACCATTTGAATCAACAGGAGCAAAAGGTGTAAGGTATTAATCTGCAAATAACTATTATGCCTGGATGGGTTTATTTTTATTATTATTTATTAAAGGATATTCAGATACTCTACCCTCTCACTTGTAAATCCTGTACCATATGAGAATACAGAAGAATTTGTGCTGTGTTATTCTGCTTGGACTGAGAATCAATGTAATCATGATAATTAGTAGTCAGTCTGCAACTCACTATGAACCAAACAAAGGGATTTCCTTGGAGCAGCTATTCTCAAGAGAAAAACAAGTGTGTGCAAGAGAGGGCGTATGCTGTGCATGCTTCTATATATCCTTGTTTCTTGCTACGTACAGTATGTGTGTTGCTATAATTTTAAGAGGGCTCAGTTGTTCAGAGGTACTGCAGCCAAAGTGTTACTGGTGGATTTTTGTGTGAGCATTGTTAAGATCTAGAAACATGAGAAGAGGATAAAGATTCAGAACTGAGGCTGTACAAAACAATCAGTTTTTATCTTTTGTAGAAGATATTACATTGAGAAGGGCTAAAATATGTTAACTTTTTCTTCTTCCTTCCTTCCTTTTTTTTTTAAACAAATCTTGGAAGAGTAGAATGGGTTGGGTTTAGAAACTGTTTACCTTATACCTCCCAAAAAGGAAGAGATGGTGAGCTTACGGTTAACATTCAGGATTGGATGTTAGGAGATACAGGTTCTCTCCCTGGCTTTGCCACAGACTTCATGTGTGACTTAAGGCTAGTCACTTGAACTCTCTGCTTCTGTTTCCTCAGTACTTACAGAGATATTGTGAGGCAAACTTTAATTTTTGTAGAGTGCACTGAAATATAGCACTTTCCATCCAAGGATGTATAGAAAGATTTAATAATAGTAAATTGCAGCAAAATTTTGTCTTCCTACTACAGGTATTTGCACGTTTATGCCCCAATTTTGCAAAAGATTAAGTACATGTTTAATTTTAAGCATGTGAATAGTCCAGTTGATTAATTGGAACTACTCACATGCTTACAGTTAAGCATGTCCGTAAGTCTTTGCAGTACTGGGATATAAAATGGCATCTTACAGATTTACAGGCTTATAGAAATTAGAGAAGGGAAAGATAACACCGGGTAATCCTTTAGTCAAGTCTGCTGCCCATACATGTTTGTTTCTTGCCATACACAGTGTTTAGACAGTAAATGTGAATTGTTGTGCCAGTTCTTAAATACATCAATTTTCTTTCTAAACAACTGTGTTTGGTGTATTGAGTGAAAAACTAGAAAATGGATAATTAATCCATCATACATATAAAAGAGCAAAAGCAATCTGGGTCCAAACCTACAAACATGCATGTAATTAGTCCCATTAAAATCAGGGGGGCTACTCACCTTGGTAGAGTTACTCACATGAGTGTTTGCAGAATAAAGCTGGATAACGAACACCATTTTTTTTTTAAAAAAAGACAGAAAGTGTATGTTAGGGTTGTATATCTTCCAGGAAACAACCATTCCCAGAAAACCACTGAATTTTTTTTTTTCCTTTTAAGAAATAGATTATATTTAAACACACATGCACCCTGGCTGAAGAGCATTTTCCTTATCCAGTCATTCATTATCAAGCAACAAAATTAAACTAAATCTCAACATTTTTTGGTTATGTCTGCCCCAGAATAATTAAGCAGCTTCCCCTCAAAATCTTTCTAGGGCACCAGCTGCAAATAAGAATGAGTTTCCATATTTAATAAATTCTATTAACTACACACACATCCACGTAACATTATAGGTGAACAGGCCCTAATTAAAAGCACACACCATCTGCTGGTTTGTGGCAGCAGGGTAGCACTCCATAACCACCCCTGGTTCCTGTGATTGAAATGTATTATTTATGAGCTCTTACAAAAATATGTCACTTACTTCATGGAAACTGCATTAAGAGCTGGATGGCACCATCTAATGGTATGGTAGTGAAGCAGGTTGTTAATCTTTTTTCTTAAGAATATTCTTTTTGATATATATATAGGGTGGAGGGAGGGGTTAATGATCAGATTTCCAACAGTTTCATGTTGGACCGGAAGCTTGCATTTCATTTTTTTATGAGATTGAAAAGTAACGTTTGAAAATATTAAGCTATTGGAGTGGTTTTCATTGTTTTTTACTTTCTGTGCAAAATGTTTAAGTTTGAGATAAATATGTTTATTGGTGTGAGGCATTTTAAATGGTGATAGACAATAATAGTGTGAATTACAAAGAGATCTGAAAAGGATCAGCATGCACCAAATACTTCTATTATCTGGCCTCTCATAAAAATATCTACTGGTCAATTGAGTGTCTTTTAACAAAAATGAAATTCATCTAGTGTTTGTAAAGGGATTTATTGCAGACTGAACAAAGATTATTTATTGGCTTTTGAATATGGTGAGAGAATTCTGATCTGTGTTTCAAATGGCCCTTGGGACCTAAAGTTTTGCACATTTTTCTGTGTTGCCTTGCAAGGGCGGAGGCCACATCCTCTTTCCCGCCTGTTAGTGGGACTAAGGGCACGGTTCCTCGAGTGGAAAGCAAAATGCACATTGAGAAAAATAAAACACCTTTTTGAATGGCTGATTCAGTAGCTCACCTTTGGTGACTTTCAGGTTATAAATTGATGTATGCAGTGGTTAGCATTTTGCCTGATGACCCTTGGAATGCCAGGAACAAGAATCAGTGCACTGATTCAAATCACTCTTGTGGTTCATATGACAAGAAAAGAGGAGATTGAAATATGAGTGCTACAGAGCACCAGGACAACTAGCATCCAGCAGAAGTAGTGCTGTTGTGCTGCTTAAGGCTTTTTCTTTGTAGTGCCAAGCAGTGCTGCATCTTAATAGCAATAACAGGCAGAGCAATAATGATTGGACTTTTCTTGTGGCTACTCGTATTGTTACAAGGAGACCTTTGGTATTAAAAAAAAGTAACCAGAGAGCATGTAATGAGACCCTCCAGGTAGTTGTACTTAACTTTTAAAAAAAACACCAAAAAAAAACCAAAAAACCTGCCTTGGTGAAGAAAGTTTAGACAACACGGGGGCTTTCTATGTTTCTCTTGGTATTGTTAATTATTCTGTTTCCAGTGATGAAACCACCATCTTTCTTGCCACACATTAGGTAAGGGTGTGTAGAGGTGTAATTCTACAGTTTGTTTGTGATTCCACCATATGTTTATAATCTACAATAACATTCGAGTCCGTTGGCCTAGAGAAATGTTTATACATCTCAGAGGTGATGTACACATGAAGAAAATTGAAGTATATGAAGCACAAAGTTCTTCCACATTAAGTTCTAGTGAAGCTGGTTTTACAGTTCAAGGCCCTGACCACTGCTTTATAGTATTGACTAGGGCATGTTAGGATTTAACCTGAACAGAGAGAGAGAGAATATAAAGTTTGAACGAGATAAATGGGCGATTAGCATGTACAACTGTTTGTTAATATCCTCAACAGCATTTACTACAGTAGCCAAACACTTTAAAACTTGTTTTGATGTCAAAACTCATATACTTATGGATGCTTTTTTTTTTTAACAATGTCTAGAACATATGCCATCAGAAGAATAAGAGATGCCTTCAGAGAAAACAAACATTTAAAGGATTCAGAAGAGATACAGACACTAGTGAATAAAGCAAGAACAAACCTAGAGATTATTCATCGACAGGTAAGCATACTTTAGTTCATCTCTTTTGCTTAAGAATTGTAAAATGCTGAATAACATGTTCTCCCCTAAAGGGTGTAAGTCCCATGCCAGTTTACGGAAGGGAAAGAGAGATCCTGTACAAGTATTATTGTTCACAAATGGTGGGGAGGCAGAGTAAGGGAGTGAGTGACTGGCACAGTATTCAGTTCTTGATTGGAAAGATTTAAGCATGAGTCCCATTAGTACTAATGGGATTCTACATACTATTCTCTAAACTCCTTTGCTGTCCCTCTTTTTTCTGCTCTTCAGTCCTCTGCTGCCATGTGTTTTGTCTTTCCTTTGCTTTTCCCTGTGTTGTGTTTTCTCTTGCTTTCTTATGTCCATCTCCTCATCCCTTCTTTTCCTCCTTCCCCCATCACTGGCATATTAATATGCTCAGGGGAGTGCCAGTAGCTTAAGCCTCCTTTACTCTGTTTTTGCCCAATTTGAGGCACAGTCCAGTATGGTGTAGAAGCAGAAGCATGTCCAGCCTTAACATTTTTTAATAAGTTTGTGAAAATATTTTTTGCCTGTTTGCACCCCAGATATCATTGATTCCTGTCCACTGTGTTCACACCACTGTGCACAGGGCTAAGGAGGGTAGCTAGATGATTCCTTGGAAAACACATCAAACTTAACTGATTAATTTTATACATAATGTATGATAAGAAGTTGTATCTGTAAGTTCCCTATAGCCTCTTACTTCAGAAATAGAGCCTAGCTTACCATTTTCTTTCAATCCTCATGATTATTTTACATTTATTTACATTTTGTAGGCTTTCTTTGCAAGGAAAGGGGCTAGAAAGATTTTTATTTCAAGCGAAAGCTGAGATTGTTCTTCAAATTTATTTCTCCCACGTCAGGGAGGGTCTGAGGCTGCAGGCTTTATGGGGCCAAAGGACAGCTCTAAATTAAAAAGCTGGAAGACTGCTTGCTAAGTAGAGTCAACCATTAACCATTCAATAACAGCAGAAGAATACCTCTGATATTATTTGTTGAAAGAAGGTTTGTTCTTTGGTGGGGGAGGAGGTCCCACTCATATGACCTGCTGTTTGGCGCCAGCAAGCCGCACATGCTTCAAATTCATAGGTGTCTTCTAATTTTGGATGCCTTAACATTTAGGTGTCCAACTGGACACACCTATGACCTAGCTTTCACTGGTCCCATTAACCTAAGTGGAGCTGTTGGTGCTCAGGTCGGGCCTGTGTCAAGTTCAATAGTCTCAAATGGAGGCAATTATATTTGGAGGCCATGCTTGGGAAAATTTGGTCCGTGGTGATTTGGTCCAAGGTATCACAGTATGTCTGTGACAGAGCTTGGAATAAAACCCTGCTCTCCTTATTCTGAGTCCTGTGCTTCAACCATATAATATTTATGTGACCAGTCCTCCAAAATCTCAATGGGGCTTTGCAGAATTGGGTCTTGGATCTTATTTCATGTCAGTTGACATGGTGGAGAAAGGAAGAAAGCACTTTTTCTAACCTAGCTGGTGAAAGAACACACAAAATTGGTTAGGTCCTTCAAATATGTGCTCTTGTTGTTTTGATGCCTAAAGAAAAAAGGAGCAGGGAGATAACAGTAGCAAGTTAGGTTAATCTCTGTTCTACATTCCCACTATCTCGTTTGGTTCCTGTTTATAAAATAATAGGCACCAGGTAACCACTAGCAAATACAGTTGTCATATTTTTTAAGCGACATTGTCACAAGACGACCATTCAGTCTTTGTTTGGATCCATGAAAACATTTGTGTTTAAAGTTTATTCAAAACACAATAATGACTGTTGTCATGACATCAACAGAACCATTTTAATCCATTCATTTTGGTCGCCTTGTTACTCTGAAGTATTCACACACAAAAATGAATTTAATAAGAGATGATCTCGTAATTGTCAATCTAGAAATAATCCTCTAGGGCCATATTTTGCCTTCAGCTATGAACATGTAAATCCCGATGAAAATGGCTCAGACATATAAAGACACAATTACACCTGTCGGGGGAAATTTTCAAAGGCACAAAGGGCATATAGTTAAGGCGAAGATTTTGTCACAGATATTTTTAGTAAAAGTCACGGACAGGCCACGGGCAAAAAAGAAAAATTCACGGAAGCTGTGACCTGTCCATGACTTTTATTTAAAAATATCGCTGATAAAATGGGGATCTGAAGGTCCCCACACTGCCTGAAGCAGGGCAGGGGCTGCAGGGTACCCCTGCCGCCTGCAGCTCCGGGGGATCCCCCAGTGCCTGTGGGGGCCAGGAGCTGTGGGGTGCCCCACCTCTGGTGTCAGCCAAGAGCTGCAGGGTACCCTGCCACTTACGGCGGCTTGGAGCTCCAGGGGCTGCCAGAGGCGGCGGGGGTACCTCACAGCTCCCTGACCCCACGGGCAGCGACTTCCATAACTAAATCGTAGCTTTACACATAGGCACTCAACTCCCACTGATTTTCAGTTTGGATTTTCACATTTGAAAATCTCCCTCTTTATATTTAAATTTTAAAATAGTCTTAATTTGTAATGGTTTGATACACATAACTTAAATGCATTGTAAATCAGCAAGATCATTTCGAGATCTATATTTTTCTCTTCTACAAAACCATTTGTCTGTTTCTCAATTTTGTTCTTTAATTTGTCTTGACTATCTTCACCTTACATTTGCTATAGGAAGACCTTAATCAGTTACTAAGTCTATAGCTTTTAAGAGCTTTTACTCTCCAATGGGGTTTCTTTCATGTTCTAAGCAAACCTGCTGATTCAAAAAATGTCTTTAATTCAATTGCATTTGAGATCACTCTGTGTACAATTTCAGGGAAAAATATATTTAAAAAGCAGGGGATTTTGTAGAAATGGAAGGGGAAATTCTTGTCAGATACGGAATATTTTCACTATTTTGGAAGTGTTAATTCTATCTAAGCATTTCTTTGGACACCCTTTTAATTTTTTTCTTCTTTCAGACAAGATAGAATCTCTCTAAGTCTGACTGTCAAAGGGTGTATATGTATCTATATACAGATATATTTTTATTGGAGTAAAAATAATAGCAGATGGTATGTGGTGAGGCTTCTCTTTAAAAACATAATCTAATAGAAGGAAATGAGTTTAGCAAGTGAATTTCAGAGATGTCTGAGCTGTGGGGGGCTTTGAATGTTGATATTTGGGATAACTGAAGCTGAATTAGTCTCTATCAAATGAAAAATGTATTGCTAAATAAGCAAAAGTCATTGTCAGTGTTTTATTGTGGAAGAAATTATATACGTCAATGCTGTCAGCACTTCATCTATAAAGCAAGCTCTAAATATTAAGAAACAAGTCTCTGCTTTGTCCTAAAGTACACATATAAATTAGGGTGAAAGTACAACAGACCTAGAGTTTCTTCCATTCTGTGTGACACTTACAATCATCTGTTCCATGAAAAACACCGTTTTTGTGTGACTCACATTTCTCAAACATCTTGATTGTTTATTTTCAGTCTTATTTTAATTGAACAATTTAATTAATGAAGTGAACTGACATAAAATAATGGGTTTATATTTAAAACCAACCCTAAAACATATATTATATAAATTGTTTTGGTTTTTAAACACAAAAGCAATGAAGCAAAATTAGATGTAGTGTGCATTTTTGTAAGTTTGGGGATTTATTATAATATAGCACATCTGGTATTGCTGACTTTTTCATTGCATGTCGATAGAAATTAAATAATATCCCAGCTTGCTGACAATTTGTTGTTACTGTGAAATCAAATTTACATGCTAATTTATGGTTTAGTCATCAAAGTGACCATTGAAGTATAAGGTTCATAAATAACAATTTGAATCAGTCTAGTGGGAAATGTGAAATAGTGACAGATTACTGTCATTTCATGTCAGTTACCACAGTATTTTCCTGAATGTTTTAAAAGGAGCTTTATAAAGCTATAAAGCATGGAGAAACATTAATCTCAACCTCTGTCTTCCCACACTTTCCTAGTTATTGGTTTTGATTTGAAAATAGGATGGGTAAGGGAGGGAGCAGCTCACAGATTCTTTTCTGCCCATAGCACATGGTATGGAGGTTTTTCTTGTGTCTGGTCTGCTAACAGCAGAGAAGGGGATTATACACTGTGACCAGCGTATTGTCATCATTAAAAGAGTGGAAAAGTTGCAGTTGTTAATGCCAGCATACAGTCAGCTCTAGAAGAGCACGGTAACTTTAATGTAAAATCCTTTGTATGTGGAATGAGTTCTACTGTCACCACTAGTGTGATATGATGTGTGCCACTTGCTTATCAAACTATTTCTATTTATGCTCCCATGACTTCTCTGAAAAACTATTACTACTGTTTGAACATGAGGGGGATTGGAGAGGCTTCCCTGGAAAAAAAAATATTGCTTTTGTTTAGATTGAGGGTTTATACAAGCCACTTTGAAGGCTCATTTGTGTTGTGTGTGTTCAAGTCCTATCTAGTTCTCTTCATGACATCGCAACAGCCTTTGATTTTCACTGCACCAAAATGAAAATCTGTATGGGACCAGTGTGTTTTGGTTAAATGCCTATTTTAATCCACAAAACTATTTATTGTTATTTGTTTTCATCCTACAAAAGGCTTCTTTTTAGCCTTAGATTGAAACTTGAAGGCTTTAGTCTTCTAGCTCTACATTTAAGAAGGAATTACTCTGGATTTCCCACCAGATATGAAGACTACAGTACCAATTATTCTTGTTTTGACATCATATCACTGAAGTACCCTTCAGTAAAAAGGTTTGGACGCCTCATTGCTTTTGCTTGTTCTTTCACGTAGTCCAAACTGAGGAGAATTGTGCTTTATACAGAAGATTCTCTTGTAGGGTGACCAACAATACATCATAAACTTCTGGAGGAGCACTACGTGAGGGTTTCCCTGATTAGCGCTAACTTGTCTTCCAGGTATAGCCATACTCTGAGTGAACAGATGGAGAGTAATGACTCCTCTCTTTAATATCGTTTGAATTGTTTGACTTTGCTTTCTTATGTATATGAATGAAACTGTAAGAAGAACGTTTGTGAGCTATGACAACTCTATTTAATGGGCTGTGCTTATAATACTAAGTACCAAACACTTAAAATATTTTTCCCATTCACAGCATATAATAAACCTCTTCTAATCCTTGCAGTATTCTTTGGGGTTGGTAAGCATTATCCCCATTATATTGAGATGAAAACTGAAGCAGTGTTGAGTGATACAGCCAGAGTCACTGTCAGATCCAATATTAGAATTCAGGAGTTCCTATCTCCCAGTCGTGTGGTTATGCCACCCCTGTCTTAATCTTGTAAGCCTTGGTTTTTTCATTGCAATTTACTGTAATTAGTTGACAAGTATATTTCAAGTTAGAACCTCTGTTTGTGTATACTCTACCGTTAGAACAATTCTTCTGGATTAATAGTTTGCTTTTTGAGTTACATTATATCCGGTACAGTAGGGCATATCCAGAGTGCTTGACCTTCTTGATGCAGTCATTGCCAATATGTCCCCTCAGCAGCGTTATGGATGCAAGCAACAACTTGGTGGTACCAGAGGTTATGGCTGATGAAAGTACTAGAACAGCACTGGTATTATTACGAATCAGTAAGAATATAGCTGCAGCATAAAAAATGAAGCATAGAATATTTTGAATCTTTTCTTCCTTTCAGCACCTCCTAAGTGGTTTGGTTAAATGGCAATCTTTTAGTATTGTATGTGTTGTTGTATTCAACATTTTTATATTTTTAATGTTCACAGGTTTTTAGAGAATGTTAGAGGGGCACAGACAATTTGAAGTGTAGTCAGTTTGAAAAGCAAAAATTAAATTTTGCTTAGGTTCTGAACTTGCTTTTGGATCCCACTGCCAATTTTTTTGTGGTTTTACCACCATATTTTCCTGTTGTTTTACACAAGTGGGGCTGACTGACTATATGGGGGGAACAATGGAATGGGCTCATACAGACACAAACTAACATAATTGAGAAAGAAGGGGGTTTTTTTTCCCTCTGATCTTTTCAGTTCTAATAAGCTTAGTTTTATTTGCAACAGTGGTAGGTAAAATATTTTAGGAGAAGTGGGCAGGTACTTTTTAAGCATTCAGAGTGCTGGGTCCAATCTACAAAATCTTTAATGGACTTGGAGTTCACCATCATATAGACCTTCTCACCCTGCAAGAGAACTACTTAGACTATTAAGCATTAGAGGCAGAATGCACTTAGCAGCAGAACCTTGAGTATGAAATTTCTTGCTAGTAATTTTAATTTAAGTCTATAGATAAGACAAACATTTAGGGGTTTTTTTCCCTCTTGTTATATGAGAGTTGCAAAATTATGTAATATCTTTGGTTATGTAATGGCAATACTGTAGCCAAGAGCACAGCATAGTTGGAGAGAGCCTTGAACCCCCATTCAGAAGGTTGTTTGAACACCCACAACGTTGTTGAAATTTGTACTGATTACTGTTGATGCTGGGGGTTCATGAACCAAAAATCTGAACGTTTCTGTTGCTACTGACAGCAAATTGTCTTTGTACACAAATGAGGTTTCTTTTTATCAGATTTGCTACTGGGAAAAAACATGTAAAGGTGACAAATGAATTTACTGCTTGCTTCAACAGGCTCATCTGAATTGATTTTATTTTAACTTTTTAACTCTTGCACGTAATTCTAAACTTTACAAAGAAAAATATCTCAGCGTGCCTGTAATTATCTCCCTGGAATTTAAAAACTCCGTGCAACGTAGAGTGATAAGATTGCTAACCTAAGTTCTATATCTCTGAATGGAAAACCTGCTTTCCCCTGTTTTTCCAGATAATCTACAGTTCGGATGGAGTATATTTCCAGGGAAGGGAGTGGGCATTTGTTTGTTTATTTGGCTTTGATCATTTCCCCTCTCCCTCTTGGATGCCCTCGCTGGGCATCACAACATGAGGAGTAGATGGCCAGCCCT
This sequence comes from Chelonia mydas, assembly GCF_015237465.2. Taxonomy (NCBI): domain Eukaryota; kingdom Metazoa; phylum Chordata; order Testudines; family Cheloniidae; genus Chelonia; species Chelonia mydas. Next base: position 115,186,215 of record NC_057850.1, read on the forward strand.
CTGTGGAGGAAGAGGTGGTTAGGGACTATTTAGAAAAGCTGGACGTGCACAAGTCCATGGGGCCGGACGAGTTGCATCCGAGAGTGCTAAAGGAATTGGCGGCTGTGATTGCAGAGCCATTGGCCATTATCTTTGAAAACTCGTGGCGAACGGGGGAAGTCCTGGATGACTGGAAAAAGGCTAATGTAGTGCCAATCTTTAAAAAAGGGAAGAAGGAGGATCCTGGGAACTACAGGCCAGTCAGCCTCAGCTCAGTCCCAGGAAAAATCATGGAGCAGGTCCTCAAGGAATCAATCCTGAAGCACTTACACGAGAGGAAAGTAATCAGGAACAGTCAGCATGGATTCACCAAGGGAAGGTCATGCCTGACTAATCTAATCGCCTTCTATGATGAGATTACTGGTTCTGTGGATGAAGGGAAAGCAGTGGATGTATAGTTTCTTGACTTTAGCAAAGCTTTTGACACGGTCTCCCACAGTATTCTTGTCAGCAAGTTAAAGATGTACGGGCTGGATGAATGCACTATAAGGTGAGTAGGAAGTTGGCTAGATTGTCGGGCTCAACGGGTAGTGATCAATGGCTCCATGTCTAGTTGGCAGCCGGTGTCAAGTGGAGTGCCCCAGGGGTCGGTCCTGGGGCCAGTTTTGTTCAATATCTTCATAAATGATCTGGAGGATGGTGTGGATTGCACTCTCAGCAAATTTGCGGATGATACTAAACTTGGAGGAGTGGTAGATACGCTGGAGGGCAGGGATAGGCTACAGAGGGACCTAGACAAATTGGAGGATTGGGCCAAAAGAAATCTGATGAGGTTCAACAAGGACACATGCAGAGTTCTGCACTTAGAAAGGAAGAATCCTATGCACTGCTACAGGCTGTGGGACTGTCTGGCTAAGCAGCAGTTCTGCAGAAAAGGACCTGGGGATTACAGTGGACGAGAAGCTGGATATGAGTCAGCAGTGTGCCCTTGTTGCCAAGAAGGCCAATGGCATTTTAGGATGTATAAGTAGGGACATAGCGAGCAGATCGAGGGACGTGATCGTTCCCCTCTATTCGACATTGGTGAGGCCTCATCTGGAGTACTGTGTCCAGTTTTGGGCCCCACACTACAAGAAGGATGTGGATAAATTGGAGAGAGTCCAGCAAAGGGCAACAAAAATGATTAGGGGTCTGGAACACATGACTTATGAGGAGAGGCTGAGGGAACTGGGATTGTTTAGTCTGCAGAAGAGAAGAATGAGGGGGGATTTGATAGCTGCTTTCAACTACCTGAGAGGTGGTTCCAAAGAGGATGGTTCTAGACTATTCTCAGTGGTAGAAGAGGACAGGACAAGGAGTAATGGTCTCAAGTTGCAGTGGGGGAGGTTTAGGTTGGATATGAGGAAAAACTTTTTCACTAGGAGGGTGGTGAAACACTGGAATGCGTTACCTAGGGAGATGGTAGAATCTCCTTCCTTAGAAGTTTTTAAGGTCAGGCTTGACAAAGCCCTGGATGGGATGATTTAACTGGGACTTGGTCCTGCTTTGAGCAAGGGGTTGGACTAGATGACCTCCTGAGGTCCCTTCCAACCCTGATATTCTATGATTCTTTTTCTCTGCCCTTTCCTCAGAACCATGTATGTTGTTTATCTCCTTATGTGGAAGCCAGAAACAAAAGCACATTGCTCTCTCCAAGAGCCTTTCTGCAAGTCAGTGAGCAGAGTGATTGATAGTCAGTAACCTTGCACCTTTTCTCTTGATGGTGACCCAGCATATTTTCCTATCTCTGCTAGCCTGGGAAATGGAAGCCCCAACTTCATCCTGAACCCAGCTCTCCTGCATACTGACATGCTAACCCATCCCTATTGGCTTTTTTTAAAGCCTAATATTGATTACTTTTTTCCACTCTGTTCTTTTGGATAGCTCTCCCAGCCCTATGGATCTCAGTGAAATTAAAAAAGTGTGTCTGCTTTTCTCCGCAAATGTATTTACTAATAGCCCTCTCTTGGTGGTTCATTACCATTTTACCTATGATTTTTGTTGTCAGAGATTAGTTATTTATTTGTATTACAGTAGAGACAGTCCCTGCGCCAAAGAGCTTACAGTGTAAATAGACAAATCACCGGGGGGGGGGACGGGGGACGACAATATCCCCATTTCACAGAAGAGAAACAGAGATATTAAGAACTTTCCCAAGGTCTTACAGGAAGTCTGTGGTAGAGCTGGGAGTTGAATCCAGATCTCCTGAGTCCCAGTCCAGTGCTTTAATTGAAAGACCAATCTTCCTCTTGGTTTGCAATTCATTGCAATTTGGCTCACCTGTCTTTGAACTTTTTTACATATTCAAGCTTGTGCTGATTTTTATCTTTCATTTGAAACTGAGCAAACCTTGTTTGTTTCATTCAAATTGCACTTAAGTTTGAGTTCATTTGAAAGGAGAACTCAAGAGGTACAAATCTGTGTGAAATGCAACTGCCCCTGTTTTAAGCAGGCACCCTAGAAGCATGCAGCGAGAGGGGGAGGCATAGAATGAAGAAGTGATTAAAAGCCTTACAATGGCTGAATTTTCAATATTGTCCCTTGGAAAAAGGAGTAGGTGTTCTCCTTGCTGACACTTAACACAGTGGTCAGTGAGGTGAGAAAAATCTAATTCTAGAATTTTGCAAGAGGAGAAAAGGGAACCTGAAGTTAAAATTAAAATGGGGAGAGATTAGCTATATAGCTACAATAGTGTTTTGTATTAGAATGTAAGAATATGCACATTTTTTGTCTTTTAGCTGGTCATAGCTTTGGAAAAAAGGGGTAGGGTGGGATGCAGGAAGTGAACTGAAGTAAGAGTAACTTTTGAACACGCTTTGATAAATTTGAATAAAAATCCAAAGGAATTAACGTTTGGTCCGTCACAGGACATTATTAGCAAGGTGAGACCTGCTTCCGACCAGTCTTCTCAAATAGTTTTTATCTTGGCATATGGTATAGTATTAGAGAATATGCAATATTGTAACAGATGCAAAAGCCCAGAGCTGTCACAACAGTTTAATTTCAAACATCTGAATGTGCAAGAAGTGTAACAGACATTATACCCTTCTTCAGGTGATATCACTCTCTAGGTTACACCTGTTCCAGTCTCCAGGGCAATGTTCGTCTTTAGGCTTTCAATCTAACACTCCTGATGGAAGACAAGGTTGTATTTTCACAAATGATTGTTGCAGTTTGCTCTGTGACTAAAGTCCAAGTGACAGATTCTATATGTAATATTTATAAAAAAAGCAAAAACAGACCCTACATTGAGGTAACCTTTAGGTTGTGATACCTGCCATCAAAGACCAAGGTAATTCAGAGTTAAAGGGTTGAAATCCAGTCCATCCAAAATAAGTGTTACAATGGAAATGCGTATTTTGAAAACAAGCACTTTACATCTGTAGCAAGTATCTCTATGAAAAATGACTCTGTTTTTGCAGCAGCTGCTTGTAAAATTCATAATTTTGACCTTTTTGAAAGATTATTTACAATAATATAAAAGTGATGTGAACATTTTATGGAGGTACACAACTTCTCTTACTAGGGTGACCAGATTTTCAAAGTGGTGGGGAGGGTACATGCTCACAGAAGGGTTCAACAAAAAGGTGGTGGTAGGTCTGAGGGCGGTGTACCAAGGAGAGTTTGACTTTTGGGAGGTAGGGAGAAAATAAGGGGCCTACTACTCCACCTTTCTTCTCTCAATCAAAAACTGCAAAGCAACCTTGTCCTCCTTAAAACTCTCCTTGGCCATGATGCCTGAAAAAAACTTGACAGTGGTTAAGCAGCTGGTGTGGCGAGACCGCTGCCTGTCATGCTGACCACTGGTGTCTCTGGGTTACCTTGTGCTCCTCCGTCTGTTGTCTCACCTTTATACTTCAATGGTAAGATCATTAGGGTAGGCAACATCTTTCATATATGTTTCTACCTAACTCAGTGGGCTTAGGACCTCTATGCACTTCCACAATACAGATGAATAATAATAATATAGCACTACCCAGAGTCAGTGAGCATTTGATTGTGTGTGTGGGAGAGGGCTATCTATAGGAAAATGGCTCATTTAGGAGAGAGGAAGTCAGTTTGGCAATGTGTTAGTGGAGGAAGTTAGTGTTGGTACTAGAGGCACGCTTGCACTTAGCCAGCTCTAAATTTCACCAGCTCAGCAGGCCAGTGGCTCTTTGAGATGGCTGGAATCTGTGGAGAATTCCATTTTTGTAAATTACAAGCAGGACAGGTCATGAAAATAGGCACATTTGTACTTTTGGGTGGTACAATTGTCTACCTGTTATCCCCTTGTACTTCCTACTTAGCTGTATCCAGTGTCAAGATGCAGATAAATACAACTTCCAGGCTTTCGCTGCAGCAGTACTTCAGCTGGATTACTTCCAAATGAAACCACCAGTGGGAGTTGTACTCATAACTCAATTTAAATATAAAACTTTGCAGAGGAATAGTCGGTAGAAATAACTCCTGTTCATTACAGTTCAGTATGTTTGTACCATGTTTTAATGTGCTACCTTACTGGTGGTAGGAGAGAAATCAAATGTGTTTTATCTGATGTTACATTGTGATGAAGTTGAGGTCTGGGGAAGAAAGCCATCAGTTTTTAATATCTGTATGTCAGTCTCTCACCTTTGAAACTTTAACCGAGGAAGACTCTTTTCCAGATAACTTATAGTACAGGAGGAAGTTTAATTAATACATACATGATCTCCTGGGTAATGCTGCACTGCTTCTCTTTTCAGCTCTGCATCTAGTGAAGTGTGCTCTTCTTCTGATCATTACAAGCAATAACTGCAATGCCCTTCATCTTGATGGAAGGCATCAGGCCAGTACCTTATTTCCAAAAGCAGATTTAAAAAAAACAAAGAATAATGGAGTCCAAATTAATCTGGTCACATTTAAATTCTGTGTTGGTTGGGTCACGTTCATGTGTCTGTCAGGTATGTCAGATGTGTACATTTTTGTCCTGTATGTCCTGTGTGTGTACACACACATCATCTAAATGGTGAGTTCACATGAGGAATGTGAACAGTTGTTATTATTTCCCTGGCCAGCTAGATAATGTATACATATGTACTGTCGGTGTACAGTAAATAGGCACATGCGCACACACACAATATGTATAAGCTCTTTGGAGCAGGGACCATCTTTTTACTCCCTTTTGTACTGCTCCTAGTACAATGGGGTCCTGGTCTATGTCTGGGACTCGTAAACACTACGGCAGAAAAAAAAGTAATAATATGCTCACAATCTATTGTGTCTGTGTGCAGATTGTATATCCAAATACATTGATCTGGGTTATTTTAACCATTTCGTCAGGTAATATGTTTAATCAGAGCATCATATGACCTGACCAGTTAGCCTTTCATGTTAATACTACAGCACCTTGTTTGTACTTTGCTTACTTTTAATGTTGACCCAGTGCTCACCTTGTCTGTTTTAATGATTTTAATTTTAATCAAAAGTACCTTGTGTCTCCCAGCAACCTAATTTCCCTGTGCGTTTCTCAGTAGTGAATACTTATTGATGGTCATTACTCTCTAACTGCTTGTGCCAGTGCACCTCTGGGAGGTTAATCAATCTTGTGCTTTTTTAATTGACATCAATAATGTGTTTACATTTATCAGTATTTCTTAACTGTCAAGTTATAACAGTGGAACATCAATAATAAATCACGCCAATGGTGAACTTCACACATTAGAGTTTTAAGAGTCTCCTTAAGCAATTTGACATATTGTAGATTGCTTTGGAGTGATTTGTATGTGCTGTATGGGAAGAGGTCCAAAAATTGGTATGTAAAATACTGTAGAATAAATAACGTTAAGGAACCAATCCATTGAAATGACAGTAGGATGGTTTTTGCCATATACATTATATACTATTATGAGGAAGGAGGAAGCAAATTTTTTAAGGGCTAGCTTAAAGGCCCCAACCAAGATTGTGAGCCCATTGTGCTATGTGCTGTACATAAACATAGTAGGAGAAAGTCCCTGCCTTGAAAAGCTTACAAACTAGATGAGACAATGGCTGGGTGGAAGGAATTATTATGCCTATTTTACACATGGGAAATAAGGCACAGAGAGATTAAGGACTTGATCCAGATAAGCACATAAACACATGATTAACTTTAACATGTGAGATGTCTCATTTAAATGAATGAGACCATTCATGCTTAAGATTAAGCATATGCTTAAGTGCTGTCCTGTGTTGGGGCTTAAGTAACTTACTTGAGGTCACATAAGAAGCTTCTAGCAGGGCTGAGAATTCAACCAAGATCTCCCAAGTCCAAGTATGGTATCTTAAGACCATCCATTCTTTCTTCTACCCCCACTAGCTTCATGCAGTAATAAGCTGCACATATGACAATCATCTAAATGAGAGAGACCTGGCAAAATGCTGACCATGCTATTTGCTTCAATCATAGTGTTTTACAGACTGTCTTGAGGACAACTTCCAAATTAAAGACATGTCTAATGAGAATGGGGAAAAAGGAAATGGGGGGAAGAGGAGGTGAAGGAGGTTGAATACTTGATGAGAAGATAACACTGAGCACCAAATAGGAGTTAAAAATAGCACCAGTGAAGCAGCTATTTACTTCCTTCCTAATTTTACACTTCATGATTTTTTTATTTAGCTCCTATGATTTTAAAGGTAAACTGCAAAGCTTTTACGGTAAATATATACAACAAACATGTAAGATCCTAATCGTTAACAGAATATGTTGTTATTAGACTTTAAAACTACAAACTTAAAAAAAAGATATCCTTACAACTTACCTGGTAAGACTGGAGTTCAGGGTTTTTCCATGTCTCATAGAAGGTATTGTTCATTATTTTTTGTTGTTTATAAGTCATTTATAGTGCTATGGCTTTAAATGGTTCTTTACACAGAGCAAGAGAGAGGTATTCATTCCCTTAAAGATCTGACCATCTAAATCAAACTAAAACAACAAATGCATAAGCCAGGACATGAGACAGTGGTTCAGGAGTGAAAGAAGGAGATTATTAATGATGACAAAAAGGGTTGGGGGTTGCATGAGGATCTCTTCTTTGAAGGAGCAGAGAAGGGGAGTACACTGTGGATGAGGCCAGGGAGACTGTTCTAGGCATAGTGGCAGCTTGATAAAAGGCACAAAGTTGAGTAGAAAAAGTGAAAACGGGAGAGGAATAAGATGAAAGTATTGGAAAGAGTAGGAAATATCAAGATTATCTAGGTCTCTGTAGATGAGAAGAAGCTTTGAATTTGGTTTAGGAAGAGACAGAGAGGAATTGGAGAGTTTAGTGGGTGGTCAGAGCAGACCAGTGGTATTTTGGGCCAATGGTGAGAGTCATGGAGGGCAGAGAAGGGAGAGTTACACTAACGAGGGTGAGAGATCAGACACCCATTAGGGACAATGATTTTGGTGGGAGGGGGATAACTCTATCTGAGCATTTATACCAAGTTGCCGTCATTGTAATATCTTAGCAACTTTTGCAAAGTGACCAATTTAAAGAAGCAACAGCAGCAGGATTTAGCGAAGGAGTGGGTATGGTAGCGGAGAAAGGAAAGAGGAGAGAGAAGAGTCACAAGTTCACCGAGGTCTCAGTCCTGGGGGATGGGAAGGTTGATTAAATGTCCAAAGCTTGTTCCTGCATCTATGGAAATCTGTGGCAGAGCTCCCACTGATTTCAGTGATACAGGAACAGGTCCCCCAGGCTTTAATGGTCTTTGACTCAGTAGCCACTGTAATTTTAGTTCCTGAAGATCCTGAAGTGTAACACCAAGGTTCTCTCATTTGAAAAATATTGGTTCTAGATAGATTCTTTTTATTTACTAGTTTGAACATATGAAAAAGGACAACCGAAATGGCAAGACAGCTGCCATCTTAGTGAACTGAATATTATTGTGGAGACCTGGCATGTTCCACCTATCATGATTGAATCAATGTGAAAACTGGGACTCCAGTTCCTGTATTTCATATTCTCTTCTAACTCTTTAAAGAATGACACACAAAACCCACTCTGGGGAGAGCAAGAGATTTTACTGTTAATGTACAATAAAGTTAAAAGGTTTCTACTATCAAAAGAGGCTGTTAAATAGCATAAAGGACAAAAGACTAAATGGTAAAAATCTTGTAAAGTTCAGTTTACTATTCTGGCAGCCATTCTGCTGGCTGCTTGTACTTTTACACAAATGTTCAAAGTAGTGCATAAAAAGAATCTGTCTTCAAATGAGAGGACATTGGCAAGACAGCCTTCAAAGGAACTAAATTACAGTGGTTACTAAGTCAAAACCCATTAAAACCTAGATGTTTAATCAATCTTTTTATCAAGAGTAAAGCAAATCAGAAAGCAAAGGAGCTGACATTTACTGTATCATTGCAGATTATGTACATTCCTTGACTGTACAGAAGGATGTGTTGTGGGGACCTTGTGTGGAGAAAGCAGATCTAGAGTCAAAGGCATGCATCTCTTAGTTGGAAAATGAGGACCTATATTCACAGTAGGGCTCAAATAGCGTTTGCCAGATTGGTTTGAAACATGTTAAACCCTTCAGATTGACTCAGATTAAACATGAGACTAATTTAGAATAAACCTGCTTTGTCTGACTCAAATGAAGAAGGTGAAATCTTATTTAAATTGAGTTTAAAAACAGTGTTTCACACACTGGCCACCAAAACAGTGTTTAAAATCAAAGTAGCCTGAACTTCGTTTTAAGCCAGTTCAGCAAGCATGTTTTTCAGTACAGTATAGGCACAGCCTAAATAATAACAATGGTTTCTGTTCCTGATGTATTAAAATGTTCTGAAGCCTGAGTTAGGTTAAGAAACGTGTTTGGACCTGTGTTTTTTTATTGTATTAAGAGATGACACAGAGGCTGCTGAGAAATGAGGATCTGTAACAAATATCATTGCATAGCGGTTTGGAGGCTAAAAAGTGAACGTGAGTCTCTTGCCCCAAAGTCTGCTAGAAGCAGTATGCTGGTACTCATCCAGTATTGGTGCTTCATGCTTTTGAGTGAAATTTTCAGAAATGTATAAGTCCTACTTTCAAAAGTGACTTGGGCACTTAGGAGCCCAAGTTACATTGAGAGTCAATGATATTTAAGTTCCTAAATCACTTAGGCGCTTGCCCATTTTACCCTTTTCTTAGTAATACTCTAGGCTTCCCTTCCCTACATTAATGATTAAGCCTCTGTGCCTGATTCAATTTGCCACCATTTCCCACTTTATTAATGCACACTCTCACTTGAATGGAGCAGCAGCACCGTGTAACAGCAGGCTTCTTGTTTCTCACACCTTTTGATACCCATTAATAAAAGCACAGACCATCTCTCTCTCTCTCTCTCTTCCATACTCTCGGGCTGAAAAGCTGAGTATTTTCGTTTCAAGTAAATACCCATCAGCCCTGCAAATCTATCAGCAGTAGTTCTTCTAGGGGGTAACATGTAAGCAACCCAATACATGAATGACCTGAGAGCGGTTCTGAGTACCTGCAGCTCCCATCATGATGTTGTGGGAGGTGATACTGTTTATTTGCATGACAGTAGCACTTAGGAGCCCCAGTCATGGACAAGAATCCCATTGTGCTGGACGCTGTACAGACACAGAACAAAAAGACAGTTCTTGTTCCAAACCTTTGAAAAATTCATATCCACAGACTTTAAGCATACCTATTCCCCCCTTTTTTGGGAGCGGCGAAGGGGAGAGGTAATTGTACCAGTTTACCAGATAAAGGGGTTGATCTTTAGGTTCAGTGCAGAGCATTTACCATTCCTATTGAAGTCAACAGGGGTTTGACACAAGTGATACGTGATAGGTTACTGTAAGTACTGGTAGAATATGGTTCATTATTTGTGGCCTGTTAATTTATTTGAATTTTTTTTTTAAACTGTGTACCTAAATAGCAGTAATGAATTCAGAGTACTGAAGGTGTTCATTTAGTTTCTTAATTTTTTCCATCCTTATTTGCTGCTTGCTTGCTTAAGATTTCATTTGAAATGGTAAAAATTAGACTTTTTTTTTTCTTCCTGACTCTTACAGTAAAACACAGACAGTGATACTGTGTTTCTAATATAAAAGTGTTATGAAACTTAGAGAGAGGGAGGGAGAGTTCTGACCTATTTTTATAAAAGAAAACAAGGATAGGAAAGGTAGAACACAGGAGCAAAGAGACCCAAAGTTTCCCACAGTATAGTAATAGATATGACCTTTAATATTGAGGCCTTTGGATCAAAGTTAAGTTGGCATTAAAATTTTCTAATAAATTCCCTGCTGAATCTCAGGGTTTTTTCCCCTCAAAGTTAATTCAATAAGGTCACAATAAAGCGAGTGCTGTCTGTGTTATTGTAATTGCTCTCAGCAGGCTGGTAATATTATTGCACAGAAGTGCCAGCTACTGTGCTTTTATTTCTCTCTTCAGCCACACTCCTTCCTACATACTCCCTTCCCTCGTCTCTCAAGTCCACCCCAAATAGGAAATGAAGCTGTTTTAAATGCCATTTGCCTCTCATTTAAAATGCTTTTACAGTGATGCTTTCGTGAATCCTTTTCAGCTAAAAAATAAAAGCTTAGTTAGACTTCTTGTAGAATAATTGGAGACTTTTATTTCCTTTCTTTAATTCTGGTCCAACCTTTAAGCACTGGATCCAGCCTTTAAGTTCTTAAGTAAAGGATGTTATTTCTAAACAGAAAGGGCTTGGTTCATCTCATGTCGGTTTGACTCTCTGAGCGTAGCAAATTGACAGATATTTCAAGACTGTGGAGGATGGCATAGTCATGGGAAACCAGGTAAAATAATAATGTCTTTCACAAACATTCTTCTGCATATTGAGACATACCTGGTTGTCCTGTTCCTGTAAATTATTTCTATCCATGCCCAGCCTGGTTTCTTGAATAGAATAATTAATCTGATATTTCTTGTCCTGTGGAATGCAAGTTTACGTGTGACATTCATGAATCTAATAGTAGAATATTAATCTGGGCATAAACCATTGCAGTGAATAAATAGGTACACAGAAACACTGTGATCATTGCTCTTCGCATATGTTATACAACTGTAAGTTGATACATAAGTGTTAACATGAATTTGGTTTCACTTATTTTTGTTTATAGCTACTATTGTGTCCGTAATTTGGACACTGTTGCTTGGATCCTAATTCCCAGATGCAACTTGCTCCTCTCCTTCCTCAAACATTTGGTCTTAAATAAACATACAGATTTGGTTGATCTGGGTAACATGCAGTGTTGTGTGAGAGGCTGCCCACGTTGTAGCCAGCTTTTTTCATCTATTGCAGAGATTTTTTAAAATACAGTATTTGCATTAGATTATGATTATTTTGTTACAGTAGCACTTGGGACCTTCAATGAAATATCAGTCTCCCATTCTTCTAGGCATCATACAAAGATGTTTACAAATACAATCCTTGATCCAAAATGCCTGCAATCTGTCCTCCCCTAACTGCACCCTTTATCTGTTAAAACCTCCCTGTGTTACATCAGGATTCTGAGTATGCAGTTTTGAAATTTAAAATGGAGGTTTTTGCTTGCACCAGTGCATCATACTTTTGTGAATAGTAAGGAAAGAGCACACTTATTTGTCACTTTTTCACCCTATTTCTCTATTGCTTATTATTTCTCTTCACCCTCCCATGCACTTTTTAAAATTATTCTTGTCCCACACTCTTGGTCACGCATCATACCCTACTGGTACAAAGTGCACTGCAGTGTCTGCATGTTGGATGAACTTCCAGTGATCAAACGCATCACTTTCACTGTGTTTGAAGTTTCCGCCAGCCAAGTTACAAGCATCTTAAGGTCACTCCCGATCAATAACTCTTTATTGCTCTTTATTTATGGCATACACATTTTAATTTATAATTCCAGTTGCTGCTTGGGGTACTCATTTTTGGTAGCAGAGATGTGATACGACTAGTGAAAGCGGTATGTCCCCAAGATGAAAGGATGCTACTGACCCAAAAAACTTCAAGAAGGTTGATTTGGAACCCTGCTGTGGTTGTAGTCTAAGATACGTTAAGGTTGCCCTGAATCAGTGTGGCAGATGATCAAGTTGTTGCTTTGCGAATTTAATAATTAAGCATTGCTGTGACAGAATTTCTTTTTAAATTAACATTTTTGATTGATTCTGCACTTCAAAAGTTCAGTATTGTGATTATAGCAGTGTAGGATAAAGAACTCACATTTTCCAAAGCAGTTTTCCCTATGGCTGAATCAGGTCATTCTAAAGTTAACCTGAATGTTGAAAAATCCATTTGGACTACATACAATAAAAGCTTTTTAAATGGGCATGCTGGGGGAACGAGGGGGTGCCGGTAAATTAAAAATGCCGATTAACTCAGAGAGAGGGGTTTGAAGGAAGGGGGAAGAGGTGGCCACGGTGCAGGGGTCTGGGAGGGGGTAAGGATGCGGCCTCTGGTGGGACACAACTGAGAGTATCAATTCAGAACCAATGGCTTAGAGCAGGGCAGTTACAGCCCAAGGCTGGGTTTCCTTTACTATTAAGGCACACCAAACCAGCCAAACAGAGAGGACTTTGGTTTTACCCTACTGACTAACCATAAGTCACACAAGCAATTCCCTTAGACGCTCCAGTTTCCCAGTATCACCACCAGCACTGCTCCTTATGGGAATGACTGGTTATGAAAACCAATGCCCCAGTGAAAAAAAGGTTCTCCCAATCCCAAAGGACCAAGCCCCAGACCGAAGTCAATATACAAATCAGATCTTATCCACAAATCACGCTGTTGCTGATCCTTTGGAATCTAAAATCAAAAGATTTATTCATAAAAAGAAAAGTATAGATGAGAGTTAAAATTGGTTAAATGGAATCAATTACGTACAGTAATGGCAAAGTTCTTGGTTCAGGCTTGTAGCAGTGATGGAATAAACTGCAGGCACAAATGAAGTCTTTGGAGTACATCCACAGCTTGGATGGGTCATTTAGTTCATTGTTCAGAGCTTCAGTGTAGCAAAGTTCCTCCAGAGGTAAGAAACAGGATTGAAGAAAAAATGGATGGATTTTCAGGACCTTTTATATCCTCTGCCATGTGGAAGGACACCCCTTTGTTCTTACTGTGGAAAATCACAGCAGCCAGGTGGAGTTTGGAGTCACATGGGCAAGTCACATGTCCACGCATGACTCAGTTCTTTACGTGTAGAGCAGCCGTTGCTTACATGATACCTTGAACGTTCCCAGGGAGGCTCCTCATATGTGGATTGGAGTCTCCCAAGGTCCATTGTCAGTTAAGTGTTTCTTGATTGGGCACTTAATCTGAAGAGTCCCTTCTCAATAAGATGTCCAAATGCTTTACTGGTGCTACTTAGAATCAAACACATTGAGACACAAGTACATAGCCAATATTTATAACTTCAAATACAAAAATAATATATGCATAATCATAACAGATAGCATAATCCTAACCAGCAAATTATAACCTTTTCATAGACATGTTACTTGAACCTTTGTACAATATTTGGTGCAACTATAGAACCTTGGTTGCAACAATGATCTATACGGTCACAGTTCATGTCAATAACGTCACAGAGGGGCTGCAGGGCACGGGCTTGGAGGGAGTTTGGGTCCGGGAGGGAGCTTGGGGCATGGGAAGGGGCTAGGGTGTGGATGTGGAGGGCGCTTCTCTCTGGTGGCTCCCTGCAAGCGGCTTCCCATCCCTGGTGCTGCTGGCGGAGGTGCGGACAGGCGGCTCTGCAAGCAGGCATGCTGCCTCCATCTGCAGGCCCTCCCCTCTGCAGCTCCCGTTGGCCGCAGTTCCTGGCCAATGGGCTGGAAGCCGCAGACTCACCGTTTGGGGAGAGGGGACGGAGGCAGCATGCCCTCAGAGCCACCTGGCTGTGCCTCCGCCAGCAACAGCAGAGATGGGGAGCTGCTTGTGGGGAACCTCTGGAGGTGAGCGCCCCCCCCCCCATCATCCGGCACCCAGAACCCCTCCCACGCCCCTACCCCAAGCCCCCTCCCGGACCCAAACTTCCTCCAAGAGTGTGCCACGCAGCCCCTCCCACGTTCCAGCTCCCTGCCAGCCCCACACCAACCGCACTGTAAACCGGACTTTCAGTGCAGATCAGAAATGCCGGTTTATAGAGCTTGCCAGTTGGTGAAGTGCCAGATAAAAGAGCTTTTGCAGTATTAACCATAAAAATATCAATCACGTTGTCCTTTGTTAAGCTAAACAAATTACTTGATTAAGATGCTATTTAGCACATATTGTTTTAAATAGTTTCCTAATAGGACCCTTCCTTGAGCCATCTTACAGGGTTTCAGATGATGCATTTGTCCATTATTCTGAAGCTAGCTGTGGCTAATGTTTGACCTGAATGAAAACCACTCAGCACTTCTGAAAATTAGGCCGCTTATTTAAATTTCTAAATAAGGATTTAGGAGCCCAACTTTGGACACCAAATTTTGTGACGGGTTCAGTCACAGAGACCCCCTTGGGACTGTCACCTGACGTGCTGAGACTACCTTTGAGCCCATTTTCCCTGGCAGCTTGGGACTTCAGAACCCTGCCTTGTTGAGCCTGCTGCAAACACAGACCCAGGTCTGAACCATGTCCCGCAAAGCTTCAGACTTAACTGAAAACAGCATAGCAAGTACTCCTGTCTCCAGCACCCAGACACACCCAGTTCCCAATGGGGTCCAAACCCTGAATAAATCCGTTTTACTCTGTTTAAAGCTTATACAGAGTAAACTCAGAAATTGTCCGCCCTCTATAACACTGAGAGAGAGATATGCACAGCTGTTTGCTCCCCCGGGTGTTAGTCACTAACTCTGGATTCAATAATAAGCAAAAGTGATTTTATTAAATATAAAAAGTAGGATTTAAGTGGTTCCAAGTAATAACAGACAGAACAAAGTAAGTTACCAAGCAAAATAAAACAAAAACACGGAAGTCTAAGCCTAATACAGTAGGAAACTGAATACAGATGAAATCTCACCCCCAGAGATGTTCTAATAAGCTTCTTTCACAGACTGGACTCCTTCCTAGTTGGGGTCCAGCAATCACTCACACCCCATAGTTACTGTCCTTTGTTCCAGTTTCTTTCAGGCGTCTCTTTGTGGTCGAGAGGCCATCTCTTAAGCCAGCTAAAGACAAAACGGAGGGGCTTCCAGGGCCTTTTATACTTTATTTCTTGTGGGCGGAAATCCCTTTGTTCTTCTGTGCAAAGTCACAGCAACAAGATGGAGTTTGTAGCCATTTGGGCAAGTCACATGTCTATGAATGATTCAGTTTTTTGCAGGCCAACGCCATTGTTTACATGTTAGTTTGAATGTTCCTAGGAAAGCTCAGATGTGGGTTGGTGTCTCCCAAAGTCCATTGTCAGTTAAGTGTTTCTTGATTGGGCACTTACTGAGAATAGTCCTTTCTCAAGAAGCTAACCAAATGCTTCACTGAGGTTACTTAGAATCAAACACATTAAGATACAAGTACATAGTCAATATTCATAACTTCAAATACAACAGTGATACAGACAGCATAATCATAACCAGCAAACTACAACTTTTCCATAGACATCCCACTTGGCCTCCTCTGCACAAGACCTGGTGCAACCGTAGGACCCTGGTTGCAACAATGATCTGTATGGTCACAGTTCATGTCAATAACGTCACAAATGTAAAAAATCTAAACCTAGCCTCTGCACCTGAGAGCTCAATATCTCAGTATCTTGTTTGTACATCTTCTTTCAGGTAGTTTGGTTAGTTCCTAAGTATATGCTAAAAGAAGTTTTAACAATAAAGATAGATTGACTGTTGCATCCCAATCATAACAACTTACATATCTATATCATCTTTATTCTGAAAATTCCCAAAGCATTATACAATTATAATATCAATGAAACACATCCTCCCTTTACGTGGAAGGCTACCTACCAATCATTTGTTTTATTTGCTTGGATTCAATATTTTCAAAAGCCTGTCCAAGCTCTAGGCATTCTCACAATTAAATTCAAACCCATAAAGGAATACGACCCCTTATCTTAATACAAATATTATTCCTGCGGGAATTCTGTGTCAAAAAATAATTAAAATTCTGTGTACAATATTTTAAAATTCTGTAAATTTTATTTGTCAAAATAACACTATATAATCACACCAGTTTCAATTATTTTGGTTATTTATTTCAAAATACCAGTCAACACGTATGTCTGTAACAATATAGACACACACAAAAATTCCCCCATCAGTAGAGAGTTGAAGAAACCCCTACGACAACCCAGTTCCTGTTTCTCTGCCCCTACCCCCCCCCCCAAGCGCAGCCAGGGGCAGACATTCACACACCCAGAGCCCAGCTGCGTGCGCCCCCCACCCCCAGCACAGACACTCACGTCCCTCCCTCCCCCCAGAGCCCAGCCATGGGGCCCTCGCCAGCCCAGACACTAAAACCCCCTCCCCCTCAGAGCTCAGCCGCGCCCCTCCCCCCTAGACATTCTCATCCCCTACCCACCAGAGGCCAGCTGTGGGGGGCCCCCCGGCCCACATACTCATACCCTCTACCCCCAGAGGCCTGCTGCAAGGCCCCCTTCTGGCCCACAGACTCCCACCCCTACCTTCCTAGAGCCTAGGGATCCAGAGGGAGAGAGAGCCTGATGCTGGGTTCTAGGTTTGCATGGAGTTTCCTGTGCACTCCGCCTCCTTACTTCTGAGCATGCTGGGTACTGCAGCTGCTGGGAACCCTCCAGTTCCCTCCCCCCAACCTTGTCTTCTGTTTGTGAGCTGGGCTCTGATGGGTCCAGCAGTCCCTATAAGCGGCCAACATCTCTGCCATCCATTTGAGGGGGGGGGAGGAGAGGAAATTCTGTGCGCACATTAATTTCTGCAAAATTCTGCATTGTGCAGTGGCGCAGAATTCCCTCAGGAGTAAAATATATATCAACCTTCATGGCCCTTGGGAAAGAGGATAATTTAGCCAAAGTCACTGGGAGCAAATCCTTACTTTTATTAAATGTGTCATGGGATTTTTCCTGTTTATATAATGCAGATGGGATCTTAGTTTTTAAGGCCCCATCCAAAAGTCCTCATGTGATAAACTGAAGGGAATTCCACCTATCTTCCTTAAGAAAAGGAAAGGCTAAATAGAGCCTGTCTAGATTTCAGTCTGTGGTTTTAGTGACTATTAGTGTTTCAATCTTATACTTAAACTACTTAGCCCACACCATTAGAAGCCAGTGTTACTAGCACCCATATTTGTGTATTTTATACTGCTAGAAGTTCAGAGACCTTTGGACCTCCAGTGCTATTATGCAGATTCATTAATTGTTCATTTCAGTAGCATTCCTGATAATTTAAGACCAATTCAGAGAACTCACTCCAATGAGCCCTTGAGGTAAAAATGCTTTTGAAGTCAATAATATTAAATATTTGGTAGAGTCCCAACTAAAAATTTGGATGAACTGTGGTTTTGACCTCTTGATTTTGGTAAATTGAATCTTCCTTTAAAAATATTGTATCTTCAGATTAAAAATGAACGTAATACAGGCACTATATTGCTTGATTGTTGCTTATTGATTAACAGGCCAGTCAGTATAAATCAAAATTAGGAAAATTGCTGTACATAATTTGAGCTCATTTAAATTATCTCTGTTATGGGAGCAATCCTCTTGTTAAAAGAATCAAGTGCAGTTGTACCAAATAATAAAATAAAATTGAACATTGGACTGGTGAAAGGAGGGCTAAATTCAAGTCCTATAGAAGTCCACTGGAATTTTGTGTTTGTCTTTCATGGGATCATAATTCACCCTTTGATCAATTTAAAGGTGGAATGCAAATGAAATTGTGAAAATTCCATCTGCTTTAATGCATCCCTCTGCTCCTACTCAAACTCAGAAAAATCTGCATCTTCAAGTATTGCATGCCTAAAGGAGCTACTTTTTCTGCCCTGTCCACACACCTAAATCATGGTACATATTTCCCTCAGACTCAGCATTGTTTTCTTCTTTCTTCAGTTTGTGCTGTGTATTAATTCACCCCGAGCCCCTTAGTATGGTCAGCCTTTTCTTTTTCTGTTTTCCTCCAAAATTTTCCATCCTCTAATCATCTTAGCTCAAGCCTGAAAAGACACAATACCCAAGAGTGGAAAATGGTAGTACGGTAACTCCTCACTTAAAGTCGTCCTGGTTAACACTGTTTCGTTGTTAAGTTGCTGATCAATTAGGTAACATGTTCCTTTATAACGTTGTTTGGCAGCCGCCTGCTTTGTCCACTGCTTGCAGGAAGAGCAGTCCGTTGGAGCTAGCTGGTGGGGGCTAGGAACCAGGGTGGACCGGCAGCCCCCCTATCAGCTCCCCACTCCCCTAAGTTCTCTGTGCAGCAGCTGCCCAGCAGCCTACCAATTGTTGGCAGTTCAGCTGTTCCTCCCCCCACTGCCATGTGCTACTCCTGCCCTCTGCCTTGGAGCTGCTCCCGGGGGCCCCCTGCTTGCTGTGCAGGGGAGGGGAGGAGAGGGGGACTAATGTCAGGGTGTCCCCTTCCCCCCTACTTCTGCCCCCCGTTTACTCCTTCTCCATATAGAGCAGGTGGGAGACACTACAGGGCTCAGGAGGGAGAGAGCTGGCCGCAGCTGCTGTCTCAACTTCCTGATCTTTTTAAAGGCAATGTACTTAGAATGTGGTGTCAACGTACTTAAAGGGACAGTGCTCCTCTCTCTCTCTCTCTCTCCCCCCCCCCCCCCCACACACACAGGGTGTGTGTCTCTGCCATGCTGTCTCCCCTCCCTCCATTCGTGCTGTCTTGTAGAGTGTGAGGCTACATTAACAACAATGTGTTAACTCTTCAGGGCTCAGCCGAATGCTAGTTCATCATTTATCAGCAAGGCATTCCCTGGGACATATCCCACCCTCTTCCACCCTCTAACTTCACCACCTCAACCAAGCTTCACAGTCATCATTGCTGTGTACAGTATTAAATTGTTTGTTTAAAACTTATACTGTGTGTGTGTGTGTGTGTAGATATATATATGTTTTTTTTGTCTGATGAAAAAATTTTTCCAGGAACCTAACCCCCCCTATTTACATTAATTCTTACGGGGAAGTTTGATTCGCTTAACATCGTTTCACTTAAGGTCGCATTTTTCAGGAACATAACTACAACGGTAAGCGAGGAGTTACTGTACTATTAGTGGACACAGTTGTTGAAGTAGTCTGCTCCCCTTTCTTCTCTTTAGGAAAGCACAATCTTATTATTCCTTAAGTCACGTCTTAGAAAACAGACCCAAGAACTCAGGTTCAGAGAACACTGCTCTAAGAGACAAAGGCCTATAAGACCTGATAAAGCCACATCTGCCTCAATCCAGTTGGCAGTTTTTCCCAGTTTATGTCTTCAGGCCACATTTATATTGTTTGTGGACCTAACAGGGCAGCAACATACTTGGGGAGATTCAGACCTTGAGAAGAGGAGTCTGACACGATGACACATTTGACATCAATATTCCTATGTTCTGTTATGTCCAGAAACCTGTGATTATAATCGTGCTGAGATGCTGTTTCCAAAACCCATGTTGTAGAAAACACATATTCATAATAAAAACACTACAGAATACTGTTGCAAACTGAAGTTTGTGATCATTTTTTAGAAATGCACATCTTATAGAAATCATAGTCCACTTTTAGTACTTTGAGTTGAATTCAGATTTTTGGTTTCTGGTTGTTGTTTTTTACTCAGCCACGTTTATTTGTGGTTATATTAGCAAATAGTAACTTCGGGGGGTGGGGAGGGAAGGTTTATTTGGATTGTGACTGCATACATTTAGGGATAAATCAGTGGATTAATTAGCAGTGAAATTCATATGTAAAAGAAAGTTCCAGGAAAAAAATTAAGCAGTGTCAATTACTGTTTGCATTCTATCTTTCCCATAGTGTGTAGCCACACAGGCTACTTTGCCTCCTTTCTACTATGGGCCACCAAGAAGTTAACCAAAGAAAGCATAAATATGTAGTGATATAAGAGGAAAGCATGAACACCACATGAATTCTAAGTCACTTTAAAGAAACCTACCTGGACATTTTCTCTGTTTTTAGTCATCATTTTCTAAAACCAAATCTTGAAAAATTACAGTGGATAATGACTTCCTGGTTGGTTTTATTTAATCTGGAGTCCATATCAACTAAACGGAGACACATTTTTCACAGTAGTATTTTTGGACAATAAATCTGGCCAATATAATGCACCTTATTGGATGGTCATATGTATTTTATCTATACAAAGGGAAGAATCGGTGAGCAATAATGCCTGTGTGCTTTAAATTTACTGCACCACTTCCTGAGTATTCGCAAAGGCTTTGGCAGTTTGTAAAATCGAGGTCATCATTTGCTTGTGGTCCTTCCTCGTCTGAATGCATTTCTTTCAAGGCCCTTCCTGTTGCAGTCAAGAAATTGGTAAAGTAGTTCTGTGTTTGTTTTTTGGTAATAATTTTTCCATTTAACATGTCTCTTGATTCTCTGTTTTATTCCCCTCCAACCCTCTCCCCCAGTGGCTCAGTGGCTCAGGTGGCCCATGGCACAGTTTTCTGTCTTTTTATTAGGAATTCTGGAATCCATATACACCCAGTGGTCATGTTCTTGAAGCAACCTATGCTAAATGCCAACATAAAATAATAGATGCACAGAACACAATTATCATTGCTAAAAAATAAATGTGAAGAACATAATAGTGGAAAGTATTCTTCCTTTGGGGATGAAAACCACTTAACTAGCTTTGATAAAATTAAGCTAGTGTTATGGATCTCAAACTGATGCAATTTCCCTGCCACTGAATATAACAGATTTGAAAGTAGCTGTATTTGAACAAAAAAACTTCAGAAACAGAAGAAAAACAGCAGAACTAAAATTCATTTGCAAATTTAACACCATTAATTTGGGCTTGAATAGGGACTGGGAGTGGCTAGCTAATTACAGAAGCAGCTTTGCCTCTCCTGGAATTGACACCTCCTCATCTATTGTTGGGAGTGGACTACATCCACCCTGATCGAATTGGTCCTGTCAACGCTGGTTCTCCACTTGTGAGGTAACTCCCTTCTCTTCATGTGTGAGCATATTTATGTCTGCATCTGTAACTTTGTTAGTCTTTAAGGTGCCACCAGACTCCTTGTTGTTTAGATGAATTATGTGCATCTTCAGATGCACAGAATTCCCCCAGGAGTTAAGGGGTCACTACAAAGAATCCTTCAGATCAGAACACACTTAGATTTACAATCAAAGTTTTTTTGGTAGCCCAGTTTAATTGTTTTTGACACCTTATTTTGATAAAATCTTCCCCTTAGATGTGATGTAGATGGATTAAAAATGAATGTAATGCAGTTATCAAACTGCTTGGTTTTGCTATTTTGATCACTGGGAAACTTATAGCCATATTTAGCAAAACATCTCTTCGTGAATGGAGCTCACTTAAGAAAATGTTGCAGGAATTGTGTTGATTTAGAGAATAAACCTTTTTTCTGCTTCACTAAAAGGAAAAATAAAACACTAGACTAATAAAAGTAGAATTATTCAAGGTGAACCACAAATGACATTGCTAAAATATCAACTTCAGTAATGTATGTATGATGAATGCCCAGTTGTATAAATTTATAACTTATAATTCATTTTTAATTTATAATTTAATTATTATAACGACCCCAAGAACCCACCAGCTTATTCTTACCTTCTTTTTATTTTTTAAAGACCTTTATATTTTCTTTTTCTTTTAGGTTACATGACATTCTTCATTGTCATATGACTAGTTCATTGGTCTACTCCGACAGCCCAGCATGTAGCATGCTGGTAAGAGACAGACCTCTCTGAACTCTGTAGACTACATTATGAGAGGTTAGGTAAGTGGCATTTTTCTTTATTATATTGCACAGCTTTTAATTTATTTCGTATTCAACACCGTATAAAATATTTTTAAAATAAATTTAGGGGGGAAAGCGCAATATAATATTAAAAAGCCACTTATCAGACCTATTATACATGGGGTTGACTCCATGACCCAGGAAAATTGCATGGTGGTTTTGACATCATCCGGCACCATGCACACTGAGGCACCTAGCCGGGTATGATGAGAATAGATGTTATGGGACTTTAAAGAAAAAAGTTAGTTTGTATACAGAAGGGCTATTGCAAAATGAATTTATTTTTCATGCTAGGGCTGTTCACACAACCAGAGCAAAGAAATGAGCTACAAGTGGGATTCATCCTGCCATTGGTCTGTTTATGGGGTTGGTTGTTTATGAACATTGAGCTTTGCTATTTCAAGTTATCGAAGGCTCTGTTAGTCCTGCTGAATGTAATACTACTGGGGGAGTTCTGCACCACTACACATGCACATAATTCATGCCCCGCACAGAATTTTTTTCCCCCACAGAAAATACATTGTCGGAATGGTGCTGCAGTTCCTCCTTTCATCCGCCGGGGACACTGTAGTACCAGAACAGAGAGCAGCTTCTCCCAGATGGAAGCAGCCCCAGCTGGGGATAGGGAAGAGAAAGAGGCTGCCTTTCTCATAGCACCCTGCCCATGGGGCCAGATCAGGAGGCATGGTATATGGGGGAATGGATAGCATGGCGCACATGGGGCTGCTTTGGATCACAAACTGGGGTTCAGAAGGGCTAGTGGGGGGTAGGCACAGACAGGGGCAGAGGCTGAATGGGGACAGGGAGGGAGGTGCAAGGACACATGGGGATGGGGGGAGGGGTGGCTGAGTGGGGGTGCAGGGCCATGTGGGGGAGGGGGTTTCTAGACAGGGAAGAGGGTGGCTGAATGGGGGCACAGGGACACATGGGGATACGAGAGGGGGCATGGGGATGGGGTGAGGGGGGGTGACTGAGTGCGGGTGCAAGGACACATAGGGATGGGGGTGTACAGGCAGGGGCATGGAACCGGGGGGGGACCAGGGCCCTCCCACTTTTCTCTGCGGCTGGGCCTGCATTCTTCCCCCCGAGGCCCCAGCCAGGCCAGCTTGCATCCCAGCCAGGTAGCCCGGGTAGTTGTGGGAGCCCCGTGCACGTACCCTCCACCTGCCTGCTGTGCAGGGAGGCTGAGAACAGCCCCCACGCTGTGTCCCCACCTGGCTCAGGGCAAGTGGAGGCTCCGCGACTCCACAGCGGGCTCCCCACAGCTGCCCACACAGCTCTGGCTGTGGGGGGGGACACCTCAGAGCCGCAGCCCAGCCACAGAAAGAGCTGGGCTGCAGGCACTGTGGGGAGCTGCAGACCATCCACCTCCCGATGGTCCACCACGTCTCCCCACAGCTGCCCGCACAGCTCTTATCCTGGCCGGGCTGCGGCTCCAAGGCCAACGCTTTTGGCCCACCCTAGGTGGGAGGAGCAGGCTCTCCGGCCCTACTCTGGCTTCCGGCTTGGCCGGGAAGGGGCTTCTGGGGGGGGAGAGAAGGGGCAAGGGCAGGGCCTTAAGGGGGTGGGGGCTGGGCCTCAAGGGGGTGCGGGGTCCCCAGTCCCCCCACGTTTGGGAAGCCTCTGGCACCCCTGGGTGCAGGGACACATGTGGACAGGGGCAGATGTGCCTGACTGAATGAGAGAGGCTAAGGGTCAGCCAAGGTCTGTATGGTGGAGGCTCCCTAACAATCCCTCCCTGCCCAAGAAAAACCTGTTCTGTACTTCTCCCACCCACATCCAACAACCCTCCAAGTTCACACCCAGACTCCTTCCGGCAATTACTTTCCTGTCCCTCAGTTCATTCATTACGCCTGACTCCCCCCAAGCCTTTGCACTGCTTCTGAGGGGTCTGGGAAGTACAGTTCTGTATTGTAGTTTAAATGAATTATTAGTCAGAGTTCTGTATTAATATGCCTAGTAAGGAATTTGTTTGTCAAAAAACATTTCCTGACTCTCTCTTGTTGTCTGTATTGTTACAGACATCGTTGCTGCCAGGTATTCTGAAATAAATTACCAAAATAATTGAAACTGGCGTGATTGTATTGTGTTGTTTTGACAAATAAAATATGCAGAATTTTCAGAATTTTCAAATATTGTGCTCAGAATTTTTAATTTTTGGAGCAGAATTCACCCTGGAGTGATGTAATCTTCATCCTGTTGGTGACTTATCTGAAAATCTCCTAAATCTACCTGACTCTGATTACTAGAATCATTGGGAATCGCATAAAAAAGCATCATCCGCTACCTGGTTGTTAAAAGTGATGTACAGAGCTAAAACCTGCTCTTCTCAGCAATGCATTCAGATCAGAAGTATTAATGAAACTTTACTCAAGTATTTGAAAATTACAGTATAGTTATATTTAGAGTACACTTAAAATGCTTTTAAAGGGGAGATTTAACAGATGAGTTTTAAGTATTGGAAAAAGTTAATATGACACACTTTTCTATGATAGGAATAAAGGGGGGAAGGGGACTTATTTCTGTAGAAAACTTGAAGTATGAAATTTAGCTTAATACAGGGGGTTATTGTTTAGACTGGCATTTTTTAAGACAGTGTGCAGGATCAAGTCTTGATTTGCATGATGTTGATGCAGTTAGCTCATGGTCTGTACAGGTGGTGAATAATGGGCTTTGACTCTTGGGTCACCTGTCTTACTGGTATGTTACCAAATGTAGACATATAAAAGCAGAATACACTTAAATTGTCAGTGTCTACTATGTATACTGGTGACATTAAATATTATAATCATGTCATCTTATTAGCGGTAGTGTTCAGAAAGTAACCTTGTAGCTTGGCACCTGGTGGCAATGTGAGAAAACACAGTTGCCAAGAGCATGGAGAGGGTATTTCAGAGGCTTTTGTGCATTAAGTTTATAGATAAATACTGATTAACAAAAATGTTAAAGCAACAGCATTAACTTAAATCAGATTTCTGTTTTTTTTACCTTAGTGACTGTTACAATAACAGAGGTTAAAGAAAAATATTCTCTTTTTTTTTAATGTTTTTCTTTCTGCATTTGATAGTATTTTGTTTTCAGTCTCATTCAGCTGGCTTCCTGTGTTGTTATGTGGATCTTTCACACAGCAACAGCTGAGAGAGAAACTTTAAAAAAAAATTATTTTAAAAATTGGAAGGGCAACTTAAGGGCCAGGTGTGGTGTGGCTTTTAACTTCTTAAAAAACTGATTTCAAGTCGACAGTGTCCCTTTATTGTCATGTAATCAAATAAACTTAAATGGAAACTTCTCTCCCCCTTAAATGTAATTACATTGAAAAAAGCTAGTGTTAATAATACCACATCAAGGTATCAAGATCATGTACTCAACTTCTAGAACTTCCTGTTTTTTTTTAAAGATAGCTGCAGCTATATTAATTTGCCCACATTGCGCATCCAGTATATTCTATAGTACCTATTAATAACAAAGGGTAATACATTCAACTGACATTTAACTAGTTCTCAGAGAGGAACTGTATACATGTCAAGTTTCATATTTCAACCATAATTGCTATAGTCCTCTTTTTTCTTTTTTCTTTTTTCTTTTTTTAAAGAAAGTGTGGTTGCAAACTTTTTTAAATGGGAAAAGTGTTCTTCTGTTTGCTTTTTGTTCTTCCTGTACTTGGAAATGAATGAGTGGATCTTGCTTAGACTTCCTGGGGAAAAAATATTCTTTTGAGAACAGATCAAATCTGAAAAATTTCAGCTAAAATGGTGAATGTTTATGAAAGTTATTAGTGAGGGAGGAAGGGAAAGTGTTCTAATGAAACTATTCTGCAACCGTAACTTCTGTATAACCAAGTGCCTGCTATAATAAATGCCAAAGTACATAACATGTATTCACTATCTAAGCACTGGTGTTATGTACCAGTAGATCCATCAGGTCACCCCTACCACATGTTGCAGCCCAGGAGTTTGGGGTTCAGAATCCATCTTTTTCCACCCAACTCACTATTCATTCATTCTACTGAAACTACTAGAGAAGATGCAGCTGGGACCCTACAGTTTTATGGAAGTTATGTATACATTATAGCAGTTCCAGGATGCCTTTGACAAGCTAAGCAAGTTGATATTGTAGCCTTTTCAATGCCACACATCACTGTCACAGCCAGGGCTATATTAGCGTGGTTGCTGCTTTTTCCCAAGAACAAGCCAGCTGGCTCCAGCCAGGCCCTACCTCAGTGAAATAAGTCACGCAAACACATACACTTTTCTCCTGGCATTTCAAAGTGCATGCTCAGTAAGCAACAAAAAAAAACGGATTGGAGGTTTTAATTTCATGTTTTTCACTGACCTTTTGAAATGTCAATTTCAAATTTTCTACTTAAATACTTAAAAATAAAGAAATAAAAGAGCTATATAAAAACTAAGTATGATTAATTATCAAGCATAAAAATTAATTTCACCTCTCACACTGAGAGTTGGTTCCTCCAGATCAGGTTTATAAATACATTGTCAGGATAATGTGAATAATTTACGATGCTACTGCCAGTAGTCTAATTATTCTGTGAATAAAAAGAGGACTTCAGTCCCCAGGGATGTAAAGCACCTTTCAAGAATACCAAATTAACGTAAAACATTAAAGCAAAGAACAAACTAGAGAGCAATAGTTAATATCCTATCTAAACTGGTCTACATGCACATTAACACCGTAAGTAATAGTTTTAGAGCATTCCTGAAATAACAGTAGGAATTTCCTTCTCATTGTGCATATTTGTTCCACCCCTGTTTAAACAAATATATTTAAGTTGGAATGATAAAAAGTATTTGTTTATTTTACAATTACTTTCCATCTTCCCTCAGACTCTCCTACAAGTTGCAGTAATCAGTGCTCTGTGTTGACTAGTGATAAATTACAATTTAATAGGTCAGGGCTATGATCTCAACAAGATTATATTGGGTCAGATGGTTCTGATGTCAGAGACTTGAATTATTAGTTATTTCAAAGAGGAATTGGACTGATGAATTTTTTCCATGAGTAATAAATCCGTTTGCAAACTGTCAAACGTGGTCTCTATATCAAGTTGTAATTTAGTCATCCATGCATGGGAAAAGAAGTCAGTAATCAAACTGAGAGGCTGCACAGGGTTATGAGAGAAGTAACTGAGCTTACTGCTGAGGCCAAGTGTTACCTATACTTTGTGTCCTGTTATTGATTTTGGTTTCACTTTGCAGTCATACTGGTCCATCAGCCTTTTAATTCAACACTGTAGAAAATATTCCACAGAGGAAGCTACTAATTCTGATAGATTTATGAACTTGTTTGCTGTGGTGGTGGTGGGAAATAAAAAAAAGCAGCTGGTTTGTGGAGCCATGGCAAAAGTCACTAATCAAGTGTCCATCCTTAAAAAGTTCCTCTAGATTGAAGGATTCTACCAATTTGCAGAGATATTCCCTATCTTAAAAATAGGTAATTCCATTTCAAGCTACAGAAACTTCTTGAGGATGTCACTCTACATTTTTCCTTTATCAACAGTCACATCTACAATTTTGTACACAGTTCAATACATGATATATGGATAAATTTTAGGAACAGAGGATGAAAGGAAGGAATAATTGAGGAAACGGAGGAATAATTGTTTTTTGAAAATTATTATAAATTATTTTTTTATATAGTCAGCCAGCTAACAATTTTGAATAGGCAACATGCAGACAAAAAAGACAGGGAGGAGATAGGGTGCATCTGCAACATAATTTTTCATTCTTGTTTTCATTTATTAAATATTTTTCCTTTCTTGGCCTAGCCTACTTTGTCCATTTATGATTAACATTTATCATTTACTTGTTACATTCCCATTTG
The DNA here is from genome assembly GCF_015237465.2 of Chelonia mydas. NCBI lineage: Eukaryota > Metazoa > Chordata > Testudines > Cheloniidae > Chelonia > Chelonia mydas. Next base: position 115,213,890 of record NC_057850.1, read on the forward strand.
ATTTTTCATTTATATGTTGTTTTTAGGCCTTATCTGTGTCTGTGTGCATGTATAATTTGTATAAATTGTATTTATCCATTTAAAGTATTACATTAAATTAAATGGTGAAAAAAATCTTACAAAATAGCCATATAAATACATCTTCAAATGTTTTAAGAAGTCCTGTAAAATACTCCCAGCAAAATAGAAATAAAAGACAGATTTAACATCCTAAATTTATATAACATAAAATATGTTTTGTGGGTTTTATTCATATTTTCAGCTTTTAATCTCCTGGTTTATTTTCACTTTTCAAATATTTAAACCTCTTATTAAAAAATTAAAATAGAAAATCTTTCCAATTTTGTAATCTTGTTTAAAACTAAACATCAAATTCCATATTGAATAGTTCTAAGAGGCAGCAATTATTAGATCTGACTGTCTTCATTTCACTTTGAATATTATTCCAAACTGTATTTCCAGCCAGTATTTAGCATCCATACTGAACTGTATTTTGTTATACTGTGGGAGGGAAGGGAAAAGCCACAACTCAACAAGAACAATGGTTGTTGCTGCTTTTCACCAGTTATACTTAATCTCCTGAGTCTCCTCTGTGTCTCAGTAGCTGTAGAAAAGCAAACATTCACTGCTTTTGATCGGAGGAGAGAAATGACAGTATAACATCCTCTACAGCCAGTGCCAATCATATTTCTGAGCCTGCCTGCAGAATGTGTACATCATTCTGTCTCTTCTCTCTTTCTGCATAGAGACCAAGCAGCTTGTCATCTTCACTAGTTCAATTTCAGAGAAGTGCAATTGCTTCCTAAAACTAGAATCTCTTAGGTCAGCCCTGTAGTGTGGGAACACCAGTCATTCATGTTTTTATTTCAAATTTAGTTTTTTTAGATGAGACAGCGAGGACTCCAGAAAATACAGCATTCTGTTAGAGTGACAGAATGTACCCATGGATCCACACCCTACACATTATTGTACTAATCATTGTACAAATTATGCCTTGTGAGGTATCATTTCAAAACTCATAATTTGCTGGTCATTTTTGTCCTGATTGAAATGTGTGTGGCAACAGTTTATGCAAAGTCACAAGATTTCACTGTATGGTGTTCTGATCACTAAGAAGCATTCCCTGGATTCTGGGGAGAAGGAGTCCTGACTAGGGTTGTCAAGTAATTAAAAAAAATAATCGTGATTACTCGCGTGATTAATCATGCTGTTAAACAATAATAGAATATCATTTATTTAAATATTTTTGGGTGTCTGACTCAGATAATGAAAATGAACATACAGCGGTCTGCTCTGCTTTGGATCGTTATCAAGAAGAACCCCACCTCAGCATGGACGTATGTCCTATGGAACGGTGGTTGAAGCTTGAAGGGACATATGAATCTTTAGCACATCTTTCACGTAAATATCTTGCAATGCTGGCTACAACAGTACCATGTGAATGCCTGTTCTCACTTTCAGGTGACATTGTAAACAAGAAGTGGGGGCAGCATTATCTCCTGCAAATTGTATTATCTCCTGCAGATAACCAATTGGCTGAACAAGGAATAGGACTGAGTGGACTCGTAGGCTTTAAAGTTTTACATTGTTTTGTTTTTGAGTGCAGTTATATAACAAAAAATCTATATTTGTAAGTTACACTTTCACGATAAAGAGATTACATTACAGTACTTGTATGAGGTGAATTGAAAAATACTATTTCTTTTGTTTATCATTTTTACAGTGCAAATATGTGTAATCAAAAATAATAATATAAAGTGAGCACTGTACACTTTGTATGCTGTGTTGTAATAGAAATCAATATATTTGAAAATGTAGAAAAATATCCAAAAATATTTTAATAAATTTCAATTGGTATTCTATTGTTTCACAGTGCGATTAATCACAATTAATTTTTTTAATTCTGATTACATTTTTTGAGTTAATTGTGTGAGTTAACTGCAATTAAGCGACAGCCCTAGTCCTGACCTAAGAACTCAGTAAGACTGCTGAAAGCATATACTGACAAATTTTGTTTGTTAAGTGAGGCACCAATAGTATTTTAACTTTATTTTCTTGTAACCGTTTCTGACTTTTATGCCAAATCTGTCTTCGTAGTTAATAAACTTGTTTTATTGTTTTATTTAATCCAGTGTGTTTAAATTGAAGTGCCTGGGAAACGTCGTTTGTGATGGCAAGTTATGTGCATATTATTTCTGTTAAAGCAATAATGAATATTATGTAATCTTGTACTGTCCAGGCGAGGGCTGGGCAGTACACGAAATACATTTCTGGGGAAAATCTAGGACTTGGAGTGTGTTGGGGCCACCCTGCAGTACAACTGAGGCTGGTAAGAGCCAAGGTGTGGCTGGCTGGCTGCAGCACACACAGAGACATAGCTGGGTGTGATTTATATGTTGGAGGCTGTGTGTGAACAGTCCAGACTGAAGGCTAGAGCAGCAAGGCATTGTAAAGGGCAGGTTGTAGACTAGGGGTGACACAACTACTCGTTAGTCTGGATTGCACCCTGGTATGTCACACTTAGTGCTCAGCACAGATGATTGCTTCAAAAGCTTTTTAACTTTGGTAATATTTTTTAATTACTTCTAAACAAATCTTCCTTATTTTCCTTTTTCTCAGTCTTCCCCTGTACAAAAACAAAGAATAATGTGTTCAAGCGCCAGTTAAGGTGAATAACCTTTCCTTTTCTAATATTCAGTGAGTGTACGGCGATTGATTACACCAATTCTATTTAATACATTTAATGGATTAATTCTCTTATCCGCCCAGAATGTTCTTTGAAAAAGACTACAGTGAATACAAAAAAGTTGGTCTTGACATACTCTGGTTTCTCTTCAGATCGTATAAATCTTTCGCCTTTTACTAAAGATTTCCTAAAAATGTAATATCCAGATTTCTCTTACAACTTTAGATTTTTATAGTGTCTTTCACATAAAGAATTTCAAAGCATATGTTCAGATTTTGGGCCAAACTCTTGGAACATAAGCAGAAGTAAGGAAAGCCTCAGCAAAGAGAGGAAGTGTGAAGTGAAGCTTTTGTGCCCTGATGCTGGAGCCCTCCCTAGTATTTAGTGTAGAAAATTCTAACTTCTGCATCCAAAGAGAGTTAGGTAAACGTGTTTGGTATGGGGTACAGAAGGGGAGAAAAAATAGCGTAGTCAATAGTCCATTCAGTAACTCCCTGCAAATGTTTATGAAGATGCTATGACAATCTTTACCCTAAAGAAACTTGCTGTGTTTACTACCATTTGATTTCCCTTGGCACACCTGTAACACATCTTATATCCATACACACAGATTTTCCTAATGGTGAACAGGCATTCACAGCACTGTTTTAGATTAGACATGCTTTGCACAAGACTACGTACCATGTCCTCCTCCACCATGCCATTCTCCATTGCCAATGTGGTAGGGTGGATAAGGATGACTGGCAGCTTTGAGATATTAATCAGCCATACACTCAGTTATATGCGTCATCTGTAGTTCTTAAACCGCAAAACAGATTCTCCTTTACAACATGCATATCACATTCTCATTAACTCTAACAGAACAATGTTCTGTGCCTAGAGATAAAAATATACACCATTGTATTCAGTTATGTTTGATTTTGTCGTCTCCACAGCAGTACAGATATGTGGCCCTTTACAAATAACTGGGTCCCTTGCTTTTAGACTATTACTTCTGCTGAGATGATTCCCTGCTTTCTCCGTGCATAACAAGTCAAGGTTTCTCCTGTGGCTCAAGTGTGTACCTGACAATGAACAATAAGTTTCCAAGAAAATTATCCTACCTGGCCCAGTCTTCCCATTATAATGCTGAACAGGCTAAATCTGAATGCGTAAGGACCCAGTGAATCCATACAACGTTGAATTTTAAAACCAACTTCTGTACCAGTGTTACATTAACACTAATGATATCTGGGTAATTTTTTAGTTAATGGATGAAGTAACATGGTGAGTTCTAATGTGGCAGTTGGCAACCAACTCTAAAAAGTTTCTCCAGGCTTAAATAAAGTATGCTTTAAACTGAGTGAGAGGGGGTTCAGGGGGCTGGAATGGCATGTTAAGACGCCTGCAGTAAAACCTGTGATTGTTTCTGGATGTAAATTAAACAAGTGTTCCTCACACTAATAGTCATCATGTTGGCATAAAAGTACTTGTGTGTCAGTGAATTGTGGTTGTAAGCATCATAATGTTACTTCAAGAGGATCATTAGAGCTGAATGACGCAACCAAAAAATCCTAAACAAATCAAAGTGCTTCTGTAAGAGCTCTCTATAAGGGCATCAATCATTGCTGTATAAGCACTTTCATAGCCTGAGTATGAAAACACTCTGCTGAGGTCCCAGAAAATAGATCAGAGGTGTAATTCTAGAGGAAGATGCAATGGACTAGTTACCGGAAGACAAATGTAATATAAGATTTTACTGATTGAGTTTCTCAGTGAGTCTAACCTTCAGCGCTACAAATAATTATTTTAGCAGTGACTAACACTTAAAATGAGCACCTGTTATATCAATAAAGGCACACAATGCAGGATTATATTCTTTCAGGTTTACTCCCTTCAGTTAAGATGATGTTTGTGTTTTCTTAACCCCCATATTTAGCCTTCCTGTTCCAGACATAGCAATTATCTAAAGTTGTATAGAGAGGAATTTTTTTACATTTTAAGATCACTAAGTAACTGAAATTTTATTGTCAAAATTAGTGCAAAGAACTTATTCTTTATAAGTACCTGATCAATCCCTTGTTGCATAGTGGGGGGAGAGAGGATTATATGTTGTCAGTTGATGTTTTGTCATGAAGCTTGGCAAAAATGTGAGATTATAACTGGAAATAATGTTTAATGCATTCGGTGCTGAAGTCTGTTCATTGTGGGAAATGGATCAATATGGCCACAAAATAACCATACTAAACCCCAGATCCACATTTGTCCACTGATTAATTTTTAATTTTTACATTTGTATAGACCCTGTCTGTTTTTTTTTTAATTAAATAATAAAGTATATTTTCTTCTCAATAGTTAAACAGGTATGACTTTTACCCTACATATTCACATTATTTATTAGGTTATCTATCTGTTGGACAGTGTGCTTTCAGAGAGCACTGTGCCGTAGTTTGGAAAGAGAAGGGAAATTTTGGATAGGAAGAATCTTTTCCTCTTATGCAAAATGCTTAAGATATTTAATGTTCTGTCAAGGTTCCTTCCCCACTCTGAACTCTAGGGTACAGATGTGGGGACCTGCATAAAAAAACCCCTAAGCTTATTTTTACCAGCTTAGGTTAAAACTTCCCCAAGGTACAAACTATTTTACCTTTTGTCCCTGGACTTTATTGCTGCCACCACAAAGCGTCTAACAAATATAACAGGGAAAGAGCCCACTTGGAAACGTCTTTCCCCCCAAAATTCCCCCAAGCCCTACACCCCCTTTCCAGGGGAAGGCTTGATAAAAATCCTCACCAATTTGTATAGGTGAACACAGACCCAAACCCTTGGATCTTAAGAACAATGAAAAAGCAATCAGGTTCTTAAAAGAAGAATTTTAATTAAAGAAAAAGTAAAAAAAATCACCTCTGTAAAATCAGGATGGTAAATACCTTACAGGGTAATGAGATTCAAAACATAGAGAATCCCTCTTGGCAAAACCTTAAGTTACAAAAAGACACAAAAACAGGAATATACATTCCATTCAGCACAACTTATTTTCTCAGCCATTTAAAGAAAACAGAATCTAACGCATATCTAACTAGATTGCTTATTAACCCTTTACAGGAGTTCTGACCTGCATTCCTGCTCTGGTCCCGGCAAAAGACAGCACAGACAGACAGGACCCTTTGTTTCCCCCCCTCCAGCTTTGAAAGTATCTTGTCTCCTCATTGGTCCTTTTGGTCAGGTGCTAGCGAGGTTGTCTTAGCTTCTTAACCTTTACAGGTAAAAGGGTTTTTCCTCTGGCCAGGAGGGATTTAAAGGTGTTTAGTCTTCCCTTTATATTTATGACATGTTCAGACAGGGCTTCATCTGTAAAGGTCTCACCTGAATGTAAAATGTAATACTGCAATATTAGAAATCAAAGTAAATGTTTCTTTTTATATCAGGACATTAAGGCTCAAAATAATTTTTAAAAACACTCAGATTGCCCTTACTACCATCCTCTTGTATTAACAGTGCAAAGCACTTTAAAAGGCTTATAGACTATTCAACCTTCATGTTGTTTATATTTTTACACTGGATCAGCTTGGACAATTAAAGTAACACAGTCAAGTTCACCTTCAGATTCTCTTGCACACATACAATGTTCCAGTGTCTCGGTTATTACCGTGGAACACACATAGCTCTGTAAATTTACACAGCACTTTACAAACACATGGGCTCAGGCAAACTTTCACTTGACGTGAAGTTCTTGCACTTCATTCCATGAAGCCATTCATATGAGTAACAGCTACATGAGTAATACTTTGCAGGATCAGGCCCTTAGATAACCACATGTGTTCCTCACACAAAAAGCTTTTCAAACACTGCTGGGGGAGATTTAAGTCCACAACAGGGAATTGCTGTAATTGGAAATCAGACAAAAACAGTCACAAAAACATTTCCATTAGTCCTAGTTTTGGTAATTTCCTTTTAAAATACAAATCTAAAAGCCAACAATATTTAGTGCTTTTCATTTATAAGTCTCAAAGTGTTTTAAAGAGGAATGTCATTATTATTATTCCCATTTGGAAAATAGGGAAACTGAGGCACAGTGTGGGTGAGGTGACTTCCCAAGGCCACACAAAAACTCAGTGGCAGAACTGGGGACAGACCCAAAGTCTCTTGACTCCCAAGGACTCCCCCAGCTCCATGTGGGGAGAGAGGACTCTGAATCCCAGCCCCGGAGCTGCGGTGGGGAGAGAGGACTCCCCTGCCGCAGCCCCGAGGCTGAGAGAGAGAGGCGTCATTCCCCACCGTAGCCCTGCACCCCAAAGCTCCCCCATCACCACCCCCCACCTTACCCCACTACCCCAATCCACCCCCTGTGGCTACGCACCTGTGTGCATACCTGCACTAATCAGCCCTTGATGGCCTCTTGTGCGGCTGCGCAGGTGCTCCGCATAGAGGGAATACAGGTTGGGTACCTGATGATTCTGATGAAGACGAAGCTCTGGAGATGGGGGACATAGTGGAAGGAAGAATGGAAGACAGAGGATAAGAAATTAAAAGGGGGTAGAGATGCGGTTGGATTAATTGGAAGAATGAAGTAGGCAGTGGTGAGAAATGAGAGCAAAGATGGGGCAGGGATGGAAACTAAACATTCCACTGTAGTTTGACTTTCTCTATAGTAATCCCATAACCACTTTAAAAATAAATTGATCTTGGGGCCGAAAGATCTTTTGTATTTTTTATTATCACCACATGTTATAAGACATTTCCCATGAATAGGGCTCTTTTCCCTGTGGCCTTTGCCTTTTAGTCATTGCTGTACATAAATATAAACGGAGTTTGTTTCGAGTAGCCTGCTATACAAAAACTGTTTAAGCTTTTATTACTTTCTCCTTTGTGAAGTAACATGCCCTGATCCTTTTGAAGCCAGGCATAAATTATGGATATAGTATAATTCAGGGTTCAGTATAGATATTAGATCATTCTGGTGCTATATAAATACTATCCAACTGATGGAGGTACAGGTGGACGGTCAGAGCTGCACCAATTTCGCCCATCCTGGGATGGTTTAGAAAGTAATAAATGAGAGTGGTGTTTTTAAGCATGGGTTACAGAGATGCATTTCTGTTTGAAAGAGAGACATTAGCTTCTGATGCTTAGTTAACTGAGTTGAAAGAGGTGCACTTTTTCATGGGTTTTCATGCTTTTCCATTAGTATAACTAAGGTTCCTATGTTGACTTTACAGGTCAGAATTGTAGTGTTGATCAATTATAGTGACAAAATACATATGTAATTGTACAGCCTCTGTGGGAAACTAAGGACAATCGGAATCCAAAATGTACATCCAGTTAGCACTATTCCAATTACGAGAAATGTTCTAGTAAAGAAAAGCACGAAGCAATATATCTTGCTTCCTGAGTAGAGATTTCATTTTTATTTTTAAGCAGAGCTCCTCATGAAAACTTCACTGAATAGCACTTCACTTAGGCTTAATTCATTAACTGCTCAAGGTGATGCCAGAGAGAACCTTTCTTATTACAAATCTTGATAATTGATTTAAAAAAAAATAAGGGGGGGGTGCACTCAGGAGATTGGTGCATGTATTTAAAGGTGAGGTTGCCATTAGTAACACATTTGGTCTTCTTGGTTGGAGAAGTTATTGTTCATTACCCACCTGAAGTGAAATGTTAATGTCCTGTGGTGATCTGAAGAAACCCTACAAAAATGCCCAGGAAAGCTTTAATGGCATTATACAATAGTCCTTTCCACACAGATCTCCCCACACATTAGAAAGCCATAGAATGTGTTTTTTGCTTTTAATTAATGTATGTTCCACTAATTGGGATCTGGAATAGCAGAAAATGCAGAGAAGCACCTGCTACTGACTAAAAAGAACAACATTCACCTGGAGACAAGTATTGTACATTACTTATCGGTATTTGCAAAACATATGGGACATGGGCTGTGTGGAACCATTACAATTTGGAACCACATTTCTGAAAGAAAAAACCTCATCACATTGGAAGGAACCTGTTCAGTAACTCTTATTTTTCTATGTTACTGTCTATTGTTTCTAATTGCTTTTTAGAAGACTAACAGTTTTTGGTAAAATGATTTTTCCTCTCATGATATGAACGGAGTTGAAGTTAATAATAATACTACCTGATATAGCGCCTTTCCTATCAAGGGATCCCAAAGCACTTTGCAGGCATAAAAATAAATTTGATCTCTACATAGGGATCAATTAATTGACCAATGAAATGTACCTTTGGTGTGCAGCTCTTCAAGACAACTCAATAGTTCAGGACAGCTGCTCAGTCTGCCTGAGGAGGAAGAAGGCTAGTTTTTGAGCATTGGTGTAACGGATTACTCATTTATGAGATTGCTTAGACCTACCAAATAAACTAGAAAGACTCAACTGTAGGTGATAATGCAGAAAGGGGACTTTGCAACCTGATAGGCAGTAGGACCAAAAAAAAAAAAAAAAAGTTGTTACTGGTAGCTGAAATCATTGGTGACCATCAACATAAGGAGAGGCTTTTTAGTTTTCCAGTAACACAAGGAGAAGCACAAACTTTTATATGTAAAAAGGGCATCTTGATGGCTTGAAATGTCTTCTGAAATAGGTTGATTTGAGCATCTTTTAAAGGTAGTGCTTGTACTCAATGTGGCAGAGTCTGAAGGACCAAATATAGATGCTAATCTCTGGTGAAAGATCCTGCCCTTTTGGGTTCAAGGAGGCAGTTATTTGTGTGTGTGCTTCTGGCTGGGAAGGCATTCTGACCTCTGGGGTCAAAAGATGCTTTTAGAATTTTGTGGCTAAAGAAGTATATGGATCTGGGAATTTTAGAATGCCATTTGAGTCTTTCAGCTTTTGTGGAGACTCCTACTTTCCCTCTGAACAGGTCTTAACGCTCAAATGATAAATCTTCAACTAATTTCTGAACCTAAACTGGTAAGGTAGAAGCTCTCAGCCAAGAAGTTGGTGTCATGGCTGATCGTGCAAAGGAGCTGTATTGCCCAAGAAAGGAAAGTGTACGTGGCAAGCACAGCTTGGAAACTAGCTTTACACTTCTGAAGGGTAACCAGACAGAATTGGTTTTACATTCAGGAGGGCCACGTACTTTCCCAGTGAGCAAGAGGAACCAGCTTGTGTCATGGGCTGCCAAGGCATTAAGAAAAATATGGCAGGAGAGTGTGAAAGTACTTGTGTGGGGGACCTAGTAGATATGCGGCTGTGACACCTCTGATAATTCCAGGTCCAGAGCTTTGATAAGTCTACCCAGAAAATCCTCATCATTCTTTAAATCATCTAGAGGAGAGACCACAGACTTGGTAACTGAGTCATTCAAGAGAGACAATGATTGTGGTGGCCCTTTTAGAATGGCATCTTCCAAATAGTTAGTGGAGAATCTATGGAGAAAGTTGCTAGGATGCAGCTGACAGCATGGAAGCTTGTCTCTATCTCTGACACGTTGAGGTCACGTCTTCTGGACCACAGGCGTAGTTGCATTTCAGGCTGCACTACACGTACGTTCTTGGCTGGGGTACAAGGACGTAAGTAGTTTACAATTGCAGCACTATCCAGAAAGTTCCAAGCTCATGCCCCCTATGTGCATACATCACACACAGTGAGAGCTCATGCAGGTGATCACTTTCAAGAAGATTTACCCTTTCTCACATATATACTGTTATATTACTAAAAATCCTGCTGTACAACTTTTTTAAAAAACACTCAACATAAGCATTATTCAATTAACCAAAATTTCCATTACCATACATAATACAAACATGGGATTTTCCCTAGAAGACCATTGGTCCATCAAGTCCAGCATCTTGCCTGGTACCTTATCCCCACTTTACTCTTCCACCACCCCAAAATACTCCTCCATAATGTACAGTTATATATAATGTACATTGTATAATTGATTAGACATATAGTGGCAGTGGTGTTCTTTCATGACTCCTACAGCATTAGATCTGAGCACTTACTACTGTGAATTACAAAGCTCTCTTTTTGAAGTGAACTCTATTTATTAGTTTTAAATTCTCCTGCCATTCAAGCTATTGAGTTATCTTATTATGGGAGAGCGCAGAAAGGAAGAACTGATCATTTTTAACTGTATCTTCCATAATAGCCTCAATCTCTTGCCCTTTAACACTTCTCCTTCCCAGGCTAACTAATCCTATCCTTCTGCAATGCAGAATTCTTCATATGTAAATCCCAATACACCTCTGGCCATCTGTGTTATCCTTCTTTGGACCTTTTAAGTCTCAGCTGTCTTATTTTTAGATGGGCAACTAAAATTGGATGCATTATTTCATATGAACATTGTTGATCTGGATAAACACATTTAAACCAGGCTCTGTACTTTCTCTCTCTCTCTCTGCTTTAACCACTGTTCATTTTGTTCATCTGTTGAGGAACAAAAATCAAGAGGACTGGTGTGTCAACATCAGTTCACAAGCAACCTGTCAATCAATCATGATCTGTTCCTATGGGGAAATCTCTACATTTTTCCTCTATGAATTATTCCTGACAGTCTTATGGTTAAAATGTTGACCTTTGCGCTCACATTTGCAGTGTATATTATGTCCATTTTTTCCCTGCTCTTATCTGAATCAGACCCAGGACCCCATAATCAGCATATTGTAAATCTATCCATCTTATATACTTACATTGGCCCCCACTATCTTAGCATTTGCTATCTTAATGTATTTGTCCTCACAACACCCCAGTGCAGAAGGGAAGATCAGAGAGGGAAGTGAGGTACATAAAAGTAAAGTGACTTGCTGAAGGTCCTAAAAGGAGTATGGGCCAGAGCAGGGAAGGGAATTGTACCCCGTCACCTAATCACTTAGACATGCTTCCTCCTGAATCACCTTTATTACTAAAGAAAAAACCATGAGATTGATAAGGAGGATAGCCTAAGAGTATCTCCCTGCCAGAAGACTCCAACTTTCTACAGCTATATAAAAGACAGTTGTGTGCCTGCCAACATGATAGTTCAGCAGTCACATTTGTGACACCACTGATATGTTTAATTGGTGTGTTGGTATTAACAAACGTGTAATGGCATAAAGCACAGAGAATTTTGTTACAGCTTTGGCAAACCTGTACTGAAAGAAAGAGTAGCACAGATGGCTGAAAATAACAGTAAAATATTCCATTACATGTCTGCAAAAATCATTAGACAGCCACTATAGATGTTATTAATGCATGAGATTCACTTGGGGAGTCACGTTTCTGTAATATGCATTAAAACAATGATCCTTTTGTTTTCAAATGGAACTGTTGCCAAATACAAACATGTATTTCTGCAGTTATGAAATGAGGTTATCAGCAATAAAGAAGATGCAATCCAGGATTACACATTTATTCTCAATGGCTTTGTTTGTCTTTTGCCAACTAACCACCGTAAGCAACTAGTAACACTACTGTTGTCTTTGGCCACCACTGCCAAAATGCAGTCTTATAAAGTTATATCACAAACCCAATATATTGGTTTGGAGCATACAGTAAATCCAGATGTGCAGAGAATTTTTAGCTAGAAGACCAAAGTATCAGAATTTGACCTATGTCTGAGAAGCAAGAATAACTTATAAGAAGCAACTGGTTAAATACAGCCTTTTATGGTTAGTGAATAATAGTTGAACCTCTTTTCATCCTGTGGTATGCGTGTGTTGTGTATTACTTTCAACCTTGAGGTTAATTCAAACATTTATGATTTACAATCCATTATATTATTAGTTATTGATTAATTTTGGATTTATTTCTGAACATTTCTTAAAGCTACCTTTATAACAAAGAAGCAGAAACTCCCTACATTTTGTCTGCAGGATTAAAAGGATGACTATATTGCAGAGCTATGTAGCAATGATCAGCCATCAGAATAATACATAGATTGTTAAACTGAGTGAAGAAATGTAGTCTTATTGATTGAAACCCCTCCCTTTCATGCTTAACAACTCTTTTTATTACTATGATTGTGGCGGGGTTTGTTTATTTTGTAGTTGCATTTCTTGGCTCTTCAAAAGCAGGAGTATAAACTGCTGCAAATAGGCAAGTTCATAAATGAGAAACTTCCATATGAATTCTCCCTTGGATTACATTTATTTTCTAGGCACCTGGATATTTTTTGGAGTATACAGTTTGACACAGATGAGGTGGATGTGTGCTTCTAGTAAGTATGAGCCAAACAAGACAAGTTGAGTGATCACATTTTGCTTTGTGGTTTTGTACCTATAAAACTTAGCCAAAAATGATGTAAGAAAATTTTTTAAAAATCTGTAACCAAATTAAAAATTAAAAAAAAAAAATCCATAACCAAAGCCTGCTCATTCTGAAGTCAGTGGTAGTTTTGTAGCTGACTTTAAGGAGGACAAGATTTTGCCTGTAGTTGAGTCTTCACTAGTAAAAGGAGAAGTGGTACTTTTACTTTTGGGTTTTCCTCGACCAGCTATATTAAGATAAAACTACCACTTGCCTTGTCTTGCTAGGATTTTACAAGATAAAGATATTATGTTAGCTATCTCTTAAAAAAAACAAAAAAAACCCACCAAAACGAAAAAAAAACCCACAAATCTTTTTAACTGTCAAGATCCAGCCAAAGTAGTAAATTAGGGATCCAGTATAGCTTAAACACAACTGATATTTGGGTGCTTTTGTCCTGTACACTGTCATTTCCTCACATGCTTGCATTAGTAAACTATTCTTGCTTCCTTTGTCCATGATCAGCACAATGGAATTTTGGCAATACTGAAAAAAGCGTCCGGTAGCTATGGAAGAAGACCTTGATAACTAAGAATAAACTAAATGAAGTCTCCTATTTATGCACCTTAGGGCAGGGCTATTCTGATTTTCGGTCAGTTGGAAAAACTGCTGTATGTTTTCTGAAAAAAGCCACTGGGAAAAGAAAAGTGAAAAAGCCCACAAATGGATTCATGTGTTAGTAGCTCTCCAGAGTGCCTTGTGTAAGCTGCATGTCATGTTTCAGCCAAAGGCTTCTTCCTGCTAAGGGCAAATTTCAACATATTTATAATAGATAGATGCAAATATAATCAAACAGTCTTCCTGAGTATTCTACCAGTGGGAAGATTGTGGAAGCAATCTTCCTTTTTAAATCAGCAGCCACAAAGCCAATTATGTCTGAGAAAGAATTTTTGAACTTTCACAATGTGCTTGGGGAGAGTTAAGTGTTAATTCTTTCTCAGCAAAATTTAAATAAAGTGTGCTGAACAGCCAGACATCAGAATTTCAAGCTAAGTGCATCTGAGCAGTTCTCTCACTTTTTTTCACTTCCTATTGATTGTCTGAGCAAATGGCGAAGACCTCCTTGTCATACTTTTTTCTTCATTTTTTTTGGAAGGCATCTGCAGTAACTTGGACTAATACTTAGCAGTTTTCAGACAAAATCAGTAGCGCTAATTGGCAATGGCAGTTTTCCCTATATGGGTTCTTGTCATTATCAGATCCTTTTTCATATAGATGCTTATCGTCATTAGGAGATCACTTGTCATTTTTTGACTGTTTTCCTCACCCTACTAACATGTGAAGGCTATAGCTATCCACTAGGGTGTTACCACATGTGAATTACCACATCTTAGCTAATGCATGTTAAAAAAAAAAAAAAAAAACTTTTTCCCTAATGAAGTCAAGTCCTAAGGGCTTGTCTACACTACCCAGATCGGCAGGCAGCGATTGATCCAACGGGGGTTGATTTATCGTGTCACCGCTGAGCGCTCTCCCGGTACTCCACCAGAACAAGGAGTGCAAGCGGAGTCAAAGGGAGAGCGTCAGCTGTCTACTTACCACAGTGACTTCAGCTGTGCTTCACGTAGCTGAAGTTCCATATCTTAGATTGACCCCGCGTGGTAGTGTTAGACAATCCCTAGTAATGGACCTGTGAGATTAAATCTCTCTGAAGGAGAATATCTAGTATGAAGTGCTTCATGATTTCCTGAACTTGCTCATTTTGTGCAGCATCGAAGCTGAAGTTATGATCAATTTCTTATCAAGTTTGTGGTTATAATTTTCTCATTGTTACCTAATAGTCATAACAAGAACTTGGATTTTCTCATCACTTCCCTTTTAACTTTTTAAATTAAAGTTTGCATACTGTAATTAATTAGTTTATAGTATTTTTAAAAGAATATCAAATAGATGTTCATGTAAATACTTCAGAGTAACATAGAAATTATTGATAAAAACAGATTTTTCACAAGTTTGCCTTTGATAGGTGAGATAGTTATCAAAACCAGATTGCCCATAGACACTATAATATTCCTATCAGACAATTTTCCCCCTCTCCTAGCCTTCATGTTTCATGATCATTCTTCCAACAGTCTTAAATAGCATGCATTTTGCCTCCATACTATTTTATAGTCCCTCTATTTCAGCTTTGATTTCCTACATGATCTTCGGTCCTCTGATGGATGTGAAGAGGTTCATAATTAAGGGGGTACATTCTGCATATTCTTCTCTTCACTCAGTCTCCTCAGCCTATCACTCCATTTTCTGCAGTACTCTGGTGGACTCCTGGCTGTTGCTCAACTTCCTTCTCCTGTGCAGTCCAAAAATGTACAATCTGTTTCTGTGCTTTTTACAGAAGTGAAAAACTTTTTCCAGCATGGGGGTAACAGAATACTGTGCTGATTTTTTGCCACAACACTAACAGCGCAGACCAATAGAGGAGGGTTATTTTTGATTATACAGGATTTACTGTCTTATAGCAGGATGTACACTGCCATTTTTATAGCCAGCACTAAAAAAAGAAGACGAATTACAAAGCAGGGCATAGATTTTTAAAAATACTTGTCAAATTATGACTCCAATAAATCATGTTTAAAAAATTTCAGATAGCAAGACTCTTGATCTTTCTGGCTTTGACATTTTTCTTCTGAAGTGTTAAGAAGACAGTAATTCTGATCTTGTTCTTTTCTTTCTTTCTTTCTTTCTTTCTTTCTTTCTCAGTTACTATAATTCTTGGTCAGAAATGTCAAGGGTTTAAAAACAAATATCTGTCGATGTACATTTCCTACATATTCCTTTCAAGGACAGGAATGAAATGTACAGCTCTTCTACAGAGATGGATTTCCACAGAGAATGTGGAACAGAGCCAGCAAATAACAATCCACATAAACAAGTGTTCTTTCTTTATAAGAGGCAGTCTTTAAGAATGAAGACAATAAAGAACATTTTTTGTCAAGTTAGTGTATGGTATGAAGGCTCAGGACCAGAAATCTTAGAAACCATCCTGAAAACAGGAGGTATATTTTACTTATCATTTATTGTAATTCTAGTACATTTTGCTACGTGTTTAGTGTATAGTACAAGATACTTTCTTTCCATTTGGGATTAGATTAACCCATTCTCTTAAGAATCTATTCATTTCACTTTAAGAAAACTATAGCAGCTACAGACATTTGCCTGAGCTCATTTCAAACAGGTGCGCTTAGGGGCGGCAGGAAAGCCCTGATTGTTACCCAAAGCACCATATCAACTGTGCTTGAGGTGGCAGAATTCCTCCCAGTTCCTTTCAAAAAGCCTTGTGTAAATTAAGGGCCTTAATGGTCACATTAGAATGAAGGCAGCAAGGTCTGTAAGAACTTGAACCAAAAAATGAATAAAAGAAAAATGTTTTATATTTGCTGTGGCTGGCATGGCAGATCTAATAATATTATGTTGTAAAATTATTAAACATTTCTGTACCTTTTGAAGCACTTGAGTTCATGATGATGTAATTACAGTGGAGTAACCTTTGGTATAGTTTCTAAAATTGAACCTATAAATATTTAATTACATGGTAAAGAATATTCTTTTAAAAAATAATAGTGTTGAACACAGATCCAATGCATTCAGAACCTGTGTAGTGATAACTACCCTATACTAAACCATACAAAATTCAATTTGCTGTTTACTTCAGCTCCACAAGTCAGTGTAAACCAGGAGGGTTACGAAATAATAACAGGACCTGCTCTTGATGGATCTCAGAGAGCTGTCACTATTACATGAGAACAGGAATTTTCTACATTTAGTAGCCATTACAAAATAACATCTGGTTTATCAAGTTAACGGTCTTATTGAATCATGTAGGTTTTCCCGTATCTCTTGGACGACACAGTCTTAAAATGCATTAATCTAATGTACACAAGCACTTCCACTGTTCTTACCACTAGGGGAGTCCAAGGTTCAAAGGAGAAGCCTTATTAGCCTTAACCAGTGCTTAATTTGTGCCAGGTCTGAGCCCTGGCATCTCTGGACTTGCCGGGTCAGTTACCGGTCTTGGCACAGGCAGCAGGAGGCCCATGCTGGCCACAGAGCGCACTTTCTGCACTGGGGCTGCAGTCCCTTCCCCCTCAGGCTCCGGTGCCGCCGCCTCGCCCACACACCCTGCGCAAGGCCGGCAGCTCGCTGATCCTGCCTGACACCCAGCGAGTGCAGCTGCGGCTAAATTGGCACAAGCTGAGCTCCCTCATCATGGACAGCAAAGTCCTTTAGGTCCAGGGATGCCACCCCCCCCAGAAGTGCTTCTGCCAGCAGTAGTGCCCCTTTCACTTCGTGGGGGGCTCTCACGAGCAAGCTGCTGTCCTCTGGAAGACCCAGGAGTGGCAGCAACTCCCGAGTGCTGGTAGAGAGGTGATGCATTAGGGACTGGGGAAGTGACCATGCAGCCAGGGCAAAGTGCGGGACGGGGAAGCTGGGCACCAAAGCAGGAGGGAAGCTCCAGGAGGCTGACAGGTACCCACTGGGGGAAGCGGAGCAGTTGGAGTGGGGTGCACAAGAGGCAACCGGCAAGAAGGCAGCACTGCGCTCCAGCCAGGGGTTGCTGACCCCCACGGTGCCCACAATCCTGGCTACCGCAGCCCCCAGCAGCAGCTGTGCTTCGTAAGGGAGGGGGCGGGGTGCTGCCTGGCCTGTCCCCCTCAGGAGACCCTCACCAGAAGGGGTGAGAGCTGGGCCCAATCATGGACCCTCTTGCGTGAGGGGTGGGGTGCTCTTCCCTCCCCTCCCCCCAGGGGATTTCAGCTGGGCAGGTGCCCCAATCCAGGCTGAGAGCCAAGCAATCCATGTTCAGGTGGCAGGGCCCACAGTCCCTTTGTACAGGAGTAATGGATCGGGTGGGGCAGCAAATTCACACACGCACATTGAGAGAGCAATGGGAATGGCTCGGGTAGGGGAGGGCAGCGCTGCTCTTCTGCGTCCCCTGCCCCATTTGGAAACCAAAACACCAGCCCCCGCAGGACATGGGGGTTTGTGATGGAGTGTGGGTTGGGGGGTACATGGGGAATAGGCAGGGTTGGGAGTGCGTGCGGAATGGGGGATAAGCAGGGTTGGGTGTATTGGTCGTGGCATAACAGTACATCAGTGCTTAATTTGTGCCTGGGCTGAGCCCCAGCACCTCTTTCTTTACAAGTTAAGCACTGGTTTCAACGTATGCTAGGTTTGGCCCAATGTGAGAAAATTAAATATTGTGGGTCATGTTCAATACTTCCACTTCTGGTTCCATAAAGTATTCTCCCCTCCAGTTCTATGTTTGGTTCATACATTCTACATGTTGAGAGGAAGGCTAGGTAGAAGGTGGTTAAGGTGACACAGAACTCAGAGTTAGGAAACCCGGATTTTGCTCCCAGCTCTCCAAGAGTCTTCCTGTGTCATCTTGGGCAAGTCACTTAACCCCTCTGAGACTCAGTTTCCCAATCTGTAAAACAGGGTGATCATGAGGAATCATTCATTAAAATTCGTAAATGGCTGTGTGATCGCATAGAAGATACTGTATAGCTGAAAAGTACTGTTTATTTTAATTTAGTATAAAATGCATAATCATAATTTTACATTGGATTTCCTTTTGCTTAATTATGATTTTTACTTAGAAAACACATTACTTAATTTCCAAGTGGTAGAATTTTTGTAACATATTTTACTAAAATGCAAAAAACTTCCAGCAATAAGATGCCTTGACAAAACAGCAGAGCCATGCATTAGTACCCCTTTATACAGCCAGCAATTACCTATCTGAGAGACTAATAAAAGCTTATATCAATAAATTCCAAGCAAGACAGGTTATTTAATGACCAAATATCCAAAGTTGCCTATTGGGTTATGTGCGCTAACCTGCACATTTACACACCCAAGAACTTGGATTTGAACTTGGAAATCTGATAGTTAGATATCCAGCTGCCCACTTTGCATACAATACCCACCTGCTGAAGTGAAGAAATAGATTGACAGAGCCAGAAGCATACCCAGAAGTCACCTACTCCAAGACAGGCCCAACAAAGAATGTAACAGAACGCCACTAGCCGTCACCTTCAGCCCCCAACTAAAACCTCTCCAGAGCATCATCAAGAATCTACGACCTATCCTGAAGGACGATCCCTCACTCTCACAGATCCTGGGAGACAGGCCAGTCCTTGCTTACAGACAGCCCCCCAATCTGAAGCAAATACTCACCAGCAACCACACACCACACAACAAAAGCACTAACCCAGGAACCTATCCTTGTAACAAAGCCCGTTGCCAACTGTCTCCACGTATCTATTCAGGGGACACCATCATAGGGCCTAATCACATCAGCCACACTATCAGAGGCTCATTCACCTGCACATCTACCAATGTGATATATGCCATCATGTGCTAGCAGTGCTCCTCTGCCATGTACATTGGTGAAACCGGACAGTCTCTATGTAAAAGAATAAATGGACACAAATCAGACGTCAAGAATTGTAACATTCAAAAACCAGTCGGAGAACACTTCAGTCTCCCTGGTCACTCAATTACAGACCTAAAAGTCGCAATATTACAACAACATAACTTCAAAAACAGACTCCAATGAGAGATTGCTGAATTGGAATTAATTTGAAAACTGGACACCATTAAATTAGGCTTGAACAAAGACTGGGAGTGGATGGGTCATTTCACAAAGTAAAACTATTTCCCCATGCTTATTTCCCCCCTCCCCCCCCCCCGTTGTTACTTTCACCTTCTTGTCAACTGTTGGAAATGGGCCATCCTGATTATCACTACAAAAGGTTTTATTCTCCTGCTGATAATAGCTCACCTTAATTGATCACTCTCATTATAGTGTGTATGGCAACACCCATTTTTTCATGTTTTGTGTGTGTGTGTACCTACTGTATTTTCCACTGCATGCATCTGATGAAATGGGTTTTAGCCTATAAAAGCTTATGCTCAAATAAATTTGTTAGTCTCTAAGGTGCCACAAGTACTCTTTGTTCACTTTGCTTGAGTAAATGCTTCCTGGAAAAGTACGTTTTGTGATGCAGAACAGTTCCTCTGAAGTGATAAGTTCCCTCAGTTCCTGTTGAACACAGTTTTTACACTTGGATGCCTGCAGTTGGGAAATCTAAATAAAACTGCTTGATTTTTCACAGGTGTTGTGAATCCATAACTCCCTTTGACCGCAGTAAGAGCTATGAGTATGCAATATGTTTGAAATCAGGCTCCTTGTGTAGTTGCCGAATATGGGTTAGGTACCTAACTTTAGGGTCAAGTTTGTAAAATTTGGCCAGCATTTTGATGGGTTTATTCTCCTTTTGCATGTTTAATTGTTATTAATATGCAGGTTATTTGCATGTAGGGAGACAAGAAGAGACCTGATAAGGCCAATGTTCTTGGAATGCCCAAGTGTAACAGCATGTAAGTTAGAAATTTTTAGTCTGTCTCTTGTGCTTCTGTTCATTTTCTGTACTGTTGATCATGGACTAAAGTCTACAGATGGAACAAAATCCTCAATTAGTAATGATTGTTTTAGGAAAATTAATAACATGTCCCCTTCATTTTGTGTTCCTTGTGGTCCTCTGCTGCAGTTCTCAAACTGTATCTGTCTGCCCTGTGTTTCCTGACTCTGCAGTTGGAATAAGGATTTGATCAGCAGGAACTAAAAGTAGCTCATGAATGCTGCCAACATTCTTATCAATGTCAAGCAGACTTGCCTACTTAAAAGTTACTTTTTGTTTACGTGAGGCAAGGCTAATTAATGTTCAAGGCCCTTCATACATTTTTGGTTTTCACTGATTTTTACCGAAAAATTTCTGGGTTTTACAAAAACTGTGGTTTCATTTTTACCAGTTGTCATCCCAGTTTTGGACCACTCAAGTAAGTGAAAATACTCATTACATGTTAGAAAATCCAGTACATTACATTAGGTGGCTGTTTATGTTAATAATAAATTAGTCTACATGTAAATGCAAGGCTGTCTGTCAAGGTAAGGCAATGTAGTGGAAGATACACACTTTCACACACTCACATGCATATGTGCACATAAGTGAACTCCCCAGACTCAGCTCCCCTCTCCAGAAGAAAGATGGAAGCTTGGTAACCTGGGTGGCCAGAGTAACCAAGCTGCCATCTCTTCTTCTGGAGCGGGCCTGGAAGCAGAAGACATGGAGGAGGCAGCTTGAGGAGCTAGCGCCTCACCTCCTCCGCCTCTTCCAGGCCCAATCTGGGAGAAGAGAAGGTGGTTCCATTCAATAACCTGGGCTGCCCAGTTTGCCAAGCCACCATCTCTCCTTCCAGAGCAAGGAGCTGGGTCAGAAGTGCACTTACTTTTCTCTGTTGGTGATTTTTCTCCCTGACTGCCGGTCCCCCATATTAATTCTGATATTTACCCAGAAAACTCTTGAGTTAATTTTTGCATTAATTTATACTGGTTTTTAAATTTTTGTATTAAACATTGATAAATTCCCAGGAAACTTTAAACACAACAAAAACTGAAAATGTAGAGCCTTGATAATGTTGTAAAGTACTTTGAAATCTTCTGAGGAAAGATAATGTTGTAAAGCTGAGAAGTATTATTATTTTTCCAAATTATGGATTTTTGAATTTTCTGTGTTGGCTGCTGCTGAAACTGGTAATTCTTGTTAAATGGCAAGTGTAGAAGATTAAGAAATATTTACGTGTCAGTGCCAAGCTAAAGCCTGTTTGTTTTGTAGGTGCTTTTATTTATTTTTATAACAAAGTAATGTATGATCTGTTTGATTTATTTGCTGGCATGTTAATTAGGTCCAGGAAGATGCATGTCCTACATATGAATTTCATGGTATATTCTACTAATTGAGATGCATAAGTTAGAGTTTCACTGGTAAATGATTGTAAGATTCAGTACAAGCAGCATGTTGCATCCATTCAAATACAGCTATTAGGAGCTAAAGAGACAATTAGCCTTAATGACTCCATGGCCAGGCCTAAAATGAACCCTAAAGATATAAATCACATAGAGGAGCAAGTTCTTATAGGTCCAAATTTCATAATTAACCTTCATAGTGCAGTGAATAAAAAAAGGGGGGGAAAATATATTTAGAAGAAATGCAATAAAATTAAATACTGAAACAACCTGACAGAAGTGTTTGATGGTATCACATTGCTATCTTGCACTGTGACTTCAAACGCTGCTTCTAGGAAACCTGTCAAATGGCCGCAGTTAGACCATGTCTGTGCTAGGGCCTTTTTAAAAAAACAAAACAAAACAAAACACCTCCCACTTTTGCTAACACTCGCTCAGGTTCGCTATTGTTACCAATACTGGGATCCCTGGTGTGCGTGAGACGCTGAGTACTACTTATGTTCTTTACCACTTGTCACATAGCCCTGCTTAGGGTAGGTCCAGTCAATATGGTGTTTATAATAGCAACAGCAGCTCAGCCAGGAGCCCATTCAGGTGCCCAGCCGTGTTGCTAACACGAGTGAAATTGAACCAGTGTTGGCAGTAGTGGGACGTTTTTAGAAAATGCCCTTCATGTAGATAGGACTGCCAGGTGTCCAATTTTTGACTGGAACCCCCGGTCGAAAGGGACCCTGGCGGCTCCAATCAGCACTGCTGACCGGGTTGTTTAAAAGTCCAGTCGGTGGCTCAGCAGGGTTAAGGCAGGCTCCCTGGCTCCACGCAGTTCCCAGAAGCAGCGGCATGTCCCCCATCCTGCTCCTACTGGTAGGGGAAACCAGGGGGCTCTGCACGCTGCCCCCGCCCCAGGAGCTGGCTCCACAGCTCCCACTGGCTGGGAACTGCAGACAATGGGCGCTGTGGGGCCGACGCCCGTGGACGGGGCAGTGCACAGAGCTGCCTGGCCTCAACTCCGCGTAGGAGCCGGAGGGAGGATATGCCGCTGCTTCTGGGAGCTGCTTGAGGTAAGCACCACCCGGAGCCTGCACCCTAACCCCCTCCCACACCCCATCCCCCTGCCCCAGCCCTGATCTTCCTCCTGCCCTCCAAACTCCTCGATCCCAGCCCGGAGCACCCTCCTATACCCCAAACCCCTCATCCTCACCCCCACACCGGAGCCCACATCCCCAGCCAGAGCCCTCACCCCCCTGCACCCCAGCCCAGAGCCCCCTCCTGCACCCTGAACCCCTCATTTTTTGGCCCCACCCCAGAGCCCACTCCCCCAGCCAGAGCCCTCACCTCCTCCCACATCCCAACCCACTGCCTCAGCACAGAGCCCCCTCCCTCACCCTGAACTCCTCATTTCTGGCCCCACCGCGGAGCCCACACACCCAGTCGGAGTCCTCGCCCCCTCCCACACCCCAACCCCCTGACCCAGCCTGGTGAAAATGAGCGAGTGAGTGAGAAGTGTGAGAGCAAGCAACAGAGGGACGGGGGAGCAGGAGGCGGGACCTCGGAGGAGGGGCAGGGCAAGGGTGTTCAGTTTTGTGCGAGTAGAAAGTTGGCAACCCTAAGTGTAGAAAGGGCTGTAGTCTGGCAATTCAGCAAATGAGGCATTTACTGTATGCTTCACTTAATGCAAGCCCTCTTGTTTTAAAATGGACATTACTTGATGAAATTCCCCCTCAACTCAAAAGCCAGCCACTAGACTCTACAAGTGATACTGTCATCTAAACACAAAATATTGTTTTGTACAATTGGCCAAGTTACCTTATGCAGAGGAGGCTAAGAATCAGTGGTCCCATTGTGTTCCCTGGCAGGAACTGAAGAATAATCTGAGAAGAAATGAAAGCCTCTCTCAGGACAATATTCCGTTAAAAATGTCATGCCCTTTAATTAACTTGGACATAGCTGTGCTGGTTTTTAGATTCATTGTAATGACTACTACCTGTTGCACATACTGTTGTATATTCTAAAAGTGTTCTTTAATCTGTAACATTTCAGTGAACTGTTCTCATTCTGGCTCATAATGTATTTTGTCAGTGCTTTATTAAAAAATTAAGAGATCAGAAAAGAATGTCATGCATTCTAAAAGAGGAAGGAAGTATTTTGGTGTAATGCACTTACTGGTTCTTGCCTGAAATATTGTTCTAGGACCCAATCAGCATTCCGTGTACACCCAACCTCTAATTGGCTTCAGTAGGAGTTTCAGATGCACAAGGAATGCAGGCTTGTGTTCCTAATCAACTATTAATGCCAATATTTTCACACATGGGTGCTTTAAAAATTGGATCCTAAATTCATATTTAGGCACCTAAATAAACACCTTGTACTGAACTGAACACCCAGGAACTCCCATTAAGTTCAGTGGCTCAATACATTTGAAAATCAGGCTGTTTAAGTGCCAAAATAAGGACTTGAATCCTGTTTTTAAGCATCCATTGTTGACAATCGTGGCATTCATTTTTTAATTTAACGCTGTGGTTGTAGGTCTATTGGTATGTTTTAATTATTATTTTGGCTGCTGATTTTTAATCCCTAACAGTTGACATGCTGTGTGATAGTTTAATAATCATGAGGCTTCTAGTTTTCAAATGTTTTATTTTGCCATTATCATTGAACAGCAGTGTGGTGGTTCCATGCAGCATCTTGTCAAATATTAGCCAGGATTTTGGTACTTACTTTAAGTTCTTTACATAGGACTTATTTAAATCCAACTCATGCTTTCTTTTTTGCTCTACTGAAACTGAGAGATACTTTCAGTTTCAAGCAGAGATGGCTCAGTATTTACCAGAGGTGATTTTTACCAGATAAAATCATGGTTCTTAGCACCTTGTGAAAAATTAGTTAGTCCCTGTTTAAGGCATTTTCTATTTTAAAACTCATTTTGTTAATGCACACCACATTACACTTAGTTTTAGTTACATATTCTAATTGTGATTACATAAGGCAGTAGATTCATAGATTAATTTAGGGTTGTGCAAATAAAAAGTAAAACTGCCAGGGGTGTAGTACTACAATATGTAATTATAATACTGAATGTTGGAATGTCTGCGTACATTTCGGTTCAGTATTTTCTAAAGGAAGCTATACATGTCATGACTCCTTTCAGTTTTCAATATTATATCATCAAAAGTCAAACACATTTCAGTTTATGACAATAAGGTGATGGTTCCCAAACTTGTTCCGCCGCTTGTGCACCGAAAGCCCCTGGCAGGCTGGGCCGGTTTGTTTACCTGCTGCGTCTGCAGGTTTGGCTGATCATGGCTCCCAGTGGCCACGGTTCGCTGCTCCAGGCCAATGGGAGCTGCTGGAAGCGGCAGCCAGTACGTCCCTCGGCCCGTGCCACTTCCAGCAGCTTCCTGCACAAGCAGCGGAACAAATTTGGGAACCACTGCAATAAGGCATAGTCATAGGCTTGAAGCATTAAATAATCAGAGCGTGCAGAGTTGCAGATTACCAATCCAGGTGCATTTGTCCATGCCACGTTCTGTAGCAGAAGATCAGCCTTGATGGAGTGGATAGGCGGAGCCTGTTCCTCAGTTTTGAATGGATGTATCCAAAGTTTGAAAAGATTTCTTCTTTGCTTGCTGAATTTGTTGGACACTTACTCTATTATTTTTCCCAGTTTCCCATTTAAGCCAGTATTTACCAGCGCCCTGTCCTAAACTAGTTTTTCCTGGGAAAAAGCCAACCCTGGTTTCAAGGAAGAACACGTTAAATGTGTTTTTATAAAATGTGAGCAGTCTTCACAAGTACTCTCTAAATGTACTAAAATGCTGATCCTTTAGAGAAATGGGGGAAATATTTTTAATTATTAAACACATGATTGAAAGGCCATCTTTTTTTCTTTTTTATAATACAAACAAACAGTTGCAAATACAGCATTTCTAAAAGCTATGCTATAGCTGAAACAGAAGTTATGGGTTTGTTGCAGGAATTTAGGGCCTCTGTTATGGAGATCAGACTTCTGTTCCATCTACACAGCCTGTGGTAAGTGTGCCTCCTGACTCCAGGTTGACAGATTCAGGCTCACACTGCTGGGCTAAAAATAGCTGTGTGGACATTGCGCCACAGGCTGGATCTTGGGATCTGAAGCCTCGGGAAGGGAGTGGCTTTAGAGCCCAAGTGCCAGCCTGAGCTACAACTTCAAAGTACTGTCTACACAGCTATTTTTAGAGTGGTAGTGCAACCTGCATAAACCCATGTCTGTTGACCTGGGCTAGGAGGCTTGCTGCCGTGGGCTGTGTAGATGCACCCTAAATGATCACAATGATCCCTTTTGGCCTTCAGATCTATGAATTTGAATTTGTAACTGTTAATGTTGAGGACGTTTGTTTTTTTTAAAACTTTTTAACAGAGGGCCACTTACTGCTAACTGTAGTGATTACACTTCTAATGTGAATTTACCGTGTCTTCTAAGAATGTGAAGGCACTTGACATTTCCTATAAATGTAAAAGAGAAGAAGAAGAGAGCTAGACAGTTCCAATACTATTGGATGAATAATTGCAAACCATTATGGACAATATTTTGGTGTGTTCTGAATGAACAGGGACTATATTTCTATCACTTTTTCTAAAATCTGCATCCAGCCTATGCTGCTTTACCCTTTGAAATGGAAGGACTGTCTAGAGTTGCCAATTGGGGGGGTTCATCACATGACAATCTTTAATTAAAGATTAGTCTTTAATTCCTGGAAACTCCAGGACAGTCCTGGAGGGTTGGTAACCTTAGGACTGTCAGATCTTTTACACCGTTTGCTTTACGCCATGACTCTTGTTATAGTCCAGGCAGCATATTTTGAACCAGGCAGTCTTCCTCAGTGGTGCCAATGCAACCGTGTCATCTCAAGGAGCGCTTGGTGGCTCATGAGGCAAGAGAAGATACTATAAATGACTGGCTCAGCAAAACCCCAGCTAAACATTAAAAGTGTTACTTTACTGAGACGAAATGTAGATGCGGGAATACATTCCCCCTTTGTTGTTATTTCATTATTAAAGTAAGTGTGTGTGTATGTGTGTGTGTGGTGGTTGGGTTAGTGCTAAATTGATGAGCTCATATTTCATAAGCTCATAAGATTGAATGGTATAGAATAAAATCAATGTTTCTGTTAATTAAGTTTTTTGGGTGGTGGGAAGACCAAATGGCATTGCAAAGTCATTTCAAACTTTCATATGTATATTGACTAAAATTATTGGCTTGAAGATTTGAAATCTCTACTATAGAGATTTTTCTTTTGTTTTAAAGGAGAAGCAAAATACATTGAATGTTCTCTAAAAGCTGATTCTCTGCATTTATGACACAAGGGAGATGGTTCTTGGTGGATATAAAATAATGGCATTAACATTAATGTCAAATATTCTGAGCATTTAAGTGCAGTGTTTTCTTTGCTAGTGGTTAAACTCCTCCACCCACTGGGTCCTCCTTCAAAGGCTCTTCCTGATTTGGAATAGTGGGTCATTTCAAATGTACTGGAAATTTGTGCTGGTATCTTTTTATATCACAGGTTTTTTTTAAATTACCGTTTGTTCTCTATTTTATTAAAAGATTGTCTAAATTTCCCTTTTTAAAAATATTCATCATGTTTATAATTCTGGTTGTGCTAATAGATTTATTGTTGCTGAATAAGTGTTGATAATACTTTGATGATGGTGCATTAAGTAAGCAAGTGGGATTCTTCCTCTTCAGTTGCAGTTTCCCCCACTCCCCAAAATCCCTGCCTTTGTTTTTGTTCATGGAGAAATGTTTACCTAATTCAGGGGTGGCCAACCTGAGACTGAGAAGGAGCCAGAATTAACCAATGTACGTTGCCAAAGAGCCACAGTAATACGTCAGCAGCCCCCCATCAGCACCCCCACTCCCTGCTCCCAGCGCCTCTCGCCCACCGGCAGCCCCGCTGATCAGCGCCAGCGCCTTCCCCTTCCTCCCTGCACCTCCCGATCAGCTGTTTGGTGGTGTGCAGGAGGCTTGGAGGGGGAGGGGAAGGAGTGAGGGCATAGCAGGCTCAGGGGACGGGGTGGAGTAGGCCTGTGGCAGAATCAGGGGTTGAGCAGTGGGCACCCCCCAGCACATT
The DNA here is from genome assembly GCF_015237465.2 of Chelonia mydas. Classification (NCBI taxonomy): domain Eukaryota; kingdom Metazoa; phylum Chordata; order Testudines; family Cheloniidae; genus Chelonia; species Chelonia mydas. The sequence continues at coordinate 115,241,724 of NC_057850.1, forward strand.
GGAAAGTTGGTGCCTGTAGCTCCAGCCCCAGAGTCAGTGCCTGTACAAGGAGCCGCATATTAACTTCTGAAGAGCCGCATGTGGCTCTGGAGCCACAGGTTAGCCACCCTCTGCCCTAACTCATGGAGGCGGATGGGTCTTTGTTGTTATTTAATGCAGTCATTTAGACTCTACTGGCTTGATTTTTGCTTTAGAATCCTTACTAAAGCAATCTAGGGCCCTCTAATAACACCCCACACTGGTGTAATGTTGCTCCCATCTTGGCACAGGTCCTGTATGAAGTCACTATTCAGACGTGTTGTAAGAGGATGAAACTTCATGGGTTGGGCTGCTGAGAGAGCATACCACGTAAAATAGTCCCTACCTGATTTCACCTCTCCCGACTGACTGATACCCTTAGTGCACGTGTGAATTTTTCTAGGTCTGAATTTGGCCCAACATCCCTGCAGTGCAGGAACATAACCGTTGTTAATATTTTATCAGGATTCTTTTCCAAACCCCTTTTATATATTATGTTGGCAAGAAAGCAAAGGAGCTGGAAAACATGCATGAAGAGTCCGAAACTTGCGCATGGGGAGAGTGATGCCTTTGTGACATGCTCCTCCATGACCCTATTCAAGACCAGTGGGCTTAAGACTCATTCTGCAGCCCTTCAAACATTTGATGTGAAAGGGAACTTGTCATTACTACAGGCCTGAGTTGTCCGTGCCAAGTTGGGGAGAAGGGACCCTCAGTAAAAGAGGTTATGCTGAATATTGCTTGAGCTACAGAAGATATAAATGTGCTGCAGATGTACTACTTGAGGAAGTTTTCCTGAAAGAGCAGTTGCATTAAATAGAGGTAAATAGTGTTGACTTTTGAAAGGTATTTAACTCACGTGTTACTTTGCTTTTAAAAGATGTTCCATGTTAGAAGTGTTTTGCTCTTCTGAATATTTCAGTTCTTTAAAATCTGGCACAGATTAAAGTAGAATATCTTTGGAGTCCTGGCCTCTGAATTGGAGGGGGCCTTCATCAGATGAATAATTAATGGGGCCTTTCCTAACTAGTCCTTGAGGAGAGAACACTGAGCAAGGACCAGTCTGTGCAGGGTGGACTATGCTGGGCTGCTTGGGTGGGACAGATGCATTAATTTATTGGGCCTCGGAGGTAACACCTATTAGACACGGAGTGAGTTTGGGAATATTTGGAATAAAGGAAGTTTTTTTAAGTCAATCCAGGGGTTGAGGCTGGCCTGAGTAATCTGAGTAAAGGAACAGAAGTCTTTTAAGAGAGCACTTATAATGGGGGGTGCAAAGTTTTGGTCAACCCAAGCCCTATTTAGGTTTAATTGACTTCTGTTTATGAAGGTTGATTTCTCTGCCTTTATAAACACTGCCTAATAAAAAAAGTTCAAAGAAAAACTATTTTTGATGGGATCAGGACTGATTTTATCATTATTGTTCATAAGATCAGCTTGCATGTGAAGCTCTGTAATATAGTTGTAAATTGACTCGGGAAAGGAACATTTTTGACTAAGGGTGTGTCTTCACAGCACAGTTAGCTCAAGTTGTAACAAAAGTGTAACCCCAGCATAGTTCCTGTCCACACACAAATCTCTAGCTTGAGTAAAGTGGTGCTTTAATGTACAGCTAGCCTGGCCCATCTGAGAGGGGTTGAAGCATGAGTAATGCTGATTCTTGAGCTAATAATGCTATGGGGATGCAACAGGTTGAGTAAGAACAACTCATGAGGAGTCACTTTGCTAATCCAGTCACTCTGCACTGCTAATCAGATCATTCTGTGTAGCTCTACTGTTGTTTTGCGATGTCATCGCTCACACTCCTAGTCTAGCTCGAATATAGTAACTCAACTATACTCTAACTCGAGCTAACTTTCAGTGAAGACCAGCCCTAACATACAGTCTGCCTCTTACTGTATCCCTTGTTACTTTAAACTGTATTTATCTTGAGGCTGAAGAAAAGATTGAATTGATGTCCATGAATGTCAACCAGCGCAAAGTGATTCAAAAATTATGGCTGAACGTGATACCAACCACAGTGGATGCTAATATTTAATGCTTCATACTTACCTAAAGTGGAGATTTTAGTATCTACATTATAAAAACTTTGTTCTAAGTAAAATAAAACCACGAGAGCTCTACTTATTGCTAATTATACAGTTATTTTAATAGGTAGAACTAATAAAAATAAATACTTGATAAAATTAACTTACATCCGTCAAATTTTACTCAAATAGTTATTGTTAAAGTTTTTTCATAAGACTAGAAATTACCCCCAAGTAGTGTTGATGGGTTCATAGTCCACAATGTGTCTTGGAAATACCTATTCTCGGTAGATTTACAGTTCTCAGTGCCAACATGGTTTTCTCAACCCATGGCACATACCATGTAGTTTATTACAGACACTGTTCTTCCTGCTGCTGCATAGTGTGGAGGGAATGCAATACCAAGAGTGGGGAAGACGGTACAGAGGTGTGTGTGTCATTCTGGTAGCAACCCTCAACTACATAACTTATGTTACTATCTAAGGAATTTATATCTTGGGGTGACCAAAAGCACCTGACATACTAGTATACTACTGTAATATATGCTTTGGGAACACTCACTAGCTGAGTACGTCCAGTGCCAAGAAGTGTCAGTATACTAAAGGACACATCAACATGGTTTAATTTAAAAAATGTTCCTTATAGATTAGTAATTACAGAAATATACCACACTATTAAATACATACAAAATTTTTTAAAAAGATAGGAAAATAGTCGACTTTGTTTATGGCCTTTAAAAAGAAGTCTGGCAATAAAGTCTTTTTACTTCACCGCACCATCATGCATTGTGGTATAAGCCACATATGTTATAGAGAAACTAATGGACCAGCTTTAGATAACTTACAAAAATTATTTGGGATTCTTTGCCTTGTTTACCATAGGTCCCACTGTAAAGGGCTCTCTGAAAGCAATTAAAACCCTCAAAAATTATCTAAAAAAACATTTCTGTATTTAAAATTTACAATTTTGTGGTCTCAATATCTTGGGTCTTGTATGGGTAGAAGTGTCCCCTTCTAGCTGCTGCAGAGCTGTGCTCTTCCCCCATATTCCCCATAAGAACCCCATTAGCCTCCATGCTCCAACCATTCACTAGGCCACATTTTTGCCTCACCCTCAGTATCCCTGCTTTCTTCCATCCCCCCCTTGTTCTCTACTACAGCGTTTTAAATGTTGTGTTTTTAATTTTGAATGTTAAAAAATGGCCTACAGATAAGATGTTCTCAAATTATGTGTGTTTGGAGTTTCCGGATACTACAGTGGTTTCACTAGAGGAATTCAAAGAAAGATGCAGAAAAAGAAGGGCAAATTTTCAAAAACGGAGACCAGCTGGAGACAATCAAGTCTGTGAGGTTGGAGAGGGTAAGGATCTGATACGAACAGCTATTATTCCTTTTGAGAATGGAAATAAGTTCCTGCAGGTCTGCCCTATCAGTGAGCATAGGATATCCTGGAACATGCTCCCCAGACTTCTCTTGCTGCTGGGAACCTGCCCAGATTGATGCAGGGTACAGGTGCTTGGGTTTGGCCTCCCCTGCACCAGATCCTTCCTCTCCTTATCCCTCTACTTTGCATCTTGCTATCTCTTCTGATCCAGAAAAGGAGGCACTGGAAGAAAAAAAAGGAATTAGATCCAGAGAGCTAAGTGCTGGCTTCCATGCTTCCAGGAGAGGAGGCAAAGAATACTGGAATAGGAAAGAATATTCCCTCTAGTTTTCACCTTTCTTGGCTTCCTGGAAGATGGCATCATGGCACTGGCTGTTCTGCTTACTGCTGCGGGCTGGAAAAAGAGGAAAATGCTTGACAATCAAATTTTATATTTTAGCCACTAACCAGCTAACTCCTCTCCTTCACCCCCTTTTTATAATGATTGCCTGATAGAAACTTTTTTTTTTTTTAATTTTCATATCCTAAAATATACTTACATGAGTGCTCCTCAAATGCAAGGTTTAAGAAAACACAGCACTATCCATCCCTCCCAGCAGCAACAGGTAGCAGGCCTAGTGTCCAGAATATCAGCCAGCCAGGAAAGAATTTTTAAAGGGGCCTGATGTTGCACATTTGGTTTTTATTTTGTATTTAAGTAGTCAAAAGTGGGGTTGCCTTTGCAGTGGCCTGATGACAAGGGGCAGATTCATCCTTCCAGATGGAAAATGTGGGATTGTGACTCACTTCAAAGCCAGTCAATGCCGCTCTTGGATTTAGGAGAGTGGGTTACTTGAGAATGATTAAACGTATTCCCCTCCTTCATAAGGACTTAACATTCTGCCTTGTACATAAATAGCAGATCATTATACTTTTATATATTTTGAAAACATGAGGAGTGTAAACTTTGGAAAATTACACATCAGGTATTTCAGCTGAGCAGCAGGAAATGTACATATGATCCAGTACTGAAGGCATCGCCTCCACTCCTCAGGTTAGCAGCTGTTAAGAATGTTCAGTATATGTAGTAAACGTCAACAATGCCTACTGCTGATTCACTTATAAGATGTTCTTTTATTAATGTGATAACCTTTTCAAGAACTACGTGGGGGATACATAGTTAGAAACATCCACAATTCATAGACATTGAGATAATCTAAAAATGTTGAGGCATCATACATCCTACAATGGAGCACCCATAGGGACAAAATCACCTTGTAAGGTAAATAATCTCAAGTCACTTGTAAGGTAAATAATCTCTCCTTTATGAATATTTGCAGTGGATAGAGAGAGAGCTTGAAGCATTACAGAGTAAGGTAACATGCCATTCTCATAATATAAATACATTCTCATGAGTTTATTTGAATTGGTTACCAACATTATGGTCTCTTTTTCATCAGCAAATAAATCTTAATTACTCATCACTTAGTTAAAAGGTTGTGCATTAGCTTAACTGTATTATATATATATATATATTTCTTTGCTCAATGGCATATTCAGCTCCAGAATTTTCCTTCCTACTGTAATTAAAGTATATTTACTTTCTATTTTTCTTGTAAAGATGAACAAAGATCGAGTTTCTCATGTTCTTGATACTAAAATACGTGAAAGTTCATACAATTATTTCATTTGAAATGGGCAGTAATTTTGATTCAAAAAGGATGACCTTCTCATGATCATCACTGTGATCTGATTTGGACTGAGTAATTACCGAAGGTTTCCTACTTCTCTGAGTCTTTCCCAGCCTGCTCATCTGAGGAGTTCTAACTTTCCACCATACATGTGTGTTTGGATTTGTGTTGTGAAAATGTAAAATGCTTATTTAGGTGACAAGAATTGGAGGAGAGCCACTTGTTCATCTACCTTATCCCCTAGCCTCTTGCTATATAAAACCTACTTAGCTATTTGCTTTCAGATCACCAGTCCTCTCTCAAGGCTGATTAAGAGCATTCCTGAGCCACAGAATTTATTTTATTTTCTGCTGTGCCCTCTAATGTGCAAGCAAGGAGGGGTAGACCAGTTCAGATAATATTAGAATTGCCCCAAAACTTGAAGCAAACTTGTTCCTATGATGCTTTCCATGTTGAATCCATTTCTTATATACAAGGAACTTCTCCTGCAGGATCCAGTGTGCCATTTTAACTTATGACTTCTACACTCCTTACATGCACAAAAAGGAAGAAGAATGACTGGGTAAGGATCGGTCTTTTGTACAGATACTCCATGTATATTTAAAGGCCTTTGACTTTACTAATGCCTTTAGAGAAAACTGAAGTTCCAAAAGAGACTAGAAAGGGGGAAAGAACGCCTCAAATAGGAACATTGGTGTAATTTGGGAATTCTTTGTGGATGACATTAATAAACACATTAGTACTTCTTTCCTTTTAGGGTCCAAGCCCTCTCCCTTGAAACGTCATTCCCTTTACAGCAAATTATCAACTAGCAAATCATCTTTTCAAAAATGTGCATAATGTATATCCTGCATAGAATTGTCCTTGAGGAAATTGCATATGGATGAGAAGATTTCTCTTTGGACACTGCTTAACACTGCCATCATGAATCTCCTGGAAGCCAGGGATAAGTGTATAGTCTATATGGCTCTAACTGAGGTCTTTGGGGAGCTCCTGCATGTATTTGTGGGCAGAATTTGGCCTGTGGTCTCTTAAATATTGCTCTCCTTGTTGGTGTGGTGGTAAATATACATCAAATGCTTTTTCCCTTCTCATTTGGGGAGATAACGCCTGCTGAAGTTTTTCCATAAGGAGTGCATTGATGCCACATTGAAATGAAGTTATTTTAATTTCTCCTTATGCAGTTAATGGTAGAACTGGTTGGAGTGGCTTCCATGGAACCATACTTCATTGGAATGGAAACACTTCGAAATTGGGGTATATTATGACAGAATTTCACTTCAGAAAAAAATTGAGAGAAGTACCAACAGTGTCAAAATGAAACGTTTTGAAAAGACTTGGTATCAAATTTTTGTGTGTGTATGATAATACAAAATTTTAAAAGTAGAAATCAAAACAAACCGTTTCAGCTCTGTCAAAACAAAATGTTTTGACCCAGAACAAAAATTATTTTCTGAATTTTCCTTCATGGAGATTTTTGGAATATCGGATTTTGTTCCAGTCAGGGAAACAGAGCAAATTTTTGAAATCTTGAAATCCTTTTTGAAATGGAACATCCATCTGCTTCAGACTTCTAATGAATAGATCCAAAATATCTTGCCCCTTTCTTCCAAAACAAAACAAAAACAACAATAAGCTGAGACCAACGAATGGTCTAATTAGGTTTAAATTAGGTTCCTGGCAAATCTAACAGTTTTTAGTGGTGGTGGTGTTTGTTTTAATGACTTCTGGTACTCCATAAGATGGCATTTTGTTGCCTGGGTATTGCTGCCTTGGTGGAGGGGTTGCTGATTAATTTCAGTTTCAGGGTAGCAGAATAAGTCATGCTTTCCTCCCCAGCTGCTGCTATTCATGTTCGCAGCACTTACCTCCTCCCCCAAAACAGGCACATAAATCCCACTTGTCACATTATCTGTCATAACATTAGGATGAAGCCCATGATATCTGACAAAATACTTGCAGACTAAATGACTCTAGTTCTTCTTCTTTGTAAGCTTCCAACAAGGTGAGAAAAATCCTATAGGAGATCTGTAAAATATCCTGTGCATCAATTTATGAATTTTTCTTCAGGTTTTTTTTTTTTTTTTAATAAACACCTTTTCTACCATTCTTGCTGAGTTGAGGGTTTTTGACTGGTGGGCTCTAGATATTATTGTCCTGGCATAGCATTGTTGTAGGGATGCCACAAAAATCTGACAAACTGCTTTCAGAAGCGGCAGGAAGAAGTCAGTAATTCCATAATTTTATCTGCTAATTAATTGGAATTATGGAGAAAATTGCAGCTTCAGTAGTTTCAAGATAACACGTTTTCTGAAAAATTACTGTTTTAATGTATCAGTATGGAGCATTTCAGCTCTAAAAAGCCACTGTTCAGAGCCAGAAAATATCCGTGATACAAACAAGGCCCCATGTAGTCTGGAATTCCACAATCAGAGAATTACCGGTTTGGTTTATCTTTTGGGATCCATCAGCACAGCTTACATCTACCCAGGTGCCTGCTCAAAGAGGAGGTGTGGTCAGGTTGTTAAAAAAGGCCTGGGACAATTGGCAGTTTAATGCTTCTCCTGACTGGATTTTAGGGCTGCCCTCCCCTCATGGAATTATGGGATTGAATCTCTGCTCTGATGCAGCTTCTCCTTCGCTACAAGTGTGGGCAGAAGTTGTTCCATAGTTAAGACTGCTACTGAGCTTCTGGTATAAGCCCAATTTTGGTCTCAGAATGGGAAGGTTAGACTGGTAGCTGAATTTTTCTTAAAATTTTAAAGCGAATTGAACAAGGAATTCCTGAATTACTATATTGTAAAATTAGCTGTTAAACACATTTGCAAAAGTCTAACTATATTTGCTACTTGTCACTAAAAAAAGAAAAAGGAAAAAAGGAAGAGAGAGAAGCTATTTTTACTGAAGTCTCCTAGCTAATGACCAGTGCCAAAATTTAGTTGATTAATATGAACTGCCAGAAGTTATTAATACTTTCTTTAGCAACATCTCTAGGGAATGTCATTTCTGGTGAGCTTAGTATAGCATGTCAGATAACTTCTGGAAACCTAATACGTAATTCTCTAGGGCCCAACTTTTTAAAGGTATTTGGTCGTTGCTACCCTCAGTGTTGCAATGCCTAACTGATTTAGGAGCCTGAATCTAATTTTCAAAAAGGTTTTAGGCACTTAGCCTAAATTCCCTCAACAGTTGATGGCGTTTAGAATCCTAAGTGCCAAAATCCTTTTGGCAATTAGATTTAGGCTCCTAAATTAGTTAGGTATTGCAATGCTGAGGGCAACAACAACTATATACCTTTAAAAATCTGGTACTCAGCCTTTGTCTGTCAGACAAATGTAACCCAGTCTATAGGGAGACTTATTAATGGGATCAATGTCATTTTTCAATCTGAAGGCTTGCAAGGATGGCTGCCAATCCTTCTAAGACTCATAAAGGTGTGAGATCCCCGAGTGAGCCTGCTAGAGTTTTCTGAGTTTCTTCCTTCTGCAGAACTGAGGGAGCCCACAAGAAAGGAGGAGAAGGATGTTCTCCTTCCCTAAGCCCAGCTCTCACGCAGTTCCGCTTCCTTGGAGGTCTTCTGTGCTCCTCTGTGGGTTGCACTAGTTGCAACTACAGGTAGTTTATTGGGCAGAGATGTCAGGAAAACCACTAGTAATTCCCTATCTTTTTTTTTTTTTTTTTTGCTTATCCCTGTACTGCTCTTATGTGTTCCACTGCCACATTTTCCCCTCTTCTAGAAAGAAAATGTCCAATAATAACCCTTATGTCCTGCAGACTTTAGAAAGGAGAGGGGAAAGCTCACATCATAAGTTTCCTTTGCTCCTGCATACATATTATGATGATTTTTAAAAAACTAAGGAAATTCACTCACTAAAACCTTTGCTAAAGTAAAGTTAGCTGCAGGCACATACTGGTATTTCCATTACTTCTGGGAGAATTCTGCTCAAAAAATATACATATTTTTTAAATTCCGCACACAAAAAATAAAAATTCTGCACACAATATTTTAAAATTCAGCAAAATTCTGTAAATTTTATTTGTCAAAATAACACAATATAAACATGCCAGTTTCAATTATTTTGGTAATTTATTTCAAAATACCTGTCAGCAAGTATGTCTGTAACAATACAGAGACACACAAAATTTCCCCCAGAAGTAGAGAGTTAAAGAAACCCCTATGACAACCCAGTTCCTGTTTCTCTTTCCCTTCCCCCCAAGCCCAGTCATGGCCCCCCCGCCACATGAACCTCCTGCAGCCCCAGAGCCCAGCCAAGGGCCCCCCTTAGCCCAAACAACCTCTACCCCTCAGAGCTCAGGGATCCAGAGGGAGAAACAGCCTGATCTCTGTCCCAGGCTTGTGTGGAATTTCCTGCGTGCTGCCGCCTCCTTCCCTCAGGGTGTGCAGGGAACTGCAGCTGCCAGGAACCCTCTAGCTCTCTTCCCCTCCCTGCAGCAGTGTCTTCTGTGTGTGAGCTGGGCTCTCCTGGGTCCAGCGGCCCCTAGTGGTGGCCAGCAGCTCTTCAGCCTATTTCTGTGGGGAAAAGGAAATTCTGCGCACACATTAATTTCTGCAAAATTCTGCATTGCGCAGTGGCGCAGATTTCCCCCAGGAGTATTGCATACATACTGCTTTTCAGTAACATTAGAGTTTTTTAAAAGTCCAATGTTGGGAAGCTAAGAAATTCAGAGCTAAAGTTAAAATTCTCAGTCAAGGAATCAAAACTACTTTAACTTTCCGCATGTAGCAATGTCCTGAAAAAATCTGAAAAGCATACTACCACATCCATAAATCAACAGTTTAATTTTATCATTCCCTGCAACCCACCCCCGGGGTGGGGGGAGAACCCACCAACCAGACTGCTTCAGTCACATAGTGGTTGAGCTACTTTATATCTTTTTTTGCTGTGCTGCGAGAATTTTATACATTTCTGAAAAGACAAATTCCATACTGAAAGCAGACCTTTCATCATCATGAGACACAAAGCTAGCATCTCTCAAAATATAAACATCACAGGTCATGAACATGGTAATGGAGCACTTGTGTGAAAAAAGCAAAAACTATTGTGATGACAAATTGTCACATTTAGTATGGGAGACACGTGTGAATGAAACAATACTCTGCATGCAAAAAAAGAAGATAGTGGGCTGGCATCATTAATATGGGTGAAGTTAAGGTAACTGGTATCTTGCTTGAGAGGTACAACTTAACTCTGCATTTATTAGTTTTGAGGGCTTTTTGTTTTTTTCACGCTCCCATTCTTGAAAAACAATAGCCTAACCTCTGATCCATGTAACCTTAACTTCAATTTAATTAAGTTGGGAGTGATAGGGAATATAATTAAATAAATAAAGCTGATTTCCTGAATGTTTTCTTGTGTATCGCTTGCCACCATATAGTTTCATGAAGTTTGCTGCAGCTTTCAGTGCCACAAAAGTTATAGAATCATAGAAGTATAGAACTGGAAGGGACCTCAGTATATCATCTAGTCCAGTCCCCTGCACTCAAGGCAGGACTACGTAAAAACTCTTCCCCTCTTTACTAAGCTATAGAGCAGGGGTGGGCAAACATTTTGGCCTGAGGGCCACATCGGGTTTCCAAAATTGTATGGAGGGCCGGTTAGGGGAGGCTGTGTCTCCCTAAACAGCCAGGCGTGGCCCAGCCCCCGCCTCCGATCCGACCCCCCCACTTCTTGCCCCCTGACGGCTCTCCCGGGAATCCTGCTCCATCCAACCCTCCCTGTCCGCTAATCCCCCCCCCCCCCCCCCGGAACTCCTGCCCCAGCCAACCACCCCTTCTCCCTGTCCCCTGACCACCCCCGGAACCCTTGCCCCGACTGCCCCTGCTGACCCATCCAACCCCCCCCTCCTTCCTGACTGCCCCCCGGGACCCCTGTCCCCATTCAACCCCCCATTTGCCACCCTCTGACGCCCCAACCCCTATCCACACCTCCGCCCCTGCCCACCCCCCGAACTCCCCTGCCCTCTATCCAACCCCCCCTGCCCCCTTACCGTGCTGCTTGGAGCACCAGCAGCTGGCAGCACTACAGACGCACCACCCAGAGCACCAGGTCAGGCCACAGCTCTGCAACTGTGCTGCCCGTCCACCCAGAGTGTTCCAGCGCGGTGCGCTGAGGCTGCGGAGGAAGGGGAACAACAGGGATGGGGCTGAGGACTAGCTTCCCGGGCCAGGAGCTCAGGGGCCGGGCAGGAAGGTCCCATGGGCCGTGGTTTGCCCACCTCTGCTGATGAAGAGATCCTTCCCTATTAGAAATGGAACCTTGCAGCAGAATTTAGGTCCATAATGCCATGAGGTATTCTGTTCATTGGCTACAAGGAGGTGTAGTCACCTATATTTTAAGAAATAAGGGTGTGAAGAATATAGTAGACTTATTTTTAAGGTGAAGTTCCCCACAACATTTTCTTTATGGTAGAAAATCTTAATTTGTATCACAGCATATGAGCCCTTGCATGATTACCATTTTGAAAAATATTTTTAAACTAATATGCTTTCTAGTATCTCCTTGTTGGATATGGGTCATGGGACATTAGTCATCAAATAAAGCACATCTTTTAATACACAGGGTTGTAACTCTACTATGAGGAGCTGATTGGATTTGGAACGCAGAGCAGGGAAGACTTGTAGAGCTGGGATGATAATGCAAATACACCGTGTATGTTTTATTTATTTATTTATTTGTGCATATATAGCATTGAGCTGTAGCCAAATACATACATCAGTTATACAATAACTAGTGGGGTTGCCAATTTTGGTGGGACTTATTCCTGGAAGTTTCATCACATGACATAATCTTTAATTAAAGATTAATCTTTAATTCCTTGGAGACTTCAGGACACTCCTGGAGGACTGGCAACCCTACTAACCAGTTAAACAGCTACCTACACTTTTATTATTTTTAAGCAGGATTTGCTGGAATGACTTGGGAAGTACCATACTGCCATCTATTGGTTAAGCCTTTTTATATTTTCCCCACTGATAACTTTTGTTTGAGTATGTGCAGAGCTATGTAATGTTGTTAAATAGGTTTTAAGATTGGGTCAGTCCAGATTAAACAAGCTCTTATAGGGTGAGCCAGACATTTAATGGGTACCCATTTCCTTGCTAAATATTTGTTAAAAAGTATGTTCCTTATATATAATTCCCGATACTGTGCCTAAATAGTTTAAAGAAACACCGTAAAGTTCTATCCAATAACTTTTAACCCACTACTGTAAGTAGCACTGAAGATTACTAAAACTTAAAGAAATTAGAGGAAAAAACTCTGTATCTTCTGTTTATTTTGTGCATTTGACAGCATTTTGTTCATGGTCAGTTTACCATGTTATTTATGGGGGTTTTTTAAACGGGAGAGTGGGGGAGGAGAGAGAGCCATTTTTAAAAAAAAAAACTAGGAGATGTGATTGTAAAGACACACAAATTGGCAGGGGAGTCTGGGACAGGTGTCTCTGAATCTACTTTAACTTTTTTTTTTAATGTATGAGCATCTCACTGCAAGTATGTCTGTGTATGTGCAGCATAGGCATTTTGTTTTATTCTACACTGGGCCAAATTTTCAAAGTTAGATGCATTCCTATATTTGTAGCTATCTAACTTATCTGTGCAACCCTAATTTGTGTTCATGTATTGAGTATGTGTGCATACATCAGGCATATGCAAATGTATATGCATGCATACATTTGGGAAATTGTCCCCTAAACATATGTATTCTGCATAGGGAATAAGGATGCATCTGTTTAGAGAGAAAGAGAGAAATCTTTTATAGTATGAAGTCATTTTCTATGGATCAGCTTCACTGTAACCAGAATTGCAATTTGTACATTGACATAGTCTGCGTATTTTCCCCTTTCCCAGTGCTATGAATAGAGTTAAATTATATGTAGATTCCATTGTTTATATACATTAGACAATATGCACAGAGAAGCATTTGTATGTGTGTTTTTCTGTATTACAATACACAGTTTCTTGCAATTGCATCAGGGACTAATGTTTTCATACACTGAAGTTTAGCCATATAATTTCAATGTATGTCAGTCAGTTGTACGGATAAACAATACACACAGCTGTTTGAACATTTAAACCTATATGTTGTAGCTGATGTTGGGAGCAGTGTCTGTTAGAGCGCATTTTGGATGCTCTATGGCAGGGGTCAGCAGCCTATGGCACACATCCCAAAGATGGCATGCGAGCTGATTTTTAATGGCACACTGCTGCCTGCCGAGTCCCAGCCACCAGCCCCGCTCAGCCCGCTGCCGAACCCAGGCCGGGACCCCGGCAGGCAGCAACGTGCCATTAAAAATCCTGCCCTCCCCAGCCCGCACTTCTCCGCCCCCCCTTCCCTCCCCTGCCCCGGGGCAGGGTGAAGAAGCTTGGTCCTGACAGCTGCTGCTGCAGAGCAGGCAAGCTCCCCCTCCCATGCCGTGCTGGGTTCCTGCCCCTCCTCCTCTCCCTCTCTGCCGCTGATCAGCTGATGGCCCTTGTGAGCAAGAGGGAGAAGCAGAGCTGCAGCACGCTTGCTGCTCTGGGGAAGAGGCGGAGAAGAGATGGGGATGGGGAGTGGAATCAGGGCATATCCCCTCCAGCCTCCTGCCGTGAACCGCTCCTGCACCTCCCCACACATCCCAGCCCTCTGGCCTGACCCCTGCACCCCCCTCACACACACCCAGTCCTCTGCCCTGATCCCTGCACCCCACACACACCCCAGCCTCCTGCCCTGACCCCTGCACCCCCCACGACCCCAGCCCTGACTCCAGCACCCCCACACACACATACCCAGCCCCCCCACAGCCCTCTGCCCTGACTCCTGCACCCTCCTCAACACCCCCAGCCCCCTGCCCTGACTACTGCACCCCCACACACCTACCCAGCCCCCCCACACCCCATGTCCTGACTCTTGCAACCCCTACATTCCCACCCCCACCCCTCGCACCAAATGGGAGCTGCCCAGGTAAGCAGCCACCCCCAAACCTTCTGCCCCAACCCTGAGTCCCCTCCCTCATTCTAGCTCCTGGCCAGATCCTACACCCCAACCCCCAGCCCTGTGCTCAGTGCACTCCCACCCTCAGTTCAGTGCAGAGAGAGAGGAAGAGACTGGCCTAGAACCAGGGAGAAGGTAGGTACCCACTCTATGTGGGCAGGGCCGGGATCCCAGACCGGCAGCAGGCTGAGCGGGGCCGGTAGCGGGGACCCTGGCTGGCAGGAGCTGGCGGACGGAACCCCAGACCGGTAGCGGGCTGAGTGGCAGCGGGCTGAGCCACTCAGCCCACTGCAGGTCTGGGGTCCTGGCCGCCGGCCCCGCTCAGCCTGCTGCCAGCCCCTTGCCAGCTAGGGCCCCGCTCAGCCAGCTGCCGGCCTAGGTGAATGGAACCCCAGCCTGGCAGTAGGCTGAGCGGGCTGGCGGCGTAAGATCAGCATTTTAATTTAATTTTAAATGAAGTTTCTTAAACGTTTTGAAAACCTTGTTTACTTTACATATGACAATAGTTTAGTTATATAATATATAGACTTATAGAGAGAGACCTTCTAAAAACATTAAAATGTATTACTGGCACGCAAAACCTTAAATTAAAGTGAATAAATGAAGACTTGGCACACCACTTCTGAAAGGTTACTGACCCCTGTTCTACAGTGTGTTTTTGTGATTACTCAGAATAGACTCCAAAGGTACAGAATGAAAGCAAAGAAGAATAGAATGATGATAAATATTTTAAGAGGCCCTGTGACATGCTTTTTTTTTTTTTTTTCTGATGTCAGACTGCTGATCAGTGGATTCACAAACTCTAATGATGTGAGAGTTGTTATAATGCAAGATTTCTGAAGGGGTGTTTTGTTAGTGATACTATTTGGCCTGTGGCATAGGCTGTTTTTAATATGTTAGTTGTGTCACATGCATATATCTTTAAATATGATCCTTGACATTAAACCACTGATATCACTGGAATAATAATAATACGTATGTCTTATATAGAACTTTTCATCAACAAATACCGAAGTGCTTCAGAATCTTTAATGTATTTATCCTCACAACAGCCCAGGGAATGAGGACAGTTATGGGAAGTTTTGACTACTTAAACTGGGTACTTCCTCAAATATGTTTGACAGAACATGACCTAAAGCAGCATTTGAGTCGTGCTGGAATGCTCTGGAATGCTGTTCCAGCACCTTTTTGGGAACTTCTGTTCTGGTACTTCTGCTAATTCTAGCTGCTTCCCAGCTTCCATGGAAGGAGTGGGGTCCTGATGCCAGTGTCCCTGTGAAGGGAAGCTGGTCCTGGGCCAGCCCCTTTCCCCTCCCTGGCTACAGAGCCTCCTTTGAGCTGTCAGGTGTTGATGCAGGCCTCAGGTAGGGGGCACTTGGCAGCAGATCAGCAAGGAGGGAGCTGGGGACACATAGGAAGGAGCTGGAACCCGGTAGCAGGGACATAGACATTGGAGTCCCCTCACACACACACACACACGCCAGGCACAGGTGGGGGGAGGTAAGGATTGAATGGGCTCTTTGGGGAGTTGCCCCACTGCTCCCCTGGGCCTCTCCCAGCTCCCCCACTGCACCTATATCCCTCCTAGTTCCCCCCACTAATCCTACCTTGCCCTGCTCCCCTCAGCTCCCTCCTGAGGCCTCCCGCTGCTCCCCCCAGTAGGCACCTCAGCCCTCCCCCACTCAGAGCAAGCTTCCCCCATCTCTGGGGTTCCAGCACTACTTCCTTTAGGACTCAAGCACAGGGCTAACGTCACCGTTAACATTGTCTATAGAAACAATCCTACATTCCGTTTGTTGCTGCCAAAAAAATAATCCATAGACAAATATAAAAATCATTATGCTTGTTTTCCTAAATAATAAGAACTGTGGGTATGGGAAAACCTATGCCCACTTACACCTGCTTCTTCTCCTCAACTTCAGACAAAGTTCCCCCAATTAATTGGCTAATTCATCTCTCTCCTAATTCCTTTTAAAGTACTTGCCAAGTTTAGATTTTCATTCTTTTTTTTTTTCCCCAACTTCCCTGTGGGTCATTTAATGGTACCCCCTCTCTACCTCTGCGTTCCTATGGTAAAATTGGTTGGGGCTGTGTGTGACATGTTCGTTAGATGTTGTATGGTGGGGGGGGGGGGGGTGGTTAATGGCTGATTTTATTGTTACTGTAATAAATCCAAAGGGAGTGTGTTTAAAAAGCTCCAGCTGTTATCCCAGACTTTGTGTAATGTGAGTAAATATCAATGTCTGGGCCTTCGAGACCTTTTAACCTTTTGTCTCACTGATATTGGGAAGGTCATGTGTATCCTGCAAGCCACACTTTTACCACATAGTTAGCAATAAGGTGTTTGTACTTCGATGTTCATGATCTTCCAAAAGCCTAGTCCATTTGGCAGGATATTACTGAAAGGTTTCTTCCTTAAAGCTCATTTTTAAAGTTTCTATTTAGATCTCATTTGGGTTATTAAGCCCTGGTTGACACTCGGCATATTAAGAACAGTAATGTTTAAGTGATCCTAGGTGGCAGCTGTAATGTAACCTATAAGAAGTCAACAATATTGTATTCTTGAACCTGCCTCATTACGTTCAGACTTTTCAATAATTTCCAAAGAATCCTCCCGCATCCCACCAGATTGGTGCACAGAGACAAAAACCCTCAGCAGCACTCGCACAATCATGTGGGAGTTTTTTGCAATTAGAATGCTACATTATTTCCCATCCTTACTCCAAATACTCACTCTTCTCTCATTTCCAGTTGCAACGTGCTTGAGGAAATACCAAGGCAGGTCTATATTCCAGTGTGAGACTAAGGGCTTGGCTACACTTGCAGATGTAGAGCACTTTGGGTTAAACCAGCCTTCGTACAGCGCAGTAGGGAAAGCGCTCCAGTCTGTCCACGCTGACAGCTCAAAGCACACTGGCATGGCCACATTTGCAGCACTTGCAGCTGCATTGGGAGCGGTGCATTATGGATAGCTATCCCAGTGTTCAAGTGACTGCAGCGTGCTTTTCAAATGGGGAGGGGGTGAGGTGGAGTGTGTTGTGTGTATGTGGGGGGAGAGAGAGTGAGGTTTTGGGGTGCTGAGAGAGTGTCAGCATGCTGTATTGTAAGTACAGACCCCCCTTCCTCCACCGCCTCTCTCTCACTCACTCAAAGCAGACATTACCTGTTTGTTTTTTTCTCAGAGCCGGCACTCCGAAATGGAGCTTTGAAAGGGCCACTTCTGCATCCCTGTCGGAGTTCACAACAAAGACAAGAGAGGCCACTTCAGTTAATGGGATTATAGGACGTTTCCTGAGGGCAATCAGAGCGCTGTAATATAACTCCTCGTTCACACTGACGCTGCAGCATCTCACCCAATACGCAGCAAACGTTATCCCTCTCGGGGAGGTGGAGTACCAGCAGCACTCTAGCCAGGGAGTCAGAGTGCTCTATGTGCCTTTCCAGTGGATGGGGATGGGGAGTGAGTTAGAGCGCTCTGGGCGGCTTTATTGCGGTATAACGTGTAAGTGTAGCCAAGGCCTAAGTATGGAAGAGTTGGGAAAAACAGTATAGTGAACAGCACAGCCTTCATAAAAAGTCTTTCCCTGTGCTGTATTTCTCTCTGACACAAGCCCTCTTCTTTCACTCTCTGCTATTCCAAAGAGAGGAAAGATTAATTAAACCAATCACTGAATGTTTCCCACCCACACTACCCAAAATAACTCCTTGTACAGAATTAGCTCTAACCAGCTATGTGAAACCCAACAATTTAATTGCAGCCAAAAAATGAAGAAAATGTGCTGTCATAGTTTATTCCAGTTAGTCATGTTAATATAATCTATACCCTGTATTCACATAAACACAGACATCTCCATGCTCAAAAGCTGGAGGATTTGCAAATAATTATTTTTTCTCTCCTTAATTTTTTTTAATGTCCGTGAAAAGAGCTAGGAAGACAGCACTGGAAAATGAAGTCATCTGTGCATGGAACGGATATAGAACAGGACAAGTGTAAGCTTCCCCCAGTGAAGAATGGTCCAGTGGCTAGTTTGGTTCCTTGGGGGTAAGGACTCCAAGTTCTCCATGCCTTCACCACAGACTTCCTTTGTGATCTTAGGCAAGTCACTTAGTCTCTCTGTGCCTATTTCCAATCTGTAAAATGGAGATAATATTCTCTTCCTCACAAGGGTGTCCTGAGGACATTGCAGCTTGTGGGTTCATATGAGTACCATGCTAGATAAATGCACAGGTGCCACCTCCTGGAGTGCCTCAGGAAGTGAGAAGACAGTTCATTTTCCATGTTGATCAAGTTATTGTCCTCTGCTGAGGTTGCCAATAAAGCTTGACAATTGTAGTAATGCTTTCTGAGATGTGGGCTTGTGTCTTTGGGAACTGGACTGAGATCAGCACAGTCATTTCCCGTCCTCCAGAGTATGGTCATCATATGGTGACAACTTTTAGTCTCTAACCCCAGTCTGGTTTTGAACTGATGTCCTGAGTTCTACGGATGTATCTTCTTTTCATTTGTTCCCTGTTCAGGATTTTTAAGAATCTTACATATACAGATAACTTCTAGAAACCCCAGGCACTATTTTTTTCCTAAAGGAAATTTGAAATATGACAGTCTTTAGTTCCAAAGGGCTAAATGGGGTTACTGTTACCTGACTCTGTGTCCATCTGAGGACATGAAAGTAAGGATA
The DNA here is from genome assembly GCF_015237465.2 of Chelonia mydas. Lineage (NCBI taxonomy): Eukaryota > Metazoa > Chordata > Testudines > Cheloniidae > Chelonia > Chelonia mydas. Next base: position 115,260,494 of record NC_057850.1, read on the forward strand.
CGGTCTGTTTTCCAAAGCTTTACTCTTTAGTTCTGCTTGAACAGCGCATTTTGACTCATGTCATTTTTCAGAAATAGGATTTAGTAATAATACCTAAAATGAGAGTGAAAGATGTGCAAAGAAAATCAGCTGTCATACATCATGCAAATCTAGATAAAGAAGAAAGTTGGTCATGTGTAGGGACCAGATTATCAGAGTTTGTTAATCTGTTAGGGTTTTCACAGAAAAAAGAAGTCTGTTTTACACTGAAATTAAACTTGATTTCATTCCTAGCATACTTGCAGATCAGCCAAATACTGTAGTAGCCACAACAGCAGTGATTTGATCTGAAAATATTTGAATGGAGACCATTACAGACAGACATTTTTTTTAAAAAAAGATACAAATCTGTCAGAGTCTACATGAGTTAACGCAAGTCTCAGCTTTGGAAACAGGAAGATGGTTAGAGTCTGTATTTTCTTAAGACAAATGTTGCTAGTTGGTTTTTTTTTCTTTTTCTAATTTAATTTTGTAATATGTTGAGAGAGAATTTGACTCTGCATTGGGAAAAGCCCAAACTTGTAATTAAATATGAAAGGGACGTTTAGTTTAGCAACATTACTCCAGAGAGAGAGAGAGACCGAAACTTTATAATAAGTAGTACTATGTTTTAAAATCCAGTTTAATCTCTGGCTCTATATAGGCCTCTACGTTTCTGAAGAAAGGAAAAAGGGGAGTTTCTAATGCCCTAGATTTTGGAAAAGCCTATATATTGTAGGAGGATTCTTGACTATTTTTTCTTTTAAACAAACTTGGAAAGTTTTTGTTACTCCTACATAGTGAGAAGCCTTTGTTATGTGTCCTGGTAATAAATGGTAGTCTTGTTCTATAATAAAATAGGCACAAATGATCACAGAGTAGAACAATGTGGAGTTTTAAATGCATAACAAGCAGAAGATTTTTTTTAAGTGTATTTATTTAAAGAGATTCCATTATGGGTCTATGTATCTTGCTTAGGATTTTATGCATGTGCCCAAATTAAATTCTAGCAAACATACACATTTCTATAATAATTGATAGCTCACTGCATATCTTTGTTCTCAAAGTATGCCATCATCAATATTGACACAAAATGTTTCTTGTGAAATATTCTACGGGCTTAGATGCCAGTCATGAAAGACAGAGAATGTGAATTTCTAGCAATAAATAATGCTATGTTTCTTGGGCTACCTGGATTTTTTTCTTACCTTTTATGTATGGTGAGTTTGTCAGATAAGATTCAGGACAATTAAAATTAAATCTAAATGTTTTCTTCTTTTTTTTTTAAATAGATACTTCAGTTTAGTTATTAAGTAATGACTTGCACCACCAGAAATAAAACTAGCAAACAGTTTCTTCTTGAAAGGAAATATATTTGCCTTAAATATGCTTATACTAGTTCTATTTAGAAGCTGATTAAGTAAAGGCAACATGAACCTATCACGATTATTGAATCAGCAGCTTTCACATACCCCCTGCCCCCCTCAGATTAATGATTTTGTGTAACCATATAGAAATCTAACAATTCTGTATATAGTAGAACCTCAGAGTTATGAACATCTTGGGAATGGAGGTTGTTCATAACTCTGAAATGTTTGTAACTCTGAACAAAACATTATGGTTGTTCTTTCAAAAGTTTACAACTGAACGTTGACTTAATACAGCTTGAAACTTTACTATGCAGAAGAAAGATGCTGCTTTCCCTTTATTTTTTTTAGTAGTTTATGTTTAACATAGTACGGTACTGTATTTGCCTTTTATTTTATTTTTTTTTTTTTGTCTCTGCTGCTGCCTGATTGTGTACTTTCGGTTCCAAATGAGGTGGCTGGTTGACTCGTCAGTTCGTAACTCTGGTGTTCATAATTCTGAGGTTCTACTGTTCTCTATATTTCTGTTACCTATATGCTATTTATTGGATTATGGGTTCGATCCTTCAACGAGCTGAGTGCTTTCAACTCCCACTGACTTCAGTGAGAAGTGAGGGTGCGAATACATTGGAGGATTGCACCCAGTATTATTTGTATGCTGTTTGAGCTTTCATTCCACTTCTTATGTATTTGTCGGGTTGTATTTAAAAAAAAATATTTTGTCTCACTGTACAGTTTTTTGTGTGTGTGGTTCAGGGACCGGATATACACAAGAACGTGTTCCAAGTACTGTAATTGTCTGCTGTGAGAGCCATCAATATTAATGCCTCTCACTTCCTAAAAATGACGTGAAAATGAAATGAAAGTTTATTTTAATTCATATTGAATCAGAGAAGTCTGAATAAGTGTTGGATCATCAAAACTCCCATTGACATCAATGATGGCAGGATTGGACCAAGATGATGAAGATATTTTATTGCTGTCATAATCATGTTGCTATGCCGACTACGTTTTCGAAGATAAACTGAATTTAATTGCTTTTTAGTCATCATAATCCATAAACTATGCCCAGATCTATTTGATGCAAGGTATTTTCAGATATTTCTTGGTAGAGTGGAAATAAAGCAGCACTTCTGGATGGGGAAGAAAGAGTTATTAAACTTATTTTGAAGTCTTTTATTGTTTGGGATAATCAGATTGTCCTGTGTGTTGTTGAATGGAGACACATTAAAACTTAAGGGGGATATGATATTCCACAGTGAGCAGTTCACATGAGGGTTCTGTGGAGACTTTCAAGGCCAGCTGTGTTTCATGAGTTGAGAAGGTTTGGGATAACCCCCGAAACGGGGTATTTTACAGACGTTTCCTGAAACTAGACAGAGATGAATATAAATATAAGGTTTCAGAGTAGCAGCCCTGTTAGTCTGTATTTGCAAAAAGAAAAGGAGTACTTGTGGCATCTTAGAGACTAACCAATTTATTTGAGCATAAGCTTTCGTGAGCTACAGCTCACTTCATCGGATGCATAAAGTGGAAAGTATAGTGAGGAGATTTTATATATACACACAGACCATGAAAAAATATACATTGTAAGGAGAGTGATCACTTAAGATGAGCTATTACCAGCAGGAGAGTGGGGTCGGGGAAGAGAAAACCTTTTGAAGTGATAATCAAGGTGGGCCATTTCCAGCACATTTCCAGGAGTTAACAAGAATGTCTGAGGAACAGTGGGGGGGGAAGGAATAAACAAGGGGAAATAGTTTCACTTAGTATAATGACTCAACCACTCCCAGTCTCTATTCAAGCCTAAGTTAATTGTATCCAATTTGCAAATTAATTCCAATTCAGCAGTCTCTTGTTGGAGTCTGTTTTCGAAGTTTTTTTGTTGAGGGATGCTCACTTTGAGATCAGAAATCGAGTGACCAGAGATATTGAAGTGTTCTCTGACTGGTTTATGAATGTTATAATTCTTGACATCTGATTTGTGTCCATTTATTCTTTTACATAGAGACTGTCCAGTTTGCCCAATGTACATGGCAGAGGGGCATTGCTGGCACATGATGGCATATATCACATTGGTAGATGTGCAGGTGATTGAGCCTCTGATAGTGTGATTAGGCCCTATGATGGTGTCCCCTGAATAGATATGTGGGCACAGTTGGCAACGGGCTTTGTTGCAAGGATAGGTTCCTGGGTTAGTGGTTCTGTTGTGTGGTTGCTGGTGAGTATTTGCTTCAGGTTGGGGGGCTGTCTGTAGCAAGGACTGGCCTGTCTCCCAAGATTTGTGAGAGTGATGGGTTGTCCTTCAGGATAGGTTGTAGATCCTTGATAATGTGTTGGAGAGGTTTTAGTTGGGGGCTGAAGGTGACGGCTAGTGGCGTTCTGTTATTTTCTTTGCTGGGCCTGTCCTGTAGTAGGTGACTTCTGGGTACTCTTCTGGCTCTGTCTTATCTGTTTCTTCACTTCAGCAGGTGGGTATTGTAGTTGTAAGAATGCTTGATAGAGATCTTGTAGGTGTTTGTCTGAGGGGTTGGAGCAAATGCGGTTGTATCATAGAGCTGTACTTTCCACTTTATGCATCCGATGAAGTGAGCTGTAGCTCACGAAAGCTTATGCTCAAATAAATTGGTTAGTCTCTAAGGTGCCACAAGTACTCCTTTTCTTTTTATAAATATAAGGTATGCCGTAAAATTGAGGTAAGAGGAGAAATAAAACATACTCATGAAAATACCTTGGATGACAGTGACTCCACACAAATCATCGTGCAGACTGTTTTGCTGGGTGATTGGACTTCATAGCTCAGGTTTGCAGCCCTCACCAGCAATCAGATTCACATAGAAGGGAGTGAAGAAAAGGATAGAGAAATTGATCTTTCCGGCACACTGCATTTCTAATATCTGACTTCAAATGGAAATGTTGTCAAAAGAAAGTCTTTAAATTTTGAGTGCTATTTACTGTGAAAGCGCCAGTTCCTTTCAGATCCATAGTGGTTCACAGTATGTGAATGCCTTTTAGTGCTATGAAATTACTTTCTCTCTGTTCCCCAAAAGAATAAGCATATTTATTATTTATTTACACAAATCCCCAAGGACTGGATTTTGTTCAATGTTTCATTCCCAAATAGTCTCTCATAATTAATGATCTAGAGAGACATTACTTGGGGCTGAATCATTTTCCTGTTAGGATGCCAACTTAGGATATGTATGTACTGTGACTGTATTCTCATACAGTATTCAGCTAGTCACAGTGCAGAATACTTTAGGGTGTATTTTACAATATATACAAATGTATTATTTGAATAAAATGATGAATAGGCAAATTTACAAAAGCAAGGCATCCCCATTGTCATTCATTAATCCTGTTGTATTGGTATTTGAACACGTAGGTTCCTCTGTATATAATTTATCTAGGCATTTACATTACATTCCTCAATTTTATCTGAATACCTGATATACTGCATTCTTCATTGTGTTATCTGAGAGCTTGTAAAGGGCGCTACCCCCAGGTACCTCCATATTTTGTATAGTTTTTGCTATACCCTGCTGCACAGTCCAGTGATTATTTTGTTGCATATTTTATGTTCAATGGATTGAAGCCTACCGTAAACTGCACCCTTTTCCCAGATGGGATTGGTCACTTCATGACAGCCTTGCTATAACGAGTTGTGGGTTTCTGAAGGAATCGAGCTGCTCTGTGAAGGCAGGCTTCACCCACCTTCAGCTCTTTTGTACAAAAATGAGAGAGAAGAGAGAGGGTAGTAACATGTAGCTAATGGGAACAAAGAGGAGAACTATGGAAACTGAAGAAGGGATGAGGAGAATGGAGAGATCGAGCACATTTCTGCGTGCTTAAAAAAGAAATACTTCTCCATTTCCAATCTCTGTTTCTATGAAATAATCAATATTTCTATAAAATAATCAATATTTCAGGGTAAAAGTCACTGATGTCCTAGTCCACTATGTACAGATTTTATGTACAACTGTTCACGTACAATAGTTGAGTGATTTATTTGTTGTTACTGCAAAAGATCTGATTCTCTGCTTTTATACAGACACAAGCATTAAATGGGTATTATGTAATTCAGCATCTGATTGCCTCATGAAAGTTATAGCTGCTTAAGTGTCCTGTATAACTACGTAAATATAATACTTAGCACTTAAATAGCAAGTCTGGACTTCTAGCCTGTTTACTTTCTTTCAGATCATTACATCTAGAAACTGGGAGAAAAACATATTGGAGTAGTTCTTTTTAATGATAGTTTGTCTACCTCTTGCCACAAAGCTTTAAACAGATTTTTTGGCTCCAAATGCCTGTATGTGCTTTTGGCAAGGAAGACAGCTTTTGTAGCGCTCAGCCTCAGCTACTAAAAACTTACAAGAGTTCTATTCTAACTTCTCTTTTTCTAGCTCTCCTTCACTTCTGTTTCCATTCCCACAGAAACAGAAATGGAATCACCGGAAATAGGGAAAGGGTTTTCAAGATCATAAATGTTTCAAAAGTATTCTAATTCTACTAAATTGGCATAACTTATGTATGCAAATACCCACTCACACCTCTTCTGATAACATTTGGTTTTAGCTCAGGGATGTTTTTCTTTGCTAAGCAAATAAAAACAAGTCTGTGTTTTTTAAACATATTTAACATCAACACAAACTGAAACTTGGCAAATCACTGAACAATCTCTGCTGAACTTCTGGTTTGCTGCTTTTGCCCAAGTTAGTGTGTGCTAAATTTGATGTGTATATCCTTCTTTTATAAAGTTTTCAAGTCAGAAATGGATATTAGGTATTTAGAAAATTATTGCTTTCATCTAGTGAATGCAGAATTACATTAAACAGACTTACAGAAATTGTGAATAATATTCATTCTGAACATATATTTTCGCACAACATATCTAATTTCAGGGAGGGAAAATAATACTTTGAATTATAACTTTTTTAAAACAAATATGCAGTGATAAAATCCGTTGTCACGTTTTATATAAGCATTTGGCAAATACAGTCAAATAGGAGAGATACTGGGTATAGGTTATAAATAACGGTCTCTGGATCTCAGGGAAGAAAGGTAAGCAGCAGGATACGGACCCTGGACTTCAGGAAAGCAGACTTCGACTCCCTCAGGGAACGGATGGGTAGGATCCCCTGGGGGACTAACATGAAGGGGAAAGGAGTCCAGGAGAGCTGGCTGTATTTCAAGGAATCCCTGTTGAGGTTACAGGGACAAACCGTCCCGATGAGTCGAAAGAATAGTAAATATGGCAGGCGACCAGCTTGGCTTAACGATGAAATCCTAGCGGATCTTAAACATAAAAAAGAAGCTTACAAGAAGTGGAAGGTTGGACATATGACCAGGGAAGAGTATAAAAATATTGCTCGGGCATGTAGGAATGATATCAGGAGGGCCAAATCGCACCTGGAGCTGCAGCTAGCAAGAGATGTCAAGAGTAACAAGAAGGGTTTCTTCAGGTATGTTGGCAACAAGAAGAAAGCCAAGGAAAGTGTGGGCCCCTTAATGAATGAGGGAGGCAACCTAGTGACAGAGGATGTGGAAAAAGCTAATGTACTCAATGCTTTTTTTGCCTCTGTCTTCACGAACAAGGTCAGCTCCCAGACTGCTGCGCTGGGCATTACAAAATGGGGAAGAGATGGCCAGCCCTCTGTGGAGATAGAGGTGGTTAGGGACTATTTAGAAAAGCTGGACATGCACAAGTCCATGGGGCCGGACGAGTTGCATCCGAGAGTGCTGAAGGAATTGGCTGCTGTGATTGCAGAGCCATTGGCCATTATCTTTGAAAACTCGTGGCGAACGGGGGAAGTCCCAGATGACTGGAAAAAGGCTAATGTAGTGCCAATCTTTAAAAAAGGGAAGAAGGAGGATCCTGGGAACTACAGGCCAGTCAGCCTCACCTCAGTTCCTGGAAAAATCATGGAGCAGGTCCTCAAAGAATCAATCCTGAAGCACTTGCATGAGAGGAAAGTGATCAGGAACAGCCAGCATGGATTCACCAAGGGAAGATCATGCCTGACTAATCTAATCGCCTTTTATGATGAGATTACTGGTTCTGTGGATGAAGGGAAAGCAGTGGATGTATAGTTTCTTGACTTTAGCAAAGCTTTTGACACGGTCTCCCACAGTATTCTTGTCAGCAAGTTAAGGAAGTATGGGCTGGATGAATGCACTATAAGGTGGGTAGAAAGTTGGCTAGATTGTCGGGCTCAACGGGTAGTGATCAATGGCTCCATGTCTAGTTGGCAGCCGGTGTCAAGTGGAGTGCCCCAGGGGTCGGTCCTGGGGCCGGTTTTGTTCAATATCTTCATAAATGATCTGGAGGATGGTGTGGATTGCACTCTCAGCAAATTTGCGGATGACACTAAACTGGGAGGAGTGGTAGATACGCTGGAGGGTAGGGATAGGATACAGAAGGACCTAGACAAATTGGAGGATTGGGCCAAAAGAAATCTGATGAGGTTCAATAAGGATAAGTGCAGGGTCCTGCACTTAGGACGGAAGAATCCAATGCACCGCTACAGACTAGGGACCGAATGGCTAGGCAGCAGTTCTGCGGAAAAGGACCTAGGGGTGACAGTGGACGACAAGCTGGATATGAGTCAGCAGTGTGCCCTTGTTGCCAAAAAGGCCAATGGCATTTTGGGATGTATAAGTAGGGGCATAGCGAGCAGATCGAGGGACGTGATCGTTCCCCTCTATTCGACATTGGTGAGGCCTCATCTGCAGTACTGTGTCCAGTTTTGGGCCCCACACTACAAGAAGGACGTGGATAAATTGGAGAGAGTCCAGCGAAGGGCAACAAAAATGATTAGGGGTCTAGAACACATGACTTATGAGGAGAGGCTGAGGGAGCTGGGATTGTTTAGTCTACAGAAGAGAAGAATGAGGGGGGATTTGATAGCTGCTTTCAACTACCTGAAAGGGGGTTCCAAAGAGGATGGCTCTAGACTGTTCTCAATGGTAGCAGATGACAGAACGAGGAGTAATGGTCTCAAGTTGCAGTGCGGGAGGTTTAGATTGGATATTAGGAAAAACTTTTTCACTAAGAGGGTGGTGAAACACTGGAATGCGTTACCGAGGTAGGTGGTAGAATCTCCTTCCTTAGAGGTTTTTAAGGTCAGGCTTGACAAAGCCCTGGCTGGGATGATTTAACTGGGACTTGGTCCTGCTTCGAGCAGGGGGTTGGACTAGATGACCTTCTGAGGTCCCTTCCAACCCTGATATTCTATGATTCTGTGATTCTATGATCTTAAAAGTAAATAGATTATTCTGACGTGTATTAGTAATTAGTTCATATATCAACTTTCATTGTACATTACTATGTTTGTGTGAGAGAGAGAAAGAGAGATTTTTAATAAAAGAAAATTGGATTCTATATTAAATGTTGGGGGGATAATCTTCTTTTATAGGAATTTTTTTCATATGAGTCTTGGTGCCAAATTCACCAGTGCCATTTGCAGGTGCAGGTGAACTGGCTTCAGAGTTTTCCCTTTCAATTAAGTTTTAATTGTATGATTCCTCTGATATAAATATCAGTTCTTTAATCATCCATGGAGTCTCCTACAACTAGCAGAATAGACAAACCTGATTTTTTTTAATGTAAAAAAATGTAAAAATCTATTTTTAAATACACATCCCCATAAGGTCTTTTTATACATCATAAAGAGGCATAAAAGGACATAAAGTAAATGACGTCGATTCTAGTACCAAGAGGAGGCTATCCTTTTCCCTCTTTTGCTGCACATTTATTATAGGGTTAAAAAGAAAAGGATTAAACGCTTTTACATTTGAATGCAGAAAGAAGTGTTCTGATATGTTAAACCATCTGTTACTCGTCAGTTAATTTCAGCTCATCATCTGCAATTCATAGAACAGATTGTTATCCCTCATGAGATGGCATTTTTCAGCAAAACATTTTTAGGAAATTGTTTTTAAAAATACAAAATCAGGAGAGCCAAAGGAAGTTATTTTCTTCTTTGAGTGCTTGCTCATGTCTATTCCATTCTAGGTGTGTGCACACTGATGTGCACAGTTGTTGGAGATTTTAGCCTTAGTGGTATCTGTAGGGTCAGCTGTAGCGCCCTCTTGAGTGCCGCTCTCATGCGTCGGTATATTAGGTGCCGCCAACTCTACGCCCTCTCAGTTTCTTCTTACTGCCAGCGATGGTTGGTCGGAGCGTCTTGTCTTGCATTGCAAGAACATTAGTGGTTCTTATAGTCCACTGGTCTGTCTCCTTTGTTGTTAGTTGATAGGTACTTAGTCAGATCTTTAATTTAAGTGTTAGAGTAGTTGTTTAGGAGTAAAAGTCTCAGCTGGGACTTCGCCTCAGAGTGGGGCATGCCCTGTCCCCAGGCTTTAAGCCATGCTCATCGTGCAGCCAGCCGATACCCATTAGTGACCCCCATGAGCAGTGGCGAAACAAACTGTGCAGTGGCACAGGGCCCCCAACAATAGGGTGCCCCAAAATGCAGGACAAATCTGACAAATGACTGAATTTAATAAGCGCTGCAAATCATGAAGCAGTCCAGGCTTTCTGCATTCTGTGAACTTATTCTGCGAAATGTGTTCTAAATGTGGTTTTTTGAAGTAGTCTAGCAAAGAATTTTGCCTTGCCATTTTTTTGCTGCCTCAGCAATAGCATAACAGCAACTAAGGGAAATCGTCATTTGCCAAGCAAAGTCTGTTTGCTTGACCAATTATCCAATTGAACAAAAGCACCCTCCCCCGCACTTTGCAACAATGCCCATGATTTGTCACCAGCATGTAATGATTCAAAATCCCGTTTTTACAGAGCCAGATAAAAACGCCGGATTAATTGCGTTAAACCTAATTGGGTGGTCCACGGCCCACCTAGGTCCACCCGTGGCTATGCCCCTGCTCTCTCAGACATTTTTAATCTGCCTAAAATCAAGGTCAGCTTTTTAGCAATAATGAAGCAACACTATGAGTCTGACAGTCAAAAAGATGAAGAAGACGAAGCTAAGCAAAAAGACAGTTTGTCATCGTATTTTAAAAAGCTTAAAGTTTTGAATAGTGGACATTCATCAGAAAGTATGGGCGAGCAAACATCTGAATTATCTGATCACTTGCCAAGTTGTGGGGATACCACAACGACTGCAAAAGTTGAACAAGTGGACTCTGAAGTGACAATGGAACTACAAAATACTGGTAATTTTGTCAAAGTAAGGGAAGAAACCTATCCTGAAGACATTATTGTATTATGGCCAAAATCTGTTTCATTGGATAAAGTAATAAAATAAATAAACTGAAAAATGTAGATCATATGGAAAATTTAGAAAAGAGTATGGGGTTGTAGGATGAAAGCATTTTAGAGGACTTCATGAGTCCCATTTTCTGAAGATGAAGAAAAATGGGACAACAGAAATGAAAATTTGGTTGATTTTTTTGGAAACCACTAAGGCAATCTACTGTTATGTTTGCAAATTATTCCCTGACCATAGTAAAGGAAAATAAACATTCATCAATGGGCACTCTAATTGGAGAAATGTTCCAAGACATATTGCTGATCATGAAACTTCCAAAGCTCATATTAATGCTATGTGTAAGTTCGTTCAAAGGTGTAAATTATCTGGAAGAATTGATTCTGTGTTATCAGCTCAGTTTGAAAAGGAGTGTTCTTATTGGAGGAAAGTGCTGAGACGTGTTGTTGCCACGGTCAAACTGCTGTGTTCTTTGGGACTACCTCTAAGAGGACATGATAAGTCATTGTCAAATCGAAAAGGTAATTTTTTAACCTGCCTTGAAAATCTTAGTGAATTTGATGATTTTCTCGAAGAACATTTGAAAAATTATCAGTATTATGGCTCAGGGAAGACCAACTTTTTAACGCATCAAACCTACAATGAATTCATCACTTTAATGGCAGAAATGGCTCAGAAACCAATTCACTGATGAAGTAAAGGATGTTAAGTACTATTCCATAATAGCAGATTCAACACCAGATGTGAGTCATGTAGACCAATTAATATTAATTTTAAGATATGTGACCGGCAATGGTGAAGTTGTAGAGCAATTTCTTTGTTTTGTCCTGCTAAAATCCCACACTTCTGAATGTCTAGAGACAACTGTTTGGGAAATCATTGCAAATTTAGGTTTGGACATCAAAAATTGTTGTGGGCAGAGCTTTGATAATGCCGCAAATGTGGCAGGAAAATATTCAGGTCTACAGGCAAGACTGAGCCAGTGCAAGCCCCTCTGCTTTATTCATACCATGTTCCAGCCATTCTTTAAATTTAATCTGCAACGCTGCAGCTGAATCTTGTAAGGGATCTACAAATTTTTTTTACTTAGTTCAAAACGTGTATGCCTTTTTTCAGTTTCCACGCATTGGTGGAGTATGCTACAATCACGCTTGGAGCAGACAAATGAAACACATTTGACAGTCAAAAGAATTTGTGACACCAAGTGGTCTGCTCCTGCAGATGCTGTTTTGGCTTTGAAAATGAGCTATGATGATATAAAGAAAACCTTATTAGACATAGCCACATCAAATTCTGAAAAACAGCATGCGAAAACTGAAGCGAAATCCTTAGCAGAAAAGTTTGAAAAATACGATATTGCTGTTTTTACTCTTTTGTGGAACCGTTTACTTCAAAGAATTAATGCCGTCAGCAAATTGTTGCAAAAGATTGATAAAAAATTTATTGAATGCTACACAATTGTTAGCTTCAGTTAAAAGTTTTGTCACGGAAGTTCAAAATTACTATAGCCCAGTGGAAGCAGAGGCACTAACATTAACAGAAAATATAGGTTCCTCTGATCTATCTGATGAGAAGCATAAAAAAAGCAGGAAGTTATCTTTTGGTGAAACTAGAGACAATGAAATCAATTTAAAAGGGAAAGAGAAGATCATTGTTGAGACCGCCAGTGTTTTTTGTGACACAATAATAGTGCAATTGCAGAGTAGAGGTGAATCTCTAAAGAAAACTGTTGATTTATTTTGCGTCTTTTTTGACAGAAGTCTGGACAAAAATGCGAAAAGCCACTACGGTAAGAAATTAAGTGAATTCTACTGAGAGGACATAGACACAAACCTTTTTGAAATTAAGTGAAACATTTCATTCATTTTACCGAAAATGATGAGGTCTGTGCTTCAAGATCACCAGCTGATTTGTATAGACTTGTACATGACGGTTTGCAGTCAATCTTTTCAAATGTAGAAACCATTCTGAAAATATTGTTAACGGTACCTGTCACAAATGCTTCTGGTGAACATTATTTTTCTGTATTGAAACCAGTTTAAAAATTATTTGTGAAATACAATGAGTCAGGAACATTTGACAAGTTCGGCAATATTGACAGTTGAAAGTGCCTCTTTACAAAATATTACTTATGATGACTTGATGATTTTGTAAAGAAAAAGTGTAGAAACAAAGCTATATGAATTTTTTTTTTCAAATTGAATAAGTTTCTTCACAGGAAGTTAACTTTTATTTTTCCATTTATGCATTATCTGTACTTTTTATTTTTACACATTTTTCACATTAGCGTAATGCAAATACAAGCTTTCATCTAGACCAGAAGTTCCCAAACTGTGGTCCAAGAACTCCATTCATGTGGACCGATGAAAGGTTATAAAGTTTTTTTTTTATAAAGCGCTCTTGTCCAAAGCACTTTACAATAGTTAGCTAACAGTACAAACAACATTTGGAAAGATCACTAAGTGGTCCACCAAGGCCCTCAGCAATTTTCAAGTGGTCTGTGAAAAAAAGTTAGACTACAAAAACAATCAAGATACCTCACTTTATTTTCATTTACTTCATATTATTTATAATATAGGAGGAGGATGAAGAAAAAAATAATGAAAAATTGGGGGGGGGGGGGGGAGTTAAGAGAGAATACTCTTTTTCTTGGCTGGGTCCCGGAGGGGCCAAAATGAAGCTCTGCACAGGGCCCCACTAACTCTAAATCTGCCACTGCCCACTAGAGCTGTTTAAAGTGTTATGGGGGAGTCCCATGGAAAGGACAAGTGCAAGATCTGCAAAAACTTTCACCCTCGAACTCCAAAGGAGCAGGATATCTGCTTGAGGCGCACTTCATCCTGCCTCGGACCTCTCTCAATCAGAAAACCCACCTGGCAGCGGTCCCCCTCCCCGGTGCATAAGAAGCAGTTGAAGTCGACAGGCCGATCAGCACCGTAGAAAAAGGGGGCTTCAGGCAAAGGACCTGTGTCAGGCCATGTGCCTTCCATGGAGCTGTTCAAGGGTACTGCTGCAGTCGGATCCCCTAGCCCAGCCAGGGATCTTCCTATGAGTCCTGGGAGCAGCATGGGGTCCTGGCCCCTAGTAGGGTCATCTTTGCCCGAAGCAGGCCTGGTGGCCAAAAAGCAAGTAGGCCAACCAGCACTGCAGATGCCAAACCAGGCAACGAACCCGGACAAGGCGCTAGATGTCAGGAGGGCGCTAGCCTTCTACATTGAAAGGACCAAGCCATTCCGCAAGTCAACACAATTATTCATCACGGTGGCTGACAGGATGAAAGGTTGTCCAGTGTCCGCTCAAAGAATTTATTCTTGGATCACTGCCTGCATTCGCTGCTGTTACAATCAGGCAAGGGTGCTACCTCCAACGATCGTAATGACCCAGTCAACCAGCACGCAAGCTTCCTCAGCAGCTTTCCTAGGCCAAATGGCTATCCAGAACATCTGTAGGGAGGCCACCTGGTTGTCCATCCATATGTTCACGTTCCATTATGCACTTGTCCCAGGTCTGCTGGGTGATTCTGGATTCAGTAGAGCAGTACTGCAAGCTGCTAGACTGTGAACTCCGAGCCCACCTCTGAGGATACTGCTTATGAGTCACCTAGAATGGAATCGACATGAGCAAGCACTCGAAGAATTAAAAATGGTTACCTACCATTTCGTAACTGTTCTTCGAGATGTTTTGCTCATGTCCATTCCATTACCTATCGTCCTACACATCTGTCGGAGTTGCAGGCAAGAAGGAACTGAGGGGGAATAGGGTCGGCGACGCCGAATATACCAGTACATGAGCACAGCATTCAAGAGGGCGCTACAGCCGACCCTATGGATATCACTAAGGCAAAAATCTCCAATGACTGTGCACATGGGCACGCACGCACCTAGAATGGACTGGACATGAGCAATGCATCTCGAAGAACAACAGTTACGAAAAGGTAGATAACCGTTTTTTCTTATAGCATTGTTCATATTTCTACATTGTTCTGCTCCTGTCCTCATTTACATGTTAGTTGTCTTGACTAATAAAATGACCCCAAGTTGATAATTCATGTATTTCCCTTCCCTGTCTGCCCTCCCCTCTACTTGCCTATGCTTCTGATATAACCATGCTTGAACACAATTGTAATACGTGCCTATTGTAATAAGGTTCCTTTTTGCCTGTGTGGACAGAAAGGAAACATTCTAACCATGTGTGGGAGCTATTTTTGAACTGCAATTTGTTTATTAATTAAGTAAAATATTTACCAAATGTACCCATATGCCACATATTCGGTTACTTGTATTATTCCATAAGCAAATGGCTAGTTGCTTGGGGTGAGTTGATGTTGGGTTTGGTTTTAAATTCCAGACATGCCATCTACAGTAAACCTTTATATTCAAACCACATATGAATAACAAAAAGTAACCTTTAAAGGGAGAGAAACGTAATGGTTATTTCAAGTTATTTGATAATCTTTGCTTTATTTTTCTTAATTTTAACAATACAATTTTAAAATATTGTCTTATAAGGGCTTTGGGGGAAAGGGGCTCCTTACCAGCAGTAGCATGTTCTCCAAAAATATTGGCTCCACAGAGCCCTGCTGTAGGTGCTGGACACGTAGTCATGTGGCCACAGAACTTTTTTGAGCAGTAGTTACCAGTTGGGGGTGAAACACATGTCCCTCAGGCCCAGCATTCTGTAAGCCAAGGGATTTAAATACTGTGCTCACTTTAACGGTCTGTTAATTCCTCACTGTCCATCTGTTGGCGGAGTCTTGGAGCCAACCTTTCCTTTTCACATTCATGTTTGTTTTACATGTAGTTGTTCAGTTGTAAATAGTCCATGGGTAGTTTAATAGTTACAGTATAAACTCAAAAGTCTTAGTTTATTGTTTGCAATGTCTGTTTCTGGGTCACTTTCAAAGTTGGCAGATCTGCTTGGGAAAATGCCAAATGTTCCTCTTACATCGCTATGATCCTCACATCAGAGAAGAATGAAAAATGCCTTCCATGTGTTAGGGAAGGGCACTCAGCCCAAGGCTGTGATGCCTCCAAGGCCTCACCAAAAGGGCTCAGAAGAATTGAAAGACTCTTCTCCCACACCATCTCCTGCATAGAGCTCTGGTAGTGCATAGGTTTGTATGCTTTCTCCCAGGAAGATCTCTCCACACAACACTAATGTGGCCAGTAAAGCCCTCTCAGTAGCAAACCCTGATACAAAATCCCAAACGGAAAAGGGCCAATGAACCCTATACACACATGCTCTTAGTGCTCTTACCTAGCTCTCCCTCCTCTTTATTGAATCCTCTAAGTCTGGATGTCCTGTTTGTGTCCCCGGGGCTTTTTATTTCCCTTACCTTTCTATAGCAGCACTGGTAACACCCAAAAAATGATGAGTCCCTCTCTCACTGGCTTAAACAGGAGCAAAATATCTTTGAGTGCATTATCATTAATTTAGCTGGGCACGGGATGGAAAATAAAGGGCACTGGGGGAGCTCTGTGGGCATTAATGGTGCTGCAGGCAGGGAGATAGGCAATAGAAGAAATTAATCGGTGGGGAAAAGATATTTTCTTGTACTCCATTAAGTTTCCCAGGTACAGCTCTTAAAGGTGTGATTCTACTCTGAAAAGTGACTAAAAATGGCACTGTGCAGTTCTGTGTTTGTCAGCAAACTCAGTGGTTTCCATAAAAATACACTCAGCTTACAAGTGAGATGTTGTCTAATTTCTAGCTCTGCAGTTTTGTCTCAAATCTGAGAGTCAAGCTGAGCTTTTTCTTTTCTTATATCACTTCCAATAAGATAGATTCTACAGTCCAAGTTATATTATCTGTGACACCTGTGACATTTTGCACAATTATTTCCTAAGTTCCAATCAGTTATAACTCTAATGAACAATGGAATCCAGTTCACCCTCTCAGCTATGTTGGCTCTTCAGAACTAAGAGAGTAAAAATGTTGTAATTACTAAATTTAATGGACATTTTGAATATACACAGGACTGTTGAGTAAGGTGCCATTTTTAAAGTAGTCACTTTTCAGAGAATTGCACCTTAAAGTGACTTTGGCAAAATTGGAATTAGAACCATAATCATCTGACTTTCATGTCCACAGTCTCACTAAACAAAAATTCTCTTCCTTGGAGTGGGTAGAGTTAAGGGTGATGTTGGCACCTTAAACAGGTTTTCTGAATTTCTAGTTTTCAGAGTATTAAAAACTACAGCATTCTACTAATGTTGTTTTCAATGACAATATGCTTTTATACTTAACTCTGTTTTAAGAGACTTTTCTTCTAGGATTCTATTATTCTTGAGAAAAAATTATCCTTCTAAACCTTTTTTATAGCTGTGAAACATTCCACAATAGGTCCTCCTCTTATCATTGCAGCCAGCTGTGATTGAGGGAGAGCTCAGTGTTCAAGAGAACCAGGAATAGTAGGAAAGTTTCTTGCTTTTTTTCTGCCACACCCAAATGATCTGTGAATGGTTTGGGACTTATAGAAAGGACAGATTCAATCAATACTTACTATTCAGCAACTTTCTTTCCTTTTCTTACTGTCAATTTTGCCCATTTTACCCCAGCCCCATTCTACTTACGTTACAGCATTTGTCAAATCTGCAGGTGTGAGGGAAAAATCAAGTATGGTTTCATACTGACTTTTATCTGAGCTATCCTCTATCAGGGACGATACCTTGCATGTGCAAGGAAAAGAACTTGATGCTGTAGATATTTTTCATCTCTAATTACTGTGGTCATCCTTACTGATTTTGTTTTTTTCATTGATTAAACTGTTTCAAGATAATATATCCCTCACACAAACTAACTACAAATATTTGGGGGTAAGGCTAAAATAATCCTGTGTAATCACATTGAATGGTGGCGCAGTTCTATATTGTAAACTGTTTGGGTAGAGAGGCTGTCATCGTACTTATTGATAAAGTGCATAGCACATTACTGGCACTGTATAAATATTTAAACATCAAGTAATTCATTCAGACCTGAAGTGTATCTCTACCATCACTTTGGTTTTCTGTTCCCACAGATACTTTCATAAATGTTTTTTATTCTATAACTTTTCTTGGAGGACTAAAGTGTAAATTATACCACCAGTTATACAAAGGGTAAGAAAAAAACTAAAGGGGAGGTTTGTGGAGCAAATGGTAGGATTTTCTAGGCAAACATCCCTTGTGGTAAATGAACTGTGATGAAAATACTGTGACATTGACCCCTGCACACTGGCTTCCAGCCATTTACCAAAAGAGTAAATGTCTCATTGTGCATAAATTACAAACATGCTTGGTGAAGAAAGAGCACAGTAAATAGCCATTTAACTCTTTAATGCTTTGTGAGAATGAGTGTGAGGTAATATAACACTAGTAAAACATTTTCATTAGAATCAGCGCCAACAGAATATCTTTGTAGAAGAAGTTATTGGGATCTTAGGAATTAATGAATTAAAACTGAAATGTTTAAACACTCTCCTGCAGTCCTGCTGATATGGGGGTGTGTGAGCATCTTAATTTTTAAGCAACTGTAAAAGGAATTTGTGTCTGTTCTGTCTAAAGTGTATGTGATCAGGGTATGTACAAAGCTTTAATCGTCTTATTGGAAGTTCAAGGATAACAGTGGTTGAAGAGCTGAGGTTTAGAAGTTTAACGTAAATTTTCTGAAATAAATTCTGGAACTACAAGAAAATCCTACAAACTGCAGACAGATTAGTGAAGATGCAGTGGCATAGTGTTTAGGGCTGAGTGCACACTAAAATGTGTGTCTATGTATGTTTATTGGGAAAATGAGCCAACACGTATGTCTTTAATGGAGATTTTCATATATCCAAGTCAGCCATTCCAACAGTGGAGAACATAACCTCTTACCCCAGGTGAACAGAAAATAACTACATTTTTTGACATTCTCCTCCTGCAAAGAAGCTTGCACTGCCTGAACACACAACTTCACTTCCAGGTTCTAGCAGATAGAAGAGCTCTGCTTAGCAGAAACATAGTTTTTTAACTTGTCTTTAGTGAAATTTTTTAAAGCTTTAATTTATTAGCTTTCTTTATTCCCCAAGAGAGTAGAGAGGGAATGTTGAATCTTAGGTCATGTATACATTGGGTATTTTCCTGAGCTGCCAGCCACCAGAATAGCACCACCAGTACGAATCTCTATGTAAGCAAAGGAAGCCACAGCATGCCACGATGGCAGTCTTCTGGGGTGCCAATGAAAATCACAGCTTCCCATCTCTACATAAGAGGTTTTCACCAGTTTAGTTACATCCACAGCTGGCCAATGAGTGCTGGAAACACTCCACATGGCCAAAACCTTAGATGTTTGCCTGACTCAGAAGTCAGATACTCAACCTCCCTGCCTCTTCCTTTGAAAAAAGGGAAGAGCTGCAGTTCAGGTTTCAGCCTTGGGACATTGCCATACAGGTTGTCCAAAGATCTTGACAAAGTCCTCTAAAATGAGGGAAGAGGAGGGCCTAGTGTCCAAATAATAGACACAAGTAAAAAACCTTTTTGAGGGGGGGAAAAACAACAAACTTTGCCTTGTATATAATAAGAGCCTTTAAATCCATGACAGCATACACAGCTTATTTTTAAAATTTTTTAAAATTTAGATATGAGCTCAGAGAGACTGCAAATTTCATCTCAAACCCAGAACAGAAAATGAGTGATCCATTGACAGTTTAAAAAAGAAGTTGTAATGGCTGAACCTGTGACCAAGCTATAATGAGAAATTCTTCTCCGGTTTATTTAACTAACCTCAAAAACATCTACTGTAGATTTGGCTGGGATGTAACTGCCCATCCTCTCTTCCCCTTCCCCCACCCCCAAGTGATACAAACAAAATGTTGATATTTAAAGCTCCCCAGCCTGCTACTTTAAAACCAAACATCTCTTACAAAGCTGAATTGAACCATCTGGTAGAAGTCACTGACATAGCAGGAAGTGCTGCCTCTTGCAAACCTGATTCAGCAAAGTGGTGGGAAGGCTGAAATTAGTGTGTGTGTGGGGGTGGGGGGGTTGTGTCAACCAAGGAGGCCTCCAAAGCTGAAACTGCAGCACAGATCAGCTGGGAATTCATCCCCCTTGCTTTTCTTCATGGCAGGATGAAATCTCCATTCCCCAAAAGTGACGTAAGTAAGAAAACAGATTCTTTATACTGTCCTAGAACTTTAAAATTCCCCTGTTGTGCAGGGTGACAAGGTGGGTGAGATAATCTCTTTCATTGGGCCAACTTTGTTGGACTGCCTGTTGTGCAGGATGGCTGCCAATGAACAACATTGAGTTCCTGTAGAAAGGATGCTCCCTTCTTCCCGGACAGCTATGTTAGTTGCAAAACATTTTTTTAAAGCTTGTTAGGTATTTAATTTCATGGTGATAAGCACATTGTAAATCAGCAGGAGCTGCCAAAAAACAGGGCACTTAGTTGAGAGCCTAAATATAGATTTCAGAGCCTAATTTTAGACCCCTCAGGTATGAACATTTTGGCCTAAAATGTTCAACTATTTTAAATTTAATTAAATGTCATGGCAGGGTTTATAATATAGCAATAATTACGACTCTGCAGCCTGCCACATAACCCACATGTTGCGTGGTCTGCCTGATATAAGTTACTTTTTGTTGGGGGTATATACTATTTTTTTCTTTTTGTGAAATAATATGGTTTTTCCTAAGTTGTGTATACGGCTTCTTTTTTCATATACTCTATATACCACATCTACTCCCTATTAATCAGTGTTGTTCATGGGCTTTTGTTGACTTAATTCTGTATGCTAAGGGAGTGGAACGTTTGCTGGCAAGAAACGCTGCTGTTCCTTTAAGAACGACATATTAATCTTCCCTTTAGTGAATAGTCAGTCTAAAATCCAGTGCTTTACAAGTTTCAGACCAGGCTATTTATCAAAAGGGGACTGTTCATTTCTTAGAAGGGCAACATTTATGCAAAGATGCATCTGTGACAGTGTGGGGAGTGGATAGCAAAATATAACTTAATAACTGCTAGCTTTTTCTTTTTTAAGTAAGCTAATACAGGTTTAAAACATTGAACTTTGACTTTTATATTGCTCTCTAGATTCCTGCTGCATTGAGGCACTGTCACAAGTAATGCAGTCAATGATACTTTGTAATATATCAGATTCTACGTAATACCCTCTAGATAGATGTAAATATTTTATATAAATTATGCCATCTTTTTCATCCTACTTCAGTAACCGCAAGCTGAGTTTTTTTGTTTTTTTTTTCCTACGTTAATAGTTCAATGGGAGCTAATGGGTGTCCTGCCTTGTGAAAACCAGGACACTTATTTAGTTGGCTGACTATGGATTTAGAAGCCAAATTTTAAACTCCTTTTTAAAAAGAATCTTGGCCTCTGATGCTTTCTTTAGCCTAAACTTCCTCTTCCTCTACCCCTTAACTGTTCTGTATGCCAGTTGGTTGCTACCCTCCGCCCCACAGGTGGCAGTGATTCACTGGGAGTTTACGCAGAGTTTATAAAGCAAGCTCAAAGGTAATTAACACATAAGACAATAGGGAGAAAAATTATTATTTGGATTACCATAGTGGCTAGGAATCCTGTTCGTGGACCATGAACCCACTGTGCTAGGTGCTGTACAAACACAGATCCTGCCCCCAGAGAGCTTACAGTCTAAGAATGAGACAAGAAAACATATGGATGCAGACATACTGGAGAGTACAAGTAAACAATCAAACAATATTGACAGGCAGTGGTCTCAGTATACCAATAGCCTAACCATTGTCAAGTTTTTTTGTATGCATCATGGCAACGCAGGGTTTGAAGGAGGATAATGTTAGCTTTGCTGATCTTTGCGAGAGGGGGGGCTCCTTCCAAACATGAGGGACAGCATGGCAGAAAGCAGAGCTGCTTGTTCAAGAATTTAACAAGTGGGTGATGGAGGCTGGTACTGTGGGCCAGTCACAGGTGAGAGTTGACCTCTCAATAGTGGATGAGAGGTAGGAGTGGGGATAGGCCATGAAGGGCCTTGAAAGTGGCTTATGTTTGATGCAATAGAGAAGGGGGGTCAGTGGAGGGATGCAAAGGAGGCAAAGCAACAGGCTAGGGAAATGATCATTGCAGCAGTTTTTTTAATGGATATGAGCAGGGCAAGGCTGCGTTTGTCATTTGGATAGGGAAGGCAGTATTTTAGAGATGCGACCGCCGACAGAATCAACAAGATTTAGACATAATCTGGAAGTGAGGACCCAGAGAGAGGTCCTAGTCAAAGATGACACCCAGGTTATTGGCCTGAGTGACAGGCAAGATGGTAGTGTTGTAACCCTAACCCTAACCTGTGGAGCTTGAGCTGACCACTAGACATCCATATGGAGATGTCAGAGGAATAGGCCAAGATTTTATTTTGGACAGGACAAGAGGGAGTAAGATCTGTGAGTTGTCAATATATAGAAAATAGCTGAATTTGTGTTTATGGATAAGATTACCAAGAGATAAGATGGCAGAGGGAGAAGAGAAGGGAACCCAGGACAGAGCCCTGCAGAATCACACAGAAAGTTGGAGGAGGGACAGTCCTCCCCGGGACGCACTGCATGTGTGATTAGAGAGGTAGGAGAACTAGGAGAGAACAAAATCACAGAAACCAAGGGAGGACAAGATTTCAAGATGATGACCATGGATGACTCTGTCAGAGGTTGCGGACAAGTTAAGGAGGATGAGGATGGAGAACTGGTTCTGAGATCTGGCTAGGAAGAGGTCATTGGCGACTTTGGCTAAAGTGATTTCAGTGGAGTGCAACGGATGGAGGATGGATTGGAGAGAGTCTAGGATGGAATTAGAGGAGAACTACTCCAAGCAGTGATTGTAAACAGCATATTCTGTGAGCTTAGAGATGAAAGGGAGATGGGGTTGTAGTTAGAGAAGCAAATGGGGTCAAGGGGTGTTTTTTTCAGATGAGAGAAATTAAACTGTGCTTGTATTGTGAGGGGAAAGCTAGAGGAGAGGGGGAGATTATGGAGAACAGTAAGAAGGAGATGAGAGTGGGTGCGAGGGAGATCAGGGGATGGGCTTGGATGGGGTCACTAGGAATAGGGAGCAATCAGGAAGGAGGAGGTAGAGCTGGTGGGAATACTAGAGGGATGATAACAAGGATGGGTCAAAGAGGAGCAGGAGGGCGACGACGGATGCTATGTTGCAGAAGAGGGGTGTTGTGAGAGCTATGGGTGAGTGGCAGATAGACCAAGTTACCCAGCCTCTCCCCTAGAAAATCAGTTTTTCATTGTCTGTAATGTTTTACTAAACTATAAAGCACAGAGATCCTGGGTATGAATAGTATGTTATGAACAAGAAGCTATTTCTACCCATTATATGTTACTGATGTACAAATTGTGTAGGGGACCCTATCCCCCTCAACTACTTTTAAGGCAAATTAATTTGTGAATCCCAAAGAGGTAAACGAACAACTTCTGTGCATTAGTCTCCACCCAAAAAAATTCTTATAATGTTCCCTTCTATTTGTCTAAATATATTTTGCATTTCCTTTCTCTGTAGTTATTAATTGTATATATATTAACCTAACAAATGTGTATGCATATCTTTTTCCTTACATTGTCAGTACTGGGTTGAGAATTTAAGTATGTGGCTGTTTTTACGCATTTTTTTTTTTGCTGGCTGGGTTGATGCTGACTAACAACGTTGCAGAAAGAATACAGGCTGTCCACTTTCACTTTTGTTCTCAGCTGTGCATTTTTACTTCCCTTTACTTCCCATTGGCCCTCTAAGCCTGTCTTTTCTGAAATATTTTTTGTTTTATTTCAGGTTACCATTGGTCAACTCTATTCAACCCAGAAACTTGTTATTGAGAGTCCAGAAAACACAGAGATAATCTGATCATCTAGCACCATTGGACCATCCTCAGCATTCTGTAGTGCTGCACATCGATAGCATATCCAATATACTGTGTATGCACCCTGCCTGAGTTTGAAAAACTTATCGGTATAGTAAAAGATAAAACTTTTGAGATGCTCAGTTTTTGGCACCAAAACAGTCTAGAATTTCTCTTCTCATGGTTCATGCACTAAAATGTACTGCTAAGCCTACAATAGCGTGTAATGTATTCCTAATATCCCCCTTGCTAGTATTTCATGTGTAATGAGACTGTTTCTTGGCCTTATTTGACAATAAAATTCCATGAACCGAATACTTGTAATCAGATATTTTCTTCTCCCAGTGATCTTGCTAACTTACCTGGCTCATAAAGGATACCAATTATATTTCAATCAATGATACAATTGTTTAAAATTACTTTTTACATTGAGCCCCAGTTCATATGGAAATACGCAGCCTACAGTGAATAAACTAAATAGCTGAATTTGTATGGACTTGGTGTCGGTAAATTCTTGTTAAATAATTTATTCATTAAAGCCATGTGAAATTTAATGGAGGCCTTTAAGTAAAACAAAGATATTTTGTTATATCCTGGACCTCAACACTTACAAATATCAAAGGTTAGATTGTGTGTTTTCATTTAAAGAGCATTCTCCGTAAATTTCATAAATGTCAGACAAACCTCACTAATTTTTATTTTGTTAATGTGCAACTCAAACTTTCCTGGAAGCTTACCAGTCTCATCTCACTTCTCAGTGAATAGCTCAGTAATAGAATTTTAGCCTCATGTTACTGAGACTTCAGAACTTTTAAAATAAAATTCCATCACTGTTCCTTATTTTAATATACTAAACTGCAACTGGCAATATAAAGGAACAAAGCATATTTTCCTGTACAAAAATTTTGTATATTACCCTTATTACAGATACTTGCAAAGTTAGATAATTGAGTGTGAATGGTGAGGTTGGTATATTTAATTCAGAATGCATACAAATATTTTCTCATTTCTGTTGAGCGTGCAAGTTTCTACACGCTGGCTCAGTGTCTCATGCCTGCTCTGCAGGGACTATCTCCAGAGGCTGAAGGCAGTTCAGTCTTTATGCCCATTCAGTACTGGATCCAGTGAAACTCCCAAGGAGGTTGCTTACTGCATTCTATTCATCTTCACTTACTTACAGTAATGCCACAAAAAAGTAATTTTTAAAAACAGCTATTTGTTAAACTGAATAAATATAGGCAATAGCAAACAGACATTTCTAAAGCTTTCTGTAATTATCTATGGGCCTCATTCAATGCCCACATTGAGTAGCATATTGAAAGAGGTGGGGTTTCTTAAGAGATTCTCCTAAGCCACCAACTCAGTAGCTTCACCTTAAGATTCCTCTTTCTTGCAATGTTCCTGAGCTCTGCAAGAGAGAAAATTCCTGAAATGTTTTTTTTTTTAATTTGAAAAGTAAATTACACCTGTTAAGACAGCATGCTAAACAAGAATTGAATCTTTTTTTAAAATCAAGTTTTATTCGGTTCAGTGCTCTGAGTTCGCTACTTATGTTTTCCACTAGAATGTACAGAAAATTACTCAGTTTAAAGCTTCAGCACAATGTACATCAAGAGCTTTACATGAAGTAGTCAGAACTTTAAACTAGGACAATGCCTGTAACTTTTAAAGAAGCTGCATTTGTGGAGGCAAAGGGGCATACTTTCTTTTTCTTTTGTAAACTAAAGAGAGAGTATCAAACTGAAATGACAGAACTAAGCAATGAACATATGTAAGTGATTAATTTAGAAGTACTAATTCCCAAAACTTACTCATTTATAAATATTGTATAATTATTTGTAGAATTACCTGACTTTTAATAATATAGCATTCTATTAAGTATTGTAAGAGTATGCAAAATAAAGTGCCACTACTGTATTTAAGACTACAAAACTGCCTTAACACTGCTTTTCACATGGAAAGCAGATACTGTAGTATTTCTCCATTTGTTAGGTACATAAATACAGCAAATAGATCACTTTGCTACAGCATTAATAGATTTTTTTTAACTAGGCAGAATGCCATGGACTGCAGTTTAAAAACAAGGCACTAACACTTTAAAATCCTAAAATACACCTAACCAAGCTAATTAGAACACTAGCATTAATGGTAAAAGGACAAGCGGGGAAAAGATTTACGTGCCACTAAAAATTAACATCTTAATGCTATTAAATGCTTATGTTTTCTTCAAATAAATTTTACAGAAGAAAATAATGGCAAGTCTAGCAATTTGCATTTGCTAATAAAAATTATACAAGTGTCTTCTGCGAGACACAGTACAGATACATTTATAATGTTACTTCAACCCTTCCAAGTGTATGTTTACACTGCAATTAAAATCCACAGATGGCCCATGCCAGCCAATTGGAGTCACAGAACTCGTGGTAAGGGTCTTTTTAATTGCATTGTAGACATTCTGGCTTACTAGAGCCCGGGCTCCAGGACCCTGTGAGGTGGGAGGGTCCCAGAGCTCGGGCTGCAGCCCAAACTTCTACACCGCAATTAAACAGCACCTTACCCCAAACCCTGTGAGCCCAAGTCAGCTGACACGGGCCAGCCGCAATATAGACATACCCTATGTCTCTCATTACCAGTCAGATTTTCCTAAGCCTGCAAAGGGCACTTGTAGTTTTAAGGATGCATACTGTACATATGATATGCCAATTGAAAACAACATTAACAGAGCGGAGGCCTGTGTGCATAGAAACGTGTAATACAAAGTAGGTTGAGAAGGCTCATTTTATTTTCTCATTTGAGGAATCAGTTACATAAGACTTCAAGAAGTTATCCATGGGCTTCTTATACAGCATGACTACATTACTTAGTTTCTAAGCTTACCTAAGGAGACTGTTCAATCCTTAAGCACTAACCAACTTCAGTTATATAAAAGATATAAAATTACTTTATTTAATAAGGTGCAAAGTTAGAAAATGAAATAATCTAGTACAATGATTACTTGTAAATTGCAACACAATTAGTGCATTTAAGGATGCTCCTTGGAGCTCGTGTCGACAACAGGAATGTCTGTTTCCCTACTGATGCACAGTATGTGTATCTTCTATTAATATGAATGATAGTAGCATGTGCAAATCTGTTACACATGACTGGAACAAGAGACCCATTAATATTGTCTGTTAATGCATGATGATTAGTATTGCATTTGTTGAGATAACATATCCCCTGTATATAAAAACTATTGTCAAATATGTATGAAAGTAATCCTATCAACTATGGAATGAAAATGTACTACTGTACTTCACTTGGCTCTTTAAAATGATGGAATATGGAAGGAAAACCTAGTATAAATTACACTGCTCATTTAAAAATACCCTTTTTTATATTCTATTTTCACTAGTTATCCATGAAATTGTTTACTGGATTTTTGTCTGAGCAATGTAAACAATATAAATGTGAACATTGTCAGTAAAAGGAATCCCAGTGATTTAATTTAATGTCCCCCTATTCTAAAAGGGATATTTGTTTCTGATTTACAGCAGAGGAAAATGTTAAGAACTCTTACTAATTCTGTGATAATTCTTAAAATTACCTAGTAAGATACTAATTTTTGTAGTATTACACTGAAAGATCATTTGCTTCACACGTTTACCTTCAGCTTTCCCTGATCTCAGCAACCTTTGACTTTATTGATTTGGAAATGATGTGGCTCAGTTATCATGCTCCAAAATTTGGCTCTTTACATATATCAAAGGTCAAATAAGAGCTTTTAATAGAAAAATGCAAACAATATTCTGAAAGAGAGCAGAAGACAACCTCTGAACTTCCCTAACATGATAACTGTCTAAAGCAGTGCTACTCAAAGTGGTGGTCCGCGAGCCATTGGCTGCCGGTCTGCGCGCACATTGGGAAAAATAATTGCCTGTCCCCCACATCAGATAGCTTGAGAAGCACTGGTCTAAAGGACAGGGAGTTCTACAACCCTGTTGACATCTGATTAGACAATCTTACTTCATTTAAAAAGAAAAGGAGTACTAGTGGCACCTTAGAGACTAACCAATTTATTTGAGCATAAGCTTAAGTGAGCTGTAGCTCACGAAAGGTTATGCTCAAATAAATCGGTTAGTCTCTAAGGCGCCACAAGTCCTCCTTTTCTTTTTGCGAATACAGACTAACACAGCTGCTACTCTGAAACCAACCATTACTACATTTAGAGGATCAATTTTAAAAGGCCTGGAAATACCAGCGGTATGGCCACGGTAAGGTGAAGCAGACCTGAGGTTACATACAAACGTTTTTAGTTGCTGATCACATATACTGTTCTTGTTTAAACAAGCCATCAACATAGAGATGTTAAACTGACACTGCTCTAGCAAAACTGTACCAACTATTTCTAGCCTAATGCATGTCATTAACAGCATTACTTGTGCCTCCTAACATGTAAGAGGCACAGGACAGTATGTTTTTGTGGAAGGCTAGAAGCACCAGCTCCACAGCACGCTTCCCGCCACACGCCCACACCTCCTTAACACTTTGCAGAAGCACCTCCACTAACTTCTGGCAAGGACCTCCATTTCTCCACATGTATGTAGGACAGAATTGAGAGGGAATGGCTAACCTCGGAAAGTTCCCCTGCTCACTCCATAGATATCTAGGGTGAAATCCTGGCCTCATTTAAGTCAGTGGCAAAATGCCCATTGACTGAAATGGTGCAGAATTTCACTCTTAGAGTGCATATTAATGCTACAGGAAGCAGCATTAGCACCTGTGAGCTCCACCTAGGAGGCACTACTGTGCAGCCACAGGGAAGGAAGAGAGGAGGGACGAACCACACTGCCTGGAACAGACGTCTAGCAGGGCAGCTGAATCTCCATAGATCTTGGGAGAGCCATTAATTTAGGGCAGCTACCCCACTGGCCATTCCAGTGGAAGAAAAGAATTCTTTCACCCACTTAGAACATGTTGCTTTTTTCCTCTACATATAAAAAAAAAATTTTTAAAGGGAGGGGGAAATGTGGGCCATAGTTATTCAATCTGAGGGAAAAAGGGGAAATAAATCCACTTTCTCCTTAAAATGAACATATTCCACTAATCTAAAGAAAAGATTTGGAACTCTCAAAATTGTACAGTGCTTAGATACCATAGTGGTAGGTGCTTTTGAAATACCTAGTAGATTCCATAGGTTGATGAAATATTAATATTTTAGAGGAAATGCATCTTCCTATTCTACTTATCTATGCTATTTTTAAACCCCCTAAGTACTGCAGTTTTCTGAGGGAGAATTTGGGGGTTAAATTATGCATTCAAATGATTACTGTTCTAAATCCAGAATAAGAGAACTATGAAGACCTGTGAGGAATTTACAAGACTTCTTTTGAAAAAAAGTACATAAAATATTTATACCAGCCTTTGGAAATTCTGCTCACTAAGAACAAGTTGTTGTTTTTTTTTTTTTTTTTAAACAGACAAGTATTAAAGGTCTTTCATTATCGTGCTAAAGGGCAGGCAAATACATTTTGTACTTGGACAGGTGAATTTTCCTGATAATTTCGTATTACCATAGACCTGCATTGGGTAGCAATTTTCAAATAGACCAAACAGGTAATCAGATTTTAACTAAGAATTCTGGTCCAGATCATCTCCACTACCTTCATTCAATACACTGGTCCAGCTCCAGGTCCCACTGACGTAAACAGGAGCAGAATCCAGCCTTTAGAGTTCAGACTGAAAGCCCAGGCCTTTCAAAATTGATACTTTAAAGGTAGCAGGTGTAAGTTACATGCAGACCTTGACAGCACTAAACTATGTTTAACTTCATAATATCTTTCTGAAATTCCTACCCTTCTATCAACCCATCTTAATCATGTATACCCTCTTGATCATGTATAACTATTAGAAGTTTCCTACTGAGTGTATTTAAATATACAAATAACGAACAATAAATGTTTCCTATATGCTGCAAAAATCAAATTGCTTAAACCAAATTTAACATGCATTAAGTTTGGTTTCCTTCATGCCCACGCAATTTAATCTGACCTTTAAAAAAAAAAAACACCCAGATCACTATTTGTTGTTTTACAAATGTCTATAAAAGCCTTTGGTTATATTTCTTCCTTTAATCCTCGAAAACCTTGTCTAATCCACAGGGACCATAGAAATCTACACATACAGTACTGTAGATCCACAGAACTGGAGTTTTTCCAAACATTCTTACAACCTCTAAGAGTTCATGTTTTCAATTAGTTTTTTAGAAAATCTTCACATACTGCAACAGATATCTTATGGTGATACAGTGTGTTGACATTGACATATCGACATTTAAGCCCAATTACCATTTTGCTTAGTCTCACCATCAGAGTTTATGGTGTTAGAAATACTTGATTTTTAATAAATATACCTATCCAATCT
Organism: Chelonia mydas; assembly: GCF_015237465.2. Classification (NCBI taxonomy): domain Eukaryota; kingdom Metazoa; phylum Chordata; order Testudines; family Cheloniidae; genus Chelonia; species Chelonia mydas. Next base: position 115,290,343 of record NC_057850.1, read on the forward strand.
GAACTTATTACATATACCAGTAGCACTAACGTCCAGGGATTATGCATAGGTTCTAGCACTCAGACCCAGAGTCTAACTCTGTTTTTGACACTGACTTCTTGGGCAATCTTTGGCAAGTCACTATATCTCTGTAGGCCTCAGTTACCTCATCTGTGAGAATGCAGAGAATCATGCTGATGCAATCTTTGAAAAGTGCTTTGAAATCCACAGCTGATAGTTGTGCAACATACTGTCTTGTTGAAAATTGAGCATGTGTGACTCATTAGAGAGACAGTCCCCATCCTATTTTTACTTTCAAAAAAAGCATTTTCGCTTTATTATTGAAAAAAGTGTCTTGTCTATTGTCAAAGCAGGAGAAGGATTTTTTTTTTTTAAGTAGTAGTGGTAGCAAGATTGTAGGTAGGTACAGATATGCTAGCTGTAATTTAAAAAGTACTTTTAAATATTTAGCATTTTAGTCATGGAGAACAGTGCTTCTCACATCTTGAAGTTTTAGACTACTTGGCTGGGAGGAGAGGGGGGGATTTTTACTCTAAAGGTGACCAGCAAAGGTAAAAGTTAGCTTTCTTGAGTTGGTCCTTTATGACGTTTAGAGGAAGACAAAAAAGTTCTTCGCTTTTTGTTTTAAACAGTTACACAGTCTACCCTGTTTTTCCTGAAAGGCTATATGGCTGACTGGACAACTGGTGAGCTCATAATATCACATATACCATCGATATAAAACATCATTAATTTAGAGGGTAAGTGATTTTTATTCATACTTTTAAAATGCTTGTTAAATATCTATAACTCATTCAGCACCCTAACTGCTTTACTTGGGAGTTGAGACAGTTCCCAATCTGTATCTGGGACGCCAGCAAAACCAGGGAAGAACAGATCAAGAATACCTATCTTTTCCTATTTGAATAAGTATAAGGTATGGGATGTTAAGTTAGTGTTCTGGAAAGTTTTGACATTTTGGAGACCAACTCTGAAAAACTTTGCCAGAGTCTGTTGCATACCAGAGAACATTCTGGCCTGTTGTGAATAATCTTGCCCTGACAGCAGGACTCTTTGACATACCAGCTACCATCTCTACTCTCTCCCACCCTCCCTCCCCCCCTCCCTCCCCCAGCATAGGCTAGATTTGACCTTTAATAGTTTAAAAAATATATTTTTATTTTTTTATGCTGTAATTCAGCAAAGAATTGGGCTCAATACTTTTAACATCATACCTCAGCTGTAATAGCATACATTTCAAGTACTAACAATCTAATGTTTTATGTCTTTGCCATCTTAAGAAACTAAATCAGCTCACATTTTCCCATGTAGTATCCTGTTTATACTACATATTTTTATAAAAATGTAATGTATCAGGGACAGTAAACCATTTCACTGTTTTCCTTTTTAAAATATATGGACTCTGTGCATATTTATACATAACTTGTAGAATTACTACTGGGATTTCTTTTTCAGTTTATATTTATACAACTTACTGTGTACAACCTCAAACACATTTTGAAGTACTGTATCACAATAATATAGGTCAAGTTGAGTAATGAAACGTTCAAGTAATCAATTTTCAATGGAATTGTGTTTTCGTTATGCTAAAAAGGCCTCATACACACTGAAAATCTAATGTGTCATGGTAGGTGCTTACAATATTGTAGTACCCTAACATAGGTGAACCATGATTTAGTCCTGTGGCTCAGACAGGATTAAACCATGTTTTAGCCATCACCCTGAATGCTGCCTACAGACCTGCAAAGTCCAAGGTTATAGTGTGATTCACTAACAAAGTCTGACCCTGTCTACACTGCAAAATCAAACTGTGTTTTAACCTTTAGAGGGCACTATCACGTTGTAATTGAGTATTCCATTAAATTAGCTTTCTATAATGTAGACAAGCCTTGGAGCATCTAGTTCTAAAAATTACAGCTCCATGCACTTAAACAACTTATATCAGTCATCTAAATGTAAAAAGTTGTACTTTTCCATGCTACTTATCTTGTTACACTGCTTAGATGTTAGCGAATGGGGTCTCTTACAAATGTGTACTGACAAATGACACTTAGAACACATGCTTTCATACTAAACAAAATAAGGTACTATAAACACCTACAGAAATGTGGTTATGAATATTGCATGAAGAGGGTTGAAGGAAACCATTTATTTTCACTCATTAGTGAGGACCATGGAAAACTAAGACCTGACTCTACTTCATAAAATCATTCCTCAGGTAGTGATCCCTAACAGATATTTACCCATGCCAAATTGTACAAAAATCCATCATACTACTGAAAATTTCACATCTGTGTGATGTCGTTAGGTCAACCTAACCGACTCTGTTGGCACAGCAAGATTGACAGCAGAATTGTTCTGTCAACCTACCTAGTGCCTCTCGAGGGTGGTGGATATACTACAGCAACAGAAACTCCTTCCTTCACTATAGTGCTACAGAGGTGTAACAGCAGCTGTGCTGCTCTCGTACTGGTAGCGTAGACATACCATTAGAAAAACCATCACTATTTAAAATTTCTAGATCTTTCATTAAGAGGAAAAAGCAACTCGCGCATGTGTGTGGCAAGACTCTATTTTAACAAAGATTAGCCAGAGTTACACATGAACTTTATAAAAAAAGGCTGTGGTAAGTGGGAAGTGCATTAGCCATTGAACAATGTTAAAGAGCACTAACTTACAAGGAAAGAAGGATATTTTCCATCATTCAGGGCCTCCAAAACTACAGCAAAGACGGGACACTCAAGTAAACCAGAAAGTGCTCACACTCATGAAAATTATATTATGGACTCCATTAAATTAAAAATAAAGTGGAAGACTGCTGTCTTATTATGTTGCTTTTGGAAGGGGGTGAAAGAATTAGGCCCCTCGTTTGAATGTGTGAAGAGTACTGACTGAACTTAAGCCTTTAAATTCCTCCACGGTCTGGCAAAGACATATGTGCTTGACTTTAAGTGCTTGAGTAGCCTCACTGACTAATCACATGAGTAAAGTTAAGCATAAGAACAGCCATACTGGGTCAGACCAATAGTCCATCTAACCCAGTATCCTCCTGTCTTTCGACAGCGGCCAATGCCATGTGTGTCGGAGGGGGATGAACTGAATAGGCAATCATCAAGTGATCCATCCTGTCATCCACTCTCAGCTTCTGACAATCAGAGGCTAGGGACAGCCGAAGTGTGGAATGGCCATTGATGGACCTATTTTCCATGAACTTATCCAATTCTTTTTTGAACCCATGTGTTTGTAGAATCAAGACTTAAGAATTATGGGGGTTGGCGACTGACCCTCGCCCAGTTCTCCCTCTCAAAAAAGAGCTGGATTTCTGCAAGTCATAATAACAACAACAACAACAACTCAGTTTTTGCCTACATCTGTCCCTGTTTCTAGGAAATGCCTACATACCCATAAAAGGGAAAGTGTGTGCATTATCTGTCAATCCAAAGAAAAATGCCTAATGCATAACCATAGCACAGTCACAACACTGGATTTAAAGTTCTCTCCTTAAATTCAATGTATTAAATAGGAAACTTCACATAAGGCACCACCATCAAGTTAGAGAATTTTTTTTTTAAATAAATCACAAAAATCTTGTTTCCAGTTCTCTTTAAACAACTTTAAAGAGAAAAGTCTATGTGAGGCAACTGTGCTGATTTCTTGCAGCTCTTGAGAGTTCATTTCCTTCACAAAAATGGTGAACTAACAATACCGGAACTAACAGGTCAGACCTAGCTTTTTCTACAACTTTAAGGCTGACGGTAGGAGGTCCCAAAATAAGCCACATTCCAATGGGAAGCTCAGAAACCAGTGACTATCCAGCAAGGTCTCCCCGGGAAAATGGTGCAGGGTTGTTCCAGGGTGCAACTACAGGGGATGGGACACTGCAGTGGTATCTGACAGCTAAGGCTTGGCTTGGCACAGCGTGTTTGCCTTCTGGGTTCAAGGGCAGGACATTCATAGCCGGCTGCTTATTACCCCACCCCACCCATCTTAGGCTCGGCACAATGGGTGGCCAGCCGGCCCCAGGCTCCCTGGAAGGCGCTGGCTGACTGGCGGCTTGTCTGCCCCGAAACTAAGCTCAGAGTAGGGCGCTGCTTTTGCCCCCAAGCTGAGTAATGCTGGTCTGCTTCCGGGCTAAGCTGAAGGCAGGGGCTGCCCCAGGCTGGGTAGTGCTGGTGTGGTTCACGGCTGGCCCGGGCGGCGCTCAATAGAGGGGCCCGGTGGGGTCGCCGTGGCCGGGGTCTGTGCTGGGCGCTGCGGGGAACCCCCCGGGGGCGGGGCGGCAGCAGCGCAGGGTGTAGTTGCTGCCCCCGTTGTTGTCCCAGTACTCGCCCTGCTGGCTGCGGTAGCAGACGGCGAAGTGTACGGCGGAGCCCTCCTGCAGGCCGGGCGGGGTGCACAGGCTGAAGTGGAAGCGCTCGGTAGGGGGGTCGCTCCCCTCCGGGCTGGGCAGGGGCAGGGCCGCGGCGTCCAGGAAGGAGAGCCACTCGTTGAAGGTGTAGCGCACCGTCACCTCCTTGGGGCCCGGGCAGCTCAGCACCCGCACGGTGCCCCGCACGTCCAGGTCCGCCGCGGGGCGGCCCAGGCGCTCCAGGCACACCCGCTCCCGCCGCAGCCGCTCGGCCGCCGCCAGCTCCCCGGCGGGCTGGAAGTCGGGCACCAGCTGCAGGGGAGGCGGCGGGCGGCTCCCGCAGCCCAGGCCGAGCGCGGCGCTGAACTCCTCCAGGGGCAGGCGCCGCAGGCGGGAGAGCACGGCGGGCGGCACCTGCGGGTCTTCCGCCGCGCTGAAGTGCTTCACGCTGGCCAGGTTCAGCCCCAGCGAGTCCGCGAACTGCACCCGCTTCTTGCACTTGGTGCAGCAGCCCCCGCTGCCCTCCTCGGGCGGCTGGAAGAGCCGGGCGGCCGCCAGGCTGGGGCTAGCGGGCAGCGACAGGGACCGCCCGCCGCGGCGGCGCAGCCCCAGCAGCAGCTCCCCATCCTCCGGCGGGGGAGAGGCTCCGGCCCGCTCCGGCTCGCCCCAAGTCTCCTGCAGAGGCAGCGCAGCAGCCGCCGCCCCTTCTTGCTCTTGCTCTGCGGAGCTGCCTCGCCAGGGGTCCCGCGGGAGCAGCCGCGCCGTCCCCTCTTGCTGGCGGCCCCCGAAAGGCGCTAGCATTTGCTCCAAGCCCAGCAGTCCGGAGTCCCGGCCTTCCATGGCATGTCGCCCCCCCTCCTCCTCCCCGGGAGGCACCGCGGCGGCTGCTGGCGCAGGAGGGCGCCCGACCACCCCCCTCTCCCGGCCGGGGCTTGCTCTGGCTAAGGCGGTGGGGTCACTTTATCCCCTTTGCCTTGCGGCGGAGTCATGGTGGGGGGCGCGCCCCTTTCCCCTGTGGGCTCGGGGCGGACGCTCGGGAGAAATCAAGTCGCGGGCTGCCAGCCACGTCCCCAGCGCTGCCAGAGCCAGGGGGCGAAGGAGCAGAGCGGACCCCGCGCCGCGGACAGGCTCGGAGAAGTTTCCATGCGTTGAGTGTTTGGCCGACCACGCCCCCCTCGGCGGGAGGCGCTTGCCCGCCCATCCGCGGCTTCCGAGCCAGTGCAGAGCCCTGCCGTTCGTCTCCACGGCAGCAGCTACAGGAGGAGTGCAAAAGTGGTAGCAGAGCGTGAGAGAGAGAGAGAGGAGAGTCCCAGCGGGAAGCGGCTGCCACCGCATTTTCCCTGCAGGGCCCTGAGATGTCTTGTGGTTTGCTTACTGCTCCCAAGCACGAACCCCTCTAGAGCTGCCAGGGTCAACCAGCAGTGCCTTTCACATTGCCCTGCAGCGGCAATGCTATTCTCCTGATCATTGCAGTGCCTTAGGCCAGGGGTTTGTGTAGCCCTGGGGGTAGCAGGTCTTATCTGGATATTTGGCTGGTTTTACAACAGGCTACATAAAAAGCCCTCGCGAAGTCACTGCAAACTAAAACTTCAAACTGACAATGACTTGTTTATACTGCTCTATATACTATACACTGAAATGTGAGTACAATATTTATATTCTAATTGATTTATTTTATAATTATATGGTAAAAATGAGAAAGTAAGCACTTTTTCAGTAATAGTGTGCTGTGACACGTCTATATTTTTATGTCTGAGTTTGTAAGCAAGTAGTTTTTAAGTGAGGTGAAACTTGGGGGTATGTAAGACAAATCAGACTCCTGAAAGGGGTACAGAAATCTGGAAAGGTTAAGAGCCACTGGCCTAGGCCATTGCCTGTATAAAACCAGGGCACAATGGTCCAAGCTACCCCATAGTTAGTCTCACATTCTAACTGCCAGATTTGATACTTCAGGGAATCTATGATGCTACCATAGAGAAGGCAAAAGTAATTTAAGCCCTGGTCATGCAACAGGCTCTCTGCATAGGTGATTGACCTCAATAAATGCAGCAGGTACTTGGCAAAGACATTAAAGGTGTCTTGGCAAAAAGAGATTTAAAGATGTCCCTTTTTTGCATGTGTGATACACAAAGGCCTGGGGAGAGGGCTTTGCTGTTACTGCTTTTTAAAGTTTTTACTTCAGATTTTTTTAATGTAGAAATATCAGGATGGGTACATCTAGTCTTCCTAGCTTTGCAGAGAACTCACTGGGGATGTTAATTCGGATCTTTCTGCTGGCCTTAATTGAAGACAGTGTTGAATCTTTAAAAAAGAACTTTTTTGTCATCAGGCCATTTGAGTAAAATAGAAACAAAATCAAAACATTTTAAACAGATTTCCCACTTCTGTTAAGCTGTGGAACTTAACTTCTGTTCCACAGATTTCACTTCTGTGGAACACTGTCAGAATCCTGCCAGTTCTCCACTAATGCTTGTGCCAAAATTTTTCAAAAGCGGCCTTTGATTTTGGGTGCCCAGCTGGAGATCTCTTGGGCCTGATTTTCAAAAGTGCTGCGCCCCTGCAGGTCCAGTTGAAGTCTGTGTGAGTAGCAGGTGATTCGCGTGCTGTGAACTTTTACCATTGTATCACAGGTCTCATATTTGTTGTTTTTCTTTTAAAGGCCTGTGATTATATGAGAACCTCTCCTCTCATAATTAAAGAGAGAAACTTGAAAACAAGAACCCTGAAGTCTCAAAAACCCAAAAAATCAAAAGAAAGAATCCCAAATGTATTATTCTTTTAACGTCTCATGATTTTTAAGCCACACATTACTTTTTTTTCCCCTCAGACTCATGAAGATGCACAGGCCCCTTTTGAAAATCTAGTTATAGTGTTTTCTAAGTTTATAATGTAAAAAAAAAAAAAAACACAGAAAAAAGTTTGATTTCAGCAAAAACAGTGCAGTACCCTATAGGCCATTTTTAGCTGAATGTTGCATGTTAAATGACAGCACCATAATGAGGACTTGATTAGGATTTTTGGAGTCAGTGCCCTTGCATGTCTGAGAAGTTTTCCAAAATTAAACAGGTATTAGTACACGTTACAGCTGTCGTCTTTAGATAGTTCTGTTGGTGAAAGTACAATTCCTCTCCTTCACTCCACCTTTTTCAGGACAGAGAAACTAAGAATCCACATGCAAATAACATCGCTTTCTGGACATTTAGGTTTTCGCAATGGATTTCTGTCATCAAGGTAATTTTCTGAAGAAATTAAGATGTATTTTTAATTAAATTTCTTTTCAGTTGCAAAAATAATCTTCCAAAGGTGAACTGAATCATAGAATATCAGGGTTGGAAGGGACCTCAGGAGATCATCTAGTCCAACCCCCTGCTCAAAGCAGGACCGATCCCCAATTAAATCATCCCAGCCAGGGCTTTGTCAAGCCTGACCTTAAAAACTTCTAAGGAAGGAGATTCCACCACCTTCCTAGGTAACGCATTCCAGTGTTTCACCAACCTCATAGTGAAAAAGTTTTTCCTAATATTCAACCTAAACCACCCCCACTGCAACTTGAGACCATTACTCCTTGTTCTGTCATCTGCTACCACTGAGAACAGTCTAGAGCCATCCTCTTTGGAACCCCCTTTCAGGTAGTTGAAAGCAGCTATCAAATCCCCCCTCATTCTTCTCTTCCGTAGACTAAACATCCCCAGTTCCCTCAGCCTCTCCTCATAACTCATGTGTTTCAGTCCCCTAATCATTTTTGTTGCCCTCTGCTGGACTCTTTCCAATTTTTCCACATCCTTCTTGTAGTGTGGGGCCCAAAACTAGACACAGTACTCCAGATGAGGCCTCACCAGTGTCGAATAGAGGGGAACAATCACGTCCCTCGATCTGCTGGCAATGCCCCTACTTATACATCCCAAAATGCCATTGGCCTTCTTGGCAACAAGGGCACACTGTTGACTCATATCCAGCTTCTCATCCACTGTAACCCCTAGGTCCTTTTCTGCAGAACTGCTGCCGAGCCATTCGGTCCCTAGTCTGTAGCGGTGCATTGGATTCTTCCGTCCTAAGTGCAGGACTCTGCACTTGTCCTTGTTGAACCTCATCAGATTTCTTTTGGCCCAATCCTCCAATTTGTCTAGGTCCCTCTGTATCTTATCCCTACCCTCCAGCGTATCTACCTCTCCTCCCAGTTTCGTGTCATCTGCAAACTTGCTGAGGGTGCAATCCACTCCATCCTCCAGATCATTTATGAAGATATTGAACAAAACCGGCCCCAGGACTGACCCTTGGGGCACTCCACTTGACACCGGCTGCCAACTAGACATGGAGCCATTGATCACTACCCGTTGAGCCCGACAATCTAGCCAGCTTTCTATCCACCTTATAGTCCATTTATCCAGCCCATACTTCTTTAACTTGCTGGCAAGAATACTGTGGGAGACAGTGTCAAAAGCTTTGCTAAAGTCAAGGAACAACACGTCCACTGCTTTCCCTTCATCCACAGAGCCAGTTATCTCGTCATAGAAAGCAATTAGATTAGTCAGGCATGACTTGCCCTTGGTGAATCCATGCTGACTGTTCCTGATCACTTTCCTCTCCTCTAAGTGCTTCAGAATTAATTCCTTGAGGACCTGCTCCATGATTTTTCCTGGGACTGAGGTGAGGCTGACTGGCCTGTAGTTCCCAGGATTCTCCTCCTTCCCTTTTTTAAAGATGGGCACTACGTTAGCCTTTTTCCAGTCGTCCGGGACTTCTCCTGATTGCCATGAGTTTTCAAAGATAATGGCCAATGGCTCTGCAATCACATCCGCCAACTCCTTTAGCACTCTCGGATGCAACGCATCCGGCCCCATGGACTTGTGCACGTCCAGCTTTTCTAAATAGTCCCAATGAGATACAGTTCTACTGTGTGGGCATCCCATCTCCCAGAGAGGGGCAAACTGCTCCCATTCATCTCTTCTGGTGTTAAAGATAAATGGACACCAATGAAACATTAACTCTCTTAGGAGCAGTCATCTAGCATGGCTAGATAGTTCATTCATTTGAACGGATATTTCCACAAGAATAAGGGTGCAAGCTTGTGCTATTGAAGATTAGAACCACTAATGTTAAGATAACAGTTATTTAAAATTTCCCAGTAACCTGATTCCTTTTGTAACTTCTGTCATTGTAATCAGCTTTTACCAGTAACTAGTTCTGGAGCATGCAAGAAAGAAACTAATTCTCAACCTAGTCTTGTGTGATACACAGGAACTGGTTCAGAGAATAACTAGGAAAACAGATGGTCACTGTTGCTCAGGATACATTGTTTGACTATCATGGATTAGAATGGGAGTCAGCAATGGACAACACCGTAACACATAAGAGTGGAATCTTTTCTTCTGAAACGCTGATAAACTTACAAATAGTCTGAAGGGCAAACTAAAATACCTGAAATGACTAGTTTAAGTCATATTGGTGCAAATACCAGTCTGCACCAATGCAATTTAGTTACCTTAAGGATTTATACCAGCGTACTACCTGTCCAGCTACAGTGTAGTTACACCATTGAAAATGTATGTAATTAAGACACACCTTTATACCCTGATCCTGAAAACACTTTGAGACATGGTTAACTTTACACACTTAAGAAGTCCCTTTTAAGTCAATGGAATAACTCTTGTGCATAAAGTTAAGCACATATGTAAATGCTTGCAGGATTGGGGCCATAGTCCATAGACTCTATCTGAAGGCTATTCAAAAACACTATATTAAAGGCAGTGCTAGTGTGTGTGCTGAAGAGCAAAACCAAAGTAACAAGGAGTGAATAAAATGTAGCTAAATAATGAGGTATGAAATATCATAACTCTTGGATACTATACATATATTCAGTAAGGTCAGATCAACATAGCTTCTGTAAGGCTAAATTTGTGCTGGTTTAATATGTTAGAGTTCTCTGAAAGAGACGCGTAAATAAAATACTGGCTCCATGTGTTTGAATTTTCAAACAGCTTTTGACAAGGTCTCCCAAGAAAGGGAGACTTTTTCTGGGGAAAACACAGGATAAAGGAGAAAATCCTATTGCAGTGTTGCCAACTCTCACAGTATTTGATGTTTTTTTCTTAAAATTCCAGCTTCTGGAGTCATGTGATAACGTAAGACTCTCAGCTTTCATTTTTAAACAAAAGTACATTTCTAGATATCATGGTTATGGAGAAAAGTTCTAAACCATTATCTTTAAAGACTCAAATAACAAAAGGCAAATAAAAAGATCCCCAAATTATTATATACTTTTTAAGCCTCAAGACTTAAGCCAATCTCATGATTTTTGGGAGTCCTGGCTCATGATTTTTGAACACTTGGGGTTGACAATATTGTGGGTAAAACTACATCTGCTAATCTGAGTAAAGGAAAATTAATAGAGGTTGGGAAGATAATGGTGGACCCTAAGAAAAATTTTATAATAATAATAATGCTATTTAATATTTATAATAGTGCTTTATAAATTAAAAATTCTGTACAGAGTACCTAATCCTCAGAATACCACTGTGAATCAAAAAAGTATTATCCCATTTTAGAGACGGTGAGATTCACAAAGATACTTAGGTACCCAGATTTCGCTGCCAAAATCTCTGGGTTTTTTTGGGCTCCACTGCAATCCAGAAAACTCCTGTCAAACCCTATAGGTGCCCAAGTTTTCAGGGTAAAAGTTCCCCTAGTGCCTATGAGCATGTGCCCTGCTTCCTTACTGTAATTGTCCAGATGTCTATCTCCCCCTAAGCCGCAGAGCGATTCACAAACCGGGGGGAAAACAGACACTCCTCTGCCTAAGTCACATGCTGGGCCAGATCCAGTAAATGTGTTCAGAGGCCACCTACTGGTATGGGTTTCATTCACAATCTGGCCACTAGAGGAGGTGGTGGTGGTAGTGGTGGCAATACTTATAACTTTTAAATCTTATAACTTTTAGCCCAATGGCTAGAACACTTGCCAGGAATGTTGAAGATACAGGTTCAATTCTCCCCGCTCTGCCAGGAGGTCTCCTACCTCTTAGGAGAGTGCTCCAACCAATGAGATATGGAATAGTCTGATTTGAGACTCCCTCAGTATCTCCCGTTGAAGTGTTCCACCATGAATAAATAATGAAAGACCGATTTGAGGAGGGGGACTGGATTCTGGGTTTCCCACTTTCCAAGTGGGTTCCTTAACCACAGGACTACAGTCTTTCTCTCTGTTTGGCCCAATGACTGTTCCCCTGTGGATAAATACTTAAATGCTCATTTGTGGATCTGTGTCTGGACCTACCTCCCTAACTCCTCATCTTATGCTTATTCCACAAAAGCATTCTGCTTCCCCTGCGCTACATGTTACTTACTGTGTTTGTTAATGAAGGAGCGGTGAAATTTGCTGATGACAAAAAACTATTTAGATTAGTAAAAAAATAGAGAGGATTGTAGGAAAAACCTCCAGAAAAATCTAACCAAATGCAGGATAGCATAATAGCAGCTGAATTTTAATTTTGATAAATGCAGGGTAATGCATATTGAAATGAATAATGTATATTTCTCCTAATAGTATCCCCTTGACTGTAGTAAATTGATCTGCGAAGAGGATTGCCATTCATAAGAATTCTGTGCAAGCAGTAGGAATTAATATTGGATCAAAATCCATTTAAGCATTAAATCAGGAAGTTATGGAGATCTTGGGAATTTAAAAATTCTGAGGGCCGGGTAAATTGTTTGTTAGTATTCCCAAAGCAGGTGAAGTTTGAACTCTTAAGTCTAAGGGTTATATCCTCAGCTGGTTTAAATTGTCACAGCTGCTAGAGCTATGAGGATCTGCCCCCAGGCCTTTAATATGTTCTCTATTCAAAACATTTACAAATGGACTCTTTGAAATAAAAGTTTTAAAAGTGATAGTTCACAAGAATAGATCGTTCAAGAGCATAACCAGATCTGATCAATGTTTTTTCAAAGCCTACTCATTCATCAAATTATTTTTGTAAAATCTTTGTTTCAGCTGGAGAATTTTTGTCATTGGAGGTGATTCATTTTGGTCTATTATATGAACAATGTCATGGAGAGGCAATAGCAATGAGGGTTGCACTATGAAGTTTGAGAGGAAGAAGAGTCTTATGATTAATGAACTGGACTGAGTCTCAGGCGATCTTGATTCAGTTCCTGCCTCTGCTTCAGACTTTGGGCAAGTCATTTATCCGGCAGTGCCTCAGTTCTCCATCTGTAACATGGCAATAGCAAGATTTCCTTTGTCTTATCTGTTTAGGCCCTGATCCTGCAAACACTTAATTACATACTTCACTTGAAGCATGATTCAGAACAGTTTCCCCACCCCCTCCCTCTTTGTAAGTGAAATATAAAAAACCCTAATTTTTTTGCATTTTTAAAGTCTCAGTGGCAACTATTATCTGTTCTTGGAAGAAACAAACTTAGTACTTTATGGCCCTGATTCAGCAAAGAACGTAAGCAACTGATTACCTTTAATCCACTAAACACAGTGGGAAAATTCATGTGCTTAAGTGCAGTGCTGAACCATGGCCTTTGAAATTAAAAAACTTAAATTGGCTTATTTGGAAAATATTTGCAAACTAAGCCCCCGAATCCTCCAAACACTAAGGCACATGCTTAACTTTACTACCGTGAAGTAGGCCCACTGAAGTTAGGGATCAGGACTTAATGTTTTTTTGTCTCCCTCTGTCGGCCCAACCAAATCATTCACCCTTACAAAACTTGATGCACTGGCAGTGCATTGTGACGTTTTCTCTTGACTGCTCCAGTTTTCTTGTTCAGGAATAGTAAAAATATATCCAGTTCTCCATCAGTGAATCCAATGGAGAAAAGAAAATAATCTGAAAGTATTAAAGTGGGATAGGGGATTTCAGTGGGACCTAGCCACTGTGTTATAGTAAATTACTTAGTGGTTTTATTGCCAGCCTATTCAGTTGAAACATTATATAATAGTATCTTGCAACATTTACTGTTGCACTGGGAGGGAAGAGGGAATCAATAAACCTTGGGGGGGGAAAGTCTGGTAAACTTGCCTTAAGAGGGAAAATAATCTATAAACCTTGGAGGGCGGGGGAGTCTGGTAACCTTGCTTTAAGAAGCCCTTCTACGATTGGAGTGATGGACTCAAAATATCATATTCACTTCACCTTTCATTTATCTTATTGCCTGAAAGACTGTGTCTCTTTTTCAAGACAAAGCTTATTTTGGTTTAGGACAAACAATGGAGAATAGAAACGGCCTGTCAATTGTCTGGAGTGGCTTCAGTTAATTCCCTCATACTGTAGCCATCTCAGGGCTAACATGTACCATACATTTTATTCCAGACAACAGAATGAAGGTAATTTATGTACTGATGATAGGAAAATATGAGAAGTTCTTTCGTTTCAGAACTGTCACTAGGGATTCTATTTTCACTAGCCCAAGATGTTTGATTTCCGAATCAGTTACATTATTCCATGAAAGTAAAACTTTGTTGCAGATGCCCTGTCCAGAGGCCCAATCCTTTGGGAGGTAGCACTGCTGATGGATGTGTGGTTTAACAAACAGATAAATCTGTTTGGATCAGTAACCACCACATGGACACAAAAGGAAGACAAAATTGTTTGTCTGCAGTCATCCAGCTTCAAATCCCTAGAGAAGGGATGAGCTATATCTAGACTGGAAAATTAAATTTGCTTACTCAGTTGCCACTGATTCAGATAACCATCCAATTTAATCAGGAGTCAATTCAAGCAGCCTGTTGATTATTCCTCTATAACCATTTCAATCATGGCTTCAATCTCCACATCCTAGATTGACAGATTTCCCAGCAGTCCCAAGGAAGGTATTCTATTAATAAACATACAGGTTACAAAGACTCAAATCTCTTCAGTGACCTCACCAATTCCCCCCTCACATCTTGTCTAAGGAAATCCCTAATGACAGAGGCTTATCAGAAAACATTAATGACTTATAACTATTGTGTAATATTAACATACATATGAGAGAAGTCCTGGTGAAGTGTGTGTGTGTATATAGAGAGAGAGAGAGAGAGAGAGACATCAGCAGTTTGTGCCCAGAATGAATATTCAAATCTGACTTCAAATTCTTCCCACATCTCACTTCAGATTCTTCCAGCATTAGTTCTGAATTGTTTTTTTATCCATATTTAACTAAGTCTTGGGACTTCGACTTTGAAGATGTATGCTTTTGCATTAAGCTGGTTTTTCAGAGATAAAATTGTGTCATGAATAATCTTGGTTTTCAGGACAGCTAATTTTAACAGATCTGTCATTCCTATGTAGATGGCATGTTGGGATATTAATATCCTCTTGAATTATTTAAAAACTATTAATGCTTCATGTCCTATGGGAATGTTATCTGCAAAGCTAGCATCTTTGTATCTTTGCTAAGATTCTAGGGTTTCAGTTTTATCAATTTGTGAGGATTTCCAAGTATTGGATGTAAAGATTCCATCAGGTTATGAGTTTCTGCTATATTTCAGTATAAAACCTGTATCACAGAACTTTCCAGGTTATACTGTTTGATTAGAGATTGTTTAAATATCTGTGTATTCCTTCCTGTTTTGAAGCTTATACAGAGAAAGTTTATTAGAACATTTTCTTATTTTTAAACTAGCTTTCTTCTCTGTTAAGCAAAATTGAATAGCTCTAATCCATAAAGGCAAAGATTAGATTTGTTCCTGAAGAAGCAGGTATTGAACTTAAAAAGTGTTCAATATGCCTTAAGAGGCATAGCAGCAACTGTTACAGTTTCCAAAGGGACTGAGAGGTGTTTAATTTGAATTTCTGCCAGATGTTCAGGAGACAAAACCTGTCATAAATTTTACTGGAGCCCTTCAGACAATGGCAGAAATCTCTCATCCTTTAGGGCTGCCAAGTATTATGAAGTGTTCCATCCCATCTTTATATAGTGACTCACATTAGCAATGATGTATGAGAAATGGAGATACTTTGAATTTATGAATATTCTATTTCTCTGATTCATGGCAATGATTGCATTTCCCATAATGATGTGGTGATTCTAAATCTTCTGTTATTTGTGCCATGTATGTGGCAATAGGGCAAAGAATCTCTTAATTTTGGGTGAAATCCTGACCCTATTGAAATCCAGTGGGATTTCTCCTTATGTGTCTTGCACAGAACTGAGCATACTGTTTGTGATGAACAAATACATAATAAAAAAGGGAATTATCACATTATCCTTTGTTTCCCAAAAACAGTGTGCAAAAGATTCCAAGCACTTTGGGGAAAATTAAACTGAGGACAAAGTTCGACTGAAATTTAACAAAAATAGCTTTTGCACAGATCTTAATTTCACTACAATTTTATGCATATTTGGATTATTTTAGAGGTGTTAAGTTGCAGTTTTATGCATCCGTGTTTTGGGAGATATTGATTTAAACTTTCCCATGTATGTAGCATATTAAAAACCTTAATTGGTTAAGTCATGCTTGTCAGACTTTTCAATCAGCTAATGTGGTTGTGGACAGAGAAATATCTATGTAAAAATGACTCCTTCTGGTGGAGATTTGCAGCTGTGTTCATGAAGTTCTGTGCAAGTAGCAGGAGCCTTTGAAAAGGACATAGCTCTATGACAAGGTCTGTCAGAGTGATTGGCAAGAAAAAATATACTCAATTACTGAAAAAATGTTTTCAGCATAGGATATTTTTTTAAAAAGGCTGATTTCTGGCATACTGTCACAGAGCCACATCCATTTCAAAGGCTCCCACTATTTACAAAGAACAGCAGCCATGGTAGTGGAACACTTTGAAGTAGAAACTACCTGCTGAGTCAGACAGCTCGGGGCAGAGCATCAAAGGGGGGTGTGTTTGGACTCCAAGCATCTTGAACATTCAATTAGTTATTTTTAAAGATATCATCTTAACCACCCACCCCACCCCTCAATGAAGTTGGAGGTAGAATTTTGGATAGATTAATGGGTTTACATAGCCCGCATCCTGAGGAGAGTATTGGGATAAATATGGGAGAAGATTTATTGTCGGTAGCCCATACATTTCTAATGCGCAAAGAATTTGCCTGATTCTGGCAATATAATATCATTGTGATTCTCTCCAGCAATAGATTGATTCTGAGCAGATTCTAACCCCAGAAGCTTAGCGATCTCCATAAGCTCAGCAGTCACAGTACTCAATCCTGACCCAATTCTGTCCACGAATGTCACTCTTTTCCTTAAAGAAAAGGAGTACTTGTGGCACCTTAGAGACTAACCAATTTTATTTGAGTATGAGCTTTCGTGAGCTACAGCTCACTTCATCGGATGCATACTGTGGAAGCTGCAGAAGACATTATATACACACAGAGACCATGAAACAATACCTCCTCCCACCCACTCTCCTGCTGGTAATAGCTTATCTAAAGTGATCATCAAGTTGGGCCATTTCCAGCACAAATCCAGGTTCATGTAGGCAGTCCCAGTCTCCTTGCTCAGCGAGTCCTAGCCTAACCCCTCCAGACTCCCAGTCACCATCTCCCTGTCCTCATCTCCTTGCCAAGCCGCTCCCAGTGCCCACTCCCTGCTCCTCATCTGATTTGTCTCTCTCCCTCCTGACCTGCAGTCAATCCTCCTGCCTGCCTTCCCCATTCCCCTTGGCTCCCATTCCCCAGTGACTGAACCATTTTAGCTGAAATTTTCCAAACAAAATCATCATAAGGCAGACACCCACCATGGAAAATTTTTCCCCAAAGGTTAAAGTTTGCGAAGTAATAAGCAACTGAAAACAGGGTCTATAATGGGAAGTATTGGACAATCGTAATAATAGGTTGTGCTACCAGTCCCACCTATAACAACTTATTTCTATCATAGTACCACTGAAGGTCCCCCATCAGAGATAAGGCCCCTATTGTACTAGGCGCTATACAAATAAATAATACTAAGACAGCCCTTCCCTCAAAGAAGGGACAATATAGCACTAAATCCTGTCATCAGAAAAATAACTCACTGAGCAAAAGTATATTCAATTAGGTGGCCCTTCAGCGTTGTCCTGCCTAGGTGCAAGGAAATTGGCTCAATGAGCTGAAGTTGTTCTTTTACACTCAGCGGAATTTAGGCAGTTTCATTTAGGAGGCTTAAGTGTAAGGGCGTGAAGCTGGTAGGAGGGGTCATGAAGTAATAAAAGCAGCCGAAAATAGCATTCAAAACCACCTAAACTAGTGTAGAAAATAACACCACTAACTTAGGCAAAAATGCCCTTGCACTCTTATTTACCCAAGTTGGGGGGAAAGGGCCATACAATTGCCAGGCAGATGCTTGCTATATAGAAGAAAATGATTGTAAAGAAATATTTTAATGTGTGTAATATATATTAAATATCACAAACATGTCACTTTGGGAGAATAATAAAAATAGACAATGTCTGTCTATAGATATATATTGTATATATAAACTATATGAATTCATAGCCATCTGTTTTGTTAAATTTATTGTGCAGTACATATAAATAGGAACCTAGTTTATTTAGTATTCAGTTTATTTTTTCGTTACTTTGTTTGGTTAAATGGTTAAGTGGGAAAAACACAGAACTGAGAATCAGAAGACCTGTGTTTCATCCCCTGATCTGCCGGTGACATGCTGTTTAACTCTGGGCAAGTCACTTCACCTTTATATACTTCAGTTTTCCCATTTGTAAAATGGAGATAATGTTACCTACCTTTACAAAATGCTTTGAGATCTATGGAAGAAAACTCTACAGAAGTGCTAAGTATTATGCATATACTAAACTTTTATTAGCCATATAGAGAGAAGATATATTTTACATCAAGTTTATATGTCTACAGTAAGAATTTGATAATATATTTTACAAAATATATTCCCCTTGCTGGTCCTGAGCTAATATTAGTCCTCATTGGTCCCACTTTCTGCTTGCATCTGAAAATTAGAATGCATTTTTGCACTGTAGCGAGGGGGCATGTCCTCTCTCCTGGACAGACGCCGCAAGTCCTCCCTGGTGGGCAGAGCCGGCACACCCATGCCTGCCCCTCCGAAAGCAGAGGGGTGGGACAGGACCTGGAAATATAAAAGGCCAGCTCTCCAGCTCAGCTGCTGCTGGAGATCGGACCCGACAGGAACCACTGCAGCCCCCGAGATCTGGATGGACTGCCGGAGCTGCTGGCTGCTGGAGACGTTAAGGAATTGCTGGGGCTGCCATTAGCTGTTTATCCCAGTGAGGCAGACTGTGACCCCAGGACCCCTCTCAAATGGGAGTGTAGGAAGTAGTCCAGGGGAGCTGAATATAGTTCGGCTGTGTTGCTGACTGACAGCTGGCCAGCGTGTTGTGGCCAGATTTCCCTGCTGACCAAGTGGCAGACCACTCTGCCACTGTTATGGCCCTGGGCTGGGATGCAGTGGAGTCAGGTGGGCCTACATCCCCCTACCCCTGCCACCCATCCCTGGCGTGGCAGCCTCCCCACTACAGGCAGGAGGCCTGCATTTGTCGGCGGTCCATCAGAGCCAGGACCCCGACTGTTTGCTGCCCCGCCCTATTTGAGAGCCTGGGCTTAGAGACTCATTGTTGCTCTGTCCTGAGTACAGGCCTGAGCTCCCTGACTTTGCTGCCCTGCCCTCTTTGAGGGCCTGGACTAATAGACTTGTTATTGCTCTGTCCTGAATACCATCCAGAGACGCCTAACTGCTTGCTGCCTTCCCCAGCTGGAGGGTTGGGGCTTATAGACACTGCTGCTCTACCCTGAATGTAGGCTAGAGCCCCCTAACTGTTTGATGCCCTGTCTGGTCAGAGGACCAGGGCCCCTAAGCTCAGTACTGTGTAACCGTGCTGAGTGGCAAGAGACCCTGATGCTAATTCCCCCCTGAACTGTGCTCTTCCAGAGGACTTGTAGCAAGGGGGCATGACCTCCCTCCCAGACGAACGAAGGGACAGCTGCAACCGCCTTACACACACCTAATTTAAAAAGAATATTATGACACCAATATTTCTTCATATTTCTTTTTTACTTTTAACTGATGAGACTAACAGCTGGTGCTGCAGTCATTCAGTAGATTCTTTCTAATCTAGCCATAATATATTAACATGACAGATTCAGAAATCCCCCTTATAAATGCAGCATACTCATGCCAAAACTGGTCTGTTTGCCTTTTACCTGCTTTAAACTGTTGTAATATAGGAATGTTTCAAGAAGAGGCCATATTGCATGGAGCCCAGAAATAACTTAGTTGAAAGAAGCCACTTTTTTCAAAGCGAGATAGCACATCATCAAGAAAAGTTACATCTCTCTCTCTCTCTCACACACACACACTCTTTAGATGCATAAGGAAACAGTTACAGTGAACAACTGGTTTTGTTGGTTTTTGTTCTACAGTGACATGTTTGCAACATCAGAGGGTCATAGTCTGCTCCAGTCACACTGGTTTATATCCTGAGTAACTCTCCTGACATTAACAGGGCTACTCCAGATTTACACAGGTGTAAATGAAAGCAGAATATGACTGAGAGTCTTTTAATTAAAATAATAAACTGCAGAGTCCTTTGGCAACTGACTTGGCAGATTCAACACTGACAATATGAGTATTATTTTAAGCAAGCCTGAAGCCAGCGATTTGATAATACATTATTGATCACAAGTCTCTCTTCCCTCACTCATCATGTATTTTTGTACTCAATCAAAAACTAATAGAATAAAAGGCAGTCACTATTTAAATTCTTCAGCAAATTATTGTCTATCATGAAACTACTGTTATTTATTTAAGTGTATAAGCCTGCCTGACAAAAAGTATTTCCAATTTCTCTAACAAAGTTCCAGTGTAACCTGGATCACTGTCTGTATCTAGAATAACAGGGCTTGATTCTGCCATCCTTACTCACAAAAAGTAGTTACTACTAGGGCTGTCGATTAATCACAGTTAACTCATGCAATTAACTCAAGAAAATTAATCGCAATTAATAAAATTAATCACGATTAATCACAGTTTTAATCTCACTATTAAACAATGGAATACCAATTGAAATTTATTAAATATTTTGAATGTTCTACATTTCCACATATATTGTATTCTGTGTTGTAATTGAAATAAAAGTGTATATTATTTTTATTACAAATATTTGCACTGTAAAAATAAAAGAATAGTATTTTTCAATTCACTTCATACAAGTACTTTAGTGCAATCTTTTTGTTGTGAAAGTGCACCTTACAAATGTAGATTTTTTTTTGTTACATAACTGCACTCAAAAACAAAACAATATAAAACTTCAGAGCCTACAAGTCCACTCAGTCCTACTTCTTGTTCAGCCAATCACTAAGAAAAACAAGTTTGTTTACATTTACTGGAGATAATGCTGCACTCTTCTTATTTACAATGTCACCAGAAAGTGAGAACAGGCATTTGCATGGCACTTTTGTAGCCGGCATTGCAAGGTATTTACGCACCAGATATGCTAAATATTCGTATGCCCTTTCATGCTTTGGCCACCATTCCAGAGGATATGCTTCCATGCTGACGACTCTCGTTAAAAAAATGTGTTAATTAAATTTGTGACTGAACTCCTTGGGGGAGAATTGTATGTCCCCTGCTCTGTTTTACCCACATTATGCCATATATTTCATGTTATAGCAGTCTTGGATGATGACCCAGCACATGTTGTTCATTTTAAGAACACTTTCACTGCACATTTGACAAAGCACAAAGAAGGTACCAATGTGAGATTTCTAAAGATAGCTACAGCACTTGACTCACGGTTTAAGAATGTGAAGTGCCTTCCAAAATCTGAGAGGGACGAGGCGTGGAGCATGCTTTCAGAAATCTTCAAAGAGCAACACTCCGATGGGGAAACTATAGAACCCGAACCACCAAAACAGAAAATCAACCTTCTGCTGGTGGCATCTGACTCAGATAATGAAAATGAACATATGTTGGTCCACACTGCTTTGGATTGTTATCGAGCAGAACCCGTCATCAGCATGGCTGCATGTCCCCCAGAATAGTGATTGAAGCATGAAGGGACATATGAATCTTTAGCGGATCTCGCACATAAATATCTTGCGACGCCGGCTACAATAGTGGCATGAGAGTGCCTGTTCTCACTTTCAGGTGACACTGTAAAGAACATGCAGGCAGCATTATCTCCTGCAAATGTAAACAAATTTGTTTGTCTGAGCGATTAGCTGAACAAGAAGTAGGACAGAGTGGACTTGCAGGCTCTAAAATTTTACATTGTTTTATTTTTGAATGCAGGTTTGAATGCAGGTTTTTTGTACATAATTCTATATTTGTAAGTTCAACTTTCATGAAAAGATTGCACTACAGTACTTGTATTAGGTGAATTGAAAAATACTATTTCTTTTATTTTTTTACAGTGCAAATACTTGTAATCAAAAATAAATATAAAGTGAGCACTGCACACTTTGTATTCTGTGTTGTAATTGAAATCAATATATTTGAAAATGTAGAAAATATCCAAAAATATTTAAATAAATGGTATTCTATTATTGTTTAACAGTGCGATTAATCGTGATTAATTTTTTTAAATCGCTTAACAGCCCTAGTTACTACCTAAGTAGTCCCTTGGAATTCAGTAGGGCTACATGTGGAGCACGAGACAATTCGACATGAGTAAGGTTGGTAAGTTTAGGGTCCTACAGCCAGATTGTGGAGCCTTTACTGACGTTGATGAGCACTTATTTGTATGAGTAGTTCCTCTAAGTCACAGAGAGGAGCAGTTTAACAGTATGAGAGGCATCATGCCCTCATTTACTGAGTAAAGGACGGAGAGCAATGGACTAATCCCAGCTCCAGTTCTGTGGCATTGCTCAAGGTAAAGAGTCAACATTTTTAGATGTTAGGTAACTAAGTGTAGAGCTGAGCCCCAGCAGCTTCCATTAACTTGAGTGGGGACATTAGGGGCTCAGCTCCTCTAAAAATCAGACCACTTTTATTTGGGTGCCTAGCTTTATATGCCCATGTTTGAAAATAATCATCTTAACCTCTCTGTGCCTCAGTTTACCACATCTGTAAAATGGTGGCTCTCCCTTATAGGTGGATTGTGACAATTAAACAACATTTCTGAAGTTCTATAGATATCCTAAACCCCACCAGAATGCACAGAAAACCATCCAGTTTGTGCAGCCTCAGTGACTCTCCAAACTCCATTTAATTTGAGAGTGAAGCAAATTTGCCCATTTGGTTGTGCTGTAATACACATTTTCTTCACTGTGTTATTACAGTAGCTTCTATAGACACTGCAGCAAATTTTTTAAAATAAAGTTTGCTTTAAAATTTTATTTCCTCCATATCCCTATCTGAGTTGAGCAGAATCATGTCTTCTCATTCCAATTTTCTCTTTGTGCCCGCTTTCCTCAAGGTCTCATCTCATGTCATGACTTTCTTTTCACTCCAGAAAACCAATGGACTTGCTTAATCTTAAATGCTACCTCTTAATTAGCTGTAGAAGTCACTGTTCAATGACATACAGTAGTCCTCTCACAGAAGATGAACATGATAACCAGCCCAAGCTTCCTTATTCCCAATCCAAGAGCAATGGTCTAACATAGAGCATTTCCACTAAGCTATAAGGCCTGCCTTCCTTTCAAATTCAAAGACACTTAATGCCTTCAAATCATATCAAACTCTACCCATGTTCTCTGCCACATTTTCAATTGGTTCTGTGATTATTCTGTTTCATCAGTTGATCCAAAGTGTCTGCTATTTCCTTATTTAATACTCTTGTTTAATTTTAAACAATAGAGAGGGACAAATTATTGGCACTGAATTGCAATGAGTTGTCAAATTTTACAATGTACCTGCACAGTAAGTAAATAGAGTAATTTAGTGAATTTTCAACATTTCACTTAGAGGGTTCTGAATCTTTCCATTAAAGTTCAAAAAGCTTTTCTAAACTACTGGATCTTGCTTTCTTGAATGGACGCATGGTGCAGTTCATTTCTTGTCTAGCTTCTTCATAAAACTAACTAACAAACAAAAAATCTTCTGGGCACATACAAAGAATTGCCTGTTCCCCAAAATGTTTGGCCTGAAATAGCAAGATTGGCAAGAGGCTCATCTGAACACAGACTGCTAGCAGACAAAATGTGAGGATTCAGACTATAAAGACAAATACTAAATTTGCACCAAGTGCCAGTTGGCAACTGTTTTGCCAGAAGAAGATTATGTTTCAGGGTCAGCTGATGCGGGAGCTGGGTGAGCCTCAGGTAAGGAGATGATTTATACAATCAGAGCTTCTGTGCTATTGTTATTCTCAGACAACGCTTTGCCATGGAAAAATCCCAGAGGAAATTTTGTGATTGACTCAGCTATTTGGACTAAATCCAATTACAGGAAATATGTTTGTTCTGAGTACCCAGATTTACAAATTGCTTGTTCTCAGGATGAAGTGATTTTTTAGTAGTTTAATCATCACTATAAACGGTATAAAGGGAAAAGGAACACAAACACCATACTTTCAAACTGGGACCAAATAGAAGCAAAATAAGAATGAAATAAAACTACAGATATGCACACCCACTGGATTTCTCTGCTGAAAGGGACCAGAGTGGTAGGAACACTCCAAAACAGTCCCCTCACATTATTTCTCACTAAGCATCCCCTAACAAAAGGAATTTGGGACGCTTCCCTGTCTGATAGATCTTGGGGATCAGAAGGGCAGGGCAACCCAGTCCTGTGGATATAGGAAACCTACCATCTGTGGGACTTCTGCCTCTGCACTGCTCCATGGCTCCGCTTCCCATGGCATCACAGTCCCTGAAGAAGCTTTGCTTCCACTAACTGGATCCTATGTGGCTGCTCAGTGACCTTTCCAGGGGGGACCTAGAAGAAATCAATACAATTCCTAGCTATATGAGTTCCCTGCCACATTTCCACATGGAAATGT
The DNA here is from genome assembly GCF_015237465.2 of Chelonia mydas. Classification (NCBI taxonomy): domain Eukaryota; kingdom Metazoa; phylum Chordata; order Testudines; family Cheloniidae; genus Chelonia; species Chelonia mydas. Next base: position 115,314,543 of record NC_057850.1, read on the forward strand.
AGTGGCTCTACATGGGACAATGCCATTGAATGTAGCCAGTCCCCTGTTCCTTACCCCTAAGTCCCAAATACCCATGGAACCCCTTCCTCACATAGGGAGGGAGTGATGGTGCTCTGGAGGCAGCACTCCCTTCACTTAAAAGCTGACAGCAGGAGATCTGTGCATAGAGGGTCCCTTTCAAGAACATGTGTATACAGGAGATGCTTTGAGCCTAAAACATCAGTGGTTTTGTATACAGATCATGACTAACATTTTCAAAAAAAGGAGCCTACAGTTAGGCTCCAAAGTTCACTTTTAAGCACCTAAGGGTGGGATTTTAAAAAGTGCCTGCATGACTTAGAAACCCAAGTCCTAATGTCAGTGGGGCTTGTGCTAAGTTATCTAGGGGTTCTTGAAAAATCCTACCCTTCAGTGCCTAAATACAGTAGTGGGGCTGAAGAGGTGACCACCCTGTCTGCCTCCAGCTAACTTCAGGTGTATGTGTTGTGCCTTTTCACACAGGGCTGGAGAGCAAGCCATTTTCGCACTCCCCCAGCAGCAGTGACTCCTGTTCCATGGGGCTTGGCCCAATTCCCTGCTCTGGGTGTTGCAACCTGGCTCCTGGGGTCACAGAACCATTCAGGTTTGGCCCTGAGTCTCACTGAAAGTAAATAAGACCTAAGTGCCTAAGATGTGTTTGAAAAAGGGACTTAGGATCCTAAGTTCATTAGGTGCTTTTGAAAATTTTACCCTGGAACCTCAAATAGAATGGTAAAGTGTTGCTTTGCTTATCTTAGATGAGGGCCTGTTGCCCTAAATCAGGGGTTCTCAAACTGTGGGTCGGGACCCCATTTTAATGAGGGCACCAGGGCTGGTGTTAGACTTGCTGGGACCCAGGGCCAAGGCCGAAGCCTGAGGGCTTCAGCCCTAGGCATATGGGCTAAGGTTACATGCCCCTTGCCCAGGGCAGAAGCCCTTGGCCTTTGACTCACCAGCCCAGGGTGGCGGGGCTATGGGCTGGCTCAGGCTTCTGTCCCCTGTCCTGGGGTCGTGTAGTAATTTTTGTTGTCAGAAGGGGGTCGCGGTGCAATGAAGTTTGAGAGCTGCTGCCCTAAATTATTACAAGTTCTGGATTGCTTTGTAGTTACCTCTTAGGTTTTAAGGTTAACATGAAGAGAGATGACTGGAATTCAAACCTCAAGAAACTCCACAGCTATTGCTTTTTTAATACCTGGGCACCACATAGCCATGGACAACAGGCTAGATAGCTCAGGGAAACCGTGCATACCAACACTGAAGGAACTAAGTCCAAAATACAAGTGTAAAGGTTTCTTATTGGCTAAGAAGCCACTCTCCTCTGTCTCTATGGCTTTCTTACTCTGCTGGCAGCATTTTCAGTATTTCTCTGACGGAGATAAGCAGCAACATGATCCCGGCATTGGGTTGAAAAAGAGTATTTCAGAAACCCTGCTAAAATCTTTAGGCCAAATCCTGCAGTCTATACTCATTCAAAATACCTCTCTCACAGCAATAGGAGCTTTGCACGAGAAAGAACTGCAGTACTGGGCCTTTTATGAATCGCTGAATGTTTTTGGAATGTAACACAACAGTTTATTAAAGAAAAATGCCAGCCTTTTTCTCTCAAAATATTTATTAAAAATAGACCTCAGCATAACAAGCATTATTAAAGCAATAGCTGCAGGAATTGCAACATTTTAATGGCAATAGATGACTTACTGGAAGCTGGTAACTTCCCTAAGCATACTAAAAATGTGATTAACTGAGATGGAAAAGAACTCTTTCAGCAGGAAAAGCACTTAGTTTTGAATGCTGTTTACATTTGAACATGGACTTTAAAAATGTGTGCAGAGGAGGAAATGTAGCATTATTTTATTTTTGGTCTGTTTTGGGCTCCATAGTGCCATTTAAGGACTGCCGTGTATTGCCCTGGTGGAACACCAGGAAGCATTTTACAGAATGTCTTTCAGAGCCCCCTGGTATACAAGGGAAGCATAGCTGCTATTCCACCCCATTGTGGGATGCAGTACACTGCTCCCTGTGTGCTGATCCCACTTCCCAAGGCAATGTGGAAGAATAGAGCCGTGGTCCTACCTTCTCCCTACCTGGTTTGGGACAACTTGCATCACGCACACTGAAGGCGTGAGCTTGCCTTGTGCTACCCTGAGTACAGGGACTGCATGCAGCTGTGTTGTGAAAGGAAGATGCAACTCTCTACCACCACCATGCACCCCAATAAAGGCCAACCACAATCTCACCCTTTAAAGACAGACAGAGGCTGAGATTTCTACACAAAGACAGATTACAAGCACTCCCACTCTCCTTTGAAAGGATTTTGTCTGATACCCTCCTCCCCATTTTCTGCTTTCTTACTCTGTCTAGGGCAGTGGTGGGCAGCCTGCAGGCAGCCCGTCAGGGTAATCTGCTGGTGGGCCACGAGACAGTTTGTTTACATTGACCGTCTGCAGGCATGGCCGCCCGCAGCTTCCAGTGGCCGTGGTTCGCCGTTCCCGGCCAATGGGAGCTTTGGGAAGCAGCCGCCAGCATGTCCCTGCATCCCGCGCCGCTTCCCGCAGATCGCATTGGCCGGAAACGGCGAACTGCAGCCACTGGGAGCTGCAGGCAGCCATGCCCTGCAGACGGTCAATGTAAACAAACTGTCTTGTGGCCCGCCAGCGGATTACCCTGATGGGCTGCAGGTTGCCCACCACTGATCTAGGGTCACAAGGTCAGAGTGAGAGGTTTCCTAGCCAGACAGCTCCTTTCTCTTTATTCTAACTCCAAAGTCACAATGAAATTAACAAAGGCAATGCATCCCATGGTTAGCTAGTGTTCAGTATTCTTCCTGGCTTGAGAAAACGTTTTTGTTGGCTTCAGCAAAAGTTCAAAAAATTATGGTTATTTACCAACACCTCTTAGGTTCCTTGAGTACATTAACTTTAGCATCGAGTTGGGAACTTGCTAGAAAATGGTGAACAGTGAGGCCATTTTCACAATCAGTCACTGAGCTGAAGATTTGAGCCTGAGAGTATTACAGGAAACCGTGGCTTAGCCATTTTTCAATTCCACCCACTTTCTCAAGAATTCCTAGAAAAGCTTCGGAAGAAGTGAGTAAGGAGTCTGAAGAAAATGTACCATGATCAAGTGAAATGCCATTTTTCAGTTTTCAAAATCTCAAAAGGAAAAAACAAAGATGGATTTTGCACATTTTATTCCTTTTAGCTAAAAGTCTTAGGCAGCCTGATGTATCGGTCTATAACTGTTTTACGAAGTATGGCAAAGCTTATACAGAAATGCAAAACAAGATTTTTTCTTTAGAAACACCACTAATGATGGCCAAGGTTAGAAGATTCAAGGCAACTTCCTTCCTTTTCTTTTTCAGTCAACAATATTTGGAGAGAGAAAAACATTGACTGGAAGCAAGAATGTTTTGATGGCAGCTTAGAAACATACACCAGATTCAAAGTAAACACGGCAAATAATTTTTAAGGTTTAATTTTAGGATAAATATATATATATAATTAAATATCTGACTTTTGATCACAGAAGATACTCCAGAATGCACAGAAATTAAAAAGTGCATGTCACCTTTTAAACCCATTTTCTGTTCTGTATTGCAGACTCACACATCCACTGTTCTCCAGCTTTGAAAAACCAAATAAAGATCTGTTTTCAAAGATGAAAAAATATATGGAAGAGGCAGTTGGCTTGTGCAACAAAAAAATGTTTCCATATAATGTGAAGATCAGGCTTTTATTTCCAAATCCAGTCATCTTTATAGAAAACAGAATCAACTTTTCACCAGTGCCAGGCAACATTTCACAAATCCCACCTTACTCCAAGCTGTTACCATGGATGTTGCCTCAAGGCATTTCCTCTTGCCTACATCCTATTATTTTCTTCAGTCATAACAAATTGCATTGCTGTATAACTGCATTACCCAGACTGTGGATTGAGATCCCTAAGGAGATTGTCCTGGCTTTCTGGGTGTTGAGCGGTTTAAATGATTTAACTTTTAAAATAAGAAAATGTCCATTTTCACAATACACAGAAACCTCACACCTAATTAAATACAGAAATACAGTAATAGCCATTAAAAAATCAACATTTCTCACCAATTTCCATGCACCAATATAGCCTATTTAAGCATAGGTAAATACTATGGTATCTCAGAGATCGGTGTACGGTAACTGTTGCAAATACAGACGCTCCCCGATTTACGCAATCATTCCGGAACGCCTTGTGTAACTTGAATTTTTGTAAGTCAGAAACATATACCCAACCATTACGCAAAAAAAGAAGAAGAAGAAAAAAACCCTCCTATTTCTAGCTTACGGAACTTTTTCCGTAAATGCGGATTTGCGTAAGTCGGGTCTTGAGTAACCCGGGGAGCGTCTGTACTGACTTTTGAATGCAGTTCATTTTGCCTGGTGCGCTGAGGGGAAAGGGAAAAAAACCCACAAGACTATGGGTTGTGCTACAGATGGGTAGATTTCTCCTCTGGTGCAATGAGCTTATTTGACTCAGAGGCATGAATTTTTACCTTTTCAACACAGCCCCCGTCCATTGATCTTCATGGGATAATGTAAAGCCTATCTCTTCACACAGGCTTTTGCCTGTGGGGCTGATCATGGGCTATGCATATAGTTGAATTTTGCAGCAGAGTCTCTCTATTGACATGAATAATCAACTATTTTTTGTATTTTTAAAAGACTTTGTGAAGTAGCCAGCGACAAATGTAATCGGTACAGTTTTTAAATTAGAAAACCACTGTGATTACACATGCAAGTGGTTAGATGCCTAAATGTCCATTTTTGTGTATAATTACAAAATTTGTACAAGCAATTGCAGTAACTATACAGTCAATGTAGGTGCAAATCTCTGACTTCCTTGAAATATGTTGCTGAGCCACTGACCTCAGGGGTCTGTACCTTAACAAAAGCCTATCAAGCTAGATGGTTTGAGCCAGTGAGCTCACAGCAGCCTCTGCCTTGTCATCAGACTAGCAAAATAACAGAAATTAGTACCATAAAATCAACCTAGGAGGCCAGAGATGCCTAGCGAGTGACTTCACAGTGGTCTCTCCCTTGCCATCAGACTAGTAATCTAGGGTTCCTGTATTACAGACCTCACAAAGACCTGCCTCTTTACATCACCCAGCAAGCTATAGGTGTTGAGCCAGTGATATCACAGAGACCTAGACCTTACCATAACCACAGAAGACTCTAGCTTGACCTAGTAATGGAGCACAGTCACTCATGTCACAGAGGGCTGAGGCTTGATATAAGTTCTGCAAGCTAAGAATGCTGAGCTACTAACCTTAAGGAGGCCTGAGCCTTGGCATCAGTCTGACGAGCTATAGCTGATGAGCTAGTAATTTCAAAGAGACCTGAGCCTGCAGCTATAGATCCTGCCTGGAGCAGTCCAACAGCTATAGATCCTGAGGTAGTGACCTCAAAGAAGTTTATGCCTGGATATTAGTCCTGCTAGCTAATGGTGCTGAGCCAGGGATGTCACACAGGCTTACTTTTGACATTAGACCAGTAAGCTAGAGGTGCTGAGCCAGTGATCCTAACAGTCCTGTATCTTGATACCAGCCCAGTACCGTAGAGCTGCACAGCCAGTCAGCTCCCAGAGGCCTATGGTTTGTCATCACAATCCAGCAAGCTAGAGATGCTGAGCTAGTGAACCTAAAGAAGCCTAATTATTTACGTCAGTCCAACAAGCTATAGCTGGTGAACTAGTGAAATCTCAGAAACTTGGCCCTTTACATATATCCAGCACACTACAGTTGCTGAGCAAATGACATAACTATGTCTTAAAATCTGTCCAGCAAGCTGAAGGAACTTTTCCCTTAGCTCAGCTAAAGGGGCTGAGGAACCAGTCTCTTATAGTCCTGGCCTTGACAGTAGCCAAAAAAGCCAGAGGTGCTGAGCCATGACACTCACAGAGTAACAGCCCAGTATGCTAATGCCGCTAAACCAGTCATCTCACATATGCTTTTGGTTAGCTCAGGAGCTATCGTTGTTGAACTGATATAAAAGCTTGGGCTTCTTCCAGACTCAACTTTTACAGCTTACTGGACTTGTATCAAGACACAGTCTTCTGTCTCCTCTTTCTGTTATTTATGTATTGGAAAGTTCTGTGAGCCACTTAAGTAAACAGTGCTATATAAATTTGATAGCCTTGTGCATGCATAAACAGCAGCAAGCTTGACTTGGTACCTATGGATATGGTCACATTTGCTATTTTGTACTGTTCTAAAGTGAATGAGGGGACAGCAAGCCAGGGGACAAAGGAGATACAGTGAGCAAGGGTGAGCAGGGAGCACACACAAAAGGCAAGGTTTTTACATGTTCTCCATCATTAAAGGATCTAAGAAAAGCCAAAACTGATGGTCTAATGCTGCAACCACTTGCCATCAAACACTGTGCTTACCATCTGAGTAACCCTATTGAGGATGTGAGACCAGGAAAATGGAAATGCGCTGTTATTTGTAAAATCCTGCAAAAACTGGATGCATGTTAATACTCACAGAGTCCTGATAAGTCTCCACAGGATTCTGACACACCTGAACAGAGTCCCAATGCATATTGGCCTGTCTCATGCAGTTCCAACACATTCGACAGCCTCGGGAGCCAGATACTTCCTATGCGGGGTTGTGAGGTGTCTACCACAGTGACAAGGTGCTTGACACATCTCATGAGGTGCCCAACACATCCAGCAGGACTCTGAAACATCCCTGTTTGCTTGACATATCCCTCTAGGTGTCCATAATCCCCAAAACTTCCCACATGGTGCCAATACATGCTGCGAGTGCCTCACATGCCCACTGTTTGCTCAGCACTTCAGTGGAGTCCTGTCACATCCCTCAGGAGGCTGATTCTTCCCTGCAGAGGGCCTGACAAGTGTCACATAAAATAAAAATACTTTTTAAATTATCCAGCCATTTTTACTGGCACATGGTGGGAATCCTGGGGGGAAGAGGGGAGAGGGCAAAGCTGATAGAAGGCACCTGCCCAGATTAAGCATTCTACAGCCAATTGCCTCTCCCCCGTTTGCTCTTTAAAACATACTGCTACTGAGGGAGTTGTGCTGCAGGCTTCACCACTGTCAGTGTGTGTTTGGTGCTTCCTGCAGAGAAGTCTTTGAATCATGATTTGAAGACTTCAGTAACTCAGCCAGAGGTTATGGGTCTATTACAGGAGTGGGTGGGTGAGATTCTGTGGCCTGCAGTGGGCAGCAGGTCACATTGATCCTGGTGGTCCCTTCTGACCTTAAAGTCTATGAGCATGAGAAGGTGGGTGAACAGACTACCACTAGCAGTGTAAAGAGAGAAATTTCTATGTTCCTATATCTGTGGGTTTGGGGGACTGGGGAATCTTATAGGGCAGCAGTTCTCAAACTTTAACAATCCGAGGACCCCCATTTTTATTTAAAATTTTTTCTGGACTTCCAAGCCCCCTGCTCAGCCCCTGGCGCCACCCCCACTCTACCCCTTCCCCCAAGACCCCCTCCCCGCCCCCCCCCTTCCCATCCCTGCCCTCCTCTTTCCTCCCTGAGCATGCCCCGTCCCCACTCCTTCCCCTCCCTCCTGCATGCGTCTGAACAGCTGTTCCGAGGCTTGTAGGAGGCACTGGGAGGGAGGGGGAAGAGTTGATCATTGGGGCCGGTGGCCCTGGACATGACTTGTGGACCCCCTGTCTGAGAAACTCTGCTATAGGATGTATTTAGTACCAGTGTGGCTTCCTGTGGATTGTTCCATTATTAGTGTGTCTGGGGGTTTCCTAAATGCTATCATTGTGTGTGGGGGGAGGGTTCCTATGGATTGTACCATTATCAATGCACGGGTCTGTATGAGGGCAATGTCCTATGCAATGTACTGTTGTCAACAAAGGGGACTTATATGTGTGTGAAGGGGGGGGGTATATGACATGTACCACTATTAATAATGTCCTGGGGGCGGGGTTCCACGATGACGCTCCTCAATTTCCCACATATCCAATCTGTCATCAAGTGTCTGATCCATAGTCCTGGTGCTCTGTCTTCCTCTTTACACTTACCACTCATTTGTCCGCAGGTTGGCCATCTCTCATAGCAGTATTATGCTCCTTTGTTTCTTCCCTCTTGCTGCTCCACTCTAGCCAAAATGCCACTTAATGTGTCATCGTTCTCACCTCACGTTGTGTATCATTTCGGAGCTGTAACCGTATAATTTTATGTCTGTGTGGCACAAAATAGGCACATTAGCTGTTTGCTACACATTTTGGAGGCTTCAACTATATACCCAACGTTTAGGAGACTGTAAATTGGATGTGGTAGTGACATGGCCTAAGTTGTCAGTGTAGCAGTCACTCATGCAGAGGGCCTGATTTTTCCTTTACCCCGTACCCTATGTAGCGATTTACCCCACTGTGACATGAATGCAAAATTAATTATGGAACAGCATAATACATCCGCTTTGAATTCACATTGCACTGATATAAATAACTACAGAAGATGCAACAGTCTAAAAACACAAATGACATATTGATCATGGATGGATTGATGCATTGTGCCAGCAGCACCCCAACCCCTTTCACTTCTCTGTTTTGCATTTGGTGAGACAATTAGCTTTTTTGTTCCCTTTAAAACTGATGACACAGTTCTTTTAAACATCAAAACCACAGGTGAAAATGTTTAACTCTTTACGGAATCAACTCTTTAGCAGGTTGCTACAGCAGGGTTACCTCCTGTAATAATTTTATTGTGAGTCTTAAGATAGTTTGTGTTTTTCTTAAAGCTTCAACTCCTGCAGTGATTAAATAGAAATATTAACTCACTGTTACCAATGCTTGCAATTTTTATCACAACTTTTGCAATATTTTGTATTTTTCTTCTTAAACCTCAAGACGCTGGAGTCAAGTCATTCTGTGAAAATCTCAACTTTCATCTTGAAAAAAGGAAGTTTCTAAGGCTGATAGTTGCAAAGAAATCCTTGAAAACATGACCCAAGTGTGCCTTAAAAAGCTCACAAACCAGATAACAAATAAAAAGAACACCATTTTTTTAAAATAACGATCTCATGATTGTAAAGCAAATCTCATGATTCTTTCAGCCTGTTGTGATTCTTAAATGCTAGTGGCTGGCAAGAATGCCAACACCAAAACCAGATCCAAAAACGTTTAACCCTTGGTGGAGCAGGTAGGACAGGCCTTGGATGGGCTCTTCAGAAAGCAGCTTCTGACACAGATTATGAGGGTGCTGGGTTACATTGTGCCTTAAATGCCCGGCCCTGTGTGGGTGACTGCACCCTGCTACGGCATCCAAGCACCCCCAACCTTGCTCCCCCTGTTCTGTCCCTATTTTATCCCGTTTTGCACATGGGGAGGGCTGCAGCAACTTCGCCAGCTGTTACTGCGCATGCTCACCCCCTCTCTCAGTAATTACACGGGTAGCCAGAGCCGAGGCTACACCGGAAACAGCTGTTCTGAGTTTGGAAGGGCGCCGGAAGTAACCGCACTGCCTCGCCCCCCCTTCCTCCGCCTGCCTGCTTGCCTCCCTCCTCCCGCCGCGGACGTGGGGCGGGGCGACGGGGAGCCCCCGCTGCTTCCTTATTGGCGGCTGCTGCGCGGCGCGCGGACTCAGGATGTCGGTTGCGCTGCGGCGGCTCCGCGAGACCCCGCGGCACCTGCTGGTGTGCGAGAAAAGCCACGTGCGGCATGAGCGCTCCCGGCACGCGGCGCACGTGCGGAGCCACGCTTACAACTGCCGCGTGAGTGTGGGGGCCGGGGGCGCTCTGCCCGCGAGCGAGCGGTTGGGGAGCGGGAAGGGCGCCCTCCCCCTGATCGGACTCCTGCGGCTCGGGGGCGGCTGGCTGGCTGGTGAAGGCGCTCGGTGTCTCCCTCCCAGCCCCGCTTCTAGGTGCCTGTCAGGGGCTGGCTTCCTAGCCGCCCTCTGCTGGGGCAAGCCCCTGGTGTAGACGCGGCTCTGCTGCCCCCTCTGCGATGCCGGGACTGTAGGTCTGGCCCCCTGAATTATAAGCGTAGGCCAACATGAGGGGTCTCCCCCCGTTTAACCTGCTCCGTTTTCAAGGCTGGTTATGCCGGCCTAGTTACAGTGGTAATTGTGCTGCTGTAGTCTCTGTAATGTAGACCTGGCCTTAGACTGACATACTAACAACCCGAAATCTACCAGTGGTGTAGACGCTGATCTCTCTTTCCCTTCCTCTTCAAAAAAAACACTAAAATTAAAATAGCTGAGCCAACAGCCTCCTTTTTATGTAAAGGTTTGTATTGCCAATTTTTCCATGCACATCCGCTTCATTGATTATTCCAGCTCCGCTCTTGGGGCAGTTCTTCATGGATGGATGAATAAAGTTGTGTGTGACTATTCCCTTCCCCCCTTTTTTTTTCTTTGCAGAGTGATAGATTTTTAAAACAAAGAGGGAAAGCCCCCAAAACTTGATATAGTATTTTCAACAAAACACTTGTAACCCTTCTGCCCGTCAGAGTTGGCAGCAACAAGGGCCGGGTTCAATATCTAGGGGATCCATTCCAATAACACAATGCAAACCGGCTCGAGCCCCCACCCAGTGACCTGGGACAAATCTATACCACCCCCGCTGGGCGCCTCCAAGAGGCAATACTTCCCCTCTCACAAGCACATAGTCTGAGTGTAGCAAAAAGCCTTTTAATAACAGAGAGAAACAATGTGGCATTATGTTGGGGAAACACCACCAACAGGATTCATAACAACCCATGAGCAAAAAAAAAAAACCCCCAAGCAAATTGGGGCATGCCCCTTTCCCTTTGGTTCTTGAGTCCAGCAACCCCAAATCACCCAAAGTCCCAAAAGTCCAATGACCCAAAAGTCTCTGTCCCTGGTCAGGGCAGCCCCAGAGTTTGAAAGTTTATCTGCGGGGCTTTTACCTCCCACCCTGGGTGGAGATGGGACGGGGGTAAGAGGCACCTTACATGATCTGAAGCTGACCGCCCCACAGCTCCATAGGCCTTCGCTCCACTCCGCCAGCCGCCCCACGAACTCCTTCGCTCAGCTCCGCGGCCCACAAGCAGCTCCCGCCATCCCACGAACTGCTCTGCGTCCCCCCAACAGCTCCCGCCGTCCTATGAACTGCTCCGCCAGCCTGTCCACAAGGCACTCCAGCCGTCCCGCAAACTGCTCCACGATATATCTTCAGGCTCCCCCACTACTTAACACAATGCTCAGTGATTTCAGCTCTTAGTCAGGTCAGCTCTTTGGCGAATTCAGCTTGTAGTAGGGGAGCCTCAGTGCTGGTGCACTATTAGCCCAAAGTGAGCTCAGCAGCCTGTAACTAGACTTCTAATGAAATCAAAATTAGCTCTGATATTCCACAGTGGAGAGAGGAGGAAGTGCAATTAGCATGTAAGGCCCTCACCAAGGGGCCCATGCCACCAAGTATTAATACTTGTCCCCAGCCTCTCTCTATTCACGCAGTTTTGGAACCCATGACCCTTGCCTAGCGAGTGCTACTTAGTTGATGGTGAGTCCCTCCATCATAACAAAAGGCCAAGTACAGTTCCAAGCACAGTTCCCATAATCAGGGTAATAACAATTTATTCTTCCTGCCCCAATAACAGAGACACTGCGGATCCCACAGCAGCCAAAGTGACCATTTGGGCAGCTATGGCCTCAGTCTAGGCGGGGTGGGTGTGCCTATGCAAATGAGATCGGCCCCTGAAGTTTTTTTCCCCAACTTGCCATACCTCACCACCAGTTGTCAGGGTGGAGCTCATCCTGACACTGCTTACACACTCTTTCTCCCATCCAGTTTATAATTTGTCAGTGGGATTGTAGTTCATATTTTTAATCTAATCATGTCCTTTTAGAGTATCATTTGGATGAAATGATGATATATCAAGCTGGTAAAAACAAAAAAAAATTCCGATCACTTCTCTACTGGCACCTAAGGCTTTGACATTGGTTATCCAACAAGATAATGTTGATGGGGGAAGGAAAAGATCAGTGTTTACCAACTGGTAGATTTGGTATTTTAGTCTAAGGCCGGGTGTAAGCTCAGAAATTTGTTTCTGTCTCTAACAGAAGTTGGTGCTATAAAAGATATTACCTCACCCACCTTTTCTCTATAATTCTATGTATGCATTTCTGAGATGCTTCTTTAAAGGGACATGCAGTTGCTTCTAGAATGTCTCTTATGCTGGGACTTAATTTAACCAAATTGGATCCATTATTGGTTTGCAAGTTGCTGAGTTTCAAAAACTCCAAAACTTAAATCACATTTAACAGCTATATATAATGTATTGAACAAGGTGTCAAAGACAGATAAACAAGCCAACAGCAGATAGGTATTGTGATGCTTTCTTGAGGCAGTCCAGAACTGTAAGTCACCCTGTTATCCTTTCTGCCTTAGCAAAAGGAGGTTTGGTCGGTGGTGTTGTGTGTGACGGCTCCCTGCCACCACAGTCTCCTGTTAGCTAGTCAAAAAAACTCCTTAGGATGCTGCCAGCCCAAACTGGGCCTTGCAGATTAATCGTTGGTGCACTACAACATCGAACTCTCCAGAAGCATCTCTCTGCAGCATCCAGCCCCCGTCACTGGATGCTGACAGAACTACCAACTCTGCTGCCGCCGAAGAGACAGACTACATACCAGCCTGCTGGTTCGGCTGAGGATGCACACCTCTTTATTATAACAGCACTGAGATTAATTTATAATAAAGCAAAAGTAAGTTTATTAATAAAGAACAGAGATTTAAGTGAAATTAAGCAGAGATAATAGAAACCGAAAGTGGTTACAAATGAAACAAAAGTATAAAGTGTTTGAGACTCTATGTAACCTTAGCAGGCTCCATGCTTTGTCTAAAGCAGTTTTCTCACCTACATCTACTTCTCAGCATCATCAACCCATCTGGTTGGAGATCCAGTGTTCATAGATGCAAAGAGACTGACCTCTTCGTTCCCTCAGTTATGAGTAGCAAAATGTCCTTTTGCGGCTTATGTTCCCCAAAGTTCATAGTCTTTGTCCCAAGAGTCAGGCTGACTCCCTGAGGTCCAGATTATGAGGTGTCCTCTGGTTGCTGATGCCATGCTATTGCCTCATCCTCTTGATAACCGGTGTTTACCTCAGATGCAAATGAAAGGTCCATTGTCTCTGGCATCTCTGTGCTCAGTTTACATTACCACATTCACCCTGACTAAATTGGCCTTCAACATTGCTTCTCCACTCGTAAGGTAACTCCCTTCTCTTCATGTGCCAGTATATATTTATACCTGTATCTGTAATTTTCAGTCCATACATCTGCAGAAGTGGGTTTTTTACCCACGAAAGCTTATTCCCAAATAAATCTGTTAGTCTTTATGGTGCCCCCAGACTCCTCGTTGTTTTTGTGGATACAGACTAACACGGCTACCCCTCTGATTATTGACACAGGCAAATCAACGTTCCCTTTGTCTAGGACAAACTTGATCAAATCTGCTCCCAGAACTTATTGTAGAAACATATTTCTAGCACACATACATAACTCTTTATAGTGCATGCATGAATCATCATGCAATGATATTAATGACTACTGTGTCACCAGCTTTCACTTGATACTTCACACAACACTCTTTACAGAAAATACCATGACAGCAATGTGGTAGATGTAATGAGTGTGTCATTGGAATTGAAATAGGTACAGAAAAGGGCAACAAAAATTATTAGGCGTATGTAACAGCTTCCATAGGAGGAGAGATTAAAAAGACTGGGACTTTTCAGCTTGAAAAAGAGATAACTAAGGGGGATATGACAGATGTCTATAAAATCATGATTGGTGTGGAGAAAGTAAATAAGAAAGTGTTATTTACTCCTCATAACACTAGAACTAGGGGTCACCAAATGAAATTGATAGGCAGCAGTTTAAAACAAACAAAAGGAAGTATTTCTTCACACAACGCACAGTAAAACAGTGGAACTCCTTGCCAGAGGATGTTGTGAAGGCCGAGACACTAACAGGGTTCAAAAAGGAACTAGATAAGTTAATGGAAGATAGGTCCATCAATGGCTATTAGCCAGGATGGACAGGGATGGTGTCCCTAGCCTCTGTTTGCCAAAAGCTGGGAATGGGCTACAGGGGATGGATCACTTGATGATTACCTGATAATTCCCTCTGAAGCACCTGGCATTGGCCACTGTCGGAAGACAGGATACTGGGCTAGATGTACCTTTGGTCTGACCCAGTGTGTCCGTTCTTTATGTCAGGCCTGATAGGGTTTACAGAACAGTGGGCCATCTGCCATTGGCACTGAGGGCCTGTTAGGGTCACAGTATAGTTTTTAGACTCGTGTAAGTTATTTGTAAATTTATCTTCCTGGCTCCAGCAGTACCTAAAGCCTGGATCCTGCAAACTGCTGCACACAGCCAGAACCCCATTGAGATCAGTGGAGTTCCATGTGGGTGTAAGGGTGCAAAATTGTGTCTGAAGATTAAAGGTACCAATCCTACAAGTGACTCCTTGTGCGTGGACCCCGTTGGTCACACAGAGCATTATCTGGAATGGGGCCTAAGATTTCATGCAAACATCTGTAACAAAAGATTTGAAGGAGATAGCTTCTCTCTTAGACTCAAATTGATTTGCATATTGCAGCAGCAAGTAAGCAAGTTGTAGTTGTGTTTACTAAACCTCCTCTGGCTTGGCTGTGAAATTAAATGATCACTTCCTTTTCTGGCAAAGTTAAGTAACTGCAGTTAAACCATCTGAATGTTGTTGAAAAACCCAAATCCACTCTGTCCCCTCCCTTGTCACCACAGATCCCTGTGTGACCCTGGAGGCCCCTCAGTGCTAACTAGCAGAGAGCACAACATACCATAACTCACATCAGGCCTGACACTCTCATTGCCCCAACATACTGTGGTCATAATCTGTATCTAAATGGTGTTGTGTAAAGTGCCATATGCAAACTGTTAACATGCTGGTCCTGAAAATCGTTGCATGATATATGTATGGCGTGTGTACAAAGAGTTAGAAATGCGTGCTGAAAATATGTTCTTAAAACATATTTGGAAGGCAGCACATAAAGCCCAGCCTTACCTAGGTAAAGCAATGTGTTTTTACTTGTCTGGCCAGCTTGCTCACAGAGAACACTGAAAAGTATATTTACATATAAGATAAACAAAGCCATCAAACTAGCAATTGGGGAGATGATTGCTTAACGATCACAATGGGGGATGGAGTCTGTACCTTCCTGGCTCTTGAAAAAGAGACAGTGAACTTTGGGGTAATATAAGGGGGACAAAGAGAGATTTGAATCTTCTGTCACCGAGGAACTTAGGGGTCAGTGTCCTCTGAGCCTATGAAAATGCTCTTGGCCTAAAAGGCAAGCGTAGCTGGAAACTGACTATAGATGAGAAACCTGCTTAGAAAAGGGAACTTGCTGAAATTAAGTTTGCCACAAGAATGCATATTTTGTTTGGTTCTGTTTCACTTGTAACCATACCTGTTTTTTTATTCTTATTTATTATCACTTAAATTTGTTCTTTGTTAACAAACTTATTGTTGTTTTATTACAAAACCATCTCAGTGCTGTGTATTAAATTGGAGAGTGAATCCTCAGCTAACCTAACAGGCTGATGTGCATGCGATCTTTTTTGGAGGCAGCAAACCTAATAATTTCTGGGAGTGTCTAGTGAGAGGGACTGGATACGGCAAAGAGATGTCTCTGTGGAACTTGGGAACTGGGGTCCACTGGTTGTTACATGCAAAGCAAGTTTTGGACTGGCAGAGTCCTGTAGAGTTTACTGGTGAAGAAGAAAAGCTGGTGTGTCAGGTCTCTGACACATTACTTGGCAGCAGCAAAGCTCTCGCTTGCTGGGTCTGAGAGGGGGTGACACAGTGGCTTACAGTTCTGGGTACCCAAACAGAAGCATCACACCCTGATTAGAAAATTAATGGATAAAACATTTTAACTAAGGTTCAGCTTCAGGCGTTCTCAGCAATACACTTCTCCCAAGTCTCACCCCTCCTTTCATCCAAAGCACTACTTTTGTGTTATTGTTAACAAGGTCTACCACGCTCTTCCGAAGGGCAGCTCAGTGCTGCCATGTCAGACTTAGCCTATTCCCAGCTCCCCTGTATTCCATTCTGTATGGGTTCTTATACTATGCTCATCACCTTAGTAGCTGAGGACTAGGTGCACAAAGGTACGTAGACACCTAAACATCAGACTTTGGCACCTAAGTCCCAGTTTTAGGCTCTAATGCAATTCACAAAACTCCAGCCAAACCCTGTAGGTGCCTAAATTCACTCAGCACCTAAATTTTCAGGATAAAAATTCCATAACTACTTAGTTTCTGCTTCTGGGCCTGCACACTGCTGCCTTGTTCTATCTGGAATCCTGTCTCCTGCCAGAGTAACCTGTGAACTGGGGAAGATAGGTGTTCACTTGCCTAACTTGCTGGTGGAGCTTGATCTAGTAGATGTGCTCAGAGGCTGCTTACCAGATTGGATCCCATTTTAAAATCTAGTGTTTGGTTATAACTTTTAGCCCAGTGGTTAGAGCACTCACCCAGGAGGTGGAAGACCCAGGGTCCAGTCCCCCTGCTCCATTGACTTTAATTATTTAGCTGCAGTGAAACAGCTTCAGCATGAGAGATTGAATCATAGAATCATAGAATCATAGAATATCAGGGTTGGAAGGGACCCCAGAAGGTCATCTAGTCCAACCCCCTGCTCGAAGCAGGACCAAGTCCCAGTTAAATCATCCCAGCCAGGGCTTTGTCAAGCCTGACCTTAAAAACCTCTAAGGAAGGAGATTCTACCACCTCCCTAGGTAACGCATTCCAGTGTTTCACCACCCTCTTAGTGAAAAAGTTTTTCCTAATATCCAATCTAAACCTCCCCCATTGCAACTTGAGACCATTACTCCTCGTTCTGTCATCTGCTACCATTGAGAACAGTCTAGAGCCATCCTCTTTGGAACCCCCTTTCAGGTAGTTGAAAGCAGCTATCAAATCCCCCCTCATTCTTCTCTTCTGCAGACTAAACAATCCCAGCTCCCTCAGCCTCTCCTCATAAGTCATGTGCTCTAGACCCCTAATCATTTTTGTTGCCCTTCGCTGGACTCTCTCCAATTTATCCACATCCTTCTTGTAGTGTGGGGCCCAAAACTGGACACAGTACTCCAGATGAGGCCTCACCAGTGTCGAATAGAGGGGAACGATCACGTCCCTCGATCTGCTCGCTATGCCCCTACTTATACATCCCAAAATGCCATTGGCCTTCTTGGCAACAAGGGCACACTGCTGACTCATATCCAGCTTCTCGTCCACTGTCACCCCTAGGTCCTTTTCCGCAGAACTGCTGCCTAGCCATTCGGTCCCTAGTCTGTAGCGGTGCATTGGATTCTTCCATCCTAAGTGCAGGACCCTGCACTTATCCTTATTGAACCTCATCAGATTTCTTTTGGCCCAAACCTCCAATTTGTCTAGGTCCTTCTGTATCCTATCCCTCCCCTCCAGCGTATCTACCACTCCTCCCAGTTTAGTATCATCCGCAAATTTGCTGAGAGTGCAGTCCACACCATCCTCCAGATCATTTATGAAGATATTGAACAAAACCGGCCCCAGGACCGACCCCTGGGGCACTCCACTTGACACCGGCTGCCAACTGGACATGGAGCCATTGATCACTACCCGTTGAGCCCGACAATCTAGCCAGCTTTCTACCCACCTTATAGTGCATTCATCCAGCCCATACTTCCTTAACTTGCTGACAAGAATACTGTGGGAGACCGTGTCAAAAGCTTTGCTAAAGTCAAGAAACAATACATCCCCTGCTTTCCCTTCATCCACAGAACCAGTAATCTCATCATAAAAGGCGATTAGATTAGTCAGGCATGACCTTCCCTTGGTGAATCCATGCTGACTGTTCCTGATCACTTTCCTCTCATCTAAGTGCTTCAGGATTGATTCTTTGAGGACCTGCTCCATGATTTTTCCAGGGACTGAGGTGAGGCTGACTGGCCTGTAGTTCCCAGGATCCTCCTTCTTCCCTTTTTTAAAGATTGGCACTACATTAGCCTTTTTCCAGTCATCCGGGACTTCCCCCGTTCGCCACGAGTTTTCAAAGATAATGGTCAAGGGCTCTGCAATCACAGCAGCCAATTCCTTCAGCACTCTCGGATGCAACTCGTCCGGCCCCATGGACTTGTGCACGTCCAGCTTTTCTAAATAGACCCTAACCACCTCTATCTTCACAGAGGGCTGGCCATCTCTTCCCCATTTTGTGATGCCCAGCGCAGCAGTCTGGGAGCTGACCTTGTTAGTGAAAACAGAGGCAAAAAAAGCATTGAGTACATTAGCTTTTTCCACATCCTCTGTCACTAGGTTGCCTCCCTCATTCAGTAAGGGGCCCACACTTTCCTTGGCTTTCTTCTTGTTGCCAACATACCTGAAGAAACCCTTCTTGTTACTCTTGACATCTCTTGCTAGCTGCAGCTCCAGGTGCGATTTGGCCCTCCTGATATCTTTCCTACATGCCCGAGCAATATTTTTATACTCTTCCCTGGTCATATGTCCAACCTTCCACTTCTTGTAAGCTTCTTTTTTATGTTTAAGATCCGCTAGGATTTCACCATTAAGCCAAGCTGGTCGCCTGCCATATTTACTATTCTTTCGACTCATCGGGATGGTTTGTCCCTGTAACCTCAACAGGGATTCCTTGAAATACAGCCAGCTCTCCTGGACTCCCTTCCCCTTCATGTTAGTCCCCCAGGGGATCCTGGCCATCTGTTCCCTGAGGGAGTTGAAGTCTGCTTTCCTGAAGTCCAGGGTCCGTATCCTGCTGCTTACCTTTCTTCCCTGCGTCAGGATCCTGAACTCAACCAACTCATGGTCACTGCCTCCCAGATTCCCATCCACTTTTGCTTCCCCCACTAATTCTACCCGGTTTGTGAGCAGCAGGTCAAGAAAAGCGCCCCCCCTAGTTGGCTCCCCTAGTACTTGCACCAGGAAATTGTCCCCTACGCTTTCCAAAAACTTCCTGGATTGTCTATGCACCGCTGTATTGCTCTCCCAGCAGATATCAGGGAAATTAAAGTCACCCATGAGAATCAGGGCATGCGATCTAGTAGCTTCCGTGAGTTGCCGGAAGAAAGCCTCATCCACCTCATCCCCCTGGTCCGGTGGTCTATAGCAGGTCTATATTGGGGGAGCTCTGTATCAGAATATCCCATAGCTCAGTGGTTAGAGCACTTGCCTGAGAAGTGGGAGACCCCTCTTTAAATCCTGGTAGAGGGGGAAATTTTGAACCTGCGTCTTCCTCATCCTGGGTGAGTGCTCTAACCACTGGTCATAATGTAGACAGCAGCAGTACCTCCTCCTTTGATTGTCTTGGGTAGCATTGCATGCTGGCCTCTTTCTTTCTCATAAGAAACACAGTAGGACCTAATCTGCTTGAATTTGGGAGAACAGCCATGCTACATTGAATGCACCTGATCTCATCTGAGTTTTTATGGATCAAGGAGGTTTTTGGGGGAGTGTTAAATCTGTGTCTTGCACTATGGAATGTATTTGTTTTAAAAATGGACCAAATCCTACCCTGATTTCCATTCATGCATGGGCATAACTAAGGACAGATTTAACCCATTATGTGGTAAATGCCCCAAATAGCAAAGGTAAAAAAGCATTCAAAACAGATTTTAAACTAACCTTTATTTTGTCTTAAAACCATACCCTTTGCAAAACCATGCTGTGCAATAATATCCCTTTCTGTAGTGCTTTAAATGGCACTGTACTGTGTATGAACTATGCAAAATAGAGAACCGAGTCCTACACAATAAGGTTTGGTAACTGAAACTCTAAGCCATCTGGGGTGGGGCTAGCTTAAAATTAGTAATGTGCTGAATTCGTCTCTTGCTATTTGGGGCATTCACCCATCTACAGATACCTTTTACTCTTTTATTTTATGTGCTGATCTCTTTGAGGAGCTGAATTTTTGTTTGCTTATTTCTTTTCTTCAGCTCTGTTTTGTAATTTTGATTATCTATGTTTATATGTAAGATCTAATCTGCATTACAAATATGGTCTGAATAGGTGTCATTTTTGATCCCTGAATGTGGAATTCTTCCAGAAGCACTGAAAAGAGTTATCACAGACATTGGAGAGTATTACTTGGTGAAGAATTTATCCCTTCATGAATTGGTTACACATGAATTTATCAATACATTTGTGAAGAAAGGTAAGGGGGAGCTAAAAATACATACAGTGAATATGAATGAAACCAAATGTCTTGGCAGTGCTTCCTGGAATACTAAAAAGTGCTTGTGATAACATCAGGGGGTTTTTTCTATGAGTTGTTTGGACTGTGACATTCTTGGCATTTGGAAGAGAAGAACAAATACAGAAGTCTGCATCACTCTCCTCTTCTCTCTGCTCCCTGGCAGATAGGCTATTATACCTGTTATAGTGCAGAGGAGAAAGGTTAGTGATAGAAGAAATGGTGGAGTATGGACAGAAAACGGGGCAAGAGAGCAAGGTCACTGTGATTCTTTTAAAAATCGAATTTCCTTAATTTTTTAAAGGTGGGAGAACTAAACAAAGAGAATCCTGTAGTACACTCAGATCAGTTTATTCTGTTCCACCTTAGAGTTCTTGGACAATGTACACTGCTCCTGACAGCATTTACCTTTACAATAGCTTTCCCCACATAATTCTTAACAGGAATGATTTCATAAACACTAGCTAGAGAGTAAAGCATTAAACGTTTTAAAGCAATAATTCCAAGATTTCAGAATGATATTCTTTGGATTCTAGCTCTAGAGAGCTTGAGGTAACAGTTATTTAGGGTGTGTCTACAGTGCAAAAAAAAGTGTTCTTAACTTGGATTAGCTAACTGCGATAGCTAATTTGTGTGAAAATAGCAGTGAAGACACAGTAGCTTGGCTTTTACTCAGGTTAGCAGCTCAAATTAAAATCTGTAGGAAGAGGAGCCTAACTGCTAACTCAAGTTAAAAACCAAGTTGCTGTATCTTCACTGATATTTTAATACAAGTTAGCTACCACAGGGTAACTAATCCAAGTTAAAAACACACTTTTTTTGTAGTGTAAACATATACTAAGGCAGTACTGGGTCGCAACCCAGTACTGGGTCACGGCATGTAAGGCACTGTGTTGCCTTGCTCTGGTCAGCACTGCCAACCGAGACATCCCGTCGGCAGTGCTGCCCAGCTAAGGCAGGCTAGTGCCTACCTTTTCCGACACCACGCTGTGCCCCGGAAGCGGCCAGCAGCAGGTCCATCTTCTAGGTGGGGGGGCATGGGGCTCCATGCGCTGCCCCCGCCCTGAGCACCGGCTCCATACTCTCCACTTGTCAGAAACCAGCCAATGGTAGCTGGGGGGGTGGAGGAGGGGTACGGGCTCAGTGCTTGCGGGTGAGAATCATGTGAAGCCACTTGCACACCTCTGCGTAGGAGCCAGACCTTTTGCTGGCCGCTTCCGGGGCACAGCGCAGTCCGCAGTGCCAGGACAGGTGGGAAGCCTGCCTCTGCAGCCCAGCTGCGCAGCTGACTGAGAGCCGCCAGAGGTAAGCCCGCACCCCAACCCCTGCCCCAGCCCTGAGGCCCCCCCAAACCCAGAGCCCCTTCCTGCACCCCAAACCTCTCATCCCCAGCCCTACCGGAGAGCTTGCACCCCCAGCCCAGAGCCGTAGTCCCTTCCTGCACCCCAACCCCCTGCCCTGGGTCGCGGGCATCAACAATCTTCTTCAGCTGGGTCCCCAGAAAAAAGTTTGAAAAACTATTGTACTAAGGTACAGCGAGCATTGACGTGTGTTTGTACATGGGTGAAAGGGAGAAGCAAGATGTAAAATCAAAACTCTTATTAAGGTTTGAGATCTCCTGACCTATCAGGAATAAGAATAGATGAACATGTGTAAGGCCTGTGGCATTCTTTACAGGAATGGAATGAAGGAAGGTTAGCCCTGGTGCTCTAACTCAGTTCCATTTGAGTAATTACAGTCTGCCTACCTGAATTCTCCTTGCACTTTCAATTGGGTATGATTTATGGTTTGCTTTATGTCCTGAACTGTAGTGATGTATTGCTGTT
Organism: Chelonia mydas; assembly: GCF_015237465.2. NCBI lineage: Eukaryota > Metazoa > Chordata > Testudines > Cheloniidae > Chelonia > Chelonia mydas. The sequence continues at coordinate 115,336,599 of NC_057850.1, forward strand.
ATTGTTTAATCGCAGCTGTCTTCCAGCCTAGAGGTGACTGCATTTCAGATATTAGTGAAGTGTTTCTTCTCCATATAGTTTCTAATCATCTTGTGAAGTTCTGGGTCTTTTGTTAAATGTCATTATAGAGATATTAATTATGGATAAAATCTGCAAGTTCCAAAGAAGGCATGTAAATCTGCACATAGAAATGGTTTCTCCCTCTGGTCCTTCTTCCATCTTGAACTTCAAAGATGGAACAACAAGTCTCCTGCCTTTGATATTTAACACTCTGAGGAAAAGGCATGTTGATAGCAGACATCCACCATTTTGTTGATGCCAAAAAGTTCCCTATTACTTAGGACTCAATCGTGGAGCAAAGCATTTTTTCAAATAAGCTGATTTTAAAGGAAAGTAGTTGTCCCTCCATTAAGGATTAATTACTTGCTAAATTTAGGACCCTCTTTCTTGCTGCTCTTATTCTCTTGAATAGTACTTGTGCCAGCAGTTCCTATTCGAGCAATGGGACCACTCATGTGCCAAGATTACAGGACTGGGCTCTTGATTTTAGAAGATGAAGGTGGTTGTGGTACACAACTGGAAAAAAAAATGTCCATGATAACAACATTGTCCTCTTTATTTTTCAGTGTGACCCAATATCTGAAAAATGGTTGGACCAAATTTTTTTCTAATTTGGTGAAAAGAATCACTTCCAGGTTGAAATAAAGTGTTTTAAGTTTGGGCTGGAATGGATTTTATCTAGGTTATAAAACCCTGAAAATGTCACTGTCACATTTATAGAGGCAACATGAAAGTACCGTAGTGGGAGAAGGCTAGTTACTTTCAGTGCAGAAATCAAGCAGGATCTAAACAGCAACTGACTGGTTTATTTATCTTGAGATGAGTCTAACTTAAATATTTCCAGTATATCTTTTGAGAACTGTATAACCTTGTATTTTACTGTTACTTTGTGTTAAAGGTTCATGCTATGCTCTTACGTACAACACAAAAATTGATCAAGATAATGCTGCTGCTCTACTACCAACTGGTATGAATTCATACTATTCATTATACATAGACATTGACTAATGCCTTTGATTTGTTTTGTTTTTACTTGGGTTTTTGAAAGCGGTACTGTCAACTGGAAAAATCATGAGTACATTTCTTTACCTATGTTTACTAGTAATTATTAAAATGAAATATTAAAAAAATTAAAGTTACTCTTTGTTATTCATGCTCTTGATTTATTTAATTTCTTACATCATGGACAGTAAACTCAATTAAGTCAATTTCACTTTTACTTATCATTTCAAATGGTCAGTGCTGCAAACCTTGGGTTGCTTATGATATAGAGGAATATTTGTGTGAAAACTCTTTTCACTGGAATTAAAAAAACAGCATTTCTGTTCGTCTGAAACTTTATTAAAGGCTGCTTTTTACAAACTCTAAAATCTAAACCATTTTAAGTTGATGCTGTCCCCTTAAAAAATATAGGTCAGGTGATTTTGGTATATTTCTCAAAATACTATGATGAAATATTTAGTACTTAAAAGTACTGAGTAATACTTCTCTCAGAGTATAATTAAGCATTTTACGCGTGAGAGTAATGGAGAGCTTTGTTTCATTTCACTGTTTTCCATCCGTCTTGAGATTTCAACATATTATACAATACATATTACATCAATTACAGTAAAAATGTAAATCTTTTCATATCCTTTTATTTTTAGTCTCATTTGCTAATTGTCATAACCCAGTTGCCAAAAAAAAGCAAGTGTTTGGCAGAGCACAAGTAAACTGAAATTCTTCATGTAAGCTCTTTGCAGTAGGGATATCATCTTTTGTAAGTATATATAGCCACTAACCCAATGGAAATCTGATCCTGATTGCGGTCACTGGGTGCTAGCAACATGTAAATGTTTCAAAATAATATTCACAGCCATTCTGGAGTCCATGATTTAGACACTGTGTGATATCACAGTTCAGTCCTTTTTGACACTCAATATTATTATTTTGTGGTAGTGTCCAAAGACCCCAGCCAGGATCAAGGGCTCCATTGTGCTAAATGCTGTACAGCGGCAAAGGATGGCGCCATCAATGCACCAAAGTGTTTTCAGTCTAAGCCACAAACCTTCAGACACTTATGTGCCTAACTTTACTCACCTGGGTAGGCCCATTGAAGTCAAAAAGTTTAAAGCACAGCAGTCACTTCAAGCCTGTGAGTGTTTGCAGAATCAGGGCCTAACTGAACACAGGATTCAGTAAATGAATATAACAAACACTAGGAAATAGCTGGGAGGAGGGAAGATACAGGTGACAGTAGTAACATGGCAAAGTTACATAGGGTAATTGCACCACTCAGGAATTATGTTATTTAGGGTTCACTCATGCTAATTCATAAGACATTTTTTGACAACCAACAATAATCTTTTTCAAGGATTACTCTTTGTGATCCATTTAACTGGAACTGAAGGCGCCTGGATTACATTACTAACACCTAGTTATCCAGGTTTAACTGTATACAGCATGAGACTCTCAAAGACTTAAAAGGGAGCTATGGAAGCGATAACTGGTACTAACAAAAATCCTTGTTGTTCATAGGAAAACTAATTATATCAGTAGACAAGGACACATATGAGGAACTTGGACTACAAGGTCGTCCATCTCAGTATTCTGGTAAAAAAGTCATGAGATATAGTAAGTATTGTTTACACTAACAGCACCTGTTCTAATATTAATATCCATTTATAAAGGGTCTTAATAGTGTTGTACCAATAAAATAAAAACCAGCAGGATCTTATTAAAGGGAAAAAGGCAAAATACCACATTTATTGTGAATACAGAAAGAATCATAGTAAGCAGTTAGTTACAGCTGTAACATTCCATTCAATCTCATCTTTATTCACACATTCATTCATACACACACACACACACACACACACAGGTTCTGCAAGGTTGTTATCATAGTAAGCAGTTAGTTATAGCTATAACATTCCATTCAATCTCATATTTATTCACACATTCATTCATACACACACACACACACACACACAGGTTCTGCAAAGTTGTTATCATAGTTACCAGCCTTAGAGTTGCTCATGCCAAGCCACTGGCCAGGTGGCCTGGACATGAGGAGGGAGCAGGGCCTTGTCAGATGCTCATCTGATGCTCCTGGAAGTTGGTTTGCAGAATCAGACCCCAAAGTTCTCACTTTTTAGAGTCTATTTTTATAGGGATTTCTTCCTATGCCAGTCTATGGGAATTGCTGCATCATGCTGTTGCTGAATCAATCAGCAGATAGCACATTCCTGATGGCTCCAAGATGTTATCTTGTTCTTTGGTTCTCCCATTCTTGAGGCTGTTGGGTGGATTCCAGTCTGCCCTCCGGGGGTCCTCTGGTTATTTCCACTTCACGCCTTCTTCAGCCGATGGACACTGGATTCTTAGGCTGGCACCTCCCTGATCATTTAGTTATTATCCACACCAAGCATCCATCCACATACATCCTCTATCTCTATTTTAATCACAATTGTTAATACAACAAAAGGGCGGGGAGTTTCTGGGTGCTGTTTCTGTTGTTAGAGTATTGCTTTGAGTCTCTCTCTCTCTGTGAATTGCTTTGAGAACAGACTCTGTCTTAGAATGTACTAACACAATTAGCAGCTTGCAAGTTTCACACATAGAGGGAGAGAAACAGTACCAAAAACCAAGAGACCTCTTAATTAGTAATACCCTGGAATTTAAACTATGGGGAATCAAACTCATTTGTGATTTTAATACAGAACTTCTTTAATATGATCCAACAATAGGACACCAAACTATCTGAGTTTAAGCTTTGATTCGTCTAAATTTGGTTAATCTCTGGAATGTTTTCTCCCTGTGTACACACACCATACACATATTAAGAGAAATATGTAAACTACACAAGTAACAAGAAAAGCACAAATAGAACATGTATATTTAATATCTCATTGATATTGTAAGAACTTAATTTCTGCATTTCTTTATTTATTTTTAATTATATATCCCTCGTATTGCAATAATGTAGGATGTGAGCATTTTTGCATTTTGTATTCTGTATGCGATCTCTGTATCTTTGTCACAAAATAATGTGCCCCTCCCCAGAAACATAAATCTGTCACATCTTCACAGCAGAAAAACAAAAAAACTTAATGAAAGCTTGCACCTAGCAGAATGCTGCAGAAACTGCAAAGAAAAAACCTAAACTTAAGAGACCCCTTTTGTTGAGAGAGAGAGAGGATTTTGTTTTGTGTGTTTGTGACACTTAAAATCTTTCTCAGGCAAATTATCCTTTAAATAGCCTCAATGCCTTGCACACGGTAAAGAAAATTTGCAGTTCTTAGCAGATATCCTGTGGACATGCTTAGTGATTTCTAAAAAATCAGTCATAACTCTTTTAGTTCATATCCTCCCCCGCAAACCTAGAAGGGCCGTACATATTGAAAGTTAATTACAAGCAAACATTAACTTTCAGAGTGCTGTTGGCTTTAAGTTATCTGCATAAAAACAACTAGTAGCAAAATAGGAAATAATGCTAATTCATTGAACTTAAAAATAGCTCAAAATTTCTTCAGGTTTTTTTTTTTAAATTCATCTTTGGATTGGGACCAATGGGTGTGGGAAAACAGGCTCATAATGGAAACAGTGCTGAAGCCGTAAGTATGGCTTTTGCTGGTACTGTAAGCTATAGCTTTTTCCTTAAATGCCAATGGTCTGGTGCCAGTATTTTTTTAAAGCCACTATTTTGGCATGACAGCTCCCCTTTTCTCATTTCCCTCACAAAAGTGAGCTGCTCATTGCTGGTTTTAGAAAGCAGATAACTTTAAAAAAAAAACCCACCAGACAAACAAAACCCCACAACTTTCCCTTGATTTCTGCACAGTGAAGCTGAGACACAAGCAGAAAAGTTAACAAAAGGCAGCAGTGTAATGTCTTCTACATCAGCATAAAGAGAGAAAAATCTTCATTTGCAAAATGGAGAGCAACAGCTGTATGACTAAGATTTTGAGAGAATGCTACAAGGCATGGAGGGTTAACTTAAAAGGAAAAACAAAGTGTATCCATAAAAAGTAGTTGACAACATATTCTAGTACTCTGATAATTCTCATAGAATCTGAATATTAAAGCTGAGCTCTGTTGAGTAAAATTTGCCCATTCATCTTTTACAGTTGTTACCATTGACTTGACTGACTCGGCCTTTGATCCTGATAGTAAGAAACATAAAAGAGTGCTTTGGGCCTTGAAAGAGAAGAAACCTTTAGAATTTGATTTCCTGCTGTCCTGGCATAACACAGGTAATGAGAATGAACTGTAATATTAGAAGAATATTAGAATATTAACTATGGATGACATAAAATTAGATGGGTGAGGTAATATCTTTTATTGGACCAACTTCTGCTGGTGAGAGAGACAAGCTTTCTAGCTTACAAAGAGCTCTTCCTCGGGTCTGGGCTGTGTGAAGAGCTCTGTGTAAGCTACAAAGCTTGTCTCTCTCACCAACAGAAGTTGGTCCAATAAAAGATATTGCCTCACCCATCTTGTCTCTGTAATATCCTGGGACCAACACAGCTACAACAACACTGCATGCACCAATAATTAGATATCATTCTTATTTGGATTGTAAACTTGTAATATAGTGGCATTTTGTTACTTAAAGAACAAACTCTTGTTGATGGCACCTCAAAGGTGCAGTGACATGAAGTAAAATTTGTCAGGAAGAAAACTGCAAATGCTGTTTGATTTTGAAATTAGCATACAACCACTGTATGTCCTGCTATTGGGCTTTTGTAAGGCTGGTTACAAATTTTCCATTGAAACTGGTTTTTGACCGTGTTTTTTTATTATTATTTTTTTTATCAAAAATTTGAAAGTACTGCAGTGGTACCTCATGGGAATTGTAACTTGTTTGCCTCATGTCCCCATTTTCCTCTGTAGGCCAGGCTCATTGGCCTGGCTTCGTCTGCCATGATTGACTGCCTCCCCTCTCCAAAAGGGGAAACTGTGGTACACTATAGGAGTGGTACAATATCAACCAGGAAGCCTGGCCTATAAAGGAGAATGGGAGCACAAGGCACTGTGGCAGTATTTCCAAGTCAAAATATTTTGGTTTTCCACAGAAATTTTTTTATGTTTTGAATTTCTGCGGAAAATTTGAAATTTTCCATGGGGAAAAGTTACCATTTTTCAAGCAGCTCTATGCTGTTCCTCTGACATGTAGATTACAAGCCCTCTTGTTGGTGGCCTATGTAGAGCATCTCTTCAGGAACAGCCCGCAACTATCTTTTTCAAAAGGAGACTTAGTATTGTTTTTCTCCTTTCATCCAGGGATCTCAAAGTGTAGGCAGGGACACTATAAAAATTGCTTTTTACCAGTTGGATATCTTGCTTGTGAGTCTGTTAATATATCTTGAAGAGATGGTGTGGGAGAAAAGAGGACAGACTCAAAACACAATGTTAGTGATAAACTATATTCAGATGGTGATGTCCTATTTGTAATAAATTGTCATCTAAGCCTCTAAATCTGGTTAATGTTTCGGTGGGATGATCAGACTCTCCATTTGCATTTTTATAGAGAAAGAACAAGGGGAAAAGCTTAATTTTTCCTTTCCTATGGCTGTGTATTTGGAAACATTAAACAAACACTCATCCTTGAAGATGTTCCATAATACATGAGTTTAATTTTTATTTTGACCAGAGTAAACTGCCTTAACTGTTTCTAATGACAAATTGAACTATACAAATACGGCTCAATAAGGTTTCTCTATAGAGCTTGCTGGATCTGAAACTGTACTTCATTTCCAAGAAAAGAGAAGAAGATGAAAAATCTAGGGCTCTGGCACAGGTAGATAAACAGCGTGTAAGCAGTTTTAATTTCAGTACATCATATAGAGCATCTCACACATCTTTCTTTCCTTTACAAATACATGTAAAGGTTTGTTTAGTTTGATACTCGGTGTTCCTTTGGTGTTGCAGTTTTATAACAACTTTTTGTGGTCTGTGTTGTTAGGTACAGAAGGATCAACACTGGTGTCATACTTTTCCAAAAATCAAATACAAGCCCATCAACCAAAAACAACATTCAGCACATTAAGAAATTTGCAGTGTCCAGTGCTCCATAGTAATGAACTGCAAGGAAAGCTGGAAGAGTCATGCAGTGCACAGGAACTGTTTGAATGGCTAGGTGCTGTTTGCAACAAAGTTGGTTTGTAAGTATCTGAACTTGCCTTGATCTTAAATATTTAAAAAAAAAACATAAGCCATAATTTTCTACCTTTGATACCTGACAATAGGCACTTCAGTCTTTAGATACCTTAAATAAGTGACTTGATTTTTCACAGGTGCTCAGCACGGCTGAAAAGCAGACCATTTATTTAGAGGTCTAAATGTATTTAGGTGCTTCATGGTTGATGCACAACTCTGAAAATGGTAGTGTTGGTGTAGAAAATTTGTACTATCCTTATCCAGATTCTTTCTGTTTTCAGAGACAACAAGTCATTTAGTTTCTTATCAACCTATTGCTGTCCTCAGCCCAGCACAGTAGTGGAGCAAGCCTATTTGTGCACAATCACTGGCTTTATACTCCCAGAGAAGATAATTCAGTTATTGGAACAGCTGTGGTAAGGGCCATCAGAGGTACATTATTATAACATATTTACAATTTTAATATTTTCCCCCTTCAAAGTATTTTACAAAGACTAATCTTCAGCACCCCAGAGAGGTAAGTAAAGTATACCATCCCCAATTTACATATAGGGAAACTGAAGCAAAGAGGTTAAGGCCAAAATTATCAAAAGTGACAACTGATTTTGAATACCTCAGCTTTGGGGGACCCAACTTTGAGATATTCTAGGATTGGGGTTTTTTAAGTGTTAAGCAGCCACAACTCTAGTTGAAGTTGTGGGAGCTCAGCATTTATGAAAATCAGACCCACCGTATGTCATATTGGACAAGTCACAGCCAAATTTTCAACTCCTACAGCAAGTCACGCTGAGCTTTGATTAAAACACAGGTGTTCTGGCTCCCAGTCTTAAGACCACTGGACAATGCCTAGCCTTTATTAATATCAGTTTATGATTTGTAGTCTGGTTCCCTTCTGGTGGCTGAAGTACTAGTCCACAAAAAGAGTCCATTCACCAGATTTTCTTTCCATATGTCTTCCACACTGACATTGGATTGTTCTATTATACCAGTCACAAATAATGCCAATTCCCTACAAGATGGTGGCTGGCAGAGGCGGCTCAGAAAAACTGGTTTCTATTTTAAAATACCAAACAAACAAACAAACAAGTATTTTTAATTAAAGTACAGCTCACAGTTACATGTGTCAAAGTACATGATACAATATAAATCTTCAGGGGTGAAGTTCTTCATTGTGAAATGGCATTTGGTCCCGTTTCTTTTGTTTTTCATTCAGTTTTACATAAACAGTTAACATTAAAATATTTAAACTGAGCAGTCTCATAAATATTTAATTTAAGGTAATATTAAGGGTCTGAAGGAATGCTAGAGCCTCAGTGCCTCAGCAGGAAAACTACAGCCCTTTGTGCTCTCTGTATGTACCTTCTAAAATGGTGTGACACAGTTGGAATTTCTCATATAAAACACATTTGTTTTCCAATAAGATGCTCATCACACTAGTGAGTGTCCCACATTTCAGTAAACCCAAGAGAGATTTTTAACTCCTTTAGTTATACATTTCAGTTAAGTAGTTAGGTCTCTAATTCCATTCTGGTGTACTTCAATATAACTTATTGCTCCATTCTAATTAGAAGTTAATGTATTTTTTCTTTTCCAGTTGCTATTTTGATGAACCAAAATTGGCTCAGTGGGTGACCTTAACCGTGCATGGCTTTGCAGACAGCCCTGTTTCTTGGAGAGAAAGTGAACATGGTTTCCAAAAGGGAGGAGAGAATTTGTACAATTTTGTTGTTTTTAGGAGCCTGGACTATTGGCTTCAAATGGCTGTTGGAGCAAATGATGATTGCCCACCTTAAAAGTTCTGCCTGTAGGGAAGTTTCTTAAAAAGAATTATCTGAGATGTGCTTACAAAATATCAGACAATTAATTAGCCACTGAAAGGATCTATGTGTATAGGAAGTTTTTCATGTTAGCATCTTATTGCTTCCACATGACAAGTGGAGAAGTCTTGTTTACTGGAATGTGTATTTTTGTCAAATATCTATTTTTAATAAAAAGTGAAATCTTGTTATATATTCCACAAATGTGTAATCTTGCCAAAATGATAAATGGTTTTCTAAATCATGGCCTTCTGTGTTAAAAACAACAACAACAACCAAACAGCACACCCTCCACTATTCAGATACCAGAACAGAAATTCCACCTTCCAACACAGAAAGAAATTAAAGCAGCAACAAGGGATCTGCAGTCTGGGAAAGTTCTTAGGCCCTATAAATATTGAATATGGCTGGCTTACTTGACAGAAGCTTTATTGGATGTTTTATTTTGTTCTGCTTCTGTGCAAACTGCTGCAGTTGTTGGACAAGTCTACCATGACCCTGCTTTAGAAGTCTTTGTTTAGGACTAGGCCATGCCACGTTTCAACTTTCACCTCTTTCTGTTGTCACAAAAGATTGAATTTTTCTTTAGTAAGAAAAGTGTTTTGTTTTTTTTCCCTGCCCCATCCTTTAAGTCAAGTGGCTAAAGGGATTTGGCTCAGGCCTTGCTGGAAAATTCATCTGCAGCAAGAGATCAAGCATAGCAAGGCTTAAGGGTAAGAGTTAGATCTTGGAAAGTTACAAGTATTTGAAAACCAATGTTCAGCATGGAAAGTGTTTTGTAGCTTTCACTAGAAAGGCTGCTACCAAACCCTGCTCCGATATACCTCTCAGAATTATTTTTTTCCAGTAACTGCCCAGTGTGCTAATTGTTTTCCAAACAAAAGAAAGGAATAGTCCCAGCCCTGAAGAGCTCTTACTGTGTTTTTTAAAAAACAAACAAAAAAACAGTAGAAGGAAGAAGTACAATGTATGCAGACAAGGTGGCTAAATATATAAACATTAATGACTCAAACTCTCCATTAGCCATCAACTAGTTTCCCATAGGCATAGTACCAGAGATGGTCTTCAGGAAGGATCTGAATGGAGAAGGAAGTGGCTTTGCAGCTGATCTCACTAGGGGAGGGGGGGCATAGCTGTCAATCAGGTGGACCAGACTAGCATTGTGGTCAGAGGAGCTATGCAGAACAAGGATAGATAAGCAGTGGAAGCAGCATTATGCAGAGCTTACAATGGAAGGACAACAACCTTGGAAGCTCAGACCTGCTAACTCCACTGATCTCCCACAGAGTCTGGGTTTTCAGACCCTTTTATGGCCTGCAGGGAAATTCCCTTCAGATTGCCTGCTAGTTCCCCATACCATTTAGCTGTGTAAACAAAGAGCTGGGAGCACTACCAAAGCTCAGCCATTTGGGCAGAGAGCCACTAGGGTGTGGAAAAAGAAAAGGAGGACTTGTGACACCTTAGAGACTAACAAATTTAGTTGAGCATAAGCTTTCGTGAGCTACAGCTCACTTCATCGGATGCATAGGGTGTGGCTAATTCCTACTGGCTCTGCAGCTCCCCACCCCCTCTCTAGCCATTCTTGCCATTCAGTAGTGAAGATACTTAGTACTGCCCACCCCACTCCTACTCCAGAACCATGTCCCTGGTCAATTGTCTCCTGCCTAGGGAACCCTGCGCTCTTTCCTTCCTCGCTCCTCCATTTCCCCACCCGTAGTGCAGCTGCCCACACCAATCCCTCTCTGTGCTGCTGCAGCTGCCTTCCCCCAACGCTTCAGCACCACACACCCAGCTCCCTCTTACCATGGGAGTTTTCTGTAAGGACTGATAGTATTCCCCCCTTCTCACACCTGCAGGGGTGGGTTGTTAGCCTCTCCCTCTCCTTTCAAGTGGTAGGGAATACCACCGAGAGCAACTACCTGCTTCCCCACCCCTCTAAAGCACTCAGCTCTTCAGGGGAAGAGAGTTGCTAAGATCCCTGCCTGTCCAAAAATGTGCTATGATAAATTGGGCTCAGGGAGACCCAACCAACTGCCACATACACAGGGTTTCCTTGTGATGAGGGGCTTTTCCCATCACATGGCCAAGAAGCCCCACCCGCTGGGTGGGTGACCTCCCCCTCACTACCAGTTAACCCCTCTCTCCTGAGCAGGCTCAGGCCTTGCTGCCTGGGGGTGGTGAAGGCAATGAACAGTCCTTTCCCTGGAAATCCCAGTGCTCCAACCAGCCTCCTGCTGAGATGGGAGAGATCACTGGCACCCTCAGAAGACTCCTCTGGTCGGTGAAGGGGTGGTAGGGTGACCAGATAGCAAGTGTGAAAAATTGGGGCAGGGGATGGGGGGGTAATAGGTGCCTATATCAGAAAAAGCCCCTAATATTGGGACTGTCCCTATAAAATCAGGACACCTGGTCACCCTAGGGGGTGGAAAGGCGCAGGGAGCAGGTGTGGGGGTAGTGGCATGTTGGGGAGTGGTACATGGAAGAATTGGGCGGGGGGAGACATATGTAGTAAGCTTCACTCCCTATCCTGCCCCTTGTATGAGGGGCTTTGGAGTGGAAGAGCAGGTACTGCTGGTATCTGCCCCCCCTCGCCCACACACCTCCTGACCTCCAGCGTGGCGGCGGGAGAACGCAGCGGGTGGGGAGGAGCTGGCTGTCCAGCCGGGAACAGCTGTGCCGCAGATGCTGGGCTGGGATCAGAGGGGTGACCGCTCAGCGAGCATCGGGACTCTGGGGAGTGGTTTTCTGACCGCGGCCACATGATTGAATGGTCAGATTCAAGCCTGGGAAGAATTGGTTTGTGTGAGGCACACAGGGGGCTTGTTTACCAGGGAGCGGGGAGGCAGGCAAAGGAGCAGAGAAACAGGGGGTTTGGAGTGGCGACTGAGAGGGGTAAGGGATAGGGACTCATGGAGCTCTCCCCCCACTTCCCCCGCGTACTCCCCCGCCTCCCCTTGCAGCTGGGGGTAGGCGATAGGAGGGCGGGCTGGCTTGAGAGCCTCAGCTGCAGGGCTGCATTTGGGGTTGATTGGACGTGTGCAGAATGGGTGCGGGTGGTGAGGACGGGAAGGAGTGGCTGTGTGCATTCAGCGCAGTGTGGGTGGGTGAATGGACCAGTGTTTTGTCAACAAGTATGAGAGCTAATGGATGGTGGCAGAACGTGGCAAAAAAGGGAGGTAATCTTAGTGGTAGAGTCTTGTGTGGAGTGGGGTGATGTGGGTATGGGGGAGATCAAAGAAGAGATGGTTGTAATTAAAGTGGGAGAGGAGTTGAACAAGAGTCTCTACTGAAGGGACAGAACAAGACAAATGCTGTGGAGGTAGAAGCAGCAGGATTTGGCATAGTTTTAGCTATAGTGGGTATGGGAAAGAGTCAAAGATACTCCACAAGTTCTAGCAGTTAATTAAGATGGGTGGTTGGTGATGTTGACTGTGACAGAGGGCGTGGTAGAGAAGAAAACAAGTTTGGGTTTGTCCATGTAAAATTTAAATGTAGACATCCAGCAGAGGTTGGAGAGATTGACTGAGATGCTGGGTTGAGTGGCTGGAGAAAAGTCTGGAACAGGCAGATTCCCAAGTCACTGGTATAGGGATGGTGGTAGTAAAAATTATCTCCGTGACTGAAATTTCCCAAAGATAGGGTGTAGAAATCCTTTTCTGAAATAAGGCTTGTCCCCTTATTTTGTCCTATAGTAGGCTGCTCCCCCCGCCCCCCAGCTGCACAGCCTCTGGCAGCACATTTCAGAACCAGCCAAAACTTAGAGAAGATTCCATCCAAAATACTGTTTTGTGGTAAGTTAATGAACTGTTGTTTGTATTGTATTAACACTTGGAGGCCTAACCAAACAAACACACAGTAAGAGACAAGCTACAATGTAAACAGGAAAAACAGACAAAGGGTGAAAAACAGAGGCATGAAGAGGTGAGTGACTTTCCTCAGGTCAGGCAACAGGTCAGTGGTGAAGTTGAGATTAGAACCAAAGTCTGACTACATCTAGTCCAGTGCCCTAGCTACAAAGACCATCTGGCTTCTGATGTTGTTAACCATATTAACATAAAGAAAAGGAGGACTTGTGGCACCTTAGAGACTAACCAATTTATTTGAGCATAAGCTTTCATGAGCTACAGCTTACTTCATCGGATGCTCACGAAAGCTTATGCTCAAATAAATTGGTTAGTCTCTAAGGTGCCACAAGTCCTCCTTTTCTTTTTGCGAATACATACTAACACGGCGGCTACTCTGAAACCTGTCATATTAACATAGGCTCTCAGCTTTATCATTACCATTTCTTTATGTTAAAGAAATATTGGGACAAGACTGAAGGGTTTTCCTTGTTCTATTTCAAACATTCTCGGAATAGAGCTTGAATGGTCTTCAGATATTGGAGTATTTAAATATTTGGTCTTCATGAGTATTAACAAGAACTTCAGAAAACTCCAGCATAAACCATGGCAAGCTCTCAAAGATCATCTCTACTGGTAGAATAAATACTAGAAAATGGCTATTGCCTCTGTTTACTCATTCTCTTTTGAAGTATGCTACCAAATGTTCTGAAAAGGATTTTAGTTTAAATGGACTAGTTTAATGTATTGGAGCTAAAAGGGGAGCTAAAGCAAATTACAAAATTCTTGTCTCCCAGAGTGAGGGGTGGCAAAACTGTGACAACTTTCTGTTAGCTAGCTGCTCAAACACAGTTGAGCCTTGATTGTTCCACTATATACACATAATAGCTATTCAACTGGAGAGTAGCCTAGCTTCAGAAATCTATTCTAGTGTTTTGTTTTCTTTTTTTAAAGAAACAAACAGAAAAGAGAGCATATAATTATCTCTGTTGTTAACATCTGGGCTAGATGCCCATATTCAGTGGAGACCAACAAACTAATATTGTCCCCAGGTGTGGTGGTGTAGTTGCAGAAATCTAGAATTTCCAGGTGGTGTAGGGGAAATAATTTCTTTTTATAGGTGGAAAACTGCACAAGTTCTTATGTTAACTGATTCATTGCATGGACAGGAGTTTCTAATCTCCTCAATCCCAGCTTTTTTGTTGCCACTGTTGTCCTACCAGATCAGCCATGTAACTTATAGTAGGATGCTACTGAAGGATCTAAGTAATGAGTAAGGCTAATATTTCATTAGAAAATATCTTCAGGAATATAGACCTGACACTGAAGGAATCGGATATCTGAACCAGGCCCTGAAGCAAGAAATATAAGCAACTGCAATTGGGCCAACATAGGCTACCCCAGCACTTCCATGATGATAAAATCTTTTCTGGCATTGAGGTCAGGGCTGGCCTTATGTGTGGGTAACCACCCAGGGTGCTGGGGGGGGGAAGGGAGGAGAGGAGGGGTTAAGAGGCAAGGAGCAGGGTGGGCCTGGGGTGCAAGCTGTGGAAAGCAGTGAGGGAGGCAGCAGGGCCTGGGGGTGAAGGGGGGGTGGGGAGACGAGAACCCGGGGCATCAGTGGGGCCTAGAGTGCCAAAATACAAGTTTGCCAAAGATGCTATTTTCTCTAAGGCTGCCCCTGATTGAAGCATTGGAGTTCAGGGCACTCATTACTACAAGGGCTCGCTCCAGGATAAAGTAGAAAAACAACTGATTCTAGGCTAGGTCTTGATAGCTGCTGAACATCCGCAGCTGCTATTGGGTTTCAGTGGGAGTTGGAAGACCTCAGCAGCTAAGAACATCAGGCATTTTGGGAGGAAGTTTGAAATACACAGAATGGCAGGTCAGAGCAGCCATACAAACCTAAACTAAGGCTGACCTGGCTATAGCTTATGCCCACATCAACTCCATTTAATTGGACACAAGTTTACACCAGTATCCTCTTAAACTATGAAAGTACAAACTGGTGAGCCTGTTATCTGGCCATTAATAGAAATGTCTGGGCAAGGTGAATGCTCTCAGTGTATTAGAACGCTGCCCTCTTTTCTCCCCTTCACCCCTTTCTTTTTACGAATACAGACTAACACGGCTGTTACTCTGAAACCCCTTAAATCAGTTAGCAAACTGTAATGATATAAAATATGGAATTACTCTTCATGAACAAAACAAAAATAGCTCTACAGCACACTTGACTTGCCCAACAATGAGAGATCAATCTGTGCAGGTGCCTAATGCAGGAGGGTCAAGGGGAAGGAGAAAAATAGTTTTCAAGATCTAAGGAATTATGCAATTACTTGAAAGGAAACTAAAGGTGTTTTTCATAATTTAAAAATGTATTCACTTTCTGTAACGTGAGATGTACTTTCCCCATTATAAAAGTTCTCCGGGGGGGGGAGTTCTTACTGTACTAACTGAACCAGGAAAGAACACAGATAGTAAACTGCTCTGGATGAATGAGGAATTGTTAGCATGTCACTCTGAGCATATTCCTGAAGTCTGAATGGGAGGTACAGCATGTGGATTGTAGCAGAAGTCTTTCTGTTGAAAACTCAGTCCTAAGTCACAGTGATAATGAAACAGTTAAAGTTCCAGTTCCTGGGGAGCACAAAGATACAACAGAAGTATGTTTTAATACACCCCTTAGAATTTTATATATGGCATTTCAATCAGGTCCTCTCTTAATCGGCTCTGATGGGAGTTTGTTTAGATTTAGGGAGGCAGTATCTCCTAGTAGATAGGGCACTGACCTTGTCAAGTCACTTTGCCTCTGTTTCCCCCTCTGTGAAATGGGCATAATGATACTTACCTCTTTTGTGAAGCACTTTGAGGCTTACAGATGACTATTTTTGGCTTTCAGAATTTACTTTTAGAACCTTAAGCAGCTAGTATTTTCCACTTAGGAACACATTAGTAGCCATGTTGTTTTGGAGGCTGCCAAGCAAGGCTGGCCTGGATTCCATAATTTCACCACCCAGCTGGGGTTTTAGCTGTGTGGTGCCAGTTGATAGATATCCAGTGGAGAGAGGTGGCTAAATTCCCTTTTGCTGCTTTGTCAAAAGACACTTATAACCCATAATTAGCTGATAATGTCAGTCATGTTTAGCCTCAGCAGAAAGTGATGTGGTTAGTATCAAGTGGCCAAGGCTCTATTCCTTGTGTCTCATTCGTATGTCAGGGCTTGAAAGAGAGGGCCCTATCAATAGAAATTTCATGGGCTTGCAGGATCACACTCTTAGGGACAAGGTTTTAGCTGTTTTCTGCCCCCTCTGTGCTGCTTGAAAATCTACACCTTCTTTTTTTTCCCCGATCTGCTCATCCATCCATGCCTGGTATTTGTAGAAAGCTATTCTCCATAATATCTAGGCACTTAAATACAGAAAAGTTAGGGTGACATCAGACCCAGATCAAAAACTTAATCCCCTTGTGACGTTATTGATATAATCTGAGACTGTATAGATTATTGTTGCAACCAAGTTTATGGTTTGCTGGTTATGATTATGTGTGTATTATTTTTGTAGTTAAAGTTATGAATACTGATTCTATACTGTCTGTATTTCAAACTTATGCTATGCTTCTGGGTGACACCCCAGACAAGTTGGTGTCAGCTCTGCCTAGCCTGCTTGATGGCCCATTAAGGACCATCAGCTATACAAATGACCCATCGAGAGAAGGCAGATACACCTTGTGACTCAGCAAAGTATGCAGGGACTTGCTCAAGTGACTCCAAACTCCATTTTGCTGTAATTTTCCACAGTAAGAACAAAGAGGTGTTCTTACACCTGGAAAAGATTATAAAAGAAGAAAAGTACTCCTTTTCTTTTTGCGAATACAGACTAACACGGCTGCTACTCTGAAACCTATAAAAGGCTGATGCCTCATCTCCATCTTGTCTTCAGTCCTGCTTCATACCTCTGGAGGAACTTTGCTACACTGAAGCTTTGAACAAAGGACTGATGACCCATCCCAGCTGTGGATGTATTCCAGAGACTTGATTTGAACCTGCAGTTTATTCTATCACTGCTACAAGCCTGAAAGCAAGAACTTTGCCATTACTGTATGTAAATTGATTCAATTTAACCAATTCTTGCTCTCAGCTATATCTTTTTCCTTTTATGAATAAACCTTTAGATTTTAGATTCTAAAGGATTGGCAACAGCTTGATTTGTGGGTAAGATCTGATTTGTATATTGACCTGGGTCTGGGGCTTGCTCCTTTAGGATCGAGAGAACCTTTTTTCTTTTACAAGGGTATTGGTTTTCATAACCATTTGTCCCCATAACGAGTGGCACTGGTGGTGATACTGGGAAACTGGAGTGTCTAAGGGAATTGCTTGTGTGACTTGTGGTTAGCCAGTGGGGTAAAACCAAAGTCTTCTCTGTTTGGCTGGTTTGGTTTGCCTTGGTGTGCACAGAAACCCCAGCCGTGGGCTGTAACTGCCCTGCTTTAAGCAATTTGTCCTGAATTGGCACTCTCAGTTGGGTCCCACCAGAACCAGCATCCTTACACCCCTGCATAGAGATTTGCCATTTGGAGCAGCAGGATTCAGTTGCGGTTAAAATAAAATTTGGAGAAAATATACAGGACTCAAGCCAGCCCTTCTTAGAGCTTGCATCTCTGGCCCCTTTGTGCCATAAACCTCTCTTGGAGAGAAGAGCATGCATCTTTCAATTATGGAACAACGTGCCTTTCATTTCCTTTCAGGTCCCCGAAGTACTGCTGAGCCTGGGAAGCCCTGTTTGCACAGCTCCTATGGAACTGGGAGCCAGATGCATAGCCATGGTACTCCAGAGCCATTGTGCAATCACATGGTGTCCAAGTGAATGGCTCTGGCTTCTTCCTGACCCTTGCAGGTTCTGGAGCAGAATTGCCACTCGTTCTTCAGTAAACCCCTTCACCCAACAGAACAACTTGCTTTTGAGGAGCTTTCCTTCCCTCAGGTCTGCAAATGGACCTCGTGCTATGTTTTAACTTAACTTGAGACAATCCTTTACTCCCTCAAATCCAAAAGGTTTAATCCTCCCGTCAGTACACAGCCTGATTATCTGGGCTCTATGCTGAGGCTCTCCAGGAAGAATGGCTGAGGGAAGACAGGAATGTTCATGAGGGCTGTGAAATGGCCATGCAGACCCTCTCCATGGTCGCTACTGCAACCTCGGAGATAGAGCAGGTTCTGTTCCTGTTGCCGCCCCTGTACCCCTATGTGATTAATGGGATTTTTTCAGTGGACTCAAATAACCATGGAGTCACCTACCCCTTTCTAAACCTCCCTGCTGAGACAGAAGGAGCCCCTGTGGAGATGGTCTCTGCTGCATGTAAGGGACCTGTTTATTATTGTTGCTGTTCGTGTTTATTCCAACCAAGAATTGATGTCTCATTCACTAGGCACTGCACAAACACAGTAGTAAATGGTCCCTGCCATGAAGAGCTCACAATCTAAATAGACAAGACAGGCATAGGGTGTAGGGAGGCGTCTAACACTCCAGCAGTGTAAACAATGTGATGGCAGCAAATGTCTCAACTGGGGAACTACTTTGTTTTTTGGGTGAGTTTAGTTAGGAGGGGATAAGCTGAATGGTGAGGGAAGGGAGATGAGGCAAGTGTGGTGGGAAGCTGAGATGAAGAGACTGGTGTAGGGGGAGGGTTGGAGCAAACAGCCAATCAGCACAGGGCAGAGAAAGTCCAGACAAAACTGTAGAAAGTTCTCTAAATATCCATTGTGTTAAACTTGGCAAAACAAATTCTTCCATCCCTAATGAGAACTGTGGTTTAAGTAACTCACCCGCCCAAATATCTAAGAGCACCTTTTTGCTGTAATTCCATGTCCAACCAAGCTGGTGTGAAAGGCACCATTGGAGGGAAATGTTATGAACGCCAGACCTAGGACTACCTGGAAGTGCACTACAGGCACGAGATCAAGTTGCTGGTCAGCCTGTTAACAAGCTTTCCTTTTTCACCCCAGACCAAGAAACAGAGCTCTTGGTAAATGCATCAGAAAGGTGAATGTCACCAGCCGTTTAACACGTCGGGTTACCCTTATGTTATGGCTGACTATAATTTGGATGATACGAGAGAAGGATGGTCTTGTGGTTGAGGAACTGGCACTTGGAAGATCTTCGCTCCATTGCCAGCTCTGCCACAGACTTTCTGGTGACCTTCAGGAAGAGATTTGGGGCCTGCTTTTCAAAAGAACTCTGCTCCCATTTAGGCACCAAATAAAGCGGACAGATTTCCAAAAAGTCTCAGTGTGTTGGGTGCTGAGCACTTGAATATTTGGCCTTTATCTTTTCATGCCTCAGTTTCCATCTACAAAGTAAGGCTAATATTACTCTTCCCAGCCTTTGTCTTGTTTGTTTAGACTGTAAGCTCTTTGGGCCAGGGACTGACTTACTATGTGTTTGTAGAGTGTCTGGCACAATCTAAGAGCTACCTTAATGCTGCTGCCTATTGTCAACAGTCTTGCTGCTATCAAGACTGTGTAGAACTTTAGCATCCTTAGAGGTGCTCTAATCTAAACACTGTGGGGCTCAGTTCTCAGAATTTGGCTCTTCAAGGTGGTGGTGCAAAATAAAAACGCCCTGGGAACATTCAAGAGTGAAGGAAGTAAAGTTTTGAAACAGGCAGAGCCAAATTCATCCCGAATGTAATTCCACCAGCTGCAGTGAAGTTACACCAGGAATGAATTTGTTCTGTTTTCATCTGAACAAAACAACCGATCACATGCTTACAGAGTCTTTCCCCCATCTTTCTATAGATTTAGACCAATACTTTAAAATGATTCCATTGCATATTTATTTTATTTAAATAATAATTGTTGAGGAAAAAGCATGAGAGTGGGAAGACAAGGACTAAATTCTGAAGTTACTTTACGCACATGTTTTCAGACTTGGGTGCCTAAGATGGCACTAGGGTGACCAAATGTCCCTACTTTATAGGAACAGTCCCAATATTTGCTTCCCTCGTCCCGATTTTTCACACTTTCTATTGAATCACCCTAGAAGGCAGTAAAATAGCTTGACTTTCAGAAGTGCTGAGAAATCACAGCTCCCATTGACTTCTCTGGGAATGGTGGATATTCAGGATCTGTCTAAATCAGGCTACGTATTTGAGTGCCTACATAGGAATCTAAGTGCCTAATTTTTGGAGAAAAGTTTGTAAATATTGACCCCTATTACTGCTCAGAGTACGTTGTTATCAACAGAGCACTATAAATGACAACTGATGTACCTTGGCCAAAAGTCTCTCGTCTCTCTCATTTTCCCTTCTCCCCTAATGAAAGCATCTAAATCACACTGTAAAGCCTACAGTGTATCAACCCTTTTGATCAACTGTCAATAATGATGACAAAGTTTTCAGATTATGAAAACCAGTTCCAAGGTATTGCAAAGACCAAGGGGAGATTTTTTTTCAGGGCGACTCCAGGCCAACAAGAGAGAACTGGAGTGTTATATTAATTAGCCTGGAGTGAGCCTTCTGAAAGCAGAATGGAGCTGTTTTGGCTCCAAAGCAAGAAAGAGCTGGCTGAAGCCCATTCATCTGCATGTAGTTTTAGAGTGAATTAAAGTTTTGAAACCAGGGAGGCTTGCTGAAAAATGACGGTTTGGAAGAAGCAAGTTGGCTGCTATGAACATGAATGGCAGCAAAGCCAACATAAGCTCATGTTTCTTTCATTCTTGGACCACTGTGAGGTCCAGGTTTTCCAGCAGGATGTGCTCATGCAAAATGACTCTGCAGTGTGATCTGCCAATTTTTAGTGAGAGGCAAATATGAAAATAAGCCATCCAATTCTCTTATGTAAATGTACTGCATGTGTCTAAAAGGCCAGGCTACTCAGACATGATGGGGTATGTGTGTGCACCAGTAAAAGGAGCTGAGGTGAGAGTGGACAGAAAACACAAACCATTACTTCAGGGTTTGGCAGAAGCCAGGAGAGTAAATAAAGTATTGGGATAAAAAAAGGAAAAAACAGAGTAAAAGAGGTTATCGTAGCAATATCCAATGAGCCAATGGGACTAGACCAGGGGCATCAGGATAAATTTGTGTGAAGGGTACAGCTGAGGGTGTCGGGAATGACAAAGGATCTGAAAGTTAAGGGGACAGGCGAAAAAAATTATGCTGTGGTACAGACAGCTGTATAGATCAGATGTAACTCAATGATCATCAGTAGAAGTAAATGGCAAAAGTTAGGTGAGAAAAGGGCTATCTATTAGACAAGAGGTTAATTAGATATGGGGATGTGACTGAGTTCTACACAGCTCTTAAGATACATAAGTTGGGTGCCAAAAACCTATCTGAGCAGCTAACAAGTTCATAAAGGGGGACAAATGAAAGCAGAGAAGGTCCAGACTCTACAGCAATATAATTACCTTTAATGTAAAGTGTCTTAATGCTTGCAGGGGGGGGAAAAAACTATCAAAGCAGTCATAGTGGATGTAGTTTAAGAATTAAACCAACACTTAAAAGGAAGGAAACGCTGCAAGTTGATAGATAGGTGGATTGACCTAGACGGGCCACCAGGCCTCCTTCAATCCCCAAATGTTGCTGTATCAGAGATTGCCAAGTTCACCGGATATTGAGTAATTTTATATACTATTGTGAAGAACTGCTCTGAGCAGGGACTCCTGTAGGATACTGCTACCATGAGTTACAGATGTAGTTTAAAGATAACACAAAAAAAGGGGCAAATGGCATTACATAAATAGAAATTAATAATACATTTATTCAGATTACTTCAGTGCAGTCTGACCAGGGAATAAATATCCCAGCTAATAGACAAAGCAAATATTCAGGCTTAATTTTTAAGGTGAGGCAAAACAGTTCAAATAAAAACAATGCTGAGTTTTTTCATATCCCCAGTTCCTAATTTAAACTGCTGAAAATTTAATTTTGAGGTGAGAATAAAGTATGTCAAATAAGTGCAATGGGAATTGATAACCCAACTGCCAGTCGTGTGTCTGAAAATCTCTCCATTGCCCTAATCTTGGACTAAGATTTTTAGAAAGAGGAGCCCAACCTTTCGGCATTCAAGTCCATTGTATTGTTAGGTACCTAAGTCAGCGTTCTAATCTTCAGAGGTGCTGAACGCCCACAAATCCCATTGAGATGAAAACAACATTAGCTGAGTGTGATGTGGAGATAAAATTGTGTCTAAACTGAGATGTTTTACATAAGTAGGGTGACCATATTTCCCCAATGGAAAACGGGACATCACGTAGGACTAGCCTGAGCCCCACCCCCTGCCACGCTTGGGGCTGGCCCAACCCGCCTGGCCCGAGCCACTCACCTGAGCCCCCGTCCCTGCGCGGAGCTGGCACCACTGCTCACCCGAGCCCTGCCTCCCCTCTGGTCAGGACTGGATTCACCACTCCCCTCTGCCCTCAACATGTTCCTCCGCAGCCCACTTTCCCACTTTTTTGCAAAAGTTGACATTTGTCCTCTTTGCTCTTGCCAACTTATCAACTATCAGTTGGCAAGAGCAAACAGGACAAATGCCCATTTTTGCCAAAAAAGTCGGGATGGCCGGGACAGGGCTTAAAAAGGGACTGTCCCAGCCAGAGTCGGATGTATGGTCACCCTAATAATAAGGAATAGTTGGAAGGCTTGTTAGCAACACAAAATTATTAATGTAATATTACTTAAGGGTTGGGATTTTCAACAGCACCTAAAGAAGTCAGAGGCAAAATTTTGGAAAACGGTTGCATAAGCTGTCTGTGCAAAATGTACATGCAAGGATCACAAACAGGTAATTGTGCATTCAAAATTGGATGATACCACTACATATCTTGCACACACAATTCTTAATTTGCACACCATGTGTATATTTACCAGATACATACTGAAGTGTTTTGGTTTTTATTTTGAAATGTGGGCCTTTGCTTTCAGTGGCAGTTGGGAGTCTAACTCTGTCAGGCACTTTTGAAAATTCCATCCTAAATTATGATCCTAGAGCTGTTTAGGTTTAATTAAATTTTTATTTAAATGAACAAGGTAATAAATATGCTTTTTGCAAACTTCTTTTTAACACTTTCAAAATGACCCATTTCTTTTTGAATTGCTTCAGATGGCTGTTTTCCTTCCAAATTGCAAACTATAATATGCTTGTCAGTTGAACTGACTCAGTGGTGTTTACCATCCTGGGCTTCTAGCCAGGCTAATCTTAAAAACTGCAATTACCATTGTTAGGAATAGTTACAGTTCTCATCCCATTTCCTCTGCCTTCTTTCTTTTTTCCCTCAAGGAAGTCCTCCATTTTCCTGTCAGAATCCTGAGGAGCCCTTAATTTCTCCTTAGCGGGTTCCCACACTGCACTTCACAAACCTCAAGGGTGTGGGTGTAGTCACAGTGACTCCTTTTCCACCCAACTCTTTTTGGCACCAGTGCGACACTTCTGCTTACACAGGGACCTCACTGGGAAGCAGTGTGAGGCACTCCTTTTGCCCAGGATTGACATCCCTTGCTGGCCTGACGGGTTTAAGATTGGGAACCAGGAATTGAACCCACTGGTTTCCTGCAGAACAGGGTATTATCATTAAGACACCTACTAGGTCAACACACTCCATCTGCCTGTGTAGTGCGAGGGTTCTCAAACTTTTTTTCGTAAAAAGAAAAGGAGGACTTGTGGCACCTTAGAGACTAACCAGTTTATTTGAGCATGAGTTTTCGTGAGCTACAGCTCACTTCATCGGATGCATAGCATATCGTGGAAACTGCAGAAGACATTATATACACACAGAGACCATGAAACAAAACTTCCTCCCACCCCACTCTCCTGCTGGTAACAGCTTATCTAAAGTGATCATCAAGTAGGGCCATTTCCAGCACAAATCCAGGTTTTCTCACCCTCACCCTCCCCCCCCCCCCCCACACATACAAACTCACTCTCCTGCTGGTAATAGCCCATCCCTCTTTGAAACCTCTCTTTATAATGCGCATGATAATCAAGGTGGGTCATTTCCAGCACTAATCCAGGTTTTCTCACCCCCACCCCCACCCCCCTCCAAAAACCACACACACAAACTCACTCTCCTGCTGGCAATAGCTCATCCACACTGACCACTCTCCTTACAATGTGCACAGCAATCAAGGTGGGCCATTTCCAGCATAAATCCAAGTTTAACCAGAACGTCTTGGGGGGGGTTTGTAGGAAAAAAACAAGGGGAGATAGGCTACCTTGCATAATGACTTAGCCACTCCCAGTCTCTATTCAAGCCCAAATTAATAGTATCCAATTTGCAAATGAATTCCAATTCAGCAGTTTCTCGCTGGAATACAGAATACGAATACAGACTAACACGGCTGTTACTCTGAAACTTTTTTTCATCTCATGTGAATCCTAGTTAAAAGCAGAGACTGTTCTGTGGACCACCTTCTTCCCATTTGTCTTCACATGGTCAACCTCCCCTCCCATTCATGATCATATAAGAAATTGTTGGAGTTGCTGCAGAAATGCTCACCAGGAAAAGTAATGCTAGAAAAACATGTAATGTAACTAAGTGACCTTCTAATGTAGATTAAAGGGAGGGGGAAAAGAAAAAGAGCTAGCACCATGTAGGGTTACCTCCTGGCTGGTTGTGTTTTGTTTTTTGTTTTTTTTTTAAATAGATTTGCCAGTTGCCAGAAAAATAATTTAATCTGCCAGTTTTGGTTTTTTTTGAAAAACATGGGTCTAAAGATTTGCATTATCATCACAGTACACTGGGATACCTAATGTTAAGTTTCTGTGTCCAGCTAAAGATGCTGCAGTGTTCCTGTTTCTGCAGTTTAAGTAAGAAAATGTTCTCAATCTTATCTATTATGTGTTCTCTCTTTAGATCCTATAAGTGACTGTTGGCTGGGGGGGGGGGGGGGGGGAGGTATGGGAGAGCTTGCAGTGGGCTTGCCTTGTGGAGGAAGGGAGGTGCTAGGTTTTTTGCATTTCTAAAGTAGTAACCCTAGTACCATGTGACCAGCCAGCGGTGTGTGGACCACAGTTTGAGGACCCGTGACCTAACATGTAAGCAAGGTTCTGTTTGCTGCTGTGCATCTTGAGAGGATTAGGGGATAACTTTCTCTTTAAATGTCCATTCAGTTCCACAGGGAAAAGACCACATCTTTCTGTTAGTCTGCTAGAAAAGCAAACCTCCAACTCTTCTAATGTGCATGCATCATATCATCGCTGTAGCCACCAAGTAGAGACACTTATGAGGGTTACAGCACCCTGGGTGCTGGCTACCAGGCAGAGCATGTTGAGTGGGAATTCTCAAGTGGACAGCAAAGTCAAGACCTCACAGCTGGATTCATTAGAATGTCTGGAAGGTGGAGATAGTGCACTGATCCATTGAATGAATTTGGTGTGCTGTAATTTTAGCTAAATTATGTGCTGGTATTTTATCATCAGTGATTTGAAGAGTTGAATATGGCAGTAATCCAGGAATAGGAAAAGTACAGCCTTCTCAGTGAAGCCTTTAGAACAAAGCTTCTATTTTATGCTATAGCACAAACGAATGTAAAATGTCCTTATTCTCAACTGTCACCCTCAGTTAGGCAACTGTCTTTTATGTTATGAGATACATATGGGTTGTGTATCTTTATGATTGTATGAGGAGCAGAATATATTCACCCCCCCAAAAAAGTTTTTCAATTTGTGAATTCCAGTCATGCTGCAAGAAAGAGAAAACCGTGGTTTTCTTGTTAGTGCCTCTTACTCTAAGGCTAGTCTGCACTACAGAGTTATGCTGACATAAGGCAATTTATGTCTTCCTAACTACGTCATTTGTGTACACTACACACTGGCAGGAGCAAGACTAAGGTCTGATCTACACTATGAGGTTAGGTCGAATTTAGCAGTGTTAGGTCGATTTTATAAGGAATGCATCTACACAACCAACCCTGTTCCGTTGACCTAAAGGGCTCTTAAAATAGACTGGTGTACTCCTCCCTGACGAGGGGAGTAGTGCTAAAATCGACCTTCCAGGGTCAAATTTGGGGATTGTAGACACAGCGCTGTGCAATTCGATGGTATTGGCCTCTGGGAGCTATTCCAGAGTGCTCCAATGTGACCACTCTGGACAGCACTTTCAACTCTGATGCACTAGCCAGGTACACAGGAAAAGCCCCGGGAACTTTTGAATTTCATTTCCTGTTTGGTCCGCGTGGCGAGCTCAGCAGAAGACGTGACCATGCAGTCCCAGAATCACAAATGAGCTCCAGCATGGAGCGAATGGGAGACACTGTATCTGATTGCTGTATGGGGAGAAGAATCTGTGCAGGCAGAACTCCGATCCAGCAGAAGAAATGCTGATAAATGCTAAAATCACACAAGACATGGTGGACAGAGGCTACAGAAGGGACACACAGCAGTGCCGCATGAAAATTAAGGAGCTCAGGTAAGCCTACCAAAAGACAAAGGAGGCAAATGGTCACTCTGGGTCAGAACCCCTGACATGCTGGTTCTATGATCAACTGCATGCCATTCTAGAGGGGAACCCTACCACTACCCCACCACTGTCCATGGACACCTGCAAGGTGGTAGCCTCACGCAACATGGAGAAGGATTTTGTGGATGAGGAAGAGGAGGAGGAGGAGAATGCGCAGCAGGCAAGCGAATAATCCATTCCCCCCCAGCAGCTAGGACCTTTTCCTCACCCTGGAGCCAATACCCTCCCAGGGGGAATTGTTCCCGGACCCTGAAGGCGGAGAAGGCAGCTCTAGTGAGTGCACATTTGTAACTACACTACAGGGGTTAAAAGCAATTGTGTTTAATGTTTGATTTTGCCTCGAAGAATTGGGATGCATTCGTGGCCAGTACAGCCACTGGAAAAGTCTGTTAACGTGTCTGGGGATGGAGCGGGAATCCCCCAGGGACATCTCCATGAAGCTCTCCTGGAGGTACTCTGAAAACCTTTGTAGAAGGTTTCTGGGGAGGGCTGCCTTATTTTGTCCTCCACGGTAGGACACTTTACCACGCCTAGCCAGTAGTCTGGAATCATTGCAGCACAAAGCATGGCAGTGAATGGTCCTGGGTTTTGGTCACATTCATGCAACATTCAGTCTTTATCTTTCTGTGTCAGCCTCAGGAGAGTGATATCATTCATGGTCACCTGGTTGAAATAGGGGAAGTTTTGTAAGGGAACAGTAATCCCTTCTGTTTGGTGATCCCTGGTCATGCTGGGCTGTTTGCGCTTGGCTAAAAGGAATCATCCCGAAAAATAGCCACGCTGGGGCGGGGAGGGATGTGCTGCACATCCACCACAAAACTGCAGCCCCCTCCTTTTAACTAGCATTGGTTGCTATGGGAAAGGTTGCTGCAGTTTTGAAGCCATTCCCACATGTTATGAACATGGAAGAAGGCAACCCCACGTACCCTGTTGCTTACCATGGCTGCCTGCAAATCGAATTCTGTTGCCCAGCCGTGTTTGATGTGTCACCATACCGGCAGGCACTCAATATAAAAGGCAAAATGTGACCTTGTACCTAAAACACACATGCTGTCTGCTGTGAATTTCTTGATTCACTGTGAAAGAGTCTCCCTTTTGTTCTCAGAAATGTATCTTCTTAAATTCTACTCTCCCTTTTTTTCCTCCCCTGCAGCTGCAAATGTCTCTGTGCTCCCTGTATCAACTCCATCCCTGAGGTTATTGCAGATTAGAAGGCAAAAAAAAACCGCACTCGCGATTACATGTTTTCCGAGCTCAAGCAGTCCTCCTGCACTGATAGGGTACAGTTGAATGCATGGAGTCATTCAGTGGCACAGGCCAGGAAAGCATACAGTGAGCATGATCGGAACACGCAGGAGGAGATGCTGAGGCTAATGGAGGAGCAAATGAACATTATGAGGCGTCTGGTGGAGCTGCAGGAAAGGCAACAAGAGCACAGACCCTTGCTGCATCCAGTGTATAACCGCCTGCCCTCCTCCCTAAGTTCCATATCTTCCTCACCCAGATGCCCAAGAACATGGGCAGGGAGGCTCCGGGCACCCAGCCACTCCACTCCAGGGGATGGCCCAAGCAACAGAAGGCTGTCGTTCAAACAGCTTTGTTTTTTAGTGTGGCTACAATAAACAATGTGGCCTTGTCCTTCCCTCCTCCCCCACCCCACCAGGGCTACCTTTTACTAGTCCGTGATCTCAATTTCTTTAATAAATAAAGAATGAATGGATTCAGAACAATAGTGACTTTATTTCCTGTGCCAGCTGTGGTCAAAGTGGGGGAGAGGGATTTGCTTACAGGGAAGTACGTTCACCAAAGGGGCAAACACACACAACTGTCACACCATCGCCTGGCCATGTCATGAAACTGTTTTTCAAAGCCTCTCTGATGCACAGCGCACCTCAGTGTGCTCTTCTAATTGCCCTGGTGTCTGGCTGTTCAAAATTGGCCACCAGGCAATTTGCCTCAACCTCCCACCCGGCCATAAACGTCTTCCCCCTTACTCACAGATATTATGGAGCACACAGCAAGCAGCAATAACAATGGGAATATTGCTTTTGCTGAGGTCTAACCTACTCGGAAAACAGCACCAGTGCCCTTTTAAACATCCAAAGGCACATTCTACCACCATTCTGCACTTTCTCAGCCTATAGTTGAACTGCTTGTTACTGCTGTCCAGGCTGCTTGTGCCAGGGAGCAAGGATAACTATTGGCATTTCAACATCCCCAATGGTAATTTTCTGGTCTGGGAAGAAAGTCCCTTGCAGCTTTTCGAACAGCCTGGAGTTCTGAAAGATGCAAGCGTCATGCACCTTTCCCCACCATCCCACACTGATGTTGTTGAAATGGCCGTTGTGATCCACGAGTGCTTGCAACACCATTGAGAAGTTTCCCGGTGATTTATGTACTGTATGGCAAGGTGGTCCGGTCCCAAGATAGGGATATGCGTTCCGTCTGTCGCCCCACCACAGTAAGGGAACCCCATTACAGCAAAGCCATCCCCTATGACCTGCACATTTCCAAGCGTCGACAGAAGGAGGGTAGCGTGGACATCAGCCACCACAGGGCTAGTCTACGCTGGCAGCACTTTAACGTGCTTTGTGTGGTCGCAGTGCAGTGCTGGGAGAGAGCTCTCCCAGCGCTCTAAAAAAAACTCCCCCAGGGCTCTAAAAAAACCCACCTCAATGAGGGGCACAGCTCCCAGTGTTGGTGCACTGTCTACACTGGAGCTTTACAGCACTGCAACTTGCTTCACTCGGGATTGTTTTTTCACACCCCTGAGCGAGAAAGTTGCAGCGCTGTTAATTGCCAGTGTAGACAAGTTCACAGTAATTACTGTGGTGGCTGTAAGGTCGACCTAACGTAGGGCGACTTAAGACTGTAGTGTAGACATGCCCTTAGGCTGCTCAGCATCTTCACTGATAGGTTTCTGAGGAACATGTGGGGCTATAACTTACAGTACTTCCACTAGCACTGTAAGCCTGCTCATGTGGCAGTTGCTCTTCATCTTTGTAAATCCACAACAGCTCCAGGAATGTAGCAGAGAGCTGCTAGCAGATCAAGTCATACCAGTGTAATGTATCAGAGTCTAAAGGCAGATAGCGGCTAGCCGGCAGGCAAGCAAAGCTTGTTTTATTCTCATCCAATCGTCCTTTCCACACATGCTCTCTGGAATGCTTGTTGCATGGCTTATTACTCTAGTAAAGTCAACAAATAACCACAATAATATTTAGCAGTAGTGAAACACTTTTTGTTTCAAGAGCTTTACAAAGGTATATAAGCATTACCACTACTTTACAGATGGGGAAAATTGAAGCACAGAGATAACTGACTTGCTAAAGATCAGTGACTCATCACTGATGAACAGGGTGGATTGATTTAAATCAAGCTGATTTAAATAATCAATTTTAATCCGCTTTTCTGTTTGTAGTTCAGTTATTTGCTAAAGAAAAGTGCATTCTCATTGGTTGATATAACCCTTAAAATAGGTTGATTTACAGCTAAATAGAGTCATTACATTAGCTTTGGTACATCTTTATTGCTGTCTGAGAGAGTACACTAACTATATATATATACATTTAAGCAATTATGTAGCTTAATATTTTCAGATTCTTATTAATTGTACATCTTTAGTATGTTCGAAAACGGTGAACGATATATTGCTTATTTACTAGATAATTAACATTTTGCTGATTTGTGTCAAGCTGCATTGGGATGGTAAGGGGAATTTACTTAAACACGCACAACAGCATATGAAAATTATTTTGATTAAACAAAACAACCTTAAATGTTTTGGATACATAAACTTCTCTTATCAAAACATGTTTCACAACTACATGAGTTATTAATGGAACAGAGAGATTAACTATCAGTATATTAAACTGATTAGTTCACATCAGCCTGAGAAAATATACATAAGTAAAAGTGCCTGGAGATTATATTACTACTTGCCTATGTCTCTGGAAAATGAGAGCCTACATAATTTAGGACACTTCTATCCTGCAAACTTTTAAAACTAGTAGATCTCATTCCCTTCTTTGTTGTTTTTTTTATTCATAGACTGGAAAAGAATGACAAGTTTTCCTGCTTTTTCCCCCCAACTCCCAATCAGTTTCTCAACATTGAGTGAATTCGTCCAAATGAAGAAAATATTCTTTCTGCGCCTGCAGAAAATGCTACTGCTGTCAAAACTGGTTTAGCATGTCACAGGCTCTTGTTACCAGGTACTTAGCTAGTGACTTCCACCAGTTCAGCGGTGTGACCTTCTTTAAAGTAACTATCGCCAGCAAACAGGTACTGCTTGAATGGTTCGCCTCCAGCACCGAAATTTATTATGGGTGACTAATAGATGGTCATGTCCTAGCTGCAGAGTCTTGTTCAGCAGTTAGGAATCCACCCTGGTACTTTGGGTTGAGAATATTGGCAATAAAATGAGGTGGAATAAGTACTTGATCCCTCCGCTTCTTTACTGCCTGCAATGTAACTCTGTTGTTGGGTCTTTCTCTCTTCAGCGTCCCTTGATGTTCTTGCCAGATTTCAACAGCATCAGCAATACAGCAGCAATCTTTCTACAGTTTGTCCAAGGCTATGGAACTATGCTAATATACTGAAACCTATCTTCTACTTTTCTCTTTAGTCTGACGTTGATTAGTTTGGTTGGGAAAGTTCCATCTATTCTATGTGAAGAAAATCATCACAAAAAATTGTCATCAGAATAGGCCAGCTTTTAATCAATAGCTCAAAACAGTCAGTCGCAGAATTCTATTATACATCGTTGGAGCTCATTAATTTGATTCCTCCTGTTCCCTTTGGCAAAGCTGAAGTGAAGTGGCTGTTATGCAAAGATTTTTCAATTTCAACAGCATTTTCCTTTATTTTTGGAATTGTAGTTACGTCTTTGGCTAAAAGGTGCATGAAATTAGCACTGCACCCCTCTGCTATAAGTTTCAAGTTCCCTTAATTATCTCTTTCTAGATTTCTTCTCATATTTATTACATTTGCAGTAGGGCGGCCGATTAATCCCAGTTAACTTACATGATTAACTCAAAAAAATGTAATCGTGAGTAAAAAATTAGTCGTGATTAATCGCACTGTTAAACAATAGTATACCAATTTAAATGTATTAAATATTTTGGATGTTTTTCTACATTTTCATACATATATTGTATTCTGTGTTGTAACTGAAATGAAAGTGTATATTTTGGATTACAAATATTTGCACTGTAAAAATGATAAAAGAAAGAATATTTTTAAATTCACTTCATACAAGTACGGTAGTGCAATCTCTTTGTTGTGAAAGCGCAACAAGAAGTAGGACTGAGTGAGTGGACTTGCAGGCTCTAAAATTTTACACTTTTATTTTTTAATGCAGTTTTATTTGTACATAATTCTACATTTGTAAATTCAACGTTAATGATAAAGAGATTGCACTACAGTACTTGTATTAGGTGAATTGAAAAATACTATTTTTTTTTTACAGTGCAAATACTTGTGATCAAAAATAAATATAAAGTGAGCACTGTACACTTTCTATTCTGTGTTGTAATTGAAATCAATATATTTGAAAATGTAGAAAACATCCAAAACTATTTAAATTAATGGTATTCTATTATTGTTTAACAGTGTGATTAATCACAGTTAGTTTTTTAATCGCTTGACAGCCCTAATTTGCAGCATTACCCGTGACAAAGCTATTCCCTTCACACTTGAATTTTTGTTCATAGTTTACCGCTTTTACTGCTACTACTTTTAAGTATTCTGCTGTATGAATGTAATTGTAAGAGCTCCTCAATGTCAACTGGCAGAAGGCCCACTCATATTGTTACCCGCACAACTTTCGGGCTCCCACCCTCTTTCCAGGGCCCAATAGCCTTCTACAGGTTAATGGGACCTTGTCCCAGTAAAGGAGCCTTTATAACACAGAAAATATTCTTAAACATGCACATGTATTTATTAGCAATTAACAATCAATCAACAGAGTACACACACCGAGCATCTAATGTTCACCACTCCCAATAAAACAGACTGTCTCCCAATGGCCAGTCACGATTCAATCTCGTCCAGGGCTCCAGCTTCCACACAGTCTAGTCGTGCAGGGGTTAAAAATCCTACCAGCTCTGCTCTTGAACTGGATCCTGGAATTAAGTTCCAAGGAGCGTGTTTCCTGATGCTCATTATATCGTTAAAATGAGAGTAGTTCTTATCAATACCTTATCCGATTATTTTACTCAAAGCATATCTATGCAAAAACACTAATCAATCATTTTCACTATACAGGGGTTCACATGCCTAAGACAGCCAGCCTACTCATTAACTTTTGTATTTTTCAAAGTTAGTAAAAATTTCTGAATTTCGTTAGTGGAATACATTTGCAACAGCAAAGCCTTATACTTTTTATTATCAGGAAGAAGCTGCAGAAACTCAAGTCTAGCTTGTCCATTCTCATGACTTTGTGACTATATATCTATCCCTGCTAGGAATGCTGCAGCTGATACTTTCCTATCTGCCTGCCTACGTCAAGGCCGAATGCTCCTGACTCTCCAGTTTTTTGTTTCCAACTTATGGTGGCTGAACATAGCAGATGGTTGCAGGTTATGCTAAATCCATAGGCTGAGAGTCCTGTCAAGTCTAGGCCCCTTATTACAATATCAGGCTTGACACACTCACTATCCCTCAAAATTTTGCTGTCATAGGAATCCAAAAGGTATCCTGTAAGGTATTACAGTGGTTCTCAAACTAGGGGCGCCGCTTGTTCAGGGAAAGCCCCTGCCGGGCCGGGCCGGTTTGTTTACCTGCCGCGTCTGCGGGAAGCGGCGCAGGCTGAGATATGTGCTGGCCGCCCTTCCCACAGCGCCCATTGGCCTGGAGCGGTGAACCGCGGCCAGTGGGAGTTGTGTTCGGCTGAACCTGCGGACACGACAGGTAAACAAACCGGCCCGGCCCGGCCTAGCAGGGGCTTTCCCTGAACAAGCGGCGCCCCTAGTTTGAGAACCACTGAGGTATTATATGTAAATTGGTGACAAGCTGGTACCAAATATCATTGCTTGACGAAAGTACATTTACATATGAGTAGGGGTGTCGATTAATCGCAGTTAACTCATGAGATTAACTAAAAAAAATTAATTGTGATTAAACAAAGCTTTATTTGCACTGTTAAACAATAGAATACCAATTGAAATTTATTAAATATTTTGGATGTTTTTCTATTATTGTTTAACATTCTATGTATTCTATTTAACAGCACAATTAATAGCAATTAATTTTTTTAATTGGTTGGTTGCCCTACATATGAGGTAAACAAAGCAATCAAGTGTAAAAGAGTTAAGTGAGCACACCAGCGGAAAGAGTCTGCATCCCCAAGAAGTGCAGCTGCAAAGCTCTCCCTTGGTGAGGCTGAGGGTTAACACAATGGCTTACGGTTCCTTGAGGAAGTGTCACAGTGAGTGTTTCCAGATTTATGAATTGTTTCTGTAAAATAGACAACCCCATCTTCTGTTGTCACACAAGCACTTATTGGATCGCTGTGTTCGTTGCTCGCTCAATACCGATTGATGAATTTCCTGTCAATGCTTTTTGCACATTTGTTCAATCTCCTTCTCATACACCGTATCCAGCAATGTCTGCTCTGTTGTTGGAGTGTGGCCTGATCGTAATGATTGAATCATGTCAATTAAATGTTTGTTCTGAACAAGACAAAAGGGAGAAATTGTTGCATAAATTAACCATTGGATCTTTTTGTTTGCGGAGTCTTGCTGGAATTTGCTGGTCCTGATTAAAACCATGGATGAGTTCATACTGGATGATGATGAAGAAAGTGTTTTGGATACAGGTAACTTACTGTCTGATGTTTAATTGCAGCACTTCTGGTGGAACCTGCAGATGACTCTGAAGTCGTAGACATTGCAGATGATGGACATTCATAACCCCATGTGTATAAGCTAGACTCTGACACACAATGGTAAGTCACTCTCACTCACTGAGTATTAGTCAGTGCACTGCTTTAAAAAAAAAAAAAAAAAAAGAGAGAGAGATTGTAAATGAAAGATTCATTCTACTACAGCTGTTTGTGCCACAGTTTAAATGATAGTTTATTCTAAACCCAGTTTTATAGGGAAAATAATAAATCATAAGGATTATCTAAATCTATTTAAACCATCTCTAGAGAGATACCAAACAACTTGAAGAAATTTTTTTTTAAAGTTAAAATTCATAAATGCCTAATACAACTTTTCTTTTAAAGAGGAAACCTTCACCTTGGATGTTTGTTTATACTGAGCAATAAAAAATCGTTTCAAAAGTGTAGCCATAACAGTAAAAATGTAACTGAGAAATTCTCCCACAACAAACTAGCATGCCAATTATTTTGTGGGCACAAACATTTTTGAAATTCATAAGTAAGGCCATGAGTTGGTCACAGATTCTGATTTTACGTGACCGTGCCAAAATCTTAGCCTTTTTCGTAAGCAGTCCCCCCAAAACACAAATGTATGGCATGGAAGGCAGTCCATAAGAAAGGTGCAAAAATAAATTTACTAACCAGCAGTTCCAGATTGTTCAGACATGTCCACGTTGTCATTGTCAAAACTGTTGCCTTCTGAGGAGCGTTTTTCTTCGTGGTATTTCATTCTGACGGCCAGCCCTGACACATTTTTGTTGCAGTGTTTACATTTGACACGTTCCTTTTTTTTTTTTTTTTTTTTAACTCCGCACAGGAATTTCTTAATAATATTCCCAAATAGGATCTTTTTATGACCTGCAGCCAGGGAAGTCCCCAGGTGTTGAAGTCAACACTAGTGGCTGCACTGTGACGAGTGCTATCCCTTCTTCCCACAGTGCCCTGCTTTGACACCAGTATTGCCTCTTTCTGGTTGTGCACTCTTGCTCCTTCTTCCTGGGTGTGTAACTCTCCTGCCCGCAGAAAAACAAAAGAACAAACAACAATCCAAGACTCCTGCTCCTGTAACCCACATGCCTTTTGCAGGGCAGTACTTCATTCATTTAGAGAGAGAGGGGAAGAAACTCATGGATTTCTGTTTGTTTGTATCTCTATGTACACATGCAAGGCCATTTACTTGAAGGGCTCAGAACCATCCAGGAGTAAAGCGGGTAGTTACTTAACAGGTCAGTGTTTTTCTGTAAACTGGAGAGTAAGTGTCCATGGTGGGTAGAGTAAAAAATATTCATAATTTTGAGAACTGAGCCAATCAGTGTTCAGCTAGGGAGAAGCTATAAACTAGGAGTATGAGACCACCCAGGTAGATGATCCTGATGAGATACATGGTGGTATTTCCTGTAATCAGAGTCTGGGTCGCACATGCCATAGGGTCCTGCCCTTAATACAGTAAATGGCATATTGTGTCATGTTTGTAAACCTAGACCTCAAAAATTAGATGTCTTCCTCCTAATCCTTTCTTTATAGAGAAAAGCAGCCTTTAACTCCATTTTTGATAGAGGCTTATGGACCCAGCAGATTTAAATTAAATAGTTTAGGCCTTAAAATATTTTGTATTAAATTCAGATTTCATGGTAAACAGGTTTATTTTTAAGAAGAAAAGTGACTAAATTTTAAAAAAGCTGATTTGTATCCTCCCTGGTACAGAGCCATAGATTGATTACTATTTCTGTAGGCTCAGAATTGTCTAGAGGAACAAACACCAAATATTTGACTGAATTTCAGTCAGTTTTACTCAGAGTTACTGAGCTTGTTGCTGGACCAGTTCTGCTTGTGGGGAATATTACTGAAGAGTTTGCCTATCCTGGGAAACAGAGTGGCACTTTAAGATGTGTTAACTAGAGCTCGTTTTATAAAAAGGAGAGGGAAAAAAAACTTTTTTCCTCCTGTCATCTTCAGGCTTTGAAATGTTTAAATGATGGATTTTTCACAATTTGTGTGAAAAGTTAATTCTTTTTGCACTGAGAAATCAAACCAGTTCTAGTGCTAACTAAACATATTTTAATTAGCACTTAGTGTAGACACAGCCAGCCATAGTTGTTTTTTGTTTTGGTTTGTGTTTTTTTTTTAATTTTTTTAAGTATGAACAGGTTATGGTTATCCCTAAGTGGTATTTAAGAAGTTTTTAGTTAAGATATTTTAAAATGCCACTCATTTTAAGTGTAGAGAAACCCAAACAGGGAGGTATTGTTATAATTGGACTTGAAAGAATTAAATTATCAGTAAATGTTGATTTCACCACACACAGAAACTGACAAAATATTTTCATCAGTGATAAGTGAAATTCACAGGTAGGCAAAGTAAGAAAAATGCTGCTTGAGAACTTACTTAGAGTTTGATTTCAGGATATTTACTTGTGACATGATGTTGACAACTTGTTTTTAACAGTTTTATAAAGCTTTGTGACAGGCTTGCTTGTGTAGTTCTGCTTTCCCTCTCAAGAGATTTCCAGTAGGTTTCAGTGGATAGCTGCTCATACCCCTCTAGGCTCCTTTGAATGTCCAAATGCATGAAACCCCATTATGGATGCGTACATTTTTATAAATATCTATCAAACAATGGCCAAATTCAGCAAAGCTAGCATAGGGTTGTGAAAAGTGGCACATCCCTGAACCAGTCATGTCCATCCCAACAAAAGGGAGCTTTATTCTCCTGCAGGACAGTTTCCAATCCTCTTTTCCTGTCATACTGCTCAGCATGATTCTCTAGTAACGATGTAATTGGTGCTTTCAATGGCTAATAAAAAGCTAGTAAGAGGGGGGACGTGACTGTGAAACTAGCAGAGTCCTCTTATTTTAGGGATGATGGAGACTACAGTTATCCAGTTCAGTAGAGCTCTTGTAATGTTCATGTCACCAGCTCTATTTGGTTAGCGTGTCAGTTAGTGTATTCTCTTGCACCACCACTGTTTGATTACACCATGTGCCTGTTTTCCAGAACACAAGAAATATATCTGATTGAAGTAGGGGCTGGGAAACTTTTTTAGAATAGATAAAATCCCATTTTTGAAAAAACGGTGTTCTCTTTTTTGATCCACCACAACCCTCCAAGAGGTTGTGACCCACACATTTGGAATCACTTCTCTATAATATGTATAAGTTCTATCTACAGGAGAAACCACTGATGGCTGGCTCATCTGATGTTCTCTCGCTAAGTGTCAATAGAGGTGGCTGTGATGATGGCAGGCAGCCAGTTTTACCACAGAATTAGTCTTCCTCAGGGGCCTGATGCTCTTAATCTGTTAACCACAAGGTACAGTGTAAAATCCAGCTATTTACTCAAGCTGATACCTGAGGAATTGATAAGGGGTATATTTTTACTTTCATTCTGAGCTTGAGTCAGTCTATTAATGTTGTGACACTGATCAATTTGTATGGTCTAAAAATTACTTTATGTGCAACCAGCAAAAAATGTGATGGGTACACTTCAGGATATTACAAGTCTGTCCATAGGTGGAGTGCAAGGTGCTGTATGTGATGATTGTTGTTCAGCATGCCTTTATACAGAAAAAGGTGTGCTGTGCTTTTCCCTCTTCCATTTTAAATAAAATATAGACTCACACGTACTGTGGGGCTTGCACATCCACTTTTCTCACTGAAGCCAACATACCCTTGTTCATGAAATCATTTTTTAGTTCTGTGTCCAGCCTACTCCTGGATGGCTCATCCATGGAAATACATGTATTTGTTTGTTTGGGAACATTGCCTTAACCCAGAAATTGTTAGAAGAATTTCTCTGAGGGAGTAGATCTTATCTGGATAGGATTTTCATGCTAAATATTATGTACTTTTAGATTAGTCATCTTTCCACCTTCAAGTAGCATTGAGTTGCTTCAAGGAATCAACCCAATTAATGACTTTTAGTTGTAGTGGTTGCTACCTCCCTAACTGTGGGGCACTCCCCTGCAATCTTATTTTGTCCCTTGTAATAAGGATTGTCCTCTCGCTCCCCAACTTGTGTATGAGCCTCAGGCTATTTCCTTCTGACAGATACACTTATGCATTAAACACACTGACATCTGCTGCAACAGAGGCAGAGGTGAGGACAATGTTTAAAAACAAAAGTGCTGATAACCATTCATTTTACCTTCACCTCCCTCACAGCAGAGAAGACAAGAATTGAATGGGTGTTGAAACTAACCTGCCTCATATCCTCGACTTGGTCCGGTTGGAGGCACGTTGTAGGGAATGTGCACTGCTGGTACAACCTGTGCTACAATTGTTTTGTGGGGAAAACATGACTTCTTGTGCCAGGTGTGCCTTTCATTTGGGTTTAAGTGTTTGCTTGTTTCCCGGAATAGACTTTTATGAGCTGTCCAAATATGGATACAGGCCAAGTCTAGGCCTAGCTCTGCTCTTTATGAAATCACAATCGTAAGGATCTTTTAGCATCCTCTTTGAGATACTGAAAACAGTCCTGCTGCGAGACAAACCGTATATGTTATAAGCCCAATCTTTCAGGGATCTGGAAACTTGTGCCCAGGAGCTGAAATTCCCTAAAGCAAGAAAGATTAAAGGAACCAAATTCATGACCTGTAGAGTGCTTGTGCAGGCCCTGGGGCTCAAGGAATGCAGATGCTGGGTACCTTGCTTTAAAAAACAAAAATGTAGTGGGGAGCGGACAGTCTTCTCTCTTGGAGGTGCTGGCTCCGCTTCAGTTATCGCCCAGCCCTAAGAAATTATTGATCAAAGTGCTTGGGGTTGTATAGATCATGCACATTAGAGGACTGAATGAATGCATTAAGGACATGACAGTCCTAGACAGAAGGAGAATGGTAACCTGCCGCCTCTAGCCCTTACTCCTGTGTTGGTTATGGATGGTGGCAACAGCTGCTCTGGAATATTGTCCTGCTCCTACATCATCTGCTCAGTGGTGCATTAGGCAAAGTCCAATGCTGAGTTGAGCCAGCTTTGATTTCTGTAATACAGTGCCCCCAGTCTCTGGGATTTACGCTGTCCCCATAGCAGTGAGGCATGCTGTTGAGTCTGTGTTGACAGGCAGACCGTAATTCAAAAATGGCACAAGGTTTTTTTAGTTCAATCCACAGCATCGCTTGTTGGTATCTACTAACTCCCCTCTTCTGTACCCCCAACAAAAGAAACCCCCTGTCTTTAGGGCTAGATTGTAGCTGGCCCCTACATCGTTGCACGAGAGGAGGGGGTTGGGTTATGGAACAAAAAGCCAGTGCAAGCAGTGGTGTGGATCCTACTCTAGATGTGCATGAGCCTCACGCAGACAAGATGGGAATCTTTGAACAGGTATGAAGTTGAGCCATACCTGCCCCCTGTGGATATAAAAGGCAGCTGCAACTGTCCCTTAATTCCCTGTACATGTGGTAGTGAGAGAGAGCGTCTATCTGCTACCCCTTAGCACTTTGCTATAAATTTTCATAGCTAGGGTGAATTCCCTATATATCCCCGTCTTGGTTTTTTTCTTACAACTTTTCCTGACTTTTATTAAACACCCTCCACCCCACCTCCAAAACCAAAACAACCCTGTCTACATCTTTCCCCTCTGCTACAAGTGCTGGATGGTTTCAGAGCCTTTCAGGAGCTGGTCTCACAACTTACTGACACACTGGAGATGTAGACCTCACTGATCAAGGGAAAAGGCCCATAAATAACTTGGTATCTTCTGCTCTGGGAAGGTTAGCAATACCTATTAATGAAGACAATTTGGAGCCAGCTAACAACCTTTGGCAGACCCCTACTATCCTTGCTCCAACTAGCAAGCAAGCGTAAAACAGATCAAATGCTACAGAAGGGCATCTACACACATTGCGTGGAGCTCTGCTGGTCTCTACAATCCAGGAGAAAGCTGGACAGCCTGGTCCATCAAAAGCTACTCTCTGAGATAAAGACCCTAAAAAGCTGGATCTCTGGGATGAAAGTTTACTCCCTGCTTCACTCCAGCTACACATCTTGAATTACCAAACATCACAGCAAGGAGGGCTTCCTGGCTTCAGGCATGGGGTAGCTCCACCAAGGTACAAAATACTACAGAAGATCTACCCTTTGAGAACACTGACCTATTAGGTAGCCACACAGAAGAGGCCCTACGTTCATTAAGAGAGACTAGGGCTACTTTGGGATCACTAAACATTGATATCCTGGCCTCAAGATGGAAGTCCTTCTGGTACCATTCTCAGACCAAACAAAGAACAGTGATCATCCTTAGAAAAAGAGACCCATATTCTCACAAAAGAGACCACTTCTTCTCAGTCACTACCCTGCTGCAATGTGATGGCCATACTAGAGCCATTCCCAAACCTAATCTTGACAAACTGAAAAGGAATCCTAGAGAAGGTACCTCTGCAATTCAGAGAATGATTTCTACTTCCCATATTTCCTTATTCCAAAGAAAAAAGCAGAGCTTTATCCTGAGAAGGCTGAACAAGTATATATTCAGGATGGTGACAAAGTGTGTCAGTAGTTAATTAGTGGCTGATAAGACTCTTCAATCCCACCTACCTGACTGCCACCTGCTTTCCCGTCACCTAGAGTGGGATCCAAACAACAACAAAAAGTTACTTACCTTTGCAAAAATCGTGGTTCTTTGAGATGTTGTCAGTGGGGATGCCATGACCTGCCCTCCATTCCCATTCTTTGCTTGTTTGAAGAAATTCAGAATTTCAGAGGGACTCAAGGGACTGTTGAGCTACCTTTCATGCCCTCAGGTAGCAGGTATGGGAGGGGTGGAGAGAGCAGGTTTGGCCCAAGGGACACTCATGTTCAGAGACTCCAATCTCGATGTGCATGAGGTATATGCACATCTGAAGTGAGCAAAACATCTCAAGAACAGCAGTTACTGCAAGCTACATAACTATTCTTTCTGTAGTTTACT
The DNA here is from genome assembly GCF_015237465.2 of Chelonia mydas. Lineage (NCBI taxonomy): Eukaryota > Metazoa > Chordata > Testudines > Cheloniidae > Chelonia > Chelonia mydas. The sequence continues at coordinate 115,377,694 of NC_057850.1, forward strand.
GGGAGTGAAGCAAAACCTGAGTGTGGCCCTTAGAAGCTAAATCTGAAGCTTCAGACTCAGGTAAGTTGTTTGAGATTTATCTACCACTGTAAATGCATACACAGCTTTACAAAAATAGGTAAAACGTATGCTAGAAAAAGAAGGCATCATTACCAAAAGAGGAATGCATGGAGAAAACAGATTTAAAATGTCTTGGGTCACTTTTTACACTCTATACCTGGTTTATGGGAACTAGGAGGATGTCTCTGTCCTCACAGCTACCAGTTCACTGTTTCTTACATAGGAGAACAAACTCTGCTTTGATCAGCTTTATTAGATGGCATGGGTTCCTGAATGATTTGCTTTGGAGATCTGCTGGGAAATAAGCCAAGGTAGAGATTTTTCAGAATAGTTAAAGGTACAACTCTAGATTAGGCCAACTTAAATTCAAATACCTGCTGGGAAATATTGGCTGGAAAACTAACCTTGCACATGTCTCTTTGCAAACAAATAATTCTTGCAGAAGGCTAGAAAACTCACTCACTATTGAAAATGCTCTCAAAGAAACACAGGTGTTTCTGGTGAACTCCTATCGGGATGAGAGAGGTTCTGCAGGAAAAGAGGCCCCAGACTTACTGTGCTGAGATGCCTCCTAAATTGATCCACACTTTGAGCACCAGTCCAGTTTTGTGAGGAACCAGTGATACTTCTGAAAAAACGCATGCCTTGAAGTGTCTGTGTCAAACCCCCTCTGAGTGTTATTAAACAAGTGGGAAAAGAGGTGTGCTGCTTTGCTGGATATGACTTTGACTTTACATTCATTTAATAATTGAGGCACTCATTCTAAAGCTCAAGGAGGAAAAGCTCAAAATGTGTAAATACCTACAAGCTTTTGATTTGAAGGCAAATGCACAAAAGACGGAAAAAACCTATTTCTAAGCTGTAACTTTCCCCAAATTGTTAATTTGCAATCTTTTTTTTAAAAGCTAACCTTCATGAAATTGTGTATCAAATTCCATTTTTGTAATAATTTGTTGGAGTAAATCTGCAGTGCCCAGCCTCTGCCCACACATGCACATATATGTGTGCAGGTGTTAACATTTGCACATTCAAACTTATTAGACCCATAGGTTTTTGCAAGTATTTTTTAAAAAAGTTAGTGACAAATATGTACACAGGCACACTTCAAATTTAGTGCACTAGTCAATACATACACATACAGAGAGAGAAATCTACATCTCAATGTTAGAATGTGGGAGATACATTGCATCAGAGTCTCCATTCTCTCCCAAGTTTTACATCAGCGTAACCCCACAGGTTTTAATGGAGTTTCTCTTGACTTTGAAGGGAGAGAAGAATCAGCCTAGCAGAGACAGCTTTTTCTCTAGATAGTTTGGTATATAGGCAACAGTGTTATCTCAAAGTATAAAAGCATGTTTTTTGATGACCCTTGACGGTTTATATGTAGGTGCTGCTTGTGACATTGAGTAGGAATTGTCAGAGTTACATATAGTATGAATGACTGGGATAGAGTCCCTGCTGTTTATAAACAAACAGCACAATAGCCAGAACCCATTAATCCCCAAACACATCTTGGAGAGCTAGATTTGAGCATCAATTTAATCACATCTCAATTTCAGGGTTTTCTTTTATGGGTCACATTATCTGATCGTTCATTTTCTTGTGGCTCTTAAAAGTGACACGTGGTCAGAATATTAGAGGAGCATCCCACAGAACAAAGGGTCAGGTTTGTAATCACACGTACGTGAAAGGGGTTGTACACGTGACCAGCATGTTTAGATAAAGTTCTGCAGGCAGCTTGGCGAGAATGTGTGTGCGTGGGCGTACAGGATGTTGACAGGTCGGTCACCCTGTCCAGGGGAGGTTGAGTTCGTTTGATTACTATGGTGTAGCAAAAGTGGGATTCCTTTCCATTTGAATCGCCTGTGAGCATATTGGAAGAATTACTGACCTGATCCTTATTTACATTAAGGCCTCTTTACAATGCCATGGCAGCATAAAGGAGCATAGAGATGCAATATATACCCACCTTAAGGCTTATTTAGAATGACAGAGGGGTGTAATGAGTATCTGGCTATAAATTCTATAAATCAGAATCTGGTCTAGCATGCTGGGTTTCTTCTCTCCCATCAATATGATCACCTCCAAACAAATTTCAGTTACTGGTTTGTAGAACTAGTGGGGAAAAACTGTATTCTACCCTTTTGAAATGCCCGGGAGGAGACCCAACCATAAACAGATTAGTCTTTTGGAGATAGAGGGAAAACAGAATACATGAAGCTATTCTAACAGAATGGTTTACAGCAGAGACCCCACTTTCCACTTGACAGTGTGGGGAAACTGTAATAGATTAAAGCATTAAACTTTCATTGCTGTAATACCATCACTTACAGGGTTTGTTAAAGATGGGAGATTCCTTTATCTTGGAAGCTTATATTTGAAAAAGAGGACAGAGAGAAACCAGTTTAAAATGTGTTAAGAAATATTAGTTTTATTTTAACCAATTTTCACAGCTGAATATTTATTCTATAAAAACTTTACAGATTGTACAGTTTATATATAGTTCAAACTACTAGAACAAAAGTAGGTCCCACAGATGCAAAAATACTGTACCAATCCAAGGTAAAAGCAATTTACATAGTGTACAGCTCTCCACCAGGAAGGGAGGTGGTCAGTTCCAAGTATAAACTTCAAAACTGTACAAAAATAAGGTTTGATTTTTCATTCTTCATAATACATTCAATAAGATTGCAAGCACAGATACCCTAGTAATAGTAGATATCTGCAGTCAGGAATCAGTAACCAGTCCTGAAAGGAATGCAAAATAGGTCTATTTACACAGGGCACTCTTTTACACCATATTGTGTATATATAGTGTATATTTAAAATAATAAAAAAGCATTGACAAAGAACATTAAACATCTAATATAAGGTAGTTTTTTTTATAAAAGGAGTTTTTGTATGTAATAGTGTGCCAAAAGAATTTTAACTTATTTAAATAAAATATATTCTAAGTGAACCTAAAATGCATTTTTGGTGTAATACATCAATTAATCCAGCAAATAGAAAAAACCATACTGTGTATAAAGTAGTATTCTCACCCAGCAACAGAAGCACTTATGTAGTTATTAAAAAAAAATCAAACTATTTAAAGAACACTAAAACTAACTTATAACTTAGGATATTCATATACATAAGATATTCAGTGATTCACTAATACTGCAAAACAAGCTTTTTCCCCCCCAAGAGACAGTGGTTTCTTTATGCTATCTAGGTAAGCATTAGACATGTTCCCCCCGCAAAAAAGGGGTTGAGTGTTTTCTTAGCATAGCTCCTGAGCACACTCTTTTTGGGATATTTATCTAATTAAATCTTTCATTATAGGGTTTTATTCTCAAACAAAAAAAATTTAGAATATTCCATTCATTAGTTGAGGTATTTCAACCTTCTTCTGAGATCAAGACAATGCCTTATCTTAAGCCACTTGTTGGGCTGTGAAAATAGGGGCTGGCTAATACCCGTTTCAATTCTGTATTTTAGTGAAGGGGGAAAGCATTATTCAGACTTCCCTGCCACACAGAAAATAATACAACACAATTCACTCTTCCCCCCCACCCCCATTCTTTCTGATACAGTACTAGCCAATGATAACAAAAACTAGAGCCTCAAAGAGATGTTTGGTAGTGCACTCCATTATAATTTTTAGTTTGTGTATATAAAGATATATATATCTATATATATATCTATATAGGGAGAGTTTTTTTGTTCGTTTCTTTTTTAAGATACAGTACTTTACAACCCCTTGACAATAAGTGTGAGGGTCTTTCCAATCCCATCCCCAAGCTTTGAGCTATGGGTGACTTAGTAACAAAATAAAATTGGGGCATTTTTATGCCCCAGATGTCCAGGTAAATACAACTCCAGTGTCAGTGCACATCTCATCAGAACTCATCGATTTTCCTTTGCAGGTATTTTAACATAGAGTCCATCCCTTGTGCAGAGCCCCAGATTTTCTTTAAAGCTTCACACTCCTTGTCATTTGCTTGTTCTAAGTCCACCTTCATGATATTACGGACTAAAGCTTTGGATTCTTCAAGCACCTGTAGCACAAAAACCACAAATGATATTAGTCTGTGTGCTAAATGTTGGTTAGTAAAGTGGAATAGTCACCTATTCCTACATGTGGGCAAATCCCAATATTGCTAAGAGAAATTATGCACATGAATCTAGGGGACAATATGCCCCACATCGAGCAGTTACTTTTCCATAAAGTAATACAGGAGCTTCTTCATTCTCTGCCAGATCAAAGTGGAAATATTTGAGTATGAACCAAATAAATGAAAAACTTGAAGGGTTTCAAGATTATCCTGTTACCATAAAAATAAGACTTTGTAGCTGGTATTAAAAGGGATAGAAGTCATTATAACAACTTGGTAAATTCTGATCACAACACTGTGTTTTCCAGGATTGTCCGAATTATAACCTGGTAGACCTTAAATCTAAAAAACAGCTTTGTTTATTTTTAATTCAAATTCCATAGGCTGCTTTTAAATGCTAAAGTTGATGATTTTTAAACTATTCATCCATTCTTCTCCGAAAACAAAGACTTCATAAGAGCAGAAACTGATGTTGATTTGTTGTGAAGATTGTGACGATCTAGGAGTTTAAAATATACTTTACATTTTGGTAAAACTCCAGCTGACAGGTGTGAAACTGCCACCTGTGTACAGGAGCAGGAAGGCTTCTGTATCTTCTTACTATGTGTATCTCTGTGAGTTTAACCTAATTTAATGGAATGTCAAGAATTTTATACTTGTGATTCTTATGTACAGGTATATTTAGAATAGTCTTGATATGTGATAAAATGTTTGTAAATATTTAAGTTACATTGTGTAAGTGGGTCTTTGATGTGAAAGTGGTGGAGTCTGTTCTTTCTTTCTAGGGCAAATGAAGTGCTGACCCCAAAAGCTACTTTGAGCAGGTATGCAATTAAGGGACTGAGACTGTTAGTACTTAAAGATGGTTAAAAAATTCTCCTCCCCCACCCTGGTTTTATTAGTATTTATAGCCAGCTGTTGAGATGAAGGAAAAATCATGGATTATTTTCCATCCAAATTTGGAAACTTCAGTGTAGTTTGTTTTTTGACAGATTTTATTGACGACACTATTGCTACTGTTAAACACAGAGGAGTTAGCCACAGTGTGGTGTTAAAGCAAAGACTCTTCTCTTCCTTTCCCCCCTTCCCCCGCCCTCAAATACACCTGCCATTAATTTCTGTATTTCTGCTCAGTTCTTATGGCAGCTATTTCAATTTTTAATTTGGAGTTAGCTAGTATTATTCTCTTTCTACGTGGAGTTAATAACTTAGATTTTGCCTTGTGTTCTTAATCCTAGAATCTATTCAGCCTGTGATAATTTGAGAGGTTTCTCTCTCCTTGACCTCTTTATTCTTTAATGAGAATATTGGAATGTGGTATTAAAACTCTGTGCTCCAATCTACATAATTTATCTCAAGTACTCCTTGCGAATTGTTTCTAGAAAGATGAGTGAATGATGTAGTTCATTATTAATCTATTTATAAAATGGAAGAAAATAAAATGAAACTTACAACTGAATTACATGTGACAAGTTCCTTAATTCGAACCATTACTTCCTGTGTGAATGTTCCCGGCCAAAACACTTGAGATACCAATCCTTTTGCACAAGCTTCCTGCGCAGTCAACTTCCTTCCACTGAACAACATTTCATTTGCCTGAGGGGATAAAAAGTTATTTCTGATATGAAATGTAATGACAAAAGAAAAGTTTAAAAGAAAATGTTAATAAAATGCCTGCTCTAGTTGGGATGCTTGGTTGTACTGTAGCTCTCCAGTGTTAATCCAAACACATCAGTAATATAGAAAAAAGAAAATAGATGTAAAATTGTTGTGTTGCCAGCTATCATAACTCAGTAGTTAATCAGAGATGGGTCTGTGATTAAATAAGAAATCACCAGATAAATACTTGAGAAAAGTCACACTTTTTCCATTCATGAATGGTTAAGATGTAATTCACTTGAGTGCTATTTTTAATTCATACTAACAATAAATCGTAATTAGATAGCAACAGTTAAAAAAATCTGAAAAACAGATGGAAATGATTACAAGTGGCAGTTTGATGCATCTCCTGTGTTTGATTAGTTTTAGTGGTTTAATTTTTACTTCTGCAGCACTAACAAACAGTAACATTCCTCCACAGATCACCATTCAGTTGACTCATTTTCTGTGTTGGAAGAAAGCACATTTAAGTCATGCAGCAACAAATTTTGCAGCTTTAAAATGTTACCACGGAGACTTTAAATATTTAAATTGTGATATTCTTACAGGGCCTAATCCCAAAGTCAACTGAATTCAGTAGGAGTTTTTCCAGCAACTTGAATGAGCTTTTGATCCAGTTCATAGTATTTCCTCCTTTCTATTAACCTCATACAGATGTTGTTTTAATACTTAATTTAAAAACAGCTGTTTTGAGAGTAGGTGGATAGAGCTTCTGTTCTTTCTGAACCCTTGAGGCCTAGTTTTAAATAGTATTTTTATCAAATGGATTTTAGGCATGGAATGAGAAAATATATTGGAGTACAGGAGGAGGAGGAATTAGTGCACTATTATAAATAATGTGTATTATTTTCTAATGTTAAATACACCTATGCTAATAAGGTAAAATGTAGTATTTGCGCTGTTAGTCCCTGATCCTGCAAACACTTAATTTTAAGCACAACTATTTCTATCTTTTAACATTCTAGTCCATTCTTAGTAGGTGCTGCATTGATAGTCCTTCTTTAATACTGAGTTGCTACTTTCTACATTAAAGGAAATCACAAGGCTATTGAGTACATTTATTTGCAACTGAAACGTTACTCAATGACAAGGCCATTGTATCAGAGCTCATGGAATACCGAGAAGAAATATGAGACGGATCGGACAGATTTAGCATTTCTTAAGTACCAAGCATTATTCAACTGCTTATCTTAAGACTTTCATCTAAGGATCTTAAATAACTGACAAATCACTATCCCCATTTTACAGATGGGGAAACTTAAGGCCCAGAGTGATTAAATGACAATGATACAGTGAAATAAAAGATCTGAGTTCTATTGCTAACAAATAAAGTTACTGATGCCCAGTCCACTAGACACACAGACTACACCATGTGTTGAAAGGTTTCATAGAATAGTTTCGCTGTATTTGCAGATCCAAAGGAAGACACTGTAAACAGATTTCCATCTCAAGTTGCAGAAAGGAAGCTATGAATCATGTACAAAAAGAGAAAGTGTTGGGTACATCCACCTATAAATCCACCTTGTGTAAAAAGTTTGTGAACCTGTTTGCAAAATTGGAAAGTATAGTTGTGATGGCTGTAAAGTGACAAAACTGTAGCTACATAGAGTTATAGTCCATGATGCAACATTCTTATCTTATAGCACTTGATGTCAAGTGAACACATCAGGAAAAGGAAGTATCTTTTGCGAGAAAGTACAAAGTGAAGAACTTCTGAACCAACACTGAGTTTACTTTTTGTAATTACAAATCTACTTGGGAGTTTATAAATGTAATGTGTCTAATTATTTATCATCTGTGGGAGTGTATGAATGCCAGAGTGACTTTTTATTCTTTTGGAACCTGATAGATCTGGCTGCGCTCTTTCAACAAGAAATAGTATAAAGAACTGTAATGAAAAATGTTTTGGTCATGTTAAATCTCATTGACAAGCTACAAAACAGCAGAGCCTCTCCAACTTGAAGTAAGCAGGCAGTAGTGTTATGGTTTGACAGGTTTTGAAGGGGAATGAGTTCTGCTATGGGCTGGCACTTAGTTCTTGATCTAGCTCCAATACATGCCAAAAAGTTAACAGCAATTTGACCAGAGTCCTGCTGTCAACAACATTCTGCAAACACCACCTGTATTTCTGCTCTGAAAACGGACAGCGCTCTTGGCCATTTCCCACAGAAATAGAATAAAATGTAAAAAGTAACAACACAATACGTTTCACTAACCCGCTGAGTGGTAAGTTCTCTTTTGGGTACATCCACACAGAGCAACAAAACAAAACAGCAGTGAGTCTGAGCCCAGGGCTCTAGACTCAGGTTCAAGCTATGGTGCTAAGGATAACTCTAGACATTCAGGCTCAGACTCTGAAAGCCCCTTTCTCCCCAAGATTCAGAGCCCAAGCCCAAATGGCTACATGGCTATTTTTAGCACCATAGCGCAAGCCCAAGGCTGTAGTGCTGGGCTCTGAGATTCGCTGCCATGGGGCTTTTTTGCCACGTAGACACACTGTTCCTTCATTCCTCTGTTTCCTACTCATTCTGTTCCAATTCCTCTCTCCATTTTGTCCTTATTTTTAAAAAATCCAATTAGCACATGATCCCCTCTCCTGACAAGTTATAAACATGATCCTAGGGGACAATATGTTCTAGAACGTGGTTATTTTTTAAAAAAATACAGTAATATAGGAATTGCTGTACTGGCTCAGACCATCTAGTCCAGTATTCAATCTCTGGTTAGCCAGAACCAGCTGATTTAAGAACAGTTTTTGCTACAAGTAGAAAAATCAGTACATTCCCCAAGGAACATGAAAAGAGCAGGCTTTATGCAATCTAAACCCAAACTTTCTAAAAAATGATCAGTCACAAAGTTCCTCAAAGCTAGAAACCAAATACAAATGGAAAGAAATGACTGCTCACTTAAAGTAGACACGAGTATGAAAAAATTATTAATCTAACACATTTACATTTTTCTATTAAAGAACTATATCCAGCTGTCTCACAATGAGGTCTCTTAATTAGTTATGAAATCTATTCAAACTTTAATTACACTAGTAAAAAAAAAAAAAGAAAGTTCCTTTTAAATCAATCAGTAAGTGCCTGTGTGTGTGTGTGGCGGGGGGAGGGTTCTAGAAAAAAAAATGCAGGCAGCCCTAGGCACTTGCTTCATGGAGCTGCTAGTCAATTTCATACTGGCTTGGGCTGCAAGTCTAACATCAAATGGTGCTCAGAAGGATGCATATATATTTTGAAATAAAATGCACAGTAGTATGAAGCAAAAATGAAAAATAATGCAGATAACTGTGGCTTGTTTCAGCTTTTTTTAAACGTTGTCCCTGTACTTGATTTTTTTTTTTAAGCTGTTTGTAAATGCAGTTTCAGCAGTCACATGATATGGGAACATGTTTTTAACCTATTGATCCTACAGACTACACACTTCCCTGGCATAACACTTAGGAGTGACAAACAGAAGTGTTTTCTTGGAACACTTGAGAGAAATAAAATATCAGGATATTAATATGTTAATATTAAACAAAGCCACTTCAACTGATATGTGCATCTTAGGAAAGTTTGACAAGGCTACTCATGCATGACAAAGAGAAAAAACCTACGCAACTTAAAATAAATGGATATATCTTACATGTTAAGGTAAGATTGTGGGAAGTAAGCAACTATAGGTGGCAGCTAGAAATGCAATACTCCAGTATGGTTGTGCTTGACTTAGGCATTATGCCTTTAGGAGCACTGGGGGAACAGAGTACTTTCTGCCTTACGCCTTTAAAGGATGCAGCATTCAATCCCTCATGTTCTGGCCCAGATCTGCTGGCTAATGTGGAGGGAGAGGAAGCACGTTTGTGGCCCAGTTTTCCCTTCTCCTTCCCTTTTGGGGAGACCTCTGCCACTACAGCCAGTTAACCTTGCACAAGGAGAAGGGTTATAATTAGCCCATGCTCCCTCTCGCTCTTCTTTTGTATACCCATGGAGGCCTCGTCACAGTCTAGTCAGAATAGATAAGCTAAAAATATATTTATTTCTCATGTTTTATTTCATAAAACAATTACAATCCACGCACCAATGAAAACATGACAGGATCACTGTAGATAAAACACTAATGGGGCAGAAAGCTGATTATTTATTTTTATTAAAGTTACTTACAGAAGCCAGGCCCATTATCCTAGGAAATGTGAGGGATGAACATCCATCTGGACTCTGTCCAAAAGTAGTGTACGGTGTCTGAAACCAAGCCTTCTCATTAGCCCAAACCACATCACAGAGAGATAATATAGATGCTCCAAGTCCAATGGCTGGGCCATTTACTGCTACAATGATGGGCTTCTTAAACTGAATAAACGTATTCACAAAATTCCTGAAAAGAAACGAACACTCCATCACTACACATTTTAGCAGCAAAATGTATCAGCAGCTCAGCACTCAGTAATAAATAGTCTCCACAGCAACTAGCTGTAAACAACATTTCAAGAACTTGCTCTACTCCCTCACCCTCTGCAGAACACAACCACTGGGTATCTGCAGACCTCCCACAGCCCTATGTGGTCCTTAAGGGGTGGTTGTGTGTGGCAATTGACATCACTGGTAGTAGAACATTAGTGAGTATGCTCAGGGAGCATTCCCAGATTTATCTGAAAACAGAGAGGAAGGGGAGCCTTCCCTGAAAAAAACAAATCTGCTTTTTGGAAACAAGTGGGAAAAGATCCATCAATAACTTCAGTTCTGTTATCAATCACAGATCTTTAAAACCTTCCCCGCTTCATCCCTTGATCTTCCATGTTCATCATGATCCTCAGAGGTCTAAGTGCCTTAAGGATAAGCAAACTCATCTTCCTTTAGCCACCCAGAACAACATCAGTTTATTTCAGCGCCCAATGGCATCAAAGGCTTGGATAATGCATGGGTTAACATGTGGAACTGTGGAGTTCAAATGTGTAGCATAAGTGCCATCTGGGTAAGACAGAAGCATGCAATCAATCCCAGGGAAATGGCAATGAAGAGGGAATAAAAATCTTGAGAGCCCTGGGGTGAGAGCGGCCATTTAAACGTTTATGTTTATAGTGTAACAGAATACTTTGCACATAATTTGGATTTGGTGAAATTTTTCTCTCTTCCCATATCCAAAGTTTATTCCAAACTTGATTACCTCACAAACATGAAGCACCTTCAAGCAACTATTACATTGAAATCTGTCATATTTTTGAGACCTAAGTTAGAATTGTGAAGGGAAAATGGGGGACTCTATTATGGGGAAAGGGAAAGAGAGCCCCCGGCATGAGGGAGGGGTGGTAGGGAGTTCCTGAAATAGAGGGGAATGGGAGGATGACACACAGAACTTGTGGGGATGGGGGAGAAATGGAGGGATGCAAGGAACCCCTCATATGTGCAACAAAGCATGCAACCCTCAAGTATGTAAACACCTCAGGACAACAGCCCTTTCTGTTTAGCTCGCTGATTCTGGATTTACATTAAGAATTACTCCCAAGTGAGAAGGTCTGGGATAGACTTGAAAAACCTGAGTAGTCTTGTCTACAGTAGAGAACACCACCATCAAAACTTTCAAAGGTGTGACTGCCCGGGGTAGGAGTACTGGATGAAAGCATTATATTGGGGCAGCTTTCTGTTCACAATAGCCCTGCAATGGTGCTGGCTGTCCTCGTGTACTATTGCCAAGGTGTGGTACAAGTACAACAAGCACTTCCAAAAGTATTGGCATTGCTGAATTTCTCTAGCATAAACAAAGTCAACATATTATTGTTTAATCAGGCCAAAAAGGATGGAGACAAAAATGAACATGAGGAGACAAAAGGAAACAGGCTTGATCAGGCATTGTATTGTCTGAAACCACAAATGTTTTGAAACAATGAAACAGAAATATAATCTTGCTTCTTCTTTGAGTGATGGTCCATATATGGATTGCAAATGCGGACGTGCAGGCGTGCCATGTACCGGAGCCAGAAGTTTTTCGTAGCAGTGCCCATTGACCCACACGTGCATCATGCATCCCCTCGTGTTTGCAGCTGAGACTATAATAGGCTGTGTGGGTCAATGCCGCTCCAGTTCCCTCCTACTGCCACATGGCTGGAGTTGGAACCCCTGTTCCTCCATGCTCTTAGCTCCGCTGAGAGAGTGATCTTTGCCCTTTTACCTGTATATAGTTGTAAATAGTTTGTTCTTCCTTGCAGTTAGTAGAGTTAGTGTAGTTTGCTCCCTCTTTGGGGAACAACCTTCCCCCCTCGCCCAAATACAGGGACTAACTATGCCCTCTCAGGCTGGCTTCAAGAACTGTACATTGTGCCCGTGCTCATTTTGGTGAGCGACGAGCAGCAACACTGCTTGTATTGCCTCAGAGAGGCCAATTTTCCCATCCATTGCAGTATTTGCAAAGTGTTCTAGGCCTGAATGCAAGGGGCTTAACAACTTCACCAGAGGAAGTTCCTCATGGAGGAGGCCATGTGCCCGTGTGTGCTTTCAGATCCGGAACTGGCAGAACCAGTGGTGTACCCCACATCACCGGTGACCAGCACTCCTTCAAGCACCGGATCCACTGGTACCCTGACTGTCGGAGAAGCTCCGCCACGAGGGGAAAAAGCACAGCCATGGCCACAAGAACAGATCCCCGACCAGGACACAGCCTTCCCTCCCTGAGCTGTGCCAAGTCGGGTGAGAAGTTGCGCATTGACCTGGCCGCTCCACCACCAAAGGATCCCAGACTTGAGGATAAGGCAAAAAAGAAACACAATCCAATGGTACTGTCGGCTCCACTGGGCCCACGCCGGTGCTCTCCCCATTGCGTTTACCGTCCATCCCACCAGCTCAACTAATGCCACTTGGACCCTCTGGGCCACCCCACACCTCTGGTTGCCTAGACCCACTACTCTCTACTGAGGTCACCGCTCCTCTCCACTCACCCATGGGGCCTGCTGATAGGCAGAGACCCTTACTTTGGGCCTTATCGGCTGCCCTGGGATCCAAACTGCTCAACAGATTCACTGAGAAATCCAAGGTCTGCATGGTGATGCTTGCATTGATTACCCTCTCTCCCTACCTGGGAGCCCCGTTTGCAGCGCTCGATGTGAAGGATGCCTATTTCCACATTGATATTCACCTGGCCCACTGGAAGTTTCTTTGGTTCATGGTGAGACATCACCATTACCAATTCTGAGTTCTCCCCTTCAGTACAGTGACAACTCCATTTGTCTTCACAAAAGTTGCACACATGCGATTACACCATGTTTCCTTACCTAGACGACTAGCTCCTTGTCGCACTTTCCCAACATGTCCTCATCGTAGCCATCCTACCTCTTCGCATCCTTCTTACCTCCCTTGGTATTTGCATCATCAAGGAGAAGTCAGTCTTCGTCCCTTCCCAGATGATCAACCTTATTGGGGCCTGACTGGAATGCATCGTGGCACGTGCCTTGCTCCCAGAGGACCACTTCACTATGCTCAATTTCTCAATCATGAACTTACGCTGCCAAACCCACACCACCATCTGCCACTGTCTCTCCCTTCTGGGACATATGGCGACCTGCACCTAGATAATGCCCCATGCCCGCCTCCACATGCAGTGCCTCCAGATGTGACTCCTCCCCATCTACAGACCACATAGAGACCATATTGACAGCACAGTTCGACTCTCCCAGACGGTCCTAGTCTCCTTTACATGGTGGACGGACCCCTCCATGACCGGTTCCCCTTTTTTCTCCTCCTACCCCCCAAACCACCATCACTACAGACTCCTCCTTCACGGGTTGGGGGGGGCCCACTTGGCTCATCACAGAGCTCAATGCCTCTGGACACCATGAGAAGCCAGGATGCATATCAACATCTTGGAGCTGAGAGTGGCCCATTTCACATGTCATGCCTTCCTCCCCCTCATATGGTCCTGCCACATTCAAGTGCTCTCACACAACATCGCAGCAGTTGTTTATATTAACAAGCAGGGCAGAGCCAAGTCTCCCTCCCTCTGTGCGGAGTCCATCCATCTGTGGAACTGTGCGTCAAACACCAAGTCACACTCCAGGCCACATACCTCCCAGGCACCCAAAACTCCCTCGCAGACACGCTCAACAGGTCCCTTCACGTGAACCATGAGCGGGAGTTGCACAACGCAACCCTCCAATAGCTCTTCAGCAGCTGGGGCATCCCCCATTGGGACCTCTTTGGGACCAGGGAGAATCGCAAACTGCCCCTTTATTGCTCCAGGGAGGGCCCTAGGTGCCGACTCACAGGGAGATGCCCTTCTCCTCCCCTGGATGGGTGATCTCCACTATGCCTTTCTCCCCAATTCTCCTCCTCCCGCAAGTCCTATGCAAAATTCGCAAGAACCGAGTTACGGTGATCCTGGCAGCCCCATTCTGGCCTCGTCAGTATTGGTTCACAGACCTCTTCCGCCTCTCTGCTCGCACACCACTCCGTCTCTGCGTATGCCTGAATCTCCTCATTCAGGGCCAGCTCTGACATCCCAATCCAGGCCTTATCCACCTCGTGGCCTGGTTTTTGGATGGAGCTTGGGGATAGACAAGGCGTTTTTGACCCTGGTGTGCCATATACTTATGCAAAGCAGGAGGGTGTCCACCACCTGCTACTGGGAGCAATGGAAGTGCTTTGCCTCATCGGTGCACTGCCATCGCTACCCACCGGAGATGAACTCCATACCCATCATCCTTGATTACTTCCTTGAACTTTAAATGTTGGGCCTCACCATCAGTTCCATACGGGTCCACCTGGCAGCGCTTACTGCCCTTTTCCCCCCGTTTCTGTGTCCACACACCCTACCACTGTACACTTCCTAAGAGGTCTGCTCAAACTCCCACCTTCATGGGACCGTAATCTGGTCCTCTCCACCCTCACAAAACCGCCCTTCGAACCCCTCATTACGTGCTCTCTCTCCCACCTCTCCATGAAGGTTACCTTGGCAAGACGGTCAGCAATCTTATGGCCACAATGGCTTACCCCCTCCTTACACTGTCTTCCACAAAAAATTAAAGTTTTGTTGTGGCTGCATCCCAATTTTTCCCTGAAGGTGGTATTAGAATTCCGCTTGAATCAGTGCATTCACCTCCCAGTCTTCTATCCTAAACCCACACCTCCCATGCAGCTAGAACACTGCATTCTCTCAACATCCAACATGCGCTGGCACTCTACCTACAATGCACCCGTGCCTTTTGGGTATCACCAACACTCTATCACCATTGCCCATGGATGCAAAGATCAAGCCCTCTGACAGCAAATCTCCAAGTGGATCTCAGGGTGCATTCATGAAGGTTACATGCACACCGATGTCCCCCACCTCCTGGAGTCACGGCGCACTCTAACGTGAGTGCTCGCAACCACATCTGCCTGTCTCACGGAGGTTCTGTGGCAAGACATCTGCCATGCAGCATGGCGCTCCATTCACACTTTCACGTCTCACTACCCCATCGTCTTGGCGGCAGCTGCAGATGCAGTTATAGGCCATGTTGTACTCCAGACCACACTTCCTCACACCCACCTCCATGCTGATCACTTACCTGTAACAGAAGGTTCTTTGAGATGTGTGGTCTCTATTTGGATTCCAATACCCACCCTCCATCCCTTCTGCTTTGGCCTAGACTACTTAGTGGTAAGAGGGATACTGGAGTGGCATCGACTCTCACATTCTATTATAGCTCTGGCTGCAAACACGAGGAGGACGTACAATGGACATGTGGGTCAACGGGCACGGCTATAAAAACCTTCCAGCTCCGGCACATGGCACACCTGCGCACCTACATTTGGAATCCAAATGGGACCACACATTTCAAAGAACCTCCAGTTACAGGTAAGTAACCTCCTCTTGCTCAAGACAAAAGGGGGTCTGACATTAAAAGAATTCTGTGGAGAAACCTGCTGATATTACAAAAGTACCTATATTTCCTCAGTTTGATTTTCTTCCCACTATAAAAATGAAAAAAATCTTTTCCTTAGAACAAAGCCGTAAGAGCTGAGAGGTAGGCAGCAAAGTGCCAGAGCTTTCTTTAAGATGTTTTGGAATGCACAGATTGGGCTGTTACTCCTTTGCTGTCAGAAAGGGTGTTACCTGGTGAGTTTAAGACAGGATTTAAATCTCAGATATTTTCTAAAGCCTCCTCATCTCAGGAGGAAAATATGAAGAAGGCAGCTTGGCATGGTAGGGAGGGAGAAGACCTTTTGGTCTTATGCTCAAATAAATTTGTTAGTCTCTAAGGTGCCACAAGTACTCCTTTTCTTTTTGCGAATACAGACTAACACGGCTACTACTCTGAAACCTGTCCTTAGGAAATATTGTAACCTAACAGAATTCACAAATACACCTACAGTTGTAAGGTGAGGTGTTCCCAGCGTTGAGTGATTTTTCCCCCCTTGATGTTTCTGCCAGACAGAATTGTGGGAAAACTTTTGCACTACTGGTGAAACTGACAAAGAAACCCTATTTAAAAAGAAGCTAGTTCTTGGGAACTTAGGTGCTAAATACCTTTGAGGAGCTGGGTTTAGAGCTTGTATCTTGGGGAAACTGACAGGAATAGCTATTTCTATTGGACAACAGAATATGACCTGAAGTGGATTAAGTTAAAACTGGAAAAAGGTACTCTTATTCTGGAATAAAAGTGTCCAAACAGGGAGTAATTCTGGAACAGCTATAGCACTTTAAATTCACACTCTACCTTTTCTAGGCATAATTTCCGCATTTAGACAAGCCCTTATTAGCCACTTGTTTCCAACGGCTTCACCACTTAAATAATCAATGAACATATGAAACCTTTTATCTTTTTTGAAGAAAGGCAAGAGTGAATTATGAGCGTTTGTTCTTCTATCGATATTTATGCTACATGTAAACGTTCAGGTAATCAAAATGTAATAGGAAATCAGTTTACAAGTTACATGGGGAAAAATATCCTTGAGATATTATAAGAGGTACACATTAAATGCCTATAATCCAACACAGGCACAGTGTCCACCTCAGCTGCGTGTTTCTTTCATTAAAAATTATGCTTTGTAAGACATTAAGTTATTTATGTGAATATGGAATTTGACAGCTAGCATTAGGATGTTGCTCACAAAGATTAAGCCATCCCTTTAGAATGTCTGCCATTCTGCCTTTTTTATATGGACGTTGTTCAATCTATTCTTTCAGTACATTTATATATTGTTTGTACTGCTTTTGAACAACACATTTAAAATAATCTTAAAAGCATTTCTCAAGTCTGAGTTGTTTATATTAGGAACACTATCATGCTAAGTTTTTATCAGACACAGGGGCTCTAATTCAACATGGCAAGAAAATGTAGTAAAAAGCTATGAATAAAATGTACACTTGAACAGAAATATAAACAAGTTTTGCACACTGTATATTATCACAACTGAACGTTTGATCACACTAAATTTCTACTAAGAAGAATATAGTTAGATCTTTTATGAGATAAATTAAAAATAAACTAGTTTAGACAATGAAAAAAATCAACACTTAAATGACTGAAAACAATTTTACATACCTAATAGCTTCTGCCATCTTAGTGCTTTCCCTTTTTCTATCATCTGTTAAACGTCGTATAAAATAAATAAAATCAAGACCACAGCAGAAGACACTACCAACTGCACTGAGCAGCACAAGTTTACTGTCATCTGCAGCTGCTGTATTCAGTGCACTTTGGACTTCCTTCATTACCTGAAAATCAGCAGGAATTAAATTCGTCAGACTCTTTTTATTGTGTTATTAAAAAGTAACAAACTGTTGTTCTTTTTTTGACAGGTCTGAATCTGAACTTTTACATTCCTGTGTATTCCCTAGTATCTGGGATACTTGCAAATTCTGCTGCAGGTGTTTGTTTAAACACATTCAAATTTTTCATTGTCCAAAGGAAAAGAGAGAGTCTAGTAATGTATGTTAAAAAACGTGCAGATCACAAATATGATTACACTGGGAATCATTCGGAAGAAATCCGGCAGTCTGCATCTGTTGCTACAGCACTCTCTCAGTATTTCTGTAATTTGAACACCAGGTGGCATATGCAACCAGTTCAGAAAAATGACTTGAATTTAGGCTGAAGTTTATTTCAAGTTGCACTTAATAAACCACTAAGTTTATTATGAAAGGCTGCAATGCTAAATATTCAGATAATGTAGTGTATTGTACAATGTTAATAAATAAAACTCAAACATACTAAGATTCAGATTTTAAAAGGCAAGAAAATATAATATTTACACCTTTATAATCCTTTAAATGCACTAGTATGACTTTTCTGGAACCTACTGAACTATCAGTTGTTTTTTCATATTTCTGTGATTAATAATAATACTGTAATTATAGCTGTTGAAAATATTTGTACCACCACCCCCAAAAAGCAAGCAAACAAATCAAACCACATAAAACAAACATTCTAACCTCTGGATTTAGTGAGTTGTTGTCAGATGATTTTGTTGATAGCAAAACGTGCGTGAATCCGTCTTGTTTCCTGACAACAATGTCTCTATACCGGTAAGCACTTTCAGTTTGTCTCACGCTGAAACGTAGCCTCTTGTCAAAAGGTTGGTCTCTCCTATCATCAATAAATCTCCGTTTGCTGGCTGTCACTCCGGTTACAGATGTTTGTATGTTGGTTGTACCGTTGGCTGCTAATGCTTCAATAAAGGTAGATGTACCTGTAGAGAGTTTGAAACAACAGTTTTCTATTAATTTAGTTCCATAGCTGGAAAATCTCTTGTCATGGAGACATGTCAGTCAAAGCATACTATGACAGCATACATACTTGGGGATCCTACTAGTAGTACAATTAAGACATTTTTAGAAATATACTAAAATAAAAGAAATGACAAGAAGATTCACTACATGAGGCAATTTGCTTTTCCCCTCTTCTAAGTGGCCTAAAGTGAAGGGCTTCATTTTAACCAAAAGTGGGAACCCAATAAACTCCTGACCAAACTCACACCTTTGACAAAAATAAAGTAAAAGAGCTGGACTAACAAGACCATATACAGTATATGAATGAGTATAAAAAGGTAGGAACAGGGAACACAGGACAGTCTTAGTGAGAAAGACACAGAATCAATCTCTGAAGTGGAAGGGTGCAATGGGAGACACGGAAATAAGGCCCTTCTTGACCTACATAATTCTTTCCTTTAATACTTTGCCTTTCTGATCTTGCTCAAAGTAATCTTAGCTTAACAAAGAGAATTTTAACATGTGACTTGATTACAGTCAATTAGTACCTACCTGGGGATCAAATATTTAGTAATGGGGCTCTTCATCTAACAGGATCCAATGGCTGGAAGTTGAAGCTAGACAAATTCAGACTGGAACTAAGGTGTACATTTTTAACAGTGAGAGTAATTAACCATTGGAACAACTTACCAAGGGTCGTGGTGGATTCTCCATCACTGACAATTTTAAAATCAGTATTGCATGTTTTCCTAAAAGATCTGTTCTTTATATGGGGATTATTTTGGGGAAATTCTATAGCCTGTGTGACACAGGAGGTCAGCCCAGATTATCACAATGGTCCCTTCTGGCCTGGGAACCTGAGAGTCTATGAAAATTGTAATTGGTGGAATTTCAAAGAATGCAAGTGAACAAGCCACCCAGAGAGTCACAGAAAGCATCAGGTTTTTCCTACATTCCATATTGTGAATGTAATATTGTCTAAATTAACATTTATGGGAGGTGCAAAGAACATTATGAGAGATATTTATGTCCAGTAGATAAAGGAACTTACACACCTTTCAAGATCCATGGGTCTTACACATCACAGCATGTGGTGTACCCTCATCCACAGTGCACTAAATTTCCCAACAGCAGCTATGTGGCTGAAACCAATCACTACACTATTGCAAGATCTCACACAGAAAAATGACAAAAGACAAAAACATTGTATCACCCGTGGGCAAATGCTTTTCACAAAATGATCACTCCATATCCGACCTCTCAGTCCTCGTCCTCAAAGAAACCCTGCACAACACCCTTAAAAGACAAGCCTTAGAGCTTGAATTCATAACTTTGCTAGACACTAAAGCTCATGGTCTTAAAAAGACGCAGTTTTTATGACTTATTACAACAATCTTTAATCACTAACCTCCCTTTTTTGTTCTATGGCAGCAGAGGTGTTAATGGGCCAGTTCATTTCAATTGGTCTCTTGCAATATGTGTTAACTTATGCTAAACAATCTGTTCCACCTGGTCTTTAGCTCACACTCTGAGTATTTTTCCCAGACCTGAGGAAGAGCTATGTGTTGCTAGAAAGCGCATCTCTTTTATCAACAGAAGTTGGTCTAATACATAGGTGCCGACTCTGCTCAGCACCTATCAGCCACAGCTGTTTGGTGGTTTGGGGAGGAGCTTGGGGGAGGGTGGAGAGTGATGGACGGGGGCCTTGGGGAAGGGGTGGAGAGGGAAGAGGTGGAGCGAGGGTGGAACCTTGTGGTGGAGCACCCCTAGGGTAAAACAGAAGTTGGTGCCTGTGGTCCAATAGAAGATATTACCTCACCTACCTAGTCTTTCCAATAGATAAAGGGACATTTTTCAGTAGAGATTTGCATATTGCTATCTGAAATCTGTGTAAAGCTGCAATTCAAATATGGAGGGCAGAAACACTGGAAAGGTGCACTACCAGGCTAAACCACAAATTGATTTTTTTTCATATTTTCATGTTTAACAAAAGATATGAGCCCATTTGTCAAATATTTAAAGATTAACTACGGCTCTGATCCCCCAGTGGGATCCCCAGGACCCATAACTGTACATATTATATCTTAAAGATAGCTAAAATGAAACTTATAGACAAGCCTTAATAAAAAAAAAAAAACTCAGTGGTGGATCTTGTTTAATTACTGTAATTTTCCTTGG
The DNA here is from genome assembly GCF_015237465.2 of Chelonia mydas. Taxonomy (NCBI): domain Eukaryota; kingdom Metazoa; phylum Chordata; order Testudines; family Cheloniidae; genus Chelonia; species Chelonia mydas. The sequence goes on from NC_057850.1 coordinate 115,398,345, forward strand.
AATAATTCATCCCGTTTAGCTGAAGTAGCTACATGATATATTTAAAAACTGCGACTAATGTATAGTGCTGTCACTTTAAAACAGTATGTGTGGGAGACTTGTGGGTCCCATGAGGACATTATGTACATTTACCTAAATAGTTTGCTACACTATTACTGTAATTGGGATATTTACTTGTTATTTTTGGCCTGACTTGAATTAGGAATTACACTGCACTAATAAAAAGATATTTTAAATAAAATAAACCTTGAGAGCGCATCAGTTTCTCTAACATTGACTTTGTTACTTTTCTCTTTCAAACACACACAACCCTTAAAAAAAAAAATTTTCACTCAGAATGTAATGCATTTGCAAATAAAAGTAATTCTGATTAAAAACCCCATAAGATGCTTAATTGTCAATTCAACTGAAATATTTTATTTTACTTTTTCATGTCTTTTGTGTCCTCTGAGTTATAGCATTAATAATCTACTGCTCTCTATCTATAACCATTTGTATGGAGAAGATAAAGAGAATTCAAGGTTTTTCTACAGTCGTTTAAAGGGAAGAGATTGAGAATGGTCCACAAACTGAATCCATTTTTTTCCCCCCAAAGAGAACAGAAGGAAAAAAGTAATGTGGAAGATTGATGTTATTTTATGTTGTCATAGAAGATGCACATTTGTTCCTATATTTTCCAGTTTATCAAATTCTCTTTCATTTCAGCAGAATAAAAAAAACTTAATGAATACTAAATATGAAATTGCTTGTAGTTCACAGCAGATATTTTTCTCTTTTAAAAACACAACAGGGCTGATCACAGTGCTATAGAACAGGGGGTCTCCACCTTTTGCTTTCTGAGGTCCCCCCACCATGTTATAAAAATTCCGGGGGCGGGTGAAGAAGGACTCAGAGCTTCAGCCGCGGGGGGCCTCTGGGCTAAAGTGTGTGTGGGGGGGTGCCTCAGAGCTTCTGCCCTGTGGAACTCCAGTGCTCTGACATCCTACCCACAGGGTGCCGGGGCTTGGGGCTTCAGCTCCGGGGCACCAAGGCTCAGGGCTTCAGGCTTCATCTGTGGGGCACCACAGCTTGGGCTCTGAGCTTTCTGCCCTGGTCCCCAGCCAGTCTAACACTGATCCTGCTTCGCAGACCCTCTGGGGGCCGCAGACCCGCAGTTGAGAACTGCTGCTATAGTGGAGAAGTTGCAAGAACACAATATTCTGTTTTTCATTAGCAACTGAAGATGAAGTGGTATTAGAGTTTGCAATGGTTTGGTTTTCATTTTGAATGGTAAATCAATACAATTCAAATCACCTCTACTTTGCTGGGACAAGGGCAGTAAACTCCTACATTAACATTTACAACAGCTAAAGACATGAGACTTAGAAGGGCATGACAGAACAGCAAAAGATTACAACATTCAGGAAAACTGTAGAGAACTTAGGTTTCTGCTCATAACTTATACTACTAAAGATGTCCTCTTGTATCAAATAATTAGAGATTCCAGAGGCAATAAGATACTTCACATACACCCTCCGCAAAAAAATCAAAACCCTCAAGCCTTCTTTGTCCAGGTTAACCAAGAAAAAAAGGTCAAAGAGCAATTTCCCTGCTTACTGGACAACACACATGAGGAAGTGCACACATTTTACACACACATATTACAGCACTGGATGGAAGGTATAGTTCAAAACCTCACAAAATACAACTGGGCAGCTGCACTTAAATGGAGGAGATCTGTGGTTTAAATAGTCATCCACTTTTAATCTCTGAAAAACATTCTGACTATATTAATGGACCAGGGCCACAGACTTGCTGACTTAAGAAAAAAGTGTGTATTTTTCTTGCAAGGAATTTCAGCCAATTTATTTTAATCAGAAAATTACATTCATAGATCAAGAATACTGGACCAGTGTCTATTAACACTTGTTGGTTATAGGACCACCACAGTACATACTAAGATTTACTGGACCTTGAAATGTAGTGTACAGTTTCTTGTGGCTTTTGGTCATGAAACTGAAGAAAAGAATTACTGAAATTCAATGTAAGGCAGTACATTATGTCAAGTAAAAATAAGCATGCATTAGTCAATTTAAACCACAGTCCTGAAGTAGTCTCAGATTTTTGTTACAGCAAATGAGCATAAAACAATCAAACAAAAATACCATGGAAAAATCTTAGAATTGTATTTGCATAATTAACATGAGATGTAAGTCACCTATTTCCAAGTAATTTAATACCATAACAATATTTTAAACCACAAATTCTGAATTTGTTTTTCACCAAAAGGCAAACAGAAAGATATTCTCTCCATTTCAATTCTTTGAGAAATACATGAGAAAGCATTAATAAAAAAAAAAAAAAAAAAAAAAAGCTACGAACCTCCACTAAAAATCAGGGCTTGAAATATTCATTTATCCCAGACCAGTATCAACTTATATACAATTAAGTTTTCATTAAAAAAAAAGTGTAACCCTGATGGGTAAATGTAAATGGAGTGTTACTTCAGTGCTGCCTCTGCAGCTTAAAGCTTTGCAATGCAAAGGCAGAGTGAAATTAACAAAACTATCAGTTTCAGGGCTCTGTTCAGACCTGGGCAGCAGCAAAGAACCTCCTAAGAATCACCATTTTCATTCAACTGCTGCTGACAGAAAAACTATGAGCATCAGGAAAGCCAGGCACAGGTGTTATTCACAGGGAAAGATGACCCAAAATACAGAAGTTGGAAGGGGACAGAGTAGCAGAGATCTCTTCCCCATTCCTTGCTCTTATTTTTACCATAGCCAAGAAACTCTGAAGTAGGGACAAAAGAAAAAACTCGTCCTTTGTGTTATGGCAATTGAAACATTTCAGATACTCTCTGGCTAGCAGGTAATACTGAAAAAAAGAACCAAAAGAGGATGCCATGACAGTGCTCAAGGTAAAATCCCAGGACTTTCCTTCATACCAGCCACTGGAAGCCCCTTGACCTTGCTTGTGGTGCCATCTTCTTTCATATCCATCTCTTGACTTGTAGATTTACTTATATGGCTGGCTGGAGTCTAGTATTTTCCCCGTGATTAAAAGCAAATTAAGAATGTACAGATAATAGGACACATATATAAATATACAGTGACACAGAGCCAAACAATTTTTTTTTTTCCACACAGTAATTTTCAGTACATACATACTAAAGAAACTAAAACTAAAGGGAACTGAAATAATTGAAACTGATTAAGGGTTTTGTTGATCAGAAACCCTCTTTTTGAATAACTGAATTAAGAATCCAGGACAGACACCATCAGCACTAAGCTTTTTAAAAAAAGCTATTTACACAAACATGACTATTTCTGCTTGAAACTTGTGCGGTATTACTTTTTAAGTAAAGAATCTTAGCTTTCCAATGACTGCAAGCAAACCCTAGAAACCTGTGTAACTTTAAAGATCGGCATGTTTAAGCACAGATCAGCAGTCTTCCAAAGAAACAGAAACTGAGTGGCAGGCATGAAGGGCAGTTGTGCAAGACTGATGTAAAAAAAAAATTCAGTGTTAAAAATAACCCTTGTATATTATGTTAAACTATTATTTTGGGGAAACACAAAAAAACAATTCTCTCTCTATACTTATATCATTTTACAGCCCCAGTATATAAGACTCAAACACTCAGCTTTCCAACTCATGCTGCTGTTACTAATGCTCCTCTTCTTCCAAGAAAGTGTTCTTTTGCCCCAGGCCCGCATGCATCACCAATCCACAATTTTACTCAGGTCACCATTAAACCTTTTCCATTTTAGCCTTGGGTAACTAGATAATTACATGTTGGTATCTGAAATGTTCCCTAGACCTAGTATACAGAATTGCTCAAGTACGTAGGTAACGTGATCCAAGCCCAGACTGGAAAGCTTTATGGGTGACCACTGTGTGTACATGGTCCACTTTCTTCCTTCCTTCCTTTTCCTGTCTTATCTATGTAGATGGAAAGATCTTCAGGTCAGGGACGATCTCTTACTAAGCGTTTGTACAGAGTTTAACCCAATGGGGCCCGATCTCAAAAGGTGCTATTGTAAGACAAATAAATAATAATATACACCAGAGTCATCTTTCTGCCTATGCTTTCTTCAAAGTACTTGAATAAATTACAAAGCAAATACTTTTTAAAAATAGTGGAATATTTGAATAGGTTCTAAGAATTCAAACAGCTGGTTCCACAAACCACTCAAAATATATCAGAAGCTATCAATATCTTGCACTTCCTAAGAAACCTACATTGTATGTCTGCAACATTTTTAGCCTAAGAAAGCCTCATTTATAATGTTTAGTCCCCAAATGTAAGTGTTAACAGTTTTCCTTTAATATGCCATTACAAAGCAACTTTTTTTTTGGCAAAAATCAAACGTTTTGTTCTGGAAGAGTGATCAGCAAAAGTTTGTCAGTCGTGTATGTAAATACAGTTTGTACTAATATGTGTATTGTTCCAGCATACTGGTATTGGCATAGTGCACAAAATACCTATATGACCAGTAATATTCTGAAGGAACTGCATATTAAAATACAGCCACCAAACAGAGGGGAAGCTTGAGATGTTCACCCCAATCATCTCTGTCAAAGTCAACTCATCAAAATACTCCTACAAATCATACAAAGCTGCATATTGTATTACCTTGTCAATCTACACTCAGCCCTGGTCTACGCTACGGGGTTAGGTCGAATTTAGCCGCATTAGGTCGATATAAAAATGACTGCGTCCACACAACCAACCCCATTCCGTTGGCCTAAAGGGCTCTTCAAATAGACTTCTGTACTCCTCCCCGATGAGGGGAGTAGTGCTAAAATTGACCTTGCTGGGTCGAATTTGGGGTAGTGCAGATGCAAATAGACGGTATTGGCCTCTGGGAGCTATCCCAGAGTGCTCTACTGTGACTGCTCTGGACAACACTTTGAACTCCGATGCGCTAGCCAGGTACGCAGGAAAAGCCCCGGGAACTTTTGAATTTCATTTCCTGTTTGGTCAGCGTGGCAAACTCAGCAGCACAGGTGACCGTGCAGTCCCCCCAGAATCGTAGAGTGTGACAGTGAGCTGAGCGGGCTCCATGTTTGCTGCAGTATGGCGTCTGCACGGGTAACCCAGGAAAAAAGGCGCGAAATGATTGTCTGCCGTTGCTTTCACGGAGAGAGGCGCGGCTGACGACATGTACCCAAAACCACCCGCAACAATGTTTTTGCCCCATCAGGCATTGGGAGCCTAACCCAGAATTTCAATGGGCGGCAGAGACTGTGGGAACTGTGGGACAGCTACCCACAGTGCACCACTCTGTAAGTCTATGCTAGCCACGGCAGTGAGGATGCACTCCGCCGACTTAATACGCTTAGTGTGGACATACGCAATCGACTGTATAAAATCGAATTCTAAAAAATCGACCTAATTTCGTAGTGTAGACATACCCTCAGTATAGCTTTCAGAAACAAGGTGTAAAAATGGGCAGCAAACGGATGTTTCCAAATTGAATTGTCTCCATCTTTTACTATATTTTTGAGAAAGTGGTTTCGTTTAAATCCTAATACATACCCTGGTCCCTCAGCCATTCTTTCTGCAAACATGCCACCTAGAATCCCATAACCTGGATTCGTCACAGAGTAAGCGGGAAAATTTTGTGGGAGTACTTTATAAAAATAGTAGCAATCCCTAAGTAAATATTACACAATTAAGATAATCTTGCACTGGCTGGATGCCTTAACTGGCCATTTCCATCTTAATTTCTATGGAATTGGTTTCCCTCAGGAAACATTATGGAAATGCACACGACAGATTTCTTTTCTCTTCGTATGTTTTGTATGGGTGTGAGCTTTAAACAACATTACTGTGGAATAAAGCGTTTTCTGAAGTCTGTATTTTTAAAAAGTATTACTTTTGGAAGTGGGTGAAGACAAAGTGAACCTTCTTTTACACCTACATTGAGAAATATTCTCCAGGCAGAGAATTCTGATTCATGTCCTGCACCAATTTTTATTTTGACTCTGATGCTATATTTAGAGTATTAGGTTCTGTATCAGGATGCAATACACCAGTGTACAGACTCAATGTACAGGTGGGAAATTATTTTCTCTCTGATTACATCACAGTATCAATATAATATTTTCACAATTTTAATGATAGCAGCATTATTGCTTGCCTTTGCTATCAGTATCTCATAGGCTATATTGCTGCATTTGCTGTTTATTGTCATTCCTACTCCAAACAATAATGGGAGCTATGTGCATACTGTATAAATAAAAACAGTCTATTTCCACACATTTCTCTACTAGAAAGGAGGTTAATCAGAGCTTTCCTGAACACCCACAAGATGGGCATCTGGCAGAAGATCAGAGTTCGGGCATTTTAAATTACACTGGTGGAAATAATAGAATTGAAACAGTTACATACTTTTTTGTTTTAATTAAATTACTATACAGTATATTAGACAGACACTTAATAGGATTATGCCCATAAAAACAGCAGGGCCGATGGTATTAACACAGTTTGGGAATGAAGTTCTTAAAAACTGACCTGAATAATTTTACTAAATCAGAAACAGAATTATACATTTTCATGCGTAAGCGACTTAATGACTTCTCTACAAGTTATTTTACATGAAAAATAAACACACCTCTAAGAATTGTGCCTGCTAGATTATCAAAATGTACCAATCACTCATTGTATGATTCATCTATTTTCAAATTTTAAAGAGAAAATAAGTAGTCCAAATTGTTCAAACCACAAGACTCTGTCATTTTCCAATGCCAGTAAGGCACGTAGAGAATTTTTTGCCTCTCTTTTTGCTTAGTTTTAGACTTACTGTTTGTCAATTTAGCTGAAACAAGGGATTTAGAACAGACAAGCCAAACCTGAAGAAAAAAAAATGCAGAAATTGGGCTTGTTTTTGGCTTAAATGGTTTGTGAGTTGTTTGTTGGCTAGTAGCTTGCTTTTTTTTTTTTTTTTTATATAGGCTCCTGGCAAGCAGGGGCAAGGGCAAGCAGGGGGTAGGGGGAAAGAGAGTCAGGGGTGCATAGCAGGCCCACCACAGTCCCAGACTGCATGCCAGGGGGATCTAGTCACATAGCGTTGGGGTTCTTTGGGACTGGCTTGTTTTGGTCTTGTTTTGAAATGGGATTAGCTTGATTTTTGGCTTATTGTGAAAGTCAGGGTGCTTATTTACTGCGTGGAAGTTGATAACTGTGATTTAGAACAACTATTGGCTATTCCAAAAAAGAGTGTATAATCATTACAAGAAATCCCACTTGTATGTCATAGGTAAACACTTTTGGTCCATATCAAAGTATATTATAAATACTTCTGACATTTGCTCTCCCAGAATCAAGAATTATACCAGGAGCTGTTTCTCATTGTATGGATAAGATTTTAATATAGAGATTATGAGTGAGATTCTCATGGTTGCTCCAGCCTCTGGGTAAGAAGCAGTTGTAAAGTGGCTCTAAAAGCCCTAATGTGCCTGGGAGAGAGTTGTAGAGGGTGTGCCAGGGGGTGGGAGGTATGGTAAGGGGTAGAACCATTGTTGTTCCAAAGCAGCTGGGAACAGGCTATCAACTGCTCAGGCCCCTGCAGCATTCCAGAAATGAAAATCCTTAGTTCCTTAAGTGTTCCCTTCCCCACCAATCCTTGGGCTGCTCAGCACAGATTCTCACTTTGTGTCAAGGACATCTCCTCCTCTTCTGTTCACAGTTGCACACATATGCCTGTGGCTACTACACAAAAAAGAAATATTAAGAAAGTAATGAGTGTATTTTCAGCTATATTTTAATGTAATTTAGTAGCTGGAAATAAGGAGCAGCAGCTAGCACTGTGTTACCAGCCAAGTCTCAGCAGATCAGAACCAGGGGCTCCATGGAGGACAGTTTAAGAATCTCTGCATTATGCAATTGTAGGATTTTTAAATTCCAGTGTCTGAGGCTAGAACTTTGAAATATGCAAGCATCTGTTCCTTAAGGAACTCGAATAGTAAATTACTCTAAAATGAATGGCACACATGGATTAACAGTATTTGTGGTAGATTCAGTCTAACCGTGACTGTAGGACTGTGTTACTTTGCATTATCTGTGTTCACAAGACTAGTAGGGGTACACATTAAGAAACAAACAAAAAAAATGATTTCAGTGCTAAAATCATGTAAAATTGAGAGAAAGATTTGGCAGTTAGGTCTAAAAGTTGGGTGGTAAAAGTTGTGATGAAATGCACCTCTGTATTTACACCCTACACGCTATTGTAGTAATCTTTGTACAAACTATGCCTTCTGAGGTACCAATTGAAAACTAATCTCTCACTGGTCAATATAAAGTTGCTATACACATACTGTCATGCTGATATGTAAAGTTATGAATTCCCCCAAACTATGATGGTATTCAAACCCTGACAAGCAGGTCCTAAATTTACATATAAGTTATATATTGCTCCTCAGACAGCAAGAGGGGGAAGAGAGGAAACAAGCAAAGTCTGCATTTCAGCAAACAGAGGTGAGAAGAAACAGCATGCAACCTCTTTCAACACCAGACACCATGTCTCCTTTACTCTTTGAATAAACTTTGCTGAGGGGTAAACATCAGGAAAATGCATCTCAAAGACGGAATGGACTATAAAGGTGAGGGGCAAAACCACCCCGGGGCTCTCCCTCTCTTCTCCACCTAAGAAGACAAAAGGAACAGCCTACGGATTTTGGGAGAAGATCCGGACTTGAAACTCAGTGAGCAATGTTACTGGGAATTTGGGGTAAGAATTTCACATTGACCCAAGTCTAGTTGTTTTATCTTTATTTCTCTTGTAACCATTTCTGAGTTTAATGCCTTATACTTGTACACACTTAAAATCTCTCTTTTTGTAGTTAATTAAGCTTGTTTTATTTTTTAATCAAAACTAATCCAGTGCTTTAAACTGTGTGGATAACTCCATTTAGGGTAGCAAACTTTTGTATATTGATCCCCTTAGAGAGGCAACAAACTTAATATAACTGACTGTCCAGGAGAGGGCTGGACAATGCAGAAACACACTTGGGGGGAGGGATCTGGAACTGGGAGTGTAGTACCCAAGGCTGCTGGAAGCCAAAGTGCGGCTGGTGTTTGCTGACAGGATGCTGGCATCAGAGTTACTGGACCAGAGCTATAGCTATAGACAGACACACAGGGTGTGACCTGCATGCTGTTTGGGTGTTTGTGAGGAGCCCAGGTTGGGAGTTACAGCCGCAAAGCATTGTGATGCACCCCAAGTTGCAGCCTCTCACTGGTCTGGCCAGAATATCATAGTGGCTTAGTCTAAACAGGATGTATACACAGTTTGCTATTTTACATGAGATTTACACTTTAAGCATTTTTCAAGTGAATCTCAACTGTGTTGGTTGGGAACAGTCAAAGAAAGGTTAGTTTGTTGTTTTCTGTTTGCTTATTTTGGGCAAGAGGAATAGAAACAGTAAAGCATACATATGAGTACCAACATAGCAGCTATGAAGCTAGAACTGACGAGGTTGGAGCAAGAACAGAAAGACAAAGATTGTGAACACCAAAAGTGGCAAGCAGAGATGAGAGCCAAGGAGAGGGAGCCAGAAAGACAACAGTTGCAAGACTCACACCAGTGAGCCATGGAGCTGAAAGACAAAGAAGCCCTAAAAAAGGAGAAGGAGGACAGTATATTCTGGACACGAAGGCAAGGCATGGACAAATCCCACAGTCTCCAGTTGCTTCCTTCATACAAGGAACACTCAACTGTGACAAGTTGTGGACTGCATACAAGGAAAAAAACTAAAAAAACTGAAGAATACTTTACCACTTTTGAAAAGCTATGTGAGGTTCAAAAGGTTCCAGAGGACAAGAAATTCCCCACACTGATTGCAAAACTCTCTGGTACATCTTTAAATGGATTAATGAAATGTCAATTGAAGAGGCTTTGAAATATCCTGAATTTTAAAAAGCTATTTTGCAAAGGTTTCAAATTACCCGGAAGTGTATAGAATGAAATACAGAAATTTCAGGAAAAGCGTTGGCACTCGTCACAGTATGTCTAATGTGTGTCTGACAATGAAAAAAATGGGCAAAGGGCAGGGGGCTAAGAACTGTGACCAATTACTAGATCTCTTTGCTCAAGAATATTTCCTAAGTATATGTTCTGATGAGGTCAGAGATGCATTATGGGATAAATCTTTAAATTCTGTACAGAAAATGGTCATCCTGCCTGATTCCTTTGTGCAAGCCTCAATGTCTAATGAGTGCAGGACACAGAAGAAGGGGCACAAACCCAGTGTAAAGGGGGGATCCCATTTTACCCCCAGGAAGGAGGGTGCTGGGAGCCCAGGCAAATATCTTCCCAGAATCATTCCCCTCCTAGAAAGCTCTATCATGTCACACCTCCTGTGGAAGAAAATGATCCAAGAAGGTGTGATGCTGTCTAAAGGGGAAGGTGACCGTCTACTCTAACATGGTCACCACTTTTACAACATTGTGATAAATCTTGTCTAAAGTATGCTTTGTGAGGTACTGGAGAAGTTGGAACCTGATGAGTGTCGTTACCTGGTTATAAAGTGTATATTGACATTGTATGTGGAATTATGAGATTTTGCTATATGTTTGTAACTCAAACATATTGTGAGTCTGAGAAACGCCCACAGGTGAGCTCTTCAGGAATAACAAAGGAAATGTAAACAAAATAGTAAATATGAATAGAATAGTAAATATGAGAATATTTAATAAGAATAGTAAATATGGCAGGCGACCAGCTTGGCTTAATGGTGAAATCCTAGCAGATCTTAAACATAAAAAAGAAGCTTACAAGAAGTGGAAGGTTGGACATATGACCAGGGAAGAGTATAAAAATATTGCTCGGGCATGTAGGAAAGATACCAGGAGGGCCAAATCGCACCTGGAGCTGCAGCTAGCAAGAGATGTCAAGAGTAACAAGAAGGGTTTCTTCAGGTATGTTGGCAACAAGAAGAAAGCCAAGGAAAGTGTGGGCCCCTTACTGAATGAGGGAGGCAAACTAGTGACAGAGGATGTGGAAAAAGCTAATGTACTCAATGCTTTTTTTGCCTCTGTTTTCACTAACAAGGTCAGCTCCCAGACTGCTGCGCTGGGCATCACAAAATGGGGAAGAGATGGCCAGCCCTCTGTGGAGATAGAGGTAGTTAGGGTCTATTTAGAAAAGGTGGACGTGCACAAGTCCATGGGGCCAGACGAGTTGCATCCGAGAGTGCTGAAGGAATTGGCGGCTGTGATTGCAGAGCCCTTGGCCATTATCTCTGAAAACTCGTGGCGAACGGGGGAAGTCCCGGATGACTGGAAAAAGGCTAATGTAGTGCCAATCTTTAAAAAAGGGAAGAAGGAGAATCCTGGGAACTACAGGCCAGTCAGCCTCACCTCAGTCCCTGGAAAAATCATGGAGCAGGTCCTCAAAGAATCAATCCTGAAGCACTTACATGAGAGGAAAGTGATCAGGAACAGTCAGCATGGATTCACCAAGGGAAGGTCATGCCTGACTAATCTAATCGCCTTTTATGATGAGATTACTGGTTCTGTGGATGAAGGGAAAGCAGTGGATGTATTGTTTCTTGACTTTAGCAAAGCTTTTGACACGGTCTCCCACAGTATTCTTGTCAGCAAGTTAAGGAAGTATGGGCTGGATGAATGCACTATAAGGTGGGTAGAAAGCTGGCTAGATTGTCGGGCTCAACGGGTAGTGATCAATGGCTCCATGTCTAGTTGGCAGCCGGTGTCAAGTGGAGTGCCCCAGGGGTCGGTCCTGGGGCCGGTTTTGTTCAATATCTTCATAAATGATCTGGAGGATGGCGTGGATTGCACTCTCAGCAAATTTGCGGATGATACTAAACTGGGAGGAGTGGTAGATACGCTGGAGGGGAGGGATAGGATACAGAAGGACCTAGACAAATTGGAGGATTGGGCCAAAAGAAATCTGATGAGGTTCAATAAGGATAAGTGCAGGGTCCTGCACTTAGGATGGAAGAATCCAATGCACCGCTACAGACTAGGGACCGAATGGCTAGGCAACAGTTCTGCAGAAAAGGACCTAGGGGTGACAGTGGACGAGAAGCTGGATATGAGTCAGCAGTGTGCCCTTGTTGCCAAGAAGGCCAATGGCATTTTGGGATGTATAAGTAGGGGCATAGCGAGCAGATCGAGGGACGTGATCGTTCCCCCCTATTCGACACTGGTGAGGCCTCATCTGGAGTACTGTGTCCAGTTTTGGGCCCTACACTACAAGAAGGATGTGGATAAATTGGAGAGAGTCCAGCGAAGGGCAACAAAAATGATTAGGGGTCTAGAGCACATGACTTATGAGGAGAGGCTGAGGGAGCTGGGATTGTTTAGTCTGCAGAAGAGAAGAATGAGGGGGGATTTGATAGCTGCTTTCAACTACCTGAAAGGGGGTTCCAAAGAGGATGGCTCTAGACTGTTCTCAATGGTAGCAGATGACAGAACGAGGAGTAATGGTCTCAAGTTGCAATGGGGGAGGTTTAGATTGGATATTAGGAAAAACTTTTTCACTAAGAGGGTGGTGAAACACTGGAATGCGTTACCTAGGGAGGTGGTAGAATCTCCTTCCTTAGAGGTTTTTAAGGTCAGGCTTGACAAAGCCCTGGCTGGGATGATTTAACTGGGAATTGGTCCTGCTTCGAGCAGGGGGTTGGACTAGATGACCTTCTGGGGTCCCTTCCAACCCTGATATTCTATGATTCTATGAAAAGCCCCTGCATGTAATGCCCAAAGACACCTCAAATGGCATGTATGCAGAATGTGCAAGCAAAAATTTGCAATTCATATGAAGAACTGGTGGCAAAGCACGTACACCATTGGGACTGCTGCCCCCAGGACACAGCAAGGATTTTTAAGGCCAAAAGGATCATGATATAAAGAGGGAGAACAAAGGCGAGCCTGGCCACCTCTTCCCTACCCCATTTCTGGACTGATGAATTCTGACAGGGGAAATTTTGAACAAAAGGACTGAGGTTCCCAAAAACTATTTGGGCAACCCAGAGAGAAGTCCAGTTTGTCTAGTGATAAAGATAGGCTGGAGTGTCTAAGGGGATTGTCTGTGGCTCCACGTTAAGCTAATATTGCGATCCAGGAGCACACATTTGTTGCTGGCTTGGTTAAATCTAATTACAGAATACTCCACCAGAGTAGGGGAGTCTGCCCAGTTTTTTGATAGTCTGACCTGAGACTGGCTGTCTCTGCTATGATCCATACCAGGCATGGCGAGAGAAGGTGTTTCTAGTCAAACTCCACTGAGCACCTAAGAAATCACTGCCCTCAGCTAAAAAGAAATTAAGCCCACTTCTCATCCAGCCCAGACTGAAGCAATTGTCCTTAACACACAACCCCAAGAGGTACCTGCAGGTGCTCTATTGAATTTTGTGAGGTCTGACCCTGTGGAGGTAGATATGGAATTTATTAAAGTCACCAAGGTCAATTGCAAAGAGCATACAGGGTGGAGAGTGGTTCTCAAATCAATCTGGTCAGGGAAACCATGGTCCAGAAGACTGACATGTTATCTGATCAGGAGTTAGAGCTTCTGACACTGGGGAAACAAAATTCCTTGTGCCTTGGGCTAAGGTTCATTTAGAATGGGAAGGCTTAGGGGTGACTTGACAGTGGGGATTCTGAATAGTATCCCTTTGGAAATGCTCATGGGGAATGATATTTTGCATATGGCTAAGGCTGTTAATGTTTTAACCCATAGTAAAAGGGAATCGTGTGCTGGGATTCCAGAGGAAAATGGTAAAGATCAAGAAACTGCTAAGAGAGATGGGGAAGGTCCTGCCACAATCTCTGCAGCAAGAGAAATCACTGTGTTTCCAGGTGTGTGTGTGTGGTGGGGGGGGGGGGGAAGCAAGGTCAACTTCTCTATGGCAGATGAAATGGTGGAGGGGGGAGGGAAATAATCCCGATTACTGAAGTTGTGAGCTGCCAGTGTTTTGCAGATGAAGAAAGGGCAGACCCCACTCTAGAGTACATAAGGGGATATGTCTTAAAGGGAGCCCAAAAGAGGGGAAATGGGGAAAGGTATTTGAGGAGGAAGAAAGATTGTACAGGGAAGCTCCCATGGGACATGATAAGAGCCCTGGAAAATCATACAAGCAGCTGGTTGTGCCTGCCCAGCATGTGGGGAATTAGCAATGTGCACTGTGGGACCTATGGCATGTCCTACCCAAAAGGGGGAAGAAACATATCCTGGTGGAAGTGGATTTTGCCACCAGATATCCTGAAGCAGTGGCTCTAACTAACACAGAAGCTGATTCTGGGGCAACAGCCCTTTTCACTATTTTTAGCAGAGTGGGTTTCCCTAAAGTGATTTTATCTGACTGTAGGTCAAATCTCATGTCTCAGCTACTCAGTGAGTTATAGAAGTTTTGTGGAATGAAACAACTAAAAGCTATCCCATATCACCCAGAGACAAATGATCTGGTGGAAAGGTTCAGTGAAACTCTAAAATCTATGCTGGAAATGTACAAAAATAAGAGAGCAAGACTGGGATGAAATATTACCATATTTGCTATTAGCTTATAGGGAAGTGCTCCAAGAATCAATCAGCTTCTTCCCATTTGATCTTCTATCTGTAAAGTAAGTGAGGGGACCCCTAGATTTCATCAGACACTCACAGGAAGGGGACACTAAGGCTGTGGGAGACCCAGTAACTGAATACATACGAGGAGTCCGATGGAGCCTTAAAAACTAACAGATTTATTTGGGTATAAGCTTTCATGGGTAAAAATCCCCACTTCTTCAGATGCATGGAGTGAAAATTACAGAGACAGGCATAAATATACGGCACATGAAGAAAAGGGAGTTACCTTACAAGTGGAGAACCAGTGCTGACAAGACCAATTCAGTCAGGGTCGATGTGGTCCACTCCCTTGGATTGACATCTCCTCATCAATTATTGGGAGTGGACCACATCCACCCTGACTGAATTAGCCTGGTCAACACTGGTTCTCCACTTGTAAGGTAACTCCCTTCTCTTCATATGCCAGTATATTTATGCCTGTCTCTGTAATTTTCACTCCATGAATCTGAAGATGTGTGGTTTTTTTATCCATGACAGCTTATGCCCAAATCAATCGGTTAGTCTTTAAGGTGCCACTGGACTCCTCATTGTTTTTGTGGCTACAGACTAACATGGCTACCCCTCTGAATACAGAAAAGAGTAAAAAGACATGATGGGTATTGTTCAAGCTAAACTCAAGGACCGTCAGTCCAAACAAGAAGGATGATATAACCAACATACTTGTAAACACTCTTTTGAAATAGGGAACTTGGTGTTAATGTTAAGCCCCGTGAAAAAAAATACAAAATGCAAAATTCTTGGGAATGAGCTTCTGAGGTGATAGAATCGGTGAATGAAGATACATATGTTTAAAAGCCTCATGGTAATGCTGTCCCACAACTGGTACATGTAAACAGACAAAGCTTATCACAGCAACCCATGGTAAACATGATCTATTGTGTAGAAGGGGAAACTGAGGCACACCAACTCTCTGATTTGATGGCTGAATGCCAAACTGACTCATCTTTGGAAAGCATTGATATCTGCAGTGAGTTAACACCAGCTGAAAAGGCAGAGGGCTAATGTGCTGCAAGACCACAGTCTAGCAAGCCCCGGGAAGATTTACTTGCTAACTCATAATATCATTACTGAAGGACCACAGCCACCTCCCATCAGATATTACCATGTCACTGGTAAGGTACAAAATCAAATTTGCACAGAAATACAAAGCATGCTGGACCTACAAGTAATTAAATAGTCAGAGCTCTTGGGCATCACCTGTGGACTTGGTACCTAAGAAAGACAACACTATGATTTTGTGTTAATTATAGGAAACAACGCTGTCACAGTGCCAGATGCTTATCCTATGCCTAGAATCAATGATATGATGGATATCTTAAGCAAAGCTAAATATCTCAGCTCTTTTAATTTAGTTAAGAGGTACTGGCAGATACCTTTAGATGATAATGCACAGAAAAAAATCTGCTTTTGTTACTAATATGGGATTATATGAATTCAAAGTGTTACCATTTGGGTTAATTAATGCAAGAGCCACTTTTCAGAGGCTGGTCCACCAAGTGTTAAAAGGTTTACAGGACTTTGTGAGGGCCTATGTAAATGAGAGAGAGGTGTTCAGCAACACATGGTCTAATCACAAAAAACACTTGGGAATTGCGTTGTAAAAGCTCAAAGAGGCAGGCTGACTACAGAAGCCCCTATAAAATTGGAGTAGCCAAAATTCCTTATTTGGGATACTGTGTAGGGAGATATGGAAACTGTGCATACAAAGGGAAAAGAAAACATGGTGGCAGATGCCCTGTACAGGAAAGAGGGCTCTGATCACTGCCCCCAAGTCAGCCAGTGGTTAACACTCCTGCAACTTTGCAAGGGGGGGAGGTGTGATGGATTGCACCCCTATAGTCTCACTCTATACACTTTGTACGAAATATGTCTTCTGAGGTACCATTTGAAAACTAATTACTCACCGGTCAATAATAGCATGATGAAATGTGTGTAGCAACATTCTATGTAAAGTTATGAATTCCCCCTCAATGATGACTGTAGCATATGTTCAAATCCACATAGCCCTGATTAGGCAGAACCAAACAAGCAGGTTTAAACAAAGGAATGTGTGTTTACCTCAATTTACCTATAAGTTGTAAACAGGGTACTCCGGTAGAAAGAGGGGGAAGAGAGGAGACCAGGAAAATCTGCATTTCAGCAAACAGGTGAGAAGAAAGAGCATGCAAGCTCTTTTACCCTCAGACACCACATCTCCTTTACTCTTTGAATAATCTTGGCTGAGGGGTAATCTTCAGGAAAATGCACCTCAAAGAGGGAACAGACTATAGAGGGGAGGGGCAAAAACACCACAGGGACTCTCCCTATCCATCTCTCTCTTTTCCACCTAAGAAGATAAAAGAAACAGCCTATGGATTTTGGGAGCAGATCCTGACTTGAAACTTGGTTAACAATCTTACTGGAACCTGGAGTAAGAATTTCACATTGACCCAAGTCTCGTTTGTTAAGTTTAGAAAGTGTTTTATCTTTTTTTCTCTTGTAACCATTTTTGACTTTAATGCCTTATACCTGTATTCACTTAAAATCTCTCTTTGTAGTTAATTAAGCTTGTTTTATTTTTTAATCATAACTAATCCAGTGTTTTGAACTGTGTGGGTAACTCCATTTAGGGTAGCAAACTGCTTTACAATGATTCCCTTAGAGGGGCAATGAACCTAATATATCTGGACTGCTCAGGAGAGGGCAGGACAGTGCAGAAACACACATTTTTGGGGGGGAAATCCAGGACTGGGAGTGTGTTAGGGTCACCCTGCAAATAGTAACCAAGGCTGATGGAAGCCAAAGTCTGGCCAGTGTTTGCTGACAGGCTGCTGGGGTCAGAGTTTCTGGCCCAGGGCTGTAGCTATACACAGACATTAAGGGTGTGACCTGTATGCTCTTTGGCTGTTTATTAAAAGTTACAGCAACAAAGCATTGTGAGGTACCCAAGGTTGCAGGGCAGGTACTAATAGCCCCTTACTGGTCTGGATTGCACCCCAGAATGTCATAGTTGTGAAGAAGGAAAACAAGTCAAATGGGGGTTAAAAACACATACTGTAAATGAATGGCTAACTGAAAAATAATGACAATACCTAGTACTTGAAACACTTTATATCTTCAAAGTATTTTTCCAAACATTAATTAAATAGCCCTCACATCACCAGTTCTATTTTTCCCAGATACAGAGATTATAACATAGGGCCACCGCACTCCCCACTCTAAATGGAAATCAGTACAAGAGACCCACAGGGAAGGAAAACTCCAGGAGCTTCAAGTCATTGATTTCCCCCCACATCACTCCTTTGGGAGCGAGAGCGAAGATTAATCCCTACTACCATGTAAAGAGCAAGGAGGATCAGCCCCCATAATCTGGGCTATCTGCATGGATGCCCAGAGCTGCTACACTGGATCCTCTAGCCACCATACCATCAATGGATCCATGCTGCAAAGGCCGGCTACTACCCTGAGCCACATCCGTCAAAGGTATGCACGTCCATGTCAGTTCTACAGCTGAGAGGGAAATCTCTTCAGAAAAACATCATACAACCTAAGGGCATATTTTCTTATTAGCTAATTCCTGCTTGGTGCCCAGCAGTGGAGGGGCTGGAGTAGAGAAATGGATTTAGCACATCTACCCCGACACTGCACAGATACTGCAGTAATGGCTAAAACCCCCTTTCTTCACAGAAACGAGGAGATACGTATACAGATCTAGTGTGATTGATCTCACACTGGTAGGACTCAACAGATAACATGGTCTGAACCCTACTATGTTAACAAATATGAACCCCCCCCCCCCCTCAGAAATTCTATAGTATAAAACTGCCCATGTTCAAAGATCAGGTTAATATCAAAACCAGGATTAGACCTGTGGATGGCCCTGGTTCCTAGTCCAACACACTACTTTTCTCCAGAAGCAGTTGTTGGTTTTGTAGACTACTAGAATATTCTTCTGGAGTAAGAAACTGTATGCATCTAAATTAAATATGTACCAACTGGAAATACTGAGACTGCATCGCTAGCCAATTTCTATTTATAGTTGAAGAAACAGCAATGAGATGACACAAACTACCCGCCCCCTAGACCCATGATATTTAAAGGGCATGTACTGTATTACACAATAATAATGAACTAAATATGAAATTGTAGTGGCTAAGTAGTACAATATTAAGAACATAACCTTGCAGAGATACTCACTGGTAAACAAGAAATTAGGGGAAAACAGATGGTAGAGAAAAACAGGGGTAAGGGCAAATTCCAGAAAGAATGAAAACCAAGAAAAACAAAATTTAACTCCTAAAACAGGGCTTAGGAGCCTATGGTGATAGGTATTAAGCCCTCAGACAGGGCTTAGCTACTATAAGACAAGCACTATATATAAACTCCCTGAGGTTCTGTGGAACAAAGTAGGTGAGCAGCAGTCTCAAAGAGACAGACTTCTGTAACTTATATAGAATGTTTTTAATTGGGGGTGGAATGGTAAAGTTAATATGACCATTTTGACGGAGGAGCAGGAGCAATTTTTTCAAAGCGGGAGTAGTATTGGCGCAACTGTCATTGGGAAACCAGAAAGAGTTTTGGCAGCTGGTACAGAGATAATTTTGGAGATCCTGTCGCTGGGAGGCAAAGGAGAGTTTGGATCCCTAATCTGCTCATTTGAGACTGTAGGGGAATCATGACAGCCCACCAGTTGAGTTCACAAAGGTCTGTGTGGAGGTGGGAAGGGAGAGGTTATTCACAGAGCAGGACCAGCATAGCACAGGCATTGTGTAGCTGCACATTCAGTACAATAACTCCTCGCTTAACGCTGTAGTTATGTTCCTGAAAAATGCTACTTTAAGCAAAACGATGTTAAGCGAATCCAATTTCCCCATAAGAATTAATGTAAGGGGGGGAAGGGGTTAGGTTCCAGGGAAATTTTTTTCGCCAGACAAAAGACATTATATAAATATACACTATAAGTCTTAAATTATTTAAAATAAACAATTTAACACTGCACTCACCAATGATGACTGTGAAGCTTAGTTGAGGCAGGATTGGGGTATAGGGGCTTGCCCTGCTCCACCCACTTGGCACTCCTGCTGGGGTCGGGGCACAGGGGCTGAAGCAATGGGGCAAGCCCCCACACGCTGACCCCACTTCTCAGCAGGAGTGCCAGGTGGGCAGTGTGGGGCGAACCAAACAACCTTATAATGAAATATTGCACAACTTTAAACGAGTATGTTCTCTAATAGATCAGCAACCGAATAACGAAACAATTTTAACCAGGACGCCTTTAAGTGAGGAGTTACTGTACATGGTTTCTGAGGACAGTCCCTCCCTGAGAAACAGTTAAACTGAGCTTAGCCAAGAAACCAAAACACTGAAAGGGCCCTACCCAAAAGTGAGATATAAGAATTGCTATTTAATAAGATAAAAGTTGTACATGCACATATAACAAGGCTGAGTATATACATAATTGTTAGTCTAATTTCAATTTGGAAACCATTTCAAAATGTTGTATGGATGAATTAAATGATTGCTTCCTGAAACTTGTCAGGGACCCACCTGTCTAGATCAGTTTCCAAACACTGAAGAGAGCAGAATAAATCAGAAATAGCACAATACTGTCAAGAGGCCACAATATGATTAAATGTGATGTGGAAATCAAATTTAATTATTATCAGAAGAAAACTGTGCAATTTTAGATAACTGTAGATGTGAAAGGATATTACACAAAATGGTTTTAGACAAATATCAGGTATTCCAGTCATAGGGGAAAAAAGGCCAGACTAAATGTAGATGGTAATTAAAATTTTTCTTCAGAAGTCAGATGCAGCTTTAATGAACTCCACATCGTTAAACAGGTCAATAAGAAACCGAGGGGAAAAGCAGAATATGCTATACTTACAAGAAAATAAGTAGTAAAGAACACTGGGAAGAATACAGGGAGATGCTAAAACAGATAAAGAGGAGTATTAGAAATGCAAAAACTTTGAAATATACATAGTTACAGATGCTAAACACAAACTTTTTTCCAATGAGACAAAATAAGAGATAAGTGAAAGAAGATTGAGACAGAAAATAAGACTGAAATGGAATACAAAAGTTACATCTGTGGATTAAAAAAATGAAGAAAAACCGAGAAACCAAAAGGGATATACACTAAATAAAAAACATACTGTATGTATATGCAAGCTACAATGCTGCAACATGGAGAAATTGCTTATTTATAGTACGACTAGGAGCACACAAACATGACATCCTGCATGGATAAAACTTGTCCATCTTTGGTTATATGCAAAATAATTCAAGCTGCAGACAAGCAAGCTTGACGGGTATCTTCCATAATACAATTCTGATTAGCACAGATATAAATTCAGACAGAGTGGAGAAAGTGCCCTAAAAACTGCACTTCATTTTTTTTCAAGACTGCTTTCATAAAGTCATGTTTAATAGAGCTCTCCTAATATTAAGACCTACTGGGTGCAGAAAAGCAGTCAAGAGCAATACCCAAGACAGCCATCTTGGCTGGAGTAAAGAATTTTCATCCTTTTCCAACGGTTCATTTGCTATTTGTTGTATATTTTGCTCAGTATTTGTGTAGTTTTATACCATTACATAATATGTGTATTACATCAGAGTTTTCTATATTAAATATTCCATACTTATCTCTGATATATTTCAGTTTTTGTTTTTAAATGTCTTCATTGGAAAAACGGCCCCTATTTTGCTCAGCACAGAAATCTGAAGTTATATGGCTAGAATACTAATTTGAATAAAACGTGAAATATATTTGATAATGTAAAGTTTTAATAAATTAAACACACATCACTGAGCCTACTGCTCATGCTGGTAAACCTGATTACAAGTAACATACACCTTTTGACAAAGGGGACAGATTTTGCAAAAGAGCCTGAGTACTTTAGAAAGTGCCTGACTTCAGTATACAGATAGCCCATAAAACACATGCAGGCTGGGGACTGTGCATACACACAACTAGATTTTGCAGGGACTTCTGCAAAATAAGACCTGAATCCATTCCTTTTCCCCTCTGACCCATTTTTGTATTCCTACATTCATGGTTCTACACACACAAATCAATAGCATTTGATGGATTCCCCTTCATGAGCACCACTAGCAAAACACTAGGGTAAAAGTGGGACTATCCAACCAGAAATCAAAAGTCTAATACTTTGGTCTGTTGACTTCACTTGGTTGAGCCAACCTGCTTCCCTACCTTTTGTTCCAGTGGCTTTGATCCCAACCCATTACACTTGGAGCAAATGTTAACACAGTGTACAGACCAGCCCACACATTAGAAACATGACTAAGTTGGGAGGTAGGCCTGAATTTTCATAGTGCTGTTCTGGGTCACAGGCATCACATTTGTAGATTCATAGCTGCATGTGAAGCCTTGAAAGCCACTGGTTTAGTCCTGCTGTTCTACAGTATTACTTCATCTACTTCAGGTGCTAAAAAGTTAAATTCAGCCCTCTAAATTTCCCTGCTTTTATCGAATTTAATTAACTTAAAGAACTCACTGAACATAAAGTCTAGAAAACCATCATCAATATATAGTAATATAAAATTAATCTAAGCATTACCATCATTTAGTTTTTTAAAAACACAGGAAAGCTGAAGAAAACTACATAGAAAATGCCAGGTTGAGAAAGGTAAAGGCAATGAGGACAGATAACCCTTCAGTTTATATTATTAAAAAATGCACATTTAATAAGGGACTTTACTGAGTATAAAAACCTCACATTATGGACACGGTCAACTCAATTTACTGTTTGTAGTCTACCCATGACAGCATAAATGAAATTCAAAGCAGCTATCACACAGCAATTTTTTTTCATTAGAGAAGCTCGGATATTCTCAGTGGGGGGATGTGTGTGTAGTGGTGTTTTTTTTAAAGAATGAACACAGTGAGGTATGTAGCGTAACTAGAGATGTAGTAATGTTACACAGTAGCATAATTATTATTTCAGAAATACTGTATGGTTCAGTCACATTTACAAGATTAGTAACATTCACTTTTACTGAAAGTTTGATTCTCCAGAGCTTTACCAAACTCTGCATCACAGCCTTCTGATTCACATTCAGGGAATGTTCCTGTGTCTCTACAAAACCACCAAACAATTCTGCAGCAAAGACTTCTCTTAATATTTTCTGTAAACTGAACATAAAGAGAGACTTTCCACATAAAATACACTCTTTGTGCATGTAATTACATTGAAGTTCTTGTGAATATTGTGACAAAGTTCCTCCTCTGCCTTGGTGGGTCCTGCACTTACTGAAGGATTTGCTCGCCTCAGAGGTTCACGGCAGCCCTCAGTTTGGCCACTTTCGTGGCTCAAATCTGCCGTTCACTCAGTTAGCCCTTCCCCTCTAGTGGAACCCACAGTCCAGTTCAACTCCTCCGGTATCAAGTAGGGAGTTGTGGGGATGGAGAGATGGGGGGAACTTGGGCCTGCCCTCTACTCCGGGTTCCAGCCCAGGACTCTGTGGATTGCAGCTGTCTACAGTGGCTCTTGTAACAGCTGCGTGACAGCTATAACTCCCTGGGCTAATTCCCCATGGCTTCCTCCCAACACCTTCTTTATTCTCACCACAGGATCTTCCTCCTGATGTCTGATAATGCTTGTACTTCTCAGTCTTCCAGTAGTACGCCTTCTCACTCTCAGCTTCTTGCGCCTCTTGCTCCCAGCTCCTCGCACACACACCATAAACTGACATGAGCTCCTTTTTAAACCCAGGTGTCCTGATTAGCCTGCCTTCATTGGTTCTAGCAGCTTCTTGATTGGCTGCAGGAATTCTAATCAGCCTGTCTGCCTTAATTGTTTCCAGAAAGTTCGTGATTGTTCTGGAACCTTCCCTGTTACCTTACCCAGGGAAAAGGGACCTACTTAACCTGGGGCTAATATATCTGCCTTCTATCACTCTCCTGTAGCCATCTGGCCCAACCCTGTCACAATACATAAACTGTCTATTGCTGCTCAATTACACAATGTACAAAGACAAATTTCACGATACGAATGAATAACTCACAAAAAACACTGTATTATCAAACTTACTTTTCCACAGCTCAGTTAAACTCTATTGAAAACATATGAACTGCTTCGAAATCACAATGCATTGTTTTAAATCACTACAATCAACAAAACATAGTTGTTGAATTTCCCTCTCTCGCTCTCAAATTTATGTGACATTTAATTTGTTTGATATAGAAATCTTTTTTTCCTAGTTAAGATACTCTTTTGCCATGAGCCCTGAGCAAGGAGCAGCAAACTGCTATAAGGGCCCTGGAGCAGACCAGCACAGATTGTGACTCAGAGTTGCAATCTGTTTTCTGAGTTTCCCCTCATAGCAAGGGGGAAGTACCCTTCACCAGTTCTACACTCAAGGCAGCATACTTCCATCACCATGCCGGCATTGTTATACTAGCTGGCATGTTTGTGGGTTCAGCCACGGTTCCTTCCATCCTCCACAGTCCTGCCCACTTGGGCAGGAGGGGCAACACTAGCCTTATGGGTTTCAGAGTGGCAGCCGTGTTAGTCTGTATCAGCAAAAACAAAGAGGAGTCTCTAAGGTGCCACAAAGACTCCTCGTTGTTTTTACTAGCCTTATGGAAGCTGCTCTTCTCACTGAGCTGCCGCCTGCAATCTAGGTAACCTGTGCAAGGAGGCTGTACAAACTGGGATACAACCTGGCCCTAAAGCAGTAATACAGTTTAAGGAAAGGGAAATTTGGGGCTGGGGGGATTGCTTCTAAATTTGGTCTCTTCTGTTGCAACACAAAACTAAATATTTCTCATATATTTATATATAAGCAAAATGAGCCACAAAAAACTCAAAGAAGATTCTATGACTGCCTGGGAAATGGAAGCATTTCATTCCTCAGGCAAAAGTGGACTTTGAGTGTAACATACTCTTTCATGAGACGGTCAGACAAAAACATTATCAGACTTGTTCCACAGATTATGTTTTAGATAAAAACATTGTCCGGACCATTTTCTGAGATTTAAAATTGTATTTTTAAGATATGGTGGCTTATGTCTGAAAAAGCGGCTCAAAAGCTTTAGGTGGAGTTCTGTGATCTAAGCAGGAAAGCCCAGAACTGATATGTGGACCACCTTATCCAGACTCTTGAAAGTAATAGTCTCTGCTCATCAAACCTTAGGGAGATGGACAGAGCTGAGAAATAGACACATCACAGTTGCTGGGGTTACCATGTTGCTTTAGAAGTAGGTGATCACGAGCTACAAACTACAAAGAAGTGAGAAATATGACTAGAAGAGAGTGGGCTGTTGCTAGACTTGAACTTAAGGGCTAGGTCTTCTGATAATCTGGAACATCATTTAGCACTGCTGTGAGGTGGGAGGTAATGGCTGACTGTGCCATTAAAGAGATAAAGAGAAAACAGTAACTTCTGTTGAATCAGAGTCACTATGTTTCAAGGGAGACATTTATTGATGTTGGACATCCATGTCCAACTCATGAGAACAGAATAGACATGGTTAGTAAAGTCCTCATAGTAGGACCAAAGCCTGTTCTTTATGTATTCCAGAAAGGAATTGGGGGGGGGGGGGGGAGAGAGAAGGGGGGAGGAGGAGAGGCGGGAAAGGGGGAGGAGAAGGAAAGGAGAAACCCTTGTAGTTGGAGCCCAGCAAACTATGAAGACCCTAATCCATCGTAGACATCTAGGAAATCTGTGAATTTCGAAAAGTACTGAGTAGTGAAACAGTTTTCTCCTTGTGTGAAAAAGCCACACAACTGAGATCTATTAGCGAATCTTTGAGACATAATCCATTTGTTTGTTGCTAGCACCTACTGAAGTTATTTGGCTATCATAAAGTTTTATTTTGATCCTCCTGCAAAATGGAAACTGATGCACATCTGTGGTTCACTCTGTGCTGTGCTGGAATTTAATACAAAAGTTGATACAGGAGGGGGGAGGGTTGATACAGGAGGGTTGATACAGGAGGTTGTTTTTCCATTTCTGAAATATATCTAGGACAATACGCTCAATGTCATAAACCATACACCTCTTCAAAAGAAAAACTGTACGCAGTGGAGGCAGGCTAAGAAAGGGTCTAATATCACAAAGAGTTGGATTAGGATAGTATGTGGGCAGAAAGAATCTATTCTGAACTATTTAGGTGTTTTTAGGGAACTTTCTGAGGACTCTGAGAACAATGGAACTGGCATGTTCTAGTCTAAATCCATTGGGACAGAAATAAATATATATATTTACCAGTTATACTTTCTTCTTCAAAAGAGCTGCATTAAATTGGAATGTTAATGTCATAGATTCTTCCCCTATGTGCCTTGATACCTTGACCCATTCTTACTAGTCCATGTAACAACCATATAGTCAGAGACACACAAGTTGTACTGATCTGGTCAAGCTTCCCCGACTTTTCTCATCCCAAGGCAAATATTTTGCTGTGTGTCAGTGTTTGTATATTAAACACTCTACTATCTGTCCTTATTGGTTTACACTGATTCATCTTGTAATATATAGTTTCTCTCTTCGGCATTGTGGCTCATGGACAAAATATAAGGGAATACATCCCCAAATAAAATGTACTCATGAGATATTACCGCATTTATTCCCACAGTTGACAAAGCAGGATAGAGCAGAAGAAAACTTCCACTTAAAACTACTATGCATATATTGTTCATGTTATTTGTAATCTTTGTTGCAGAAAAAAGAGAAACTTAAAAAAAATTATAGACACCTATTGCTAGAAATGCATAATCAAACTCTGCCTCTCTAAGACTAATACTATAAACTCACGTTCCAATGGGTGAAAGTGAAAATCTTTTCCCCAGCCACATCTATATGAGTTTGTTTTAAATCCCCAGACTCCACCTTTCTTTAGGAGGACTGAAATTAAAGTTATCTGAATCCCTGACTATCCATTTTGATAGGTTTATTTAAAGTTAGTCATAACTATGGGCACACACAAGTTCACACAAAAGCAAATAATGAATTTCATCATATGCTTTGAGAATAGCATCACAGATATGTCTCCTACGTGGTACAGAAAAGTTTAGATACCAGCTTTGGACCTTTGTTATTTCAAGCTCCCTGTTTAGGAGGCCCACTCAACAGTGTTTTCATTCTTTTGTGGTCAAGCTAAAAATTTAATGCTTCTCTGTCCTAGGTCACAAAGAGGCAATTAGATTCTAACCACTTTTGAAATCTGTTTTTCCTCTAGAAGCAGGCAGTGAAAAATTCCTCATCTCCACCCCAGAGCCATAGGAATTTTCAATCCGTTTAGTTCTCAAAGAAAAAAAATTAATATTAATGGAAAATATCACCAAGGGATGTCATATTATGTCTCTCTCTTTTTATTAATAAGATCTAATTTGAGGAGCCACCAGGTACTAATTAGTTCTCTGAAGGGCTTCCTCATTTAAGGACTTTCCTAGAGCTATCTGTGCTGCAGAGTCAATCTGATTAAGTTTATTCTTCAAGCAACATGCTACAAAAGCAAATCTCCTGTCTCTCTAAAGGGCTCTCTGTCTTATAGCTCACTTAAGAGAGAACAGTCTCTTCAATCTTCTCCTATGTGACTTGTAAGAGCACAAGAGCAGTGCTGCTCAAATGGTGGATCACGTGATTACCTCCACGCAAAACCTAAGGGCAGGGGGACTATCTACCAACAACCACTTCTGAAGAGTTGAGAAGAGGCAGAGTAAAAGCATGATGAACTCCTTCCTTCCTCTCACCTCATGTATAGATGCAAGAATGGCTTTGCTAAATTCTGGCCTTGTCTATACTAGGGGAAAAGGTGTATTTGTATACATAGCCTAGGGTTTACCTGGACCATACAAAACATTAAAAATACACCTTTTTCTAGTAAAGTCAACATCTCCGAGGGTAGGGTCTCAAGCCCCTTCCCTCTCCAAGATTAGTGATTGGCCAGAAGAGTTAATTAGTGACACCAAAAAAGGTCCTTGCTCTGTTCTCATCCAAGTTGTTATACTGTACAATGAATTTTACCTATTTGGCAGCAAGTAAACATGCAGAGCAACTTTAAAGAACATAATCCTCCCTCAGTCATACCACTGAATTAAAAAAATTGGCACCTCATGCCAGATTTTTAAGTTATGAGAGGCCTCCCTACAGATCTTCCTATCTAATTTAAAGCCTGCCTAATAAACCTTGCTAGTTCTGAACCTAGGAGATTGGAATCACATATTTGCTTAAGTGTGACTGACAAATCCAAACAGCCATCTCTCAATCACAGCTGGCAATTCAATGCTCAAAATGATTCTTTTTCCTGCTACATTCTTCCTTGCTTGTTCTCTATTTTCTTCACTCTGAAGAGATTTGGAGAAAATTTGTTTTTAGCTTGGATGATCATCCCACATATGTAGAACTAAATCAACCTGAGAGAATTGGCAATTGCAGGTATAATCTCTCAGCTCAAGTGTTCAAATATCTTCACTCTGTATTTCAAAAGCCAAGTCCCGCTAATAACAATCCCTGAAGTCTCTAGAGCCTATCATTCATCTTAGTTCTGGCATTCACTTAATGGGTTAAAAGACTGAAACTTACTGCCTTGTGTAGTAAAATAATTACATACACAAAAAACATTTTAACATAGTGTTTTAACCTTAGACACATCAATGTTAACGTTTACAGAGGACTCCAGAGAACTGATCAGCAAAATTGCAGAGAGTATTTGGGCTCATTTTCTCATTGTAATCAAGATGCTGAATTTTTCCCTTCAGGAAACTCTTATTATGCAAATTCATGATAAACTAAAAGTATCTGAAAAGAAACTGTGTTAAAATTACACCGATTCTGGTGTTATATGCCTTCTTTTGACAATACTCCTGAATTCCAGTAAAATGGGATTCCATAAAAGTAAAAGAGATTATGGAACACTTAAACCCTTTATATCTTTGGAGCTTCTGATTAAAATTAGAAAAGGTGAATATAAAGTGGATTTGTTATCTATTTGCACTTGAATATAATTTGGAAATTATAGAAAATGACAACTATATTAAATCACATACATGAAACAGAAAAGGAATATGGGTATGTATGTATGTATATGTGAATACATGTTCTCGTGAGGGGATGGGGGGAGACGCTAATATTTGATATTGCCTGATCAAGAGAATAAGACTATAATCCCAAACCATCCCACACCATCCCACATGACTGTATGCAACAGAATTCTGTGCTGGTAGGTAAGAAAATGAAATCACTCAAATTTAGTAGTACTGTAGAAACTTACTTCAAAGAGTACTACTCCACACTATGTGAGTAAAGAGAAATCACCAACAATATTAGAATGCAGGGAATGGATTTTGAAGACAAGGTATTAATGTATTATTGTTATTATTAAAAGTCATAGAAAAGTATTTTAAAATCAGTTTATAAAGGCAAAATACAAAATTTCCTTAGGAAGTGAACAGGAGAATATGTTTTAAATGTATTTAGTCAGAATGTATCAGTGACAACAATCTGATTTACATGAGAACAGAGGTATACTATAATTTGGCAAGATTTTCCATTTCAGTTATTTTTTTAAGAAATAGCTTTCTTCTTTACTATTTATGGCACACTGGTGTTTAACAAATATAAAGGTGTCAGGTACAATATTTAAAGGATGCAAAAGGGAGTGAGTAAATAAGAGTTACAAGTTAGAACTTGTGAAGCAACAAGACAACATATTCCATTTTCTCTTTTTCCTGTTCCCTGCACTCCACCTGAACAAATGAAGGCCTGACTTGATTAAAATTATGCCACATAGCTCCTAGTGAATATTAACATAAACATGGATAAAATTTTCACTGAGTGAGAAAAATCTGACAACCACTATATATGGATTATATTACAAAAGAGCATTTTCAGGTAAAAGTTCTATTTCTGCAGCTGAGGTACAGTTAATTCAAACAGACAAATAGGTGAAGTATTACTATTAACATTCAAAGAGCAGGAGACATGAGACTCAGAACTGCAATACCTTACTCACTAAATGCCCGATCCTGAACCACCAAAGTCAATGAAAGTTTTGCGACTGACTACAAATGGTGCAAGATTGAGCCCGACGCAACTGTAGCTTTAGATGCTTGGCATCCTCCAGATACTTAAGAGGATAAAGGACCCTGCCTCGATTTTATTTCATTGTTCATCTAATGCCAGACATATTCCTTATTTGAAAATGGATTGGGACAAAAAAAATTTCCTGGTTCAAACAGATATGAAAAGAAATGAACTACAACCTTATTCTGGAAAAAAATCAAGAGAGGCGGTTATGTGTCAGCATTTTCACTGACACTGTGAGCTGACAAAATAGCAATCAAGAAAATGATCTTTACTGTTAAGAATCAAAGGGCTTTTCTACACTGAGGCTGTGTCTACACTAGAGACCTTAGAGCAGCACAGCTGTACCGCTGCAGCTGCGCCACTGTAAGATCTCCTGCGTAGCTGCTCTATGCCGACGGGAGAGAGCTCTCCTCTCAGCATAATTAAACCACCCCCAACAAGTGGCTGCAGCTATGTTGACAGGAGAGCGCCTTCCATTAACGTAGCACTGTCCACACCCACGCTTCTATTGATGTAACTTATGCCGGTCTGGGGTGTGTTTTTTCACACCCTTGACCGACAAACGTTTTACTGCCAAAAGTGCTAGTAGACATAGCCTTACAATGCTGCAGCTGCACCAGTGCGGCACTTAGTGAAGATGCCACCTATGCTGATGTGAGAGCTTTTCCCATTGATGTAGGTACTCCACCTCCCCGAGAGACGGTAGCTATGTCGATGGGAGAAGCCCTCCCATCAACATAGTGCTGTCTGCACCAGGAATTAGATCTGTATAATTGCATCTCTTGGGATGTGGATTTTCTACACCCCTGAGTGACATAGTTATGGTGACTTAAGTTTGTAGTGTACACCAGGGCTCAGTGACATAGACGAGTTTCAAAAAGAGGAGCATTACATTAACTCTCAACAACAGTACAATAGACCTAGCAAGATCATGTCACTTCTCGAAGCAATGTACTATTGAAGAGATGGGCCTTCACTGGGTGCCTATTAATGTAGTCAAGGGGAAAGTGAGGTATTGTGGACCTAAAAAATATGGAGGTATACTTAACCAGCCCTTCCTGCAGGGAGATCAGCATCTCAGTTATGAAGTCCTTTCTATGTTCCTAACCTTATCAAAACAGAAAATATTTTTCTAAATGTAGGAATAAACTTTTAGGTAGATGTTCTTGCAGATTGGAATAACATACCCACAACCTCATCTCACAACACCCTTGTCAACAGCCTACAGATTCAGATGACTGATAGGTTCCCTCAGACAGACTGTTTGGAAACTGCTTCAGTAGCCACATATTTCTGAAAGACTTTTGTACTTGACTGGAATACTGAGCCAGTCAAGTACATGCTGGTTATACTACAATAGCTCTGCATGATCTACTTTATTTTTGATCCTTACCTTGTATCAAAAAAGGCTCAGAGGAGAAAATGTACATTAAACCTAGGACACACTAAGAGAAAAAGAACCTGTATGCTCTTTACCTGGAGCATGAGTCCTTATGAATTTTATGTGCAGTATTATGTGAATAATATGAGACTTAAACACTACTTACCTCCTCATATTTTTCTCAGGTTGCATATTTCATTTTCAAGTATTGCAAAGGTTTTAAATACTGGCAATATAGTAAATCTTAAGGGCAAGTTTGTTAACCACTTACTCACATAGGTGAATGGTAGCTCATTTTCTTTGAAGTTAACAAAGCTACTTATGTGAGTAACTTACTCACCAATGGTTTGGGGATTCACAATATGGCCCTAAGATCATTTCCTGAATTAAAGACCTACTACCTGGGGCTTCAAGACAACATACTCTTGTTAAATGTTCTTGTTTCACGTCAGGCTGGTAATTTAATTCCAAGTTGCATTCACAAATTTGAACTCCTCTTTATTTAGCTGTCTCAAGTTATGCACTTTCTCCCTCCCCCCATCGGTATACAACCCTTCCAAAGCATGAATGTACTTGTCATGTTACAAATTAATAATTCTGAAATTGCCATAATGATCAAAAAGTTGCAAATGAACAGTTTACACACGTAGCTACTACTCACATTTGTTTACTATCTTGAAAGCTGTCAAGGTTCCTTCCCCACTCTGAACTCTAGGGTACAGATGTGGGGACCTGCATGAAAGACCCCCTAAGCTTATTCTTACCAGCTTAGGTTAAAAACTTCCTCAAGGTACAAACTTTGCCTTGTCCTTGAATCCTATGCTGCCACCACCAAGCGTGTTAAACAAAGAACAGGGAAAGAGCCCACTTGGAGATGTCCCCCAAAGCCCTACACCCCCTTTCCTGGGGAAGGCTTGATAAAAATCCTCACCAGTTTGTACAGGTGAACACAGACCCAAACCCTTGGATCTTAAGAACAATGAAAAAACAATCAGGTTCTTACAAGAAGAATTTTAATTAAAGAAAAGGTAAAAGAGCACCTCTGTAAAAATCAGGATGGTAAATACTTTACAGGGTAATCAGATTCAAAACATAGAGAATCCCTCTAGGCAAAACCTTAAGCTACAAAAAGACACAAAAACAGGAATATACGTTCCATTCAGCACAGCTATTTTACCAGCCATTAAACAAAAGGAAATCTAACGCATTTCTAGTTAGACTACTTACTAACTCGGCTGCTACTCTGAAACCTAACTTTTTACAGGAGTTCTGAGCTGCATTCCTGATCTGTTCCCGGCAAAAGCATCATACAGACAGACCCTTTGTGTCCAGTCCCCCCCGCAGCTTTGAAAGTATCTTGTCTCCTCATTGGTCATTTTGGTCAGGTGCCAGCGAGTTTGTCTTAGCTTCTTAACCCTTTACAGGTGAAAGGGTTTTGCCTCTGGCCAGGAGGGATTTTATAGCACTGTGGACAGAAAGGTGGTTACCCTTCCCTTTATATTTATGACAAAGGCTAACTAGTAAAAAGGAGAATTAAAAAAAATATTCAGCTGGAAGTACATACTGTGTTTAACTCTTGAACCAAATGAAAAATTTAGGTCTGATGGTTATGGGCATAGTTTTTCAATGGATGTTGATTTTAATGGACACTAGATCAGGTCCAGACACTGGATTAAGTAAGTTTTCATTTGTATTTTATTTATTATCATTAAATACTCCAATATTTACCTGTAAAATATTTATGAAAACAGCTACAATACTTAAAAGATTAAGCTAGAAAGAACTATATAAATGCATAAGCTGTGTAAAAGCACATTTTATACAAAAGCATAAAAAGAGTCAGTGGAGGATTTGTGAAACCTACAATTATTTTTTTCAATTCAATAAGCTTGTTGTTACAAGGTTAGGATAGGACAGATGTTTATTTCTTTAAATGATAGCTAGACCAGTGGTTCTCAAGCAGGCCTGGGTTATATGCAGAGGTCTTCCAGGGCGGGTACATCAACTCATATAGATATTTGTCTACTTTTACAACAGGCTACATCAAAAGCACTACTGAAGTCAGTTTAAACTAAAAGTTTCATACAATGACTTGTTTATACTGCTCTATATAGTATTCACTGAAATGTAAGTACAATATTTATATTCCAACTGATTTATTTTCAAATTATATTGTAAAAATGAGAAAGTAAGCATTTTTCAGTAAGAGTGTGCTGTGACACTTCTGTGTTTTTATGTCTGAGTTTGTAAGCAAAGTAGTCTTTAAGTGAGGTATGCAAGAAATGTGGGGTATGCAAGACAAATCAGACTCCTGAAAGGGATACAGTAGTCTGGAAAGGTTGAGAGCCACTGATCTAGACAAGACATCTACGGGTGATTTATTCTGAAGTAAATACCACACCATCTTTGTCACATCAGAGTGAATTTATAAGAATTAAAAAAATAAACAACAAACAAAACAAAAACCCCAAACCCACAAAACAGCTGACATCACATAGCCTCAAGAAAACAACTCACCCTCACCATTACTTCTGACCACCCAGTCAAATGTTACTAAATATTCTCTCTGATGATAATCACATTCAGTCCCTGCCAACCAGCAAATAAGCCAAGGAATAAGGTTGCATTAAAGTCACAAACCAGCAATGCAGTGTGAAATAGCATGTTATTAGCAAAACACAGCCTTGAGAAATGAGTTTTAAGGCCCTGATCCAGTAAAGCACTAAGACAAGTGAATAGCTTTAGCAGTCCCATTGAAGTCATTGTGCTTAAGAGATTTGTTAGGTCATGGCTTAAATGCAGTTCTACTGTAAAAAGTAACTGAACTGTGGAATTCCCAGTTTACTGCACCTCAATTATTTCTGTACCAAACCTCCTTAGTCTACAAGTAACAATATTTTTTCTAACTTCTAGGCTCACAAACTCAACCTAGGCTCTGACAATCAAGCTGGATTGCTTCCATTTTTCTCACTAGAACTAGTAATTTAAGGTTCAGCAGGCTAAATTATGCCTTCAGCGACACCTGTATAACCACGTTATTTTCAATGGGATTTTCCTTCACTGACATTTCTTCCCGTTTAGTGTCTCATCTCTTCTGCTGTTCCTGAAACATCCACAGGAGCAAATAGAATATGTTGTTGACCTTACTGAATTTTCTGAAATCTCTTCTGCTACTTCAAAGGAGCAAGGGAGAAATTGCTTCTACTTTTCAGAATTCTCTGATATCACTGAGTTTAAGGATTTCAAAACAAAAGCCACTAGCCATTTGTTTTGCTAATTGGTCTACTCTATAGATATGGCGTCACACAGGTCAACAGATAACTACACTTCATATCAACCATGAGGAGAACTGGACAATCATCAGTAGCATCTGCAATGAAAGAGGATGCAAGTACTGTAAAGTAAGGTTTGTTTCACTTTGTCCTTGGCTAGGGGCAGTTACCTTACTTCCCTGCACGAAGCTCAAGCAAAAAAGGTAGCTGAAGCAGAGCACTGAACAGACCCATCTGCAGCTTCATAATTCCTCTGCAGTGAGAATTCTGTTTTCTTATTCATTTGGTGTCATGGTTCCTGGGCTAACAGCACCTCTGATCCCTGCTGATCTCTGAGTGTAACACACCTCAGGTCTCAGATTACTAGCCGTCACCTATCTTGGGATGGAATCACATGAGTCTCCCACTTTCAGTACAGGCCCTGGCTGCAGTCCTCTGGTACTAACCATGATTATCTACAAAGGCCTGATTGAGAGTCAGACCCTGGAGTTCTGTTCCCTCCAGAAGTATGGACAGCGGTATTCAGTAACCAAACATTTTTAATGCAAAGTATTATTTATTTAGAGCCAAAGCATTTAAGAGAAAACAGACCTTAAAACAATAAGCAAACTGTACACAGGTCTAGCTTATGAGGTGTCTAACTATATTCTACAAGCAGGCCCTGGTAGATCTAATTTCCTACAGAGTCCTCCATTAGAGCCTCTCTTTGTGTCAGCTGTCTTCATGGACAGCCCCTGGCAACTGACAATGCCCTCTCTTCTCCAAGAGCCTTTGACTGTTTCATTTCCTTTTGATCTCCAGGCTGCCAGCCTAACAAAAGAAAGCTTGCATCTTTGCTGGAGACAGGATATAGGATCCTCAAAGTCAGTAGCTTTCCAAATTGTCTTTCAAATGTGTGCCAGGACATTCTTATCTGGGGAGCTCTTGTGTTGCCCTCCTGCACAGTCTGCACTGAATTAAAGCATTATAGGTATATAACAAACACTCCACTACCTCCAGTATAAGTTATACAGTCGCTCTCAATAATTAGGTTACATATTAGTACTCTTAGATTATTACATAGCAAGCTCCATGATGTCACTCCTGGCCATGGGTAAAATATCCTCTTCTGTGGATATAGCTGATTCTTTTGCCTGAAGACCATTGACCACAACTATGTCAGATACCCGCATCTGGACTTTTTCTGAAATGTACATTATCCTGTCTTATGTTTACTAAGGCACTTTCCTTTGGATTGTTGTTTCCATTCTGAACAGATCACTTCTGCAATGCATGCAAATGGAAAAACCAGTTTCAGTTTTTGAGCTGGATGGAAAGTTTCCTAGTTGGGAAACTGGATTCTGGGACCAGGCCCCAAACTAAAATTATTCTCCTTACTGTTGTTTCAAAATAATGGTGAGAAAATAGCTGTGCTGTGAGTAAACTTCTGATTGATCACATTCACAATTCCCCTCTCTCACAAGAGTCATTCATCAGAGGAAAGTGACAAGCACATTCTTGCTCTCTCCTGTAGTTTTTTTTTTTTTTTTTTTTATAGCATTTTGACGTACCAGCATCACTATTGGATGAATTCTGTGAGGATTCAGATGAAAGGGCTCAAACCCTTTTATATGATTCCTTTTTGGACTTCCCAAGACAGCTTTTGACCTTGTTAATAATATAGGTGCTGGTGGAATGGTTCTCTGAGGTGACCTTCCCCAGACTCTGTGTTAGTTTGGAGTCTGGCAGTGGTGGAGCACTAGAGGTGAAGTTAGCCTATTTCCCCCCAAACCACTATCCAAATGAGGACTACAGAGGAAGGAAAGCAGTGGTAACTGGTAGTGGGACAACTGCAGTGGAGGAAGGTAGAAGTTTATCAGCATCTAGTTATGCTAAAGGGGAAGCTGCCTTCCCGGATTTCCCCTAAAGCGGAGGTTTTACCTGGATTGGAGCGCTTCTTTCCCTTCTTGGTTTTCTGATGGTGCTGCAGCTGTCTCTCTCCCCCAGCACTGCTCTCTACCACTGTAGTATCTCTGGCTCTTGCACTGACCTGCTCCTCCACAGCAACTTTTAGCAGACTACTAATTTCTCCACAAGACTCAGCAACTGCAGAGCTAGTTCCCTCTTGGAAGGCTCCTAGTTCCTCCTTTCCCCTCAACTCAAGCAGTACTTTGTCAGGGGAGCTTCTCTGTAACCAAAGCAACATTCAATAACTGAGCAAGAATTGAGGAAGGATCCCTTGCACTGGCTCTGCTTTGGGCCATCTACCATTTTGTAGATGCTGGCCTAAAATAGCAGGCAGAGGGTGGCCAACTCTGCTCTGTAGGAAAGGAGAAGAGGTGGGAGAAGAAATGACAGAAAAGTTGGCAGGGGAGCAAAGAAACAAAATGTAAACAGAGTTCCTAGCTGCCTGCTATTGGAAGTAGACAGACCTGGTAGTAATTTGGTGAGAAGCCCATTCCTCTTTATCCCTAAACCCTCACTTGCCCAGAGACACAGCTCCAGCTGCCTCTGGTCCAATCAGTAGGGAGGCAAAAAATCAGAGGACATGCCCCTCTCAAAGAACAATCCTTACTACCAGGTGCGGTGCTTATATGTTGAGGAGCTTCATTAAAATCAAGGGACTCCTTCCTATACTGGTAGTTAGCATTACACATAGTAAACAGCTGCATGATCTGGCTCTGATGTGTTAGTTATTACACAAACAAAAAAATTCCTGTGTTAAAAAAACATTATTAAGGTTACAAAGTCACTCAAAAGTTAGGTAATGCCAGAATTTAGGTTGCCTTTGTAACCTTAATTCAGTTCCTCTGTGCCTATGCATTATGATACAGTCTTTAATTATATGATTACACACTTCTTTTTTTTTTTTTTTTCATATTCAGTGCACAGGATGGATGGTGCTCACTTAATGAGCGGCTATTCAATATTTTGTTTTCACCTCATGAGCCTTGCCTTATTTACATCACTCTATTCAAACCCTGCTCTCAAAACAGGGTTAATAAATTTCCTCCTGAGTTTTTCTATCAATATACTATCTGAGTGCTTCACAGATATTAATGAATTAATTTTCACAACCCTGTGAAATGAGGGGGAATTATTATCCCCATTTTATATGTTGAGAACTGAAACAGAGCGAGAAAGGTCAAAAGTATCTACTAATTTTAAGTGCCCAATATGAGCTATGCAGGACTTGATTTTCCAGACTGCTGAGCACTATATAGCATTTATATGTTCAAAGTGCACCTCCCACTGATTTCAGTTACAGTTATGAGTGCTTAGTATTTCTACAAATCATATCCCAGAGACTCAAGTCAGGCATCCAGAAAGTTAGGAATACACAATTAGTAACAACCTGAGCAAAGCTTAAATGACTTGCCCTGCATCACAGAGCCAGGATAGAATCCAAATCTCCAGGGTGGCATTCAACTGCCTTAACTGTGAAACCATCTGTCTCTTCCTGCAATCCCCTGCCTCATTCCCTACACACATTCCAGGACTCCTCAGATGCCTTTGAAGAGCAGTGGGAACTGTCTGGGGTTCTCTGCTCACTGTCCCCTTCCGGTTCCCTGATTTTTATCCCTCGATCCTCACTTCCATTCCTGTTTTTTTTTTTTTTTTTTTTTTATTTGTTGCCCCAAGACTTCAGTTGTGGCCTGAGTTTAGTGGTTCCTTCCCCTTGGGTGAGGGGGTGGGCCTTTACTTCTGGGTAGGAGTAGGCCCACCCACCCCAGTATTCACAATAGGTAGATACCTTGCAGTCCCCTCTCCGCCTCTCTGACTCAGACTCACTCCACACCTACCTCCTCTGTTTCCCAGATCCAGTTTTCCTAACCAGCCAGTCCCAGACTCCTCCAACCAAGGCTCATTCCCCCCTCTTGCAGGTCCGGCTCCATAGGTGCTGGAACTATGGGTGCTACCGCACCCCCTGGCTTGAAGTGGTTTCCATTATATACCGAGTTTATAGTTTGATTCACTGGCTCTCAGCACCCGCACTATACAAATTGTTCCAGCACCCGTCTGGCTCTTGTCCCCTCTGCATTTGAATCAGGCAGCTTCCATCTTCACAATGCATAGGGATCACTGAGAGCATAGGACAGAGACTGGCTTCCTGTTCGTGGTTCAGGCACCCAGTCCCTGTCAAGTATTTCTGTCCACTTGATAGATATGCTAAGTACAGAGTGTAAAACAATTTTGCTGTTGGTAGCAAGGGGTATTTGTGGATTACCCTTATTCTTCAAGGTAATGATTAAGCAATGACTCAAATGATACTTCACTTTTTACCACACACACTCACTCACTCTCTCTCTCATCCTCTTAGCTCAGATGCATTTATGATTCAGGAGAGTCAATTATACTCAATTCACTCTTAGTTTTTATGCCAGTGTAATTGACTATTTTACCATGTGGACTTTGGTATTATCCCCTTTACGAAACCTTGCTAATATCTACGTCTTTAAGTTGCACACCCCATAATTTGTACACAAAAATGTTTTTTCCTCATTTCTCAGCAAATATTTAACAGGAAAGTGCAGTAACGTGATCACATTAAGACTTCATTCATTTTACAAAATACAATACATATCTTCAATAGTGTGAATCTGTGAGCCAAACTCACTACATATTGTAGGCTGTGAGCACAGATCCTATGGGAGCCCTAACGTTGCAGTCGGTTGTGGACATGGAATAACTGAAAATATTCCAAAACCAAGGGGTGAGTTGGGAGAGGAATCTCCAGAGAAACACTGTGCAATGCCTGATAACTCAGACTTGTTACAGGGACAATAATATGGCTCAAAGGAAATAAGTAACATTCAAAGTACCTGGCCAAAGTTTCAAACCAGTCTCTTATTTGGCAACCACAATTTGCAAGTACAAAATGAGAGTGTAGGTAGCATACATAGTGAAAATATACCCTTTTAAGTTATGAAGAAAATACAGTAAGTACTTGCACAAAAGCAATCTACAAGTTACACAGTTCAGTTTGATTAGCTAAAAAGTCAACTTCCTACTGACACACTTTATACAGTAGTTCTATTACTTCTGTTTGCAATCATCAGAGTAAAACTAAAGAACCAAAATTGTGCATATGAACAGTTCAGCTAACTGCCTTTTTGGACACCTAAACTGCTTCCCTGTAGAACTTTACTTCTTTAGTTTTATTCAAATGTACAATGCTTTAAGGAATTTATGAAGTTACAGAAGATCAATTCATTTCAAGTTTAAAAAGGTACATGTTTTCTCTTTACCTGTAAACGTGGTTCACTAGTTAAAAACACTCCACAATAGCTGTGGCAAAAAGCATCCAGACAGGGAAGGAACGAAAACAAGTGTAGACATACGAAAGAAAGCTAAACATTTCAAACACTGAACTGCTGCCTTAAAGACCAAACTACCTTAGGGTATGTCTACACTATGAAATTAGGTCGAATTTATAGAAGTCGGTTTTTTAGAAATCGTTTTTATATAGTCGATTGTGTGTGTCCCCACACAAAATGCTCTAAGTGCATTAAATGCATTAACTTGGCTGAGCGCTTCCACAGTACCAAGGCTAGCGTCGACTTCCAGAGCATTGCACTGTGGGTAGCTATCCCACAGTTCCTGTAGTCTCTGCCACCCATTGGCATTCTGGGTTGAGATCCCAATGCCTAATGGGGCAAAAACATTGTCGCGGGTGGTTCTAGGTACATATCGTCAGGCCCTCCCTCCGTGAAAGCAACGGCAGACAATCGTTTCACGCCTTTTTTTCCTGAGTTACCTGTGCAGACACCATACCACGGCAAGGATGGAGCCCACTCAGCTCACTGTCACTCTACGTCTCCTGGATGCTGGC
Organism: Chelonia mydas; assembly: GCF_015237465.2. Classification (NCBI taxonomy): domain Eukaryota; kingdom Metazoa; phylum Chordata; order Testudines; family Cheloniidae; genus Chelonia; species Chelonia mydas. Next base: position 115,438,419 of record NC_057850.1, read on the forward strand.
AGACGCGGTATTGCATTGCTACACAGCAGCAACCCATTGCTTTGTGGCAGCAGATGGTGTAATAGGCCTGATAACCATCGTCATCGTGTCCGAGGTGCTCCTGGCCACCTCGGTAAGGTCGGTCAGGAGCGCCTGGGCAGACATGGGTGCAGGGACTAAATTAGGAGTGACTCGAAGAGGTCATTCTCTTTAGTCCTGCTGGCAGTCCTATTGTACCATCTTCTGCTGAGCAGGCAGGAGATGAGGATGGCTAGCAGTCCTATTGCACCGTCTGTTGCCAGCCAAAGATGTAAAAGATAGATGGAGTGGATCAAAACATGAAATACACCAGATTTGTTTTGTATTAATTTGCTCCCCCCTCCCTCCCTCCGTGAAATCAATGGCCGACAATCATTTCGGTGAGGTCGGTCAGGGGACCTTGAAAAGTTTAATGGAGATTCAGTCCTGCCTGAAATACCAGGGGGAGGGATAGCTCAGTGGGTTGAGCATTGGCCTGCTAAACCCAAGGTTTTGAGTTCAATCCTGGAGGGGGCCATTCTGTGTTTTTGTTGTTGTTGTTTCTCCTTGATGTAAAGCCACCCCCTTTGTTGATTTTAATTCCCTGTAGACCAACCCTGTAAGCCATGTCGTCAGTTGCCCCTCCCTCCATCAGAGCAACGGCAGACAATCGTTCCGCGCCTTTTTTCTGTGCAGACGCCATACCACAGCAAGCATGGAGCCCACTCAGATCACTGTGGCAATTCGGAGCACATTAAACACCACGCGCATTATCCAGCAGTATATGCAGCACCAGAACCTGGCAAAGCGATACCGGGCGAGTAGGCGACGTCAGCGCAGTGACGAGAGTGATGAGGACATGGACACAGACTTCTCTCAAAGCATGGGCCCTGGCAATGTGGGCATCATGGTGCTAATGGGGAAGGCTCATGCGGTGGAACACCGATTCTGGGCTCGGGAAACAAGCACAGATTGGGGGGACTGCATAGTGTTGCAGGTCTGGGACGATTCCCAGTGGCTGCGAAACTTTCGCATGCGTAAGGGCACTTTCATGGAAGTTTGTGACTTGCTTTCCCCTGCCCTGAGACGCAAGAATACCAAGATGAGAGCAGCTCTCACAGTTGAGAAGCGAGTGGCCATAGCCCTGTGGAAGCTTGCAACGCCAGACAGCTACCGGTCAGTCGGGAATCAATTTGGAGTGGGCAAATCTACTGTGGGGGCTCCTGTGATGCAAGTAGCCAACGCAATCAAAGATCTGCTGATATCAAGGGTAGTGACCCTGGGAAATGTGCAGGTCATAGTGGATGGCTTTGCTGCAATGGGATTCCCTAACTGTGGTGGGGCCATAGACGGAACCCATATCCCTATCTTGGCACCGGAGCACCAAGCCGCCGAGTACATAAACCACAAGGGGTACTTTTCAATAGTGCTGCAAACACTGGTGGATCACAAGGGACGTTTCACCAACATCAATGTGGGATGGCCGGGAAAGGTACATGACGCTCACATCTTCAGGAACTCTGGTCTGCTTCAAAAGCTGCAAGAAGGGACTTTATTCCCAGACCAGAAAATAACCATTGGGGATGTTGAAATGCCTATAGTTATCCTTGGGAACCAAGCCTACCCCTTAATGCCATGGCTCATTGAGCCATACACAGGCAGCCTGGACAGCAGTCAGGAGCTGTTCAACTACAGGCTGAGCAAGTGCAGAACGGTGGTAGAATGTACATTTGGACGTTTAAAAGCGCGCTGGTGCAGTTTACAGACTCGGTTAGACCTCAGCAAAACCAATATTCCCACTGTTATTACTGCTTTCTATGCGCTCCACAATATCTGTGAGAGTAAGGGGGAGACGTTTATGGCCGGGTGGGAGGTTGAGGCAAATCGCCTGGCTGCTGGTTATGCGCAGCCAGACACCAGGGTGGTTAGAAGAGCACAGGAGGGCGCGGTGCGCATCAGAGAAGCTTTGAAAACCAGTTTCATGACTGGCCAGGCTACGGTGTGAAAGTTCTGTTTGTTTCTGCTTGATGAACTCCCCCCCGTCTGGTTCACTCTACTTCCCTGTAAGCCAACTGCCCTCCCCTCCCCCCTTCGATCACCACTTGCAGAGGCAATAAAGTCCTTGTTGCTTCACATTCATGCATTTTTTATTAATTCATCACACAAATAGGGAGATAACTGCCAAGGTAGCCTGGGAGTGGTGGTGGAGGAGGGAAGCACTGGGTGGGGTGGTGGAGGAGGGAAGGACAAGGCCACACAGCACTATAAAAGTTTAAAACTTTAAAACTTATTGAATGCCAGCCTTCTGTTGCTTGGGCAATCCTCTGGGGTGGAATAGCTGGGTGGCCGAAGGCCCCCCCACTGCGTTCTTGGGCGTCTGAGTGAGGAGACTGTGGAACTTGGGGAGGAGGGGGGTTGGTTACACAGGAGCTGTAGTGGCGGTCTGTGCTCCTGCTGCCTTTCCTCCAACCATACGCTGGAGCATATTAGTTTGATCCTGCAGCAGCCTCAGCATTGAAGCCTGCCTCCTCTCATCACGCTGCCGCCACCTTTCAGCTTCAGCCCTCTCTTCAGCCCGCCACCTCTCCTCCCGGTCATTTTGTGCTTTCCTGCACTCTGACATTGTCTGCCTCCACGCATTCGTCTGTGCTTTGTCAGTGTGGGAGGACAGCATGAGCTTAGAGAACATTTCATCATGAGTGCATTTTTTTTTGCCTTCTAATCTTCGCTAGCCTCTGGGAAGGAGAAGATCCTGTGATCCTTGAAACACATGCAGCTGGTGGAGAGAAAAAAAGGGACAGTGGTATTTAAAAAGACACATTTTATAGAACAATGGGTACACTCTTTCACAGTAAACCCTGCTGTTAACATTACATACACAGCACATGTGCTTTCGTTCCAAGGTCGCATTTTGCCTCCCCCCACGACGTGGCTAGCCCTTCCCCCCTCCCCTTGGCTAACAGCGGGGAACATTTCTGTTCAGCCACAGGCAAACAGCCCAGCAGGAACGGGCACCTCTGAATGTCCCCTTAAGAAAAGCACCCTATTTCAACCAGGTGACCATGAATGATATCACTCTCCTGAGGATAACACAGAGAGATAAAGAATGGATGTTGTTTGAATGCCAGCAAACATACACTGCAATGCTTTTTGTTCTACAATGATTCCCGACTACGTGCTACTGGCCTGGAGTGGTAAAGTGTCCTTCCATGGTGGATGGAATAAGGCTGCCATCCCCAGAAACCTTTTGCAAAGGCTTTGGGAGTACATCCAGGAGAGCTTTATGGAGATGTCCCTGGAGGATTTCCATTCCATCCCCAGACACGTTAACAGACTTTTCCAGTAGCCGTATTGGCCGCGAATGCCAGGGCAAATTAATCATTAAACACGCTTGCTTTTAAACCGTGTATACTGTTTTAAAAGGTACACTCACCAGAGGTCCCTTCTCCGCCTGGAGGGTCCGGGAGGCAGCCTTGGGTGGGTTCGGGGGGTACTGGCTCCAGGTCCAGGGTGAGAAACAGTTCCTGGCTGTCAGGAAAAACGGTTTCTCCGCTTGCTTGCTGTGAGCTATCTTCCTCATCCCCAAAACCTGTTTCCGTGTTGCCTCCAGCTCCACTGAAGGAGTCAAACAACACGGTTGGGGTAGTGGTGGCTGAGCCCCCTAAAATGCCATGCAGCTCATCATAGAAGCGGCATGTTTGGGACTCTGACCCAGAGCGGCCGTTTGCCTCTCTGGTTTTCTGGTAGGCTTGTCTCAGCTCCTTAAGTTTCACGCGGCACTGCTTTGGGTCCCTGTTATGGCCTCTGTCCTTCATGCCCTGGGAGATTTTGACAAAGGTTTTGGCATTTTGAAAACTGGAACGGAGTTCTGATAGCACGGATTCCTCTCCCCATACAGCGATCAGATCCCGTATCTGCCATTCGATCCATGCTGGAGCTCTTTCGCGATTCTGGGACTCCATCATGATCACCTCTGCTGATGAGCTCTGCACTCACCTGCAGCTTGCCACGCTGGCCACATAGGAAATGAAATTCAAAAGTTTGCGGGCCTTTTCCTGTCTACCTGGCCAGTCCATCTGAGTTGAGAGTGCTGTCCAGCGCAGTCACAATGGAGCACTCTGGGATAGCTCCTGGAGGCCAATACCATCGAATTGCGTCCACAGTACCCCAAATTCAACCCGGCAAGGCCGATTTCAGCGCTAATCCCCTTGTCGGGGTGGAGTAAGGAAATCGATTTTAAGAGCCCTTTAAGTAAAAAAAAAAAAAAAAAAAAAAAGGGCTTCGTCATGTGGACGGGTACAGGGTTAAATCGATTTAACACTGCTAAATTCGACCTCAACTCCTAGTGTAGACCAGGGCTTAGTTAAGGAAGAAACAGCTTCTTTATAGTACTTTATGCTGGGATGAGATGAAGCTCAGGTTACTGCTCTGCAGATATGATGTTCAATTCTTTTTTCCCAAGAAGCTGAAATGGATCTTGGGGAACGAGATTTAATACCCTGAGGTGAAGATTTGCTAGATTTAAATGTATACCTCTTTAATAAACTGCTCCTTACCTTTTTAGAGACTTTAGATTTTGAAGCTTTAGAACTCTTTTGAATGAGCTAGAAATAGAATGAAAAGAGCATCTAGTTTTCTGCAGATTTCACTTATGTAATATTATATAATAAAATAATAATTTATAAACTTTCACCTCTTGTAACTTGGGGAACTGGGTAACACAACAAATAAAAATGCAACATTAAAAACTCACTTAGCATTAAAAAAAGCTTAATAAAAGGATCTAACAAAAAATAGGGGAAAGCATGAGATATTGGTTTTTGTAGTTGTTTACAAGTGAGGAGAGATGAACTGTTGTGGGCAGTAATTACCATACCACAGGGGCCAACACAGTAAGGTGCCATGCCCTGCCTACCTGAAACATAATGGTGGGATTCCTATAATGTGGGTAGGTATTAGAGCAGAAGCACCCATCAAAACAAGGCTCACAAGAAGGTGGTCTTGAACAGTGAGAGGGCTAAAGTCACAGAGTTTTCAAATCCAACAGTACCAAGTTAAAATCGGTGTGCCACTGTAAAGAATTCAATATGGTGTAATCTGCTCACAACTGTTCCAACCAATGAGCAAATACATTACTGAAGAAGTTACCAGAAATAGGGCTGCTTCATAAGCTCTGTAATTTCCTGTTTTGCTGTCACAGAACTTTATGGTCACAATGGCATGTGCTGTTGTGAGGTCATTTCTGGATAAAGAAGGGTGCAAGCTGTATAACTGAAAAAAAAAATCCCAAAATAAAAAGGGTTTTCTATTACACCTGACAGACAGTATTCCACGTAAGCGATGAGCTGAAAGTTACTCTGAGCTTCTTGAGAGGAAAAGATGACCTTGTTAAAGCACAGGACTGGGAGTCGGGAAACCTAGATGCTATTCTCAATTTAAAAAATGTAAAAGATGAGAACTTAACACTATCCCCTCACAAAATTGAGAGAGCGATTGTTTTCTCATCACAGGTTTCAGAGTAACAGCCGTGTTAGTCTGTATTCGCAAAAAGAAAAGGAGTACTTGTGGCACCTTAGAGACTAACCAATTTATCTGAGCATGAGCTTTCGTGAGCTACAGCTCACTTCAGCTGTAGCTCACGAAAGCTCATGCTCAAATAAATTGGTTAGTCTCTAAGGTGCCACAAGTACTCCTTTTCTTTTCTCATCACAGACTCTCCCAAATTATAAAACCTAAAAACCCCAACCCCTTAAAATCTACTCCCGCTTACCTAGCAAATCACACCAAACTGTTTTTGGACATTATAGTCTCTGTCAGAAGCATAATAGACAAAAACTAACTAAAATAAAAATTATGTCTTCTGTGTTTGTTCCAGAAGTTAAGCTCAACTTCATTAAAAAAACAGGAAGAGGTCACAGCATGGTGAACCATCTACTTGACTGAAAAGCAACTAAGAAACATTGTACAAGAATTACAGCAACTTTAATAATTAGAAAGCACAAACACCTGCCATTGACATGAATGTACACTCATTACACGGGGTAAAATCATTCCCATTTAAAATCTCACTTCAAAAAATGATGTAAAAGCCTTAAAGAAATAAACACACAACACGCAACTCGCAATGTGATTGTGAAAAAGCAATGTGGCCTGCACATTTGGTAAGCTGTAAATATCCAAAGAGAGAAACCTGAATCCTAAGAGTTCTAAAATTTAACCATTACTGCAGATTATCAGAAGAAATCTTATTAAATATTTAGAGTGCCATTTATGTGATCTGTGCTGTAGAAAGAGAGGATGGCAATGCTCCAACCCCCAAGGGGCAATCTGCATTCAGCATCTAATTAATCTAACTCCAGGGCAGTAACTGGAGATATTTTGTGAGCAAAATCATACGACAAGACATGAACCAGCTGAAAAAGTTCCTCCAGAAATAGTTGATAAACTTTGGCCCTGGGATTTTTTTTAGACTACAGAAATCTTGTCAAACGTTTTTCTTCTATCACCAAAACTTTCAAACCCAACGCCCCTGGTGTGAAGTAGCGTGTGGGGAGATGATCAAATTTCTGTTATACAGGCATTTGGGCCCTATTCTCATTTACCAGTGTAAAGTGCCCAAGTGTAAATGAGATTCCAGACCTGCAGTCTCATGTGTTAGAAATGTCAGTCAGCTAACACTGATAATTCTAATACTGGATTTTGTGGCTCATCCAGACTATTCTGACATAGTACATGAAGGTTATAAGGCTGAAAATAAATGCATTCAGATATTCAAACCAATTTATAAATGCTCTTTGCACTGAAATGTCAATATTTTGGAGGCACCAAAGTTATTTCAAGAGTCTTAACATCCTGTAAAACAGGCTTTGGCAGGAGACAGAAGTGCCTGGTTAAAACCATGAAGATCCCAATGGGAGAAAAAAAGAATACATGGCAACGACACTCACTGGTCAGCAACTAGAATTACTCTTCAGTGAATGAGGCACTCCTACTACCAAACTCTAAGAAATAAACAAAGCCTTTGCAGGATTCCCAGGCTCTGGCAGCCTGAGAAGCCATCTGGAACTCGAAATGGAACCTGGGTCTCTGGCATGACCACACTGAGCACTATAAAGTAGGTTACTAGATTCATGGGTCCTTTTAAAGCAGATTTTCCATGCTATTGTACACAGTCTCCAGGGATTTTTACATATAAACTATGGTATTTTAGCAAGGGCAACATTAACAGAGGAAATTCAAAAACACTGGCAGATTTACTAATTCTGGAGAGTCCTCTTAGGGATTTTTTCCTCCTGAAGGAGGGACGAAATAAAGCCAAGACCATTCTCCAATGGAATATTATCCCTACCTCCAGAGATCTGCCAGAAATCCTTTACAGTAGGTTCAGAAACTGGTTCTTCATAGACCCGGTAGAATATACCTTATTCTGCAGCTTGGCCAGTTCATTCTATGGACAAATGCCTATTACACTGGATATAAACAGAGTAGAAAAATGCTGAAAGGGAGAAAATTTCATTTGACTCAGATAAAGAAAATTCATGGACTTATTTTTACCTTATCTTTTAGGGGGAAGCCCACAAACACTCTAGGCAAACATTTCAGAGTCTGATTAGAGAAAAAATGAGGACCATCAATGGGTTCCCATAGCAGGAGTCTCTCAAGCAAATGACTTCAAAGTTGAGTATTTGCAGTGTTCCAGCCATTTTGGCCCCAGGATATGTGACACTCTGATTACCATTCCCCAGACCTGCAGGGGAGCTTTGTGTCACTCGAAAGCTTGTCTCTTTCATCAACAGAAGATATTACTTCACCCACCTTGTCTCTTTCAAGGCTGAACATCAGTGACCGCATTTTAGTTGGAGAAATAACATTAGTAGACATCCTTAATGACTGTTTGTCTGCATCTGCTTTGGAGGCTGCCTTTTTCATTGGTTTGTTTGAGGAAAACCAACTGCACAGAGATCAGGATCTGTGGCATTATGCTTCCAAAGTGCTTTACAAACTCATGGCGCAACTTCAGAAAATCGGGAGCAATGCTGGACTACATGATTAGGGACACAAGACAAACTACATTGGCTTGTTCAGCAGAATGTCAAAGAATATGAGAAATGAAAAGGACCAAGGGAAGGGGGCAGCAAGAAAAATAAAGTGTGACAAGCATTAGTAAGTTTAAAGAGAAAAGTCACTAAGGAAGATAGCAGAGTAGATAAGGGAATCATAGCACATTGCACAAACTGCAAGTGCTAACAAAAGTATGATCTGTGGGGATATTTGGATGTACCCACTTGCTACATCTTGTCTTAATGACACTATAAACTCTTCTGGGCAAGAACCATTTTTTTTACTGTTTTTCACAGTGTCTACCAGAATGGGCCCCAAATCTTTACTGGGACCTGCAGGAGAAGCAAGTCAAATAAAAATAATGTATGGACTAACTGGCATAAAACTGTCTAGCAGAGGTATCTTGCACAGTTGCCTAAATTCTGGGTTACTCAGGAGTTCCTCCAGACTGCTGGACTAGTTTTAAAATAACAAGATTTGCAAAAAATAACTGGGCACTAAACTGAGTTGTTTGTGATTTAAAGTTTCTGATAATATGAAAAACTACTTTTAAAGTTCCACGTTGCCATTTGTATTTTTCTGATATAATAACTTCTCAGTTGTCACTACCCTAAAGTCCCATAACTAATCGGTACAGTGTTTACTACTACATCATGGGTATAGTTTATCTTTCTGTATGTCAGTCAGTATCAGTTGGTGTAAAGATACTGACCAGAGAGGAGTCTCCTCGAAGATTTGTAGCTAAAGAACACTAAACAGAAAGCCCTGCCACCTATGTGATTATACATAACTGCCTTGAAGGTGTTTTAGTGCATTTTAGCATACCTGCCCAGCACTGTGTAAACAGTAGCTACAGCAAGCTGAAATTTTTTAAACTATTGTATTTTAGCATTCCATTTACCCAACAAACCTTTCAAATTCAGTAACAGAATGTACAGTATCCTGTATATTTTTCATGTGTTCTCTCTACTGCTCCCATTATGAGTAATACAGGATCTTACCCACAACTGCAATACTGTGTGCACATATATCAACTATCAATAAAAATAAACTTCTCCACAGAAAATTTACATTTTACACACCAAAGTATGCCTTTTTCTACACAGGTGCACTTGAAGAGGAAGGGAACCTTACCACACCGCAGTGCACCTACACAGGACCAGGCATAATGTCTCCTGGAGCTGGTGAGCACAAAGGGGGTAGACCAGCTAGTATTGCCTACGACTATGAAAAGCACCAGAATGGGTGTTTCTGGACAGATCGTGCACTAGGATATTCTTCCGTTTCCAAAATGAGTTGGGATACCTTTGCTGGGACCGTCTTCAAAAGGTGTAGCAAGTCCCACTCTGCACTGCATTATTCCTAGGGTATAAAAAGCATATACTTTTTAAAGAAAAATTGCCTCGACACTGTGCCTTCCCCCTATTCTAATGAGCTTCATAAGGAAGTCTACCTTGCACTCTGTGGTCTACAGGCTGAAGAGTATGTTTGTACTAATGTTTGAAATTATATTGAATTATGCATCTTAATCTGTCGAAGAGCTGAAAAGTGACAAACATAATTGCAGTTGGGTGAGCTTTGCTGGGATTTGCACTAAAGACTTCTCTCAAACATCTGAAAAGTTCCAAGTCTATTAACTACAACAGCTACCTTTCCCACAACATTTTTATTAGCATTTATATAACGGTACCGTTTCAGAACCACTAAAACCAGATCAGTATCTTGAACCAATAGCAGCAGACATGAAAAATTTAGAATGACAGGATGAACAGAAAATAAAGTAAAAGACTGACAACAAATTACTAATGAATTTGCCTGAGCAATAATTTTATAGTATACACTTGTCTACATGAACATTTAGTTTGCTGCAAGCTGGGTTATAAACAAACCACACACAAGCTTGCTGCATACGAAGTGTTCTTGTAGACACACCCTCCTGCTGAGCATTACAAGCAGTGTAGTGTGCTTTAATGTGCCCCACTTTAAAATGCGACTAGATCGAAGTCAGTGAGCATCAGCAGGGTCCACACACACACAGTTAGGGGTTAGCAGGCTACAGCTTCCTGCAAATGAAATGTTTGTGTGCACAAGCCCTAAATTTCATCCTAATCCAGTATTTACAGACTAAAAACAAAGGTCAAATGAGTTTCTTACTTTCCCAAACATGGCTTTAGTTATTGTTACACTATGTTTTGTATCTACAGAGGTTATTCATGAGGTCTTAAGGCATTTCAGTAGGAAATACAGACAATCGTTACCATGCAGTTTTACATTGAAAAAGATTTCTGCTTTTCAGTCAAAAGTCAACAGGTTATGAGGATGTGTGAACTGTTTCTTTAAGTCTATAGCAGAAAGCCAGAGAGAATATTGGTGGGAAAAGTTCTAGGCAGAAATTAACATAATTGGAACTACATCTATTTACAACAGATGAATCTAGTCGAACATTGTTTTTCCTATTCAAACAAAGTTCTTTGTTCAGTCTTAGAAAAATGCAACTCTTTCTGCAATTCTTTACCAGTAACACATAATATGGTGCCAGAAGTTGGCTCATTTGGAATCAGTATAAAAGCAAAATTATGCTGAAGTTCGTCCATCCACAAAATTTTCAAATATGATAAGCTCATGGAACAGCCTGAGCAGAAGGAGTGCTTCCCAATATTCTGAATCACAAGAAATCTTCATTTAGAGAAAGTTGAAGTACTGGCCAAATTACTAATTTATGCAATAGGGAGTGAAACTAAAAATATTTATAAATCATTTACCTTCACTGAGGAAGGAGACAAAAATAGCTATGGCAGTGTCTTCAAAGCAGGGTGAGCATTTCCTTCCAAAAAGGAATGTAGTAGGCAAAGGGACATGCTTTTACCAAAGGACGCACCAGCCTGGAGAAAGGACTCGTATAGTAGTTTCTATGCTAATGTATGTGAAAGAACAAAGTATTGATATGAACAAGGAAGAACTAATAAAAGACTGTCTAATCATTTGGATTTTAATCAAGAAACTTTCTGAAAAATTACTGTTAATGTCTATGCCTCCTCTGGAGCAGGCAGTGTGATTGACCCAGCAGTGTGAGCTAATGAAAATGCAAGTCATGCAGCAAGGAAGTAAAGTAGCCAAGTGCAAGAAGTAGTAACAAAATAATCCCACAGGAAACAGAGAAGCAACATAACTAGTCCTATCACCTCCAAAAAAGAAAACAAGACAGACAAAACAACAATCCCTACCCCACCCCAAAACAAAACCCTAAGAATTGTGTTTCCAGGTCAAAATGTGAGAACAGCGTGCTATAAAAGACATCCAAATTGATGATGTCTGCCCAGAAAGAAAAAGCATGTCCAGAAAATATCTACCTTGTAGACCTTGGAAAAAACTGTATTAGAGTTGTATGAAAAACAAGGACGTATTTGTCCTATAGCCACTGGATTTCTAGAGCTGTAGAAATTCTATTTTTCTGTCATCTGGGGTTGACATGTAGGTCTACTGAAGTTAAAAAGGTTTCAGAGTAGCAGCCGTGTTAGTCTGTATTCGCAAAAAGAAAAGGAGTACTTGCGGCACCTTAGAGACTAACAAATTTATTTGAGCATAAGCTTTCATGCTCAAATAAATTTGTTAGTCTCTAAGGTGCCACAAGTACTCCTTTTCTTTTTGAAGTTAAAAAGAATCTTTTCTCATTGGCGCATTCCAGAAGAAAGTCACTGACCACAGCCCTCAGTTTGCCAGGTCTGAATTTCTAGCTTTTGGGATGGAGTATGATTTCAAGCATATTACTTACAGCACTATCACCCACAAGGGAATGGCTTACTGGAGAGAGAGCAGTATTCTTCTTCTTGGGTAGGCCTGGGTAGGTAGCAATGATTACAAATTTATATCTAGATTTGACAGCCAGCACATTGCCACAGCAGTGAGCTGGTGAATGTCCTTCAGGCCCCTGCTTAAAGAATGAAGAGGGACACACAGATATGATGTAAAAAGAAAAGGAGTACTTGTGGCACCTTAGAGACTGACAAATTTATTAGAGCATAAGCTTTCATGAGCTACAGCTCACTTCATCGGATGAATTCAGTGGAAAATATACACAGAGAACATGAAACAATGGGTGTTACCATACAAGAGTGATCAGGAAAGATGAGCTATTACCAGCAGGAGAGAGAGTGTGTGCAGGGGGTCGGGGGGACACGGACGATGGGACGGGACGGGACGACACACACCTTTTGTAGTGATAATCAAGGTGGGCCATTTCCAGCACTTTACAAGAACGTCTGAGGAACAGTGGGGGGTGGAGGGGGGGAATAAACATGGGGAAATAGTTTTACTTTGTGTAATGACACATCCACTCTCAGTCTCTATTCAAGCCTAAGTTAATTGTATCCAGTTTGCAAATTAATTCCAATTCAGCAGTCTCTCGTTGGAGTCTGTTTTTGAAGTTTTTTTGCTGAAGAATTGCCACTATTAGGTCTGTAATCAAGTGACCAAAGAGATTGAAGTGGTCTCCAACTGGTTTTTGAATGTTATAATTCTTGATGTCTGATTTGTGTCCATTTATTCTTTTACGTAGAGACTGTCCAGTTCGTATGCATCTGATGAAGTGAGCTGTAGCTCACAAAAGCTTATGCTCTAATAAATTTGTTAGTCTCTAAGGTGCCACAAGTATTCCTTTTCTTTTTACAGATACAGACTAACATGGCTGCTACTCTGAAACCTGTCATTATGCAAGGCACTGAATTTAGCCATATGGACTGGAAATCTATCAACTTCATGAAAAAACTCATACAGATACAGACAGACATCATCTTCCTTTCCAAATGCAAACAGATGGACATCATACCAAAAGGACTGAAGGTAAAAAATCCATTACAATCGACATACCACACAGACTATGCTGACAGCTTGTGCCACACACTCTCAAAGAAACTGCGGAACCACCTGATCAACATCCTCTACAGCAAACAGGGAAAGATTAAGAATGACCTCTCAAAACTGGATACTCTCATAAAAAAACCAACCTTCCACACAAGCTTCCTCGTGACTGGACTTTACAAAAACTAGACAAGCCATTTACAACACACACTTTGCTTCTCTACAAAAGAAAAAGGACACTAAACGATCTAAACTACTACATGCCACAAGGGGCCACAACAGTGGTTCCCTTAACCCACCCAGCAATATTGTTATTCTATTCAACTATACTCTTAGCCCAACAGAAGAATCTGTCCTATCTCAGGGACTCTACATCTGCCCCCCCACCCCCACGAACATGATACAGTTCTGTGGTGACCTAGAATCCTATTTTCGACGTCTCCGACTCAAGGAATATTTCAAACACAACTCTGAACAACATACTAACCCACAGAGACCTTCCTACCAAGACTACAAAAAGAAGGATTCTGGGTGGACTCCTCCTGAAGGTCGAAACAACAGACTGGACTTCTACATAGAGTGCTTCCGCCGACGTGCACGGGCTGAAATTGTGGCAAAGCAACATCACTTGCCCCATAACCTCAGCTGTGCAGAACACAATGCCATCCACAGCCTCAGAAACAACTCTGACATCATAATCAAAAGGCTGACAAAGGAGGTGCTGTCGTCATCATGAATAGGTCAGAATATGAACAAGAGGCTGCTAGGCAGCTCTCCAACACCACTTTCTACAAGCCATTACCTTCTGATCCCACTGAGAGTTACCAAAAGAAACTACACCATCTGCTCAAGAAACTCCCTGAAAAAGCACAAGAACAAATCCGCACAGACACACCCCTAGAACCCAGACCAGGGGTATTCTATCTGCTACCCAAGATCCATAAACCTGGAAATCCTGGGCGCCCCATCATCTCAGGCATTGGCACCCTGACAGCAGGATTGTCCGGCTATGTAGACTCCCTCCTCAGGCCCTACGCTACCAGCGCTACCAGCTATCTTCGAGACACCACTGACTTCCTGAGAAAACTACTATCCATCGGTGATCTTCCTGAAAACACCATCCTGGCCACTATGGATGTAGAAGCCCTCTACACCAACATTCCACACAAAAATGGACTACAAGCCATCAAGAACACTATCCCCGATAATGTCATGGCAAACCCGGTGGCTGAACTTTGTGACTTTGTCCTCACCCATAACTACTTCACATTTGGGGACAATGTATACCTTCAAATCAGCAGCACTGCTATGGGTACTCGCATGGCCCCACGGTATGCCAACCTTTTTATGGCTGACTTAGAACAACGCTTCCTCAGCTCTCCTCCCCTAATGCCCCTACTCTACTTGCGCTACATTGATGACATCATCATCATCTGGACCCATGGAAAAGAAGCCCTTAAGGAAATCCACTATGATTTCAACAATTTCCCTCCCACCATCAACCTCAGCCTGGACCAGTCCACACAAGAGAGCCACTTCCTGGACACTACGGTGCTAATAAGCGATGGTCACATAAACACCACCCTATACCGAAAACCTACTGACCGCTATTCCTACCTATATGCCTCCAGCTTTCATCCAGACCACACCACATGATCCATTGTCTACAGCCACGCTCTACGATACAACCGCATTTGCTCCAACCCCTCAGACAGAGACAAACACCTACAAGATCTCTATCAAGCGTTCTTACAACTACAATACCCACCTGCTGAAGTGAAGAAACAGATTGACAGAGCCAGAAGAGTACCCAGAAGTCACCTACTACAGGACAGGCCCAACAAAGAAAATAACAGAACGCCACTAGCCATCACCTTCAGCCCCCAACTAAAACCTCTCCAACACATCATCAAGGATCTACAACCTATCCTGACGGACGACCCATCACTCTCACAGATCTTGGGAGACAGGCTAGTCCTTGCTTACAGACAGCCCCCAAACCTGAAGCAAATACTCACCAGCAACCACACACCACACAACAAAAACACTAACCCAGGAACCTATCCTTGCAACAAAGCCCGTTGCCAACTGTGTCTACATATCTATTCAGGGGACACCATCATAGGGCCTAATCACATCAGCCATGCTATCAGAGGCTCGTTCACCTGCGCATCTACCAATGTGATATATGCCATCATGTGCCGGCAATGCCCCTCTACCATGTACATTGGCCAAACTGGACAGTCTCTAAGTAAAAGAATAAATGGACACAAATCAGACGTCAAGAATTATGACATTCGAAACCAGTCGGAGAACACTTCAATCTCCTTGGTCACTCGATTACAGACCTAAAAGTGGCAATTCTTCAACAAAAAAACTTCAAAAACAGACTCCAATGAGAGACTGCTGAATTGGAATTAATTTGCAAACTGGATACAATTAACTTAGGCTTGAATAGAGACTGAGAGTGGATGTGTCATTACACAAAGTAAAACTATTTCCCCTTGTTTATTTCCCCCCCTATTGTTCTTGTAAAGTGCTGGAAATGGCCCATCTGGATTATCACTACAAAAGGTCCCTCCCACCCCCAGCTCTCCTGCTGGTAATAGCTCATCTTTCCTGATCACTCTTGTTACAGTCTGTATGGTAACACCCATTGTTTCATGTTCTCTGTGTATATAAAATCTCCCCACTATATTTTCCACTGAATTCATCCGATGAAGTGAGCTGTAGCTCATGAAAGCTTATGCTCTAATAAATTTGTTAGTCTCTAAGGTGTCACAAGGACTTCTTTTCTTTTTACGGATACAGACTAACATGGCTGCTACTCTGAAACCTGTCAGATATGATGTGCTCCATCGTTTGTGCCAGGTGACCAGAGTCATATACAGGTGTTTGCCTCATTTTCCATTTAAAGAGGGGTTGTCACATCTCCCATTAGATGTCTTGATGTGATTCAATCTGCACCAGTCTCTCCGACATAAATCAAAACACAGTGATTCCTTGGTAGGGTCAATGATAAGTTTGTTTTGAGAGCTCGAAACACTCCATGTGGCTCTCCATTGAGCCTCAGTGTCAGAGTTGAATGTAAGGGTCATGATGCGGTTCCATAGAGGGTTGTGGGATTTCAATCTTGTCTTTGGCGGGTTCTGCAGGTTGCTGTGCAACAGGATCCTCATGTTTGCATTGACATGGTTGAGAAAGCAAGATGTCTGGGCAGCTCTCCTAATCTGTGGAGGCTGGTTGTGTGATAGGATGGGGAGCCAATCGACTGGAGCAGATTTGAGCGTCCGTGACACTGTGCATGGTGTTACTGAGTTGAGTACCAAGCAGTTTAGTGTGTCTGCTGTGAGAACACAATGGCGCACAATATTCAGCTGCAGAATATATCAAGGCAATTGTTGCAGTTTGTAAGGTCTGTGGACTGGAGCCCCATGCTGTTCCAGCCAATTTCCTGATATGCGCAGCACAAGACTTGAGCTTATCACGGGTGTTCTCGAGGTGTTGTTGAAAGGTCAAACTCCGGTCCAGTGTAACGCTGAGATACTTTAGTTAGAACAGGGGTGGGAAAACATTTTGGCCCGAGGGCCACATCTGGGTGGGGAAATTGTATGCAGGGCTGGGGCAGGGGGTTGGGGTGTGGGAAGGAGTCCGGGAGGGGTTGCGGTGTGGTGTGCAGGAAGGGGCTCAGGGCAAGGGATTGGGGTGGAGCAGGGGTGTGGGGTGTATGAGGGGGCTCAGGGCAGAGGGCTGGGGTGCAGGAGGGGTTTGGGGTGCGGGCTCTGGCTTGGCACCACTTACCTGGAGCGGCTCCAGGGTGGCAGTGGCAAGCAGTGGGGCTCAGGCAGGCTTCCTGCCCCCCAGACCCCACACCGCTCCCAGAAGCAGCCAGCACCCTGTCCCTGTGGCGCCTGGGGGAGAGGGGGACAGAGGGCTCCGCGTGCTGCCCCCGCCTGTGGGTACCTCCCCAGAAGCTCCCATTGGTGGTTCCCACTCCGGGTAAGTGGTAAGCTGCTCCAGGTAAGCCGTAGTTTGCCCATCCCTGAGTTAGAATCAGGGACATCATTTTAGTAAACATATACAAGCCATCTAATATCATGTGGCCTGATCCCATCTTCCCTTCCCTTCTTCATCCAACCATCTACATAGGCGACTTTAACAGCCATCATGGAGACTGGGGATACTGCTCAAACGATACAGCCGGGGAACAGATCACAGAATGGAACTTCCTTAAAGATCTCCACCAACTCTATGATGCAAAGCAATGCAGATCTTTTCAGTCTCCAAGGTGGACAATGGATCACAACCCTGGCCTGTGTTTTGTGACCCGTAACAGCACAGGTATCCCACTGGCCACAACAAAAACCATCTTGAGTCACTTCCTGCATAGCCAACGTGGCCCAATTATCCTCCAGATTGGCCTGGAAATGCCTCTTCTGCAGTTGGTGCCAAAGCCACTTTGGAATTTCCGCAAGGCAGACTGACCTTCAGAAACAGAACACTGGATCCCACAGCTCGAACAGATACCTAGAAACTTTGGCCATTTTACAAACATCCTAAAATCAACCGTTAAGAAGTACATCCTGCGCGGTCACCACAAGGCTTTCATCTCCTGAGGGAATATGAAAGAAGTGGCAACCCAGATAAAGCCACTGTGCTGCTAGAGTCCTTGAATTCGGCACAATTGGAAAGAGATTGTTGAAAGCCTTGATTTCACCCATTCGAGCCACAAGGCATGAGCTCTTTTGTGGCAACTTGGAGGATCCCAGCCAGTAATGCGAGTCCCGGCAAAGGTGACCACAAAATGCTGTCGCCTCTCATCTTCTTTCTAATAGCAAGACGCCAACAAGATTACACGCCAGGAGGTCCAGTGGGAATTCCACAAAAACCGTCACCAATGCCTGGAGGACTCTCCACTCTCCTCTCTGTACTCTGTAGAGGAGATCAACATTGCGTTTTTCGAAACCAAAAGCCGGAAAGCTGCAGGGGTTGATGTAATTCCTCCAGAGTTTCTCAAGAACCTGGGGAGATGGGGATAGGAATGGCTGGGGGAGCTTTTTACAGCCATGCACAGAATCAGACAAGTGCCAACAAGCTGGTGACAAGCAACAGTGGTTGTCTTACTGTAGCCTGGGAAACTGCAACCAGTTATCGCCCCATCTCTCTCCTCTCAACCACCAGAAAGCTCATGGATGGAATGGGCACTGCTCCGTCATCTGTCTGACATTATAAAAGACATCCTCCCAGTGGAGCAGGCAGGACTTTGCCCAAAGAGGAACTGCTGTGACCAAGTAGCTTCACTCACCGGCTACAGTGAGGCAGGATTCTAACGTAAATTGAAGACAGGGATTGCCCTTTGTTGATTTGTCCTCAGCATTGTCTGGAGACAGGCCTCCTCCTCAAGATCTCCTGTGTCATTCATTGCTGTGAATGATCCGTCTCTTAGCAGTGCTGCCCGGGGACCACCACTTTAAGGTACACCTTAATGGCCAGATCAGTAGACAAAGAACTCTTAACTGAGGCATACCTCAGGGTTTTGTCCTGGCCCCAATACTTTTTAATCTATACACCATGGATATACCAATGACAGAGTTGAGGAAATTCATGTATGTGGGTGACATTGCCCTAGTTGTTCAGCACACAAGCCTCCATACCATCAGCTACACCCTAACCCAAGATCTTAGCACAATGGCTGGATTATTTCCAATGCTGGAAAAAAAAAATCTGGTGACTGCTTTCCATCTGAACAATAAAATGGCTAATGCCAAACTCGATGTGTAATTCTGTGGTGAGAGTGTCAGCCATGAAAGAGAACAGTACAGATTGCTCAGAAAATTCTACAACTAAAAGAACCTATGGGTATGTCTACACTTTGAGCTGAGGATGTGACTCCCAGCTCAAGGAAGCATACTCATGCTAGCTCGCATCAAGCTAGTATGCTAAAAACAGACTGTAGCTGCAGCACACGGAGTGAAGGGATGGGCTAACTGCCCTAAGAGTGTGCCTAAAGTCTCAGATGGGTACCTACTTGGGGTGGCTAGCTCATGCCGCTGCTCACTCTGCCACAACCAGACTATTTTTAGCATGGTAGTTCAATGAGAACATCTCCACCTTGAATGGTGGACACACCCTATATCAGCTCATCTGATCTATAGTGCAATTTTCACATTGGAGTAACCCCAGCATAACTATTTGTAGGTTGATAGGTCAGAACAATGTTGTCTAGCTTAGAGATAAATCTTCCAACGTGACTCTGCTTGCTTACACAGGAAAAAAGAAGGTATACGGGGGGCACAGAACAGAGATGTTAGGATTGGGTATCATTTCTTTAATTCTGTACCAGGAAGCGAGGCAGGAGGGGCTGGGAAACATTCTAGGAAAAAGCTGTACAATGAGCCGAGAGCAGCAGTGTGGTGCTAGCCTACTGGGAGAAGAATGTCCCCCTGCTAAGCAAGAATGTCCCCCTGCTCCCCCCAATACTAAAACAGGCAAGTTCTTGTAATAAGAAGTGAATAGGGGGCCCCCTTGAGCTGCTCAGGGCCCTAAGTAATTACTTACTCTGCTTATGTCTAGTGCTGGCTCTGGGTGAGACAGAGATATTTCAGAGATGTCACTTTTTCCTTCATTCTAATAAAATTCTTTGTCAATGAAGAAACCAACTCTCTGTGACTTCACTATTCTCTATCACTTGGACACTGGAGACAATGCTCTTGTGAGAGATGCTCAGACGTGGGGAGAAAGACCTTAGATGGGGAAGGAGCATGGACTGGCGATCTTGGAGCAGCCAGAATGCCAGAGGCAGAGGTGCCTGTAGTCTCCCGCTGCTTTCTATCAGTCCGTAGTGAAGGCAACACAAGCCCTATTTAGAGAGAGAATTTTTCCTTTTCTCCCAGGACCTTGGCTCTCACTCCATTGGTTCCAGGTTACTTTGCAGGTCTGCTTCTAATCCTCTGAGTCCTATTTCATTTTCTCAGGAGGAGATTCTCAAAGCCTTACTGTTCCAGATCTCTACTTCCATGAAGAGTGGCATGGGCTAAGGAGGAACCCAGTGTAGAGGCCTGCTTTGTATATAAAAACCTAGTAGCATGGGCACATCCTGGTTCTGAAGCCCCTGCAGGAATTGTTCAAGCTACAGTCCTCGCTCAATGCATGTGGGACTGAAGGCCCATAAACTGCTTATGCCTCACATGATGCTTCAGAGGCAGCTGTACAAATCCATATTTTATACCATCAAAACTTCTCAGGTCTACTCCTCTTGCACTTCTAGGACTACTCCATTCTTCCTTTTATGCATGGGAGAGACAGCCCGCAGCCTGTAGGTTCCTCATGTGATGATGCAAAGTTTACTGCACACAAGGGTTTGCCTGGATATCCTCTGAGGCCTACTCCATTTTCTCCTCCATTCTGTTCCCTTTTCCTCAGATGAAAAGGATTCTAACGCTCCATAACCTGAAGAGAGAAACAGCTAACGGAGAAGGTAAGCCACTGTAGGAAATGACATCAACAGAAGTATCAATGTACTGTTACTGTGTGCTGGCAAAGAGGAATCATACCCAAGCATCTTGAAAGCTACAGAAGATGTTAAAGAAAAAAGTACTAAAATTTTAAAAAGCACAGTCTCAGCTTTAAAAAGACACATTTGATGGGAAAATCTCAAGACTAGGGCCCCACCAAATTCACGGTCCATTTTGGTCAATTTCATGGTCATATGATTTAAAAAATAGCTGAAATAATGAAATTTACTATTTAAATTGGAAATGTCACAGTGCTGTAATTTTAGGGGTCCTGACCCACAAAGGAGCTGGGGGGGGGGAGGGGAAGGGTCACAAGGTTGGGGGAGGAGGGGTTGCGGTACTGCTACCCTTACTTCTGCACTGCTGCTGGCAGCAGCGCTGCCTTCAGAGCCGGGCAGCTGGACAGCAGTGGCTGCTGGCTGGGAGCCCAGCTCTGAAGACAGAGATACTGCCAGCAGCAGCACAGAATTAAGGATGGCATGGTATGGTATTGCCACCCTGACTTCTGGGCTGCAGCCTACAGAGCTGGGCCTTCAGTCAGCAGCTGCCATTCTGGCCACCCAGCCCTGAAGGCAGCAGTGTAGAAGTAAGCATGGTATGGTATGGTATTGCCACCCTTACTTCTGCACTGCTGCTGGCAGGGCACTGCCTTCAGAGCTGGGTGTCCAGCTAACAGCCACCACTCTCCAGCCACCCAGATCTGAAGGCAGTGCAGAAGCAAGGGTGGCAATACTGCGACCCCCCCCCCACCTCCCTCATAACTCCCTTTTGAAGAAATGCTGGTCTCCCCTGTGAAATCTGTATAGTATAGGGTAAGAGCACACAAAAGACCAGATTTCACAAGGGGAAACCAGATTTTCATGGTCCATGACAAGTTTTTCATGGCTGGGAATTTCACGACCTAAGGCTAGTCAAAGTTGCGTTTCTCATCAGGTGCAACTTTTTACACTTGTACCAGTGCAACAGAAGAGAGGAAAAAACAAAAGATAACCTATCCTTGTACGTTAGGAATAATACTGTGCAAATCACTTTGCTGCATGAACATGAATGTTGATAACTTTCACCTTGTTTTCATAGTATTCCCATTAGATCTAACGTCATTTTAACCTGTGGGTATTGCCAAGTATAGAAAATGGATACAAACATGCCATGATGGTCTTCCTGAAGAAAATGCTATTACTACACACAGGGAAAACATTTAATTTCAAAAGGAAATCAAATTGTTTCAGGAAGTCAAACGCTTCTGACCCTGTTCAACAATCTTTACCACTTCCATGAGATAGTGTAACGTCTATTAAATCCAGCAGGAAGCAGTCTATTTTTAATTTTTTTTAAAAAGTCACATATATCCACCTTTGTTGATACAAAGAGATTCATTTATCACACAAAAGTATAATGCAGTGCACTGCAAGTGAGTCATCCTCCCATTTTACCCACATACAACACATCATTAAAATTGTAAGGAACTCCCACATATACCAAGTATTTTTACCATTTCAGCTTGAAGAATGTGCATAGTTCTAATATTTACAAATAATTTAAGAATCTGCTGTTTATATTTTTATATGAAGGCATGCTAAGTTAATTCAGTGTTAATTCAAATAATTTCTGTTTGTGATACACTAAACAATTAAAGATGGTCAAAAAGTTGTAATCACAAATCATGTGATATAACACATCTGCAGCCACAAGGAGACTTGTACAAAGAATCCTCAGTTTCTATGATGGTGATGAATGATTAAATCAACAAAATTCACACTTGTGCTATAAGAAATTTCAACATCCATCATCTCAATGACCACAATCAATCCACAAAACCAACCTTTCTCCTCCTCCCTCCTCATTTTCTAAATAAACGTATAAAGAGAAAAAGAAAGTAATTATAATGTGAATCCTGCACTCCTTACAGACAAAACTCACACCTGTGCCATTAGGAGTTTTGCCGGAATAAGGATTGAGGATTTGTGGTAAAATTTTCAAAAGTGCCTAAGTGACTATGACTACGTCTACACTATTAATTACTTCGGTATAACTTACGTAGCTCAGGAGTGTGAATAATCCACACCCCAGAGCGACATAAATTTTACCGACGTACGCACCGGTGTGGACAGTGGTATGTCAGCAGGAGAGCTTCTCCCGCCATCATAGCTACTGCCTCTCAGGGAGGCAAGAGTTAAGCCGATGGGACAGCTCTCCCCATCGACTTAGAGTGTCTTCACAAGAAGCACTACAGCGCTGCAGCTGCGCTGCTGTGGTGCAGACATAGCTTTAGACATCATTATCCACTTAGAGTTAACTCAGAACTGCAGAATCTTTAATATACGTGGATCAATGTGCTGGCTAGCAAAACACAGGAGGGGTTCTGGTGAAGGTCTGTTACAAACCTCCATATCAAACTAAAGGAGTAAGTAACTCATCCTGTTTTCTAGTTCATCTATTTGTAATGTGTGGAGAGAAAAAGTGTGTTGTTACATGCTAAATATGTTATATGTATTCACTTTGGTGGGATACATATGCTGGAGATCTCATGCCTTCTGGATGTGGGGAAGAAGTAGATGAGATCTATCTTGACTTTAGTAAGGCTTTTGATACTATCTCACATGACCTTCTCATAACCAAAGTAGGGAAATATAGCCTAGATGAACCTACAATAAGGTGGGTACATAACAGGTTGGAAATCCATACTCAGTAGTTATTGATAATTTACAGTCAAGCTGGAAGGGATATCGAGCAGGGTCCTGCAGGGATTGTCCTGGGTCTGGTTTTATTCAGTATCTTCATAAACAATCTGGATAACGTCAGAGAGAGTACACTTATAAAGTTTGTGAATGATACCAAGCTGGGAGGGGTTGCAAGAGCTTTGTTGAACAGGATTAGAATTCAAACGGTTCTTAAACTGGAGAAACGGTCTAAAATAAATAGGATGAAAATCAATAAGGACAAATGCAAAGTACTACACTTTGGACAGAATCATCAATTGTACACATACAAAATGGGAAATGACTTCCTATGAAGGAGTATGCCAGAAAAGGATTTGGGGGTTACAGTGGATCACAAACTAAATATGAGTCAATAAGGTAATACTATTGTAAAAAAGTGAACATCACTGTGGAATGAATTTGCAGGAGTATTGCAAGCAAGACACGAAAAGTAATTCTCCCACTCTACTCAGCACGGATAAGGCCTCAACTGGAGTACTGGGTTAAGTTCTGAGAAGATTAGGATAAATTAGAAAAAGTCCAGAGGAGAGCAACAAAAATTATTAAAGTCCAAGAAAACATTATATCCAAGGAAACTGAAAAAAATGGGTTTTAATCTGGAGAAGAGAACACCGATGGGGGACATGATAACAGTCTTCAAGTACGTAACTGGTTGTTATAATGAAGAGGGTGAAAAATTCTTCTCCTTATCTACTAAAGACAGGACATGAAGTAATGGGCTTACATTTCAGTAAGGGAGATTTAGGTTAGACATTAGGAAAAAAAACCCTTCCTACCTATAAGGGTACTGGAACAAATTACCTTAGGGAGGTTGTGGAATCTCTGTCACTGGAGGTTTTTAAGAAAAGGTTGGACAAACACCTGTCAGGGATGGTCTAGAATAATACTTAGTCCTGCCTCAGAGCAGGGACTTGCTTAGATGACCTATTGAGGTCCCTTCCAGTCCGACATTTCTGATTCCTCCAAAGTCTCCTACTGGCTGTTGACTGCAAGCTGCAGGCAGCCATTTCCCAGCTTCACCCTCTCAATTGGTCCCTGACAAGGATGAGAAGCAGCCACTACCGATGGCCAGCTGGGGAGCTTGCAGTTAAATTGGTGAAGAGAAAGTCACAACTGGAGAAAGGAAAGGAAGAACAATAAGCACATTTCCCCACCTCCTCCTCCACCCCAGCACAATTACTCAAATAAGTCAGGAGTTTGGAGGATACTGGATGATGGCATACTAGTGAATTTTCATGTTTCTTCTCCCCCCACACCCCACTCAAAAGTTTTTCCTCTGACTTTTCACAGAAGAGAATAACCTAAAATTCACTTTATTACTCTGCAAGTCACTTTGAAGATGAAAACCATTTCAATATCTATACAACGTTCCAAATAAAGTAATGTCCTTATTTTACAAATGAAGAAAATAAGGGCTTGTTGACACTTACAGCAGTGCAGCGGCACCACTGTAATTCTTAGCGAAGATGCTACATACCCTAATAGGAGAACTTCTCCTGTCGGCGTAGGTAATCCACCTTCCTAAGAACCACTAGCTATGTCGACTGGAGAAGGCCTCCCGTCCACATAGCGCTGTTTACACTGGGGGTTAGATGAGATTTTCTACACCCCGGAGTTATAGTTATACCAAAAAGAAGAAAAAAAAAAGGAAGACTTGTGGCACCTTAGAGACTAACAAATTTATTTGAGCATAAGCTTTCGTTAGCTACAGCTCACTTCATTGGATACATTCAGTGGAAAATACAGTGGGGAGATTTATATACACAGAGAACATGAAAAACAGTTAGTGTGTACGGTCACACCCATTGTTTCATGTTCTCTGTGTATATAAATCTCCCCACTGTATTTTCCACTGCATGCATCCGATGAAGTGAGCTGTAGCTCATGAAAGCTTATGCTCAAATAAATTTGTTAGTCTCTAAGGTGCCACAAGTACTCCTTTTCTTTTTGCGGATACAGACTAACACGGCTGCTACTCTGAAACCTATAGTTATATCAGTTATACTAAGAACCATCCTACTTCCCTGACACAACAGAATCTTACTTAATGGGTGTCTGTTCTCTTTTTGTACTTCATTAGTATTGTGCTGATTGAAACGTAACCTTCTGATTGAATAAGATTAAATTTAATTAGGTGGTTAGTAGCTGACACCTGAATCATTAAAGAAAAGGTCCATGGTTTATTAGATGTTTACAAAATACTTTACAGTAACTCCTCACTTAACGTTGTAGTTATGTTCCTGAAAAATGCGACTTTAAGCGAAACAATGTTAAACGAATTCAATTTTCCCATAAGTTTTAATGTAAATGGGGGGAGGGATTAGGTTCCAAGGAAATGTTTTTTGCCAGACAAAAGGCATAATATACATAAACAGTATAAGTTTTAAACAGTTTTAAACAAACAATTTAATACTATACTCAGCAATGATGTTTGTGAAGCTCTTCCCCCCTCCCCTCCAGCCTCCTGAACGCTGGCAGAGTTCAGTCCCAATTGACAGTGAAAAATTAACAGGTGCTCTGCACCCACCAGCAGCGAAGCTCCCCCAGCAAGTGCCTCGCCGCCTCCTTCTCCGAGCGTGCTGCATCCCCACTCCTCCCCCACCCATCCCAGAAAGTCCTAAGCACCACCAAACAGCTGTTTGGCAGCAGGGGAAGTGCTGGGGGGGAGGAGGAGGAGAAGAGGAAGTTGTGCAATTCTCCCTTGTAAAGTCGTTACTCTTCCAGAGAATCCTACAAGCAGTGGACAGAGAAGGCAGCCAAACAACGTTACAAGAAAGCATTGCATAACTTTAAACAAGCCTGTTCCTTAATGGAGCAGGGAAGTACCATCGAAACAATGTTAAGCAGGAGGATGTTAAGTGAGGAGTTACAATACACATAACACAGAAGTTGTTTAATAGCATAGTAATTATGCAAAGTACGTATTTCATCAAGTGCAGAATTTTTTTCAAATGGCATAATCATTTCATTTTAAAATAAATATACATAAATCAAATCTAAAAATTTAGGGTGAAATACATGCTTAAAATATTACCTGAACCAGGTCCATAATTTCTCCTTCCTTTTATTCAGCATACATAGTTTTGTATGTGTAGCTGGCATTTCAATTCCCATTATATCTGTTAGTACATTTAAGAACTGTATCCAGAACTTCTGGATATACATGCATCCTCATATCAAGTGGCAGAATGTATTTGCCTTTATATGGCACATGATATGAGTCTTAGAGGCTTTCTTTTTAATTTTTGCTAATTCTATTTTAATAATCTATGCCAAATCTAGTATTTTGTATTGCATTATCACGTATGAACACATCATACCAGTGAGCCTATTTCATAGCCTATGATTTGTACCTGTTTGTTTTTTGGCTTCACGATGCGGTATTGTTGTAGCTATGTTGGTCCCGGGATATTAGAGAGACAAGGTGAGTAAGATAATATCTTTTATTGGACCAACTTCTGTTGGTGAGAGAAACAATCTACAAGATATTATCTCACCCAACCCTTTCTCTCTTTTTGGCTTCACTAACATTTTGAATATTTTAAATATGGTGATGAAATCCTGATTCAACTGAGATCAATACTGCTTTCTAGATAGTTTATAGTTATTATATAAATAATTTGAGAGCAATGTGTGTTCAATGTACACCTGAGGGGGGGAATAACATTATAATGTACTGTAAATCAGAGGCCCACTAAAATAATGCTAGAAATCCCTATGCCTACATATGTAAATGTAAATATTAACCTAAATAGTTTTATATGGAGGTTTTCCCTTTTCACATAAGTTTAAATAGTTCATTTGTTTTGCTTAAAATATTTTCCTAATACTTGACAGGGCATATTCTGTAGCAAATTAATAATTTGGAAAGCTTTCACATTTTAATTATTGCTATCCTTTGTCATTTATTCAGAACTCTGTTTTTGATTATTATATTTTAAGTACTTAATTTATTTACACTATTCTCAAATACTTATGAGTATAAAACACTAGATAGACAGATACGTCTTTAGGACCATTTAAAAATATATATATATATATTCCCTTTTTAGAAAAAGGCTTCAGTGGGAACTGTTGGGTGTCCAGGATTTATGAAAGTCATATCCCTTATTTGCATGCCGAAATATGAATTTAGGAAGTTAGCTTTAGACTTCCTGGACTTGAAAATAGGCCCACATGTTTTGATACTTTAAAGAGAAAGCTCCATGACTCCAAGTCAAATGTTTTTTCTGTGTCTAATCTGACAATAGTATGAGACACCATTTTGCCTAGATTTTCAGTTATATCATCATAAGTTCTTCACAAATGATGTACTTTGGAATGGCCTGTGTAAAATAAGCTTGGTGTGAATGTACTGGCTTTGGCTTTAGAGGCCTTGCTACACTAATTTTGGCTAATATTTTAGTGTCTACATTTAGCAAGTATTTGGGTTTGTTTAACAATACATAGGAGTTTTCCACATGTTTCGGAGGACTATATAATAATATTAAAGTTTTTCTGAATGTTTGAGTGTTTAATCTTTTCAGGTCTTTTTGTAAACTTAAGAGAAATATAGGCTAATATGTTTATGTATTGTTCATAAAACTTTATTGGTAGGCCATCTAGACTTCATGTTTTACTTGAATAGTTTTAATTGCAGTTCTCATTTCTTCTTTCTCCCTTTCAAGCAGAATTTTAGTGTCTTCATCCGTATATCAATGATGGTTAAGTATTTAACGAGTATCTATAGTAGTTACATTTTCTTTCAATATGAGGTATTATAATTATTAAAGGTATCATTTTACAGGTTACTAGCTATATAGCGTATTGAATTCCTTTTGTCTAACAGCTGTTATGCTTTTCACACCCTTTTCTCTGTTAGTAACCAGGCCACTATGTACTTTTGCTTGTCTCTCACTTCAGAGGTATTCCCAGATATTTTCAGATATTATTGAATTATACTCCAATCTTTTGATTAGCTAACTTTGATTGTTATGAAGGCTTTCTGCAGTGTGGGAGGAAGAGTTAGGGAGGTCTGTAAGTTTATTTCTTATTGTGCATTTGTTTTAATTAAAGCTTAGGTTCTGCAAAAAACAGAAGTTGTTATAAAACTCTACAATTGATATAACAATGTTGTTGTGCTTGCAATTTACTGGTACCTTAGAGCCCATTCACATTAGTCAGGCACAGTTAAGTGACAGTATTAATCAAATTACCAGATTAATTAAGCAGTTTTATTGTGATGAAGGAGGAAGAGTTGACTTACAGACCTTTTCACTGATTGGATTATTGAGAGTTCTATATATTCCAAGGGGCAGTGTCACTAATTGGAAAACTTGGAATAAAAATGTTCACGTATTATAGTTCTTCTAATACAGGAGGCGGAGAACATGGGAGTTGTGTAGCTTTTTTTATTTTAAATAACTATCATATGTCCATCAGGTTATCCGTTTATATTAACCTGCCTCAATGCCCAGTTAAACCAAAGGAGTTTGTAAAGGGAGAAACCGATAGAAAATGAAACAATGGCAAAGATAAGGCTCCTTGGGGAAACAATGTGGGGGAATCAGATTTCAGAGTAGCAGCCGTGTTAGTCTGTATTCGCAAAAAGAAAAGGAGTACTTGTGGCACCTTAGAGACTAACAAATTTATTTGAGCATAAGCTTTCGTGAGCTACAGCTCACTTCATCAGATGCATTCAGTGGAAAATATAGTGGGGAGATGTATATACATAGAGAACATGAAACAATGGGTGTTACCATACACACTGTAACAAGAGAGTGATCACTTAAGGTGAGCTATTACCAGCGGGGGGGGGGGGGGGGGGGGGGGAGAGGGAGGGGAGAAACTTCTTTGTAGTGATAATCAAGGTGGGCCGTTTCCAGCAGTTGACAAGAACGTCTGAGGAACAGTGGGGGTGGAGGGGGGGAATAAACATGGGGAAATAGTTTTACTTTGTGTAATGACACATCCACTCCCAGTCTCTATTCAAGCCTAAGTTAATTGTATCCAGTTTGCAAATTAATTCCAATTCAGCAGTCTCTCGTTGGAGTCTGTTTTTGAAGTTTTTTTGTTGAAGTATTGCCACTTTTAGGTCTGTAATCGAGTGACCAAAGAGATTGAAGAGTTCTCCGATTGGTTTTGAATGTTATAATTCTTGATGTCTGATTTGCGTCCATTTATTCTTTTACTTAGAGACTGTCCAGTTTGGCCAATGTACATGGCAGAGGGGCATTGCTGGCACATGATTGCATATATCACATTGGTAGATGTGCAGGTGAACGAGCCTCTGATAGCGTGGCTGATGTGATTAGGTCCTATGATGTTGTCCCCTGAATAGATATGTAGACACAGTTGGCAACGGGCTTTGTTGCAAGGATAGGTTCCTGGGTTAGTGGTTCTGTTGTGTGGTGTATGGTTGCTGGTGAGTATTTGCTTCAGGTTGGTGCCGTCTGTAAGCAAGGACTAGCCTGTCTCCCAAGATCTGTGAAAGTGATGGGTCGTCCGTCAGGATAGGTTGTAGATCCTTGATGATGCGTTGGAGAGGTTTTAGTTGGGGGCTGAAGGTGATGGCTAGTGGCGTTCTGTTATTTTCTTTGTTGGGCCTGTCCTGTAGTAGGTGACTTCTGGGTACTCTTCTGGCTCTGTCAATCTGTTTCTTCACTTCAGCAGGTGGGTATTGCAGTTGTAAGAACGCTTGATAGAGATCTTGTAGGTGTTTGTCTCTGTCTGAGGGGTTGGAGCAAATGCGGTTGTGTCGTAGAGCTTAGCTGTAGACAATGGATCGTGTGATGTGGTCTGGATAACAGCTGGAGGCATGTAGGTAGGAATAGCGGTCAGTAGGTTTCCGGTATAGGGTGGTGTTTATGTGACCATCGCTTATTAGCACCGTAGTGTCCAGGAAGTGGCTCTCTTCTGTGGACTGGTCCAGGCTGAGGTTGATGGTGGGATGAAAATTGTTGAAATCATGGTGGAATTCCTTAAGGGCTTCTTTTCCATGGGTCCAGATGATGATGATGTCATCAATGTAGTGGAAGTAGCGTAGGAGCATTAGGGGAGGAGAGCTGAGGAAGCGTTGTTCTAAGTCAGCCATAAAAAGGTTGGCATACTGTGGGGCCATGCGAGTACCCATAGCAGTGCTGCTGATTTGAAGGTATACATTGTCCCCAAATGTGAAATAGTTATGGGTGAGGACAAAGTCACAAAGTTCAGCCACCAGGTTTGCCGTGACATTATCGGGGATAGTGTTCCTGACGGCTTGTAGTCCATCTTTATGTGGAATGTTGGTGTAGAGGGCTTCTACATCCGTAGTGGCCAGGATGGTGATTTCAGGAAGATCACCGATGGATTGTAGTTTCCTCAGGAAGTCAGTGGTGTCTCGAAGATAGCTGGGAGCGTAGGGCCTGACGAGGGAGTCTACATAGCCAGACAATCCTGCTGTCAGGGTGCCAATGCCTGAGATGATGGGGCGCCCAGGATTTCCAGGTTTATGGATCTTGGGTAGCAGATAGAATATTCCTGGTCGGGGTTCTAGAGGTGTGTCTGGGCGGATTTGTTCTTGTGCTTTTTCAGGGAGTTTCTTGAGCAGATGGTGTAGTTTCTTTTGGTAACTCTCAGTGGGATCAGAGGGTAATGGCTTGTAGAAAGTGGTGCTGGAGAGCTGCCTAGCAGCCTCTTGTTCATATTCTGACCTATTCATGATGACGACAGCACCTCCTTTGTCAGCCTTTTTGATTATGATGTCAGAGTTGTTTCTGAGGCTGTGGATGGCATTGTGTTCTGCACAGCTGAGGTTATGGGGCAAGTGATGTTGCTTTGCCACAATTTCAGCCTGTGCACGTCGGCGGAAGCACTCTATGTAGAAGTCCAGTCTGTTGTTTCGACCTTCAGGAGGAGTCCACCCAGAATCCTTCTTTTTGTAGTCTTGATAGGAAGGTCTCTGTGGGTTAGTATGTTGTTCAGAGGTGTATTGGAAATATTCCTTGAGTCGGAGACGTCGAAGCTATCCATAGAGCTCTGCAAATCTGCAGCTATCCACTTTATATTCGTGGACCATGTTTGCTGATTCTGGATGGATACAGATCCAAATTTTGTATCTAGAGCCCTGAAAATTTGCGGCTATCCGTGGACCGTTTGTGGATCACAGATCGAATGTTGATACAAATTTTGTATCCACGCGGGCTCTAGCTATCAATGGGGGAATACCCCCTTTGGCTCCATTCAGGCTATAGAACGGCTTACTCTTCCCAAAGATAAGTGTTTTTATAGTAGACAAATTCCTGTTACAACCTCTGGAAAATAAAAATTAAAATAGCTCTCAGGAAGCGTTAATGCATCAACATCACTGCAAATCTCTCTGTCACCTACTTGCTTTGCTAGGGACTGTTTGTTTTGTCCAGTAATCTGAGTATTTGGCCATGTCTGAATTCAGATTCACCATAAATAACATTACAACATACTTTGTAGAAGCAACTTTGGGAGATAATTTTAAATTTTAAAAAATTTGCATCCTGATTCTTGTATGTGAATGAGGTACCTAGAAGGTTACACCTATGCCCAAAACCATGGAAAGTGGACTGTCAATCAAAAAAGATGATTTTTTTTCAGTCAAATAAATATGAAGAAAGTTATTCAGGACAACTCACAGTGGCTGCAAATTCAATCTTCCCAGGTAATTTATCTGTGCGTAGTCCCAGCCAGAGTGAATAGTAATGGAAGATGGAAAGAAAATCTGTTCAGCCTCTCAGTTCATATTTGAGTTTAGAGAGGCTGAGGAAAAGTTGCCCACCTTCTTCATAAAAATGAATACAGCTATTTTAAAACAGAACTAAAAATTCTAATTGTGAAGAACATCCACAAGCAAGTAGTTTTAAAACAAATGGTATGATAATAGCTTAGAACACTTTTAAATTGACTTACGTTTTATAGATAGCTGCTGAGATATTTTTGTTTAGCAGAACTTAATGAAACTCCCTGCTTCTTTATTACTCTGTAATGTCCATACTTCCTGCTCAGCCTGACAGGAAATGGGTTGCTGTCTGAGCATTTTACTTGAGGGAGATGGCAATGACTCAGTAAAGCAAAAGGCATGGCAAAATCAATACATACTGACCTAAGATCATATATAGGTTCTGTGATTTTAGGCTCTCCACAAATGTTGCTGCATTCTGCAAATTCTAATTTTATTTGTAAAAAGTTTTTAACTGTTGCATATGCTATAATCCAGATGTTACAATTCATGTTTTGTATTCACTGCTAAAAAGGTGTGGTTTTTACTTCAGGGTAGCTATGTGAACTATCCTGAAGTAAAAATATAGTGAAGACAAGGTCAGCCTACCGAGGTCAGCCTTACACATACTGCCTTACTTAGGTTACTTAAGATTGGAGAATACTGTTAAAAAATTCAGAAGAACTTAACCGGGCTAGGTGGGTGAGCAACATAATGGAAGATGAAATTGAATGTTAAATAAAAAGTAATGCACAATGGAGGAAATAATTTGAACTACTCATATACCTTTCTAGATTCTAAATTAACTCTCTATTCTGGAAAACGACTAGACAATTCAATCAATACTTCTACTCAATATGCAACAGCCATCAAAAAAAAAGCAAACAAAATACAAGGTCTATGTAGATCATGTCTACTGCTTCCCCCACATCCACTCAGCTTGTTACCCCACTTAGAAGTTAGACACATACCTATTAGGGATAGTCTAGATATATGTAATTCTACCTCAGCATGAGGGCATGTATAAGATAACTGACTGAGGTGCCTTCCAGTCCTACATTTCTATGATTCCATATGGATTGTGATGGAGATTGATATGGAAAATATAATGACAATAAATCAATGGTATGCCCTCACTTGGAACACTGTGTTCAGTATTGGTTACCCCACCTCAAAAAGGCTATAGCAGCATTAGATGGCACTCAGAAATTGAACACTCTCTACACTAGTCCTGTGTGTGAGATCTCTGAATTGACTCCTAGATTAAAACATATTTGGAGAATCTATCACAAACCATTGGTCAGAGATGACACAATAGGAATTATTGGGGTATGGAAAAACTTTACATAAAAGAGCAATTGAAAATATTGCAATGGATTATTTTAGAAATGAGACAAATAAGAAGGGACCTGATAAACTAATGAATGGTAGAGAGAAAGTAGATCAGAAACTTCTTGTATTTTGAATAAGGGTAAACAGGACAAGAGGTATTCAAACAAATTGAAAGGTGCCAAATTCAAAACTCACAAAAAGGAAATATTTTTTCCATACAGCTTCCAATTAGTCTCTAGCATTCATTACTACAGTATATCAGAGGCTAAGAGCTCAGCAGGATTGAAAAAAGGCTCAGGCATTTATATGGATTTTTTTTAAAAATCCAGAGTTAGAGTAGCAATTTTTTAAAAAGCATTTGGAAGGGATAAAAATCCTTCATATTCCTTTAATTGTGGGGCTGCTTTGCACCCAATTCAGTCTTCTATACCAGATGTCATCAGCCCCTATGCCACTTTGATCATACACCCCTACGTCATCTTCAAAAGCAAGGGCTGGCATGGAAGCAGATTTATGGCAACTCTGTAAAAAGACTCCTCCTACATAGGGAAGATCTTCTCAGGACAGATGTGCCCAGTGTAGAACCACATTGCAGTGTTGTGTTAATGCTAGCAGTCTAAGCATGGTACAGAATTGAGGCCTCTGACTGTCTGAAGTCTGCCAGATCTTTGAAATACCTAAAACCTGTGTATCCTGCTAACTCTGAGTTTGTAGGTTCTGTAGAGACTGATGAAGAGCTTTTAATATAGTATTATAGGCTTCAATGGCAAACGAATTTCACAAAATCCATCAGTTTGAAGTCTAACTTTATTTGGGGGGAGAGGGGGAGAAAGGAGTTGGAAATTTGGATAAATGTATCTAGTGTTGGAACTTAAAGGCAGATTTCTAAACTCCAAGGAATTAACTCTGAAACTGAACACTTTAGGCTTTGCAAACTAGGTCTATGTATGGACCTTTTATCAGGCTCTTAGAAAAGAGAGTCTAAGACAAGTATCAGTGAAAGATGACCCAACAAAAAAGCATTGGAAGATTTTTAAAAAGCAAAGACCACCACTTACTTTCTTTTTTCCTTTTGTTACGTGTCATATCACGAAAATGCCTGTGAATAGATCCACTTCAAATTTGGGGGTGCAGCAAACCCACAAAACCCACAAATCATCCTTTTGAAAAAGAACATACTAAATTTCAAATGCAAAGGATCTTTTTTTGAGGAATATAGAGGTGGGCCAAAATCAGGCTAATAATGAGAAGCTGATTACAACCTTATCTATGGCAAGATTACTGTATTTCCATAATTAATATTTGAATAGTTATTCAAAACTTAGAAGAATTTATTCTGATGGGCACATATGGTGGGTTTTCCTCCCAAGATGAATGATCCTGACTGCCTGAAGCACTTCTTTAGAGTAAAGCAACCATCAATACAAAGACTAGAAGGCTTTTTTTCTTAAATTAACGTAAGGAAGAGAGTTTAATGTAATGAAGGTGAAAGTAATGGGATTTTAAACAATATTGGGTTTTTTGTTGTTTTTCTTAAAACTACAAGTACAGGAAATTACATAGTTTTGGGATTTCAATGTTTGCTTGCTTGTTTTTCTTTTACCAAATAAGTTAAAATTCAAACTAGTAGTCCAGTGCTTTGAAGAACAGTGTATTACAAGAAAATTGACTTAAAGAATTATCCCTTTTCATTGTGTCTGTATATGTAAACGAGGGCTGTTAATTAATCGCAGTTAACTCAAGTGATTAACACAAAACAAATTAACTAGATTAATCACAACTATTTTTTAATCACAGTTTTAATCACACTGTTAAATAACAGAATCCCAATTAAAATTTATCGTCAATATGTTTGGATGTTTTTCTACATTTTCAAATATATTGATTTCAATTACAACACCGAATACAAATACACTGCTCACTATTATTTTTTATTACAAATACTTGCACTGTAAAAAAAGAAGAAATAATATTTTTCAATTCACCTCATACAAGTATTGTAGTGCAATCTCTTTATCATGAAAGTGCAATTTACAAATGTAGATTTTTTTTTGTTATATAACTGCACTCAAAAAACAAAACAATGTAAAACTTTAGAGCCTACAAGTGCACTCAGTCCTACTGCTTGTTCAGCCAATCGCTAAAGTAAACAAGTTTGTTTACATTTACGGAAGATACTGCTGCTTGCTTCTGTTTTACAATGTCACCTGAAAGAGAACAGGTATTCACATGGCACTCTTGTAGCCGACATTGCAAGGTATTTACGTGGCAGATATGCTAAACATTCATATGCCTCTTCATGCTTCAACCACGATTCCAGAGGACATGCTTCCATGCTGAATTTAAATTGGTATTCTATTATTGTTTAATAGTGCGATTAAAACTGTGATTAATTGTGAATTTTTTTAATCTTGATTTTTTTAAATCATTTGACAACACATTTATAAAGATGCACCATCAATCTGAAAATTGTATTTGTTTGAAAATAATGTACAGTATCTAGTATAGACTCAAGTTATAGTTATGATTATGATTATCTGAAAGTTGGGGAAGAGGATATATTTTCTTTTTTTCCCATTTCTTTACTTTGTTTCTCCTCAAATCTTTGCTACTAACATCAATAAGGCTAGGATTTCTCCCCTGCATTGTGTTCATTCATTTTTCTTTCATGAAAATAAACTTCAGTATAATCTTTCTGAATCTATTTTTATTAACAATATGTACATAGTTCCTATTAATTTGCTGATCAAATTTGGATAAAAAACAGGGAAAGTGGCTGCAAAACTTACACCCCTCCACCCACCCATGCATACACATAATTCCAAGGTGCCAGCAAAACAAAACTTTCAGTAAGCCAGCCTTCTCCTCTTCAGACACTGCTTCCAACTTTTGTGCATCTCTGCCTTAATCACTCTCATTAAATGCATGTTAAGGCTATAGCTCCAAGTCACCATACCCTTGACAAAGGCTCTCCTAAGAGGCTCTTAGACCCTGGGTGAGGTGTTAAATAACATTATATCCTGGATTAGAAACTGGTTAAACAACAGAAAACAAACAGTAGGACTACACTGTTAATTTTCAGCATGACAATGGCTGACTGTCAGTGTTGTTTAATACATTTATTAATTAACTGAGTAGTGAATGTGAACAGGGTGACGGCAACATTTCAGGACCACATTTTATTCTGGTTAAGAACAGAAAAAGCTGAAAAACTTCAGAGTGACCGAACAAAGACAGGTGAACGGACAAGCTTGATGACAGATTTAAAAATGTTGCAATGTACTGCACATTGGAAGGAATAATTTGAACTATTCAAACACATTTCTGGGTTCTAAATGAACTGCAACCACTCAGGAAGAAGACCTGGGCACCATTGTGGACTTTTGCTCATTCAGCTCTAGACGAATTAGTTAATTGCTATCACACAGACAACAGTGAATACATAAGACCATATACTATTATATTTTTGACAAAAATGGTGAAAGTAAAAACAAAAAAAAACCAAGATGAGTTTACTCAATAGATTTTAATTCAACTCATAGCAGATGAAATGTGTGCCTAAACTACTTTATCATTAAATAGTTATATTGAGGCCAACCAGGTCAGGGCCCTGCTGTACTGTACAAACAGAGAAAACGACAGTCCTTGGCCTCCCCCACCCCCCAAATTATAATCCACAAAGAGACCATACTACTACAAAAATATCAAATCTTCTATTCAAAGATATAATCACACTCCTAAATGAATACATTCATTAGCCAAATATAATAAAATAAACACTTTAGACTGAAGTAGTGATTTTCAGCCAAGTATCTTAAAATGATTTACATATCTTTCAGACTCACAACACACCAAACAGGTGGGGAAGAAGTTTAATCTTATTACAACTGGGTAAATGGAGGTACAGTTAAATTAAATGACAAACTGGTGGCAGAGCAGGGAACAGAAATGAGGAACTATTCAACATCTAATATGAAAACACTAGTAGTGCTGACAGAATCTCCTCATAATGGAGGCAAGATAGGAAAAGCATGAAGAAAATACTGTATTTGTGAACAGTTCTTAGTGAAAATTTATGTATCTACTGTACATCTGTACATACCTGCTTACTGTATACAATGTATCTGGATATGAAATAAGTGGACAAAATGATTTATTAATAATTGAAATTATTGTTATGGTTATATGAATTCTCATAAATGGAACCTGAAATAAAACAAAAGGTTCTAGAGATTACAGGGTACAGAACACATTGTTTGGCTGTTTAAAGAACGAAATGATATCCACAAAAACACATCTAGGGTCTGTTCCAAAGCCAATGGAGTCTTTCCATTGACTTCAAAGGTCTTTTAATCAGGACCCTAGTACATAGTAGATATAGTCATGAATCATAAAAGTTAAGGAATGTTCAGATCTGGGATTTTGCTTTGGAACTATTACTTAAGTATATTAGTATTAAAAAAAAATAAAAGATTTGGATCAATTTGTATTTTTGAAGTAAGTATGTTGCTTCAATTTTACATGATCATTTCTAAGAAAGAGGAAGGTGAACAATGACTCCCTTATCTAATATACTATATCATCTATAATTGTCTATTTTGCCTGAATTACTTACATAAAATATCACCACAATATCAAACATATTGCATCTAATATTTAATTTTGAAAACCAAAGTATAGGGGTTTTTTTTAGCAAGGCATTTAAAGCATTTAAGGTAGTGGAGGTTTCCTATTACTTGTGTTCCTACAAATAGAACCACACTGAAATAATAACTCAAAATGTCAAATTTAGTTATTGTAAGATGCCTGGAGCTGTTACCTAAATATTGAACTTAAAAAATCCAGCACATTTTGCACACATTGAGAGAAATAAGGACTCCATTTTCCTAGGCATTGTTCCACTAAGGCACTAATGTCTGTAGTAACAGGTGCAAATAAAATTTGTACCAGCTAAGCATTTTCAAAGAAGGGTGTAATCAGGTTGAAAATAACTTTGGAAAAATATGGCAAAACAAAAACAAAATAGCTGAAGACAATTACATAGTCTTGTATGAACATTTAAAGGGCTGTTTAGTCTGAGAGGATCTTGAAATTATAGTCTGGAACATATTGGAAAATTGTTATGATGTGTTGCCAATCTGTAGCACATCACCTAGCTGAAAAATCTCTGTCTCCTTGCAAGACTAGGTAAGGTTGGTCATCTGATCTGCATATGAAGCCTCTGAATATTACTGAGCCTAGGTAACACTGAAAACTACTTCCCTGTTTTACTTTCTACTATTGTTTCTTATGACACATCTATTGATTGGCAGAGATTGATGAAATGTGTATAGCAGAAAAAAAGTAATTCCTTATAAAGAGCAAAGAATACACTTATTTGCTGATGTAGCCAACGTTCCTCAAGCTTGCAGAAAAGTTACTTTTCTTCATGGTAATGTTGTGTCTCTACACTTTATCATGGCTCTTATTTCCTACTAAACTGACACTTTAATGACAAAAGATAGATAGATAGATAGATAGATATAATTTTAACTCAAAAGTTTCTTTATATCGCCCAGATTTATAAAAATCTGGAAAAAGGGAAACTGATGCTGCCCTATTTAATTCTGTGATACTCACATTGTGAGCTGCTGTCTGCAGCTGTTTTTTCTGTCTAGTGTAAAATAACTGACTTGTGTTCTAGATAGACTTATAGGTTTGATTTTTGGATGATGATTTTTTTGCTTTGCAATTAAATAAAAATATAATTTCAAACTACTAGGTTCAGTGGAATGGTGGTAAAACAGTAATTTTTGCATTAGACCGTATATTACATGGGATATTTCAGAGTTGCTAAGCCATCTGCCATATATATGGGCTAACCCAATTATTTTCTGCTGCGTAGTATTTCCCTAGTAATACATTTTCCATTATGTTATTGTGTTTTAGTGTGGATAAAGCCCAAATTAATATGCAGTATTTTGACTCCTAAGTTTCTTCACAATAAGTGTCTGAACATTATTAAAGCTAACCTTCTTATCCTGTCCTCATACTGTTTCCTGCCACATCCATGCACCCATGATTGTCTGAGTATTGCACTGGGCCAGGTCACTGGAAGAGCATTCATGCTCAAGCAGCTGGCATCACAGGAGATGATTCATATTTTGAAGCTCTCTGCCACAGTCACAGGTACTGGAGCCAGTGACGCAGCCCCACTTGATCATCGCATCTCTGGATGAGCCAACTCCAGTGAGGAGTCAATTAAGGCAGTGTCACATAGGCTAGGACTGCTCTGCACCAGGCGGTAGGTGCTTCACTGGTGGGAGACAGTCCCTGTCAGCCTTAAAGGTTGTGAATCCTGCTAAACACCTCGTACTACCACTTTCCCGCTTCTTACTACTGTGTTGCTACAACCTAACATTAATAATCACAACAAAAACCCCACAAGCCTTGCCTTTTTCACTCAACTTGGAAATAGGACAGTGAGACACTTCAGGGACAAGTGATATTGAAGAATACACCACAGACTTAAAATTTTTTGAGTCATACACTGTTTTAAAAATGCTCAGCCTTCTTTATGGGGAAGACAATCACTTGCAACAACAGAGGTGAACAGTGTTAAAATGATGCTTTTATATTCTGTACACACTTATCTATGGAAGGGTGAGAAGCAGCGAACTCCATGTATAATTCCTGCATGATTAAGGCTCAGCACATCCAGCTGTGTGTAGCAGACAACCAGTTGGAATATGCACTGATAACCAACCTGTTCTATTGTATTCCATAACTGACACTTGAGCTATGCCCCTGAATGTTTTGGTTTGGTACTGTTTAAGATGATTCTGGCTCCCACTTTTCTGACTGCATGGAAGGGCGTCTTGCAGTAGAAGTGTAGGCTGTCTGTCTGTATCAATAGCTGTAGTGATTCGCCTTCAAGGCGTGGGGTTAATAGAATTTTCTTTATCTTAGTGTTAAATGAGTGGAAAAGAATTAAGGCTAAAATTGCTTTCTGTACTGAGAACTGCAACCTAAATAATGTATGTTTACACTGCATTGGGGAGCGAACTGTGCTCAAGCTCATTCTCTAATAATACCAGTGTAGACCGTGTGCTTTGGGCTGGAGCTTGGGCTATCAAAACTCACTGGAATGCCATGGGATGAACACAATTTCTATTGTTTATCACTTTCGTTAGTGATAACTGGGACATTTGCCCAGATATCTCAGCCTTTCTCTGACTTGCAGCACATCAGTGTTGATGACTTTGACTGCTCTGAGCCCCCTCTTCCCTTTCTATCATTGATAGAAAAGATTAAAAATAGAAAGGAGCATAAACTCCGGCAAATGAAGTGTAAAAATATAATTAGGAAGGCCAAAAAAGAATTTGAAGAACAGTGAACCAAAGACTCAAAAAGTAATAGCAAAAAAAAAATTTAAGTACGTCAGAAGCAGGAAGCCTGGTAAACAACCAGTGGGGCCACTGGACGATAAAGATGTTAAGGAGCACTCAAGGATAATAAGGCCATTGCAGAGAAGCTAAATGAATTCTTTGCATCGGTCTGGATGTGAGGGAAATTTCCAAACCTGAACCATTCTTTTTAGGTGACAAACCTGAGGAACTGTCCCAGATTGAGGTGCCATTAGAGGAAGTTTTGGAACAAACTGATAGACTAATCAGTAATAAGTCACCAGGACCAGATGGCATTCACCCAAGAGTTCTCAAGGAACTCAAATGTGAAATTGCAGAACTACTAACTGTTAGAACTACTAACTATCATTTAAATCAGCTTCTATACCAAATGACTGGAGGATAGCGAATGTGACGCTAATTTTTTAAAAGGGCTTCAGAGGTGATCCCGGCAATTACAGGCCGGTAAACCTGACTTCAGTACTGGGCGAACTGGTTGAAACTACAGTAAAGAACAAAACTGTCAGACACATAGATGAACATAATTTGTTGGGGAAGAGTCAACACGGTTTTTGTAAGGGGAAATCATGCCTCACCAATCTACTAGAATTGTTTGAGGCAGTCAACAAGCATGTGGACAAGGGGGATCCAGTGGATATAGCGTACTTAGATTTTCAAAAAGCCTTTGACAAGATCCCTCACCAAAGGCTCTTAAGCAAAGTAAGCTTTCATGGGGTTAGAGGGAAGGTCCTCTCATGGATTGGTAATGGTTAAAAGATAGGAAACAAAGGATAGGAATAAATGGTCAGTTCTCAGAATGGAGAGAGGTAAATAGTGGTGTCCCCCAGGGGTCTGTACTGAGACCAGTTCTATTCAACATATTCATAACAGATCTGGAAAAAAGGGGTAAACAATGAGGTGGCAAAATTTGCAGATGATACAAAACTACTCAAGATAGTTAAGTTCTAAGCAGACTGCGAAGAGCTACAAAAGGATTTCACAAAACTGGATGACTGTGCAACAAAATGACAGATGAAATTCAATGTTGATAAATGTACAGTAATGCACATAGGAAAACATAAT
The DNA here is from genome assembly GCF_015237465.2 of Chelonia mydas. Lineage (NCBI taxonomy): Eukaryota > Metazoa > Chordata > Testudines > Cheloniidae > Chelonia > Chelonia mydas. The sequence goes on from NC_057850.1 coordinate 115,480,075, forward strand.
CCCAACTATACTAAAATGATGGGGTCTAAATTAGCTGTTACCACTCAAAAAAGATCTTGGAGTCATTGTGGATAGTTCTCTGAAAACATCCACTCAATGTGCAGCGGCATTCAAAAAAGCGAATAGCATGCTGGGAATATTTAAGAAAGGGATAGACAATAAGACAGAAAATATCATATTGGCTCTATATAAATCTATGGTATGCCCGCATCTGGAATACTGGGGTGACCACATCTCAAAAAAGATGTATTGGAATTGGAAAAGGTTCAGAAAAGGGCAACAAAAATGATTAGGGGTATGGAGCGGCTTCCATATGAGGAGCAATTAATAAGAGTGGGATTTTTCAGCTTGGAAAAGAGATGACTAAGGGGGGATATGATAGAGGTCTATAGAATCATGACTGGTGTGGAGGAAGTAAATAAGGAAGTGCTATTTATTCCTTCTCATAACACAAGAACTAGGGGTCACCAAATGAAATTAATAGGCAGCAAGTTTAAAACAAACAAAAGGAAGTATTTTTTTCACACAACGCACAGTCAACCTGTGGAACTCACTGCCAGAGGATGTTGTGAAGGCCAAGACTATAACAGGGTTCAAAAAATAACTAGATAAGCTCATGGAGGATAGGTCCATCAATGGCTATTGGCCAGGATGGACAGGGATGGTGTCCTTAGCCTCTGTGTGCCAGAAGCTGGGAATGGGCATCGGGGATGGATCACTTGATGATTACCTGTTCTGTTGATTTCCTCTGGGGCACCTGGCATTGGCCACTGTCGGCAGACAGGATACTGGGTTAGATGGACTTTGGTCTGACCCAGTATGTCCGTTCTTATGTTGATTCTCTCCCATGATTCACACTCCTTCACCCTTTTGCCCCTTTCCTACAACAAGGTCCTCCCTGCCAATCCCCAGCCCTAGGAAACCCCCAACATCTCCTTCCTCTGCTCCTGCTGTCTCATTGAAGAGCATCTCTGCAGAAATGCCGTGACAAGCCTGATTTTCTCCACTATAAATTCATTCTTTCTTCCTTCCGTTCTGCCATTTTCCTGGCTAAACAACTCTATTTCTCCTACTTGACTGGATCCCACCTCCTCAGTGAATTGGAGGAGAGGGTGTGACGATGTGACGCAGCAGGGAGGGGGGAGTGTTGACCTGGGAATGTGCCCTGGGGACGGGAGACCTGAGAGCCTGTTACCTGAGCCAGGAGGGGGAGGGGGAGGTAACACCTCTGCCCAGGAATGTGGACGGAGGCTGCAGCAGGGAACCTGCTCGGTGGGTTTAGTTTCAGGTTGGGGCTGGGTGGAGGAACACAGGGAACCCCAGGGCTGGGGTCTAAGCTCCCTGCTCCCCCAGAAGGACTTGACTGAGGGGTCCTGGGTGTACCCACAAGCTCTGTTTTGGACTGTGTTCCTGTTGTCCAATAAACCTTCTGTTTTACTGGCTGGCTGAGAGTCTCAGTGAATCCCAGGAAGAGGGGTGCAGGGCCTGGACTCCCCCACACTCCGTGACAACTGGTGGCAGCGGTGGGATCTACTGCACCCCGTGAACGGCGCTTCCTGCAGTAAGTGACTGGGGAACAGTAAAACGAAGGGGGATTGACGGGGACCAGGTGTGCTGAAGATTCAGAGAGAGACGGTTTCAGGGGGCGGTTAACCCCTGGGAGTGTGTGACCAGAGAGAAGAACTTTTGCAGTAACAGGGTCCCCCGGGGGATTGCAGCGAGCGGTCCCAGGGGCGGAGGAGTCTGCAGCTCGACCCTGGCAAAGAGGTGGTGACCTCAAGAAGGACTGGCACACTAGGGGCTTTTCCTGGAAACCGTGGAAAGCTGCCCGGCCTGCGAGTGGCCAGCAGGGAGATGTACGCTAAACGCCTTAAGAGCGACCTGGTGGAGCTGTGCAGGCAGAGGGGGCTGCGCATCGGGAGGTCCACCAAGGAACAGCTGATTGCCCAGCTGGAGGAGAGGGATCGCTTGGATGACCCGATCCCTGTCCCTGAGGGAAGCCGCCCGGCGGACGCAGCGTGGGCCCTGGGGCCTGACCAGGCTGGGAGGGGTCAGACTGCTGCCCAGGACACCCCGAGACCCTTCCTACCTATGCCTGGGGGAGGGGTTGGGGGAAGCCCAGCGAATACCGAGGGCACCCTGACCCCAGCAGCCAGCAGGGGATCCTCCCGGCGGAGCTCCCCGTCCCTGGAGCGGATGCGGCTGGAATGGGAGAGGGAGAGGAAAATGAGGGAGCTGGAGGATCATGAAAAACAACGTCAACATGAGGAGAAACAACGTCAACATGAGCAGGAGGAGAAGGAGAGGGAGCGTCAGGAGAAGGAGAGGGAGCGTCAACGTGAGCAGGAGGAGAAGGAGAAACAACGTCAACATGAGCAGGAGGAGAAGGAGAGGGAGCGTCAGGAGAAGGAGAGGGAGCGTCAGGAGAAGGAGAGGGAGCGTCAACATGAGCAGCAGGAGAAGGAGAAACAAAGACAGCATGAACTGGAGCTGGCCAGGCTGAGGAGCAGTGGGGCCCCGGCTGCGGTGAGTGAGGGGGGACCCCAGACTGCAAGGAGCTTTGATAAGTGCTTCCTGGCCCAGCGGAAGGAGGGGGAGGACATAGACAGCTTCCTGACGGCCTTTGAGAATGCCTGCGAGCTGCACAGGGTTGACCCTGCAGACAGGCTCCAGTTCCTCACCCCCTTACTGGACCCCAAAGCCGTAGAGGTGTACAGCCGGATGACAGGGGCAGAGGCAGGGGACTATGAACTGTTCAAACAGGCCCTGCTCCGTGAGTTTGGGCTGACCCCCGAGATGTACCGGAGAAGGTTCCGGGGTCAGCGTAAAACGCCTGAGGTCACCTACCTACAACTGGTCAACAGGATGCAGGGATATGCCCGCAAGTGGACAGCGGGGGCCCAAACTAAAGAGGACCTGCTTGACCTGTTCGTACTGGAGCACCTGTATGAACAGTGCCCTTCCGACCTGAGGCTGTGGCTGGTGGACAAAAAGCTCGCGAACCCCCAGCACGCAGGGCAGCTGGCCGACGAGTTTGTGAACAGTCGGTCAGGGGGTAGCCGGGAGGAATCCCAAAAGAACAGGCCCCCCCCGATGCAGAGAGAGAGTCACCATGGGGCCTCCCAGCGGGGAAATAGGGAGAACCCCCTCCAAAGGGGAACGCCTGGTGTTGGGCCCCTCCGACCCGCTCGAGGGGACCAACGTGACCTGAGCTGCTATCACTGTGGCCAGAGAGGCCACGTACGGGCCCAGTGCCCCGGGCTCAGGGACAAACTGAGCAGACCCAACCTACCCAGGGTTAACTGGGTAGGGACTCAGCTGGACGAGGGGCAGGCGACCCAGGAAAGGGGGGCTACCAGTTTGCCACCTGCTCAGGAGGGAAGAGTACCCCCAGCCAGCCCCGCCAGAGGGCTGGAGGCTCTGGACTCAGGGTGCTCAGTTTACAGGGTGGGCGCGGGGCTGTCCCTCCGTAGAGAGTGCCTTGTTCCCCTGGAGGTGGATGGGAGGAAGGTCAATGGATACTGGGATACGGGCGCGGAGGTGACGCTGGCCCGGCCCGAGGTGGTGGCCCCAGATCGGGTGGTGCCCGTGGCAAGGGTACACCTGAAATGGGGGGCCAAGGAGGGCCCCAAGGATGTGGGGGTACACCACCATTTGCCCACTGAAGTTTTGATGGGGGGAGACCTAGAGGACTGGCCAAGCGACCCCCAGACCGCCCTGGTTGTGACCCGTAGCCAGAGCCGGCGAGGGGCACTGCGACCTGACCCTGGGGAGGGTACCACACTGGAGGCGCGAGACCCTACTCGGGTGGGGAGGGAGCGCCGAGGGGCACGGCTCAGAGAGGCTGAGGCCTCAGACCTGGCCACGGAGGGGGAACCGGGCCCCATCCCTTCCCCAGCCGCTGAGTTCCAGGCCGAGTTGAGGAAAGATCCCTCCTTGCAGAAGCTCAGGGACCTGGCCGACCTCAGTGTGGGACGGACCATGAGGAGAGGCTGCCAGGAGAGGTTCCTGTGGGAGAAGGGGTTCCTGTACCGAGAATGGGCTCCCCCAGGGGAAGGGGAGTCCTGTGGGATCAGGAGGCAGCTGGTGGTCCCCCAGAAGTACCGCCGCAAGCTCCTGTCCCTGGCCCATGACATCCCCCTCGCAGGGCACCAGAGAATCCGGCGCACCAGGCAGAGGTTGCTACAGAACTTTTACTGGCCCGGGGTCTTTACCACCGTCCGGCAGTATTGCCGATCCTGTGACCCCTGTCAGAGGGTGGGGAAGGCCCGGGACAAGGGGAAAGCGGCCTTGAGACCTTTGCCCATCATAGAGGAGCCTTTCCAGAAGGTGGCCATGGACATCGTGGGGCCTCTCAGCAAGACGACCCGGTCGGGGAAGAAATACATTCTGGTGGTGGTAGATTTCGCCACCCGCTACCCCGAGGCAGTGCCCTTAGCTTCCATTGAAGCAGACACCGTGGCAGATGCGCTCCTGACCATTTTCAGCCGAGTGGGGTTCCCCAGGGAAGTCTTGACAGACCAAGGCTCCAACTTCATGTCGGCCCTGCTCCGGTGCTTGTGGGAGAAATGTGGGGTCCGGCACGACTGGGCCTCAGCGTATCACCCCCAGTCCAATGGGCTGGTGGAGAGGTTTAACGGGACGCTAAAGATGATGCTGAAAACCTTTATGAACCAGCACCCGCAGGATTGGGACAAGTACTTACCTCACCTGCTGTTCGCGTACAGGGAGGTGCCCCAGGAGTCTACCGGATTTTCGCCTTTCGAACTGTTATATGGAAGGAGGGTGAGGGGCCCCCTGGACCTGATGAGAGACGAGTGGGAGGGGAAGGCCACTCCCGATGGAGAGTCAGTGGTGGAGTATGTCCTGACCTTCCGAGAGAGACTGGCTGAACTCATGGGCCTGGCCAGGGAGAATCTGGCCAGAGCCCAGAGGAAGCAGAAGGTCTGGTATGACCGCACGGCGCGGGCCCGTGCCTACGCCACCGGGGATCAGGTGATGGTTCTCATCCCCGTGAGAAAGAACAAACTACAGGCCGCCTGGGAGGGCCCGTTCAAGGTCGTCAAGCAGCTCAATGAGGTAAACTATGTGGTGGAGCTGTCGAACCGGGCCCACCACCGCCGGGTGTACCATGTGAATATGATGAAGCCATATTATGCCAGGGGGAATGTGGTGTTAGCTGTGTGTGGTCAGTGGGAGGAGCAGGGAGATGACCCTTTAGTAGATCTGTTCCCTGGGACCAGAGCTGGTTCCCCCCTGGAAACAATTCCCCTCTCGGATCAGCTCACCCCTGCCCAGCAAGCTGAGGTCAGGGGGGTGCTGTATCCGTACCGACAGCTGTTTTCCAACCAGCCTGGACGCACTAATCTGACTGTCCACCGGGTGCAGACAGGGTCGCACCTGCCGATAAGATGCTCCCCCTTCCGAGTCACAGGGAAAACTGCTCAGGACCTGGAAAGAGAGGTCCGGGACATGCTGGCTTTGGGGGTGATCCAGCCATCGGCCAGCCCTTGGGCCTCGCCGGTGGTGCTGGTCCCCAAAAAGGATGGGTCCGTCCGGTTCTGTGTGGACTATCGGAAGCTCAATGCCATCACTGTATCGGATGCCTACCCCATGCCCAGGCCGGACGAGCTCCTAGACAAGCTGGGAGGAGCTCGGTACCTTACCACCATGGACCTTACAAAGGGCTACTGGCAAGTGCCGCTGGATGCAGATGCCCGGCTGAAATCGGCCTTTATCACCCCTCTGGGGCTCTATGAGTTCCTGACCCTGCCTTTCGGCCTCAAGGGAGCGCCGGCCACCTTCCAGCGCCTGGTGGACCAGCTCCTGAGGGGGATGGAGAGTTTTGCCGTGGCGTATATTGACGACATCTGTGTCTTTAGCCAGACCTGGGAGGACCACGTGTCCCAGGTTAGACAAGTGCTGGACCGACTCCAGGGGGCTGGGCTGACTGTCAAAGCGGAGAAGTGCAAGGTGGGGATGGCTGAAGTATCTTACCTGGGCCATCGGGTGGGGAGCGGCCGCCTAAAGCCAGAACCGGCCAAGGTGGAGGTGATCAGAGACTGGCCCGCTCCCCACACCAAAAAGCAGGTCCAAGCCTTTATTGGGATGGCAGGATACTACCGAAGATTTGTGCCCCACTTTAGCGCCATAGCCACCCCCATCACTGAGCTATGCAAGAAGGGGAAGCCAGACAAGGTGGTCTGGACCGAGCAGTGCCAGGAGGCTTTCCGGGCGCTGAAGGAGGCTCTGGTCAGTGGCCCAGTTCTGGCAAACCCAGACTTTGACAAGCCCTTTGTGGTGTTCACCGACGCCTCCGACACGGGACTGGGGGCGGTGTTAATGCAGGAGGATGAAAAGGGGGAGAGACACCCCATCGTGTATCTGAGCAAGAAGTTGCTACCCCGGGAGCAACACTACGCGGCCATCGAGAAGGAGTGCCTGGCCATGGTGTGGGCCCTCAAGAAACTAGAGCCCTATCTCTTCGGGCGACACTTCACCGTGTACACCGACCACTCTCCCCTGACCTGGCTGCACCAGATGAAAGGAGCCAACGCCAAACTCCTGAGGTGGAGCCTGCTCCTGCAGGATTACGACATGGACGTGGTCCATGTGAAGGGAAGTGCCAACCTGATAGCGGATGCGCTGTCCCGGAGAGGGGGCCCCGAACTTCCCCAGGTCACTGGTCACAGTGAACCCGCTCAGTTCAGTCTCGAAGGGGGGAGAGATGTGACGATGTGACGCAGCAGGGAGGGGGGAGTGTTGACCTGGGAATGTGCCCTGGGGACGGGAGACCTGAGAGCCTGTTACCTGAGCCAGGAGGGGGAGGGGGAGGTAACACCTCTGCCCAGGAATGTGGACGGAGGCTGCAGCAGGGAACCTGCTCGGTGGGTTTAGTTTCAGGTTGGGGCTGGGTGGAGGAACACAGGGAACCCCAGGGCTGGGGTCTAAGCTCCCTGCTCCCCCAGAAGGACTTGACTGAGGGGTCCTGGGTGTACCCACAAGCTCTGTTTTGGACTGTGTTCCTGTTGTCCAATAAACCTTCTGTTTTACTGGCTGGCTGAGAGTCTCAGTGAATCCCAGGAAGAGGGGTGCAGGGCCTGGACTCCCCCACACTCCGTGACAGAGGGATTCCAGACAGCAATTGTAGACAGCATGTTCAATGAACTTAGAGATGAAAGGGAGATGGGGAAGAGGTTGGAGATGGAAGCGAGGTCAAGTGTGGGTTACCTTTAAAAAAAAAAAACGGAAGAGACTCAAGCATGTTTATATTCTCAGGGGGAAAAAAGAGTTCCTTTCTTTCTATTCCATCCTACAACCTCTACAATTTGACTTTTGCTCTTTTAACTCCACTGAAACTGCTCTCATCAAACTCTTTAATGACTTTTTCCTAACCAACACTCATAATGAGTACTCCATCCTCCTTCTCCTTGACCCCCATTGGCTGTCTTTAACAGACTTGATCGTGTTTTTCTTCTTAAGTCTTGTCCTCTGTTGGCTTCTGCTACTCTGTCCTCTCCTCCTACCTCACTAATTGCTCCTTCAGAATGTCCTTCAGCGATTCCTCCTCATCCTCCCTTCTAGCTTTCTGTGGAGGTTCCACAAGGTTCTGTCCTTGGTCCCCCTCTCTTCTGGTTTTACATTTAACCTTTGGGTACTCTCATCCACAAACACATATTCAGCTTCCACCTCTATGCTGATGACTCACAGATCTACCTCTCTACTAGAGACCTGTTTCCTTCTGACCAAAATAAAATCTTGGCCTGTTCCTCTAACATCTGCTTGTGAATGTCTACCCATTAGCTAGCGTGCAATGTGGCTAAAACAGAGCTCTTAATCTTCACCCTACCTCCTTTCTTGATCACTGTGGACACCACCACCATCCTGCCTGTCAGGCAGGCCATTAACCTAAGCATCATCTTTAACTCAAACCTCTCATTAGGTTCTCACATCCAGGCTATGTCTAAATCCTGCAGATTCTTTCTGCATAATCTCTCTAAGCCACAGCCTTTCCTATCCATCCACAGAGCTAAAACCTTATCCAGGTTCTCGCCATCTCACGTATCAATTACTGCAACTTTCTTTTCTCTGGACTTGTGTGAGGCTGTGTGATTCGAACATGACCAGTTATGTCATTAATATTGCCACCATTAGTCAATTGCAACAGATCTGGTACAAAGTGTATCATGTAAACAATCAATGGAAAAGTTATGATTTACTGAACACGATTATCCTCTTGGTAATGCATGTATCGTTTTTGTATCTGAAGTTATGAATATTGCTGCAAAGATCATTTTGTTAGCTTGTCATTTTGATCACATCACCCCTCTTTGCATTCCTCCACCAGCTCTCTCTTCTTTACTGCATCAAACAGGAGCTATTTGTCTTCACTTTCAAGGCCCTTTACAGACTTTCTCCACCATACCCATAATCTCTCACTTGCTACAGAGATGTTGACTCCTGCTTTGGATTGGCCCACAATGCCAGCCTCCATTGGGCACTTATTACATTTTCAAACATGTGCTTTCTCACATGCTATCTCTCATGCTTGGGAGGAACTGCCCATAAACACCCACAAAGGTATCTCATTATCCTGCTTCACATCCCTTTCTCCTTTGTCCATGATGTCTACAAAAAACTTATTAACATATGTTCTGAGACCACTGCCTATCATGCTGATGAATATTGTCTCATTCTTTCCTCACACTCCCCCATCTGTCTGTATCCATCTGTTGTCTCTTGCCATATTCTTCAACTATAAGCTCTCTGGCGCAGGGACCATCTTTTCTTCTGTGTTTGTACAGCACCTAGCACAATGGGGCCCTGACCCATGACTAGTGATCCTAGCTGCTACAGTAATACAAATAAATAAAATTATTAATAATAATGATCTAGGCCCTGGGTTTCCCTTGCACATGCATTGTTTCAAGGTATGTGTTCTCAGTGTACATTAGATAAGTAGAGCTGGGTGGTAAATGGTTTTCCCATCTCAAAAGGTCAAAATCTTGAAGATTTTCATTAACTGACAATCTGAAAATTATTTTGGTACGAGTCAATCGAAACCTTGTGCGTCCATAATTTGGAAGTATTTTATTTTTATTTCAGCCTAGTGATTTAATGTTTTACTATAATTAGCTTAAATTTTAAAACTAAAAGTAGTTTTGAACTGAAAAAATTGAATCTTTTGTTTTGAAAAATGTCAAAACGTCCCATTCTGACAAATTTGAAACTTTTTTCCAAAAACTTTTTGAAACCAGATATATGTTAAAAATCGATCATTTCCCACAGTTTCAGTTTCAACGATCTGGCATTTTCCAACAAAAAGTGCTTTGCTGAAAAATTCCCAACCAGCTCTAATAATAAGTTTGTTCTGAAAATATCGCATGGTTTAGTCCTCCTGACTACATTCCGTTCCCCCCCCGCCCCCACTCCTTTTTGTCCTATTGTATCTGCACCTGTGAAGAAACAGAGGAGAGCCAGAACACTCACACAGTGCCACAATCCTAAGTGTAAATAGGTGGGCTCCTGAAGACATTCCTGAGAAGATGTCTGGTTGACATGACAGTATGTTGACTGCCTGGCCAGCGTATCTACATCCTCTGAAATGCATAACAGCAGTTGAGAGAAACAGTGATACCTTAGCAAATATACAGGTATGTGGACCTGACACAATACCACTTATCCTCTACATGACTGAAGCATCCTTCATTTCTATTCCTGTGAGACTCCATGCAATTCTCCTCTCTCCTCCTCTTCCACTGGAGGCACTGTACTGTCCCCTATATTGCCAATACTACTAGTTTAGAGGGACTGGATGTTGAAAATGGTTTTGTCATTTGTGGCCAGTGATTTGCCTGACAAGGTTCCTTGTTTCCTCTGGTTCTTTCTCGGGATGCTAGGAGGCAACTACACTGGAGAGAGAGTACATTTGTCAGTTCACGGTGGGCATCCATACAATACTTCCTCACCATATCAGTTATCACAAAACCATTGCACGTGCACACACATCTAGTTCATCTACACCAGCGACTTATTGACAGTGAGTTTCATACATTGAAGTCTCTTATGTTTATCTCCAGCTTCTGTTTGTGTCCTTTGAGGTTCACATTCCACATTCAGCCCACGCACAGCAAGAGTTAAAGAGTCCTGCCACCAAAGCGTGCATTAAAATGACTCCCTAGTTCATCTGAAGAACAGTGGACTGGTTTGTGACCTGACACTGCAGCTTCTAGAATGAGTTCCTCACTGCCCACTGCTTTCCTATTGTGCCTGGGTTTTCAGAAAATCTGAATAGGATCAACAATGTGTGTGAGCTACAGGCAGAAGTGAAGTCCTCAGAACACTCTCTTTTGTGCCCATCTGTTGTGCCTGTAGCTGCTACGTTTGCAAGGCCCAATTCTTAGTTTCCAAAACATTTTTGTCATCCCTCCAGCCTCAATAGTACACCTGCAGATTTTGGCCTCTGCATCACGTTTGCAGATGCAATTTTACACTTTTGAAAATGTAGCCCTAAAAGTGCACTTTGAAGAATATTTACAATTGTACAGAAGAGTCTAAATATGTTTACAGTTATTTGGTGTACTCTTCCCCTTGAAAGAATAAAGACTTGGGAAACCAAAGGGGTGAACATGAAGTTTTTAAACAGGTTTCAATTATTAAAAAGCAGTTTGTCCTTTTATGGCGTTTCAAGTTTTGTAAAACCACTTAAATAAATTCATAGCAGGTCATTGAGATACTAGTAAATTTGGTCTTTAATCTAAATAAACTTTCAATGTAAAGTGAAATATACAGCCAAATACTGATAAATTTAATCAGAATGCAAGAGACAGAATGCAGTTCAGAAAGAAAGTGCATATATCTGCCCATTCGGCTCAAATTTGCACAGAAACCAACCATAAGAACATTATTATTTAAACCATACCATTCTGATGGCTTTATTCCAAGCAATAGTTAGGCAAAAGATACGTAAACCAAAAGAGAGAGAACCACTGTAAAGAACCCCTACTAAAAATTACGTGACTATTTCCATCGTTTATATTCCTAGCATTCATGACAAATTTGAGTCTCACCTATTTAGAGAAATTTAAAGCAATGATGTAATCTTTGGGAACGGTACACTAAAGTCAAGTCAAACACAAATGTATCTTATGTTGATTTTTAAAACATAAATTCCAATTGAATTCAGTGAAGAAAGCAAAAGCTGGCAAACTCCTCAAAGGCTTCTGCAGTCACAGTTATTTTAAAATAAAGCAATTGTGAAATTCTCCAGATTTGGTTTAGTACAGCAGTTATTCTCTCAATCAATCGATATACTGCTCAGACAGGTCAGCTGAACATGTAACTGTTTGCATATGACAAATAACAAAAGATTCCAGCCAAAAGGCTAATCTACATAAAATGTCAAACGTACACACTTACCTTTTCCATTTATTGTTAATGCTGATGCAATTGTGGCTGTTACTGGCACTGGTAGCTGTGGCACTAATGGATGTATTCTTGGCCTGCTCCCCATCCTAGCACGCTCTGCACCAGGTCCTAATAAAGCTCCCACTGGTTTTTCTGCTGCCACTTCTGGTGCTACAGAGTCTTCTTGATCCTGTTCTATGTGGTCCAATTTATCAGGGCTTTCATTCTGAAAGTCATCAACTGCTGTCCTGCTTTTAATAGGACTTTTGGGAACAAGGATTTTAATACCTGATTTTGCAAGGTCCATATTTTTCCTGCCAGAAAGAGATGGTGAATTGTTTTTCCGGAACTTCTGGGTGGCAGTAAACAATTGATTATTTTTTGACTCCTGGTCTTTGCCAATCACTAAAGATTTAGGTGACGTCTTTGAAAAAGAGCTATTGGTAGATCTAGAAATTTGTTTTCTGGCATTATTTGGAGAGGTCCTGTTTGTCCTGGTTAATGTGCTTTCTTTTTGCTTTTCATTGTGACGCCTATTAAATTCATGTATATATTCCTCACAATTTACAAGGTGCTGTTCAGGTTCCCAGGTGTCATCTTCACTCTCATATCCTTTCCATCGCACCAAATATTCTATTTTTCCCTTCTTGTTTTTCCTCTTGTCAACAATTCTCTCTACCTGTTGAAAGGAAAATTAAAAGTTAAACATGGATTTAGATGTAAAGAGGAAAAAATACGAGAGAGCAATTGCACATGAGATTATATGCACATGGAACACTTTTACAGGAATATAGATTAAAATATTTTTATGATTCTACCGTGAGATTGTACTCTTCCACAGATGACTGGCAATGCAGTTTAATGTACCTCAGCTCGTTACTTCCATCTGATAAAATCTGTCTGGAATATCAAAAATGTTCTGATTCAGAAAATATTTTGTATGTACATGAATCTGAATATAGCATATCTCAGTTACCACTTTGAGTGAAATCTTGGCCCATTGGAATTAAGAGACGTTTCGCCACTGACTTCGATGAGGCCAGAGTTCTTTTAACTTTAAGGAAAAAAATGATTTAATATGTTTAGACAGCAAACTGTTTATTTTACAAAACATATTGATTTAATATTGTTTGATAATCTATTTATTTAGCATGAGTCATGTGTGAAGTTATTGATCCTAATGATATATTCTTTGGTGATCAAGGACACTGTATAGCTCAGGAATCAAGGGAGGATATGTGCCATTACATGAGGAAAGCTTTTCTTCTGGCGAAGACAAATAACTGAGAATCAGGAGAACTGGTCCTGATCCCGGCTCTGCCAGACTTGTGTGTGTCCCTGAGCAAATCACTGTGCCTCAGTTATCTCATCTCTAAAATGGGAATGGATAGTTATCTTACTTTTATAGGCAGTGAAAGAACAGCCAAAGGATTTCTTCTGTTCCGCTTCCCCCACAGGAGGTGCCTTTTGCTCACCCCTTCCATCCTATCCTATTTTTGTTATGATGCTCCTGATGCTCCCCTTTCCTCCATCTTCTCCTTGTTTTTGTTTATACGTTTTGTTTTTTAAAAGGGGCTTTTATTACTTTACTTTATTGTTGCTCAGTGCTTTGACCCATCATGTGCTAGGGGCTCCCATGTATGACCATACTGAATGCATGTATCTAGGATTATCTCTGAAGGATACTTCTACACATCTAATTCACAAGTGTGTGGTTAACCTAAATTAATGTCTATGGAGTGATTAGAAGAATGGAAGGCAATATAAAAGTGCAAACATTATTGTTGAATCATACTGCAGCTGACAACAAATTGTGTTAAATGTACCTCTTAGTTTTGAATTTATGTATTTAAAATTGCATGTTTGTGTATTGTATTGAACTTCAAATGTTTGCTTCATTTAGACTATATAATCATTTTAACTTCACCTACAGTAAAATCTGTATGACCTGCTGTAACAGACCTTTGTGATAGACCGCAGGTACACTACCATAAATATCCAACCATCGGGATGTTACAAAGGCCAAATGTATAACTGGGTTCAAAAAAGAATTAGTTAAGTTCAAGGATGATAGGTCCATCAATGGCTACTAGCCAAGATGGTCAGGGACGCAACTCCATGCTCTGGGTGTCCCTAAACTTCTGACTGCCAAAAGCTGAGACTGGACAACAGGGAATGGATCACTCAATTTCCCTATTCTGTTCATTCGCTCTGGTCTAGATGGACCACTGGTCTGACCCAGCTGACTATTCTTACATATCTGCATTTGACTAAAGCCAATAGAAGCTTTTTACCAGAATTCCCTTAATAAACATTACTTTACTGTTCAGATATATGGTACTACTACTATTACAATATACTATTTTTCACAAATTTTGTTTCAAACTGCCAAAACATTTAACTAGTGACATTTTCTAATGGCTAAACAAAGAATACTTGAAATATTTATAATTTATTTTAGAGCAGATTATATTACTCTTTTATACATTCATGGGACCGATGGAGAATGGGCTAGACATCAGAATATGAAATCAAGGCGTTCACTTTTCCATAAAACAATATATGGAAAACAGCCTGAACAAAAATGTTGTCTCAGAGTGAATGAATAGAAAGTTTACCATATGGATGTAAGGAAGAACAAGCTATCAAGAACTATTGTTAAAACACAGACTACCTAGAAGTGCTTGTCAGTGTAAACCAGAAATGTTAAATTGAAAGCAAGATGAAAGAACACAAAAACACCAGAATCTTGGTCTTGTATTGTCAGAGAGTAGTAATGATGACTCTGTCTTCCTATCTCCATCTTTCTCTTGTGCTTCTGAAACAAAGATAAAAAAGCACTAACCTCAGAGAAGATGAGCTACAGATAGCAGTAAGGAAATTTATATTCTCTAAGTCAAATCTTCATAATGAACACACCTAACAGGGGCTACATCTTTCAAGAATGACCAAATACTAAGTACATGCTCTTTTAAAGTAGTAGGCAATTACACCTGTGTCATAAATATAAAGGGAAGGGTAAACACCTTTAAAATCCCTCCTGGCCAGAGGAAAAACCCTTTCATCTGTAAAGGGTGAAGAAGCTAGGATAATCTCACTGGCACCTGACCAAAATGACCAATGAGGAGACAAGATACTTTAAAAAGCTGGGGGGGAGGGAGAAACAAAGCCTCTCTCTCTCTCTCTCTCTCTCTGTGTGTGTGTGTGTGTGATGTTTTTTGCCAGGAACAGAACAGGAATGGAGTCTTAGAACTTAGTAAGTAATCTAGCTAGATATGCGTTAGATTCTGTTTTCTTTAAATGGCTGAGAAAATAAGCTGTGCTGAATGGAATGTATATTCCTCTTTTTGTGTCTTTTTGTAACTTAAGGTTTTGCCTAGAGGGATTCTCTATGTTTTGAATCTAATTACCCTGTAAGGTATTTACCATCCTGATTTTACAGAGGTGATTCTTTTACTTTTTCTTCTATTAAAATTCTTCTTTTAAGAATCTGATTGCTTTTTCATTGTTCTTAAGATCCAAGGGTTTGGGTCTGTGTTCACCTATTGAAATTGGTGAGGATTTTTATCAAACCTTCCCCAGGAAAGGGTGTGTAGGGTTTGGGAGGATTTTGGGGGGAAAGACATTTCCAAACGGGGCTCTTTCTCGGCTATATATCTGTTAGACGTTTGGTGGTGGCAGCGATAAAGTCCAAGGGCAAAAGGTAAAATAGTTTGTACCTTGGGGAAGTTTTAACCTAAGCTGGTAAAAGTAAGCTTAGGAGGTTTTCATGCAGGTCCCCACATCTGTACCCTAGAGTTCAGAGTGGGGAAGGAACCTTGACAACCTGCATACAGGAAGACACCTCAAAAACATAACAGACAAATTGCTGAACAATAAATACAATTTTTTTCCCCTATCCAGATGATTTGTAGAGCAGACGCAGCAAAAGCATGAAAAGAACTCTGAACAAAAAGTTATCGTTGCTCTTTTAAAAGTTTACAACTGAACATTGACTTAATACAGTTTTGAAATTTTACTATGCAGAAGAAAATGCTGCTTTTAACCATCTCAATTTAAATGAAAACAAGCACAGAAACAGTTTTCTTACCTTGTCAATTTTTTTTTAAACTTTCCCTTTATTTTTGAGTAGTTTATGTACAACACAGCAATGTACTATATTCACTTTTTTTAATCTCTGCTGCTGCCTGATTGCGTAAGTCTGGTTCCAAATGACGTGTGTGGTTGACCGGTCAGTTATAACACTGGTGTTCATAATTCTGATGGTCTACTATATTTATATGATAATGCCTATAAATCTCAATCAAGGATCAGGGCACCGTAAAGACAAGCAATAGAAAACAATATCTACCTCAGAGAGCTTAATATCTCAATGCCAGAGAAGCCATAGCAGGTGGACAAAACAAACAGACAGGATATGGGTGTACTGGGAAGAAGAGTTCAGACCTTATGGCCCTCGCAGGCTGAGCTCACCACCTTTCTGCACCCTCTGTCCCCCTCACAATGTCGATGTGTGGTAGGACTCAGAAGGAGGTGAGTGTAGAGTGAGGAGTGCCTACCTTGAGTTATGGGTTATATAGTAGGAGCCTTATAACCCCCGCATGGAAACCACTTAAATACCTAGTATATGAAGGTATGGGTGATAGATGGATGGTACCCTTGCCCTGTGTTTAAGTTAATAAAAGTTGCAGCCGACTGCTTAAAATCCATCCTCATTTCATCAGTATGTCTGGATCAACAGAGTTGGGCAGAAAGGCAGAAGTCACAGTTCCCCACTTGCATAACAAATGCTAGATGATTGCAAATTTGTAGGCTTCATGCCAGAGATGCTGGAAACAACTGGCTTTTGGTAACTACTGGATACTAGACAATCAGCCATCTTCTGCCACAGAATACATTATCCCTGGATAATAGCTATTACTTAGATTGCTGTAGTGCCCAAAATGTGCTACCAAAGATTGGCTTCCAAACAACAAGTAGAAGATCCAGTCTTTGTGCTGAAGAGAATACATATTCTAAAAAGACAAAGATAGACTAAAGGTGGAGGCAGGAACGGTATGTATCAGACAAGCAACATGATATGGGTGGCAACAGGCACACTTCCTAGTTTTATTTATTTTTACACATATTATCCCTCCCCACCACTCACAATTCAGTTTGTGGTAGTAATGTACGTTGTTATATAAAGAAAGGCATGTTCTAATGGCCAGAGCACAGGAACATCTGAGTTCTAATCCCAGCTCTGACAACACGTATCTGTGGCTTTAGGCAGGTCACTTAACCTCTGTGTCTCAGTTTTCCCATCTGTAAACTGGTCATAATATTGTCCTCCCTCCAGCGGATGTGGTGAGAATTAGTTAATGTTGGTCACTTTTTTCGAAGAGGTAAAAGCACTATGTAATTGCTAAGCATTATTAATGAAAGTAACTGAAGCAGATATAAATAAGAAAAAATAGTTTATTGTACGTTTCCAGAGAACCCCAACCATGGTATCTTAAAACCATTCTCTTCAAGATCTGCAAACTGAAATAAACAGCACTGAAATTATACTAGCATGCAAGAAGCACAAGTCTTAAAGATTGTCAAAAAGCTGCAGAAAACAAATATTTAGACATCAACACCCTTACTCGCTACATCAAGCAAACAACATGAAACACTAGAACCCATTAATACAGGAGAATTTAGTTAAGGTGATAAACACCCAAGCTGTTCCTGTCAGGAATAGAGATGGAAATAAGTGGGACAACTACCAACAAATCAAAAAGTTTTAGGATTCAGTGGGAATTGCAAGTGGAAAATAAGCAGCAACCATAATCTTTCAAGAGAGTGAAAAGAAGACAAGAACTTGATTCTGGAAGCAACAGGAAAAATGGTTTTCAGAGTTGCAGTAGAAAGAAACAGCATGAGCACAGACTGAAATAACAGCAAATAGCAGAAGGAGCACAGGATTTTGATCCTTTTCAGGGTCAGTATTAATGGATGGGAAAGCAATCCAGAAACAGGGCCTAGCCAATAATGTTCAGAGACCTAAAGTAAACAATTAATCAGCTGAATCATGAATGAACAAGGATTGGCTAAAGGTGCAGTAACTAGTGTGCTGTGCACCATGTTTGAAGATGAAGAAAATATTTTAAAAGCTGAAACTTTATTTTACACTAGGGGAACAGCTATGTTACTCTGCATTTCAATAGCAGCTCACAGCCATTGTAAGCTCACGCCAATGATTCTGTGTCCCATTCAGAACAGAGCTCTTCACACCCACATCTTGCATAACACTCCATCTGTCCCATGTGACCAAGACAGGATCTCAGATTTGCGTAGTAGGAGGTCCTAATTTTTACCTGAGAGGTATTCATTAAAGCCATTTTTAGCCTCAGAATTCAACCTTGCTTGGTGCTTCAGCCTATACCATGAAAAAAGTAATTATGTTCCCCACCCCCACAACTGCAAGTGCCAGTCACCATGCTTAATATTTCTGGCTAAAGAAAGAAATTCCAAGTTCTAGTGAATGCTTCCCCAAACCTCAGACAAAAAGGGCTGCACACACAGTGGCACACTGCTACATCCAACGTGGGAGTTGAGCTTCTGGCTCCAACACTCCCAGTCAACTTGGGAAGCAGACTCTCATTACCAGCTGAATCCAGGTCTCCTGCTTGACACTATTTACCACAGCTTTTTTGGAATGATTCTTAATTTCCTATGTTTATGGCATAAATTAGTTGCATAAGAAGTTCATTAGGCAAAGGTACATAAACATAAGTCACTAAAGGCCAACAAAAATTTACAAAACAAAACAACTGACAATTTACAAATAATCTTGAAGAAATCCAAAATGATACCACCTCAGAGATATTTGTATCAGCTCAAGCAGTTAGATAAATGAAATTTAATCACTGTGTCTTGTAAACTGCCAGGTCATTTTGGATCTCTACCAGCAACTTTTTTGCATTTCAGATCAACTTTCAGTCACTGAATCAGAATTTCACTACAATCAGACTTCTGAAAAGTCAAGCAGCAGGTTGTTCTAATATTTGAAATTTAAATATTAATGCACCTTTTTAAAAGAGATCGTTTGCACAAGAAATATAAGCACAAGGATTATGGACCACATTTTATTGGAAAGTATTTCAGTATGGCCTGCAAAATATTTTGTAAATGGTTCTGGGCCCTTTTTTCCTAGTTTTTAATGACGAAAAGTTCACTCCTGACACACACGCACTCTTCTCTCACCCCCACCCCTGCAAGGATTTTTCTTAAAACCTTATAATAATCAAGAATGTCAAGTCTGCTTTCCCTTGAAGTGGTGTTCTCAGTTCTCAAGGATTCTTATTGTGAGCTCTTGCTCAGTAACAGAAGGATGGAGTTGAACCTTTAACAAACACAACTTCTTTAAAGCATTCACATTAGTCATTTTAACTACATAGATGTTAACAATAAATAAAAAGCAAAGACTGAAACAGTCTTATTTAAAAAAAAACCTTCCCTTCCTAAATTGCTTAGCTTTCCACCTTTTGATTTTCATCTAGTCTCCATAGCATTTACTTTACATAGCGCTTTCCCAGAAAATTTTATTGTGTTTAAATTGTTCCAACATAATTGTCAAGAGCCGAATCAACTGACATAATGCTGACCATGTCTGACTGGTCAGTCTACACCAGTCAACATTGGTCAGCTAGTTGCACTTAAACCTTGGTGAAGGTGCTGGAGTTTGGACAAGATGTAAAAACCTGATTGACAGATGAACTGCTCAGGGAATTGTTAACTGAATTAGCCTTTAAGTCACCAAGACCAAAATAAGAGAGACAAAGTAATATTTGGCTGAAGTATATAACTGGACAAATTATTCACTATGAATGTAATATGAGTTTAATCCTTTTTTCTGTTTCTGAATTATCGACAAACATGTCACAATTTTTACAAATATATTCATTATTCACAATTGTTCAATAAATAGTTTGTGGGAACAAATTTTAGCCTATAATTTGTTTGCACATTGGTGACAAAATACATATTTGTATAGTGATTAAAGTGCCCATAAAAAGAGCTTTTGGATGTGTTCATGACAGCACTTTTGCTGCAAATGAGTACTAATGTTTATTCAATGTGCTCAATCATAATGGCTCTATCTATGCAAGAAAATACAAAAGTCCTTTCAGAATGCAAATCTAAGGAGGTATGTATAATACAATCAAGAAAGCAATCAGTCCTTCATCTGAGAAGACCGTCCCACTCAAATCTCTAAATGGAGAATTCACAATTGACAGAAACAGATGCAATGCTGGGTGGAACACGGTCATGAACGCTATTAATGTGAAACCACTGTTTCTGAAGCAGTGCTAAAACATGATCCCAAAGTTCCAGATTGTGACAGAGAGGCTCATGGGTGCCAAGAGAGAAAGGGTTCACTGTTCTTTACAAGCAACTTCTGTCAGACCTAACAAACTCACTATACTTAATACAGCACTTATATGGTATTTATCTGTCAAAGGTAGCACGCCAGGTCCCTACTGCATGCTTGTAACTAATCAATACACATAATTATTGTGAGGTGTGTGTATGGGTAATATTTAAGGAATTTTGACCAGGAGGTCAATGAATGATCTTTCAGTCTCCAAAACAGTGGCAATAGTTCATGTACACACATTAAAGTATACTGAATATGGAGGACCATGTGAAGGTTGCCACCATCACTCCTTGCGAACATCCTTCCCCCAACCATCCAGTCAGAGAGGACTATGTTGTGTGAGTACAAGAAAGTGATGGCTAACCAGGAGCTCCCGCTCCACCACAATCTCATTCACTCGCCTCACATTTGCCTTAAGTCCTGCCAACCATCCTGAACAGCTAGAGAAACTCTTCTGTTGTCCAACTTCAACCCAGAAGACACCTGGTGGATAGAATGGGCAGTCTCTGATGTAAACAACAAGCACCTCACACATGACCCTACCATTGAACTGTCTGGTTCCTTGCTCTGCTGAAGACAGTGGACGACCATCAACCATGTTAGGACGTTACATGGAAGAGAAGTACACATAATGCACAAATGGAGAACCAAGGATTCACCACAGTGTGAACACGGAGACCTCCAAACCATCCAATACATTGTGAACCAAGTGTCCAGGAGATATAGCAAAGGTGCACTCTGCATTTCCTGAAGCTCTCAAATGGATTTCAAACCTATTAACTTGTAAACGTTGCTATTTCCATATGAAAGAAGATTTAAAGAATAACTATACTGAAAACTATGCATTATAGTCTTGGATTAAAAGTCAGTTTCCAGGGAATCATATATCTTGATGGGTACCTGAGGACTGTCACACACACTGTTGAAGAGCTTAACGTAGAACCATCTATAAACAAACTTGAAAATGCAATTGTCACCCCACCCTGGCTAGCCAATTATGTAATGTATTGCTCAGTTGTCCACTGTTGCAAAAACACAGAAAGGTCAATGGAAAACCATCAAAGATAAAGTACAAACATCAAAACCACTTGCAGGTAAAAAGGAACATTATAACAGACAGCGGAGTGCCCTGTCTGGAAATAAAGATAAAAGACTGATTCACAGGGTAGGGAAAGACACTCTCCATCCGTTCACTGAGGACATCTTGCTGAGCATAGGTGATTCATAAAAGATTGGATTCTGGTTCCTGGGAACTGAATTCTAGGGGGAAAACCTACTTTATTAGATTGGAAAGGTAATACTAATAAGTGTAGGTCCTAGTACACGTTTTATGGTTTTGTTTCGTATTGTAATGTTTACATCACTCTCTCTTGTTTCTAGTGGAACCTATTTTTAATAAAACAAAAGAAAGTTTATTTAAGTGCTCAGAAGTTGTGTATGTTATACAGGAGTTATACAATTCAAGGTAAAACAAATAAACTGGGGTACACTGCTCCTCTGGGAGCAGAGACTCTGGGATTTCTGAGAGTGTCAGGGTCTGGATATCACAGGGGAATGCTTCAAGGGGTCTCAGGTGCATCTCTTGTTAACCTGGAAGGCAAAGATAGCGCCGGCATAGCCCAGAGGAGAGTGCTTGAGTGGCTGACAGGTTGGTGGTGTCAGGGAGCTAACACTCTGCTACCACAGGCAAGACTCCCTCTCAGTGGAGGTCGGGGGTAACAAGGTGACTCTCAGTCCTGGGTACCTGACTGTCACACAGACTATTAAAGAACTTAATATCGAACGATCTATAAATGAACTTGAAAAGGAAATTGTCTCTTAGCACCAGGAAAGGCCACAGGAAAAGATGGAATTCCAGCTAAAGTACTGAAGCAAGAAGGGCAGATTGTGCTTAAACATCTGCACAATGCCATGCTTCCCTGCTGAAGGAAAGGTGGAGTACCACAAGACATGACGGATGCCACCATCATAACACTGTATAAAAACAAAGAAGATTGAAGTGACTGTAATGACTACACAAAAATCACTCTTCTTAAAGTTGCTGGCAAGACATTTGCACAGGGCATTCTCAAAAGACTGCAAGTTCTTGCTAAACGTGTGTATCCAGGGAGTCAGTGCGGCCTCTGAGCCAGTAGATTAACTATTGACATGGTCTTTGCATTACGGCAACCAAAAGAAAAGTGTCAAGAACAAGAAAAACCTCTCTACTTGGCCTTCATAAATCTTACAAATGCTTTTGACTTAGTCAGCACAAATGGCATTTTCCAATTTCCCCTCCCCCTTTTTCTCACTGTATTTTCAGAGATTCATAGATTTTAAGGCAAGATGAGACTGTTACATCTTTAGGTGGACGTCTTGCACACCAGAAGCCATTCAATTTTACCCCGCTAACTCATATTAAGCCCAACACACTGGGCTTGATTAAAGCATCTATCTTCCAGAAAGGCATTCTATCTTGACTTGAAGATATTAAGAAATACTAAAAAGGGATGGAAAATAAGACTGAACTACCATAATGCCATTATATAAATCCATGGTGAGCCCACACCTTGAATACAGTGTCCAGTTCTGATTGCCCCATTTCAAAAAGCATACAGTAGAACTTGGAAAGGGTTCAGAGAAGAGAAACAAAGATGATCAAGGGTACAGAATGGCTTCCAACTGAGGAGAGACTAAAAGGATTAGAGCTGTTCATCTCAGAAAAGAGAAGACTCAGGGAGAATATTATATAGGTCTATAAAATCATGAATGGTGTAGAAAAAATGTTATTTATCTTTTCCCACAATAAAAAAAACCCAGAGGTCACCCAATGAAATTAATAGGCAGCAGGTTTAATACAATCCAGAGGAAGTACTTCTTCATACAACACACAATTAACCTGTGGAACTCCCTGCCATGCGATGCTGTGATGGCCAGAAGTATAACTGAGTTAAAAAAAGAACTCAGTAAATTCATGGAGCATAGGCCCATCAAAGACTATTCGCCAAGATCATCCATGACGCAATCCCATGCTCCAGGTGACCCTAAACCTGATTGTCAGAAGCCAGGAAGGGAAGACCAGGTTGTCCTCTGTATTCTCCAACGGCCCTGTCCTGTACACTCTCCCTGAAGTTCTGGTATGGGTCACTGTTGGAGACAGGATACTGGGCTAGACGGAACATTGGCCTGACCCAGTATGGCCGTTCTTATGACAAAGAGTTCATCACTTCCCTTAGTAGTTTGTTCCAAGGGTTAATCACCTTCACTGTTAAAAACTTGCAACTTATTTCTAATTTGAACTGGTCTGGCTTTAGCTTCCAGCTTCATTGGTTCTTATTATGCCTTTCTCTTCTAGATTAAATAGCCCTTTAGTACCTGGTATTTTCTCCCTGTGAATGTATTTACACACCGTAATCAAGTCACATCTCAATCTTCTTTTTGATAAACTAAACAGATTGAGTTGTTTAAGAGATTACTATAAGGCATTTTCTCCAGCCCTTGAATCATTTAGTGACTCTTTTCTGAACCCTCTCCAAATTTCAACATCCTTTTTAAAATGCAGACACCAGAACTGAATGCAGTATTCTAGTATCGGTCTCACCAATGCTGTATTTACAGAGGTAAAAGTCACTTCCCCGCTCTTATTCACTACTCCCCCATTTATACATCCAAGGATCACATTAGCTCTTTTTTGTCACAGCATCACCCTGGCAGTGCATGTTTAGATGTTTGTCCATTATGACCCTCTGAATCCTTTCCAGAGTCACTACTTTCCAGGATATAGTCCTCCATTCTATAGGTATGCCCAGCGTTCTTTGTTCCTAGAAGTAATACCAAGCATTTGGTGGTATTAAAGCAGCATTTCTCAGCATGTGCATGTGGCAACCAGGGGCTTTTCTTGCGGCCACAGCCTCCTGGGCTGTGATGGAGGGGGAGGGCAAAGTAGAGTCCCCTCCCCCTCCCTGTTGCTCCTGGATACTGGGGGCAACAGTAGGGGTTGGGCCCTGTCCACCTCTGCAGTCACCTGGGGCACAACACCGTAGGAGCAGGCAGGCAGGCAAGTTCCCCACCTTTCTATGGGAGGCAGGGCTCAGGCTTTGGGCTTCAGCCCTGGGGTGGCAGGGCAGTAAGCTCTGTCTGTGGGGCTTCAGGCTCCAGCCCTGGACTCTCGCTGCGCAGTGGCAGGCCCCAGGCTCCAGCCTGATGGCTTCAGGCCCTGTCCCTGGACCTCATCCTATGGCCGCGGGGCTTTGGGCTCTGGCTGTGGGGCTTCAGGTTCCAGCCCCCCACTGCCTCCTCCAGCCTCATCTCCCCTGGCCCCCACTGCCTCCCCCAACCCTCCATCAATGGCTTAATTTGTCCCCAGGTTTGCCAGGCTGATTAAGTTTGCTGTGAAAAGTGATACCCCAATATAACGAGACCTGATATAACACGAATTCGGCTATAACGCAGTAAAGCAGTGCTCTGGGGGGCGGGGCTGCGCTCTCTGGCGGATCAGCGCGTCAGCATGTCTGGCTCCGACACGCTGCTCTAAGCAGCGTGTTAAGGGTGCCAGGCCGGGGCCAAGGGGTTGGATAAGGTTGGCAGAAGGTCTTGGGGAGCTGTCAAGGGACGGGGGGGTGGATGGTTTGGAAGTTCTGGGGGCGGGGCGGTCAGGGAAAGGGGGCATTGGATAGGGCGTGGGAGTGCCGGGGGGCCTGTCAGGGGCCAGGGAGCAGAGGGGCTGGGTAGGGGGTGGGGTCCTTGGGGGTGATTAGGGACAGGGCGCTCTCTGGAGGGGGCGGTCAAGGGACAAGGAGCAGGGAGCCTAGATAGGGGGTGGGGTCTTGGGAGGGGTGGTTGGGGCGGGGGGTCTCTTGAGGGGGTAGTCAGGGGACAAGGAACGGGGGAGGGTTCGATGAGTTGGGGGTTCTGAGGGGTCAGTCAGGGGGTGGGAAGTGACTATGAATAATGGAAATGCTCGAGGCCAAAGCAAGTTCGATATAACGCAGTTTCACCTATAACGCGGTAAGATTTTTTGGCTCCCGAGGACCGCGTTATATCGGGGTAGAGGTGTATTTGTATGTTTAATATCACTTTTCACAACAGACTTACTAGCCGCACTCTGAGGCCACCAAAAAATTTGTCCTGAGAACCCCTGTATTAAAGTGTATATTGTTTGAATAGTCTAAATTACCAAGTGACCCAGATTACTCTGTATGACTTGCCCTATCTTCATAATCATTTGCCCCTCTGCCAATCTTTGTGTAATCTGCAAATGTTATCTGCAGTGATTTTTCTATTTACTTCCAATATTTTTATCAATGATCTGAAGAGCCTCACACTTAGAATCAATCCCTGCAGAACCCCACTAGAAACACTGCCATCAGTGAGGATTCCCCATTGAGATTTATCAGTTAGCCAATTCTTACTTAGTCCATTTAATGTGCGCTATATTGATATTGCATAGTACTAATTTTTTTTTTAATAAGAATATCATGCAGTACTAAGTCAAATGCCTTACAAAAGTCTACATATATCACAGCTATGCAGTTACCTCCCTGAACTGAACTTTTAATCTCATTAAAAAAAAATCAGATCAGGTTTGCTTCTTGAGATCTATTTCAATAAAACCATGTCAACTGGCATTAATTATATTCCCATCCTTTAATTCTGTTTTAATTGAATCAGAAATAAGTTTATTAATAATTTCCCCCAGGACTGATGTCAGGCTAACCAGCCTACAATTGCCCAGGTCATCCCATTTGTCCTTTTTCAAATATCAGCACATTAGCACCCTTCCAGTCTTCTGGAACTACCTTAGCAGACAAGACTTATTTAAAATTCAAGTCAGCAGGCCAGAAACATCATCAGCCAATTATTTTAGCACTCTCAGGCAGAAGTTATCAGGACCTGCTGACTGAAAAATGTTTACAGCTAGTAAATCCTCATTAGTTACTAATGGACTAAACAGTACTTCAACATCCTGCTTCTTTCCAGATACAGAACAAAATTATTTCTTGAACACTTCTGCATTTTCTGCATCATTATTAACAATTTTACTATCTCCTTCTAATAATGGGGCTATGCCATCAGGATTATTTTGTTCCTAATATACTTTAAAATCTTTTTTGTCCCTAGCCTTGCCAGCCATAGATTTCCCCCGGATGTCTTTAGCTTCCCTTATTAATTTTCTACACTTCAGAACTTGTAAGTTATATTGATTGCTAAATACTTTCCCTTTCTAATTGTTGCCTCCACTTCCCTACTGAACCAGGATGGGCTTTTATCCAAAGTTGTTCTCCTTCTGGATTGTGGAATCCTGGGGTTTTGGCTACCTAATAAACTTTTTATTTTTTTAAATAATTCCCAATTTTCATTAATATTTTTCTGTCTAAATTCCCAACAAGTTTTGCTCCAATTTTCCTCATGTTTAGGAAATTAGCCCTTTTAAAGCACCAACTACATTATTACTGGTTGGGACTGTCCCCTGTTTGCTCATATTGAATGTAATCAGGTGATGATCACTAGTCAGACAACCACCAACTTCTAGTGATTAATCCATCTTTATATGTCACAATGAGGTCCAAAACAGAATCATTTCATGATGGGGGCAATACCTTTTCTGCTAGACAGTTGTTTATCATTAGAAATGCTACTGTTGTTTTACTACTGGCTGCCTGAGACCTCTAGCATATGTCTTCCACCAAAAACTGAAGTATAACACAATTTTTATTTCCACAAATTACAGACAGGTGAGCTTAAGGAGCAACTCTTTCTAGTTTAATAGTGGTTTGTAACAGACCTTCACCAGTATCCCTCCTGCGCTTTACTAGCTAGCAATTAATCCATATGCATTCAAGATTCTGCAGTTCAGAGTTATAAGTAACTCTAAAACAGGTAATGATGTCTTTAGCATGGAGTGGCACATAACCTCCCCTCTTTTATCCATTCTATCCTTTCTAAGCAGGTTGTGCAACTAGTGATTGACATTCCAATCATGTGACTCATCCAACCATGTTTCAATAATACCATTTATACCACACATTCTTACAAATGAGAATTTCATATTCCTCTTGCTTATTCCCCAGTGTTAATATATGACAAGTCAAAAAATTTCTTCTCTTCACATTCTTTGTCACCTTGGTTCAGTTTTTTCACAACACAGAGTTTGAGTTTCTATTGCATTTGTCATGTTAGCACCCTTCCCTTGAGTTGTTAGTTTAACTCTCTTCGGACTGCTCCAGTCACCCCACCACCACCTGTGAGATGCAGGCTCCCCCTCTCTTCTAATGAAATGTGGCCAGTGTTCCAAAAAACCTTCAGTTTCACACCAGTATTTTACACAATGGTTCATCTCCAGCATTTTATGCCTTCTCTGGCTAGTGGAATTGTCAGGATCTCCAGAAAGATTACTTGGCCTTTCCTCTTCTTCAGCTCCTTTCCAAGATCCCTGAAGTATTCAATAATCTGTGTAGTTCTATGTCATGCTGTACCACTGGTTCCCATGCATATCGTCATCAATTGAGACATTACATCTCATGTCTTCGCTCTGGGGAGAGAACACAATGTTCTGCTGTCCTTATGTCCCTTGCTGAATTCTCTGTCTTTTCTTCTCAATATGGAGCCACTGATGACTACTGCTTGCCTACATCAGACCACTGAAGAACCTCTCTTGCTACTTGCTTTGTACCAATAGGAGGCCCATCAGCTATGCTCCCAGTAGATATCTGTTCCATTCCCCCGGAGACAGGTTCCTCATTAGCTGATTCACTGAGTACCTGATAATGATTCAACACTTCTGGCAGGTTGAACATCTTTTTATTCTTTCCCTTCCTGGTCACAAATCACTAGACTGCTTCTTCATTTGTACTCGCTCAGGTTTCTCTATTACTGACCCTTCCCCTTGTGGAATCTGTGGCAATGATTTCTGAATCTGGTTGTCCAAGAAGTCTTCATTTTCTTCGCTGCTATGCAGCATTGATACTTGCACTTCCAGACCACACATCTTACCCCTCCTATATGGACACCAACTTCCACTTCATTTACCAAAAATCTCTTCTGTCTTCAGGCATGTTCGAGGCAGGTCATTACAGCGTCTCATCATCCATATCTGTTATATGGTATAGAGCAGGGGTCGGCAACCTTTCAGAAGTGGTGTGCCGAGTCTTCATTTATTCACTTTAATTTAAGGTTTTGCGTGCCAGTAATATATTTTAACATTTTTAAGAAGGTCTCTCTCTATAAGTCTATATATTATATAACTAAACTATTGTCATATGTAAAATAAACAAGGTTTTCAAAATGTTTAAGAAGCTTCATTTAAAATTAAATTAAAATGCTGATTTTACGCCACCAGCCCGCTGCCAGCCTGGGGTTCCATTCACCTAGGCCGGCAGCTGGCTGAGTGGGGCCTGCGGCCAGGACCCCAGCTGGCAAGGGGCCGGGAGCCAGAACCCCAGACCGGCAGCAGGCTGAGTGGGGCTGGTGGCCGGGACCCCAGACCAGTAGTGGGCTGAGCGGATCAGCCCGCTGCTGGTCTGGGGTTCTGGCCGCCGGCTCCTGCCAGCCACGGCCCCGCTCAGGCCGCTGCCGGTCTGGGATCCCAGCCCTGTTCACATAGAGTGGGTACCTACCTTCTCCCTGGTTCTAGCTCTTCCTCTCTCTCTGCACTGAGCTGAGGGTGGGAGTGCACTGAACACAGAGCTGGGGTGAAGGAGCAGGTTGGGGTGTAGGGTCTAGCCAGGAGCTAGAATGGGGGAGGGGGCTCAGGGTTTGGGCAGCAGGTTTGGGTGTGGAGTGCTTACCTGGGCAGCTCCCATTTGGTGCAAGGGGTGCAGGTGGGAATGGAGGGGGGGTTCAGGAGCTCCCGTTTGGTGCTCAGGGTGGGGATGGGAATGTGGGGGGTGCAGGAGTCAGGGCATGGGGGGGCTGGGTATGTGTGGGGGGTGCAGGAGTCAGGGTTGGGGTCGTGGGGGGGCTGCAGGGGTCAGGGCAGGAGGCTGGGGTGTGTGGGGGGTGCAGGGGTCAGGGCAGAGGGCTGGTGGTGTGGGCTAGGGTCGTGAGGGTGCTCCCAGCCCACTGCCCAGAGCAGCTCATAGCAGAGGGCTGGAGGGGATATGCCCTGATTCCACTCCCCTTCCCCAAGGCCCCGTCCCCACCTCTTCTCCGCCTCCTCCCCAGAGCAGCGAACGCGCTGCAGCTCGGCTTCTCTCCCTCCCTCGCAAGGGCCATCAGCTGATCGGCGGCAGGGAGGGAGAGGAGGAGGGGCAGGAACCCAGCAAGCTGGGGGAAGAGGCGGGGGAAGGAGGGAGCTAGCCTGCCCTGCAGCAACAGTCGGCAGAACCAAGCTTCCTCATCCTGCACCCGCAGGGAGTGGCGCAGAAGAGAGGGACGGGGCGGGCAGGATTTTTAATGGCACACTGCGGCCTCCCGGAGTCCCGGCCTGGATTCGGCAGCGGGCTGAGCAGGGCTGGCAGCCAGGACCCAGCAGGCAGCAGCGTGCCATTAAAAATTGGCACGCGTGCCATAGGTTGCTGACCCCTGGTATAGAGCTATACCTAAAACAGAAGCAACCACCCTGTTCACCTCTTCATTCAGTTCTAATCTCTTGGCTATTGTCAAACACGCAGCTCACAGGACAAATCAGGCCTGCTTGATGTATCTATGTGGCCTGCATGACAGATTCATATTCCGCAGAATCTATGTGTTTACTTTTTGAAAACCGAGATTTTAGATCTCCTGGTTGCAAAGATTAAATGTGAATTGAGTGTAAACCAATGCAGTGAGGTCTGCCTGAATCTGCAAGACAGCCTGAAATAATATCTGTGAAATGTGAACAAACCCAGGCCCTTTAACCCAATGGGATGTCAACTCTAAGAGCCAAAGATTATAGTTTAATATAAACTTTAACTATTTCATTGCAGATCATTTTAGTGGATAGAATGGAGGAGTAGGTACGATTGAAAGCCAAGAGAAGTGAGAACTAGGTGCTACTGCAGGAAAGGAAATGAAGATATAAAAACAGAGGGAACACGGACTAAGAAGGGAGAGAAATAAGGATGGGGAAGGAAGGGAAGAAAAGAACAGAAACCGCGGTGGTCTTATAGGGGAGCATATTTTCTGACTGACTGAAGCTGAACTTGACAATAAGGCACTGAATGAATTCCTACGATTTAGTCACTGAGGTCGTGGAATCTGTGACTTCCAGCAACCTCCGTGACTTCAGCAGTCGGGAGCTCTGGGGTACTTCCGCTGCCTCTGGCAGCCCCTGCAACTCCCAGCCGCTGGGGGAACTCTTGAGCTCCAGGGTGTCAGAGGAACCCAACAGCTCCCGGCCACCATGAGTGGCAGGGGAACCCCTCTTGCCCTTCAGGCGGTTTGGGGTCCGCAGATCCCATTTTGTTCCAGATATTTTTAGTAAGAGTCACAGACAGGTCACAACTTTCGTGAATTTTTCTTTTTTGCCAGTGACCTGTCCCGGATATTTTCAGTAAAAGTCACGGAAAAAATCTTAGCCTTAGTTATTATTACATAAAGGCCATACTCCACCACTGATCTCTGTGTAAGCCTCCCTACTAACATCAACAGTACACAGAACTTAAATCCAGAACGGCAGTTCCTATCTACTCCAGTATCCTGTCCCTAGTAATGGCCAGTACCAAATAGTTCTGAGGAAAGCACAAGAGCCCTCCAGTAAGGAAATGTAGAATAATCTCCCTCCTCCTCCCAACACAGAGGTCTCCTCAAAATCCCTTATAGTTACAGATTGGTTTAAGACACAACACATAAGGTTTAATATCCCAACCAAAATTTTTTGTTAGCAACAACTATTACAATGCTTAATATTCTTGTCAGTAAGCATCAGAAAGGAATTGGACAGTTATATGGGTAAATTATTGGCCTCAAAGCCATCCTGTGGCAATGAGTTCCACAGGCTAATTGCCAGCTGTGTGAAAATGTGTGGTCTTTTATCAGTTTTAAATTTGTCACCTTTTGACTTCATTGAATGCCCACTGTTCTTGTGTTATGAGAGAGGGAGAACAGAACTTCCAGATCTACTTTTCTAGATTATTATTTTATACACTTTTATGTTCCTTTTTATTCATCTCCCTTTTAATGTAAACTATCCCAGTCTTTTGTCTCTCTTAGTATTAGAGTTTTCCTCATCTCTCATCTTTCTCATCACCCATCTCTGAACCCCCTCTAATACTGGAATATGCTTTTCCAGACAGTGTGACCAGTATTGTACATAGCATTCTAAGTGAAGTCCACCACTGAATTACATAAGGGTATTATATTTTCCATATTGTTCTCCATCCCATCAGCTTCTATCAATGGAAGTTCTACTGTGGATTGAGAGGGTTATGAAATCCTATATTTTATAGCCTGTACCACAGACCAATTTAAACTCACAAGTTTCAAACCCCTGATATAGGTGCTTATAATGGACCTCATCACTGTAGAAACTGAGTGCCTGAGATGAGTGTCTCAATCAAGTTTGTAGTGCACCATCACAACTGGGGCCTGTTAGAGGTCTAAACAGAGATTATGGGACTAGAAACTGTACTATTGTGCCCTCTCAACAGCATCAGTGCTCCCTCCAGCACTGAGAACATAATTGAGACCCACTGACAGATTGCCTAGCTGCTGCTCATGCTGCACCTGTTCTGTATATAGGCTGGGATTTTCAAAAATGGAGGGAGTAGGTGACATGCTTTCACTGAATTTCAGTGGGTGTCTAACTCCTTTAGGCTCCTCTGAAAATGCTAGCCATAATTCAAGAAAAGGTCTTTGGAAGCCTTTTGCAGGAAAGGCACACTAGAAATGCTAGAGAATGTAATAGAAACCTGTGGTAAAGTAGCCTTCCTTACTGAGAAACATCTTTTTCCAACGTTTACTCTTTTACAAGTCACCCTTTTAAACTCATTAAATGTCTGCATGGCAGATAAATATGTTAACCCTAAACAGGAAGATTATCACTCAATTATCACTCAAAATTATCACTCAAAACTGTAGTGGCACAACTAAATGAAAACTTATTGCAGAATCATTTTATCAAGAAACTTACATTAATTATATTTATCTAGATGTTCCTTTATGAACAAATACAACCTCTTACTCTTCATTTTGCTGTTCATGATTGACCTAACGCTCAGTTAGGAACAGTTCAAACATATTTATTTACACAACAATGTAGCAAAAATAAATATGTTGTAGGATATAATCCTATAATATATGTAAAAGTGTATAGATAACATCTGAATACATCTCTACACATTTATATAATCAATAATACATGGTTAACAATGGTACACTGTACAAAAAAGCTATGTATCATTTTATTCCACTAGAAATAAAGATAAAAAGGAAGACTGTTAAATTAGCATTAAATAAACTTGATCTCTTAGACGACAGTATTCTTATTAGAATGAACGTCTTAAAATTACCACTCTTCCCTTTCAGGTATGCAGTAAGTTGGAGGAGACCAGAAGACTTACGTATTAATGTGCTATACACATTAAGTTATCAAGTTCTCTCATCACCAGTTACCCAAGGATCTCATCACCAATATATAAAATCCCTCAGGAAATTCTTCCCACCTTAAATTAATTAGTGAAATCTGTGCTCCAGAGAACATAAGATGATTCAATTCACTTGGTTTTTTATTGCTCACAGCACTAGTTGTTCTCTTCTTTCATTGGCAAATATTCTCTCTAAGGGTCAAAATCTGCGGCAACATGGAGGGCTCAGGCCAGAGCCCCAGAACAACCAATACTATTCCACTAGAAAAGCAAAAACCAAACAGTATTGAAAAGTACAGTCTTGCAATAGAGATGACCATGATAACAAGAATCATATATTCAAATAAGTCCATCTCTCAGGATGTGATGATTTGGTAACATTTGGTACATATATAAAAGCTGTCCCACAGACAGAAAAGACAACTTTAAATTACAAGACTTGCACTTACGTAAGAGATCATTTTAATAAAAATATTGTCACGGTCTCTTGCTGATAGAATAATGCTGAGAGGCAGCTGAAGAATTCATCAAAATCAAGTATCAAGACAAAGGAGACATCTGCTTCCAAAGCAAGAGACACTGATCCTGCAACAATTTTTAATTACAATTACTATTTCTATAAAACCAAATGGCTGATGCAGATTCAAAATATTTTATCTAATTTATACATTAAGGTGACAGTAGTTCATGGTACAATTGTTGACCTGCTAAATTCTGAATGACTTAGAAATCAAATCTGTGTACTTCGGTCATGGTCAGGTACCCACAATAGTGGATTTTGGGTGGAGGTTTTGGTATGCTGTACTTCAAATTTACACTCTCTTCCTTTCCCCAAACACATATTTTTGTTTATTATGGTCAGCTATCCAATAATATGACTGGCATGTATTGCAATGGTATAAAAAGCACATGGGTCCTTGTAGAATTACTATAAGTATATTTTCACTTAAATTAACTGTTCCTTAAAAAGCTGCTGATGTATTAGACACAATATAGATTTTTTTACTCTCCAAAAATCAGTCACTCTCAATATCAGTCATTCATGTCTTCTCATTTAATAGAATATTAATTATGTTCATTGCACTTAATATTAAAGATCCTGAATTACAAGGAAGTGCTGATATCTATAGGATTTTCGTTGACACTTCTATCGTTTTGGACATGCCCCTCTTTATAATGTCATTGCTACGCAGCAGCTGCATTTATTATTATTCTCCATCATCACTTTACTTAGGGGATAGCAGTTTTTGGAAGTTAGACTGATTATCCTGATGTTAGCTGGTAGAATATGCCCCGTCCCATCTCAAAATTGTGTGTGCATTGGCATCAGCAGTAAAGAATGTGACAGAAGTGTTTTTTGGACACAGGAAATGGCAGCTTCAGTAACAGCAGACTGTTTAAATAATTCTCCTACTCATTTCAAACAATTAATAAAAAAAGAGAGAGAGAGCTGAACAGAAAACTTTTTTACATTAACAAAAGTCTTGAAGAACAAGTTCCTTAAAACTGCTTCAGAGTAATCTTTTATTTATTAACTTCACAAATTCAATCCAGTTAAGGAACAAAAAAAACTTACTTGCCACAGACCTTAAATTTTCAGAATCAGGTAGTGTAAAGTTATTCTCTACCCCTGCTGTACCCTTCCCACCTTCTTATTTGAAAACAATACCTCAAAGTTAGCCCTAGCATGAAGCAGCCATTGAGACCTGGAAAAATGCACACAAAGGAGATGCAAGAATCCTACCACTGCAAGATCATGGTTGAAGTTTAAGGAAATGTTTCTTTAATTCTGTGCATGGGCGGCAGGTTTGTATAATTTTTGGTGGTGCTCAAGTGGATCCGTCCCATCCATAGGATGGTCCGGGCCAACCGCCCCGGGCCCCACGCTTTGGGAGGCCCCGGGCTTCAGGGGGACGTGGGGTCCAGGGTGGCCTGGGGGGTTAGTGGGTGCCTGACGCCAAAAGCAGCAAGCAACCCTGCTCCGCCCCACCTCTTCCCCCCCTGCCCCCACTCCACCTCTTCTCCAAAGCCCCTGAGCAATGCCAGGAGCTGGCGAGGTGGAGCAGAGTGGACTGGGGCCAGGTCACTCGCTGCTGCCAGCACCAGGCCCCCTGCTAACTCCCCAGGCTGCCCTGGACCCCGTGACCCCCCGAAGCACAAGGCAGAGGTAGGCACTACCATGCTGTGCGATGAACACTTGACAAAATTACTGGACTTAGTGACGGACATTGGGGGGGGGGGGGGGGGGCTATTATGTCATTCAATCATTCAACCCATAAAATAGCACACATTTTGCCACACTGAAAAAAAAAACCCAGTAACCTAGCTAATAAATAATAATAATAATAAATTCAACTCATATAATTAATGAAAAATGTATGTACTGTATATGAGATTATATGAGATATGAAAATGAGCTTGCTTTGGGATTTTACAAGGCACTTATATCTTTTAAACACATTTGGTACCTTGAGTAATGATAACACTTCTTGCAAATTACATAAATAGGGAATCCATGGTCCCCTTCCCTCACCCTATTGCAAAGGCACAGGGGTTATTGCTGGCTGCCCTAGGGCTGCAGAAAACCCCATGGGCAAAACATATGGAAAGAAGAGGATCAATTTATACAGAGGGCTGAAGGGGACTCCCACAGTGCATTAATTAACACTTAATAAATACATCAAAATTAAATACATTACAGAGATAAGAACCTGTAATTTTTCATGAGAAGCTCCAGAGAAAGAAAACCCAGAGGAAGTAATGGTAGGGGCAATCCTAGGGAGACCAAAGGGCCTGGTAGAGGGAGCAGACAGAGAACAAGGGTAGAGGCAGAGTCACTGCAGGGTTGACCCAGTCTTCTGCCTCTCTCCGGTGGGTAGAAACACTGATCACTATCACTATAGGACGGAACAGTAGAATGGAATGCCCAGAAGAATGAATGACTTGAGGACAATTTCCTGAAGGAACCCTTACCCTTGCAGAGCTTTTCTAGCTCCGACATTTACATGTCTACACAGGGTGGCTTGGCCCACAGAAATAACAGGTACAATTCAAGTGACTTTTAAAATTGCCTATGAAACCAAGTTAACAAAATTAATGAACTTATGAACAAGCAGAAAATATACTTCCCAAGTGAAAAAACTATAAATGGACTTCTTTGCAAAGAAATTGTAAGTTTTCTTACAGGAAAAGCCACAAACTGTCTGGAAAGGAAGAGTAGATTGAATTACTTGCCTCAGTGAAATTAAATACCCAGAGAATTGCTGTGCCTGTGAGAATGATGACTGGGGCTTGCTCACCTGTGGCTCCCCCTCCCCTTGCTGTGAAGGCAGAGCCAAGCAGGTCTGCATCTGCAAGCAGGCACCCTGCCTCAGGTGCAGCTCCCATTGGCCGCGCTGGCCAATAGGCTGAGAGCCTCCTGGCCAATAGGCTGTGGGGAGGAGGAAAGCAAAGGGGGAGATTGTAGGGAGCTCTGGAGCACGGGAGGCAGCGGGGAGGGGAGCTGTCTCTGGAGGCACAAAGTGGGGGACTCTCTGGAGAGGAGTGATGGGGGCATAGGGGCTGTTGGGAGTCTCTGGGGGGGCAGAGGGTTGTGTGGGTCTCTGTGAGGGGGGGGAGTGATGGATGGAGCCAGCTGAAGCCCGGGTCTGCTCTGTGGGGGGGAGTGTTGCTATAGCCCCCTCAGGAAGCCCCCTCTGTACTGTGTATTTTATGCCAGCCCCGGGGTGCCCGTCGCTGCTCCTTTCCCCCGCTCCCGGCTCCACCTGTCTGTCCCCACAACCCCCAGCTGTGTTTGTGTGTCTCTGACAGTGACAGACTCCTGCTGCTCTCTCTGCCTGTGGCTCCCTCCCACTCCCTGCTGTGGAGGCGTGGCCAGGCAGCTCTGGCATCGGCCCCTGCAGCTCCCATTGGCTGGGGTCCCCAGCCAATGAGCTGGGTACTGGGGACTCTCCGCAGCACGCAGCGACTCTGAGGACAGGGGGGAGCTGCTTGTGGAAAGTGGGGCGGGGGAAGGAGCTGCCCTCGAGGTGACAGCGCCCCACATTGCTGACCCACAGCGTGGGGCTCCCCAAAGCACGTGGTCTGGGGCCCAAACACTGGTGGAGCTGGGCCCACCTTCATGAATATTGATGAAGCATGGGCACCACGGGGCCATATAACTCGCTGCCTATGGTTCTGTGATCTATGCCAGTGTCTATGACATTCAGAAGAAAAGCAGAGTCTTGTCTTTCATATGCAAGTGGCTAAAGTCTTTGTTCAGGTTGGAACAGTGTGATACTCTGACTTAACTTGTTAAAATCTGTTCCTGAGAAGGAAGTGGTCAACAATTTACACACATTATGTTTTTACGTCATCTTTTACTTAAAAATTGTTTTGGTCTCTTGTTTATTTTCCCTCCCCCTTTCCCCCCCGCCCCAGATGCCATCAGAGATAAACTCAGCTTTGTAACAGTTAATATATCCAAGGTTATCTACTATTCCTGACTACACCAAAGCATTAGAATTTATTTATGAATTTCCTTGTACGCTATTAAGGTGCCATTTGAGACTTCATATTTCTATGTAAAAAAAGATTTTTATTTCTGTTCCCCACCCCCCATAGACACAGCTGATTACAGATACTCTTTAGCCATCTAGGCATTTTTTCCATTTAAATTACAAACACAGACATTTCTTTCCTTTATATATATACAAACACTATTACATTCTTAAAGGGAGTCAGTAATTCCTGAACATCAATTACTAGTCTGGGAAGGAGTTTTGATAACAATCTTCATATAATTCCAGAATTGCCCCATTTCATTCATTAAGATTTGTTCTAAGTTCTTTCACCCAGGGAATCTCAGAAATTTATTTTATATTTAGTTGTTTGGTTGAAGAACAGAAACAAAAAATACTGCCCCTTCCCTCCCACACACATTAGATGTCTCTAATTACTATCTGTCTGGAAGCATTCTCTTTTATTTTCATATTAGCTATTACTATGCTAGGAGTGGCAGTGAACACTATAGTTAAAGATGCAAAACCGTCTCACTTGTAGTCACCCATTTTCAGTTACTCTTAACTTCCTAAATCTCATCTTTCAAGATGAAATTTTCCAGGCTTGGTTACTGCCTGGAAGATTATTTTTTTGTTTATTTGAGCAAATATGGTTTAATGCTTTAAAAAAAAAAAAAAAAAAAAAAAAAAAAAAAGTAAGAGTGAGAACTTTTTTCCCCACTTCGAAAAAAATAAAACACCTCCTGTTCCAACTTTTGCAACCTTATTTTGAACTGAACCCCCACTTCTTCAAAGCCCAGTTTATTCAAGAAGGAGATGTTAAAAACAAAGTTTTGATGAGCAATTTCATAATATGAACGGCATCTTCACCACACCAGCAAAGAACCTCATTAGCCAAAGTGAAGGAGCTCATGTGAAATAGTACGTACCTCTGTGCATACATAGGTTGCTTCAAATGGAAAGGTCCCTCACAGGAGCCGGGTGAAAAGCCTTCTGATGTAGATGGAGACGTTGTTGGGGAACATGGTAAGAAGTGGGGAGAAAATGGCATTGTGAGCTGTGAACGGGATACCACGACTGCTTTATTAGCCTCAACCTATATGGAGTATTAGAGCCTTTGAAGGCACAATGAAAGATGTAAGCATCTCATTTATCAATGCTTTGGGATAAAAGGAGTCAGGCAAAAACAATTTCACAAGGACTACTGGAAGGAGGATTGTCTTCTCTACAAGTGCACACTACACTTTCAAGTTGGTTTTTCAGGCTCCTCAACACAGGTGGAGATCATCATTCCCATAGTGCTGAACTGCAAAGAGTCACAATACACGACATTTGAACTCTTTATAATCTTTTTTCTTGGAAAATTTGCCGCCTTCTTCCACATTCCTCAGTGTAATGGTGCAAAAGTGTCCATTTCCATGATAAGGAATATTAAAAGACGCCAGTCTTTAGAGCGCAAAAAAAAATCTCTGATAAGTAGTTAGTTACTTTTATCTGACTGGTTTCAGAGTAGCAGCCGTGTTAGTCTGTATTCGCAAAAAGAAAAGGAGTACTTGTGGCACCTTAGAGACTAACAAATTTATTTGAGCATAAGCTTTCATGAGCTACAGCTCACTTCATCGGATGCATTCAGTGGAAAATACAGTGGGGAGATTTATATACATAGAGAACACGAAACAATGGGTGTTACCATACACACTGTAACCAGAGTGATCACTTAAGGTGAGCTATTACCAGCAGGAGAGCGGGGGGGCAGGGAGGAGAACCTTCTGTCACAGAGTCCCCGGGCGATGCTCTGGAACTGCTCCCTACGAAGCCAGTCAGGACTCTGGGGAAGTCTCCTTTCTGTGAGCAGACTGTCTGCAGAACACACAGCTCACACAGCTTCCACCTTCCTGGGTCTAACCTCGGAGCATTCAGCACCCTCTCTGCCCCTCCGTGCGCTTCCCACAGTGAGTCCGCCCAGGCGGGGTCCTGGGAAGCCAAAGGGTCCTGCACCCCAACTCCGCAGTCAGACGTGACTCTCAGCCAGCCAGCAAAACAGAAGGTTTATTAGATGACAGGAACATGGTCTAAACCATGTAGGTGCAGAGAAAAGGACCCCTCAGCTGGGTCCATTCTGTGGGGCAGTGAGCCAGACAACCCCGTCTGCACTTAACTGCACGTTCCCAGCCAGCCCCAAACTGAAACTCTCTCCAGCCCCTCCTCCTCTCGGCTTTGTCCCTTTCCCAGGCCAGGAGGTCACCTGGTCCCTTTGTTCTCCAACCCTTTAGCTCTCACCTTGCAGGGGGGAAGGGCCAGGACATCAGTTGCCAGGAAACAGGGTGTTGGCCATTCTCTGTGTCCAGACCCCTGCACACACCTGCACTCTAGGGCTCTGCAACGATCATACACCCTTATCCCACCAACTAGATACTTAAGAATTGCACAGGGGAAACTGAGGCACCCCCATACTATTCAGAGGAAACATTAAGAACAGTCCCACTTCGTCACACCTTTTATAGTGATAATCAAGGTGGGCCATTTCCAGCAGTTGACAGGAACGTCTGAGGAACAGTGGGGGGGGGGGAGGGTTGGGAATAAACATGGGGAAATAGTTTTACTTTGTGTAATGACCCATCCACTTCCAGTCTCTATTCAAGCCTAACTTAACTGTATCCAGTTTGCAAATTAATTCCAATTCAGCAGTCTCTCGCTGGAGTCTGTTTTTGAAGTTTTTTTGTTGAAGTATTGCCACTTTCAGGTCTGTAATTGAGTGACCAAGGAGACTGAAGTGTTCTCCGACTGGTTTTTGAATGTCATAATTCTTGACGTTTGATTTGTGTCCATTTATTCTTTTATGTAGAGACTGTCCAGTTTGACCAATGTACATGGCAGAGGGGCATTGCTGGCACATGATGGCATATATCACATTGGTAGATAGATGTGCAGGTGAACGAGCCTCTGATATTGTGGCTGATGTGATTAGGTCCTATGATGGTGTCCCCTGAATAGATATGTGGACACAGTTGGCAACGGGCTTTGTTGCATGGATAGGTTCCTGGGTTAGTGGTTCTGTTGTGTGGTGTGTGGTTGCTGGTGAGTATTTGTTTCAGGTTGGGGGGCTGTCTGTAAGCAAGGACTGGCCTGTCTCCCAAGATCTGTGAGAGTGATGGGTCGTTCCTCAGGATAGGTTGTAGATCCTTGATGATGCGTTGGAGAAGTTTTAGTTGGGGGCTGAAGGTGATGGCTAGTGGCGTTCTGTTATTTTCTTTGTTGGGCCTGTCCTGTAGTAGGTGACTTCTCGGTATTCTTCTGCCTCTGTCAATCTGTTTCTTCACTTCAGCAGGTGGGTATTGTAGTTGTAAGAATGCTTGATAGAGATCTTGTAGGTGTTTGTCTCTGTCTGAGGGGTTGGAGCAAATGCGGTCGTATCGTAGAGCTTGGCTGTAAACGATGGATCGTGTGGTGTGGTCTGGATGAAAGCTGGAGGCATGTAGGTAGGAATAGCGGTCAGTAGGTTTCCGGTATAGGGTGGTGTTTATGTGACCATCGCTTATTAGCACCGTAGTGTCCAGGAAGCGGCTCTCTTGTGTGGACTGGTCCAGGCTGAGGTTGATGGTGGGATGGAAATTGTTGAAATCATGGTGGATTTCCTCAAGGGCTTCTTTTCCATGGGTCCAGATGATGAAGATGTCATCAATGTAGTGCAAGTAGAGTAGGGGTAATAGGGGACGAGAGCTGAGGAAGCGTTGTTCTAAGTCAGCCATAAAAAGGTTGGCATACTGTGAGACCATGCGGGTACCCATAGCAGTGCCGCTGATTTGAAGGTATACATTGTCCCCAAATGTGAAATAGTTATGGGTGAGGACAAAGTCACAAAGTTCAACCACCAGGTTTGCCGTGACATTATCGGGGATGCTGTTCCTGACGGCTTATAGTCCATTTTTGTGTGGAATGTTGGTGTAGAGGGCTTCTACATCCGTAGTGGCCAGGATGGTGTTTTCAGGAAGATCACCGATGGATTGTAGTTTCCTCAGGAAGTCAGTGGTGTCTCGAAGATAGCTGGGAGCGCTGGGAGCGTAGGGCCTGAGGAGGGAGTCTACATAGCCGGACAATCCTGCTGTCAGGGTGCCAATGCCTGAGATGATGGGACGTCCAGGATTGGATCTTGGGTAGCAGATAGAATACCCCTGGTCGGGGTTCCAGGGGTGTGTCTGGGCGGATTTGTTCTTGTGCTTTTTCGGGGAGTTTCTTGAGCAGTTGGTGTAGTTTCTTTTGGTAACTCTCAGTGGGATCAGAGGGTAATGGCTTGTACAAAGTGGTGTTGGAGAGCTGCCTAGCAGCCTCTTGTTCATATTCCGACCTATTCATGATGATGA
This sequence comes from Chelonia mydas, assembly GCF_015237465.2. Classification (NCBI taxonomy): domain Eukaryota; kingdom Metazoa; phylum Chordata; order Testudines; family Cheloniidae; genus Chelonia; species Chelonia mydas. Next base: position 115,521,227 of record NC_057850.1, read on the forward strand.
CAGCACCTCCTTTGTCAGCCTTTTTGTTTATGATGTCACAGTTGTTTCTGAGGCTGTGGATGGCATTGTGTTCTGCACAGCTGAGGTTATGGGGCAAGTGATGTTGCTTTGCCACAATTTCAGCCCATTCACGTCGGCGAAAGCACCTCTATGTAGAAGTCCAGTCTTTTGTTTCGACCTTCAGGAGGAGTCCACCCAGAATCCTTCTTTTTGTAGCAATTACCCTCTGATCCCACTGAGGGATCCCACTGAGGGAAATGGGTTCTGCTCACAGTACAACCACAAGTTGATTAAAAAAAAATTACATTTGAACTATTTTAAAGTATTTCTGGGAAAACTTCTCTCAAAACCTCTCTCTGCTCCTCTCCACAGTATCAAAACTTACTCAAAGCAAGACATATGAAATGGTTAATTAAGAAAAACATATTTTAATTTTTGATTTCAAAATCACACACCACATTACAAACTATTAAGCACAAAATTTTCTCAAACAGTGACATTTTGTGGTCATGGTTTAGAACGCTTACTATATTTATTAATTTTGATGCAACTAATGTACTACCATTTCCAAACTATAAAATCATCTAACTTTGAACATAGCTCATAAACTGGAATTTCCATTTTCAAATTGAATGCTTTGAAAATAATCCCTACAAATGAGCTGACAAGTTAAATTACATATTATACTTACACCCAAAAGAAAATGTTTTCATTTGGATGTAAGTTTTGATACACCCATTTTTAGTTTGTGCAAAACATTAAGATATAGAATCATATGATGGGAAGGAATCTTGAGAAGTCTTCTAGTCCAGTCCCCTGCACTCAAGACAGGACTAAGTATTATCTAGACCATCCCTGACAGGTGTTTGGCTAACCTGCTCTTAAAAATCTCCAACGATGGAGATTCCACAACCTTCCTCGGCAATTTATTCCAGTGCTTAACCACCTTGAAAGTTACATAGTTTTTCTTAATGTCCAACCTAAACTGTCCTTGCTGCTATTTAAGTGCATTGCTTCTTGTCCTATCCTCAGAAGTTAAGGAGAAGAATTTTTGCCCCTCCTCCTTGTAACAATCTTTTATGTACTTGAAAACTGTTATCATGTCCCCTCTGCTAAACAACCAGTGCAGCCACTGGATGATCGAGGTACTAAAGGAGCACTCAGAGACGATAACGCCATTGTGGAGAAACTAAATGAATTCTTTGCATCGGTCTTCACGGCTGAGGATGTGATGGAGATTCCCAAACCTGAGCCATTCTTTTTAGGTGACAGATCTGAGGAACTGTCCCAGATTGAGGTATCGTTAGAGGAGGTTTTGGAACAAATTGATCAGGGTGGATTGGATTTAAATCACTAGTCAGGAAGACTCAATTTCATCATGGATTTCAACATAAAAGTGCATTCTTATTGGTTGTTATAACCTTAAGACATATTCTTCATAACTCAGAGATAGATGTAGGTTTCATTTTTAGAAAGTACACACTATACATTTTTAAACAGTGATTTATTTTGAAAATTTTTCAGATTACTTTTACAGCTATATCAGAAAATGAATGACTGGTTATTTCATTTACCAAAGGTAATTGAAGCAGATATTTATGAAGACATTGGGAGGTGAACTATCTCCAATTCAACAGGTTAATCATTAATATTTACAGGATTCTTACCATTCTGTATTAGGAGCAGAACATCACCAGACAGACATTTAGATTTGTTTTATTTAACTAAAACAACAACATTAAGTATTCTGGATTTTTTTTTCAAAGCAAACATATAATATTTTAACAAAACAAGCATATGTCCCTTGCTTCTCACATTTATCTTTAGACTTCTTCTCCTTCTCCAGATCTATTCCTCCCCCAGCAATCTTCTATTCATTGAACTTTTTGAAACTTTGCACTTTTAGAGAGAGGTAAGGGATTGACTCTATGTACACAAATTTGCAGAGAGACAATAGAGTTGAGGTCTGTTATTTCTCACCTCTATATATTATTTAAAAACGTTTTTGCTGTTAACAAGCATGTTACCTCTGGAGACACAAATCCACAGTTTGAGAACTGCAAAACTAAGCATCTCTGACAGTATCTTCTAGACTGAGCACTGAGTCCCATTGGGTAGATAGAAAGATTAACCTAAATAATCTATACAGAAGCCCATGGAACCCCATAAGATTGGGTCCCTAATCTATGAACTATTGGAACTCATTTACAAAACTTTTCTTAAACATTACATGAATATATTGTCTCATACTATAGAATTAGAATTTATAATCAGGGCTTTGGAGCTGTGCTCCAGGCAAAAACCTGCAGCTCCACTGTGCCGGAGCTGCTCTGCGGGCTCCGCTCAAAAGCCCTGTTTATAATCCCTGTTCCATGATAAGACAGTTTTAATTAAGATACCTTATAGCTCAAAGATATCTTTAGATAGATTATTTCCTCAAAAAACATTTTATAAAAAAAGTCTGACAAATAAAAAAATCCGATTTAAAATAAAAAAAACCCACTTTAAAAAAAAAAAAAAAAAATCATTGATTTTTATCCACCCTGAAATTGATTAATTTAACTGCAATAAGTCACCAGGACCAGATGGTATTCACCCAAGAGTTCTCAAGGAACTCAAATGTGAAATTGCAGAACTACTAACTGTAGAATGTACCCTATCATTTAAATCAGCTTCTCTACCAGATGACTAGAGGATGGCTAATGTGATGCCAATTTTTAAAAAGGGCTCCAGAGGTGATCCCGGCCATTACAGACCTGTAAGCCTGACTTCAGTACCAGTCAAACTGGTTGAAACTATAATAAAGAACAATATTGACAGACATATAGACGAACATACTTTGTTGAGGAATTCAGAAGGGTAGCTGTGTTAGTCTGTATCAGTAAAAACAACGAGGAGTCCTTAGAGACTAACAAATTATTTGGGCATATGCTTTCATGGGCTATAACCCACTTCATCAGATGCATGGAGTGGAAAATACAGTAAACAGGTATAAATATACAACACATGAAAAGATGGGAGTTGCCTTACCAAGTGAGGGTCAGTGCTAACGAGGCCAATTCAATTAGGGTGGATATGTCCCATTCCCAACAGGTGACAAGAAGGTGTGAGTTGTTGAGTAAGAGTCAACATGGTTTTAGTAAAGCGAAATCATGCCTCACCCATCTACTAGAATTCTTTGAGGGGGTCAACAAGCATGTGGACAAAGGAGATCCAATGAATATAGAGTACTCAGATTTTCAGAAAGCCTTTGACAAGATCCCTCACCAAAGGCTCCTACGCAAAGTAAGCAGCCACGGGATAAGAGGGAAGGTGCTCTCATGGATTGGTAACTGGTTAAAAAGATAGGAAACAAAGGGTAGGTGTAAATGGTCAATTTTCAGAATGGATAGAGGTAAATAGTGGTGTCCCCCAGGCATCTGGTCAACATATTCATAAATGACCTGGAAAAAGGGGTAGACAGTGAGATGGCAAAATTTGCAGATGATACAAAATTACTGAAGATAGTTAAGACTCAGGCAGACTGTGAAGAGGTACAAAAGGATCTCTCAAAGCTGGGTGACTGTGCAAGAAAATGGCAGATGAAATTTAATGTTGATAAATGCAAAGTAATGCACATTGGAAAGCATAATCCCAACTATACCTATAAAATGTTGGGGTTTAAATTAGCTTTTACCACTCAAGAAAGATGTTGGAGTCATTGTGGATAGTTCTCTGAAAACATCCACTCAGTGTGCAGCGGCAGTCAAAAAAACGAACAGCATGCTGGGAATAAATAAGAAAGGGATAGATACTAGGACAGAAAGTATCATGTTGCCACTATATAAATCCATGGTACACCCACATCTTGAATACTGTGTGCAGATGTGGTTGCCGCATCTCAAAAAAGATATATTGGAATTGGAAAAGTTCAGAAAAGGGCAACAAAAATTATTGGTGTATGGAACAGCTTCTGTATGAGGAAAGATGAATAAGACTGGGACTTTTCAGCTTGGAAAAGAGACAGCTAAGGGGAGATATGATTGAGATCTATAAAATCATGACTGGTATAGAGAAAGTAGATAAGGAAATGTTGTTTACTACTTCTCATAACACAAGAACTAGAGGTCACCAAATAGGCAGCAGGTTTAAAACAAATAAAAGGAAGTATTTCTTCAAACAACGCACGGTAAACCTGTGGAACTCCTTGCCAGAGGATGTTGTGAAGGCCAAGACCACAACTGGGTTCAAAAAAGAACTAGATAAATTCATGGAGGATAGGTCAATCAATGGCTATTAGCCAGGATGGGCAGGAATGGTGTCCCTAGCCTCTGTTTGCCAGAAGCTGGAAATGAGCAACAGGGGATGGATCACTTGATGATTACCTGTTCTGTTCATTCCCTCTGGGGTACCTGGCACTGGCCATTGTTGGAAGACTGGATACTGGGCTAGATGGAACTTTGGTCTGACCAAGTAGGGCCATTCTTATGTTCTCTTCTCTAGACTAAACAAACCCAATTTTTTCCAATCTTCCCTCATAGGTCATGTTTTCTAGACCTTTAATCATTTTTGTTGCTCTCCTCTGGACTTTCTCCAATTTATCCACATCTTTCCTGAAATATGGCACCCAGAACTGGACACAATACTCCAGCTGAGGCCATATCAATGCTGAGTAGACTGGAAGAATTACTTCCTGTGTCTTGCTTACAACACTCCTGCTAATAAAGACCAGTATGATGTTTGCTTCTTTTTTTGCAATAGGGTTACGCTGTTAACACATAATTAGCTTGTGATCCTCAGATCCCGTTCTGCAGTAGTCTTTCCTAGGCAGTCATTTCCCATTGTGTATGTGTGCAATCAATTGTTCCTTCTTAAGTGGAGTACTTTGCATTTGTCCTTATTGAATTTCATCCTATTTACTTCAGATCATTTCTCCAGTTTGTCCAGATTATTTTGAATTTTAATCCTATCCTCCACAGCACTTGCAACCCCTCCCAGCTTGGTATTATCTGCAAACTTTATACATGTACTCTCTATGCTATTATCTAAATCATTGATGAAGATATTGAACGGAACTGGATCCAGAACTGATCCCTGTGGGACCCCACTCAATATGCCCTTCCAGTTTGACTGTGAGCCACTGATAACTACTTTCTGGAAATAGTTTTCCAACCACTTTTGCACTCAGCTTATAGTAGCTCCATCTAGGTTGCATTTCCCTAGTTTGTTTATGAAGAGTATCAAACTCTTTACTAAAGTCAAGATATACCACATGCCCCTATCCACAAGGCTTGACAGCCTGTCAAAGAAAGCTATTAGGTTGGTTTGACACGATTTGTTCTTGACAAATCCATGCTGTTACTTATCACCTTATCTTCTAGGTCAGTGGCTCTCAACCTTTCCAGACTACTGTACCCTTTTCAGGAGTCTGGTTTGTCTTGTGTACCACCAAGTTTCACCTCATTTAAAAACCACTTGCTTACAAAATACAAAAGTGTCACAGCACACTATAACTGAAAAATTGCTTACTTTCTCATTTTTACCATATAATTATAAAAATAAATTGGAATATAAATGTTGTACTTACATTTCAGTGTATAGTATATAGAGCAGTATAAACAAATCATTGTCTGTATGAAATTTTAGTTTGTACTGACTTGGCTAGTGCTTTTCATGTAGCCTGTTGTAAAACTAGGTAAATATGTAGATGAGTTGATTTACTCCTTGGAAGACCTCTGCCTACCCTCAGGGGTACTTGTACCCCTGGTTGAGAACCACTGTTCTAGCTGTCTGAAAACTGACTGCTTAATTATTTACTCCATTATCTTTCTGGGTATTCTGAATTTAAGCTGACTGGTCTGTAACCAGGGTGGATAAAAATCAATGTCTTTAAAAAAAAATTGGATTTTTTTAATTTAAATCGGATTTTTTTGATAAAATGCTTTTTGAGGAGGTTTAAGAAAAGTTTTGTAAATGAGTTCCAATAGTTCATAGATTAGGGACCCAATCTTATGGGGTTCCATGGGCTTCTGTATAGATTATTTAGGTTAATCTTTCTATCTACCCAAGGGGACTCCGTGCTCAGTCTAGAAGATACCATCAGAGATGCTTAGTTTTGCAGTTCTCAAACTGTGGATTTATGTCTCCAGAGATAACATGCTTGTTAACAGCAAAAATGTATGTATGTATGTATAAATAGAGAGAGAGAAATAACAGACCTCAACCCTATTGTCCCTCTGCAAATTTGTGTACACAGAGTCAATCCCTTACCTCTCTCTAAAAGGGGAGGAATAGATCTGGACAAGGAGAAAAAGTTTGGAGATAAATGTGAGAAGGGGGGGACAGGCAGTAGAAACAAAAGTGAAACTGGTTGAGCAGCGTATTCCAGAAGTCTTGAGGTCTTTCTGAGTGTAGCCTTCACTGAATTGAGATCTACCATAGCATTCTCTCACTAAAAGGGAAAACCTATAATGGCCATAAGAGAGACCCAGTTTGGGAATATTTTAATGAAGTTCCTCTACCGCTGGGTAAAACAGGCATGAGTGTAAAATGCAAACAGTGCAACAAAGAAATGCAAGGCCTGGCTGCCCAAATGAAACAACATTATGAAAAGTGTTCCTTCTCAGGAGGAAGCTGCATTGAACATGATGAAAGGAACATGTCTGAACATGCAGGATCTTCAGATTGGTAAACTTCTTTATTTCATGCTTCTTTCTTAAGGACTGCCTGTCTTCCTTCTGGACTATTCTTGAATTCTCATGTTTGAGCAAAAAAATATAGTTGTTACTCTATGGTACTATTGTTTTAGATGCAGTTGTGATAAAAAATAAATAGCTGAAATAGCCAGATCTTCCTTGTACAATTTCACCTTTAAAATAGTACTGAGTGTCAGTGAATGCAATGAGTAATACTAAATGAGCAGTATGGTAATAATAATTAAATGACCGCACTGACTTATTTTGTTTAGGAGAATCCATCCTCAATATACAGGATTCTGAAGACTATCCACCTTCTAGATCACCATCATTTTCTATAGTTTCAGAGTTATCTGCCAATGATAATGTTTCAGTCACATCATGTATGTCACATAGCCACAGTATATCACCTGTAGCAAAAAGAAAAAAAAACTCCATCATCCAGAAACAACCATAGATAAATTTGTGATAAGAACCAGCAGATTTCAAAAAGAGGTAATTGATGAAAAAATTGCCCTGCTTGTTTATACAGGAAGAAGTCTGGAGATAAATGTGAAAAGCAAGGGACATATGCTTGTTTTCTTAAAATATGTTTGCTGTTGAAGAAAAAAATCCAGAATACATAACGTTGTTGTTTTAGTTAAATAAATCAATTTAAATGTCTGTCTGTCTGGTGATGTTCTCCTCCTAATACAGCATGGCAAGAAAATCCTTCAAATATTAATGATTAGCCTGTTGAATTGGAGATAGTTCACCACCTAATGACTTCATAAATACCTGCTTCAATTACCTTTGGTAAATGAAATAACCAAACAATCATTCACTTTCTGATATTGCTGTAAAACTAATCTGAAAAGTTTTCAAAATAAATTACCTTTTAAAAATGCATAGTGTGTACCTTCTAAAAATGAAACCTACATCTATTTCTGAGTTATGAAGAATATGTCTTAAGGTTATAACCACCACCAAGAATGCACGTTTATGTAGAAATCCATGATTAAATCGAAATTCCTGACTAGTGATTTAAATCATGATTTAAATCAATTTGATTTCAATCAAATCCACCCTGTCTGTAACTCCCTGGGTTGGGTTGTCCTTATTCCCCTTTTTACAGATTGGAATTTTATTTGTCCTATACAGTCTGCACAGAAACATTTCTGCTTATATTTATTGGATAGGAGTAGAAATCCTTTTTACTCTTCTTTTTTAAAATAGTAGAAATCATGAAAATGGGATCTCTGTTCTTTAAATATTCAAGTATGGACATCACAACAACTTTTCTCACAGCAATCAAGTGTGATATCATAAACAAAGGATTATGATTTCAGGTTGAAGCACATGGACTAAAAAGATAAAAGTAATATAGAAATGTACCCAGTCATAAGAATACACAATTCAGAATTAAGTTTTTCAAGCCTATCCATCCCATCTGAAGAGACAAAACCTGCTACTCCCCAAAACAAAAATGCCATTTATATTCAAGGTTGCCACATATTCTACAGGACATCCTTTGGTTCAGGGTTTGTCTCTCAAAATCTGTGTCCTCCTTGAAAACATTTCTGCAACTAACTTTACAATAGACCTTTGGGAGCTTGTATTTGGGATTAGTTATCAGAAAGACCTTCCACATACTGATAAACTTGACTTGTTTCTCCCATTATAGGTGAAAAAACAAAATCTTAATGTCATAGTTAATGAACTAAGCACCAGAGAACAGACCCTGATCTCTTAGCTGTGAGAAATTACCACTGATGCAAATAGTGCGCTTTGCAAGAGAAAACCCCTGAGTTTTGTTTTACAAAAGAAGCAGTGTCTGGGATATGTAGAGTCATGGTCTGTGTGACAAAGTACAGAAGTTTTGGTGTGGTCTCCAGTTATGACCTTTAAAATTTATGAATGCCTTGAAATAAATCCAAATTACTATCTGTTTTGGCAGCTAAATTCTGCTCTCATTTGCTTTTCTGTAAAACTGAAGTAATGCCAATGAAATCAATGGAGTTAGTGTAAATTTTAAGTTTCAGAGTAGCAGCCGTGTTAGTCTGTATTCGCAAAAAGAAAAGGAGTACTTGTGGCACCTTAGAGACTAACAAATTTATTTGAGCATAAGCTTTCGTGAGCTACAGCTCACTTCATCGGATGCATTCAGTGGAAAATACAGCGGGGAGCTTTATATACATAGAGAACATGATACAATGGGTGTTACCATACACACTGTAACGAGAGTGATTACTTAATGTGATCTATTAAGCAGGAGAGTGGCGGGGGGGGGAAACCTTTTGTAGTGATAATCAAGGTGGGCCATTTCCAGCAGTTGACAAGAACGTCTGAGGAACAGTGGGGGGTGGGAATAAACATGGGGAAATAGTTTTACTTTGTGTAATGACACATCCACTCCCAGTCTTTATTCAAGCCTAAAGTTAATTGTATCCAGTTTGCAAATTAATTCCAATTCAGTAGTCTCTCATTGGAGTCTGTTTTTGAAGTTTTCTTGTTGAAGAATTGCCACTTTTAGGTCTGTAATCGAGTGACCAAAGAGCTTGAAGTGTTCTCCGACTGGTTTTGAATGTTATAATTCTTGACGTCTGATTTGTGTCCATTTATTCTTTTATGTGGAGGCATTGGCACCCTGACAGCAGGATTGTATGGCTATGTAGAATCCCTCCTCAGGCCCTACGCTACCAGCACTCCCAGCTATCTTCGAGACACCACTGACTTCCTGAGGAAACTACAATCCATCGGTGATCTTCCTGAAAACACCATCCTGGCCACTATGGATGTAGAAGCCCTCTACACCAACATTCCACACAAAAATGGACTACAAGCCGTCAGGAACAGCATCCCCGATAATGTCACGGCAAACCTGGTGGTTGAACTTTGTGACTTTGTCCTCACCCATAACTATTTCACATTTGGGGACAATGTATACCTTCAAATCAGCGGCACTGCTATGGGTACCCGCATGGTCTCACAGTATGCCAACCTTTTTATGGCTGACTTAGAACAACGCTTCCTCAGCTCTCCTCCCCTAATACCCCTACTCTACTTGCGCTACATTGATGACATCTTCATCATCTGGACCCATGGAAAAGAAGCCCTTGAGGAAATCCACCATGATTTCAACAATTTCCATCCCACCATCAACCTCAGCCTGGACCAGTCCACACAAGAGAGCCACTTCCTGGACACTACGGTGCTAATAAGCGATGGTCACATAAACACCACCCTATACCGGAAACCTACTGACCGCTATTCCTACCTACATGTCTCCAGCTTTCATCCAGACCACACCACACGATCCATTGTCTACAGCCAAGCTCTACGATACGACCGCATTTGCTCCAACCCCTCAGACAGAGACAAACACCTACAAGATCTCTATCAAGCATTCTTACAACTACAGTACCCACCTGCTGAAGTGAAGAAACAGACTGACAGAGCCAGAAGAATACCGAGAAGTCACCTACTACAGGAAAGGCCCAACAAAGAAAATAACAGAACGCCACTAGCCATCACCTTCAGCCCCCAACTAAAACTTCTCCAACGCATCATCAAGGATCTACAACCTATCCTGAGGAACGACCCATCACTCTCACAGATCTTGGGAGACAGGCCAGTCCTTGCTTACAGACAGCCCCCCAACCTGAAACAAATACTCACCAGCAACCACACACCACACAACAGAACCACTAACCCAGGAACCTATCCATGCAACAAAGCCCGTTGCCAACTGTGTCCACATATCTATTCAGGGGACACCATCATAGGACCTAATCACATCAGCCACAATATCAGAGGTTCGTTCACCTGCACATCTACCAAAGTGATATATGCCATCATGTGCCAGCAATGCCCCTCTGCCATGTACATTGGTCAAACTGGACAGTCTCTACGTAAAAGAATAAATGGACACAAATCAGACGTCAAGAATTATGACATTCAAAAACCAGTCGGAGAACACTTCAATCTCTTTGGTCACTCGATTACAGACCTAAAAGTGGTAATACTTCAACAAAAAAACTTCAAAACCAGACTCCAACAAGAGACTGCTGAACTGGAATTAATTTGCAAACTAGATACAATGATCTCAGGCTTGAATAGAGACTGGAAGTGGATGGGTCATTACACAAAGTAAAACTATTTCCCCATGTTTATTTCCCCCCGCACCCAAACCCCACTGTTCCTCAGACATTCCTGTCCTCAGACATTCCTGTCAACTGCTGGAAATGGCCCACCTCGATTATCACTACAAAATTCCCCCCCACCCCGCTCTCCTGCTTAATAGCTCACCTTAAGTGATCACTCTCGTTACAGTGTGTATGGTAACACCCATTGTTTCATGTTCTCTATGTATATAAAGCTCCCCGCTGTATTTTCCACTGAATGCATCCAAAGATGTGAGCTGTAGCTCATGAAAGCTTATGCTCAAATAAATTTGTTAGGCTCTAAGGTTCCACAAGTACTCCTTTTCTTTTTGTAAATTTTAAGTAACTTTACAGATCGGTGTTATTGAGAACAGAATTTAGTACAGTAAAATATAACAGAGCTAAAATATGAAATACTGTCATAAGCAATCACAAAATTGCATCAAAAGTTACTGATATACACAAACATTTTTAAAAGGTGTATTTGTTAAAAATATGTCCAAATTATCCACTGATTATTTTGGACATACAGATAATTTTGGATATTTTTGAAAGATGACTGGATACTTTAACACCACCTTCCAGATTGATTTTATTTTAAATAATTGTCAAAGAACTTTGAGTACAAAAGACAAAAGTGCCCTTGTCTGAAAGAGCTTGCAATATAAATTGGTTAAATGCAATATAAATAGTTAGAAGGCAATGAGAGTAAGAATCAAGATGAACAGAAAAGGAAAAAAGTAGACTTGTGGAAATATTTGAAGCAAGAGATAGAGAATGCTTGGTGTATATTTTAACACTACTGTAACAACGCACAGTAGAACCTCAGCTATGAACACCTCGGGAATGGAGGTTGTTCCTAACTCTGAAATGTTTGTAACTCTGAACAAAATGTTATGGTTGTTCTTTCAAAAGTTTATAACTGAACACTGACTTAATACATCTTTGAAACTTTACCATGCAGAAGAAAAATACTGTTTTTAACCATCTTAATTGAAATGAAACAAGCACAAAAAGTTGCCTTACCCTGTCAAATCCTTTCTTTTTAAACTCTGCCCCCACCCCCTTTTTTAAAGTAGTTTACATTTAACACAATACTGTACTGTATGTATTTGCTTTTTTTTGGGGGGGGGGGGGAAATGAGGGGGGTCTCTGCTGCTGCCTGATCACATACTTCCACTTCAGAATGAGGTGAGTGGTTGACCGGTCAGTTCATAACTCTGAGGTTCTACTGTACTAAGACAGAAGGAACATGTTGCAAGTTTCTAGGAATTAGGTTGTTTGTTTTTAAGTAAATTATCATTTTGTGTGGGTGGGAGTTAACAAGTCTGAAGTTTTGAAATACGTACTGTGACAAAGTTCCTCCTCTACCTTGGTGGGTCTTGCACTTATTGGCAGATTTCCTCGCCTTGGAGCTTCACGGCAGCCCTCAGCTTGGCCGTTTTTCTGAACCCACAGTCCAGGTCGACTCCTGTGTCTGACCAGGACTTGGGAGGTTTGGGGGGAACCCAGGCCCTCCCTCTACTCCGGGTTCCAGCCCAGGGCCCTGTGGAATGCAGCTGTCTAGAGTGCCTCCTGGAACAGCCATGCGACAGCTACAACTCCCTGGGCTACTTCCCCATGTCCTCCTCCCAACACCTTCTTTATCCTCACCATAGGACCTTCCTCCTGGTGTCTGATAACGCTTGTACACCTCAGTCCTCCAACAGTCCGCGTTCTCACTCTCAGCTCCTAGCACCTCTTGCTCCCAGCTCCTTACACGCACGCCACAAACTGAAGCGAGCTCCTTTTTAAAACCCAGGTGCCCTGATTAGCCTGCCTTAATTGATTCTAGCAGCTTCTTGATTGGCTGCAGGTGTTCTAATCAGCCTGTCTTAATCATCTCCAGAAGGTTCCAGATTATTCTGGAACCTTCCCTGTCACCTTACCCAGGGAAAAGGGACCTACTTAGCCTGGGGTTAATATATCTGCCTTCTATTATTCTCCTGTAGCCATCTGGCCCGACCCTGTCACATATTACACCCCCCCCCCCCAACACTATGGGGTTGGGCAACTTGGGATGTCAGGCAGTGTACTCGTGACAAGCCACCTGCACTGCCATGGTGGCTTCCAGCCCCGTGTTGTATGGTGAATTGGAAAGGTTGTAGGGACAGGAACCATCTGGTCACCTTTCCATTCTTCTCTTTATTTCGCTGCATCCACTGGAGGAGTGCATGGTCGGTCACAAGGGTAAACTGTTGTCCCAGAAGGTAATAACGTAGTGTTTCCAAGGCCTATTTCACAGCTAGGTACTCTCTTTCAACCACGGCATACTTCTGCTCTCTCAGGAGGAGTTTCCTGCTGAGGCAGAGGATTGGGTGTTCTTAATCTCCGACCATCTGCGATAGGACAGCTCCCAGTCCTACTTCAGATGCATCTGTTTGTAAAATAAATTCTTTGTTGAAGTCCGGGGCTATACAGAGGGCTGTCTGTAGATCCATGAATGCTTTCTCTGTGGCATCTGTCCACTTCACCATGTCTGGACCCCAGGCTTTTATCAGGTCTGTCAGGGGACTCGCTCTGGTAGCAAAATGGGAAATAAATCGTTGGTAGTACCCCACCACACCCAGGAATGCCCGGACTTGCTTTTTCCGATTCGGCCGGGGCCAATTTTGGATAACCTCTAGTTTGTTCAGTTGGGGCTTGACCATGCCCCTTCCTACAAGTTAGCCAAGGTATTCAGCCTCAGCTAGCCCTATAGCACGCTTGGCTGTAAGGCCAGCCCGTCTCAGGGTGTCCAGAACCGCTTCCACCTTTCCTAAGTGGGTTTCCCAGTCGGGGGTGTAAATGATCACATCATCCAGGTATGCCACTGCATAACTGGCATGGGGCCGTAAGAGCTTGTCCATAAGACGCTGGAAGGTGGCAGGTGCCCTATGCAGTCCTAAAGGAAGAACAGTATATTGAAACAGACCCTCTGGTTTTGGGCCAGTATTCGGATTCCCAAGGCCTTAGCTGCCCTTCTTTCCCTTTTCGTCTTTCTACGCTGCCTGGGAGTGCAGAACAAATCTGGGGATATTTCAGAGAAGGTTGCGGGTTGACAGTCTACTGTGGATGCCTCACTACTTTCAGTGCTTCCCCCTTTCTCCAATTCCCCTACCGGGAGTAAGTCTCCAAACCCTGGGAAGTACCTCCCTATGAGCACCGGGTATGGGAGTTTAGAGACTACACCTGCTGCTACCTCAGTAGTGTTCCCCTGAATCTCGATTTTTACTGGGATGGTGGGGTAATAACCAACTGTCCCATGGATGCATGTTATCCCTGTACGCTTAGCCAACAGCAGGTGACTACGCTTCATGAGCTTCCCCAAGACAAGCGTGATAGCACTCCCCGAATCAACCAGTGCTGTGGTCTCTACCCCATTTAGCTTCAATGGTCTGGTGTACATATGTGGGGTTAGTGAGACCCCCACAAGGTGGATTAGGGAGCATGGGTCTGCCCAGTTCCCCAGGTTACACTGCATAGGCTCCTTGGCATTGGGACACTGTGCAGCTATGTGTCCCCACTCCCCGCAGGCATAACACCTGTATGGAGCCCTAGGCGTTCCCCGGTCTCTTGGTTTGGGCAGTCTAACATCATGATCCTCTTTCCCCTCAGTGCTCCGACTCTTTGTGACTTCTGGTGGGCCTTCAGCCCCTCTCTTTTTCCACCTGGGCTCTCCTGGTGGCCCAGTCACCCGAGCTCTAGGGCTTGGTGATCCTTCCTTAACCGGTCGGGTCAGCTCCCTCACCGTCCTTCGCCTTTCTACCAGCACGACAACCTCATCGTAGGTGGAGGGTTCATTCTGGCTTACCCAGGCGTGAAGGTCTGGTGGTAGTACTCTCATGTACCGGTCGATGACAAGAACCTCTAGTATCTCCTCCGGACTCCGGGACTCAGTTTGTAATCACTTTCGTGCGAGATGGATGAGGTCATATAATTCGGACTGCGGGGTTTTGTTTTCCTGGTACCTCCACTCATGATATCGCTGGGCCCGCACTGCGGTCGTTACCCCAGATCTGGCCAGGATCTTTGCTTTCAGCTGGGGTAGTTTGCCACAGCCTCTTCAGGCAAATCACATTAGGCCTTCTGGGCCTCCCCACACAAGAATGGAGCGAGAATGCCAGACCACTGTTCTTGGGGCCAAGCCTAGAACAAGCCAAAGGCCAGGAGGTATGCCTCTACATCATCCTCCCGTGTCATTTTCTGCAGCCAATTGCTGGCCCACATGATCTGCGTCCCATCATGGCCGCGGTTCAGCTCTGTAAGGGCCTTTACCTGGTTTACCAGTTCCCGCAACATAGCCCGGTCTTGAGCAGCCTGGTCCATCAGCAGGTGATTAGTCTCTTGCTGCAGTCACACTGCCTCCGGTTGGGCGGCTGCCTGGACACGGGTAGCCTCCTGCTGGGCAGCTGTGACTTGTATCAGTGCCCGCACTACCTCCTCCATTGTGGTGAAAAAAATAAAAATAGACCCTCTCCCCCCACCCCACCCCCTTTTTTTTTTCCCCAAACACCCTCCTTCTTCCGCTACGCTGTGTACACCAAATCCCACTGCTAACACCAATTGTGACAAAGTTCCTCCTCTACCTTGGCGGGTCTTGCGCTTATTGGCAGATTTGCTCGGCTTGGAGCTTCATGGCAGCCCTCAGCTTGGCCGTTTTTCTGAACCCACAGTCCAGGTCGACTCCTCCTGTGTCTGACCAGGACTTGGGAGGTTTGGGGGGAACCCAGGCCCGCCCTCTACTCCGGGTTCCAACCCAGGGCCCTGTAGAATGCAGCTATCTAGAGCGCCTCCTGGAACAGCCGTGTGACAGCTACAACTCCCTGGGCTACTTCCCCATATCCTCCTCCCAACACCTTCTTTATCCTCACCATAGGACCTTCCTCCTGGTGTCTGATAACGCTTGTACACCTCAGTCCTCCAACAGTCCGCGTTCTCACTCTCAGCTCCTAGCACCTCTTGCTCCCAGCTCCTTACATGCACACCACAAACTAAAGTGAGCTCCTTTTTAAAACCCAGGTGCCCTGATAAGCCTGCCTTAATTGATTCTAGCAGCTTCTTGATGGGTTGCAGGTGTTCTAATCAGCCTGTCTGCCTTAATCGTCTCCAGAAGGTTCCTGATTGTTCTGGAAACTTCCCTGTTACCTTACCCAGGGAAAAGGGACCTACTTAGCCTGGGGCTAATATATCTGCCTTCTATTACTCTCCTGTAGTCATCTGGCCTGACCCTGTCACACTACATGAAGAGTATCTGATCTTTCCTAAAACTGATGTGATTGAGGAAACCCCTAGTGCCAACTGGAAGAGGGCACAGGATTTTACAAGGATCCTCTTCGTCAGATATAGGTACAATTCACTAATGGGTGGCATCTGAGGTCTCTACCAAGAGCCAGTAGCCCACTGGTCAGAACAATCGTAGTGAAATACATGTATGGATAATATTTAAGGAGTTATGTGTCTGTACTGAAAATTATGTTCTTCAGGGAAATAATCTGGAGGTGACCTGTCTCAGATAGGTTCTTTTCAGGCAGTGGTAACAGACACTTATCTCCCTGTCTGGTCATTGTTTATACCGTGACTTACAATTTATGCCTATTTTCATACTGAGCCAGTTACTGTTGGAAAGATTACAACGACAAGAAAGGAATATACAGGGAAAACCAACCTATGGGCGGGCATCCTGCTTATGAATAAGGATAGTGGATTGTTCTGCTATATCTGAGGCTGTAAAGAGACACCCAGAATCCTTCACAGAGGAGGCAAACTGACAGTGTGACTTGTCTCACGAACAGAAGATCACAGCCAATCCTGGCTGTAAAATGCTGGAAGGACTTTAGGTGAGCATTGTTTTATAAGAAATGAAAATATCTAGTTAGGCAAAGTAAAATCTAGGTTCTAGCATGCATGTTATGATTTTATTTTATATGTAACCATTTGTTTCAATACTTCTACTTGCTACCACTTGAACTGTATCTCTATAGTTTGTTAAATAAACTTTTATTTGTTTTCATTATAAACATATCTAAGTGCCATGTGTTAAGTGGAGCAGTGATCTGAGGTAAAACTGGTAAGCGGGGGTGTACTGCTTTTTTGGAAGCGGCGAATCTGTGAATTCTGTGAGTGTCCAGTGGAACAGTGGCTGGCTACTCCACGGAGATGTTCAGAGGGCTTGCGGGATGGAGTGTGTCTATTGCTAACCTGAAGAGAGAGATCAGGGCCTGACATGCCTAAAGGGTAATGTTTGTGTTGCTGGTGAAATTGTGTAGCTGATCCCCCTCCCTGCCACCCGCAGGCACAGACAAGTCTTCCTCACACTAAGAGCAGTGTGAAGCTGGCAGACCAGGTGTAGGCATCTTGGCATGGCTGCAGGCATCAGCTGAGCACTGACAAATTCACAGTTGGAAACCAGACAGCTCACCTGTATGTTAGTACTGCTCAAGATAGGTGTTAAACTGATAAGAATGTGTTTAGTCTCTACAGAATGCTTACAAGTTGCTGCATGCATTAATTTCACGTGCAACGTCTGTCTCCCATGCTATAATGTGATAGCAACATTTTACTTTATAACTGTAAAAATGCCTGCTCTGAACCTGTGAATCCAGTCAGGCCTATCAAAGTACTATCAAAACTAAATGGGCCATTATGGAACATCATTATACAAAGTTTTGGTTAATAGCCCTCTCACACCGATGAAGGTACTATCTGCAAGGAAGCCCATCCCATTGGCTTGAATGCTGGAACAAGTGGATAAAACAGGGACACAAGAAAGTTTTCTCTCTTTCTTTTGCGCTTTGGACTCTCACAGGGCTGGAGCTAGGAAACAAACAGAAATCCCCAGAGTCAAGCTGGGTTACCCCAAAAATATTCAAGACAGCGTCCTAAGGGGACTGTCTGTGACTCCATGGGAGGACTGCTATAGTGCTTCAGGAGTTCACATTTGTTACTGAGTTGGTGAAATCTAAGTATGGAACATACCAACGGTTTGGGGTGTCTGCCCTGCTTTTGGACAGTCAGCCCTGAGGCTGGCCCTCATGGTCATGAACCATACCAGACAGTGTGACAGGCAGGTTGTAGGAAGAGCCTCACAATCCTGGTACCCCAGGAAGCGTCACAACTGGTCTTGGGTATACACTGAAATGGGAAGTATAATCTAAAACTTAAGGGCTTGCCTACATCAGGAAGTTGACCAGAATATCTATTGTAGAATAAATATTCTGCAATAAAAGTGATGTTATTCCAGAAACAGATTATACAAGGAAAAGGTCTTCTTCCAAAATGTTAGTGGGGTCAAGCCAAAGACCTTATTGTTGCTTTTGTGGCCTTTATCTTTACTGGCATCAGATTTAGTTCTTGCTAAACAGATCTGTTCCCTGGAATAGCAAACCTTCAGTTTCTGCTTGGACATTCTATGTCAGACTCCCGTAATCTCAACCTGAAACAGCACCTCATGGTGACAGCCAATCACCACTACACTTCCTGCAGTTCCTAAAGAGTCTTAAGGTGCCCTTAAAGTATGTCATGAAACATTTGACCCACAATATTTTTGTCTCATGGACGTACTCCTCTGGCAGATGATTAATCAAAGAAAGCAAATTATCTTAGATGTGTAAGAAGTGTATTTTAGGGTACATTTCTGTCTGACCCCTTGATCTGTTTAATACACCTGACCCATTTAGAATATAAAAGCTTCTGAGAGACTTGCAGAGGTCATGTAATCTCATCAACTACCTAGTTTCTGTTTTACTTCTTAACTATCAGCATTAATCATCACATCTCATTGTTCTGTAACAGAGTCATCCCTGGCTAATTCAAGACCTCTTCAAACTATTTGAGCCTAGTGGCTCATGAGTCATCCAGCCACACCTTTTCTGTTGCTTCCATGTAGATCCCACTGGTAAAATATCTCTGGTTAAAATTTCTCAGCTTTAGGTTTCTAACAGCTTCCCACAGTGCAATAATTACTCTAAAACACACCATTTATTATGCCTTATCACTTAACCTTAAAAGCCTGTTGAGATGTTAGCACATATATAAAAAAGGTAAACACTGGCTAAAGTGAACTTGGACCAAAAATCTCAATTAAAAAACTTCAAGATATTTCAGTCATTCCTCCTGACCACTGTTCGGGATTAATTAATTTGCAACAGCTTTGACAGCTATTTAAATCTGGGGAATGAGAAGTTTAACTAGGGAAGTACGTTAAAGGGCAGGAGGTATCTCAAGTACAGTATATACAAGGTTTAGTTTTAAAAAAACCTGCATTTTCAGACCCAGGGAAAAACATATAATTCACTTAATTTATCAAGATAAAATGTACCCAGCATTTGCAGATAGATTACTTCTATTTCTAAACTGTATGTATACCTGTATTACAGTGTACAAAGTTAACAATGCATTGACCTGATCCAGCAATTCTCTGACTAAGTCTTCCAAAGTCTTACAATAGGACTACTTGCATGAGTAAGCATTATTTACATTGGTGACGGCTGCAGGATCAGTTCTGTAGTTGTTACAGACATAAAATAATTGTTGTATCTGGAACTATTTAGGAGGGTTCATTACGTTTGACGAGACTATAAAAGTTTTTCAGAGGCTTTTTAATAACCCATTACACAGATCCAACTAGGGTTAAGACCACTTTAAGAACAAAAATATGATGACATGACAAGTGTGAGAATAAAATGCTATGAGGCTAAATACTATAACAGTTCATCACTAAATATTCTATATTGAGGTGTAGTACAACCACCTAGACACTTTCTAATACTAACAAGCAGTTGATTATCAATAGCTACTGACTTATCAAAATCAGCATTTGCAGAGCTCTAGTTTTAAGACTGAAGGGAACCCGAGAATATGCTAGGTGCTAAAATATGGAGAGTTAATGTTTTCACTCTGGTTAATATTAGTGCTTATAAAAGCTACGCTATTTTTGCTCTGTATACTAAAAATTTCAAAGTATTTTATTTGTGAATAAACAGCGGTTATATTTTTATATATTTTACATCTTAATTTCCAATCAAATCCTATTGAACAAATAAAATACTACAGACCTTCCAGATGGTATGAAATGGTTTCAGTTATTTTTAAAAAGCAACCTATAAACAGTATTACTCTGCCAGGCCAGAGCCTTACTACCAGGAAAAAAAATAAAAATAAAAAAGGATTTTTTCAAGGAAGTAGGGGGTAAGGAATAGTTGCAGCAATGTTAAAGTTGTGCAATTAAACATGCAAGAGTCAGGAAATGCAGAATCATAATTGCACATTCAGACTTAACTATGCCTTTTTATGCTTTTCAATAGACTCGCTCTAGGATTAACCATGACCAACAAACATATTTTTAAAGGTATTAACTTGCCTATACTATGTACTTGCACTTTTTAAAAACACTTTAAGCACTTTTTTAAGCACTTAATTAAAAATGTTAGTTACCTTTAAAACAACTTTTTCCTAGTGTAGAAGAGACTACCATGCTTGTTCTGAGGCCCTGTCTCCACATCAGAAATTGCAGCAGTTTCAACTGGTTTCTAAATCAATTTGATTAAAATGGTGAAACCCCCTTATGTGGACACACTGAAACTCATTTAAGATTTAGCTTATTAAGAAGTTACTTTAATTAGAAAGCCAATTTAGTTACATCAATGCAATTTCTGTGTGTAGGCAAGCCCTGAGATAGGCAAACGAAAGAGGTGGAGTGCACGAACTTATCCGTTTCAAGAAACAAAACCAAAATGTTCTGTTTCTGCACACAACACAACTCAAACTACTTAACCTTAAAAATTCAAACTTCCCAAGTGCATTGAGAGAGATACTAGGGGTAAGTTTGAGAAAATATTTTAAAAATAAAGACTTGATCAAAAGCTAGTTTTACACATACTTGCAGTACAACCGCAAAAAAAAAACAAAACCCCACATTAGAATTGGAAAAGTACAGAGAAGCGCAACAAAAACAGTCAGGAGTATGGAACAGCTTCCATATGAGGAAAGATAAAAAAAAAAAAGACGGACTATTCCATTTAGAAAAAAGACGATTAAGGGGGCCTATGACAGAGGTCTATAAAATCATGAATGCGGTGGAGAAAGTGAATAGGGAAGTTTTATTTACCCCTTAGCATAACACAAGAACTAGGAATCACCCAATTAAATTAATAGGTGGCAGGCTGAAAACAAACATAAGGAAGTATTTCTTCACTCAATGATCAACCTGCGTAATTTGTTGCCAGGGGAAGTTGAGTATAACGAGGTTCAAAAAAGAATTAGATGAGTTCATGGTAGATAGGCTCATCAATGGCTATTAGGCAAGACGGTCAGGGACAGAACCCCATGCTCTGGGTGTCTCCAAGCCTCTGCTTGCCGTAAACCGAGACTGGAAGACAGGGAGATGGATCACTTGATAATTCCCTTGTTCTGTTAATTTTCTGTGAAGCATCTGGCACTGGCCACTGTTGGAAGACAAGACACTGGGTGGCCCATTGGTCTGACCCAATATGGCCACTCTTATGTTAAAATATTTATCTCAAGTTTGTTATCTCATGCATAACTAGTGTTGTGCAACTCTACAAGACTATACTGCAGAACTACACAATGCCATATTAAGATTTATTCTGTATATATGAAATGGCATAGTTTAAAACCTATGAAGTTGCAGGAAAACAATGGAAGTTACTTAGGTGGGGTTTGTGTGAATCCAATAAAGTGCTGCAGTTTGTAGTGCTGTATGAAAAAAATTACACAACTCCCCATTATAATAACGGGTTAAATTAGGAAATTAGATTAAAAAAATCTTACATCAAAGGAACATTAAATTTGAGATTATAAAGTTTTAAAAATTTAGAAATATGAAAAAATTAAGTCTCTCATATTAAATACATAGATTCCAAGGCCAGAAGGGATCACTGTAATCAGCTAGTGTCATTGTCTGTATAACACATTCTTTGTTCCTGGATGTATACATTTATACTCCACTAGAAACACACCTGTACAAAGATGATTCCCCATTTACAATTACATTTTGAGACCTATCAGTTTGCTAGCTTTTAAAGCATAAAGCACCAAGCGTGGGAAGACGATGACAATGGACATATTTAGGACATGCTTTAAGGATGCCACAAATGCAATTTCCACATCAAGTGGTGGTATGGACACCATCTGGAAAGAGAAAAGGAGGGCCACCTAGAGAAACATTGCACAGAACAACAGAGAAAGAAGCTAAATCAATCAACGTGACACTCGAAAGCATGAAAAGACCAGCACAAGACAGAAATAAATGGTGGAAACTGGTGGATGTCTATGCACCTGAGGGCGCAGGAGGGTAAAGAAAAAAGAATATGCAACATGGATAACATTAAGTTTTTCTGAGAACCTCAACTTTTGTATCCACTGACTTTTTAAAATTCACAACCTAGAACAGTAGATCAACATGTTTTTAAATTTGATACCCACATTATCAGAATCTAATTTCAGAACAACTCTTGACTACCGTCCAGTAACATGCACACTTTGTCAAGAACATCTGAAGGCTGTACTTGTTGCCTGCACCTACAGTATGTTAGCATTTACAGCATCTGTCATTTATTTTTAACCTGAACAATTAAAGAGTTAATTCAGGAGGACATTTAAAAACACAATTATCATCCTGAAATCAAAATGTTCTTTCCTCTCTGTCAAGCTGCAGCAGATGTCTAGGGATTTGTATGTTGGCTTCCCAGTGGAGGAGAAATCAGTGACATAGATTCTAGGCCTACTCCAAGTGTAATCATTTTCATATACCCATATAAACACAAACCTGGAACATAGGTTGTCACAAACAGCATGCAGGTAATCCCTCCTTTGAAAAATCTCCTCCCAACATCAATGCTCAGTTCCCAAAGAGTAAATGTGATTCAAGAATTGACTACAGAGACTAAACTCTCCTGATGTTCACATACCTTCTATACATAACCTTGCATAACAAAACTAACATAACATGCCTTCCCAAGACTGAACAGTTGCTCATGTGCTAAGAAAAAGAACATGAAAGACTACAGTTACAGCGTCACATGGTGACATCTACTACAACAATATATCCTCTACCTTTTTAGTGCCCGAGGGCCAAATAACTAGCTAGCACAGCAGCATCCCTTGTGTTCCAACATCAGCTACCAGCATCACAGTTAACAGTGTAGGAAATGAAGCAAGCTCACCAGAACCACTGCATCCAGTTTCCATGCAGGTGGGCAGGAAGGGACAGGAGTGGAAAGAGCCGTGCCACCCACAGCTTCCCATTGGTGAACACTTAATTACACAAGTAGCCCAAATGACTTAAGAAAACAAAAACTGGAGGGTGATAAGGAAAGAAGGAAGGGAAAGGAAGGACAGAGTGCCAGTAAAAAGGAACACCAGATACACTCACTGAGATATGTAAAGGTCTTGCAAAGAATTTATTCTTCTTCATCGCCACACACCTTCAGCTCTCGTAGATGAAACAACAGATGTTATTTTTCATTTTTTGGAATTACCTGAATGAAACAAGGGTGGTGCCTTGAGAAACTGGATTAGAGAAGGATGTTTCAATCAGAAGGGAGGGAACCATTCAGACTTTCATGAGAGAAGCTAGCTAAAAAGAAATGGAGGTTGGTGCCACAGACCAACCAGAGAAGCCAAAGAATACAAAAGGAAGCCACAAAGGTTGTATAAAAGGTTGCACAAATATAGGATCTTCAAGGCAAGAATTGGTAGTTTTCACTTGATATTCAAAACAACACAGAGTTAGTGAATTGACTGAGGTTGAGGGTGTAACGGTTTAAAAAAAAAAAAAGGTAAGGAAAAAGATTTAGGATGGAGGGGAAGGGTCAAAATTACTTAAGGAAAAAAAACAGAGGAGAAGACTGCCATAGTTCAAGGCAGAAGATTATGGTGTGGATAAACAATTTGTCTGTCAGAACAGAATAAAAAATGTGGAGATTTAACTTACGCACACTCTGATGTTGCATTTCCCGCATGATTACTCATTCACTATTTGAATTCTGTTAGCCATGGTTTTTTTTACCTCCTCTATGGTATGTCTATTCAGATAATCTTTTTCAACTTCTCTACTTTTTTTGTTTTAAATATGGCATGGTATCAAAACATTTATTAAATCAAGATGAATTAAGTCAACTGTATTACTTTTTTCCAAAGTCCCTTGTAGCTAAATTAAAAAAATGACAGTCTATTATGAACAATTGTTGCATCTTTCTCATGTTATTGTCCTCTCACTGGGAATAAGTCTATATATTCACTTCCTTAAATTAGTTTGTTCTGGATCACCCCAGCTGTCATATATATTTGGTTCTGCATGAGGATTCCCATTTTCCTTAAACTGGGAAGTTATGTAGCACTCTACCAATCCTTTTCAATCTTTTTTCTTAATATATCTTATCCAGGGACACTAACCACTAATGTTCTTAGTTTTCCAAAATTAATTTTAATAAATGAAGAACCTTAGTTTACTCTTCCTTACTAACCTAAATTCATTATTTCATTACCACTTTTCTCCAGATAACTGCTTACTTTCAGGTATGTTATTTCCTTTTTATTGGTTGCTACCAGCCCAAGGCATATTCTCAATATTTTGAAATTTGCTGTGTTTGCCACTCATATTTTGGTAAATGAAATCACTTATAAACACTAAATTCTGTCCTTTCTCTGATAAATATTTCAGACAAATTCATCCCTAATACAGATTCCTTAACTTCAACAAAATTAACATTAGGGAAGAATTTTGCTATTCATTTTTATTTTTTAGTCTTATTTCCTGGATTTAACAATACCTTGACTGTACATTTTTGCTTATTCCAACACACACACACACACACATTTTTCAGAAACCTCACCAAATCATAGTCAATATTGTGTATGCCTTAGAAAAACTAGGTGTCCCGATCAAAATTCCACAAAATTAATTCATATTTCAGACAAAACACATGGTGAACTGCCTTGATGGATCACACATGATGTTCTGGTCACTGAAATAACAAATATTGTTTTCCTCTGAATCCTGATGCCTTGGGCCTTCCCTTGTTGATATCCAGAATCTTCGTATTACTGGCATATCTCACCAGAAGATGTTTATTACCTAATATGGTTTGCTGCCGCAGCAAGACCACCAAGTTTGACTGCTTTCTGTACCAAGAGATTTATACTCTGTGACCTTTCACTCTTAGATAAGAGTGAGATAATCAGTAGTTCCCGCATCCTCACAAACTGACATCTATTTTGAGAGTCACCATGATAAGGATCTGGAAAAGTTCATGGGAATGTCCACTATTCCACAGAGTCTAATTAGAGAATATGGATCACATTTTCCTCCTGGAATGGGCGGGCACCACTGTCAGAATAGATAATGCTGCAGTGCCCTCATTCTCCAGCAGTTCCAGGGTAGTATATTGATGCAGCTCAACATACTACACCAAAAACTTAAGAAATCCCTAATTTTTGCGGTCCAGAGTAGGTGGGGATCTGGTTTGTCGTGGCCTGGAGATTCTGGAACCTTTAAGGAGCCAGATATACTCTTTCCGTGAGTTGATTACTCCTCCCAGATGTGTTAGCTCCTCTGTCTGTTTCAGGTAGCTATTCTGGTAATTTAACAAAAATTTGTGAGCGTTAGGTGGCTGCCTCTCTTTTCTGATAGTTGACATATTGACCAAACAACATCATCAAGAACAACAACAAAATCCTACCACAGTCCAGTGCTCTTTCAAAGCTTGGCTGCATCTTCTGGACTCACATTAAGAAAGTGTTGTGGTTGTACTGAAAAATTGAGAAATGCCAGAGTCTGAGATAGCATGCAAAACCTTAATCCTACCCTTGTGTGTGTACACATGAATGTACATTCTAAGTATACAATTACATGCCATTTCTCAAATAATAAAATATACTGTCATACAATTTTAACTAACGACCAGAGCGTAATCAGGTAACTTCCAGCTAGAAAAATTTTGGTTAAAAATGCTTGGAAAAACCACTAGAACCAACGTTCTTGGATTGGGACATGGAAATTGATCCAGGTGGAACCACCATCATGTTCTCTAAATTGTCTATGAGCTGAAACCAAGAAATCTTCGACTTTTCAAACTCCTAAAAGGAAATAGCCATCAAATCTCCCTTTGAAAGATCTACTTAACATGGTCTAAGACAACGGGCTCTCCTCTCTAAATGGCTACCAACTGGCAGCTTTTCATTTCCCCCACTCACCTATGAATGCCTTATTCTATTTTCTGCTCCTTCCTGACCATGCTCACTGAAACATCCCATCAGAACTTCAGGCTTTCAAGGCAATTCCAGATCTGTAACTAGGGTGACCAGATGAAACGGAAAAAATATCAGGACACATAGGGGAAGCAAATAAATAACAAAACAAAACAAAACAAAAAAGCAGGAGTGGCCAAAGACGCTGTATCGGGACAAATGGCGTCCCAACCGTGCATCGGTCGGGACGTGGCATAAAGACCTAAAAATCAGGACTGTCCCAATTTTATCGAGACGTCTGGTCACCCTATCTGTAACCCCCATGCATTTCAGCTTCTATTTGGACAGTATTTCTGTATCCTCCGATTGTTCTTCCCCTTAAGCCCCAGCATGCATCTTCACAGCACTAGTTACTTTCTCAAAACTTTGTGCTTCTGTGACCTTGATGCCTTCCTTCAAGTGTAAAGTTATCTAAATCAGGGGTTCTCAAACATCATTGCACCGCGACCCTCTTTGGACAATACAAATTACTACGTGACCCCAGGAGGGGAGACTGACACCTGAGCCCCCCCTGGTTGGGGAAGGGGGGGGGGAGGAGGGCAAAGCCGAAGCCCTCGGGCTTTGGCCCTGGGCCACAGCAAGTCTAAGCCAGCCCTGGTGACCCCATTAAGAGGGGGTTGTGACCCACTTTGGGGTCCTGACCACAGTTTGAGAACCACTGATCTATGTATTATCTTTGGTGCCTTTCTGTAGGTGCATGAAAACTGCTTCCATCCCCCTTTTTTCTGTCCTCACCTCTGAACATCACTCCAGCAGAACGTAGAAGAGAATACATATTTTTGGGGCATCTCCCATCTCCTAAAAATATTATCCCAAGCTCTCTGGATAGAAAGGAGAAATGTCTCGGATCTCCATCTTCATCATGGCACATCCCAAAAGGGATGTAGCCTTCTTCAAAATTGAGCACCACCTGAAATGATCTCTGGCAAGGTGTTTAAGGTGGTCTGATAAACTTCAGTTTATGCAGTGCTGGTCCTAAGATATTAGGAGAGACAAGGTGGGTGAGGTAATATCTTTTATTGGATCAACTTCTGTTTGAGAGAAAGAGAAAAGCTTTTGAGCTACACAGAGCTCTTCATTTTCCAGACCTGAAGAAGAGCTCTCTGTAGCTCAATGCTTGTGTCTCTCACCAACCTCTGATCCTACCGCATTTTCACTAGCATTCACTATGTTAGATGTCCAATCGCTACTAACTTTTTTGTTGAACACAAACTAAAAAGTCATTTAGCACTTCTGCCATTTACATATTTTCTTTTATTGTTTTACCCCCTCAAAACAGGCCTACCCTGTCCTTGGTCGTCTACTTACTTCTAAAGTATTTGTAGAATGTTTTCTTCTTATCCGTTATGTCTCTAGTTAGTTTAATCTCATTTTGTGCCTTGGTCTTTTACTTTTGTCCAGTTTATGTCCATCACCAGCAATCCTGTCGCAGCACCAAAGCTTTTGCCACCCATATGATTGCTGGCTATGTAGCAGTTTTCCTTGGTACACACTCTTCAGAATTAGTCAGTCTTTCATTTTTATATGTCCATACCAAGAAAGCTTCCAAAGCCAAATCAGTGCTGATGGAGACAACCTCTGGGTTTGACTTTGAATATCTTTGTTTCTGATCTTGTCCTGCTACTTGATATGGAGCAGCTGTCAATCAGAATAAAAAAGGTCAATCCAGTATTCTTTAGCCTTCCTTGGCGCCCACATTTCCCTTCCGTACAACAGAGTTGGTATAACTGTGGTTCATATAACTCCACAGCTTTGTAGGAAGCTTGATGTCATGTCATCCCACCAGAGGCCTCTGAAGGGCGTGAAACATGGCAGCAGCAGCTGCTATATCAGCATCTGCATCTTTCAAACATCCTCCAGCATTGTTAATGATGCAGCCCACGTATTTGACAGCTGCCACCTACTTGATGTCCCATCTGGACAGGTTAATACTGATCTGGTTGTAATCTTGAGCTGGAGGCTGTTTCATGGTAATGGCCAAGGACCTAGTTTTATCCAGATTAATAATGCTGCTTCTTGCCAGACCAGAACAGCCATTAGCGGCATTGATTCAAACTAAGCCAACGTCATCAGCGTATTCAAGATCTTGAAGAGGAGCAGCGTTCAGCTCAATGCCACCGACAGCAGTTTCCTCAGGCTTATCCATCAACTGATCAATGCCAATACTGAACAATTATGGTAACAGAACATCACCTTGCCGACCTCCTGTGGAGACAGGAAATGATGCCATGCATCTGCCACTGACTCAAACGCAGCCTTCCTATTATAGAGCTCTTTTATAAATGACACTATCTTCGCAGGGATGCAGAGATGCCGCATCAGATCCTGCAAACTTGCTCAATGCAATGACTGAGAGGCCTGATGGAAACCTATAATAAGCGCTGTACATGGCTTAATAAATTCATCCATCTTCTCAAAAAGCTATCTTAAGGTAAAGATCTGGTTGACAGTGGAACTATCAGCTCTAGAGTTGCACTGAGCATCCTGGTCTTTGCCTCATAGCACATCACTGATTCGAGACGTTAACACAGAAATTAAGTTCTTCAGAGACTCTAAATCTAAATGGGATTCCTGTGAGTCCAAATCATCCTTAACTAGGAGTGCCCTGAAAGAATGTGGATGACTAACCCAATGTGCAGCCTTGCTTCTCTGCTTCATAGAGAGAGACTTTGATGTGGGAACTTTTCAAGGTTTGGAACATCAGTTCAGAACCGCCTTTGAACCTAAAGCCCACACGCTGACACAAAGCAGTACTTTGGTACAAGGCATACCAAGGTTAAGGATTTTAACATAAAAGGCACTAGAACAGAGCTCCTCCATGAAGATGAAGTGCTGAGGAGCTCCAGTCGCCTTATTAAGTCATTAAAGCGCATCAAGAGATTGATACAATTGTACACCTTTTATGTCTCAGAGCTCAAGACTCTCTTCCTAAGTGTACCATGTTCCTTTGTGATCATATAATGTGACCTCCTGTATAACACAGGCCAGAGAACTTTCCCAAAATAATTCCTAGAACATATATTTTAGTAAAACAGCCAAATCTTGATTTAAACATTGTCCATGATTGAAAATCCACTATGACCCTTGACAAATGGTTCCAGTGGTTAATTATTCTCATTGTTAAAAATATGTCTTATTTCTAATCTGAAGTTGTCTAGTTTCAACTTCCAGATATTGGATCGTTTATAGCTTTTTCTGCTAGACTGAAGAAGCCATTATTAAATATTTGCTGCTCATGTCAAGTCAAGCCTTAACCTTCTCTTTCTTACACTAAATAGATTGGTTAAAGGATTAGAAAACATTCTTGTGGCTCTTCTCTGAACCATCTCCATTTTATTAATATCCTTTTTGAACTATGGACACCAGAACTGGATACAGTATTCTAACAGCGGTTGCACCAGTGCCAAGTACAGAGATAAAATAACCACTCTACTCCTACTTGCAATTCTCCTATTTGTATGCCCAAGAATTTTTCATTAGTCCTCTTGGCTACAGCATCACACTGAGAGCTCGTGTTCAGCTGATTATCCATCAAGACTCCCATATCTTTTTCAGAGTCAGGGATTCCCAGGATAGAGTCCCCCATCCTGTAATTATGGCCTACATTCTTTGTTCCTAGGTGTATACATTTGTATTTAACCATATTAAAACCCATATTGTTTGCTTGCGCTCAAGTTTAAAAAGTGATCCAGATCCCTCTGGATTGCTTGTTGTCCTCTTCATTATTTACCACTCCCGCATTTTTTATCATCTTCAAACTTTATCAGTGATAATTTTATGTTTTCTTCTAGGTCATTAAGAAAAATGTTAAAGTAGCATAGGGCCAAGAACCAATCCCTGCAGGACCCCCCCTAGAACCTTACCCATTTTAAGACGATTCCCCACTGCAGTCTCAAAATGATTTGTATCAGTTAGCCAGCTTTTAGTCCATTTCATGTGTGCCATGTTAGTTTTATATCATTCTAGATTTTTTAATCAAAATGCCATGCTGAACCAACTCAACCACCTTACAAAACTCTAAGTATACTACACTAACACTATTACCTTTATCAACCAACCATGTAATCTCATTAAAAAAAATCAAATTAGTTTGACAGGATTTATTTTCCTTATATCAATGTTGATTGACCAGAGGTATTTACTGCATATGCATTCAACACTAACAGCTGTTCATTTTATTAAGAAGTATTAAGAATAGAATCAGACAGAGTGACAGCCTTCCAAAAGAAAAGTTTTTCTGGATACTTTGAGGAAATGGTCTAAAGCTCTTCCTCTCAATTCCCTCAGGGTAAGCAAGAATTATTTTTACATTGGGACATAGCTTAAATTTATTGAATTGCACTGAGATTTTATCTAAATGCTAGATATGAGATTATCCTTCTTAAGGATATTCTCTCAAAACAGTCCCTCAGGGAGGATGTTCTTACAGACTGTTTTGGCCCTTTCCCAATGCTTTTATGATGTTTGATATAGTGAAATCTTCTGGACCTCTCTGCAAGCATCTGGTCCAATGCCTGAGCTAGTGTTAATATGAAGGAATGCATTTCCTTCTGTATGTCTGCCTTGCAATACAATCCTTATAATGTCTTTATCCTGAGAACCACATGGGTTTGCCTCTAGCTGTTTACACCTGTTCAATATTTCACCAAACACTCCCACATTCTGTTGCAAATAGAGATTTGGGAAGCGTCCATTAGATTTCTGGGCATATGAATCTGCCTCCTACAGTTTCTTTGTTTCTTCATGAAGGAGTCAATGAGTTTGTGCTGACTCCTCTGGAGGACTGTAGTCTCTAGAAGTAGTAATCCAGGTATTATGGTATCTGTATAGAAGGGACACTCACCTCACTTGTAATTTCACTCCCTCGAAGGAGGTTATCTGATTAGATTCACATTGACTTGTCTGCTTCTGCTCAGAGGCCACAGTTCAGCAAGGTAGTTAAGCACATACTTTAAGCACATCACCTCAATGGGACTACTCATAGGCTTAAAGTTAAGCATGTTGCTTAAGAACTTTACTAGATTGGGGCCAAAATTGGGAAAGGGATTAGAATTTACAGAGACTGATGTTTTTGTGAAGGTGTCATACTATTGTAGATACTCTCTAGGCACCTGTTACACTTAGAATTTGGGGTGCTCTCTGCTCCTGCTCACCAAGGAACTGAAACAATATCCCAAAGGGAGGTGGCATGGAGGTGCTGGTAGCTGGTTTCAGATGAAGCCAGCCAGCCTGTGCCTCGGAGCCAGAACTGGGGAACTGCCAGGCTCTCTTGGGTTGGGGGCAAAGACCAAGGTGCATGGATATCTTCAAGGGCAGCACAATTACAAGCAAGTAATTTCTGTTTTCACCAGAGACTGCATTTTAAGAGTCTTAACCACATTCTTAATAAGGCTTCTCTCCTCAACAGAGACACTTTGGGGGTACTGTAAACAAACAAGTTACTGATAGAGCTACTGAAGCAGCATGGGGAAGAAGCTTTCTTGGGGAAGACAGAGAAAGAAGGAATAAGATTCAGACAGCTTTACAAACATCTGGGTGAGCCATGAAGTTACTTTAAGGGAAAAATACTCCTTACCCAAATTGTGAGGGAGGGAAGGGAGAGGGCCCTGGAAATCATCCTTTGCCATGTCCCCATACTTATCTGTTGCCAAAACTCTGTATCTAAAGGCTTCCTTTTAGGGGATGCTGTGCCTTTGGCTGCAGACATCTAAAGATCTGCTGGCCAGTAAACAGGGGAGAAGTAGCCTGGAGCTTTGATTCAACCCTATAAAGATGTGGATCTCTGATGTGCCTGGGGAAATGTCATAGCAGCAGTACAGTTCAGTCCTATTTTCTTCTTTTGGGGGGGTGAGTAGGTGAGTGATAAAAATCCCCCTTTGTCATTGCTGGGGATGGGGAGAAGGCATGGAGGTCAAGAGTTGCAAACCAGTCTTGAGAATCTAACAAAGGAATTATGGACACAAGCACCACCATCCTGAACCTAAAATGACAGATAAACTTCTTGAGATGTCAAGTCCAGGATGGAAGTGAGAAAGTAATGGGAATAAACATCCCTGACCCTGAACTCCAAGGGCACCTTCTCCATTACTCCAAGTTGTGTGAGGAAGTCCACTTCACAGTATCTCATGACAAGGATCCCTGAAAAGAGACAGGGAAAGGCAGGGTAAAGAGTAGGAAGGGACTGTAGTTAGATAGGATCCCCTTTCTTTACATTTTCCAAGACCCACTAAACCCAAGTCTTAGTCCAGGCTTCCCGAAGTGGGAGGGAGGGGTTGGAGGGAAGAGATCCTCTAGAGGTTCTTCCAGGCTCTGGTGGAAGACACAGACTATACAACAGAAGAAGAAGAGGCAGAGAGTCATCATCGCTGGAATCTCTGTTTCTGTCTCAGGGGCTCAGAAGTCCTTTGGAAGCTGCTAATAGTACTAGGTAGAGGAATGCTGCCAGAAAGCAATCCACAATCTCACTTATTTCCTTCTTGTGTCTGGAGCACAGAGGTCTAGAGAACATAGAGTCACCCTCAAGTCCTAAAGGAAAAGAGAGGGCTTTATCTGTCTTTGAAACAAATGTTCATTGCCCTCAAAAGGGAAGGTCCTCATTTGTTGTTTGGATTCCTCTGAACACTGGAACCAGGTAGATCTTCTCAGGGCCACCAATGTAGCCATAATATTCACCACTGTTTTGGACATGTCCAAACCATGCAGGCTATCAGATATCGTTTGGACATGATAATCTTCAGCTTCTCTTAGTGTTGTTGAGGTAACCTGTCAAATTGAGACAAAACAGTTTGTCATATGCAAATAAATGTATTTGCACAGAAGAACGAAGTAATTAGCTACACACATCTGGAGGTGGGCAGATGAACAGACTTTGCACCTGAAACAGTCCAGTCTCTTTGGGATTTTTCTTCCAAGGTACAGAATTGGGAAGCCTATGCTGCTTTGACCTCTCTTGGACCATAGCTACCAGAAGTGGCCATGGTACTGGGTGGGAATAAAAGTAAAGTACTCAGCTTCCTTGGGAGGGACTTGATATATCCTGTCAGCTCGCTTGGATGTGGCTGTAATGGACCCTGACATGCCACAGCTCTTTGGCAGGCTCCAGAAGTCCCTTATTCATAGGCATGACGATGCTACCAGGCAGAGTTTGTGAGGTTTCCTCTGAACCATTTCCAGAGGTAGATCTTGAGTCTCTGCCATTTTCTTGTAGAGACTTAGGAATGCCTTGAAGGTATTGAGGGATATACTTCCTCATCAGGAGAAGATGAGGAGACTGCAGTGGGAACAAGCTGTTCTTTCTCATCACTTTCCTCCTTCTGCCCTTCCAGGATCTGAGGCTGCACTAGCTGACCTGGCTGTGTTGGTTTATATTGCCTCTTTGGGGGGAGGGAGACCTAACCCTAGAGGGGGCAGATGATGAAGGTTTATATGACTTCAACAGTACCCCCAGTACGTCCACTAGGACCAATATTGATATTGGTTTGGGGACTGAGGTGGGGGGACACATAGGAGATAACCTTCCTGGCACCCCCCATGATCTCTAAGTCATTTCCTTCTGTCTCTTCCAGATCTCTCCCCAGGGTCTCTTCCTGACTCCCACTGTGCTATCCAAGGAGGGTGTGTAGAAGGGAGAGACGTGAAGAAAAGCAGTACACCTCTTCCACGGGAGGGACCATCCTGTCAGAAGTACACTGGTGGTGAAGTTGGTACTAGAGATACCTTCTTCATCTGCTGTACCGAAAACGCTGTAGCCAGGAGCTTAGTTATCACCACACTCTACTTTGCTGAATCTGACATTGTCTGTACAGAAGCACAGGGTACGAACGTGCCAGGTACTGAGAGAGATGTTGGTACCATCGCCACTCTTGTAACAGTCAGTACTGGGACACCAGAGGGACCCTTCTCAGGCTGGTGGGTGCCCCTCGACTGTTAAGCCAAGTGGGTGAGGGAATATCTTTTATTGGACCAACATCTGCTGATGAGAGAGACAAGTGTTTGCACTTACACAGAACTCTTCTTCAAGTCTGGGAAAAACTTACTCAGAGTCACAGCTAAATACAAGATGGAACTGATTGTTTTGCATAAGTAAACACCACACATTTCAAGGAACCATTCAAGGTGAAGGGATCCTTTAACGCTCCTCCAGCCATGTAAAGGAAAGGAAGGGAGAGGGGGAAGCAGCTGGGTGTGGGGGAGAGGTTGTTAGTGGGTTAACAATCTATAGTCTGGTGAACTCCTAGCTCATGGTGCTCGAGAGGGACTGACCAAAGGACTGAGGTCTAACTGTATAGTTCCTTTCAGTGTTTGAGGAATTTTGCATAGAATGCTTCAAGGTGAACAATTTTAGGTTGGCTCTTCTCACTTTGAGTCTGCTTACAGAAGGAACAACATACAGTATACCACTCAGGAATCGGTCCCTTTCCTAAACAAAATAAGCTCCTACATTGCCCATCATTAAGTGGCATTGAAGCTTCAACGAGGGGCAGGCCTTAAACCCCCTAGAGATTTTGCTTCTGCTATTTTACAAGAAATCTGTACAAAAAGGATGAAAGGAAGAGAGTTTCTAGCCTAAAAAACAGAATCTGATTAAAAACCTGTGTGTGTTGCCAATGGACAACAAGAATAATTAAACTAACAGTCAATAAGCACAGCGCACAGAAAACCAAGCAGACACTGCGTGGATTCCATCTCACTGCCATAGGGATTAGGTGGTAAAAAGGAACTGAGAGATCAGTGGGTCCACTCTGCTCATGGGGGGGCGCGGGGGAGGTTAGCTCATCTAACGTGCAAGTGTAGTCCCAACAGACACTGCTGGCAAAAAGACTCTGATCTCATGCACATGCGTCACTAGTGCACCAAAAGTGGGATCAATGTGGACACTCACTTAAAGAAGGGCCATAGTTACTGTGGCAAGTAATTCCCCCTTCGCAATCACCCCCTCTGCTTGCCAACCTGCCCATCAAGAAGGGCACAGAAAAGGTAATAAGAAACTGCATTTTTCCTCACTTGCCTCATTCTCAAAAACTGACAATTTGTTTTGCTCAAACTTTACCAGAAATATTAGCCTTCAAGTTAGATATCAAGTTGGGAAAGTTTCAGAAAATAAATGAGCAACTGAATATAAGGGTCAGGCTTTAAAAGGAGAACACTATGCAACCTTAACTTTACTGGTCACTAGTGTTTCTGCTACAATAGTAAACAGCCTTATTTTCTATACTTTTTAAATTAGAAGTTAACAAAACAACAAAATTTCTAAAGGTGCAATCACTGGAGCATTTGGGGGTTTTGCATTTTCATTCCAAGTAGAAAAGCACAGACCAAACTTCTTCTAGGGGAATTCATTTTAGTTGTTGCAAACTGTATAAATATTGGTTGGAACAACATTATTTTTTTCGCATTTTAAAATCAACAGATCAAATGTATATATCAGCATAAACTTGCATTTTATCTTAAAGAACTTTCATTATATGGGAGTAGGAGAGCCGGAAGTGACCCCCTACATTTAGAATGCTTAACCCTTTCTGTAATAAAAAATTCTTGTGGCCTTTTTTGAAAATCAGTAACATCTCCACCGCTTGCAGCAGGCCTTTGAAATTCAGGAAGTAGAAAGCCCTGGGGCTAGAGACATGCCTTTCAATTGTCACATGTAATTCTATTCAGGTTTGGCTGAATTGTAAACTAAAAGTCACCATTTCCCTACTCTTGCTTGCACTATTCAGGAAAAGTTTCGACTTAATTGTCATTACAGAAACTTGGTGAGACAACACCCACTATTGGAGTACCTGCAATGAGGGGCATAGCTTATTCCAGAAGGATAGGTATGGAAAAAAAGGAGGCCATTGTGCTGTACATCAAGAATGTATAAATTTGCTCTGAGGTCCAAGAGGAAGTGAGCAGGAGACCTACTGAGAGTATCTGGGTGCCGATCAAAAGGAAAAAGAATAGTAGTGATGTTATGATGGGGATCGTTATAGACCACCAAATCAAGAAGAGAAAGTAGATAAGGCATTCTTCAAGGTAACAAGATTAGCTACCACACATGAGCTAGTATTAAATAGGGGATTTTAACTTCCTTCATGTCCGTTTGAAGACCAATATAGCAAAACATATGTCCTGCAAGTTCTTAGCATGTGTAGGGGACAACTTTCTGATTCAGAAAATAACTAGGCAGTCATCCATTTTGGATCTGGTTTTAACCAACAGGGATGAATTAGTTGCGAACGTGAAGGTGGTAGGGAACCTTCATGGTGGGATGAAGTGATCATGATCTGATAGAATTCAATATCCTAAGGAAAAGAGGACATGAGAACAGCAAAACAAGGACACTAGACTTCAAAAAAGGCAGATTTCAACCAACTCAGAGAAATAGTAGGAAAGGTCCCATGGAGAAACTAATTAGGAAGAAAAGGAGTCGAAGGGGACTGGCTGTTCCTAAAAGATGTAAGACTAGAGGCTCAACATTAAGCTATTCCGGTGCATAGGAAATCTAAGAAGAGCCACAAGAGACCAATGTGGCAGCACAAAGAGCTTTTTAGCTATCTAAAAACCAAAAGGGATCCATACAGAAAATGGAATTATGCATGGGAATAGCACAAATGTGAAGGGACAAAATCAGGAAAGCTGAGGTAAAGAATGGAGTTAAACTGGCAAGTCATGTTAGAGACAACATGCAGGTTCTACAAATGTGTCAGACAACAATGGTGTGGGTCCACTGCTCAATACAGAAGGTGAGCTGGTAACAGAAGATGGTCAGAAGGCGGAGCTCCTCAATGCCTACTTTGCTTTAGTTTTTATACACACAAAAACAACATGTGACCAGACGACTAGCAAAGTTATCGTAGACAATAAAGGGGAAGGAATGCAGATCAGGATAAGTAAAGAACATGTCAGAGATCTTCTGATTAATTTGAATGAATTCAGGTCAGCAGGGCCTGATGCTATTCGCCCAAGGGTTCTGAAGGAATTAGCTGAAGAAATCTCAGAGCCACTGGCAATAATAGGGAAATACAACTTAGATGGAGCTACTCTAAGGTGGGTACATAACTGGTTGGAAAACCATTCCCCAAAAGTAGTTATCGGTGATTCACAGTCAAGCTGGAAGGACATATTGAGTGGGGTCCAACAGGGATCTGTTCAATATCTTCATCAATGATTTATATACCTG
The DNA here is from genome assembly GCF_015237465.2 of Chelonia mydas. Lineage (NCBI taxonomy): Eukaryota > Metazoa > Chordata > Testudines > Cheloniidae > Chelonia > Chelonia mydas. The sequence continues at coordinate 115,558,492 of NC_057850.1, forward strand.
GATTTGTGCTGGAAATGGCCCAACTTGATTATCATACACATTGTAAGGAGAGTGTTCACTTTAGATAAGCTATTACCAGCAGGAGAGTGGGGTGGGGGGAGAGAAAACCTTTTGTAGTGGTAAACACCCATTTTTTCATGGTTTGTGTATATAAAAAGATCTTCTGTACTTTCCACAGTAAGCATCCGATAAAGTGAGCTGTAGCTCACGAAAGCTTATGCTCAAATAAATTGGTTAGTCTCTAAGGTGCCACAAGCACTCCTTTTCTTTTTGCGAATACAGACTAACACGGCTGTTACTCTGAAACCTGTCAGTATAACACTGTTGCCAAAAAAAAAAAAAAAAAAAGCAAACATCATTCTGGGCTGTACTAGCAGGAATGTTGTAAGCAGGACACAAGAGTAATTCTTCCGCTCTATGCCACGCTGATTAGGCCACAACTGGAGTACTGTGTCCAGGTCTGGGTGCCACATTTCACAAAAGATGTGGGCAAATTCAAGAAACTCCAGAGGAGAGCAACAAAAATGATTAAAGGTCTAGAAAACATGACCTATGAGGAAAGTTTGAAAAAAAATGTCTGGAGAAGAGAAGACTGAGAGGAGACATGATGATAACAGTACATAAGTACAGTTCAAGTACATAATAGGCTGTTACAAGGAGGAGAGAGAAAAAATTTTCTCCTTAACTTCTGAGGATAAGACAAGAAGCAATGGGCTTAAATTGCCGCAAGGGCAGTTTAGGTTGGACATTAGGAAAAACTTCCTAACTGTAAGAGTGGTTAAGCACTCTGCCTAGGGAGGTTGCAGAATCTCCATCATTGGAGATTTAAGAGCAGATTAGCCAAACACCTGTCAGGGATGGTCTAGATAATACTTATTCCTGCCATGAGTACAGGGCACTGGACTAGATGACCGCTCGAGGTCCCTTCCAGTCCTATGAGTCTATGATTTGCAAACTAATGGATGACAGGAGACGTCCTGGAAGACTGGAAAAGGGCTAACATAATGCCCATCTTTTAAAGGTGGGGGGAAAAGGAGGAGCCAGGGAACTATAGACCAGTCAACCTGACTCTGATACCTGGGAAGCTACTAGAGCAATATATAAAATATTCAATTTGCAAATACCTGGAGGATGAAGGGATGATCACTAGCAGCCAGCACGGATATAAAAATTTTATTAAAGCTAATGTTAAAAAATTATATAATACATAGGTTGAGAAAAGAGCGTCTGTACATCTGGGTATAGTGCTTAGATTATCCACAAATACAAAGTTTGTTTTTAAAAGTCATATGATACATACAGTACATAATCAGCAATAACCCAAATTTAGGTGAATAGATTTAACAACACAGTTTAGACATTAGAAGCCAAATACTTGGGTACATCACTCATGAAAAGTTGTACAGAGATTTGGTTGTGGAAAGCAAAATATATCAATGAGTGGAGATCGTCCCTCAGTAATTGAGAATTAGGTTGGTTGTCCATTTAGAAAATACAGTCCTTGAGGCAAGTACTTCAGTTAATTTCCTGACTGCGATTCTTATCGGCACTCCAGCTTATCCCTCCTGGTATTGCCAACGTAAGAACAAATCATGACAAACTAGCTTGATTTCCTTCTTTGACAAGGTAACTGGTTTGGTGGATTAGGGGGAATGCGGTGTACATAATATACCCAGACTTTAGCAAGACTTTTCACACAGTCCCACATGACCTTCTCATAAGTAAGCTGGAGAAATGTGGGCTCAGTAATACTACCATTAAATGGTTACATAAGCGGTTAAACAACTGCAAATTAAGAGTAACTATTAATGGAATGACGTCACAAGAGGGGTTCCACAGGGATCTGTTCTGGGTCTGGTGTTTTTTAACATCTTTATTAACCACCTGAATGTAGGAAGAGAAAACATAATAATCAAATTTGCTGATGACACAAAGCTAAGGAGAGTTGCAAACACTTTGAAGGATAGAGCTAAAATTCAAAGGGTGCTTGATAAATTGGAGAACTGGGCCACAGACAACAAAATTAAACTCAACAAAGACAAATATAAGATGCTACACTCAGGAAAGAACAAACAAAATGCACAAATACAGAATGGGAGATAATAGGCTTGGCAGCTGCACTGCTGAGAAGGATCAGAGAAAGAGGAGAGTAAAAGGGGGACATGATACTCTTCAAATACTTGAAAGGCTGCCATTAAAAAGATGGAAAAAAAATTGTTCTCTCTTGCCACAAAAGGCAGGACACAAGGCAATGGGTTCAACCTACAGCATAACAGATTTAGAGTAAACCTCAGGAAAAACTTCCTAGCTGTAAGCACAGTGGGAAAATGGAACAAACGGCCTAGGGAAGTCGTGGATGCTCCCTCCCTATAGGTTTTCAAAAAGAGGCTAGATAGCCATCTGTCTTGAATGGTTTAGACACAACAAATCCTGCATCTTGGCAGGGGGTTAGATTAGATGACCCTTGCGGTCCCTTCTAACCCTTGGTTCTATGATTCTAAATTCTGGCGGTATTGCAAAATGACAGCTGGGTGTGAACATTCTGAAGAGCCAGGCCCATATTACTGCCAAGAGCAGCAGCAAAACAGCAGCACACATTATACTGGGAATGCCAGGGAGTTGTCAGAGCACCTGCAGTGGCTGGGGAGAGCGGAGTGGAGAGCATACTCAAGCCAAACTCCCCAGCCCACACTCAGCTAATGGCCTCAGCAACACAGTCTCCCCTCTGGAGCACCACACTGTGGAGTGCCCCCCACCTCATGAGAGTGGGGACAGAGAGAAAGAGTCTGACTGGGCTTGGCTTTCTCTAACCCCCTTGTGCAATGCATTATGATTAGTCTTTACTTATATGATAATTAGGGCCCTACCAAATTCACAGCCATGAAAAACACATCATGGACCATGAAATCTGGTCTCCCCCGTGAAATCTGTATAGTATACAAAAGACCAGATTTCACGGGGGAAACCAACATTTCTCAAACTGGGCGTCCTGATCCAAAAGGGGGTTATGGGGGAGGGGTCATAGTATTGCCACCCTTACTTCTGAGCTGCCATCAGGACTGGGTGGCCAGAGAGTGGCGGCTGCCACCATACCCTACCATGGCACCCTTACTTTTTGCTGTGGCTGGAGGCGGCGCTGCCTTCAGAGCTGGGCTCCCGGCCAGCAGCCACTGCTCTTCAGCCACTCAGTTCTGAAGGCAGCACTGCCATTCATAGTAGTACAGAAGTAAAGATGGCAATACTATAACCCCCCTGTAATAACCTTGTGATCCCCCCCCCCATAACAACCCTTTTTTGGGTCAGGACCCTACAATTACAAAACAATGAAATTTCAGATTTAAATAGCTGAAATCATGCAATTTACAACTTTAAAAATCCTATGACCTTGAAATTGACCAAAATGGACCGTGAATTTGGTAGGGCCCTAATGATAATATACTATTTCCCCCCCTCCACCCCCATGACCCTGAGCTCATTCAGTGCACAAGATGGGTATACAAGGAGGCAGAATTAAGGTTACACAGGCAACCTTCAACATGACATTTCCCAACACAAGGGAATTCTACATTAGACCTCGTCTTGATGAATAGAGGAAATTATCACAGAACTAAATATTAGTGGTAGTTTAGGTATAAATGATCATGACTTGACCACATTTGTATGTTCAAACAGAATAAAGTCCAGACCAGTAATATATATACTTGGTGCTTTAAAAGAGCCAATTTTACAAAGCTGAAACAATTATGAGTCAAATAAGTTGGGAGAAATAATTTAAACAGAAAAATACAAAGGATAATTGGGATGATCTAAAAAAAAAGAGAACATTTTATCAGATGCCCAGAAAACCACAGTCCAACAATTGAGAAAAGATCTCACAGGTTAAAAAAAACTGGCTTAAAGGAGAAGTGAAAAAAAGAGATTAAAAAAAAAAAATCCAACCTAAAATCAAAACCCACTATATGACAAATGGGAGAAAGGAGAAATTGATAGTAACTGTAGAAAATTGAGAAGGGATGCAAAAGAAAGCAAAGAGCAAAAGGACACAAAGAGCCAACAGACTTAACTATAATAAGAATAAGTTTTAAGTATATTAGGAACAAAAAGAATCCTAGCAATGGTATTGGTCCATTACTAGATGGAAACGAGAGATTTGTCAATAATAACGCAAAAAAGGCAGATGTGTTTAATAAATATTCTTGTTCTGTGTTGGTGGGGGGAACAAATGTCGTCATATCATATGAAAATGATTAAACAGTTTCCATTCTAATAGTAACTCAGAAGAATGTTAAACAGTAGTTAATAAAGTGAGATATTTTTGAATCAACAGGTCCAGATAACTTGTGCCCAGGAGTTTTAAAACAACGGGCCAAGAAACTCACTAAACCATTAATTTTGATTTTTAATAACTCTTGGAAAAATGGGGACATTCCAAAAGATTGGAAGAAAGCTAATGTTCTGCCAATATTTATAAAGGTAATCAGGATGACCTGGGTAATTATAGGCGTGTCAGCATGACATCAATCCCAGACAAGATCATGGAACAATGGATACAAAACTTGAGTAATAAACAATTAATGGAGGATAATATAATTAAAGCCAATCAACATGAGTTTATGGAAAATAGATCCAGTCAAACTTTCTTCTCTCAAATGAGATTATATATTTGGTTGATAAAGGTAATAGAGTTCATGTAATATACTTAGACTTCAGTCAGGCATTTGATTTGATTCTGCATGACATTTTGGATTAAAAAACTACAATATAAAATTAACATGGCACAAATTAAATGGATGAAAACTGATAAGTCTCAAAATGTAATTGTAAATGGGGAATCATCATAAAAAAAGTGTGTTTCTAATAGGGTCCTGAAGGGATTAGTCCTTGACTCTATGCTATTGAACATGTTTATTAATAACCTGGAAGAAAACATAAAATTATCAGTGATAAAGTCTGCACATAACACAAAGAATGTGGGAGGGATAAAAAAATAAGGACGACAACTAAGTTATACAGAGTCATCTGGATCATTTGACAAACTAGGCACAAGCAAACAAGGTGTGTTTTAATATGGCCAAATGTAAAATTATACATCTGGGAATGACGAATGTAGGCCACATTTCCAAGATAGGGGCCTCTATCCTGGCAATCAGCAACTCAGAAAAAAGACTTGGGAGCATGATGGAATATCAATAAAACCTGAGTTCTCAGTGCGATGCAGCGGTCAAAAGGGCAAAAGTGATCCTTGGATTTATAAACAGGAGAATATCAAGTAGGAGTAGGGAGATTATATTACCTCTGTATTTGGCACTGGTGCATCTTCTACTAGAATACTGTGTCCAGTTCTGGTGTGCATAATTCAAGGGGGATGTTGATAAATTGGAGAGGGTTGAGAGAAGAGCCATGAGAATGATTAAAGGATTAGAAAACACACTTTACAGTGAAAAACTCAAGGAGCTCAATCTATTCAGTTTAAAAAAAGAGAAGGTTGCGGGACAATTTGATCAGTCTTAGGTCATGTCTACACTACAAAATTATGTCGACCCAAATTGAGTCGGCATTCAGCCACCGCAGTTATTAAATCTCTTGTGTGTGCACACACTTGGCTCCTTTTGTCAGCAATGCACATCCTCACCAAGAGCACCTGAATCAATTGTATTGTCAGCGTGGGGCATTGTGGGATGGCTCCTGAAAGCCAGTAACAGTCAATGTAAGCAATGCAATATCTACACTGACACTGCATCCACCTAATTACATCGAGCATGCCTCTACGCTGCTCGGGGAAGTGGTGTTATTAAGCGGACATAGAGAGGCACTTACGTTGGTGGGAGCCAAATTTAAGTGAAGACATTTCCACAGGTAAGTTGACGCAAGGCAGCTTACATCAACCTAACCCTGCAGCGCAGTTAGGTACCCACATGGGAACAAAAATTTGAAAATGGGCTGTTCAATCTAGCAAAAGGTATAACATGATCCAACTGCTGAGAGTTGAAGCTAGACAAGTTCAAATTAGAAATAGGTACAAATTTTTAACTGAGGGTAATTAACCACTGGAAAAAATTTACTAAGGTTTGTGTTGGATTCTCCATCACTGGCAATTATTAAAATCAAGAATGGATGTTTTTCTAGAAGATATGCTGTAATTCAAAACAGGATAAAATTCAGGGAAGTTCTTTGGCCTGTGTTATGCAGGTGGTCAGACTAGACTAGAGGATGACAACTGTCCCTGCCAGTCTCAATCTATGAACCTATGACTTTTGAATGCTTGACTCTGCAACCTAAGTAATGGTCTTTTAACATTTTTTATAAAAAATGTAATTTCAAGATTGAGAGGGACTGAGCATGACAGACAGACTTGCATAAGGTCTCTGTTCTGAAAAGCTCACAATTCTAAAATTCACAGGCATGTCATTTTCTAAATTATACTGCAGAAGCAATGCAGTCAGACTATGTTGCTCTGCGGTAGCTTAGGGCTTGTCTACATTTGGAAATTAACTGAAATAGAATTCCAGAATAATGATTTTGGTATAAATTCTAGTGTGGACACTCATTCCACTTTGGTAATGGATTAAGCTAAATTGGGAAAGGGGGCAACTTTTCCTTTGGAATAACCATTTCAGTAAATTTCCTAGTGTAGACATACCCTTAGTAAATGTGGTTGACTTGTAGGCAACAACTTGAAATCACCCATGCTGAAAATACCAATTCCCTAGTTTTAGTGCTGTTTGAGTTATAAATATCTAATCATAAAAGGGTTTTTCGTGTTGTATTCTTGAACAACACCTCTGAACTACTGCAGAGTAAACATTATAGAATAACTATGTCACAAGAGACACAGCAGTTTCAATTGCACTGAATTACTTTTTATGTTTATAATGACTAAAAAAAACGTCAAATACACAGTGTCAAGGAAATTATTGTTTAAATTGTTTCTAATATGATCTCCTGAGATGTTTCTCCAACATTAGTAACATTTAGAATATTCAATATATCAGTTAAAATTTTCAGTTGACTTCCTTGAATATTAGAGATAACACACACATCTAATCTTTAACTTTCCCACTGAACTATGAATAATTAAAACAAAATATAACCAAATTTAATACAGGTAGATACTAAGGCTTGGTCTACACTACCAATTTATCATAGTATCACTACGTCGCTCAAAAACGTGGACTCCCGGTGTAAAAAGCACTATGTTGGGCTTCTCCTGTCACCACAGCTGCCGATTCTTGTGGAGGTGGAGTATCTACACCGATGGGAGAAGCTCTCCCGTCGGCATAGGTAGCGTCTTCACTAAGCACTGCAGCTGCGCTGCTGAAGCAATCTACGTGTAGACAAGCTCTAAGACGACGTTAACCGTCTATATTTCCAGACACTAAGTTTCCCCAACTATTTTAGTACGTGCTTTTAAAGGCAGGGGAATGGTGCAGAGGGCTGAGCACACCTTATTATTTAGTGACTATAATTACCTTAGTTAAATAATTGTACACTAGAAAATTATCCATATTGATAGATACAGATGTTCGGGGGGAAAAGTGCAGAACACCATCTGGGTCTTACCAAGGAAGGGAAAGGTGTATTAAACCCATAGCACGAGAAAGGGAGACAAATTTCAACCTCATTAAGAGGCAATTAAACAAATCATCTTGTCTCACTTTCTTCCAATGGGCTGAGTTATATACACATGCATGCACACACATGAATAGGGAGTAAGCATTCATTTTATAGTGCATTGTAAGAAACAATTCCAAATAAATCATATTAACATTAGATTATAGCAACAGTACACAATCAGACCTCAGTAAGCAGCAATCACAACAGTACACAATCACCACCACTTAAAACGTCATTTTGTAGTCACATTGCACCTTGCAATAATATCAAAGAATCATCTAAATCCATAATGCTGCCTACTAATATATGCAATTTTAAATGCTAGGATGAACAGATTCCTTTTAATACCATACATAGCCTTTGAGGCTGTGTCAAAACATGGCAAGCATACCTCTTGAAAATAGAACCTCATCCCTCTAAAGTTTGTTATTTTTTTTAAATTTGTAACAATTTTATGTTAACAAGCAGCCTAGTAATTTGAATAATGTTAACAAGGAAGATAATATAAAGAATTTTACACAACATTAAATTGAAAGAAAAAGGCCCCAAAGAGAAGCAAGAAGAGCTATACCAGCATGCAAAATCTACCTGTCCAAAACTCAAATATAAAACTTTATTAGCTTTCCAAAGCCAAAGTGCAAGTCACTTAAACTAAAAAAATAAACCCAGTTCAAAATACTAGAATAAAGCTTATATATATATATTTTAAATGTTTAAGTTAGTGAATAAAAGAAGGAAAATAATATGTTCAAATGCTACACATAGCAGAACATCTTATCAGCAAAAAAGAGGGCTCTATTTAATTTCAGTTTTTCAGTCAGCTGCTATCTGAAACTGAGAGGAAAATATCTGAAACCTATGTATAAAAATTCCAAAAAACGAATTCCTTCTGGAGGCATGGACCCATGCACATCCAAGAAAATAGGGGTTAAACTTAAACAGAAAGGTACAGTTATGACTAAAACTAACCTCTGACCCCAGAAGAAGCTTTGCTCACTCCACATGTAGAGCCAAATCTTATCCTTAGTTACACCCATGTAAACTCATTGACTTGAATAAAGTTTCTCGAGTATAACACAATAGAATATGGCCTATGCCCAGCAATAAGACATAAAAACAATGTCTATTCTAATCAAAAATGAATATGTAGCACAATATGCTATGGTTTCTGTGGGACTGTGCACAGAAAATGCAACCAAAACAGATTGTGACAATCCTGTAAAGAAAAGCTCTGTGCAGCTCGAAAGCATGTCTTTTTCACTAACAGAAGTTGTCCCAATAAAAGGTACCTCACCCATGTTGTCTTCCTAAAATCCTTTGGCAGACACGTCTATAACTAAAATATTAAGACCTACTTTGAACTTTTTACACTGCTTATAAATAAGGCTAGAAGCAAAAACTGAGGTGGTTAAAATTAGCTATACAACTTAAGTACTGCCGCTCACATTGCTACACAGGAAGAATTACTCTCCTGGTCGAAATATTTCCCTTTTCAATGAGCTGAACTACCAGGTCACCTGCTAACAATGTAGATTCTTTCCTGTCTGGAAGAAATGTATTGTCATCTCCCTTAACAAATAGCACCATATTGTTCCCAGCTGGTTTATTTATGCAATTGTTATGAGAAAATGTTTTCAAAATGATGTGCAGAAGATGTACACTTTGCTTGGGGTATTACAATTTATTTCATTTGAATACACAACATAAAAATGCACACTCAAGTTTTTCCTCTTTCTCTGTCTTATATGATTGCTATGTATATAGAGTGCTATATTCAAATATATTTTACACATATACACCCCTTGACTAAACCTGGATGCGTTGGATGCTGAAAGCACCTTGGCTAGTGTAGGTAGACAGCCTGTATTTTTCATAGACTCATACATTTTAATTCCAGAAGGGACTATTATGATCATCCAATCTGTCCTCCTGCATAACAAAGAATACAGATTTTCACCCAGTAATCCCTGCATCAAACCCACAGCCAATCTTTAAATAAAGATTTCAATCAATAGAGAATTCACCACATCCCCAGATACATTGTTCCAATGGTCAATTACCCTCTTTGTTAAACATTTTCACCATATTTCTAGTCTGAATTTGTCTACTTTCCGCTTCCAGCCACTGGATTATGTTATGCGTTTGTCTGCTGTATTAAAGGGCTCTCTGGTATCAGAAATCATGTCCCCACGTATAGGCCATGATCTAGTCACCTCTTAACTTTCTCTTTGTTAAGCTAAATAGATGAAGCTTCTTCTTCAGTTTTGCAGCGTAAGGCTGATTTTTCAGATTATTCTTCTAGTTCTTTTCTGAATCCTTTCCAATTTGTCGATATCCCTTTTAGATTGTGCCACCAGAACATTCTAATAATGGTCAGACTAATGCTGTAGACTGAGTAATAACATCATCTCCCCATTTCTCATTTTAAAAATCCCTGCTTATGCATCCAAGGATTGCACATGCGCTCTTACCCACCACATCACATGGCGACCTCACATTCAGTTGGGTATCCATCATGACCCCTCAATTCTTTTTTGAGTTAGGGATTTCCAAATACAATCCCTCATTTTATAAGTGTGCCCTTCAATCTTGGTTCCTAGACACATGACCTTCCCTTTAGCTGTATTAAAACACACACAGTTTGATTGAGCCCAGATTGTTTTTTTCTAGTTCTCTGGAACTTTCCCAAATATTTCAAGTTTCGTTAAATATCAACAATCAGAGTTTCAGACGGCTGCTCAGTCAATTTTTAAAACTTCTGAATGCAAGCTATATGGTCCCGTAGATTTTAAAGTGTTTAACTTTAAACGAAAATATTTATTGACTACTTCTGCTTTTTCTGCATCATTGACAATTTTATCATCCCTTTCTAGCAACAGACCTACACCATTACTAGGATTTCTGTTGTTCTTGATATAGTTTTTTAAAAGCCCTCTACATTGTCCTTTACCCTAGTGGCCATGGATTTTTCATTAATTCCTTTCACTTCCCTTATCAACTGTCTGCAATTCATGACGGCTAATTTATAGCCATTGTTGTCAGCTACATGTAGTTGTTATAGATTATTTTATTTTTCCATTGCTGCTTTCACTTCCCTTCTTACTCAGGGTGAAGACTTCTGTTCTGATAGCAGAATCGTGGTTTTGGGACCTCTTGTAAAGATTTTTTTTTTTAATCTCCCAATTATCATACACATTTAAAATTTAAATCAAATCAGTTTTGCCCATTGTTATTACTTTTAGCTTCTGGAAGTTGACCCTTTTTTTAAAAGTGCCAGGTATACATATATATTTTAAAAGTCCCAGGTTGGGACTACTTTCTCTTTGGACAAAACAAATGTAACTAGGTCATGATTACTTTTATCTAGGCAATCACTAATTTTTCGTTTAGTGATTTCTCATTAGATTTCACCTTTGTCAAAATGAGATCTAATATAGAATTACCTCAAGTAGGATGTAATACTTTGTGATAGAAAATCATCTAAATTTTAGAAACTCCACGGAAGTTTTACTAGTGTCTGCATAAGACCTCCAGTTTGAAATACACGACAGAAAGTGCAGTTTTTTCTACACATCATAACTAGTTGTTTAAAGTATGGTTCATCCTGTTTGCTAGTTTGATTTGGTAGTCTATAATGGATTCCAAACAGGACCATATCTTGTGATTTGTCAGAACACTGATCTATAAGCATGCCAGCTCCTGCATTTCTGAACTGTCAATTATTCTAAAGCATGTAATGGTAGTTTTGATATAGAACAACACCTGCTCTGTTTCTGTCTTCAGGATCCTTCTTAAATAGGTGTGTATTCAGAGATTTTAACATCCCAATCATGTGAATCCTCCCATCATGTTTCAGTAATAGCTGTTGTATCAAAATTTACTTTTAATAAATGAGCACTTGAAATTCTTAGATGCCTGAGTAATGAATACAATCATTGGTACGCAGGCAATTAAGGAATTTCTTCTCCACATCCCTTGAAACCTTGATTCTTTCCATTTATGAAACCTTGAGCCTGAATTATATTTTTGCCTGGTGTGAGAGAGCAGTGACCATTTCAAGACCACAGATAAAGAAATTAATTCTGCACAATACTGACAAGTTGTATATCACTGGAAAGATGGATTTAACATATTTTTTAAAAATATGAACTTCAAATCACATTCTGAATACGCTTTTGCCTTTCCAACTCCATTCTTCAATTCAAACTTGATTTTACTTGCTACTGTATTCTGAGAATGATTAGAGCTAAAATTTAATAGTTGTAATCCCAGTTTTCAAATGATATAAAACAATGATAACCCGAAGCTCAAACTATCAAAATGATGCTGGAAATGAATTGGAGGGGAAATGTAAGGTGGTAATTAGAACTAACTGTTTTTAGAACGTGGATCTACCCTGAAAAGTGAGTTTAAAAAAAAAAAGCTGTCATAAATATAAAGGGAAGGGTAACCACCTTTCTGTATACAGTGCTATAAAATCCCTCTGGCCAAAGGCAACATCCTGTTACCTGTAAAGGGTTAAGAAGCTCAGCTAACCTGGCTGGCACCTGACCCAAAGGACAAATAAGGGGACAGGATATTTTCAAACCTTGGGGGAAGGAAGGTTTCTGTTTTGTGCTCTTTGTTTACGGGGTTGTTCTCTCTTGGGACTGAGAGAGGCCAGACAGAAATCCATCTTCTCCAACCCATCCTAATCCAAGTCTCCAATGTTGTAACCAGTATAGGTAAGCCAGGCAAGGCGGATTAGTTTATCTTTTGTTTTATGTGAATTTTCCCTGGGCTAAGAGGGAGGTTTATTCCTGTTTTCTGTAACTTTAAGGTTTTGCCCAGAGGAGGATCCTCTGTGTTTTGAATCTGAATATCCTGTAAAGTATTTCCCATCCTGATTTTACAGAGATGATTTTTACCTTTTTTTTTTTTTTTTTTTAAATAAAATCCCTCTTTTAAGAACCTGACTGATCTTTCCATTGTTCCAAGATCCAGGGGTTAGGGTCTTTGATGATTTTGTAACCAATTGGTTAGGATATTATTCTCAAGCCTCCCCAGGAAAGGGGGTGTGTAGGGCTTGGGGGGATATTTTGGGGGAGCGGGGGGGGAAGACATCTCCAAGTGGTCTCTTTCCCTGTTCTTTGTTTAAAACGCTTGGTGGTGGCAGCATACTGTTCAAGGACAAGGCAAAGTTTTTACCCTGGGGAAGTTTTTAACCTAAGCTGGTAAGAATAAGCTTAGGGGGTCTTTCATGCGGGTCCCCACATCTGCACCCTAGAGTTCAGAGTGGGGAAGGAACCCTGACAAAAGCATCATGGGATTCCACCTTCAGTATTTATCAGTGATTTCCATATCTAAGCATGACTAGCATTTAAGTAAAAAGGTGTTTTTAAACTGCCACCATGTGCAATTCAGCTTGGGCTTGGAAAATCAAGCTTGGTACTTTCCATCTTGCACATCACCAACTGTAACAGAGCCTCTATCAGGCAAACTGCACCATCCGTTACACCTGTACAATCCAACAGTTTTCACCTTGTGTTTGCAGAGGTGTTTGAATCCATAACTGGTATACAGTAGGATTTCACAGATCTGAAAAATTTATATTTCTGGTAATGCTCTCCAAGAGGGAAAAAATCCAGAACTTTTAATAAACTACATGATTACCATGCTTTAAACTTCATTTTCTAAAACATTTGTGGTGAATGAATATTAATTATGTGTATCTCAATAGCTTCACACAAAATTCAGAGAAATGTTAACTTATGTATAACTAAGATTAACATTTATACATCTTAGCTCTAAAAGGGTCAGAGGTCACATGAGTCCCATGTAGCTGCTGAAAATTTCCCATTGTCACATGAAATACTGAAGTTATAGTGAAAAAAAAAATCAGACTTAAGGGGGAAAATATAAGTCCACTTCACTGGGATGTGTGCCTCCTCTTGAACGTGCACTGCTACTTGTGATGGCACCATCAACATGGGATTCAATGTCCTCTCAGATTTTGTTGGGAGTTAGAACCAGTTGAGGGACAAATATTAACTTTTCTTAAAGTTTTCTTAGTTTCCCAAAACTGTAGAAATGTTGGTTAAAGTTCAACAAAGAAAGATGTTTAAAAATCAGTGAAGATTTTTTATCTCTTGTCAAGACAGGGAAACATTTTGGTGAAATTAGGATGAATGCATCCAGGATCCATTAATTTTTCAGTAAGTTTCAGCACCACCAGCACTACTCAACTACATTCATCCACTAATATCACCCAGAGTCTCCAGGACCATGCCAGCGTGGATAGAAGGGTGGATCATCCTGTACCAGATGAGTGAAATAGAAGGCATGGGCATTTGCCTTCATGGCAAATACCTAATTTCTCAAGGCAGAGGAAGAGGAGGCATTTCTGTTGTGGCTTGTGCTTGTGGTATAATCTCCTTGCATGTGACCCACTCAGTCTGCCTCTGTACACATGCATACATACACCATATTATTATTATGAACGTGACTGGTAGCACTGCCTATTATTAAGGTTGCCCTAGACTTTCCATTATTAGACCCTGTTTTCAGTTGCTGATAACTTTAGTTATTTGGACTGAGACATTCCAGGCTGGACATCTACATCGGACTGATTTGAGGGAGGAAAATTCAGACAAAGTAGCTCAGCTACTTCCAAGAATGAGTCTGAGGAAAAATATATTGTTTTGTTCTGGTGAGGTTTTCTTTGAAAAGCTCTAGTAACCCCAAGCATTGGAACAGGAACTTGAAATTTGGCAGTGGGATGGCCTGTGAAGCAAGGATGTACCTTTTGCCATCCCCTTGAAACTCCACCCAAATTTGGCCAAGTTATCATTTTCTGAAAAACTGCAATTTGCATTTGCTCCATCGAGACTTGATAGAGCTTTGTAGCTTCATTTCCCATAGATTCCAACCGCACCAAGCAGGTACCAACCAATGGCTATAGAAGGCCTAACAGGACTTTCCCTATAATTACAGTTTCCTGAATACATCAGGGCAAGTCCAAGCCCAAGAAATGAGTTCAGGGAGCCTCTCTCTCTTGTGCTCTCAATGACCTCCTCCTGCTGATGACCAGGTAGCATGGAGAAGGTAGCTGCCTGAATCAACTGCAGAGAAGACAAGAGTCAGACCTGAATTGGGGGACAGGGAGCGGAAGGGGGAGAACTGGCTGGGCAAGGAAACCGGGACAAGAAGCCAGGAAGGGGTAGATTCACTATGTGCAAATTAGCAAGGTTTTACTATACTATACTTGATAACAAACAGGTTTTAGGTGTAAGGTTTTGAAAACATATGAAATAGTAGGTCTTTAGTATCACTATTTTTCTGCAGTCATGGACATAAACTGCCAAAGCAAACAACTTCTTGATGCACTGACATCCATGTTTCAACAATCTTTCTGTCAACAGTGTGACAAAGCTCTGTCCTTGCCTCCGTGGGTCCCGCGTTTCCTGGCAGATTTCGCTAGCCTCAGAGGCTCACTGTGACCCTCCACGTAACCCTTCTTTCTCTAGAGACAAGGGTCAGTCTACTGAGCCATTTTCATCATAAGACAGCAAGGGAGGGGAGGAGAAGTTATCCTTCCTTGCACAGTCTCTGTTGTCTCCCAGTCTCAGTGATTAATCAGGGGGCAAAGGTGCGGGGGGGAGGAGCCCGGGCACACCCTCTACTCCGGACTCCAGCCCAGGGACCCTAATAGTATCAGCTATGGTAGCTGACCTTATAGAAACATAACATGTACAATTCCCTGGGCTACTTCCCCCCACAGCAGCCCTCCCTTCCTCAAGCTCCACTTCACCCTTACCTCAGGGCCTCCTTCCTTGTGCCTGATATGGTGTGTCCTACTCAGTTTCCCCAAGAGCACAACTTCCTCCCACAGCTCCTGACATGCACACCCACCTGACTAACTGGGAGGCTTTTAACTAGTTTCAGACAGTCCCTGATTGGCTTCAGGTGTCCCAATCAACCTAGCATTCTCCCTGCCTTCTGGAAAGTTGTTAATTGGCCCCAGGTGTCTTAACTGACCTGGAGCAGCTTCCATTTCACTTAACCTGGTACCAGGGATTTGTTTAGCCTAGAGCGAATATATCTATCTCCCACTACTTTTCTATAGCCATCTGGCCTTGCCCCGTCACAACAGCCTTACAACACCACGTCCCAAAGAAAAGTCCTTCAACTCTTGAATTTATACCTTATCTCTTAGAATCAAATATTTTGTTAAGAAACTGAAGCCAAATAAGAGCATACCTTGAGAGATAAAATGAGCCCAACATGACAGAGAACAAAATAAAACAAAATACAAACAAAATCCTGCAACATGAAGTAAAAGGCTATCTTTCTGACATAAGTTTTGCCAAGAGACGTTTCTTCTTACATGAATAAAATAAATTTTTATGATCCTTCAGAACAAAAAGATAATTATTGGTAATTTGTACCTTGGAATGCAATTCCCTTGTTCATATTGATCATCTGTAATTTGGATAAAAATACAGCTTTTCAACATATTTATGCTGAAACCATGCCTCCAGAAAACCAGAAGATGTTAAACTAGCTGTGGGCTTCTAAAAATTTTGTCTTATCCAAGTATTTCCCATACTACACAAAAAAAGCATACAATGAACCATGAGGATGAAAATTTCACAGCATCTAGTTTGTTTTGTTTTTAAAACATGTTTCCAATCAGAGATCAAATTCTTTCCTGATCAGTGATCCAAGACAAGCATTTGAAAAAACACACTGGCCTGAAAACATTTGTACTGGTCTGCCAACATATTCCAAGTCCTGGCATCTGTATGGCAAATAAATAAGTAAATAAATAAATAAATAAATGACATGACTTTTTTCTTTTTAAAACCCGAACTGTAACAAACAAGGTTAATTTTTCATTTACCATTGTAGGGTAAGGAAGACTAATATACTGAAATATAAATAATAAAATTAACTGAAGTTTATGGTTATCTACTACAGTGGTTGACAGTTTCAAATACCCAGTAATAGACTCTGGAATTCATTACTACAATTTGTTTTACTGTAACACCATGACCTTTCTCTTTCATTTTCTGATAGATATTTGTATGTTCTACACCAGAAGTCTGGTCATACAAGACAGCTAGATCTTATTTTGCTATACGGATCCCATATACTAATCTCGTCTCAGTTGCAAATTTTACAAGTCTTCACTGGGATTGTGAAGCTCTGCCCCTGAGTAGATCACTGGCAGGGAATGAACCTAGAACATCTGCATCTAAAAGCATGAACCTCTACTGCTTCAGCTAAAGGAGCAAGAATGAAATCCTGGTTCCACTGAAGTCAATGACAAAAATCCCAATGACTTCATTAGATCCAGAATTTTATCCCAGATTTATTAGCTCAGAGGCAGTAACAGACACACAAACCTGTATGTGGTCTAGAGGTGGACAAGTGTTGTTAGTATTGAATACAATTGTGCAAATTTAACTGCAGGCAGAATCAGCTTCTGCAGTTGGATGTAGTTAACAATTCTAACGAGCAGCAGGCCAGAATAGAATCCCTCTCACTCTCTTGCAGCTGTTTTGACTCTGTAAGGCTAACTGGAGGAAAAGTTATTCCTGCCACTAAAGCAAGCAGCTATTACTTCATTAGACAACATATCTATTATGAAGGTTTTAATCATTATATTAACTTATGTAACTACTTTTCATAGGGGAACCACACTTCTAAAAACAAACAAAGCACACATCTAAACCACAGAACCTTGTTTCACTACTGTCAGCACATTACAACTTCAGAGTTTTTTTTTTAAACATTTTTATAATTTAGGTTTAATGTCAACTGAAATGCATACCTATATAATATTTTTATGGACAAATTCTTGCTGAGATAAAACACCTTTTATAACATATTTGAGTAACTGGACTTTAAATCATGACACTCTCTACAAAAGCCAAATCTGAAATATGCCATAAAATAAGTGATTTACACAAGCTAGTCTTATTCCAGAAAACCACCCCTTGTATAACTGTTGATTACCAAAATAGTAAAAAGAATTTACCTTGTCTGCAAAACAAAACAAAATAAAATACACAACTCTGGACACCAGAAGCATAAAAGAAGTCATGTGGTTAAAAAAATTAGTGTTTCCCCCATACAACATTTCAGAATAGTCTCGAGAAAAACTTAAATGGTCTCAATGTGTGTCTCAAAAGCAGGGAAATCTGGAAGTTAAGATGTTCTTATTTTGAGTTTTGTTTGTTTTTTAAAAGGGACTGCATAGCTGTGTACTATGTAAATGTGGCTGGGCCACTCAAATTCAAAGCAACATGGCCTTGAGGCAAGGAGAACCCTGACAGTCATTAACCCATTTTATCATTATATTTTATACAACAGGTTTTAAAATGTACAAAGTGTCACTGAAACATCACAAACAAATTGATAGTTACAGTAATTACTTTGTTTCATTATTCAAGAGAACAAGTAGACAGTTAAACAAGTATTGAGTGAATATGCAAGTGGTTTTCTTTCACATTTTATACTAACAAAATGGCTATAAAAATCATTAAAAACAGAAACCTACCTTAGGTTAAGAGAATGATTTTCATTAATATCCATATTTATATGTATTAATCCATCTTTACAAACATCTAATGCAAAAGATCTATAGTAGATCACCGCTAAAGAGGCACATGCAAGTCTATTGAGGATGTTTACCAAAACGGTAGTTACTCTTGTCTTCATAGTGTATTGGACCAACCTGCATTAGAAAGTCTTATGCTAGTTTTGTTTTTCTATTAATATTGACAACAGATCAAAGAGCTTAGTTTTAAAGAATACCAAATTGTTCTGTAAATATTAAGAAAAGTCCATCAAGAAAAAAAAATTACACACAAAATTAAGTGTTATGGCCACTGAAACAACATTTGATCATGAAAGATACATAAATGACTAACAATATTCTAGGTCAAGATAAAGTGTGAACAAAACGTAAGACTATATACCATAGGGAAACACTGACATCTTTAGTATTAATTAGCGCAAAAAAAAAAAAAAGTTTAGTGACATTTTACACAGCAAAGGCAACAAGCTATTCAACAAGATTTACATGCAACAGCAAGTGCCAAGCGAACCGGGGGAGGAGGGAGTGATAATAGAACTGACCTATAAAAAAGGAGATATGAGTGAGAGCAAGAACCACAGAGGAATCATCAGATTGAGTATTCCAGGAAAAAGCATTCATTCCCCTCTGCAACGTCCTGGTGAAGAGGTATGTGGAAGCAGTGCTTACAGAGGAACGGGTAGGATTCAGACCAGAATGAAGTACAACAAATTGGCTATTTTTGATAAGACAGATATTGGAGAAATATACAGAACACAACCAAACCTGTTACAACAATTCTATAAGACTTCAAACAGGCTTTTGATAGCATTTTGTAGAAAGGGTAATGGCAAATCTTAAGATTGTATGGCATCCCAGAGCTGAAATTGATCAAGTCAATAGAAAACATCTGCAGCAAGACCAGGAGCGTGGCAAGAGAAAACAAGAAGCTGAAGGATTAGTTCAGAATGATAGCAAGGAGTGAGACAAGGATGTATATTATCACCAGATTTGTTCCACTTGGTACTGGAAGCAGTACTGTCTGTAGCACTGACAAATGAAACGAGAAGAGTCAGGCTAGGAGGAAGGACAGTGAATAACTTAGATTCACAGATGATATTGACCTCAAAGCATTGACCAAGGAGGATTTACAGAGAATAACCTCATTCAGACCCACCGTCACTGCTGAGTTGATGGACAGGAGTCAAAGAAAGAGAAAGAAGAGAAAAAGTGACAGTTAAGGTTGCGGCAAGACACATCTATTCACCCAAAATCTTAAAAGCACAGAAAATAAGAAGTTAAGGGGAAAGATTTGTGCATTTCTTTCCACCCTCATATTATTGGCAGCGTGGTAGGCACCATGCCAACACTCCATAATGCTTTCACTTCCATCTTGACAAGATACCCAAAAGCAATATATAAACCCCACCTACCCTGCATCTCATCAAATTTGCATGCTAACACAAAACCTTAAGAGTGACCTCATAAGCTTTTATATCAACAGATCAGCACATCTGAGTGCCACACATTCAGAAAGTTATTTTGTCTTTACACTGTTGAGGTAAATCTTAATGTTTTGTTTGAGTGAAAATCTGCTGAGGTTTGGGTATGTTGTGCTTTTGGATATCCATTTAAGATGGAAGTGAAAGTCTTACGAAGCCTTGGAATGTATCATCAAAAGTGCTGCAGGCAATTGGAGGGGTGGAAAGGAACACACAAGTCTTTCCCCTTCACCTTAAAAGCATGGAAATAAGTTTAGTGAAGACAAGGCATGTCCAGCCAGAACCTTAACTATCACTGAACATTGTGGGAGGGGAACGGGGTTTTCCACCCCTAATTTCCTAGGTTGTTTGGTTTTAGGTACACCTTTGGTGTATCTCAGCCGATAGCTCCCAAGAGTCAGGGAAAAGCAGTGCTGCATCTGTCTCGTAATCAGAGAAAGAAACTGAGCTGCTGACGCTGCTCCTGACTACGTCAACCCTCCTGAAGACCATGAGAGGATGTGATGTGCTTTAGTAAATTGTGTGTGTCTAATATTTTATTCTCATTGAAGAGTTAATGCAAATAAGGATAGCCAGAGCAACTCTCCATGATAAAATAACCTATCAGCTGGAATGAACTTCTGTGAAGAGTCTATGTAATCCGCAAGCGTCATGGCCACCATCTTGGCCAACACTGAACCAATGACCTCCAGAACAAAAAACATGGAGTCCTTACAACTTGAGCTAAAGAGCATGGGCAGTCACAGGCTCATATCCCCTGTGGACTAGGCACAAAGAGGGGCACATAACACACACCAGGGGGTTACCAAAGGAAAATGTGTGACAAATTAATAAAATGTGTACTTTGGCTATTCACATCATGTACAGATTAACATTGTTTTAAAATGGTTTTTCCATTTTGTGATTCACATGCAACTATACCATCCTCCCACAGAGTAACAGAAGGATTTGAATCCCTTGACCTTCAGAATCCTAGCTTAGGCCCTTACTCTTTGAGCCACAGAAGTAATTGCTAGTGCCTTTCTAAGCTAGCTATTTGAGAGCATGGCACACTTTCACAGTGGGTTGCAAAACTATTTAGTAGCCAGCAGCAGAATATTGGGGAACAGAAATCCTAGATTCCATCCTTTGTTCTCGGAGAAGAGGAGTGTGAATCATAGTGGTTAGAGATTGGATAACCCAAACTGTTTTAGCCACTGTGTGGTGCAGTAGATAAGATACAGGTTTGTCATATTAGAGATGTTACTGTATGCACAGAACCCACATTGTGTAAGTTCTTTGTTAACTTACTTTAAAAAATGGGAGGGAGCAGTGGCTCTTCCCTAACTATTTTCTAGGTTGGCTGTCCTCAGTAAGGTAGTTAACCACATGAGAATTTAAACCACACTTAGAGGTGAGATTTGAACACACTGTGTCTTCTTTGCAAGCTTGGGAATTGTTCCTTTAGGCCAGTGGTCCCAAACTTGTTCCGCCGCTTGTGCAGGGAAAGCCCCTGGTGGGCCGGGCCGGTTTTTATTTACCTGCCGCACCCACAAGTTCGGCCGATTGTGGCTCCCAGTGGCCGCAGTTCGCTGCTCCAGGCGAATGGAAACTGCTGGAAGCGGCGCGGGCCGAGGGACATACTGGCCGCTGCTTCCAGCGGCTCCCATTGGCCTGGAGCAGCAAACCGTGGCCACTGGGAGCCGCGATCGGCCGAACCTGCGGATGCGGCAGGTAAATAAACCGGCCCAACCCGCCAGGGGCTTTCCCTGCACAAGCAGCGGAACAAGTTTAGGAACCCCTGCTTTAGGCTACATGGGTATCTGATTAGTTGGAGAATGGGAAAGCAAGTCTCTGCCCCTCTTCGAAGTGAGAAACAGCAATTCCACCACAGCACATTTGTTGTCAAATAACATTTGACTGGTCTGCCTTGGTGCATCAATTTGCCATTATGGATAGAAGGTTGTAAACCACTTTACAGACAAACAAAACCTAACTGATATTCTAGGAATCAGCACATGTGGAGCAACAATGTGGCCAAAGGACAGGTGCCAGAATACTTTATACTGCTTGCTAAGAAAAAAGAGACACACACTCCATTGGGGGGAGGCGGGGGGGAGAAGGTCACCCAAATAGGGGATTGTAACTCATTCTCAGTATCAATTCATTTTTCATCAAACCACCAAGAAAAATATGTCAGTAGTACTCAAAGTTTACATTGTGTGTTTTGGTTTTTGCCATTTCCGTGACATTTTTTAATAAAATAAGAGGTTTAAATTTCTTAATAAAACAGATCAACTTGGACTATGGTTTAGATACCAATACACCACAATATACGGAAAGATCCATGTGTTGAAGTAGATATTTCCCATCCAGGAGAAAATTTTTAAAAAGTACTATTTCAGAAATAAGCATATGAGCAGTAGTCCTCTGTAGTCCAAGTTTATTTTATGTGTAGGACAAAAATTGTATGCACAGTGTGTGATTTTTCAGAGATTTTAAGGCTAGAAGGATAAGAAGTGATATAGTCTGACCTCTTATATAACACAGGCCACAGAATTTCATCCAGTTACTCATGTAATGAGCCCCAACTTGTGATTTTACTAAGCCTGTGCAGATTTTTACATTTTTTTTGAGATTACATACTGTCTTTTGAAGTGAAGTCTTACATATGTTCAAGAAATATATTAAGGATGAAAATATAATTTTTAAAGGCTCCTGAGTATCTTTCCTTACTATAAGCATATGAAAGTTAGTCTGAAAATGTGGACTGCAATGGCTGAAACATGTAAAGCTTTAATATTTTTAATGGAAAAAGACTTGATAGATGTTAAGTCATATGATGATCAGGTTTATGAACAATGACAAAGTGAAATACAAAATGAAAAGCAGTAATGTTACCCATTGGCTAAATTCAGGTGGATTTGGTTTCCGTTGCTTCCTGATAAAACCCAAAATCATTGGCTTAACAAAAGCAAAATCAGACCTGGACCATGTTTACTCATTAAGAGAAATTCATCCGATGGGACAAGTCAAAAGCTGTAACATCAACAGAAATGTTTATAGGCAGAATGGAAACACTTTGTATCTAATCACACTACAGTCTCCAAAAGCCACAAAATAATTCACATCACTTCCACTGCACAAAGTCCACTGCACTAAAATTTAGAAACGAGTGTTTTCCAAACCCATTGCAGTAAGTTTTTTGTTTTTTGTTGTTGTTGTTGTTTTTTTTGGGGGGGGGGGGGACTGCTTACTAAATGTCAGACTTTTTGTTGTTGTTGTTAAGCTAGCTGTTAATATGCAGTTGTACCCAGAAACATTTAAACAGGATAACCTTCATGATTCCAACACAAATCTCTCACACCACCAACTATTTAGTATTATTTTAATCCCAATCACCACTACAGAGCTCTGCCAGAAGAGGTTAGGCAAACCACTACAAAGTACTTGCAACTTGCTTTGCAGTTGAGCTGTCTGGATAATTTGGGATCACCAGTTCCCCTGCTGATCCAACAAAAACTATTGATTATCATCTTGCAATAGGGAGGTGCCAGCAAAGCAATGAAAGTTGGTCAAGGTCTTTCATAAACACAGAAGAAAAGAGAGTGAAATAAACCAAACTGTAGGAGAAACTAATCCTGATCTTTGCTTAAATAGCTGTTAAGTATGCACAGGAGTTTCTAAAAGGGGAGTGCACTGGGGGGTACGGGGCAGGGGAGATGCCATAAAAAAGAGCAAGTCAAACCCTTACATGTGGACAAATTTGGGAAAAAGTGAGAGGGACCTTTCTGTCACTGGTCTTGTCCACCAACTGCCTCAGGTCCATCACCAACTGTAACATCACTTGAAAAATTAGGTAAGGCATTTAGAAGGAAAAACACTCACTTGTCACAATCATGGATATACAGTCAAGATCACATCTTTAGGTTATTGTCCAGAAGAGAAGAGAAAAAATAAAGCAAAAAAACAAACCAAAACAACTGATCTCTGATGTCTCTCCACAATGAATGTTTCAGATTTTCTTCTGATCTTGCATTCTTTCTTGAGCAATTAGTTACCATTAAAAAGGCCCCTATAAAAGCTCATGAACTAATAATAGATAGGATCCACAGCTTGTCCAAAGTATTCTTCCAAAGTTTTGGGGTCTTTCAAGTTGTCTGCGTTTGAATTACAAATCTTGACCTATAACCATGCTTCCTGTCTCAAGAGAAAATATCCTTAATAACAAGAGTTTAAAAAAAAATCCTCGAATACAGTGACTGAATGGTCAGTGCTTCTGAATTTTTAATCTTACTTGCAACAAAATTCTCAATTCAGGTTTCTATTTTAGAAGGACTGGTGTCTTTTGACACCAGCATGTTTAACTGTCATTGTTAGACTGATTAACATTTTCAGATATTTCATTATATCTCTTGATCAAAACACATGATTAGACTGGAAAAACAGGGCTGTAATCACACTTGATAGGGCATGACTTTGGACTTCATATTACTGAATGCAAAGAATCATATAGCACCTTAGTTAAAAGACAACTCACAAAAGAACAAAAACCAAAAACTAGAAGCAGAGTTAGAAGTACTCAGTCTATACAGTTGTAGTTTAATGAGTTCCAGTTACCTATAAAAAATTCAACATCTCATGTCTTCTACTGGTTCAGCATCAGGCACTGGTGGCACAGCCAAGCAAATTCGTCCTCCAGAAGAAACTTGGCAAGGTTGGACAGCAATTTTGGTTTTAAATTACAAAAATCAGTGACAGTTTGTCCATTTATAAATCATATAAGCTTTAAAATAAAAGTTTAGTTGCCTTATGCATACTCTTCACTTGGATAATTAAAGAATTAATTTTATTTTTACATTAAGAATGATAAAAAGTAATCCATGATGATATGGTCCAATCACTTTTGGTGTTTTGAAAAAAGCAGGCTTTTGAGTAACAGGTGGAATAACTAGACTGCTCAGAGGACTGGCAATGAGATATAGAGTTGTTCACTTAAGTCATCATTTCAAACACACTGTCAAGTGACCGAAATGCATTACTATCATAGTGGAGCTCAGTGGCCCACTTGGTATGAATTTGTAGACTGAATGCAATTCCTAGTAGAACAGGACGGAGGGAGCGGCGGAGATTGGTTGATTTTGACACCTCCAAAACTGGTATTCTATATGACAGTCCCAAACATCAGATATTGGTATCAGACAGGATACCAGATTAGAAATGCTTATGCTCCAAAGAGGACAAATACTGTAATGAGAACAGAGTCTAAGGGCCCAATTCCTCAAATCCTTTTACCAGCAGAACATCCACCAAAATCAATGTAAGTTTTGCACCTAGAGGATTTCCCAAATCAATCGCTAAATGTATCTTCTTACTTCTAGAAATGACCCCTTCAAGACTCAGCTGAGCCACATTAATAAGGTGGAAAAACTTGTAAAAGCGATTAGCTATGATTTATCTGACTTGGGAATAGAGGCCTTTGGTTTTCTGGTCTACCAATTCAGCACCACGAAAGCTCACTTATAAATTTAAGTGTACACAAGATACTTTTCATTGGTTTATGTGTGTCTATTCTTCCATCATTGCATATATGTAATTCCATTAAGGGGCGATTTTTATACACACACCAGTAGGAGAAAAAAAAAAAGTCTCTGTGCACTCTTCTACAACTGAATCTTAATGACACAAAATTCCAACCACTGGTTACAAATAGTCTTTTTTTTTTTTTTTTTAAACCTGCCTTAAAATGCATTTTCCCAAGAGACAAAACCCTTGCTGTTTCAGGCGAATACATATTTATCAAAGAAATCAGAATGGATCCAGAATAATGACTGTTCTACACTCCCAAGGATGGCTTCTTGTAAAAATAAAAACAAGGAAGTTACATCCAAGAGAAACCATAATGCTTTTCAATTAAGGTTAAGGATGTGAAATTGAGGCACCAAAAGACAGGAAATTCAAAGTTAAGGCTATCTCAATCTCATCTCATCCCCTCCTTACCCCAAGACCCCAACTCATGCCGTGACTGCTCCCTTCAAGCACTTCTCAACAACCTGGTGATTGATGGTGTGTCAGAGCCTTAACTTTGGCTCTCATGGCTTCTCTTACAACCTTTAACCTTCTTGTTCTAGCGTGTGAGGATGAGCAGTTTAAATTTTAATATTTTGCATCACCTGAGCTTGCTGCACGGCCAAGGCACAGGGTGGTACTTTGATACACACACATACGGAAACCCCCTCCGCCCCTAACACATGCCACAACTCGGCTTTGCACACATTTTTGCACACTACCAAGCGGCACACTTTTGTGTTGCACTCTAAACAGGGCGCTGCTGTCAGCGCTACTCCCCACCATCCAGCAACACCCCCCGCTGGAGTCAAAGTGTTGTTGGGGGAGCACAGGCCAATGGCAACACTCTACCGTCTCCTCCTTTCAGTCACATTTCCGTCCTCCTCCAGCAAAACTGGGGAGGAAGGGGGGGGGGACCAGGCACCGCGGCTTGGGAGCCCCGCACCCGCCGGGCCCTGCAGAGAAGGGGCAGCAGCAGGAGCAAGTGTGGTGACAAGCCTGCAATGTTTCAAACAGCCCCGAAAGAAGGGCGGGGGGTCGGGCAGTGTGTGCACGGGCGGGGGCGGGGGGGGGGCAGGGCTGGTGCTCTGGGTCATTACCTCGTAGAGTTCCTCGGAAGCCATGCTGGGGAGTCTCACAAGGTGGAGTTGGGGGCTGGTTTGGAGATACTTTGTTTCAGTTGGTGTCTGTGTGGCCTCCCTCCTCCTCCTCCTTCTTCCTCCTCCTCCTCCTGCGCGCTGCTGCCTCTCGCTCCCCGGTGCAACTGGCCGCCGCTCCCCGCACGAAATGCCAGCGCTGCGGCGGCGGCGGCGGCGGCGGGGGCTGCGCGCAGAGCAGCTGCGCAACTCGCTCGCGCACTCACCCGCTCGCGCGCGCACACACACAAACACACACACTCACCCACACTCACCCTCGCCCACACGGCGGCTCCCCGTACCCCCACCCCTCTGTCCCCGGCTCGCTCCCCAGGATCACTAATCGAGCGCAGAGAGAGCGCCACACGCAACCCGCTCCGGCTCGACTTCAGGCGCCTCTCGCACCATCCTCCTCCTCCTCCTCCTCCTCCCCCGCTTTGATCTCCCATTGTCTGCGCGGCGGAGGGCACCGCGAGGCGGCGGCGGGCCAGCCCGCGCGAGCTCCCTGGCCGGGCGCGGCGCAGGCTGGCACAGCGGCCATGGGGCTGGCTGGCCGCGCACGCTGAGGCGCCCGCCTGGCTCCAGCCCTGGAAAGAGCGTGTGTCCCGCTGGGGAGGAAGGGACGGGCCGCCCGGGCAAGGGGCCGCCACACTCAGCCAGCCTGGGAGGAGAGGCAAAGCCATGGGGCGAGTCCCAGTGTTCACAGGAGACGGGGCCTGCTAAACCCTCACCTCCTCCTATCCCCACCGGGATCCCCATCCACCTACTCATCATCCTCCTGCAACTCCTACTCATCCCTACCATGATCCCCATCCATGCCACGAGGATCCCTGTCCACCTCCTCCACATCCCCACCAGGATCCCCATCCCCTGTCCACCTCCTCACCCTCCTGCTCCTCCTAGGCATCCCCACCAAGCTCCGCATCCACCCGCTCATCCTCCTCCTGCTCCTCCTACCCAACCCCACCATGATTCCCATCCACATACTCATCATCCTCCTGCAACTCCTACGCATCCCCACCAGGATCCCCAGCCAGCTACTCATCATTCTTCTGCTCCTTCTGCCCATCCCCACCATGATCCCCATCCAACTACTCATCATCCTTCTGCTCCTCCTACCCAACCCCACCATGATCCCCATCCACCTACTCATCATCCTCCTGCAACTCCTACCCATCCCCACCAGGATCCCCAGCCACCTACTCATCATCCTTCTGCTTCTTCTACCCATCCCCACCATGATCCCCATCCAACTACTCATCATCCTTCTTCTCCTCCTACCCATCCCCACCATGATCCCCATCCAACTACTCATCATCCTTCTGCTCCTCCTACCCAACCCCACCGTGATCCCCATCCGTATACTCATCATCCTCCTGTTCCTCCTACCCAAACCCACCATTATCCCAATCCACCTACTCATCATCCTCCTGCTCCTCCTCCTCCCCACTATGATCCCCATTCCCCCTTCTCATCATCTTCCTCCTGCTCCTCCAACCCATCCTGACGGTGATCCCCATCTACCTACTCATCATCCTCCTACTCCTCCTGCCAGTCCCCACCGTGATACCCATCCACCTACTCATCATTCATCTGCTCCTCCCTCCCATCCCCACCATGGTCGCCATCCACCAATTCTTCATGCTCCTGTTTCTCCTACCCATCTCCACGAGGATCCCCATCCACCTACTCATCAACCTCCTATTCCTCCCACCCATCCCCACCAGGGATCCCCAGCCACTTTCTAATAATCCTTCTGCTCCTTCTACCCATCCCCACCATAATCCCCATCCACCTTCTAATAATCCTTCTGCTCCTTCTACCCATCCCCACCATAATCCCCATCCACCTACTCTTCTTCCTTCTGCTTCTCCTCCCCATTCCCAACTATGATCCCCATTTACCTCCTCCTCTTCCTTCTCCTCTTTCTACCCATCCCCACTCACCTATTCCACTTCCTTCTGTTTCTTCTACCCATCCCCACCAGGATCCCCATCCACCTTATCATCATCATCCTGCTCCTCCTACCCATCCCCAACAATGATCCCCATCTACCTCCTCATACTCTTCCTACCTATGCCCACCGTGATCCCCAGCCACCTATTTCACATCCTACTCATCCCCACCATGATACCCATCCACCTATTCATCATCCCTCTGTTCCTCCTACCCATTCCCACCATGATCCCATCCACATACTCATCATCCTTCTGGTCCTCCCTCCCATTCAAACCATGATCCCCGTTCACCTACTCATCCTCCTCCTGTTCCTCCTACCCATCCCCACCGTGATTCCCATCCACCTACTCCTCATCCTCCTGCAACTCCTACTCATCCCTACCATCATCCCCATCCACC
Source organism: Chelonia mydas (assembly GCF_015237465.2). Lineage (NCBI taxonomy): Eukaryota > Metazoa > Chordata > Testudines > Cheloniidae > Chelonia > Chelonia mydas. The sequence goes on from NC_057850.1 coordinate 115,587,210, forward strand.
AACTCTTCTTGCTCCGGTTTCTCCTACCCATCCCCACCAGGATCCCCAGCCACCTACTCTTCTTCCTACTGCTCCTCCTACCCATCCCCAACGATGACCCTCCTCTACCTCCTCCTCCTCCTCTTCCTACCCATGTCCACCAGGATCCCCATCCACCAGCTCTTCATCCTCCTTCTCCTCCTACCCATCCCCATCGTGATCCCCATCCACCTTCTCATCATCTTCCTGCTCCTTCTACTTATTCCCACTGAGCTCTGCAACCTCCTACTCATCATCCTCCTGCTCCACCTACCCATCCCCACCATGATCCCCATCCATCTACTCCTCCTTCTCCTGCTCCTCCTACCCATCCCCAACAATGATACCCATCTGCCGCCTCCTACTCTTCCTACCTATGCCCACCGTGATCCCCAGCCACCTTTTCCACATCCTACTCATCCCCACCATGGTCCCCATCCGTCTACTCATCATCCTCCTACTCATCCCCACAGTGCTCCCCATCCACCTACTCCTCATTATTCTCGCACTGTAAAAAACAAAAATAGTATTTTTCAATTCACCTCAAACAAGTACTGAAGTGCAATCTCTTTATCGTGAAAGTGTACCTTACAAATGTAGATTTTTTTTGTTTACAGAACTGCACCCAAAAACAAAACAGTATAAAACTTTAGAGCCTACAAGTCCACTCAGTCCTACTTCTTATTCTGCCAATCGCTAAGACAAACAAGTTTGTTTACATTGACAGGCAACAATGCTGCCTGCTTCTTATTTACACCTGAAAGTGAGAACAGGCATTCGCATGGCACTTTTGTAGCTGGCGTTGCAAGGTATTTAGATGCCTGATATGCTAAACATCTGTATGCCCCTTCATGTTTTGGCCACTATCCGAGACAAATGCTTTCATGCCCATGATGCTCGTAAAAAAAATAATGTGTCAATTAAATTTCTGACTGTACTCCTTGTATGTATCCTGCTCTGTTTTACCTGCATTCTACATATATTTCATGTAATAGCAGACTCAGATGATGACCCAGCACATGTTCGTTTTAAGAACACTTTCACAGTAGATTTGACAAAAAGCAAAGAAGGTAGCGATGTGAGATTTCTGAAAATAGCTACAGCGCTTGACCCAAGGTTTAAGAATCTGAAGCGCTGGCCAAAATCTGAGAGGGATGAGGTGTGGAGCATGCTTTCAGAAGTCTTAAAAGAGCAACACGCTGATGCGGAAACTACAGAACCCAAACCACCAAAAAAAGAAAATCAACCTTCTGCTGGTGGCATCTGATTCCGCTGATGAAAATGAACATGCTTCAGTCTGAAGTGCTTTGGATCGTTATCGAGCAGAACCCATCATCAGCATGGACGCACGTCCTCTGGAATGGTGGTTGAAGCATGAAGGGACATATGAATCTTTAGCACATCTGGCATGTAAATATCTTGCAACGCCAGCTACAACAGTGCCATGCTAACCCCTGTTCTCGCTTTCAGGTGATGTAGACAAGAAGCAGGTAGCCTTATCTCCTGCAAATTGTAACCAACCTTGTTTGTCTGAGAGATTGGCTGATCAAGAAGTAGGACTGAATGGACTTGTAGGCTCTAAAGTTTTACATTCTTTTATTTTTGAATGCAGTTTTTTTTTGTACAGAATTCTACATTTGTAAGTTCAACTTTCATGATAAAGAGATTGCACTACAGTACTTGTCTGAGGTGAATTGAAAAATACAATTTTTTTGTTTTTTTACAATGCAAATATTTGTAATCAAAAATAAATATAAAGTGAGGACTGTGCACTTTGTATTCTTTGTTGTAATTGAAAGTAATATATTTGAAAATGTAGTAAACATCCAAAAATATTTAAAATGGTATTCTATTGTTGTTTAACAGTGTGATTAATCTCAATTAATGTTTTTAATCGCTTGACAGCCCTACCTCCTACCCATCTCCACCATAATCCCCATCCACCTGCTTATCATCCTGCTCCTCCTATCCATCCCCACCATGCTCCCCATTCACCTACTCATCATCCTTCTGCTCTTCCTACTCATCCCTACCACGAATCCCTTTATCCACTCATCATTTTCCTACTTCTCCTACTCATCCCAACCACAATCTCTCTCCACCTCCTCCTCGTGCTACTCCTGTCCATCGCCACCATGGTCCCACTGTTCCTCCTTCCACTCTCTGCCATGAACTCCTCCACCTACTCATTATCCTGCTTCTCCTCCCCATCTGCAACATAAAAGCATAGAAATGTAGGACTGAAAGGGACCTAGACAGGCCATCATGTCCAGTCCCCTGCATTGAGGCAATATGAAGTATTATGTAGAGTCTGACAGGTGTTTGTCTAACGTTCTTAAATCTGCCAACGATGAAGTTCCAGTGCTTAACTACCCTTACAATTAGGAAGTTTTTCCTAATGTCTAATCTAAATCTCCCTTGCTGCAATTTAAGTCCATTACTCTTGTCCTGTCCTCAATGGATAAGAACAATTTTTCACCTTCCTTTTTATAACAACCTGTTATCTACTTGAAGACTGTTATGTCCCCCTTCAGTGTTCTCCAGACTAAACAATCCCAGTTTTTGAAATATTTCCTTCCACATCATGTTTTCTCGACCTTTAATCATTTTTGATGCTTGCGTCTGGAATTTCTCCAATTTGTCCTCATCTTTCCCGAAGTGTGGTGGCCAGAACTGGACACAGTACTCCAGTTGAGGCCTTATCAGTGCTAAGTAGAGAGAAAGAATTACTTCTCATGTCTTGCTTACAACACTCCTACTAATACATCCCAGAATGATGTTCACTATTTTGTTACAGTGTTACACTGTTGACTCGTATTTAGTTCATGATCCACTATAACCTCCTGATCCTTTTCTTTAATACTCCTCCCTAGGCAGACATTTCATTTTGTATTTGTGCAGTTGATTATTCCTTCCTAAGTGTAGGACTTTACATTTGTCCTCATTGAATTTCATTCTATTTAATTCAGACCATTTCTCCAGTTTTTCAAGATAATTTTGACTTCTAATCCTGTCCTCCAAAGCACTGGCAACCCCTCCCAGCTTGGTGTCATCTGCAGAATTTATAAGTGTACTTTCTATGCCATTATCCATGATCCCCCTCCATCTCCCCATCCTCCTCGTCCTCCTACCCATCCTCAGCATCCTCCTCCTGCTCCTTGTCCCCATCCTCACCATCATCTCCCTTCACCTCCACATGCTCCTTCTCCTGTTCATCCCCACCATCGTTCTCCTCCTCCTTGTACCCATCCCCCTTCACCTCTTCCTCCTATCCAACCCCCCCCCCCCCAGGATCCTCTCCATCTACTCATCTTTCAGCTTCTCCCACCCATCCTCATTGTGATCCCCCTCCACCTCCTCTTATAAAATTATTACTCTGATCCCGTCCCCGCACTTCCTATCCCTTTGCCCCTCATTCTTTTGCTTTTATCCTTCCTCAACCTGATCCCCCTCAATTTACTCATTTTTCTGAATCTTAGTCTGACTCCCCCTCTAACTTCTCTTGGTCTTTCTCTTCATCCTCCCCCTCCCCCTCTTCTTCATATTCCTCTTGTGCTCTGTCTCCTCCTAAACCTTTCTCGTTCTCTCACCTCACACCTTCTCTCAATGGTCAGGAGATATTTAAAGTTAAAAGTGAAGGAGAAAATGTTTTTCATAATGCTGCCAATATCTTTCCAACACAGTAACAAGGACTGTGTGTTTTAAGATGCTCCGGGTGCATCTTGAGCAGGGGACCTTTGAAGTAAAAACAGAGAGCGAGTTTGTAAATGGTTCTTTTACTCGTATAGCAAAAATTTTCATCATCAGATGAGGAGACTTCTGAACATTGCCCATAAAATGAATCTCCAAATGAGTGAATCAGATAACTTTTCAGTAGAACTGCATAAATCTGACCCCGAAGTAATGTGTTAATCTGGAGCATAATCAGGATGTAGGTTTAAGAAACTGAAAAGAAAAGAATGGTAATATATTCTGGTCATTTTTGTGGAGTGCCACCATTATGCTTTTTGCTTTATAGATAAAGATGTGGCTCCTCAACCAAGGACAGTACAATCTAAATCACATTACATTGAAAAAAACGACTTTCAAAGAACATTAAGTGTGCAGAGTCAAGCACTCAAAAGTTAGGAAATGCCAGAATAAGGTTGCCTGTGCAACTTAAATTTAGCCCCTTGTGCATAAGTAGTATGATACAGTCATCAAGAATATGACCGCACAGTATTTTTTCCACAGGAGTCTTGCTCACTGCGGGGTAACTTTATATTGTTTCTTTTTATCCCCATTATTTAGTGTGTAGTCTCATGCCTCATTTACTGCACACCACCCAAGCCTTGCACTCCATAAAGACTTACTGATTTCCCCATGGGCTTTTCCCGGGCACTCTCCTTGTAGTATCTTACAGCTTGGCTATGTAGGGACACTCAAGAAAATTAATTCAAATGAACTAAAGGTGTGAATTTACAATGGATTAATTAAACCTCATGTCACAACCCCAGGTTTTGCTACCTGCTGCCACCACTAAGCTTCTCACTGGAAATTGTCTCTCTTGGGACACCCCAGCCCTTTGCTCCCTTGTTACAAGGACCTTATCGTCAAGCCACTGCAGAAATCCCCATTCACCACAGGTCTACTCTGGACTGAATTAATAAACTTGTAATTTATTATTTACAATCAATATATGAATGAACTTCGGTACTGATCCACTGGGAGTGCTCACTATCCCTTTCAAGCCCTGGAAAGTCTTATTTCCTACCCGGTTCAGGTGTCATTTTCAGAAGCCACAGGGTCTGATGTTCTCCCACTCTGGTCTCACCCTCTCAGCAGCCCAGACCTTGATCATCCCTGATGGACCATTCTTGCGGGTCTGGAGAGACCTTTCTTAGCAAGCTCAGCCAGCCCAGACCAAACCACCTTCAGTGTCCATCCTCACCCCTCCAGCCGCTGACTGTTGAACAAACATTCCAGATGGCTCCTAGCAACCCCATGAGCCCTCACAGAGTCCTTAGGTTTCAAACCACTATCTCACTTCCACCCACATATTTTACCTCCCATATAACCAAAATAGTATAAAACACAACACAACATACCCTAACATTCCCCACTTCTCACTAAATCCCTTGTGGATGCTCTTATTCAAAATTAAAATAACCATAATTTGATTTGCTTAATTCACATTGAATTAAGCTAAACAGAACCAAGGCAACTTTAATTCTGAATAAGAGCGTCTACGCAGACAGGTAATGCAGCTTAACTAATACACTTTGAAAGTTACTTTGGATTAACTTTCCTGACTGTACCCATAGAGATGAGTCCTGATTTCTTTACAAACATTAATGAATGTGTCTTCACAACATGCCTGTAAGATAATATGGGGATAATACCACGTTACCACAAGGGGAACTAAGACACAAAGACTCAAGTAAGTGTCAACTAATTTTGTGTGCCCAATTTAAGAAGCCTAGGGCCTGATTTTCAAAGTACTTGGCAGTCTCTAGTCCTTCATGTGTTCACAGTAGAGCATCTATTGACTCAGTTGCAGCTGAGCGCTCAGAACTTCTGCAAATCAGCCCTAAGTATCTCAAGCTGGGTAACTAGAAAACAAGGAATACACACTAGCCACCTGTGAACATTTTGTTTTAAGTGACATGCCCAGCATCACACAGGAACTCTGCAGCAGAAGCATGGGTAGAATCCAGTTCCCTAAGGCACCATTTAATTGCCTGATCTGTGAGGCCATCCTTTCTCTTACTGCAAGCCCTTGTCTCATTCACTGCACACATTCCAACTGCAACAAATGAAGCACAGGTCCTACAGAACAGTGTCCTCCATAACACAACCTTGATTCATCCCCAGAGTAGGTCCATCCTGTGCACTGAATGAGGCAGATGACTTGTGGAAAAATCAGTATATGATCATGTAATTAAAGACTGAATCATAATATATATGCACAGGGGGACCAAATTCAGGTTGCACAGGCAACCTTAATTCTGGTATTTCCTAACTTCTCAGGGCTTGACTTTGCAACCATAATAATGTTCTTTTTACACAGTTTATTGTATGTAATTTCCTAAGTTTTAAAAAAACATTAAAAAAAAACCACAAAAATTTCATCCTGTGGGATCATATTGCCTCACTCCACATGGGTCATTGGCAGGATTGGAATCTTTAGACCCAGAGCACAGTCCTCTACCACTTGAGCTAATGGAGTAACTGATAGAGTATTTGGCTATCTACTATGCAGACCAACAACTAGAAGGGAATGAGACATTTTGCCAGTGGGTTTCCACAGCTATTAGCTAGACAGCAATGGGAAGTGGAGACTCAGAAATAATGGGTTCAATGCCAGGATATGGAGAGAAGTGTTCTGTAGTTGTTATAGACCCTTCTGTCCTTGTCTTCCTGTCACCTTCTGTTCCTATCTCCAATTCCACAGCTCCTCTTTGTCTCCTCTCCTGCTGCTATCCATCCTCTAGCTACTTCATTTTCCCTGTTCCATGTTCCCCCATCCTCCTCTATCCCTGGCTCCTGCCCCTCTTTCCCTCCTTTCTTCCCCCCACATCTTCTGCCCCCCAACCCATGCTACTGCCACCCGTCTCCTAGCTCCTGCTTCTAACTCTCCACTCTCCAAGAATCTTAAACCCTCTCTCCCCCATGCTTCTACCTCTGTGTCCCTGCCCACCATCTCCTCCCCCTCATGCACCCAGTCCTCACTCCTCTGCATTGAAATCAGGCAACTTCCTCCTTCTCCTACATGCTACCTGGCTGCCAACAGCACTGAGGGCACAGGAGAGAATCCCTCAGTTCAGGGCCTGGTGCCACAGAAGCTTGCAACAGATGTGAACAGCAACTGAAAGGAAAGTCTTGCTAAGTCCCTGCAACCCTGGACTGGAGCATGCTCACTTGCTCTGTGGGGACAGTGTATGTACAATCTGCCACGATATAGGAGCTGCCAGGTGTTGGAGTAGGCTCAGTGCCAACAAAAGCTACAGAGAATTTAGCTGCCATACTAACAAGTCTCTAGTGAACAAGTGCAAACAGATTTCTCAGACACTTATGAATTGGCCTAACTGGGGCACATTTTCACAGGGATAGCAAAAGCCACAGCCATGATACTATGATGTCTCTTCTGCCTTCTCAAGTCCCTGCTCCAAAGCATGGAGGTCCTAAAGTCTGTCAATTAAATAGTTTAAAATTGTTTAACCTAGGCAAAATAAAACAACAATAAGAATACCTAGCTCTCATATAGCATTTGTCATCAGTAGATCTCAAAGCATTTTACAAAGGAGGTCAGTATGATTACTCCTAATTTTACAGATGGGGACACAGACACAGCGAGGCAAAGTAACTTGCCCAACAGAGGTTACTGACCTGTTGTCATAAATATAAAGGGAAGGGTAAACACCTTTAAAATCCCTCCTGGCCAGAGGAAAAATCCTTTCACCTGTAAAGGCTTAAGAAGCTAGGATAACCTTGCTGGCACCTGACCAAAATGACCAATGGGGAGACAAGATACTTTCAAGAGCTGGGAGGAGAGAGAAAAACAAAGGGTCTGGGTCTGTCTGTGTGATGCTTTTGCCGGGGACAGAACAGGAATGGAGTCTTAGAACTTAGTAAGTAATCTAGGTAGATATGTGTTAGATTATGATTTCTTTAAATGGCTGAGAAATTAAGCTGTGCTGAATAGAATGGATATTCCTGTCTGTGTGTCTTTTTGTAACTTAAGGTTTTGCCTAGAGGGATTCTCTATGTTTTGAATCTAATTACCCTGTAAGGTATTTACCATCCTGATTTTACAGAGGTGATTCTTTTTTACTTTTTACTTCTATTAAAATCCTTCTTTTCAGAAACTGAATGCTTTTTTCATTGTTCTGAGATCCAAGGGTTTGGGTCTGTGGTCACCTATGCAAATTGGTGAGGATTTTTACCAAACCTTCCCCAGGAAGTGGGGTGCAAGGGTTGGGAGGATTTTGCGGGGAAAGACGTTTCCAAACAACACTTTCCTAATAAATAAACCCAGATAAACGTTTGGTGCTGGCAGTGGAAGTCCAAGGGCAAAGGGTAAAATAGTTTGTACTTTGGGGAAGTTTTAACCTAAGCTGGTAAAAGTAAGCTTAGGAGGTTTTCATGTAGGTCCCCACATCTGTACCGTAGAGTTCAGAGTGGGGAAGGAACCCTGACACCTGTAATGGGTGATCTCTGCACATTCACATTCCTGGGGTGCACTGATGGTGAAACAGTGGAACCTTCTCACAGCAGGGCCAGCTGAGTGCTCGCATGGCCTCTCCTGTGCTTCCCTTACTGCACGTTCTGAAGGCAAGCCTGTAACATGATCCCGTGCTTTGGCATCCTCCGTTCCTTTCACCTCCTTCCCAGGTCCAAAAGTGGAAAGTATGACTCTGATGAGGAAAAAGGAAAGGAGGGTGGAGTGAATGTGCAGAGTCCATCTGGAAAAATTCCAGTTGCAGGTATGTAACCTTCATTTCTTCTTTGAGAGACAGCTGCATATTTCCACTCTTGGGATAGTCTGATTCACAGCATTCCTGTCTATGGATGCCAAGGTCTAATTAAACAGCAATTGTAATACTGCTTTACCAAACATGAGCATCCACTCTGGATACCAGATCCAGGAAATAGTGTTTTGAAACAGTGTGAATTGAGCTCGATATAATTGCCTCTCTTTTTATTGTCCACATAAAAGATAAACAGCCTCAATGATTTCCTGAATTTCTTAGACCTACTCATATAAAAGCTAATGCTCTTAGCTTCTAAAATGTATAACTTCCTTCACCTGGAAGAGAGTGAGGTTGGGGAAAAGATACAGGGCAAGTTAATGGATTGATTGAGATGGAATTCTGTTACCACGGTGGGAAGAATTTAGGGTGTAGGTAGAGGGCCACTTTATCCTTGTGGAACACTGTAAATGGCAGGTTAGCCAAACAAGTTTGTAGATCGCTTACTTTTCTAGCAGATGTAATGGCCTGTCTTATCTGAAAGGTGAAATAGGGAACATTCTCGCAAAGTTTCAAAGGGCAGTATCAACAGCAGAGTAGGCACAAGGAAGAGATCCCATGTTGGTATAGGTTCTTTGACTACAGGGTAGATGTTAATTAGTCAGGTCAGGAATCTTTTTTTCTGTCATGACTAAATGCAGTCTTATAGTCAATTAATATGTGGTGAATAGAGGCAGCTACAAGATGCACTCTTATGTACATTATAGAGAGCCCTAAGGATTTTAAATGAAATAGGCATGCCAATATAGATTGAATAGGGGGTGACAGTGAGTTAATATTATTAGCCCAAAGAGAAAGCCTTTTCCACTTAACATCATGAGATCTGTGGGTTGACTGTTTCCTGGAGTTTAAGACTCTCCTGAACTTTTTTTGTGCAGGACATTTCCAGGTCAGCCAGAGTCCTATGGCCTGTGCCGTCAAGTGAAGAGAGTGTGGGTATGTGTTCTGCTGTGTCAATACATCTATGATTACTAGACTAGATCGATAGATCCCTTGTGATAACTGTAGAAGGTCTGGAAACCATTGTTGTCTCATCTAGATGGGAGCAATCAAAACAATCTTCACCCTGTCTTGTGTTATCTTCTTGATGAATCTCTGAAAAGATATGGGGAGAATCCATAAACAAGACTTATTCTCTTACTGCAGTAGAAATGCATCTGGTATGGACTGGCTGCGTGCTCCTGCTCTTGAGCAAAACCTTCAACATTTGAAATTATGTCTTCTTGCAAATAGATCTATCTTCTGACAGTCCCAGAGAGAAGATCTTGTCTGCCACAGAGTTCTTCCTTCACTATTTGTGCTGATCTCAAATGTCCTCACTCAGAGCCACACACATTTTGCCTTTGACTTCAATATGGAGAGCTATAGGATTAATTTAATGCCAATTGCACCAGTCCCACAATGCCATAGCTTCTTTGTTTAGGTGGCTGAAAAGAACTCCCCCTTGCTTCATCACAAAGATCGTTGCTAGTGTATTGTCTGTGACTCTAGCTGTACCACTCTGCTGTGCAGATGAGGGAGAAAGCCCAACAAATAGCTGTTGATTCTAGTGCACTGATTTTCAGATTTTTATCCCAGGGATTCCAATGATCATGAATTGTCAGGGTCTTGTAGTGAGTTCCCCCAGTCCAAATTGGAAGCATTAGTAGCCAGTGAAGCTGGATGGTGGCCCACAAAGCTGGAGAGTTGAATGCTATCCCTCTAATGACATTTGTGATGCTGAGTCTACCATGTGAGGAATAGAGGCACTCCCCCTATCTCCACCACCTGTCCCACAGTGTCAATTTCATAAACATACTGTGTATTTGGCAGGTAGCGTTTTGCTAGCCAGTGCTGAAGAGTTCTCATCTTAGGGCAAGCATATGGGGTTACATAAGTGGGCAAAGGTATGAGGCCCATCAGCTTGAAGAAGAACATCATTGTTTGACAAACTTCTCCTGTAATACTGCGACTGCTGTAAGGATTCTTAGAAACCTTACTTCTGAGAGAAAAGCTCTGCCTTGTTGAGAATCCAGATCTGGCTGTATAAAAGGTATAATCTGGGTAAGGACTATGTGTGACTTCTTCAAGTTTATCTTAAGCCCTATTTCTTGGAATACGGTACATGTTTGTAGCATACCTCTTATTAGTTCCTTCTGTGAGGATGTCTCAATGAGACAATCATCTAATTACAGGTGTACATGGATATCTGTCACCCTTCTCAGTCTTTTGTTTACCAAGGCCAGTAGTGTCTCCCATTCAGACCCCCTCCCCCCGCAGATCTGCTGTTGGATACACAATGCAATGCTAAATCAGGTCAAGACTGACTTGATTTGTATCTTCCCCTTCCCTTGATGAAAGGCAGATTGGGATGGGGAAGATACATCTTGTAGCAGAAGGGCCTGGAGTCAGGTCTGTTGCTCCTTTCTGGATCTAGAGGTGAAAGTGCTGCATGTGGAGCTGTGTGATGGAAAACAGGCTAGACACTGTACATGAGTGTCTGAGGCAGGGAATACAGCAGGGCAAGAGGTGTACCTCTTGAACCCTGGCTTCTCTTCCTCCAGTTTTACCATGGAAACCTGGATCCATGCTGAAGCAAGAGATCCAATATTCTTACTAGTTAAATTAATCCAAAAGGTAATAAATACAATAAGATTATAAAATGTTCTAAAATCTAATCTAAACAAATGGAAAAACTAGGCTACTAAAGTGACATTGAGAACAAACCACGCTGATGAATCTGTGTTGGATTGACCCGGTAAAGTTTCTGATCTGTCTGCTACCATGGTTGGAAGGAACGGAAGTGGCCAAAGCACTCCACCCCCTTTTATGGCCTCTCACTTGGAACATTTGGGAACAGTGAAGGAAGAGGCAGAGGCTGCATGAGAGCACTCTGAAGGGTACTGCTATAAGAAGTGTCAACTGTCCAAGTTGTATTGTTGGCCTGGGAACGTACACTGAGTAACAGTCTAGTAAGACTTTATTGGAAATTGATCTTGTTTTTCCCCCGGCAAGGAAGGATTAGCAAGGCAGCAATGCATCAATTTCCTCTCACTGCAAAAAGTCTTTATAATGTAAAAATTATAGATTGGGTAGATTGTGTTTGTTTTGTTTTTAAATGAAAGCCAGTCGTATGTGGCTCTCCTGCAGCAGGGCATAGCAGGGTAAGCATGGTTCTGACATGCCTACATTTTAGGCTTATGCTAGTGAGATAGGTGTGTCCTTTCTTGCTTTGAAAATAATGCTAAGTGAAGCCGAGTGAAATTCTGAAATTTCATCCTCTGGGAAAATCCAACATTCGCTTTTAGCCCAAATTTTGAAAAAAATTGGTTTGGAAAGTTGAAGCATTTCATTTCAACATTTGATTGAAATGAAACATTTCATTTCAGTTTTCTGAACCAACCAGTTCAAACATTAAACTGCTTTTACTCATTATGGCTTATTTCCTCATGGGAGTTGTAGTTTGGGAGCCTGGTGCCCCTATTCTCCCCCATGGACCAGGCTCCTTGTCTGGACCCCTTCTTCTGTGAAGTACCATGCAGAGTTTGGCCAGAGAAAAATCTGCATTGCATTACGGAAGATGTGTTGCTTCAGGGAGCTCATCCAAGTGGAGAGAATGGGAGCCTGAACTACAAGACAATGGACTGATAGTGATATGCAGTTTAGTGTTTTATGGAACTGCTTTGAAACAAAACATTTTGGGTCACTTAAACAAATGAAATATTCTGATTTGGGTCAAACTGACCAGAAACAAAATATGTGATTTTTTTCATCAGAAAAATCAAAATGAATTTTTTTCAGGAAAATTGAGATTTTCATGTGGAAAATTTCAATTTTGCAGAAACAATAAATATTCCATCGGAAAATCCTGACTAGCAGTAATACTGAGTGACTTTAGTTCTGGCAAGTAGCCCAAAAAGTAGAGAGAACTTCCTTGCATCCATTTCAATAGTAAGGGCTAGGAATGAGGACCTATGTACAGAACAGTGATCTTATTGACATAGTCACGTACCATAAAATGCTGATGGTGGTAAACAATTGGAAGACTGGTGCCTGAAAAAAAGGTACCTAAAGTGCATAGGCAGGACAAGGCAGTGTCTATCATTCAAAAGACAGCACCTAAATAGGGGCCTTAGGTGCCTATCTCTCAGAGTAGCAGCCGTGTTAGTCTGTATCCGCAAAAAGAAAAGGAGTACTTGTGGCACCTTAGAGACTAACCAATTTATTTCAGCATAAGCTTTCGTGAGCTACAGCTCACTTCATCAGATGCATGCAGTGGAAAATACAGCGGGGAGATTTATATACACAGAGAACATGAAACAAAGGGTGTTACCATACACACTGTAACAAGAGTGATCAGGTAAGGTGAGCTATTATCAGCAGGAGAGCGGGGGGGCCGGGGGGGGAACCTTTTGTAGTGATAATCAAGGTGGGCCATTTCCAGCAGTTGACAAGAACGTGTGAGGAACAGTTGGGGGGGGGGGGGGAGAGATAAACATGGTGAAATAGTTTTACTTTGTGTAATGACACATCCACTCCCAATCTTTATTCAAGCCTAAATTAATTGTATCCAGTTTACAAATTAATTCCAATTCAGCAGTCTCTCGTTGGAGTCTGTTTTTGACACCTATAAGATCTCAATCAAGCGTTCTTACAACTACAATACCCACCTGCTGAAGTGAAGAAACAGATTGACAGAGCCAGAAGAGTACCCAGAAGTCACCTACTATAGGACAGGCCCAACAAAGAAAATAACAGAACGCCACTAGCCATCACCTTCAGCCCCCAACTAAAACCTCTCCAACGCATCATCAAGGATCTACAACCTATCCTGAAGGACGACCCATCACTCTCACAGATCTTGGGAGACAGGCCAGTCCTCGCTTACAGAGAGCCCCCCAACCTGAAGCAAATACTCACCAGCAACCTCACACCACACAACAGAACCACTAACCCAGGAACCTATCCTTGCAACAAACCCCGTTGCCAACTGTGTCCACATATCTATTCAGGGGACACCATCAGAAGGCCTAATCACATCAGCCAAACTATCAGAGGCTTGTTCACCTGCACATCTACCAATGTGATATATGCCATCATGTGTTAGCAATGCCCCTCTGCCATGTACATTGGTCAAACTGGACAGTCTCTACGCAAAAGAATAAATGGACACAAATCAGACGTCAAAAATTATAACATTCAAAAACCAGTCGGAGAACACTTCAATCTCTTTGGTCACTCGATTACAGGCTAAAAGTGGCAATTCTTCAACAAAAAAACTTCAGAAACAGACTCCAACGAGAGACTGCTGAATTGGAATTAATTTGCAAACTGGATACAATTAATTTAGGCTTGAATAAAGACTGGGAGTGGATGTGTCATTACACAAAGTAAAATGATTTTCCCTTGTTTATTCCCCCCCCGCACTGTTCTTGTGAACTGCTGGAAATGGCCCACCTTGATTATCACTACAAAAGGTCCGCCCCCCACCCCCGCTGGTAATAGCTCACCTTTCCTGATCACTCTTATTACAATGTGTATGATAACACCCATTGTTTCATGTTCTCTGTGTATCTAAATCTCTCCACTGTATTTTCCACTGCATGCGTCCGATGAAGTGAGCTGTAGCTCATGAAAGCTTATGCTCAAATAAATTGGTTAGTCTCTCAGGTGCCACAAGTACTTCTTTTCTTTTTTCTTAATATCTTTGTGAATCTTGACCCTGGTCACTAGCTGCGGGATACTTTAGTAAAAGACGACGTGAGGTTTCTGATCAAACAAAATAAAAATATATTTTCATCAAGTGAAAACAACTTCACCTTAATCTTCATTTGATTGTAATAGTGACTTCTTTACCTTAGTTACAATTATATGTTTGTTTTAACGATATGATGGACTGATCCAAAGGATTCTATCTGGGTGTTACAATTATTTGTTCTCTTGGGCACCTGCCCTGACTAAAGGAAAAGACCATTTGCTTCCTCTCTTTCCCTTCTCCACTTTAAAAAAAAAAAATTTGGAGTAGGAGTAGGAAGCCAGGCAGAAACAGACAGGTGGGCCAGTCCCAGGTGGTCCTGAACTCCTTTAGGGAGGCATTTTGTAGGAGGGAAGTCTGCCATCTTTGGTTCAGCAGAGTGATTAGGATGAAATTCTGAGCTGATGCTCAGTTTTGTGCTCACTTTGTGGCTGGGAAGGGAGTGAGTAGGGGAGAACTTGACTCTAAGTGGTTGTCCAGATTAAATGGTGCATAGTGTGTATAATTTATCTACAGGGCAGTGTGCTCTGGGTTACAGATCTTTTACATCTTTACGAAGACTGCTTTTGAGTCCTGATCCCATGTGGGTAGGCCGTGGAGCCTTACTGATGTTAGTGGGATTTCATGCAGACACAACAGTCCCCCTGCACAGATCAGCTTGTGGGATCAGGTCCTTAGTCAGCAGCAAAACTGAGAGTTGGACAGTCATTCTTCAGTAAGCAAATATTTTGTCTTCCTAGCTGTAAGAATTTCGAAGCATCCTTCAGAGAATTCATCTGTTGCCTGGAATGTGCTGAGTTCTAAGGCTGGCTGTAAAATCTAAAAGAGCTAACTTCAAAAACAATTACAGAGATGATCTGAGAGTAAAATTGTTGGAAAAGCTAATGGGCCATGGGGTGTTCTGTTCAGCAGAGCTGGTTGGCAAAATGTGTTTGTGCTGTTTCAATTGTTAATTAGGAGGAAAGAGTTTCCTGAGGATTAGATTCATTGTGGGAATTTAATTCAATACTGAGTCTTACCAGTTTCCAAAGGGAATGGAAACTGCTCTTTTAAAGTAATGCAGGGTACCCACTCTGGTTTTTGCCACCTTGTCATCTAGTCCTGTTTGGAAAGATTGTGACTTGTCAAGGTCACAGTGAGTAGGGCACTGTGCCATGGAAAGCAGGGCATGGTATGGTACTTTGACTATCAAAATATATAATGAGCATTTCCATCTACCAGAGAAAGATATAGCAGGATCCAATGGCTGGAAGTTGAAACTAGACAAATGCAGACTGGAAATAAATAAGGCAGATATTTTTAACAGAGAGGGTAATTTACCATTGGAACAGCTTTCCAAGGGTTGTGATGGATTCTCCATTAATGGCATTTTTAAAACAAGGTTGGATGTTTTACTAAAATATATGCTCTAGGAATTATTTTGAGGAAGTTCCCTGCCCTGTGTTATACAGCAGGTCAGACTAGATCACAGTGGTCCCTTCTGGCATTGGAATCTATTAATCTATCCCCCTAGTCTATTAGGTCACACTGCTTTCCCAAGACCATACTGTCCCTGCATTAGCTGTGCTTTGGGGTTCCTTCTCTGTGGCCATAAGAATAGCTGCTCCCATCCTCAAAGTGGCAAGACAGGTCAGTTTTGCTGCATTGTTCTCTAAGGATGATATTGCCATGAGTACATATGTATTGCCATGAGTACTCATAACAGTAGATTTTCAATGTGTTTTTAGCAATCTTGGAGTAAAGCAGCATCACCCCTTTTTGGCTTGACCCGCTAGTCAAAGTTAGGGGCCCTGGGAACATTCCAGTTGGGAGTAGAAACTGATGATGGAGTCTGGTATTTTCTTTGTACATTCCTTGTAAATAAAGACTGCATCAAAGTGTTGCTTCTCCTAATAGCAAAAGGAGTAGTGTTTTAGCTTACAGGTCCAAGCTTCTTTTCAGCCAGCACACCCATCCCAGAATCTCTCTCTCTAAGGCCTTGTCTACACTGCCACTTACAGCGCTGAAACTTTCTTCGCTCAGGGGGGTGAAAGTTTCAGCACTGTAAAGTGGCAGTGTAGACAGTGCTACAGTGCTGGGAGCCATGGCAGTGCATTAACGTTGGTTGTGTAGGCATAGCCTAAGTTTCTCTCAGGGCTTGCCTACACTTGTGAGTTACAGCACAATAAAAGAGCCCCGGGTGCACTAGCTCACTACCTGTCCACACTGGCAAGGCACGTAGAGCGCTCTGACTCCGCGGCTACAGTGCTGCTGGTACTCCACCTCGGCGAGTGGAATAACGTTTGTTGCGTCTTGGCTGAAACACCTGGGCATCAGTGTGAACGAGGTGTTGCATTACTGCGCTCTGATCAGCCTCCGGAAACATCCCATAACCCCCTTAAGTCAAGTGGTCACTCTTGTCATTGCTTTGGAATCGCTGCAGGAATGAGGATATGCCCTTTGAAAGCTCCGTTTCTGACAGCCGGCTGCTTATCTGCTCTGAGACAAAGCAACCATTAGAGAGAGAGAGAGTGTGTGTGTGTGTGTGTGTGTGTGTGTGTGTGTGAGAGAGAGAGAGAGAGAGGCGGGGGGGCGAGTGGCATCTGCTGCTGTCTGAACTTACAAGACAGCATGCTGACATGCTCTCAGCCCCCCAAAAACCTACTCTCTCTCCCCCCACATTCCCTGTCACACTCCACCCCACCCCCCCATTTGAAAAGCATGTTGCAGTCACTTGCATGCTGGAATAGCTGCCCATAAATGCATCGCTCCCAATGCCGCTGCAAGTGCCGCAAATGTGGAAACACCAGTGCGCTTGAAGCTGTCAGTATGGACAGACTGCAGCGCTTTCCCTACTGCGCTCTCTGAAGGCTGGTTTAACTCAAAGCGCTCTACATCTGCAAGTGTAGCCATGCCCTCAGGGTCACACTGTGCTTACAAGCTGGTGTTTGGCTTTCTTGCTGTCTGCCTTTCTTTGGTTTTGTGTTCTCCCTTCCTTCCTTTAGTTTTAGGTGGGGAGCTCATTAATTTATCCATACAATTATGTTAATTGAAGGGTGTGTTCACACCCATTAGTCACAATGAGGTTCTCTCTCTCCTCTAACAAGGTCTCACCCAACTCTTTACACTCCCTGCCTCAACTCAGCTTTGCTCATAATCCAAATGAGACCTAAAATGGTCTCACCGTCCCAGCAAGAAAAGAAATAATTTAGCAAAATACAATTGATATGAAGTTAACTACGTACGTGTATACAGTCTCTGTCAAGATGTTTTCACATCAACAACCCAAATTGATTTTTATGCCCACGCAAATCCCTGTGGGATTGTTGCTTCCTGATGGGCTTTCAGTCCCTTTCAATTAGCCCCTGAGGAATGCCTGTTGTTTCTGTGGAATTTGCTGACTGAAGCAGATCCTGTCCATTTGTTCTAATGGGGAATTCACCTCTAAACATTTTCCAGCCTTGACTTTCAGACTGAGAGGGGAGTTGCGGAGTGTGGCGGTAGGGAGGGGAGGGGAGGGCAGCAAAACTGAAAATCTGTCCCCGAACCATAAGCACTAGCATCTGTTTCCAATATGAAAGGGGGTTTGAAATATGGATAAGCCAAGACAGGAGCAGTCACAATAGATTTTTTCAATTCTGCACATGCTATATCACATCCTGATGACTACTGAAATGGTTTCCCTTTCTCATCCAACCTACACTGTGGTTTTGCAATATTGGCAACCCACCAATGAAACTTCTCTAATAGAAGCAGTGCCCTATAAAACTTTGCACATCTTTAAGTGTCTGAGGAGTTGGCCAACTTCTGTACAGTATTAATTTTTTTTCAGTGGAAATTCCCTCCTTACTAATTGTACGCCCAATGTAAATTACCTCTTTTTGAGACAACCCACATTTCTTTGGTTTCAGTTTCAAATTGGCAGCCTTTCAGCTTATCACAGAGCATTTGTAAATGTTTTAGTTCCAGCTCAAATGTTTTACATTGCACCCAGATATCATCCAGGTCAATGATTTTCAACCTTTTTTCATTTTCGGACCCCTAACAAATTTCAAATGGAGGTGCGGACGCCTTTGGAAATCTTAGACATAGTCTGCGGGCTCCCAGGGGTCTGCAGAACACAGGTTGAAAACCACTGATCTAGGTATAACAGATAGGCTAAGAGGGGCATACCATGTAATACTCCCTCCATTAGCCTCTCAAATATGGCTGATGAATTGCAGAAGCCAAAAGCCATCACTTTAAATTACCACAACCCTCGCCCTGTTGTGAAAGCAGTTTTTTCCCTGTCTTTTGGATTAATTTCCCCTTGCCAATACTCACGTTTAAGATCCAGTGTGGAAAACCGGATTGAACATGCTGCCGCATCCAGGGCATCATCTATTTGTGGTAGTGGATAAGAATCTTTAAAGTGACTTCAGTAATTTTCTATAGTCTACACAGAAGCCAGTGTTGCCATCCTCCTTCTTAACTAGAACTTCTTGATACATTTCCCCAATGGTCTGTAGTGCCTCTTGGCTACTGGTAAATGGTGATGTGGCCGTTTAATGAGTTGGTTTCCCCCAATATCAATCTTGTGCTGGACCAGTGCTGTACAACCTATAGCTTTGTTGGACTGGGAGAACAACTCTTGATTCTTAACCAGAAAGTCTTTTAGACCATCCTGCTCTTCCTCATTTAAGTGTATGGCACAACACAAACTCTGGGCACTCATCTTCACCCCCCTTCTTCTTTGTAGTTTTCCTTGTGCTGGCATTTACCAGATCCACCAGTTCACATTCTACAACCATGCTTCCTTTTTTACTATTTGTTGCTTGTCAGAAACATTCAGCAAACGAACAGGGATCAGTTCTCATTTCAGACTCACGGGAGATTTAGCAGCCAAGATTCCCCTGAGATCCTGGGTCTCAAAATTGGTTTCCGCCACTCCTCTTCTTTCCCTTGCTAGAAATCTACCACGGAATGTAGCTGTTATAGTGGTTTCTCCCTTGGGGACAGGACAACCAATTGCCTACAAATAATTTGTCTCACCTGGGCCATATCTTTAAAGGGAATTTCCACAGACTGAATTCCAAAGACATCTTTCTTGGCATTTATTACACAGTTATTAGCCATAATTAAATCCAAGCCAGTTATTAGCTCAGCTACTATTCCAGAAGTCCAATCTTCAAACCTAATTTTCCCAAGTTTTGGACTGGTAACCTTACCCCAGACACACTCCCCATTTGAGACCAATTAGGTTGTTCACTTTTGGATCATTGATTCCCTAGCCTTTTTAGCATGTCTGGGTTAACAATTTATGTCTGAGCCAGTGTCATTCACCACTGTACACATTAAAGATCCTATTATACACTCAACAGCCAAACTCCCATTCCTGTTGTTTAACTGTCCAGACCTAAACAAAACTGTAGGGTTGATCCTTGTACCTCCAAACTTTGCCTCCTCAACTTTGTGTTTCCCCATTTCCTGAGCTGGGAAAGCAGTTTTTCACTAAATACTTGTCACACTGTTTTGGCCTTCCTTAAATGCATAACAATCCTTTTTGTGGCCAGGTTTGTCAACCTCCTCCTGGCTCTGGCCAAAGTCTCCATCTAAAATACTAGGAGGAGGATGTTGGACGAGGGGGTGCTCTGTGACTGTGGGGCCTATTTCCATTCCTCCCTAGTTTCATGCATCCGGGCAGAGTTCCAGTGGGCAGCGTCCGCTGGCTCCCTCGATAGCTTTGAGGAGCAGTGGGCGCTGTCCGGGGTTCTCTGCTCGGTGTCCCCATCCGGTATCCTCATTTTGAACCTTTGACCCTCACTCCGGTCCCTGTTTTTTTCATTAGTTGTCCCCTGTAATCAGTTGGTCCCTGGGTCCAGTGGTCCCTCCCGCTAGGATGGGGGAGGGGCCTTTAGCGGTGGGTGGGCTTGCGCCCACCCACTTCCCGGGTTTTCCAATACGACCTGCATTAAATTGAACTGTTTTCTTAAATTTTGCATTATTGCCAGTTTGTTGTTTTGCAAACTAAATTAATCATTTGTTCTAATCGAGCTATATGGTCATGAAATAGATTAGAATCCCCTCTTTCATCATACATATCAGTAAGATCCTTTATTATCAGTAATTACTGATTCCCCCACGCCCCCCCCCCCAATAAAATTCCCAGTTTTTTGAAAAAGCCAGGAATTGGGGTTTACTAATTTTTTTCATCTGAATTTTGGCTTTTTCAGGACCCTTTTTGACCTCAGTTGCTCGTCAAAGTTAGGATGTTGCAGTTGGGAGCAGAAGTTAATGAAGGTGTCTGAGCTGGATGATGCCGTTTGATGCAGTCTGGTTTATTTACATATGAAGTCCGACTTCTCCAAATGCAGGAGGAACCAAAGGCAAAAGGAATAGTTTCTTAATTTATAGGCCCAAGCTTTTTTTCAGCCTGCATCCCTGACTGAGAATCTCTCTTTCTAAGTTTTTCTCAGGGTTACACCATTCTTACAGACTGCCGTTTGGCTTTCTTGCTGCCTGTCTCTCTCTGGTTGTGTTCTTCTTTTGTACACCCCCCCACACACACACTTACCCAAAACAATACTTAGTAAAACCTCATCCTCCCACACAGTCCAAAACTCCTGAGGAGGTTCATATGCCCTTTTGTCTTCGACAGAAATTTTGACAAATTTATCCTTATTATTACGTTAATTGAAGGATGCAGTCACACTCATCAATCTCAATGAGGCCTTAACTCAACCCATAAACAAGTTTTCATTAAGCTCATAACAGAAGCTTTTAAAGCTGACCTCCAACCAGAATAAAAATTGGAGTTGTGCTCTTTGATTAAAATGAATAAGGTCTAAAAGTAGGATTTTTTAAAAAAAAAAAATCTGGGGTTTTGTTTGTTTTGTTCTTCTTCATTTGTTTTTGCTTGCTTTACATTAAAAATTTCAGGTCCTGTCTGTGCTGGAAAATTCTCACCCTGGTTTCACTAGTAAACACATTTTTGCTAAAATTTCCGATTGTTGTTACTACTGGTTTAGCTCACTGGTGGTAGCAGCATGGGTGTGCTAATTGGATAGGACTCCAGGTGGCCACTGGTGTTTTTAAGCTTCATATTTTCTATTCCTGCTTGGAGTACGTTTATATGATTCAATGCTTAAAACCTTATCTATACAGTAACTCCTCCCTTAATGTTGTAGTTATGTTCCTGAAAAATGCGACTAAGCGAAACGATGTTAAGCGAATCCAATTTCCCCATAAGAATTAATGTAAATGGAGGGCGGTGAGTTAGGTTCCAGGGAAATTTTTTTCACCAGACAAAAGACGTGTGTGTGTGTGTGTACACACTATAAGTTTTAAACAAACTATTTAATACTGGTACACAGCGATGATGATTGTGAAGCTTTGTTGAGGTGGTGGAGTCAAAGCATGGGATATTTCCCCTTACTGCTAAATGATGAACTAGCAATTGGCTGAGTCCTCAAAGGTTAAGGCTGCATTAACAACGAGTTACACACTACAAGGCAGCATGAATGGAGGGAGGGGAGACAGCATGGCAGACAGAGACAGAGACACACACCCTGTGTGTGAGAGGGAGATACACATTTCTCCTTTAAGTACGCTGACCCCACTCTTAAGTACATTGCCTTTTTAAGTTAATCAGCAAGCTGAGATGGCAGCTGCCACCAGGAAGCTCCCTCTGTCCTGAGCCCTGTTGTGTGTGTCCCCTGCTCTATGGAAGATGGGATAAGTGGGGTGCAGGAGTGGGGGGAGGGGGACACCCTGACATTAGTCCCCCTTTCCCCTCCCCCCGCACAGCAAGCAGGAGGCTCTGGAGAGCAGCTCCAAGGCAGAGGGCAGGAGCAGCACATGGCAGTAGGGGGAGGGACAGCTGAACTGCTAGCAATTGATAGCCTGCTGGGCGGCTGCCGAATAGGGAACTTAGGGGAGCGGGGAGCTGACAGGGGGGCTGCTGGTCCACCCTGGCTCCAAGCCCCCCACCCCGCAGCTAGCTCCAACGGGCTGCTCTTCCTGCAAGCAGTGGACAAAGCAGGTGGCTGCCAAAGGACATTATAAGGGAGCATGGCACAACTTTAAACGAGCATGTTCCCTAATTGATCAGCAACGTAACAACGAAACAACCTTAAGCGAGGAGTTCCTGTACTTAGGCTCCACCCTTGCTACCACTAGTGGACAAGGTAGTAACATTGGGAACTTTAGTATAAAAAAAAAAAAACCCCTAGGTTAGACACAGTGAATGATGACGAGAGAACTAATGGGAAGGTGTCATCATTAAGAGCCAACAGAATAAAAAAATCGAGTAATTGAGAAAGGAAAGGATTTTAAGTCATGATTCAAAACTTAGTCTTGTTTAGTTTTTTTGTTCACACCTAATTAGCTTAAATGACTACCACTTTAACTAAAGGCAGCTTTTGGTAAAGATTAATATTTTTTTTAAGTCCTAAATCTCTTTGGCCTTTAAATCCCATCAATGAGTTCTGAGGCCTTGTCTGCACTAGAAGGGGTTTGATGGTGTAGTAATCCTGGCAGACTCTCCTAGTGGAAAAAGAGTGCTTTTACTAATATAGATTATGCCAGTTCCCTTAATAAAAGCATTTTTTTCCCATCAGTATAACTACATCTACAGTAGGGCTTTTGAGGGTATAACTTTATTGGTTAAGGGAGTAGTTTTTCCCATACTGCTAACCGACATAGCTATGTTGCTAAAACTTTTAAGCGTAGACCAGGCCTAAGTGACTTAGCTTAAAATTTTCAAAAGTACCTAACACTTTAGCCTTCAATTAAGATAGAAGAGTTAACTATGTACAACCACTAAGCTCACCAGTGAGTCTTCCAGCACAACCAAGGAACACAGAAGTTGACATTATTGATAATAAAGTGGAACCTCAGGGTTACAAGCACCAGAGTTATGAACTGACCAGTCAACACACACCTCTTTTTGAACCGGAAATACCCAATCAGGCAGCAGCTGAACAAATACATAAATAAATAAAATAAATAAATAAGCAAGCAAATATAGTACAGTACTGTGTTAAACTTAAACTATTAAAAAAATAAAGGGAAAGTTTAAAAAAAGATTCAATGAGGTAAGGAAATTGTTTCTGTGTTTGTTTCATTTAAATTAAGATAGTTAAAAGCAGCATTTTTCTTTTGCATCATAAAGTTTCAAAGCTATATTAAGTCAATGGCCAGTTGTAAACTTTTGAAAGAACAACCTTAACATTTTGTTCAGAGTTACAAACTTTGCAGAGTTACGAACAAACTCCATTCCCTAGGTGTTCGTAACTCTGAGGTTTTACTGTACCTAAAGTAAAATAGTAGCAGTAAAATATCCTTATGCCTTCTTTCTACATCATACAGGATAAAAAACCTAATAGTTAAAATCTTTTCCAGACTAATTCTTTTTCAAAAAGCCATAAGACTCCACACCTACTAGATCAGAGGTCCCCAAACTGTGTGGTGCATCACCACTGGGGGTATGGAGGAACGTTCAGGGGTGTGTGGCTGGGGCCTGGGTTAGCCCCCACAGGGGGGTGTGGGTAGGGAGCTCTACCCGCTCCACTCCTGACCCCAGCCCCGGCTGCCAGCCCCACGCCCAGGGCCCTGACTGTGGTCAGGGCTCTGCTCCTGGGGCCCTGGCTGCCGGCCCCCAGTCAGGGCTCT
The DNA here is from genome assembly GCF_015237465.2 of Chelonia mydas. Lineage (NCBI taxonomy): Eukaryota > Metazoa > Chordata > Testudines > Cheloniidae > Chelonia > Chelonia mydas. The sequence goes on from NC_057850.1 coordinate 115,611,102, forward strand.
GCTTCTTGCCCCTCCTCCAGCTGTGGACCCAGCCTCTGCCCTCTTACTCCTGTCCATGTTCCCCCCCCCTCCGGATCCACAGACCCGCTTTGGGTCTGGGGGGGAGGGTGGCACAGACAGGGGTAAGGGGGGTGTGACCCTGAAAAGTTTGGGGAACCACTGTATTAGATCCACTTTTCAAGTAATGTTTGTTTCACCGTATATAAACTCTATATTTTAATCTATTTTTAAAAGAGAAAGGAAGATACATTTAAGACTCCTAATAGTAAAGACTTTTGTGAATTTATATGTATATACCTAAGGAGAAAGTTTTCCTTCTAGCCACAGGAAAACATTATAATTAACTACTAAATACAATTCACCTTCTGATTTTACTGTAAGAATTGGCTTTTTATAGCTTACCCTTGTTTTGTCTTTACTAGGTAGCATGGAAGTTTGTGTGTGTCCATGTGATCAGTATTAAAGGACGAATACTGGGTGTTAGAAACATAATAACTACTCTCTGTAGCTGAAATAGTTTGAAAAGTTTAAGAATAACTACCATTGTGTATTGAGAGATAACTTGTTTAATTGTAGAACAGTCTGCAAGAATCCTGGATTTTGATTGGATGAGCCATTAACTAGTACTACCTTATAGTTCCTGTGTGTCTGTCCATTCTCTAATACATCCATCATCATAGCATCTACTATATTCATGGTTAAGAAAGTAAATTTCATCCAAAGGGGTCATCCTATCCATTCTTTGGGTCAGCTGAACTGTTAGTATCAGCAGAAGCCCAAGTGTAGACAAGGCTCCAGCAGCTGGACTCATTTTTATCATCATATGAAGATTAAGAGATAACTTGATCATGGTCTACAAGTACATACATGGGAAGAGATTTCTGATAAATAACACTTCAATTTAGTAGATAAGGGTGTAAAAACATCTCATGTTTGGAAGCTGAAGCTAGAAAATTCCAATTAGAAATAGCACACATTTTTAAGAGCGCAGGTTATTAAACATTGCAACAGGTTAACTAGGGATGTGGTAGATTCTCCATCACTTGCAGCCTTTAAGTCATCAGCATAGAGATGGTACCTGAATTTTTGTTTGTGAATTTTTGTTTAACCAGAGATAAAGTGTAGTGGGAGAAAACAAGGAGATCAAGGATGGAGCTCTGTGGAACCCCACAGAAAGTTGGAGGGGAAATGAGAAGGGTCCTCTGAAAGACATACCAAGGGAGCAATTACAGAGGTAGGAGAAGAGAACAAGAGTCATGGAAGCCAATGGAGGACAAAATTTCAGGATGAAGAGCATGGCTGACTATGTCAAATGTGGCTGACAGGTCAAGAAGGATGAGGATGGAGTACTGGTTCTGAGCTTTGGCTAGGAAGAGGTCATTGGAGACAATGGCAAGAGTGGTTATAGTGGAGTGCAAGGGGTGGAAGCCAGGAGTCAAAAATCAGAGAAGGTGACTGATGGTGAGGAATTGGGTGGATGGTAGATGACAGTAACAGAAAGGAGAGAGGAGAGAAGAGTCGGTTACACTGCTGTCAAAAAGAGGAGCAAGAGTGGGGAGGAGGGGTTGGAAGTGGCAGGAATGGGAGAAGAGAAACCCAACACTCCCCTCCCACATGGACTGATTAAGAGCAGGGGATGCGTGAGAAGGAAAGGCCTTGGTAAGATATTTTTGGTAAGATAAAACATGAAAGTGACATTAACTAAGCTACCATCTTTTACTTCTTTCTGATTCCTTTTCACAATTCCGTTTCCTTGACTTGTTCAAGGATGATAGGATTTAAGAAGACCTTGTGAAGGCCGGTAGGTCAAACACTTGATTTACTTTGGAGCACAGGGTTTTAATTGTAGATACCTTCATGTGCCTGCTCCAGCTTTATTGCAATGTGAAGAGGTCAGCTTTTTGAAATGCTTAGTGCTTTTTTCTTTTTTTTGTAAATTTCACTGTGGCCTTGGAATGGCACATCAAAGGAAACTTCGTGCATATGTGCCTACAATCATGTTGGGGAAACTGGGCACAGACTAGCTACTGTAAGGTCAAAAGAAAGTGGTTATGTTTATATTAAAATAAGTCAGTGTTGTTTTTTTTAAAGCAGGGCAGCAGGAAGCTGTGACTGAATTACTGATGCAGCATTTAGAAGGTAGATAATTTTGTCCATCAAGCCTTGCTGTTTTTTATAAAAAAAAAAAACTAGCCAATTGTGTTTACAATATTCCCTTAAGTATAGTGCTATGTGCGGATTGCTTCCAATAGCTAGGCAAAAAGGAGTATTTTCCATTAACTGAGAGCAATGAACAAGAGAGGCAAACAGGGGAGTTTCAAAGGGAGTGTGGAGAGGGAATGTGAGAGGTTCTCTTTCTAGACACAGCTCTACATTCAATAGTATGATGGCCAGTGATAGATCAGTGGTTGTCACCTGCAAAATATGTTCCATATTTCTTTTCTGTCTGAAGCCAGAAAGGATTTTCTGTGTATGAAGTGTAAGTTGGTGGCTGTGCTGGAAGAAAAGGTTCTTAGTTTGGAAGCACAAGTACAGACACTTTGGTATATCAGAGAGACTGAGGAGTTCTTAGAAAACCGGATTCAGGCAGCATCGCTGTCCCAGATTCAAAGAAGAAAGGAAGTGACCACCAAAAAATCAAAGAGGAAATCAGAAGGGAGGCTTGCTGTGACAACGAAAGGCAGCATTCTACTTGGCTGCAGCAGACAAATACGGGCATCAAGAGAAGAGGATCAGGAGGAGTTCCACACGGCTAGAAGTTTCAATCATTACCAGGGCCTCAGTGTGGAAACTGTGGAAGATAGCCCTGAAGTTCCAAATGGTCGAAGATTTGCTTTTTCCATAATGACCACACAAGAATTGAGCCAACGATATAAAAAAAAAAAAGTCCAGCCTTTGAGTCATCAGGACCTACATATGCCTGAATGGAGTAATCAGATGACCTTCTTGCTACAAATCCTTCACCACATCCCCTTCCTTCTGTTTATTACTCCACATTCATCCCATCATATCTAGCGTTAGGCTCTGATCCTGCAATTGATGGCGTCCGGGTACAGCAGGCTACCTGAGTCACCAGTTGAAGGACTCAATCCCTAGACTGTAAAGTCTATGGGGCCAAAATAAGGGGTCAGATTCTTGGGAAGTGGAAATCTGTGTAGCTCCATTGACTACAGTAGACTTAGCAGTCACGTTTAAGGTGCTTAATATGGTCAATAGCACATCACCAGTCAGGTTGTTGAAGCAAACTAAAACAGATATATCTGATATCCTAAATAGATGCTGAATCCAGAGTCCCAGGATTAAAGTGCTGGATACATTTTACAAGGAGCTAGTTTGCATGTAACTTACTAGAGCTGGTAAAATAAAAAAAAAATGCTGCAGGTATTTTGGGGAACTTTTTCTTCTTTAAAAATTTGGTCAATTCTAGAGTTGGTCCAAACTTCTGAATTCTCCACAGGGAAATCCACTGACCCTGCCAATGGGTTTTTATCTCTGCTTGGAGACAAAACCAGAGCGGTCAGTCAAGGCAGGCTTGGAGTGGTCATGTCTCTGAAGACTCAGCCACTTCAATCTGTCTCCAAAAGCTGCCAGGCAGGTTCTCCCAGATCTCCTGCTCAGAGCAACAACAACAAAAACGGATATTTTTATCCTTAAATTTCAGCTTATGGGATTCTAAGCTTGGGGATCTTCAGGCAGGTGACTGGAAATACCTCTTCTTCTATCAAGGTCACTGACAGCAGCAGCTTCTAGTGCAGCATGTCTGGGTGAGCTTCAATGACTGCTACACTTCACAAACAACCAGAAGAATCAGGAATTCTGCAGGAAAGGGTATAAAAATGCCCAAGCAACCTGGCCCCTGCTCACCTTATTGGCTGCCATGCCTCTGCTAGGGCTACCTGGCTCCCACTCATGCGCCATCATTTTCTTACCCTCCCCATAAAGCAGATGGAGATGAAGAGCAGTCCACCCATAGTGGGACAAGCAGGCAGTGAGGGGAATCTCTAAAGTTCCAGATACCACATAGGGAACATCTCAAGAAGCTTAATGAGTGGGAAAAAGTTTGAGTCCTAAGAGAGCAAGAGAAATTTTTGGCGTAACAAAATGTTAATATAAAAGAACCACTGTGTCATTGCAAACTGGGAAGATTTAAAGTAAATTGTGTTAATTAATTGACATGAGCTAAGGTAACACCAATCAGTGTGAAAGTTTAGAAGTTGAAAAGTGCTTTTGAAATACTAACAAACCTGGACAAGCTAATAAATGAAATAAAAAGCCAGACAGCCAGTGGATAAAATAAGAGACAGACAGACAGGGGAGTACAAGGAAACAATGAGATTTATGAGAATGAAACAGGTTGATATTCTTCAGAGTCTAAGAAATGGATTTTTAATTAACTGCCCAGAGCATTGCTTCATTTGATGGACATGATGGTGATTTTAATAGTCTGTGTGACTTGGGCAAGCACTGAGTTGATGAGCATGTAAACAAAAGAAAGAGAGTTCCCTTAACAACGGCATCCAACAAGCTTGAGGAGGTCAGTGAGGATAATGGCTTGAAAGTCAGGACTTCTGAATTCTATATTGCTTAGTAGGGAGTCAAAAGAATGTTAGGTCCCTTAACATCTTCATTAATGTTCGTTAATCTTCTGGAAGAGGAAGTGTGTAGCATTTGCAAATGGTAAGCTGAGAGATGGTGTGAAAGCCAGTGAGGACAGAGACCATTATAAAGAAATAATGGCTCAGTGGGATTCAGCTTGGAGCCACACAAGGATAAGCCAGTGGAGGGTAGGGGGAAAGAATCATAAACATTAAGTGGGAGGAGAAATCTTCAGATATGCTCACACTGGAAGAAATGTGGGCTGAGAGTAAGCAAATTAGTGAAGAGTTTACAAGGTGAAAAAGAAGCAAATCATGAAGCAGGGAGATAATAGACCCTCGCCAAAATGTTGACGAGTTCTGTTCTATTTAGGTCCTTACATCGTTCCCATTATGCCTCTGAACATGTAGTTCTTGGCACCTCCTTGCCAAAAAGAGGCAGGCAAACTAAAGAATACTGGATGGTATTTTAATTTTTACAGAAGTCTCTTTTTAATCCCTTTGCCTACAAATCCAGCCATCTTCACTTCCTTCTGTTGGACTGTTTAAGGTGCAAAGGAAAAGAAAATTACCACTATTGGGCCAAATTTTGCTGGTATACATATGGAGTCATTCTGCAGTGGAATTATTTCTGTTTTACACCAGCATGAGAGAGCAAAATTTGGTCCAGTAACACCTCCAAAAGTTACTTAAAATAGTTTTCCTAGATATAATGTCACTACATATAATCACTGTTAAAGTGATACCTCTCTTTAGAATATCCTGAAAGGATAAGTGTGATGGTTTATGCCCCTAGGGTCAGGGCAGCATGGCCTAGAGGCCAGAGTCTATGGAGCAGCCCTTAGGTGCAGGGCAGCACAGCCTAGCGGCCAGAATCTATGGGGGTGGGACACCCACCAAGGGGTGTGGCGGCCCCAGTAGGAGGGCCCGGGCCCAGGCCCAACCCACTCCACCAGGCCTCAACCCAGGGCCCTAACAGTGGCGTAGCACCTTGCCACTGACTCAGCACAGGGGGGCTCCTACTGAAACACACTGAGGTTTCCCCAGTGGGAGGTACCACTCCCTGGGTCACTTCCTACCAGTCTCTGCGTTGGGGTCTCCCAGGAGCCTTTGGATTCTCCGTAGACAGTTGGGCCAGTCGCCTCCTCTGGCTTCTCCAGTCGCCGGGGTTCAAGCGGGCCTGGGGAGGCTCTGATTCCTGGTGAGGTGAGGTAAGGTGAGCTGAGGGGCTGCAGCTGGCACTCCGCAGGAGCTTCTCAGACAGGTCCTTCCCCTGAGGCTACCAGCCCCAACTGAGTGGGGCTTCCTTCCTTTATACTGCTAGAGCATTTGGAGCATGCCCAGTCCTGCCAGGGAGGCAGGCTTCCGCTGTCAATAATATGGGCTTAACCCTGTCTGGGCTAGTGCGGGGTAAGCAGACCCCGTCACACCAAGACTAAGAGAAGTTTTACCGTACAACTACTGTTGATATCAGGATGTCCTTTATGGTCAGTCTGAATTCTCTGTATTCCTCAGCAAGTTTGTTGGAAATATTTAGTTTCCAGAATGGCTCACAGTCTGGCTATAGTGAAAGATAAACCTTACAGGATAGCACCTTACTGGTTAAAAGAATTTCAGAGCTGGAGCCCTGGTAACCTGAACGAAAGCAAGAGAGAGAGAGACGAAAAATATAAGACAAACCTCCTGTTGTTCTTGACCAAGATTTTTTGAAGTGGCTAGTGATTTTGGGTGCCTAACTTGAGACATCTTAAAGTTTTCAGAAAGTATTGTACGCTACCCCTCTGAAATCAGGGTCTCTTAAAGTGTCACATACTAGGCACCAAAAATTAGTAGGTACTTTCAAAAATCTTGGCCCTCAAATATGTTCAAGATAATCTGTTGTTCTTTAGAAGCTGGAGTCATGCAATTGTATCACACTTTGGTGTTGTTAAATGGCACACATATAGTTCTTCAAGGGGTAATACCATAAGCAGTCAGTTTGTCTGATTTTTTTTGGTAAATATTTAGTGGAATTTGACCTACTTATTGCATCTTTCTGGATATGAAATATTATGAATATTTTTCTAGGAGATTCTAATTCTTTCCATCTAGTCAAGAAGTAGAAAAATCAATTTAATTCCTCTCCCTGCCCCAAATTATTCATCACATTCTTCATGCAAAATATACTATAGAGAACTCAGTTTATACACAAGTATACCTAAATTTCTGTCCCGAGAACTCCGATACTAGAACTGTATGAAATAATTGAGAGAACGTTGAGAGAAGGGTCTGGCTTGCAAGTTAGTAGAAGTCTCCCACTTTTTTCCAAAATTTCCTTATGTTCAGTAGTGCTTCAACAAGCAGAAACAGGGTTGAGGGTCCTATCCTGTTTACATTGAAATCAGTGGCAAAACTCTTAACTTGGGTGGGTACAGGAACAGGCATTTAGACACGGATGGTATGGAACCCTGAGAGTTAATTTAATCAGGATAGTGTAATGCAGTGGCCACATTTAAGTAACCTAAATATATTAAAAAATCTGCTACACTTAAAGCTATCCACAACTCTTGCCTGTAAAGCACAATGTAGTGTGGGCTAGAACTGCGCACGGAAGCATACCCAAGTCTTTGAACTCGTTCATAGAATTCAGACACAGGTTCTAGTAAGAAATGACTGTGAAATGACACAGGGTTTTAAATACAGACATGAAAATGAGTATCCAAGATGTGACTGGATATCGTGTTGCCTACCTTGCATTCTATCTGAAACATTTCTTTACTTGTTTTTAATTTCACAGGGCTAGATCCTGAAATCCTTGCACAGTTTTTGCTCCCTTCCCCCAACCCCAACAGCAGCCCCAGAATCCAGGAATTTTTTTTGCTCCTTCTCCTCCAGGCTGCACCTTCATAAGGGGAACTGCACAGAATCTATTTATATGGAGAGGCTGTGTTAGTAGAATCTCTTAATTCTACCCAGGACTGACACCCCTGTCATGAAAAGTGGCATCTTGGAATTTTTAATAAACAGAAATGGTTGGAAACTCTTATCTTCTATCTTATTCAAAGATGGCACCCCTGGCACCCACCCCCGGACACCAGATTAATGTATTGGGTCAGTACTGACTCAAGGGGAAGATTGCTCACTCAGTAAGTGGCAACACCACTTCCTGCATTCCTTAGGCTCTCTTTGAGGTCTTTTATCCAAGTTGTGATCTGGTTTAACCCTGCTTATTTTGTAAGTGCTGATGAGATGAGCGCTTTATGAGGAGAGGCTGAGGGAACTGGGATTGTTTAGTCTGCGGAAGAGAAGAATGAGGGGGGATCTGATAGCTGCTTTCAACTACCTGAAAGCGGGTTCCAAAGAGGATGGATCTAGGCTGTTCTCAGTGGTAGCAGATGACAGAACAAGGAGTAATGGTCTCAAGTTGCAGTGGGGGAGGTTTAGGTTGGATATTAGGAAAAACTTTTTCACTAGGAGGGTGGTGAAACACTGGAGTGCGTTACCTAGGGAGGTGGTGGAATCTCCTTCCTTAGAAGTTTTTAAGGTCAGGCTTGACAAAGCCCTGGCTGGGATGATTTAGTTGGGGATTGGTCCTGCTTTGAGCAGGGGGTTGGACTAGATGACCTCCTGAGGTCCCTTACAACCCTGATATTCTATGATTCTATGAGATCACAGACCTACATGGTATAGCTGCTAGCAAATGAAATGAAACATGAATACAGGTTTGGGATTTTTGGCTTGAAACAATGGCGCCTTAAGCAGAAGCAATAAATTTTATTTATCCTGTTTGAATTCTGCTTTCTTGACCTTTTCTAATAAGAATCACTCTTATGAGTTAAGCATAATGACAGGTTTCAGAGTAGCAGCCATGTTAATCTGTATTCGCAAAAAGAAAAGGAGTACTTGTGGCACCTCAGAGACTAACAAATTTATTTGAGCATGAAGTGAGATGTAGCTCACGAAAGCTTATGCTCAAATAAATTTGTTAGTCTCTAAGGTGCCACAAGTACTCCTTTTCTTCTTATGAGCTAAGTATTTCCCTCAGCAACCATCATTGCATTAATAACTAATTCACTCAATTTGGCTTGCTAGAGTAAGAGCTTTCCTTTAATATGTAAGATTAGGTTCAAGTAAGAGTCTTTCATGAATTCATGTATTATAAGGCTTTTCCACTAATTGGTCTCTAAGCATGTCATCAATCTTAACACCAAATTCACAAGGTTCGATGCTTGTTCCCTGTTGCAAAGGCTAAGGCTCAGCGGAAGAGGGGAAAGACATTGATTTTATTGCTGCTTGATTGCCTACAAAATATGAATTGTGTACTATCAATGGTACACAATACTACTAACAGAACTAGGAATGAGAAAGAAGAGACAGACATTTGCTGCATTTAGCAGAATGAAAATTCACCAGATGTATAGAACAGTGGAAGTTTAATTTTTGGGTAATCCACGACCGGAGTAACAAAATAATGACAGTGGACAAAATCCTGTAGTTTCTGGTCACTTTTTATTAAGGCAATGCTCCCACTGAAGTCAACCACTGAAAGATCTGGCCCTAGGTATGAAGTAAATATTTTGGCAATCATTAAGTTATCCAAGAATGGTAATACAATAAATAGTATAATAAGGCATAGAGTTATGGATCTGTTGTTAGGACAGAAATAGCTTGGTTAACAGGACTACAGTTCGTTTTAAAGATTTTTTTCAATTAATATAAATTGACAAATTTTCCTTTATATAATCTATGATAGCTGTAGAACTGATAGAGAATGCAAAAGGTCAGTCTTGAAAGACCAGTGGCTTTCATATATATATATATATATGTGTGTGCAAGCCTCTGTGTACGTATCTCTGACTGAAGGTAAGGAATTATTTATCTTGATTACCATCCACTCCTAGGTTTGGGATCTCTGTGGGAGATGTGCTCCACATGAAGATACTAGAGCTGAGAGTTATTTCTTAAAACCTGTAAGTTTTTCTCCTTTATGACATCAAAATCTAAATTCTCATGGACAGCATGATGGAGATTCATTACACTAGCTGTTATAGGGGTGTGTTGGTGTAGCCAATTGTGTCAGAGAAGATTCCTGTTCATAAAGTTCAGTATCCTCACCTCTGAAGAAGTCTGATTGACTGACTGACAGTTAAACAAAATTGTCCCCCAAAGGGAAGAAGAGGGAAAACAACAACAAGGGAAGTGCCAAGGATGCTGCATGCAACCTGAGCTTGGTGCACATAGGGAGGCTGGAACCACTCTCCCTTTTCTACCCTTGGAATGCTCCAGGTTGTGAAGGACCCCAAAGGACACTGCTCTCCACAAGAATCCAGAGGCTTGTAGCACAGGTGCATTGGTCCCAACCAGTGTGAATATGAGGAGGTTCAGCTTAAAGAACTTCATTTACAGGTAAGCAACCTTCATTTCTTCTTTCTTGGCAAGAGGCAAAACTTCCTTGTAGTTCGACTTGTATTCTCATTTAAAGAGAGAGAGAGAGAGAGAGAGAGCGCGCGCGCACTATTTTCTTATTTAGTATCTATTCTGCATGTCTGGGTAATGTTTTACTGACTATACCTGCAATTGCCAATTCAAATTAGATCATTTTCATCTTTGATAAAGAGAGGGGTGGATCAAGGTGATCCTGGCTTTTTATCAGCCACCTCCAGCTGTGATGTGAAGTAATTTGTATTCTCCCATTTGCTTGGATTTTTTTTTCTTTTGTAGGTGTAGTTGATAAGAGAGTCAGTTTGTCCATTCCAAACCCACCCCACCCTTCAAATTTCTGTAAGTACCTTAAATTAGCATTATAACAACATGGTCCTGTTCTTAGCGGCCATGGGTGATTTGTCCCAGTTGTTGTTTAATCTCTCAGGATTTAAGATCTTTTTTTAGAAAATCAGAGCTTTTTGGTTAGTTGTACCCTACAAAAATCCTTGGATCACTGGTCCTTTCCTTCATACAATTTCAAGAGTTTTATGGATCTGAGTCTCAAGTTTAATGTTGCTTCTCAGAAAAGTTATATTGGATTTGTCCAGATGGAAACTCTCACAGGTCTCCTTTCTAGGCGGGATTAATTTTATTAAAATATAATCCTTCCATGCTTACACTGTCAACTTTAGGCATTCCTTTTTAATCTTTTGCAAAATAGCATTAAAATAAATTTCTGGTATTGATGAAGATTTACATTAAAATGCAGACACACCATTTTAGGCTACAATTGCTGAGAGACAACGCGGATTTCCTTTCTTAGATTAAATCTCTAAATTTATCAGATGTGAACTAGTAAAATGTGGCTACACTAGTCACTTGAACATTATTATTAAAGGGAAATAAAGTCACCTCTTTGTGCCCAAGGAATTGGTTTTTACTATTACTTTTAATTCCCTTTGCAAGGTCCAACTCTACATGGCTTTTGGCCTTTCTCACTTTATGCCTACATGTTCTGACCTCAGTAAGGTAGCTTTGCTTGCTAATCCCTCCCATCTTCCACTCCTTATAGGCTTTCTGCTTTTTCTTAATCACCTCTCTGAGATGCTTGCTCATCCAGCTTGGTCTACAACTCCTGCCTATGAATTTTTTCCCCTTTCTTGGGATGCAGGCTTCTGATAGTTTCTGCAACTTTGACTTGAAGTAATTCCAGGCCTCCTCCACCTTTAGATCCACAAGTTTTTCAGTCCAATCCACTTCCCTAACTAATTTCCTTAATTTTTTGAAGTTAGCCTTTTTGAAATCAAAAACCCTAGTCATAGATGCTTTGAATTACATTAAAAAATTTAGCAGCCTCACTAGAATGCTGCGTCACTGACCACCAAGTTCAATGAATGAGAACTGCATGGGACAAGAAAAGCTCGAGGGTTTAACTCTCGGATCCGTGTCTGAACTCCTCTGTTCTTTCTTCTCATGTTGGCACCATTATCGTAGCCCTGACCTATCATGTCAGCTATCACAATTCCCGTATCTTCCAGCTTTTTAAGCAGCACATTTGTCATACCAGCTCCTGTAGTATCATGAATGTCTATAAATTCTAGAAAATGCTCTGACAGTCACCATTGCAGGGACATTTTCACTAGGTTCTGTTGTTGTTACAAAACACACCATTAAAGTAATTTGTTCCGTATGGCTGATGTCAGGTGTGCAGTCCAGAATAACCAAGTAATATCTTGCTGACTTCAGATCTGCCACAATCTTCTGTTTGACTTTTGTTGCCAGGAACTGTATGATCTCATTTTGAATGGTTTTTTCAAAGTAGTGGTGTGTGTACATTTCTTGGGTGATGACTCTTCTTAGATGCTCCTGGAGTACAGCATCAAACTCATCCATCAGCTCCACAATTTTAAGGACATTTCCATTGTTTGGCACATACAGCTGATCTGAAGTGCCAAGCAGTGCTAGGTTTTGGGTAGCAAGCATTCTCACAATGGCAATGAGCCTTTTCAGAACATTTTGCCAGTAAAGAGACTCTGATGCAATCGTCTCTTGATGCTGATCCTCTATGGTGGCCTTTAACCTTAGTCTCATCTCAAGTGCTTTCCACCTATGGAATGCTCTCTGGTGATTTGCTGCCTTCTCATGGCATGCCAGATTTCTAGCCAGATTTTTCCAGTTCTTTGTTCCTGTAGAACCCAATGTGGCTGGATCATTAGACTGGAAGAGTTTTCAATAAAAACAGTATGCAGTATTCTGGGTTTTTGAGTATATAAGCCATGGCCTCTCCACTTTGTCACCACTGGGGATTTCACGCCAATAATGTGTTGGATGGAAATTTCAATTTTCATTGTCTTTGGGGAACATGAAGTTTTTCACTTGCTGTGGCCCATGCAGTACAAGGAAGTCCCTCAGGCTACTGCTCAAGTGGGTCCACAGTCCTGGATAATGTAGACTTAAGGAACTAAACTCAGCAGCAGCTGTTTCTTGGGCCTCCACCACATTCTTCTCTGATCTACACTTCTCTTCAGGAATGGGCATGGTTACATCCATTTGAGATGGAGATATGGATGCTGCAGTAGCTGCCAGGTCACCTGCACTCTGACTAACTGGAAGAGCAGGCATCTCCTGACCACTCACATCCTCACTGAGGCTGGAAGGCTCACCGAGAACAGTTGTGTCTATGTATCTCAGGAGAGCTCCTTCCTGCTTAGATAGAAAATCTTCCTTTACTTTCTTTCTTTTTCTGAATGGTGTCTCAGAGGGGCGTTTTTTTCTTTCACTCATGACTGCTGTTCTGTGCCACCTATAGTGGCTCTCAACACTCAATTGAAGGGGACAAATAAGCAGGCTGGTAGCAGGGCCTGAGTGAGGGAAGATATCAGCATCTTAAGTGCCTAACTGGTTCCTACTACTTCAGTTGACTGCCTGTTCTCCTTAAGTGGGTTCAGGGAAGCAGCGGGAAACAGGAAGCTCCCTGAGAAGCTGGTGTTAATCAGTCCAGGCTCCTGGGGGTGCTAGAGAGGTACATAAGAGGCTCCTCCTCCTCTCTCCCTGCAGCTCTGTGCATCTAGAGCAGAGAGAATACATATGCACCAGCAGCAGACACAATTTTCTACACTCTGGGTCCTAGTGGCGCCCCCCTATAGTCCAGCACCTGAGGTGGCCACCTCAGTTCGCCTCATGGTAAGGCCAGCCCTGAACAATACTATTAAAAATGAAGCATTTTGGGTAAACTTTCTGCATTTCTCCAACAACTCTACTAGGTATTATTATTATGATTACTAACTGAGATATGTACTACATCAGTGGTTCTCAAACTGTGGGTCAGGACCCCAAAGTGGGTTGCAACCCCATTTTAATGGGGTCACCAGGGCTTACTAGACTTGCTGGGGCTCGGGGCCAGAGCTGAAGCTCAAGCCTCACCGCCTGGGGCCGAAGCTGAAGCTCAAGCCTCACCGCCTGGGGCCGAAGCCTGAGGGCTTCAGCCTTGGGCAGCGGGGCTCAGGTTACAGACCCCCGGGGTGCTGAGACTCAGGCTTTGGATTTAGCGCCTCCACCCCGGGATTAGAAGGGGGTCAGTGTGGTGCCTACCTTTTAAAAAAAAAAAAAAGAACAAAGAACAATCTTGGTGATTACACACCTTTGAACCTTGTTTTAATAGGAGAAATTAGTTGAGAGCATCACAAAAAGCATATTAATAGACTACCTGGATAAATATACTCTGATAGAAACAAACCAGCATTGTTCATGCTAGAATTCTTTGAGAAGATAAATAAGTTAGAAGATACAGAGGAACTATTCTGTGTAATTTATTTATATTTCCCCTTTTGACAAGGTCCCTCGATAGAAGCGTTAAAAGACATGTAGCAACCATAGAGCTAGAGGTAAAATCCTGCAGCAATCAATTTGTGGCCATCTACTTTTATGGCACGCACAATGGTTATCAACTACGTTGCACATATTTTCTGCTCTTTATATCCAGGCCACTTGCCAATGAGTTGAGGAAAATATCTTTTAGCTATCAGATTTGTATTTTTCCTGTAGACCAGAAATTCATGGCTAGATTTTCAAAAGAACTCCGTTCCTAGTCAGGTACCTAAGTGAACATAGACAGTTTTCCCAAGTGCTTTATTAATATGTCTTTTGAGAAAAATGCAGATGCTGAATGCTGAGAATTTTTTAAAATCTGGAGACTTCATTTAGATGCAAGACATGCACACATTATCCAGCTTCTTTTCATATACAGAATAGAAATATATATTGAACAGTTCCACCTTTTCTGCATTATTACTGACAATTTTACTGTCTCCGTCCAGCAATGCACCTATATCATGTATACATTTTATTTTGTTCCTGCTATATTTAAATAATTGCTTATTGTCCTTACACCTACTCAACATAGTTTTTGTTGATACCTTTAGCTTCCCTTATCAATTGTCTGCATTTCATAACTTGGTCATTATTATCAACTCCCTCTTTCTCCCATTTCTCTTCTTAACCAGGATGGATTTTTAAATGAAATAACTTCCTCTCATGATTACAGACTTGTGATGTTTTTGAACATATAATAGAATAGTCTCAAACAGCTCCCAATTATCATTTACATTTTTGTTTAATTTTTCCCTCCCAACCATTTTCTTTAAATTGTTTTCAGCTTGAGGAAATTTTCCCTTTTACAGTTCCAAGTAAATATATGTTTCTAGTCAGAAATATTCTGTTTGCTCCTGTGACAGTGTGCTGGGCAAAGGGTTGCTGATTTAGCCCACTGTTAGGCAAGCTCCCATTTAGGGGAATAAATTAGAGCTGTCTGGAGATAACCTGGCACTAATTGGAGAAGCAGAGACAGCAGCTGCCTAATTAGCCTGGGGCTGTATAAAATCCTCAGGAAAGGAAGCCAAGGGGGGGGGGGGGGGGAGGGGGAAGCAGAAAGAAAGGGAAAAAGCAGGGAATGGAAGCAGGGAGATAGCACTTCTACCATCAGAGAAGTGAGGTTCTGGACCAGCCTCCCAGTAAGAGTTGTGGGGGCAAACAACTTAATTTGTTTAAGATAGAGCTTGGCAAATTTATAAGTAGATTGTCTGATGGAGTTGCTTGTGGGGGATTGGGCGCAGGCCTCAGAAGCCCTGGCGTTCTCTTCCGGTTCATGTTTGATGTTCTTAAAATCTCATCCTTCAGTTCTTCAGCCGGTCACCTTTAAGGGTCAGGAAGGGTCTTACCTCTCTTCCTGACAATGTATACTGTAGGATGGGGTGATTTTTTTTTTAATCTCCTTCCTCTTGAGATGGCCACAGCTGGAGATGGGACACTGGACAGGGTGGGCCAGTGCTCTGAGGTAGTACTGAGAATTCTTTGTCTTAGATGCTTGCCTGCCTGGTTCTTGCTCATATGTTCAGGATCAAATGGACCACCATATATGGGATTGGGAAGGAATTTTCACCTACGTCAGATTGACAGTGACCTTGGGGATTTTTCACCTTCCTTGGCAGCATGAGGTACTTCCTGGGATCATCTTGCCAATTTTAAGTCACATTGTAAGTCTCATCTATTAATAAAGACCTTCCCCCAGTACTGGATAACAGAATGATCAAGCAATGTTTTTCTGGACAACAACCATCTAAGTGATCCTATTTAGACAGTACAGCAGTTCTAACAAGTGAGGGTCAGACCCGAGGTCCTTTTGCAGTTAGATTTAGTTGTGCATGATGCCTAGATTCCATGATGATAATGAGGGCATTAGAAACACTTAAAGATTTGTAGTGGCCTTTTAGCTAACAGGGATACAATATACAACCACAGACAGAGTCAACTAATTTGCACGGGGTCATGAGAGAGATAATCACTTGATTAAAAATGAGGTATACACAAGAAAGACCTATTTTTTAAATTTGATTGAAGATGGCAATAGCTAATCCCACCTGACTAATAGTCTTGCCATATCTGATCACGCTGAATCATTGTGTTTTCATTTATCTACCTATGTTTTTATATGACCTGTATCACCACTGTATCTGAGCATCTCCATAAAATATAAATTATACAGAGATATTTCTCTCTCTCTCCTCCCTCCCCCCCCATAGGCAGTAGAGTCTGCAGTCTGCTTGTTTTGCATAGATTTGTTTTCCCTTTTCCTTTTCTTAAATAAGATGTTATTGAAGGGTGGGTCAGAAGGTAGGAATTGCATTTTACTGTGAACATGCTGGTGTTCATGATCATCCTGATCTCTCCCATGAGCTCCAGATTAGTTGGCTAGTTGTCAAGAATCTCTTTTTCCTGCACATACAAGTTTGACTCTTGAGATTGACTGTTCCATTGTTCCAGTTGCTTGTATCTTTTGTGCGCAAGGTGTGGTGCTATATCTGGTACCTTGGGCCAACCCTATGTAGGGCTTTGAAGATGAGATCTGAAACCTGGAATTTGACCTAGTATTCATCTGAGAGCCAGTTAAGAATGGAGCACAGAAAAGTTGTCTTTTCTGTGGTCTGCACTGCTGAGCAGATGGGTTACTATGTCCTGGGCAACTTCAGCTTTTCAAGGTTGGTGTTTTCAGACTTAGATACAAAGAACTACAATAATCAAGCTTGGAGGCCACAAATGAGTAGATCACAAGTCTAATTCCAAATCCAACAGAAAGGGTGCACAGTCTTCTTTCCAGATATAGATAGAAAATACTTTTTTGTAGCCACAGCTGTCAGAGAATCCAGAAGCAGTGAGGAGCTGAGAAACACCAAGACTGTAGTCTACCTAAATGATGTGAGGACAGATATCCTGAGTGGAGGGTGATGTTAGAAAGGTAGCATTCAAATTGCTTCCCTCCCTTTACCAGCATCATCTGAGTTGTTACTGAATTCAGATTCAGCCAGCTGCTTTTCATCTAGCTTCTGAAGTTAGTCAAAACATTAGAACTGGGAGATGGTTTGCATCTGATGTGAAGATGATGTAGAGATGGGTATCATCTCATTTGCACATTGCTGGCATTTTAGTCCATGCTGTTTCTCTGTCTCCTCTAGAGGCTTCATAAAGATGTTCAAAGCAATGGGAGAGAGGATGGATCCTGGTGGAATTCCACAGGTGAGAAGAGGTTGCATTCTGTGTGTGTCTGTGTTGTTTCCTGATCTTTGATTGGTTTGGAGAAGTGTTGTGTGTTAGTTGTGCTTGTTGTTAGTGAAGATGGCCACTGCATAGCAAGTTTGCTCCACACCTTTGGGTGCTGTGCTGTGGAAAAGGTCAAAGCGTTGTTCCCAAATAGAAGAAAGCAGGAGGCTTTAAAAAAAAAAATCTATTTACATAAGCAAAGGTTTTTTCTTGTTTCAAGATGAGGCAAGGTGCAGCCTCTGACATCAGTTCATGCTGGTAGTTGGGGAGCACAAATGACAGTGTGTGTGTGTAGGGGCAGAGTTTCTCTGTGTTTTGGGTGTTTCTCATCAGCAGAAGGCAGCTATATCATTTTAAAGAGTTGCAGTGGTTGTGATGTCATTTGTTTACAGAAGCCACTCCTACCCTGGGTCTGTTACTGCTGAAAGGAAACAGTAGAGAAATGTGACTGCACAAGCAGTCTTACAAGCTCTCATTCAGGCTCCAGTTGCTGGGTGTTTCTGGTTCCCTGGCAGGGTGTGCCTTCTGCTGGGTCTGTGGTTGCCAGGAGGGATAGAGGAGAGAAATGAGATGGCAGGGCTTTTTAAACTGTTGTTCAGGTCTAAGTGCTGCCTTTTTCTGGTTTCCTACCAGCGATGTCCTTATGCTGGCTCTTTTCCTGACCCAGTATTGCCTATCCTGTGAAAGGGAAGAATCCGAGTAGTTTGGTGTGTCAGTCTTTTTGGTATCACTCACTTTTTTTTTTTTTGGAAAGAATCTAAAATTTCAAAATGAATATTTTCTTAATTATTCTTAGAGGGACCTTTTACATAAATAAAATATTGTATCTGATATTACTTGTTCTTCATCTCTTCTTCCTGGGTGTATCGAAAATGTAGTTTCTTCATCTAAAGTACACACTTTCTGGCAATCTTTTGTTAATTTGATATATTTCATACTGAGAAAGATCCTTAGAGCCCCATGCTTAGATGCTGAAAAGATCCATTATAAGACTTATTTTTAAAGACTATTTAGGTTGAGGATGTTGGTAGCTATAACTACCTCATCTCTGCCAGTACAGAAGAGCATAATCTAAGAGCGAGACAGTTTAATAGCTTTGGAACTTTAGGCAAGCTGAAGTCTGTTATATGCAGCAAGTGCCGGGTTCTATTGTAAATTATAAATAAGATCTTTCTGATTGGTTGATCTTTATCTCCTAGGAGCCATCTCCTGAAAGATATGTGCCATATTTCCTGTCACATCCATCAAATGTGTACTGGTTATAGTGAAAAAAGTTTGTAAGACAGGATCCAGCAACTTGACTCAGAGTCTAAAGAATATCCCCTTTCAAATTCCCAAAGAATTTTAGCATCATATCTGTTTGTGCGTCACACCTGCTTGGCATAATACCAAGGATTCTCTTTTTCCAGGCAAGAAAGTTGAAGGATGAGTTATCTTTTACATTATTACCTAGAGATTTGGAGGAGTAAGGCCAATATTGCATCTGAAGTGGCTAAACCAATTTGCCACATTAGGCCACTTCAAAATAATTCACGTATACAAAAATTATATAATGGTTCTGAAAATGTTAACAACAGGGATCAGACAATGCAGCTCTACTAAAGAAATTTATACCTGATATTTCAGCTGAATACTAACAAATCATCCATTTTTATTCAGCCTTTGAATATCAGCTGTCAATAAAAAGTGAGAAGCATCTTCTGGTGTTTAACACACGCATGTGTATTTTGGTTCTCAAAATATCTCGATCCATCTAGCCAGAATGTAATTTTACCATTAAAGGAAGGAGAGGAGGGCTGCTTGCATCTCCTTGACCCCCACGTTAAGGACCCCCTGCTTAAATGAACCTCTTGTTAAACAACATGTCCTGACTACCCGCAAACACTTATGCATGTGCTTAACTCTACTCATATGAGAAGTCCCACTGAAGTCACTGACTATACATAAAGCTTAAAGTTAACCACATGCATAGTTGCATGCAGGATCAAGGCCTGAGATAGTTCTACTTTCTCACTCATCTTCACAGATTCCTCTTAAAAAATGAGAGTAATCAAGGTAAAACAAATCCCTGAAGCAACATATGCACGTTTGTGGCTTTCCTAAGTATCTTGTTTGAATAATAGGATGTAAGCAAGTAACAACTGATGTTTTGTGGACTGACAGAATCATCATTATTCTAGACAGTAGCTAATAGAATTGTGAAGACTAGAGAATACATTTGTAAATCTGCAATTTTCTATTAAAGTCCTTCCAAATGCTCTTTTTTAGATGGTAATTTTGTGGCTCTACTGGGTATTTTATGATTGCCTTGTATGAGTAGCTTTCTAAGCTTTACTATTTTTAGTACTGTGTGTTGCCCCTCTCTGTTCTATCATCCTTACAATTTTTCTGGCAGTGACATTTCTCTGTGTTTCCCCCACAGAGCTGCATAGTTTTCCAGGACTAAAAAAACAAAACAAAACAAAGCAGAAGTGGTACCTTCTGAAGTGCTCTGCCCTTCAACTTGCTGAAGGTAGTGCTTCGGATAATCCTCTTCATGTAGCAATATCCGTTTAATTCCTTTAGACGCTTTAAAAGGGGAAAACGAGTCCTCCTGCAGAGGAAGAAGGAACAAGTATTTTAGTTTGTTTAGTTTTCATTTTTCTTGTTTATGGTACAAGGAAACTATGGCTTCAGCTAGAAGTTTACAGAGAGTGGCTTTTGAGGCTTTATTTTTCTTTCCCACTCTCCAAAAGCAGGCAGGGGAGAACAGCCAACACCCAACAATTAGGTGTCTTTTTATGATAGCAGGGAGGGGAAGTTTCTATGTATATAGTCACATAAACTGAGAGGACAGAATGTGACAACACAATGGACCATACTTTTTGTTACACATTATGCAAATTGTTCCATTTAGAGACTAATATTTACCTGGACACCTGAATGCTATATAATCTCTCTTCCCTGGAACTGAAACCTAGAAGTACTTAGAAAGCAAGCATGTTCTGGACAATGTTCTTATACCCTATAGAAGACAAGACATTATTGGTTCCTGGCTGGCTAAACTTCTTGATTGATAGTGGATCATATGATCCTAGTTTGAAGTTAAGAAACCTCCCGTTCCAATTAGTAGAGAGAGTTAATCTTAGTAGCTCTTGGTCCCTGCAATGCCTCAGCCATTTTTACCACCCTTAAGATGGTAGATTTGTACTAGCTACTCTGCTAAATTGTTTTTTTTCAAGTGTTGCTCTATATTTCTTATATAATTGGAAATGTGTATACTTTCAAGAGATCTCAAATATATAGAAATTGTTTCATACATCCTAAAGAGCACAACTTTATAGCAGAAGTAAAATAAAAAGTTAATAGCTCTCATTAACTACTGGAACCTCCAGCTAAGGGCAGACAGTTTTTTTGTTTGTTTGTTTGTTTGTTTTAAAAGGCAGCCCAGAAGCATTTATAACTAAACTCCGTAATGCTGCTATAACAACATTGGTTATCCTTAAGTTTTACTTTATTTTATGGGAAATTTAAGGGCCAGATTAGATACACTTACTCACCCTGAATAGCAATTTACTCCATGGATCATCCCATTCAAGTCAATGGAACTACTTAAGGTGTAAGATACTACTACTCCATCTGCATAAATGTGGCAGATTTTGTCCCTTTATGTCTGTGGTTACAGTGTCTTTGAAAGTACTATGCCATATTTCTTGAAGGCAAGGCACACAAGGAAGCCTTTGTTTCTATATCAGCCTTCTTGTTCATATCCTGAATCTCTACTTTCATTGAAGTAATGGTGTCTTGCAAGGATAACGGTACTGCACAATTAACTCTTCATCATTGATTATAATATTAGTACATTTCTGGAATCCTTTGTGGGATCATGAAAAGAAGACTGCCTGCTGCACTGTAGCTTTAATGACAGGAAGTTTATCTTCAATACTGTTTTTACTTTCAGCTTTATCTTTAGACATAATTAGGCTGCACCCATTTCCAGAGCTTAAATCCTGACTACTATGCTCCAGAAACCGCAGTGACAAATGCAATTTAAAAAAAAAAGGAAAATTCATTGGAGCTGCAGAGCTTTAAGAGTATACCTCCTACTCCAGCAACAGCTTGTTGATGTGTCCTCACCCAAACTGATTTAAATATACTGGGATTGTAAATCAATTCCAAGTTTTCCAGTGACAATGAAAGGAGTATGTTAATGCTTTGGATTAGTATTAATGTTTGATTTCAAGTTGGTAAAGGATAGTGTCTAATTTCTCTAACAGTTGTTCCAAAACTATTTCGGTTCTGAGGTGAAGTGACGTCCGGCAATTTGAGCCAGGCCAAAGCATTATTGCTCTCACTTAAAATTTGAAAATCTGAACTATATTTGCAAAGCCTTTATAATGCTACTAGGATGGTACAGGATTTATTTGAAACCCAAACAATAACTGAATTTTTTCTGACTTTTTAAAAATGCACTCCAGGTGCCAGGATAGGATTGCTGTCAATTATAAATCTAGGGGAATATTGAGAATTAAATCCTGCTTTCCTATTGGTTACTGGACGGTCTCAACATTTAGGAAAAGACCAGAACTGCAGAAAGAGCACTGTATCCATGGCAATGGACAGAGTATCTAGTCAACACACAATAAGTAAATTACTTAATTTTTTTCTTTACCGTTCTATTTTTATAATTTAGAAAAGGAATAATGACCTGCAGGGAATTTCAGTGCAATTGGGGACCAATCCAAAGCCCATTGAACTCAATGGAAAAACTCCCATTGAGCTTAATGGATTTTGGATTAGGCCCTTACTGATCAGCTGGATGAAGACCATCTTCACTTAGGGCACTACGCTCTTCCAAATTGATACTTTGCCACCATGAAACACCTATTTATCATGGTATTGTCTTTACAATTGGATAATTTAGAATAGTTTCCCATTTAATAGGCACCAATTCTGCTTATTATCTATTTATTGAACATATAGCATAAACTTAATTTAATATTGGTCTATGTAATTAAGGATGGGTGGAATTGTCTAAGCTATTTCACTAGTGTAAAAATAATATATTCATCTGTAATTGTACCAGAGAGAGACTTCTAATCTTCAGCAGTATGGAGCATCTGCAGCTCCTATTTGATTGGCATTATGGCAGCTCAGCACTTATGGAATCATAGAAATATAAGGCAAGAAGGGACCCAAAGAGTTCATTTAGTGCATCCTCCCCATGTTGAGGGTGGATTTAGTAAACCTAGAACATCCCTGACACGTTTGTCTAACTTGTTCCTAAAAACCTCCAACAACAGGGATTCCGCAACTTCATTAGGTAACCTTTTCCAGTGCTTAGCTATCCTTATAGTTAGAAAGTTTTTCTTAATGTCTAACCTAAATCTCCCTTGCTATAAATTAAGCAGAGTACTTATTGTCCTACAGTCAGTGGTCATGGAGAACAATTGATCACGGTCTTCTTTATAAGAACCTTTTATATATCTAACCTTCTGCCAGGTGGAGCTGGCAGCAACCAGGACTGGGTTCAATATTTAGGGGTTCCTTTTCAACAATACAACACAGAACCAGCTCAAGCCCCCACTCAAAACCTGGGAAAATTACATACCACCCCATGGTGCTTCTGAGAGGCAATACTTCCCCACTGGCAAGCAAAGAGTCTGAGTGTAGAAAAGAAACTTTTAATGAAAGGAAGGAAGTCTCCCAACATTAATTAGGGAAAATGCCACAAGCAGGATTCATAATCATAAAACTGATCAGAGTGCGTGGGGCAGTGTTTTCTGCCTCATGTTCTTGAGTTCTATAACCAAAAGTTCTTTGCTGTGCCCCTCTCTGCTCCCTCACCAGACCCTACTCACAGTGGTCGTGCTTGGTCAGTGAGGACTCAGGGTTCAGAGGTGCATCTATGTGAGTTCACCTCCCACCAGGGGAAGAAGGCACCTTGGTTGCTCTGCCATCTGAGCACTCGCTCTGGCTGGCCATCCCTCCAGCCACAGTTCCACTCCGCTGGCCACCCTGACTGCTGCTCGTTCCACTCCGCTGGCTGCCTCGCTAGCCGCTGTTCCTCTCTGCTATGACCTCTGCAGGTCAGTCTCCAGATTCCACCCATATCTAGTGATTTTCAGCTCTGAGGCTGGGCAGAGATGCAGTCCCACCACAAGTGATTGTCAGCTCTTTCAAGCACTTAAAACAACAAAAGGCTCCTAATGGAGCCCATTTAGCTCTACCCTTGAACTGTGGGGAGGAACAGGTTAAACTAGACCAGGGACCCTTAGGGAAAACCCACACCTCCTGGCTGGGACACCTCTCCGCCACCTCATCTCACCTCTGCAGGGGTCTGGCATTTGAGCCCCTGGCTTAATGAGGTCCTTTCAGCTGAGGGTGACCCCTTAATTTGGGACAGGTTAAGCAAAGTCCTGCACCCCTTTACTCAGACAATAAAAACAACAGTGATAACATTTCACTACCCCTGCATTCAGTACTAAAGTGATTTTTAACCGAACACCAGCCAAAGTTGATCACTTGGAACTACACAGCTCCTGTCTGCTAGATGCTTACACAGAGTAGGTGTGTTCATGTTCAGTTTGCTCCTGAAGTCCCTCCCCAACTAGCTGTCAGGGGACAGTTCATTCAGATGCTGCTTATACATATTTGAAGACTGTTATATCCATTACTTTCTATTGATGAATCCATTTATGTAACAGCTAGATCCAAGGCACACAAAAGAGAGAATTAACGGAGAGGCTCATATGTGGTGTCTCTGAATAAGAAAACTGTTGAAAATCACTTGTTCAGCATTGCCACCTGATGGAATGGTTATGGGCCTACCCTAAAGCCTAATGGCAGTCTTCCCAGTGATTTCAGTGGGCTTTGAACCAAGCCCTTATAGGATCCAAGATTCTCAGGGTGGGATTTTCTAAAGCACTCAGTATTGGCCTAATTCTCCTCCATTGAAGGCAATGGGAGTTTTACTTACATTGTAAACTCTTCAGGGTAGAGTGTGTCTTTTTATACGTTTCTTCAGTGCCTGGCACAATGAAGTTGGAGTTTTTAGGTGCTCCTGCAATACAGATAAATAACAATGGGAACAGAGAGGCCAGTGCTGAGCACTTTAGAAAAATCTCACCCTCTAAATGGAAAGAGTAATGTTATTTTATATAAGTGACATGATAGTAAACTGTACAAACTGATTTACATTTGGTTATAAAATGTTACTACTTTTGAGATATTATGAACAATGTCTTTTTCCATATTGTAAGTGAAACCTTTGTAAGTTTTGAATAAGTGGAAAAATAATGGAATAACTTCTATAAAAAGAAAACAACAACAGGTGTAACAAAATGCATTTTATACCATTGCAAAATTGTTCTCTGATCACTCAAAATATAATCATAAATTCCTTGTCCTCCTTCAGATGCTGAATTTTCCTTTCCATGCACTTCCTGTAAGCAAAGTCGTTTAATGGAGTAGTAAACAAAGAGATAGTCAAATGATTGCAGATACATCCTTAATTAAAACTTAAATTAATGCTTCTGAAAGACACTGGATTAACAACACTGGAAATTTAGTTATTTATCCACAGAATAATGATACTGTGGATAGTATAATGAATGCTTTCCTACCAGCATACTGCAGCCATGAACAATGAGAGGAGAAGCAAAGAACTATATTGCTCAAAGTGTCAAAAAATGTGTCAATTTTTTTGTGGTGTAAATCAAGCAACTGAACCAAGACTACAACTCCTTTCATATTGGGTAGTGACTTCATTGATTATAGACTTAGGAGGAATTTGAATAAGTAACTCAGAAGTTAAAAGGACCTAACACTCATTATCAATACCTTGAGCTATCTAGAGATAAACTATTTTGCCAAACTAATCTGTGTATCAGATACATAAAACTATGGGTAGTTCTGTATTTTCAAAGGCGTTATCAGTTACTTGCCCACACAAATATGCATGATCAGAGAATCTGCGTGGTTGACATTGCTTGCATGCCTACCTTTTAAAGAAGTCTTCAGACACTGTGTGGAGTATTAGTCATTTTTTCCTCAAATCTTAGCTGCATACTCTATATATGGAGATGTTAGACAGTAAGTGTGGCACGCCACTACGTGTGGCCTCTGTAAACTGAGATCAGCATCTGTGTATAAGTGAACTGACTGGGCCACAACCCATATAAAATGGATGTGAAGCTTAAAAGGTGGGGAAAGCTATGCTCACATCTTGTCAAGATGACTTGCAGCTTTAAGATCTTTATTTGATTTGTTGCTGCTGCTAGATTCTCAGGTAGAAGCAATGTCTTGTAGTGCTTCTCATCAGCTCTGGTTGGCCATTCCTGTCTAAGTGGGGTCCTTGTAAATGTCATCTTGCTGATTCCAAGCAAAATTATTTCATTTCACTATAGTGACTACCCAGAAGCTCCAGCTAGTGCTCACTTTGAGCTGGGGGAAGACAGAAAAAACATATACATTAACATCTGTGCTCAAATCTCTGCACTGATTTCCTGTTCATGTCAAGGTGCAATTCAAGTCATTTGTGACACTCTTAAAGGCCTTAAATAGCCTACAGCCCAATTAGCTGAGACACCAGCTCTTGTTCAATTCCCCATTGTGACCATTATATTTATCTCAGATGATCTTGTTAGCAGTTCCTAGGAGAAAACATGCCAGAACCAGCAGCAGGGCTCCCTCAATTAAAGGCCCTGCCTTTGGGAATTGCCCCTTTTGTGATTTTAAGGAAATATAAAAGGTATTTAGGGACAGACACTGAGTTTACTGTGAAAAATGCTTTATTTCCCAATTTATGGGGCAACAGAAGGTAATTTGTACATAATTTATAAACAAATATAAAGTTAGGTGTACTAAAGTACATTATCCAAGCAAGGCAGGGAGGTGAAGGTATGGTCTGTGAATGAGAACTGTATCTCAAGTGAAGCACATTAGCAATTTAGATAGGTAATTAAATTGTTTCCCTTAATCAGGGAAAGGCTGGTGGAGATAGGAGTGTCTCCTCCTATTCTGTAGTCAATGTATAACATGCTCTCTAATGGGAGTGAAGTTTATGAGGGGAAAAATACTTCCTCTGTGTGGTATATTTGTGAAAGGAATTTCAAGTGATGGGAATTTATTAGCAATTGCATATCTAAAAAATCAGTTTCTTTTTGTGGTTTACTATGGATGAAGGAACTTTAAGGAAAATAACTCCAAATGTGAAAAAAAAATGCACATATGATCAATTCACTGAAATATGTAAGAGAAGCCTCAGACATGTTTTATATACATGCTTCCAGCTTGTCTGCCTTCAAGTGTTACATAGAACCAAAGTCATTACTGCGGTGTCCTGTGGATGGTTGGTAGCAGGAATATTTCTAAGTACATCCAAAGTATGACATTTTAAGTAATTTAATTCATAAGGGTAGAAATGGTTGTCATATCCTGATATGTTTAGCATTGAGAAATTGATACAGGTTCACTGTACAGCTCCTGGAAATAACAGAATGTTATTGAATCATGTGAAATTCATGCCAGGTTTGCAGCTGTAAATTAAGATTACAATTTATACAGTGACAGGATATTTTTGGACTAGTATCTCTAATCTCATGATGTTTTTACTAAATTGCTTGCCTGGAAAGGCATGGATGATAGACTTCTTTTGTATCTTAGAGTTAAATCATGACTTCAGGGTGTTTGATCTCCCTGTGCTGCTTTGAAATCTGTAATGGTCTATGGCGGATTGTACTTTTGTTAGAGCTGGTCAAAATGGTTTGTTTAGTCCAAAAAAAAAAAAAAAAAAAAAAAGGCCATTTCTCAAATTTGGAAATGTTAGCGCAAAAACTGGTTTCAGATTTTTTTTATTTCCCCCTTCAAAACTTGGAAAATGAAAAGTTTAGGTTTTTTGGTTCATAAGTTTTCCTTCCATTTCTTCCCCCCCCCCATTAAAAGGCAAAGCGATAAAATGGGTGACATGAAAAAAATTGCAGCGGGGAGGAGGAGGAGAATAAGAGGGGAAAGGAAAACTCTATAAAAAAAAATCAAGTAAATAAAAATTGTTCCTTTTCAAAATCTTTGGAATGAAAATCACTTTAAACCTTCAAAATTTTTCATGAAATGTTTATTTTTCTACCAGTGCAATATTTACCCCTGTAGCTTTATAAGGTTTGAAAGGGACTAGCAACCATATAGACCAATCCCGTGCTGAGAACAGGGATGTCCAATCTTGCAATACTATGGCCTGGTCTACACTGGGGAGGGGGGGGGATTGATTTAAGTTACACGACTTAAGCTACGTGAATAAATGTAGCTGAAGTCCACGTACTTAGACCTACTCACTGCAGTGAGTTGACTGCTGCCACTCCCCCATCAACTCTGCCTGCGCCTCTTGCGTTGGAGGAGTACAGGAGTCGATGGGAGAGTGCTCGGGGCAGGGGGGAAAGGAGGTGACTTATTGCATCTAGACTAGACACGATAAATTGACCCCTGCTGGATCGATTGCTGCCCGCTGATCTGGCAGGCAGTATAGACATACCCTATGGCTATTTCTACACTGCAAGTGAAGGCATGATTGTAGCAGAGGTGGGCATATCCATGCTCTTTAGTTTACCTAGCCTGTTTAACAGTAGTAGTGTAAATGTGGTGGCTATGCCATGCTGAAGCCTGTGCTACTGCATTTACACTACTATTGTTACCTGTGCAAGCTAGACCAGAGCTAGCACATGTGTGCCTACCGGTGTTATCTTCACGTGCAGCATGGACATAGCCTAACTGGCAGATGCTCAAATGACATACTTTTTGCAAATAAATGTTTGTTACTTCTTTTAACCTGACATCCACAATGTTTGTTTGAATGTGAAGTGTTCCTTTAGATGACTAGAAATAGCTTGTTTTTTCAGTTGGTTAGTAGTAAAAACCTACAACTAATTAGCTTTTTCTTCACTCTTATAATTGTAGACTATAGTGAGAAGGCAGTAACAGGCTACAATTAGCTCTTGGCCATAGAAACCAACCTGCCAGATATACAAAAGGAATTAAGAGCAATGTAGGGACCTTATACATGTTCTTTGAAGAAGGTCTGTAAAATACTAAAACTGCTTCTGCCAGGCAATTTCTTAGGGACAGACCTTCAACAGGTGTACATCTGCATTACTCCACTGATTTCAACGGAGCTACTCCATACCACCAGCTGAAGCTCTGGACCTTTATGTTTATTGCCTTCTTTCTTACCTAGCAACAAGAAAGTAACACTTTGTACAGTCAGATTATATAAAATCCAGATGCATTCAATACAGGGAAAGGGTAGATTTAGACTAACACACACATTATTTCTTTAAATCAAAAGGTCTGTGAAGTTACAACTATAAGAAAAAAAAACAAACATGTCAAGACACCCATAAACTTTGCTTTGGAATTATTCTGTATAGAGCCTACTGTCTGACGCTGTGCAGTTTTGTATTTCTGTCCCAAAGTGGAGAGAAATCCCTGGAAACTACATTTATATCCTTTTACCTACACTGCCACAAAAGAGTTACCCTGTCATAAAAGGTAGGGGGAAGACAACTAAAGGGAATTCTGGTACCAGATTTCTTTCAAGGTTGGGAACTCTCTCTCTCATTTCACAGATTTGTGAAATGAGCCAAGTTAGAGACACCTCCTCTTACAAAGGGTGGCTTTCACCCAACCTCCCCTTTTGTTCAGTCATTCCATCCTTTTTGTATAAGGTAGATAGACCTCAATAACTCTACCTTGTTTCTTAGTTGTTCCCTTAAATATAGTCTCATTTACATTGAATTAGTTTGATGCATGAGTACAACTGGATTGTTCTTATGTTCCTAAATGATTTTTTATGTTGGAGAAAACCCAGTGAATAGTTATGGACTGTTGGAGGAAGATTTTGGGGGTCTGTCTGTCCCCCAATTTGTTCAAGGTATATATGAAACTGCTAGGAAGGTTATTAGTAAGGAGACACTAGGTGAGTTGTCTTTAGTACATGCATGATATATAGCTCTGTCATATTTAAACTGATCACACTGACCACAAAAAATGGTGTGATAAGGGCTGGATGGCTGAAGCTCAGTATAAATAGGAGAGAATATGTGGGGAAGTTTTTGGGAGAACTGGCAAGTATTATAACACTTCTGATTAAGGCAGTGCCTCTACCATTTGTTACTGAGGTCCACAGCTTAGCACTATGGTTATTATTCAAGGCTGTTCTGATCTTGTTTTTACCAAATGTCAATTTTAATTGTAGTTAGGATTCTTAATGTACAAGTTGAGCAACTATTAATGGAAAAAGCTTTTAGAAACTGAAATAAAATGACTATGAAAGATCTTTGCGATAATTAAAAAAGCCATAGGTACGCTATTGTCAGGAAAATAGATGTGTGTGATTCAATGACATTAGTCCCAACACAGGCAAGCAGTCCATTTAATACTGAGGTTGTGTGTACGTTACTCAGGATAATTATTTCATTAGCAGCTAAAGTTTACTGCTTATACGGCTGTTCTTATAGAAATACACTTTAAAAATTTCAGGATTGGGGAAACGTGTTTGTATATATGTCAGGGGCATTGTGTTCTCAGCCCTGGCACCATTGTTGTAGATGACCATATTCATGTCAAAAGAGGAGACCTACCTTTTAACTAAAGTGTCTCTGCAAGAAATTCATTCACAGTCATATGTAGTTGACCATTACATTTGCACTGGAAAATATAATTCAAATTATTCCACTGTTTGTGTTCTCTAAAAATATATATATAATAAAATGTTTCCTTCCTACTGCTTAGTAAAGGAGCCTAGATCTAGTCTGTGACCATTTTAAATAAAATCACTAATAGGTTAAAAGTAAGAAGAATTAAAAATTTCTCTTCATAGGTCCCTTTTAGTTACTATTTAGAACTTAGAAAATTCAGACTTCTCACGTGTGTATATATACACACTATTATGTTCGTACTTAGTATTTATATTAAGTATTAAATTTCCCCCCATAATTTTATTTAACCAATGCATTTGTTGATGAAGGCATTTTACTATAGATGTGGGAAGCATTTTACCACCATGAAGCCAACACAGAATGCATTTAACCAAAGCCCTGGTTTACAGGACATGGGGCCATGTATCAAAGCAAGGACCCACCACACCTGAGCCCCTGCGGTGGACCCACTCATCAATTCCTACCCTTCATATCATTCAATGAAGCCCCATCCCCTCGTCATAGGAGACATCATTCCTTGTTGCTGTCTCCCTCCTGCTGAAAGCATCTAGTCACCACCCTGCTGGGCACCCACGCTCAGAGACATCCACAGAGAAACAGGCAAGTTATTTAGGGACCGATTTTTAAATGTATTTGGGTATTTGAAGCTAGGCCCCCAAATGTCTTTAAAAAAGTCTGTCCCTTAGTCTCTTTGCCTCAATTCAAAACCTGTAAAATGGGGATAATAATCCCCATTTTACAGCATGTTATGAGGAAAACTACACAAAAGATTGTTAGGTGCTCAAATTCTATGGTAATGGGGAGCTTATAAGTACTAAGATAGACAGAAGCTATTACAGTGTCGCCAAAGCATGTGACAGAACACTCAGGTCTATGTCAGCAGTAGGTACAATCATCTCAGAATGAGGCAGCATCACTAGGACAGATTGCTTTTGCAGTCCTTCACATTTCCCATGAGTGCGTATATTCTCATTAACAAGATGCAATTAACATTACACTTAATTTACAGCTTCATTTCTCTAAAGCATTGTCCAACTTATGTATGGTGGAATCTATGGTTAAACCCCACTTCTGCCACAAATAAGGATGACTTGAGGATACTGTCTCTATAGGAACTGGGGGACTAGAATTAAGAGGTTTCTTAGAGGAAATTCCCCCTGCTCTCTTTTCTCTGTGCAATGATACCAACAAGAGCTTAAACTCCTTGGCTGGCAGAAAAGGAGGTTTGGCATGTAAATATTTGTATTCATCTTGTTCATGAATAAAGATGTAAACATTTACAGTTGACAGTGTTTCCTTAATAAAAACGTCATCAGCTTCATTCCTTCAGTTGTGTCCATTCTTTACTTACATTCTAAACAACCAAGGGAAATTCCACACACACACACAAACACACAGGGGTGTACATGATAAGGTTGCTGATGTTCATTCCCAGATTACTTCAGAAACTGAAAATACAGGTGTCCCACAGAATCCCCTTGGTGCCAATTAGCACATGGTTCACTGTTCTTTACGAGCAACCTGTGTCAGACCTAACAAACTGACAACACCTAATACACCATTTTCATGGTATTTATCCATGAAGGGTAGCCTGTGAGATCACTGCTGAAAGCTTGTGCCTTATCAATACTCAAGTACTGTGAGAGGTGTATGGATGATATTTAAGGAATATTATAACTCGACCCTAAACACAGCCTGCCCTTTCCATAGCTGTCAGGCTACAGCTGCTGGATGTTCCTCCAACTCAGTCAAAATAAAACAGCCTGACTTTTGGGTCATGGAATGTCAGAACTCTTTTTGACAGTGACCAGTGTGAAGAACAGTCCTTACTGACAGGACATTGAAGAGGTATAAATAGACATGACTTCACTCAGTGAAATCAGACTCACTGATGAGTCCCACCTTGAGGAGCTAGGAGCAGTCTAGAGCTACTACTGGATTGGCAAGGCCAAGGATAGGGCGAGACAATCGGGGGTAGAATTTGCCATATGGTCTGACATTGCCCACAAGCTTGACTTGCTCCCCAAGGAGGTCAGTGACCAATTTCTGGTGCTCTACATAAACTTGTCCAGAGACCAGTATGCCATCATTATCAGTACTTATGTGCTGACAATGATTCATACAGATGAGAGGCATTTTATGAAGATCTCAGCGGGGCCATCAGAGGGGTACCACACCAGGACAAACTCATAGTCCTTGGAGACTTTAATGCTCATATGGGAGCTGACTTTGACAGGTGGAGCAGCGTGGTAGGACATCATGGCATTGGAAGATCAGCCTCCAATGGCCAGCTACTTCTCTCCAATTGTGCCAAATTCAATTACCACCAATAGAGTCTTCCAACAGGCCAACAAATGTAAAACATGGTTGCATCCCATATTAAAACAGTGTGCAATTACATAGTACAGCATATGCCAGTCTAAAGACATTGAAGTTGTATACAGCACTTGCTCTTTGAGAGGTGCCAAATGCTGATCAGATCAATGGGTTTTAAGAAATACCATGTTGCCATACTTCTCACCAAAGCACCCCAGAAGATGCCTCAAGCCACCAAAGAAGATCAATGTTTCTGCCGTAAATTATCACTGGAGACTGCATCAGCTCCACAGACATTGGGACAACCTGGCCAAAGTTCAGAGACATCATATATAATATGGCATCCAAGGTTCTTGGCTTTGTAAGGTGGAAACACCAAGACTGGTTCAATGAAAATGACCCTGAGATAGACCAGCTACTGAAGACCATGCATATCACATGCCCGTCCTACATCTAGGACAAGAAATAGGCAAACAAACTACATATGCAATTAAGGCTAAAGAACCACCACTGGTTGAAGCAGAAGGCTGCAGATCTGTAGGAAGCGGCTGACAAGCATGATAGGAAGGCTTTCTATTAAGGTCTCTGTGCTGTGTAGGTCCCAAAATCCAGTGGTACAGCCCCTGTCCTCACAGCAGATGGTAACCGGCTACTCACAGACAAAGGCGATATTCTCTCTCGCTGGGCAGAGCGCTTTGATAGTGGGTTGACAGTTTAGGAGACTATGTCCGATGAAGCCATTGACTCACTCCTGCATTGTGTGGTCTTGGAGGAGCTGTCTGTGGCCCTTTCTTCAGGCAAGGTTGCTAAGGCCATCAAGCAGCTGTCCATGGGCAAGTCAGACATGTGGTCCGCATGGAGGTATCCCGTATATGGAAAGCAGTGCTCTACAGCCAACTGAGCATGGGAACCTATTCTGGGGGTCAAGCCATCCTCAGATATAAAGACACCTTGAAGGCCAACCTCAAAACATGCAAGATAGACTTTAAAACTTGGGAAGTTGTTACATTCGATAGTGGTCTGTGCCATGAGGCTGTGTCCACTTTTGAGGAGTGGTCTGTGAGGTCTCTGAAGGAGAAAAGAGCATGTCGTAAGGCCAATACCTCAAATCCTCCACACAACAATTATACTTTAAAGACAGGCAACTGCATTTGCAAATCCTGGATTGGGCTCGTTTCCCATGTGAGAAGCTGTCGCAGGGCAATGACTCACCGGTGTGGCACCTCCTGTTGGTCATCTAGGGCAGTGGTTCTCAAAGCCAGTCCACTGCTTGTTCAGAGAAAGCCCCTGGTGGGCTGGACCAGTTTGTTTACCTGCCGCATCCGCAGATTTGGCCAATCACGGCTCCCACTGGCCGTGCGGTTCGCCACTCCAGGCCAATGGGGGCTGCGGGAAGGGCTGCCAGCACATCCCTTGACCTGCACCGCTTCCTGCAGCCCCCATTGGCCTGGAGTGGGGGACTGCGGCCATTGGGAACCACGATCGGCTGAACCTGCGGACGTGGCAGGTAAACAAACTGGTCCGGTGCACCAGGGGCTTTCCTGGAACAAGCGGCGGACCGGCTTTGAGAACCACTGGTCTAGGGAATCAGCTCTTTCAGCACAGAGCACCCTTTGCAGGCCAGTGTCTTGCCCACCGCTGGCCCCTGTGTCCCTCCCAGATCCCAGTGCCCGCTGTACATTTGGGTTCTGCCCCCCCAGAAACAACCCACAATCAGGGTCACCCCACCCAGGGGAACCCCCAACCTTTTATCCCCAGTTTATCTCAGTGGCTACTGCCAGTCACCATCTAGCCCCCGCTCCCTGGAGTAGACTTCAGTTTGTAAACCACTCATCATCGGCAAGGGGGGTTGGACCAGCTGCCTCTGCCTATCTAGGGTCTGCCCCTTTGCAGCCCCAGTACCCTTTGTGGGCCCTTAACTAGGCCTGCAGCCTGAGATTTTACCAGGCTGGAGCTCCCCAGCTCCCTCTGCCTTTCCCTAGCACTGCTGCACCTTAGGTACCCTTCTCAGCTCCCAGGCAGCCAGGTCCTTCTCTCTCAAAGAAGCTAGAGAGAGTATCTCTGTCTTTGGCTCTAGCCCTCAGCCCTCTTATAAGGGCCAGCTGGGCCCTGATCGCTCTGGCTACAGCTGTGGCTGCTTTCCCAATCAGCCTAGCTTCTCTCTGCCACAGCCTTCCCCTGGGGCTGCTTTAAGCCCTTCCGGGGAGGAGCCGGGTGACTATCCCACTACAGAAGCCATAAAAACAAATAAATCCAGAACTCAAGTCAGCACTAGTTGAACACTCATCCATCAAAGTGACAAGAATCCATCCATCCATCCAATGTAGCTATATTACATTAGGCCCTTATGGCCTTGAAGGTGAGTCATGAGGGGATCATATGTCTTGGTGATAGCCCATTCAAGCAAGAGGGAGTTATCACCCCTCCTTAGATAGCTAATTATGAATGTATTGCTCAGTTGTCCATCATTGAACCAACCTAGAAAAGTCAATGGAAAACCATCAAAGATCAAACATCAGAACCACTTGTGAAAGGGAATGCTATGACAGCAATAAAGACAAAAGACTGATTCAGTATCTCACAGGATGGAGAAAGACACTCTGGATCCATGAACTGAGGAGGCACCTTGAATGAGTGGGGTGCTTCATGAAAGACTGGGTCCTGTCTCTTGGAGGCCAGCAAACTTGACAAAAGACTACACTTTGGGGCAAGAACCTATTCTATTGGATTAAGAACATTAGTGTTTTATGGCCCTGGTTTGCATTTTATGATATTGGTTTGTATGTAAACATTTGTTTCCATCACTCACACTTGTTTCTATTCTAAAATAAATGTCCATTGTTTTTCTGTAACTGAACTCAAGTGCTGTGAGTGATACAGGAGCAGTGCACTAAGGTAATATTGTGGCACACTGTTCCTTTGGGAACAGAGGATCTGAAATTTCTGTGTGTATCCAGTGATCAGGAGCTGGATACCACAGTGGGACACTTTGAAGGGACTCAGGGGAACCTATTGTCAACCGCAGGGATGGTGTAGCCCGGAGGAGAGTGTTTGAGAGGCTGACAGGCTGGCTGAGTGTTTGAGTGGCTAACACCCAGCTGGCACAGGCAAGACTTCCTTACGTGGGAAGCAGGTGGCGCCCAGGTGACTCACAACTCTGGGTGCCCCAAGAAACATTACAACTGGATTTTCTGAGTTAAGGCTCTTTCACAAACTTCAGACATAATTTCCTCTTTCATATATAACACTCCCCCCATGCGGATGGAATCAATCTCTGGCTGGCTGGCTGGGTTTTGGGCAGCCATGTGACACTGAGGCAGCACAAAGTTGCTTGGGTCCATTATATTTCCCCCTACATAGATGTTATTCCCCACACAAAGTACTGTGTTGGGTACCAGTTCAGAACATTTAAGCTTGTGTTTCAATCCAACTCTATTCAACAAAGCATTTATGCACCTGCCTAAGCGCTCTGGTAAATATGCATGGACTGCTGAAATGGGGCCTGTCTCTGGAGTGAACACCATGGGAGGCTCAGTGCCTAGCAGTGTATCTGCCAAAGAAATTTTTACATAACTGTAAAGTACAACGTTATGGTTACATAGAATTAAAGTTGTCATATAGATTTTAATGTATTATTTACACTCATATGTGAGTGTATTGGTGGACATGTTAAATCAGAAAGAGGAAGTGATTTCTACAATTTGTGAAAGAATCAGGATTTCCTGTAATTTTAGGCCAAGCTTTTTAAAAATGACTAATGATTTTGAGTGCCCAAGTTGATTCACCTTAAAGCAGCCTGATTTTCTAGGGTTGGTCCTCTGAATCAAGTCCCTTTGGGTATGTCTACAATACAGCTAGGAGCAAGCCTCCAAGCCCTGGTAGACAGACTCTCACTAGCGGGGCTTGAGCTAGTGCACTAAAAATAGCTTTGTGGACATTGTGGCTCTGGCAGAGACTCGATCTAGCCACCCTAGCTCAAGCCTAGGAAGTCAGGTGGGCTTGATCTTGGGTTGCTAGCTTGAGTCTCTATTAGACCGGCAACATCCACGCAGCTATTTTTAGCACACTAGTTCAACCCCCTCTAGTATATGTCTGTCTACCTGGACTGGGAGGCTTACTCTCAGTTGCAGTGTAGATATACCCATAGAGGTAGGTCAACTTGGGCTCCCAATATTAATAGTCACTTGTTAAAATCTTGGCCTAAAATTACAGAAAATCATCATTCTTTCACAAACTTTTGAAATCACTTCCTCTTTCTTATGTACAGTGTTGCCAACTCGCATGAAATGTAGTATTTTTCTTAAATCCTCAGCTCCTGGAGTCAAGTGATTATGTCAAAATCAGCTTCTTTTAAAGGAAGTTTCTAGCCATTATAGTTGCAGAAAAAACTTGAAAATGTGACCCAAGCACACCTTTAAAGCTCAAAATCCAGAAGGCAAATGAAAATAGCCCCAATATATATATATTTAAAAAAATTCTCAGGAGTTTTAAGCCAATCTTCTGATTTTTGAGAGGACTGACATGATTTTTGAATGCCTAGCATTGGCAATATTGAAATCACACACTGCTGTTACATCACAAATAAAATAATCTGATTTTAAGTAAAACAAAGCCTTCACAGTAACTCTTGCACTATTCCATCACAGCTACTGTATAAAGCAAAGCACAGTGATGACATCATAGTCATAAGATGACTTTGAAGGTCATTTTTGCTAGGGATTTATTGGGGGAAATATAGGCAGGACTAGAAGCATCATCTATTAGTAAGGTTGCTAGACAGTTTCCATTATAAGACCCTATTTTCAGTTGGACTGAAATTTTCCATTCTGGGTGACTGCCTAGGGCTGAATTTATTTTATTTAATTTTTTTGGAAATGTCAGCCAAAATGGTTCTGCCATTGCTGAAAATAAGGTAAGGGGAAAATAAGTTGTTTTGCCTATATTAAAGAGTTCTGGTGACTTTTTCTTTGAAAAGCTCTAATGCCCTCACACTTTAGAGCAGTTATATGAAATTTGGCAAGGGTATGGCCTTTGTGTCAGGGATGTGCCTTTTGCTGTCCCAATGAAAATCTAAATTTGGCCAAATTATAAACCTTGGAAAAATCTCAGTTTGTACTTAGATTTCAGTTGAAACTTGGATTTTAGCAGCTCAATTTCCTGAAGATTCCATCCACATTGAGCAGTCAGATACTGTTGTGATGCATATCATAGAAAAGTCATTGAGGAATTTAATAATCCTGTCTTCAGAGTAAGGTTTGAATAGTGTGCAGTAAATAAGGCCTGGGACCACACACTGAAGAACAAGGAGAAACCAAAATATTGAATAGCTGCTCCGCTAAGTGAGCACTGTCCATTCTGTGCACTGAATGAGGCAGGGGTACTGTAGAAAAAATACATGCAATCATTTAATTAAAGACAGTATCATAATACATACAAACATGGGGGTCAAATTAGAGTAGCAGAGGAAACCTTAGTTTGGACATTTTATAACTTTCGAGTCCTTTACTTTGCAAATGTAATGTCCTTTTTATGTAGTTTTTATGCATATAATACACATACAAATCATTAGCAATGTTTATATTATATGCTTGTAACTGCTGATATCACCAAAACCCCAAGATGGCATTATAGTTTTGTTTTTCAAAGCTGCTTGAGAAAAATAAACTTTGTTTTTCATAGTGTACATACTTTGAATATTTTTTAAAAATACCTCCCCCTTCTCTTCCACTCTCTCCCTCCCTCATGTTCTCCCTCCCTCATGTTCTCACTTTTCCCTTTATTCTTCACTAATGCCCTCTTTCTTCCAAACACTTCAGGAGCAACTATGACTCAAACAGCTGCAGAAACAGCTTGGCTTCAGACAGTTACCACAGTAGATTTGCTTAATCAAACAGCCATCATAGCAGCTTGATTTCAAACAGTTGCCAAAACACTGTAATACAGCAACTTCAAAAACCTGCTCCAGCAACTTTGTTGCAGACCTGAAATTATCATCATTCGTGGAGGTGACATCATACATTCTCAAGGAGGGTAATCAGGTGACATTAACTCTTATGAATAATGCATGCTTTTGTGGAACAGTTTTATCTATCTAATTAAACATTTGTCAGAGTGAATACCATATTTAAAGGTGCACAACCATTTTCATTATAATTCCATTTTTTCTAGCTCACACCTTAACAAAAAATATTTTTTTTGGTCTAGATACTTTCCATGCTTGGCCTCATTCCAAACACGAATATTTTTTCAAAGTTTGGAGAAAATTCTTTCAACCATTTTAGAGACACCTGAACAGGAAATAAATATACTTCATCACTTTAAAAACTAGGACTTCTTTACACCTACATAACTCAAAATTGGCTGAACTTTACATTTCAGACATCACACATGGTTAGCCCTCATTGAGGGTCAATCAGAAGTATATAAGAAAAAATATGAAATAGTGAATGATTAAGATTTGATTTTGTGCATACAGAAACAATTTTGCTAAGATTTTAACGGCATCATTTTCTGTAGTATTATGGAAATGCACATAAAATCATGTAACTGTGTAGTGCCATCAATAATTT
This sequence comes from Chelonia mydas, assembly GCF_015237465.2. Lineage (NCBI taxonomy): Eukaryota > Metazoa > Chordata > Testudines > Cheloniidae > Chelonia > Chelonia mydas. The sequence continues at coordinate 115,649,766 of NC_057850.1, forward strand.
AGAAGCTAAGAAGCAGTTGAGGTTAAACCTGTCGAACTGTGTTTTAAAGAAGTAAAATTTCACTAATAAAAAGTAATTTTTCATGTTTTATTAAATAGATCTGTGATAACTTTGAAGAATCACATGTGACTTCAGGGGTTATTCTGAAATTTTCTCTCTGTAATTACTGCAGATTACACACTATAGATGCCTTATATTTGACAGCAGCTTTCATGCTTGGCCAGAATAAGGAATCTTGGGTTTCTGATCTTATGCTTCTCAGCTTCCATAGAGACACTCTGGATTATGCTTAGCTGTTCCAGCTACATGCTGTGTGGTATAAAGGGTAGAATCTACAAAGATTGTTAGGTGCCTAAGTCTGGGGTTTAGGCACGTACATCCCAGTTTTAGGCTCTACCGTGATCGACAAAACCCCCCTGTAGGTGCCTAAACTTACCTGGTGCCTAAGTTTTTAGGATAAAAGTTCCCTCAGCACCTATGTTTCTGCCTCTGGGCATGCACACTGCTGCCTCCCTCCAGAGCGATTCACGAACAAGAGGAAGATAGGCTTTCAGCCACCTAACTTGTATATGGGCCTTGAGCTGGTAGGCATGACCCATGCTGCCTACCAGATCAGGTCCTATTCAAAATCTGGCCAAAGAAGGGAGGAAGAAGAGGTGGTGCTCACCTTATAACTTTTTTAGCCCAGTGAATAGAGCACATGCCTCGGATTTGGGAGACCCTGATTAGCGCTCTATTCCGTAACTAAAAGTTATAAAGGTAGGCACTATCACCATCACTTCTTCCAGCTCCTCTTCTGGCCATTTTTATGTTGAGTGAGGCAGGACCTAACTCATTTCTGCAAGAAACAGCTTCGGTGCCTAAGCCCCATGACTCCAGGAGAGGGGTTCCTGTTCATGGATCACTAAGCAGAGATAGGTGCCTATCTCAATGAGAGGGTGAGACTTAGGACATACCCCTGTTGCCAGCATCTCCCACTGGCTACCTTAGGGGGTTCCCTGTCTAGTGTGCTGGCTTTTGTGGATTGCATTCTATGGCACCTGTCTTTTCCCATTAATTGTGGCACTTAGTCTCCTAACTCTGCCTTTGTGGATCCCAATGCTGTTTCTGTGATGTTTCTAGGTGCCTAAACATTAGGCGCCATGATGCTGAGCATTGCAATGCCTATGTCCCTTTGTGGATCTGAGCCCATGTCCTTTGATCAGAATCCTATCATACGCAGCATTTCATTTCTATTATACCAGTAAGGTTTTTTTGGTGAGAAGTTCTTGGTTTTTTTCCATTAATCATCCACATAGAATGACTCTCCAAAGCTCTTGTTGGGTTGCTTCATTTTGCCTTTCTTGTTCGAATTTGTCGCATTTATTTCCAGAAATGGATAGTATTTGGGTTCTATTTCTTTATAGAATCATGTATTCTAAGGCCAGAAGGACCATTGTGATCATCTAGTCTGACCTCCTGTATAGCACAGGCCAGAGAACTTCCTCAAAATAATTCCTAGAGAAGATCTTTTAGGCCATCCAATCTTAATTTAAAAATTATCAGTGAGGGAGAATCCACTACAACCCTTGGTAAATTGTTCCAATGGTTAATTACTCTTACTGTTAAAAAAATTATAGCTTATTTCCAGTTTGAATTTGTCTAGCTGTGACTTCTAGCCATTGGATCATGTTGTACCTTTCTCTACTAGATTCAAGAGGCCATTATCAAATATTTATTCCCCATCTAGATCCTTATAGACTGCAATCAAGTCACCCCTTAACCTCTTTGTTAAGTTAAATAGATGGAGCTCCTAGAGTCTATCACGATAAGGCATGTTTTCTAATCCTTTAATCATCCTCCTGGCTCTTCTCTGAACCCTCTCCAATTTATCAACATCCTTCTTGAATTGTGAACATCAGAAGTGGACACAGTATTCCAGCAGTGATACCAAATACAGAGATAAAATAACCTCTCTACTCCTACTCGAGAGTTCCCTGTTTATGCATCCCTGGATTACATTAGCTCTTTTGGACACAGCATCACACTGTGAACTCATGTTCAGCTGATTATCCACCATGACCCTCAAATCTTTTTCAGAGTCACTGCTTCCCAGGACAGAGTACCCATCCCGTAAGTATGGCCTACATTCTTTGTTCCTCGATGTGTACATTTAGCCATATTAAAACATGTTTGCTTGCACCCAGTTTACCAAGTGATCTGGATCACTCTGAATTAGTCACCTGTCCTCTTCATTATTTACCACTTCTCTTTATCAATCTTCTCTTCCTTCAGCTCTTGCTTTTGCTATATATAAACACTCAACAGCGTGTTTACCATAAGAATCTCCTTCCCGGGTGTATGAGTGGCCAGGTTCAGTAGTGAATGAAATTATCTCTGTTTAGTTTGTATTTCACTTGAAGTCTGTCAAGGGGTTTACCATGTAACCCCAGAGTTAGTAGAACTTCAGTTAGCAGATCCTGGGTTTGCTAACCTAGGGATTGAATGTTTATACTTATTTGTAACCCCAGGTTAGGAATGGCTGAACTCTGGGTCCCAACCTGGGACTCCAGTGACTGCACTGCATTATGTGGGCCTGAGTCCAACTACTCATATCCCAGATTACCTAGCACCCTCCCAAAATGTGACCGCTCTAGTCTTTTTTTCATGGTGCAGCATGGGACAACTTGACTGTTCACCAAACTTGACAGTCCAGGGGTCAAAGAAAGTCAGTCAACGGGATTTAAGGATACTTTTAGTGGACTCCCAGAGCAGGAGTCCAGTGGGACTGCGTCTACACTGCAAAGCAAAAGGGCTTGAACCCTTGCTCCAGCTTGACTCAGGCTCAGACCCTCCACTGCCGGATGGTCCTGGGATCCTGGGTCCAAGCCCTCGGTTAGTGCAATTTGGGTGTAGACGGGGATAGGCTTGACCCTGAGTTTGAATCCTGGTTTTACATTGCAGTGTAGATATAACCTAAATCACTTTAAGATGACAAGTACTATATAAAAGTAAGATATTAGTACAGTAGTAATACTATTGGGGTTGCACTGGGCTTTTAATAACTGTTCAAACACAATATCAACAAGGCATTAGACTGTATTTGATCATCTCTGTTATTGAAGGCAGCCACACCTACAGTAGAGTGTAATGAATATGAGGTGTGACCCATCCTGCCTGACTGGCAGGACAGCTCTGAGTTATTCCAATAAACCAGCATTTGCCTCCCTTGAAACACATTGGTACAAATCTGTTCCTAGCTCCTCACCCTTTTTAAATGGCCATCGGACATAGACTGTAATTATAAGGACCTTGCTGATCACCAGTTTAGGTGTTCTACTTTTTTTAAATGAAGAAAAATCTGAATAGCACAATACAGTTCCAGATTTGATTAGAAGTTTTACAACTAATCGTACTGACAATTACAAAATGCGTACTCTAATCCTTGTTATTGATTGATTACAGTAGAGATCAGAAGAGATCAGGCCCCATTGTGCTAGGCATTGTAGAGATACATAATAAGAAACAGTATCTGCTCTGAAGATGTGACAGTCTAACTAGACAAGAAAGACAAAAGGGATAAAGGAAATATTATCCCCACTTTACTAATGGGGAAACCAAGCCACAGAGAGATTAAGTCACTTCCCTGAGATAAGGGAGTTTTTCAAAGAGCCAGGAATTGAACCCTGATCTCTTGAGTCACTGTCCATTTCCTTAAACTCTCTATTCACATGCAACATCTACAACATTAGCAAAACTATTCCACACTTTGAAAATTGTATTAATACTCACAGAGAGTGTTCTTAGTGCAGAGGCTGTTTGTACCTCAGAAGAAGTAAACTGTATGATAAATATAGTCCAGCTATACTAAAGGGCTACTAGTCCACCTGTGACTGGGTACGTCTCTTCTGGGAGTTGCCCATAATTATAAGTAAGGAAATATAGTATCAGATAAATAAAAACATCCCATGTGGAGCAAATCAGCCAGAGAATCATCCCAGCATTGGTAATGGGGGGCCTTCATTTGTAAGTTTGTGTAAATTGAACAAAAGCATCATTTGAAGGCTGGTATGGGGAGACAAACAGAAATAAAGGAGTTGAGAGCATTTCAAAGATAGCCTGTAACAGCAAACTGAATAGAGAACATTTATTATACAATAATAGGATAAGATGTGAAGCCTTTCAGCGAAACATGACCACATGTTGATATTGAAGCACAACTATGAGAGCACAGTAGGACAGCCAAGTGTCTAACCTGTCTACAGTTCAGGGTCCTGCGTCTGAGCCCATGTTGTCTGCCGAAGTTACTGTTGTTTTTCTACAGTGATTCATTCCCAGAAGGCATACTCCTTGCCAATGTATCACACCTGGAGTTCAGCCAGATATAAAAGAGCTACTTCAACTTGACATCTGAGAATATTGCAGTATGGTGGCTATCCGAGAGCCTTCTTGTCACAAGCTGCCTTTAAGATCTTGTCTTGGTCCCTGAGAGTCTGAAGATTAAAGTGTAGGCAGTTGGTACAGCTGAAGTCTTGCTAGTTGTCCTGAGACAGACAACATATGCTGCCTTTTGACGGGGGGGTTCTTCCTTTATGTAAATAGTGTTTAATTTGAAAATTATAGTAATCCATCTTTCTAAAAAGACGAGGAGATCTCAAGATTCTACCCTCTCTGCTAGTCCGTTAGCCCTTATATTGGCCCAGATTCTCTGCCTCACCCAATATCTGCTACATGCAGCTGAGGAAAGGGTGATGGTGTTCCAAAGAAGCGAGTTGCAGCTTTCTGATTATTATGCAAGTTCTATATCAGATGCATGTTAGATTAGAGCAGCCAGGGTCTTTCCCACATTGAGGAAATCTTTAGCTGGGAAGATCATGTGGGCTTCCCAGGCCCTTTGGGCTGCCAGAGTAGCACGAAGAAGAAGGAGTGAGGGAATGAATCTGACTCATTGCTTCCATGTTGCTGGTTTCACCTAGTTCTATCACTTCATTTCTCTGTGTGCTGCATATACTGAATGCACCAGGCCCTTACATATATCCTCCATTTGCTTTAGAGGAAGTGGGGAGTATGTGTTTAAGTTCCCATAGAATTCTGAATAAAGTTCAAGGTCTCAGTTCTTATATTCAAAGCACTCCATGGCCTGGGCCCAGACCTCCTGAAAGACAACTTCACTCCTCTGGCACAATGGAACTCTCAACAATAAGAATAAAGCTAATCTATCCGGGAGACAGAACCTTCTCTAGGGATGGTCAGACTATAGTATGAACTCCCCCAGGAATTAAAGCACTATCACAAACCTCACCACTTTCCACTCGAAGTGCAAGGCACATTTCTTTGACCTTGCCTTCTCTAATATAGACACATATTTAACAACAACAAACAACCAGAACAAGACATTCTATTCCGCATGTTTCTCCTCTGGGGAAGAGGAAGAGATAACAAACATGTGAGAGACGTGTAGTCACCTTGCTCAATGCACTCCTGGAAGGTGCACAGATATTATGGTGATGAGCATGGTATAAGAACCTATTTAGAAATTGTCCAAGATTTGACAGTGTCCACCCAGATCTCCAGCTGTTGTACCCGAGAGTTTGACAATATTGATGCCCAAATAAACAATGTTCTAAAGTTAAATATTGTTAGTTTGTCCCTGTGGACTGAAAACTGTGTAGTTTGATTTTGATGCAGCAGCCTGGCAAGAGGGTGATATGGGGGGAAATGCTGCCAAATCTTGCTTAGCAGATGGAATTTTGACTTTCTTAAAGTTATGGGATGTGATTTATATTTTTCATTTTGACATTCCCTCCCAAGCCAAAACATTAACAATAACTTTATGTTACCTTTTATAGTGGTCTCAGTTTATGAGTGGATATAGAGTTGAAGTTCTCTTCCCTGTAAAAAGATATGTCCCCAGCTATACCATGGGCATCTGTACAAAGCTACAGAAAATCAAAATGAGAATTTCTACAACTTCAGAAGCCTCACGAAGGCTTATCACACTTAGAAAGTGCAAGGATTTTATTTAAAAATGAGTGAATACACTCCTCGTGAGTCTACATCTCAACTATTTTTATTAGAATTAGATTTGAACAATACATATGACTGTCACCCAACTGATTCTGTCTGATTTTGCACTAAATACTTGATTTTTTTCACACAAAGGTATGTCATTTGAAAGAGAAAATTCGGTGGGAGATAAATTTACAGGTGCAAGCTAAACTGAACTAACCTGATTTAAACCAATGTAAGGACTTGTCTACATGGTAAATGGAACTGAAATAATTAAATGTGTTGTAATTCATACCTTTAGATATGTGGTTTCAAGTTGCATGTGGATGCTTTAATTTCAAAATAATGTAATTTCAAAAATTATTTCAAAATAGGGTAACCTTATTCCATAAAGAAAGTGTCCGCATACAAGCTAAAAAGCAAATAACTAAAAAATGTGATATACAGCCGATTGAGTTATTTTGGTTCCATTTATTCTCCAGAAAAACCCTTAGTTTGTCCATACAGGGGCTTGTACCTCTTTAAAAAACTGATTTAGTTTATCTGATTTTAGTTAATCAATCCAACCTCTGCATTTAGACAAGGCCAAATTGTTCTCTCTTGGAGAACCACTGTAAACCATTCATGAGAAATATAATAGATGAACAAGTCACTGACTACAGAAAATATAAAAAGACAGATTCCACATGCCTTTTGTCATGAGACTGCCATTACCTACAATGTTGGGCCTAAATTTCTTTAGCTGAAAAGCTTGGAGAGAGAAATTGATTTGACAAGGAAACAAGTTCAAGCTATCTCCAAAAATGTTACTAATCACAAAGTGGAGAAACCTAGCTAGATCTTTAATAAAAGGATATACATTGTTGAAAGGTGACCTAGAAAAGAGGAAATGGGTTTGTGCTACTGTTCATTTCTTTCTGATTCATAGACAAGACCTGAAAGAGTTTTGTTTTTCAGACTAGTTTACTTATGTTTGCTTTGCAGCTTTAGAAATGTAAAGAAAGTCTGTCTTCTCTGGTTTTGGAAGACTGTCTTAGATTATGTATGTGGATTGGGAGATCCTCAGGTGCTAATTTAAGGGACAGGAGTGTTCAAGCTTTAACCAAAACATCATTTCTCACAGATGTTTGAGTTAAATAGGAGTTAACAAAAACGTGAACTGTGCTTTGAACTGAGTTTTAAAAAAATCACTTCCCCTTTCAATTAACCACATTCCACTTACATGGTTGATCCAACAACATAATACTACACGATTCATAAAGTCTTCTAGAGTCAGCAAGACCTAAAAACAACTGAGAAACAAATGGCAAAAGCAAGTCTTTTTTGAAAAGTCTTTTTCAGAAAGAACTCCTCACTTTGCAAGCCTTATATACCTTATATACCAAAGCAGCAAAAAAGTGGCAAAACTCTTCCTCTCCCTCTCCCCCTTTGCAGAAAATCTTTATGCTAAAGCTCACACCTGCAGCCATATTATATTGCACGTTGATGTTCCAGTTCAGGAAAAAAAGTGTTTATAAACTGAAGCATGTGCTTAAGTATCATAGACTTCACTAAAATTTAAGCACATGCTTAAACACCCTTCCAGAATAGGAACATTTTCCTGAAGTGGGGCCCAAGTCGTGTCACATCACAAAGTAGGCAAGTTTCCTGAGTCAATACTTGGATGGCAAATCTCCAAGGAACAGTTAAGGGTTGCAAGATGTGGTTGTGGTGATTCAGCAGGTAGCACTCTGCCCTTTCCGAGTCTGTGCTGGCTACGCACTACATTGGGGATAGTAGGGGTACTGTACTGCCTTATGGAGGGGCCCTGATTACTTGTGGTCATTTAAGATCTCTCAGGACATTTTGTGGAAGTGGTGCTATTAACTCACTGCCATTGCCAAATTCTAGTTTATTACATCATGTCTGCCTCCAAGATACAACTAATGTCAAACAAATCCTAAATGCAACAGGTTGCAAACTGTGTATTTGTCCAACAACCTTCTACATTAAAAAGGGATGTGTTTAATGCAATAAGTGCTTATAATCATTCAGGACCACATTCTGATCTGTTACTCCAAAGAAAGTCAGGAGTCAATGGAATTCTCCCTGACTTACATTGGTGTAAATGAGCTCAGAATCTGCCTGTTGGTGGATAAAGGATATCACAGCTCATAGCTGTGGAAACAGGTTGGGAAATCCTTCTTGACAAATGTAGCAACAGCCCCAGGGAACCCTGATGTCATTGGGCTCCACTTCCAGTTGAGACCAGTACTGCGTACACTATATTTGATTAGTTTACAAGTCAGCTGTAATTATATACCTGATGAAGGTCATTCTGAATGAGATGTCAGACTGATCATTTGGCTGTTAGCTTAATGAATAAATGCACATTTTCTGCGGTAACTTCTAACACTTTGCCTGTGGGCTTGTGGCGGGGGAAGGAGTCACCTGGCATGTGCTGGCTTCTTTGTCTCCTAACTTACTCATGGAGCACTTCCTTCTCCACACCCATGGGGAGAATTGTCTTTCCACTTGTGGAAGTGGAGAGGAGCGTTGGTCCTAGGATATAACGCAACAAGTGATTCACACAAACACTGGTAGGGAGGGGGACGCATACCAGTAAAATAGCACTGATGTAACAGGGTTGCTTGGGACTAATAATTCCCTCATGAGTACTGTACATTATTTTATACTTAAATTCTTTCACTAGCATCCTCTTGAAAACATTGAAAAATTGTAAATAAAACAGCACTAAAACAAAGTGTCCTAATAAGTTGTGTTTTGATTTCAAGTGTTTTCTTCTAAGCTGCTGGAATTTATTACTTTTAGGCTCTTGCTCCCTTTTGAGACTACACTAAATCAGTGGGTCTCAAACTTTTGTATTGGTGACCCCTTTCACAGAGCAAGCCTCTGAGTGTGACACTCCCCCCCGCTTATTAAAAAAACACTTTTTTTAAATGTTTAACACTATTATAAATGCTGGAAGCAAAGCATGATTTGGGGGTGGAAGCTGATAGCTTGCGACCCCCCACGTAATAACTTTGTGACCCCCGAGGGGTCATGATCCCCAGTTTGAGAACACCTGCACTAAATGTTATTCTTCATTCTTAATTTGTATCATGTTGTCCCAATTTCCATTTTGGAGACTTGAAAGGTGTAGTTCATTGAAGTGTTTTGTCATTTTTAATGAGATTTGCAGACCCATCTAGGCCTCAGGAAGAAGTATCTTTAAAAGTCTCCCGCCCCCATGATTGTATTACACTTGTGGAATGGTATTTCTGATTTTTTAAAAAAATTTGACTGAAGAGTAGCCAATATATTGAAGAAGTGACTAATACTAAATGTTACCAGCTGAGACACCGGAGTATAGCAGTGATTTGGGATGTAGGCTCTAAGCGAGTAGAAGCTAAAAAGAGTTGCAGATGTAATGGGCTCTCTCTCTGTTGATGGTGGTGGTCATGCTGCTCTCACAGCACTACTCCAACAGCTGTGTTGGAGTGGTCTTGTCAGTGACTCTGGTAGGAGACATCTGCCTTGCTCTTCTAACTGGAGTTTAAATGCTATGATGACAACTGCAGACAAAGTGAAGAAAAAGGAACGCAATAGAAATCTAAGAGAAATGTTGAAGATATAAATGGAAACAACTGTGCTACCCAAGGTTGAGACTATAATGGCACAGAAATCAGGAAATCCAGATTATGAAAGGAGATTTTAATCTCAGTTACACTAGTGTGAATCTAGGGCTTTACAACAGTAAATAGTGAATCTGTATTTACAACAATATAAATGAGATGAGAATCGTTCCCAGGTTCCTAAAGTAACCTTAATTCTCCTTTTTGCCTATCTATATTACAACTGGTTCATTACCTAGGCTATGCTCACACAATATATACGTAACGCTTTGCATGACTTATTATGTAATTAGTGATAAGAAAAGTTGTACTGTGAATTGTTATGTTTAGAGCACAACCTATTTCTACAAGTTTTAGCAGTTTGGTATTTTTAGTATATTCTTCTATTGGTTTCTGTTTGAGTGAGAGCAGTGATAAATGTATCAATTTCAGTCTCTAAGCAACAGTCACAATCCTAGTACTTAAATATAAACTATTTTAACACTCAGAAAATGGTACGTATTGTTGAAAACACTATGTACTATATATTTTTTCTGTTGTTCAGTACCTTTAGCCTCCCGCCGTCACTCCCTCAGTTACATATAGCTTAGTCCTAGTGAAAAAGCTTGTGCATGCTTCTGTTATAAGAACTTGGATTATAACAAAGATATTACTTGAAAATTATATACATAAAACGAGATATGTTCAGAAAAATGTAGCTCATTTTCCTAGACTACCTAAATCCAGCAGATTAAGATTCAGCATGAACCTACTCTGGAGCATCATTCACACATCTAGATAAAACATACAAGTTACCCTCCCCTCCCCCTTTATCACCACATTAATCTGGAGGCCAAATCCTGAGCCCAGCAATGTAAGTGCATGAGGTCCCAAAGCAGCACAAACACTGCATTTCCACTGCTTGGTGGCTAAAGTATCAGAGATTCCATACAGAGTTGTGGCACAGTTTGAATCTATGGCAGCAGGTTAACAGGCAGCAGGTTTAAAACAAACAAAAGTATTTTTTCACACAACACACAGTCAACCTGTGGAACTCCTTGCCACAGGATGCTGTGATGGCCAAGTCTATAATAGGTCAAAAAAGAACTAGATAAGTTCATGGAGGATAGGTCCATCAATGGCTATTAGCCAGGATGGACAGGGATGGTGTCCCTAGCTTTTGTTTTCCAGAAGCTGGGAATGGGTGACAGGGCATGGATCACTCGGTGATTCCTGTTCTGTTCATTCTCTCTGGGGCATCTGGCATTAGCCACTGTCAGAAGACAGGATACTGGGCTACACGGACCTTTGATCTGACCCAGTATGGCTGTTCTTATGTTCTTAAGTGGTTAAACAAACAAAAACAAAAAATCCCAACAAAACACACAAACACAGATGTAGGATAAGAGCAGTGGGCTGCGTGTATTATACTACTTTACCTAATAGTAGCTGGCAATGGGCTGACTGCGTGGGAGTCCTGACCCTGAAGCACACTTTGAGATTAAGGGCTTGTCTACATGGCGCCATAGTCCAGTCTGTGAGGATGTGAATTGCAGAGCACTTTAATTGTCCTGTGTAGACCCTGCTGAAGTGAACTCAAACGGTACACAGATGTAGTTCTGAAATCAATCTTTCTTTTCCTTACCTCCACTATAAACTACTGTGTGTTCATGTAAACATGTGCTCTAAATGAAGAATATATTTAAACATTTTAGCAATTTACAATTTATCTTAAGGATACCATAGAGCTACCTGAGTACTTCTGTGTGCTTAACTACTTGTGCAACTTATCCATAAAATGTAGCTGTGTGAAAGTATATAAAAGCATAATGGGGATAATGAAAGAAGATTCATAAAGGAATTATTTATTGAAAAGAGACATGATTAACACAAAAACAGTGAAATAAAAACATTTGCAATCATATCCATGTTACCGAATTACACAGGAATCAGTACTTATGATTATCCTACTTTGGCGGCAAACATCTGTTAATGTAGTTTTCTGTTTCTGAGTTTTCATATTGAGTTCTCTGGTTTAAGCAGTAGCCATGTCTTCCTGCTGAGATCTGACTTTTTTCCTTTCCCTAAATACGCTCGTTTTGCTGTGGTGTGTGTTCCTCAGCTTTGTGGGAGTGAGGTGGGCCATGTCTGCATTTTCTATCCCAAATTCTTTCCTCACTGTGAGAAGTTCCCTCAAGAGGGCTCGGGTAACCAAATTCAGATTACAGAACAATAAAATCCTGTTCCCCCAATATGAGAATTCCTGCTGCCCTCTGGCCAGCCTCCATGTGCCCTAATTTCCAACATTGGCAAGTGTGACGTAAAGATACCACTATGTTCTCAGTGGAATAATGTAACTTCTCTTGATGTCTTAAAGTAGTTTAGGCTTTCCCCAGTTGTGGAATTTCTAAGGTGCGCAGCTTCCTACGCTAACCTCTTCATAACCTACAGGTTCTGCAGGGATAGAGTCCTGGGCTCCTGCTCAACTCTTGCCTCAGCTCATGTGCACCTTCAATCCATTTATCACACTGCAGCTAAGATGCCCAAAATAGGAAAATGTCAGTTTGAAAGCTAAAAGTTTCAGAAACAAAACAGTAACTGAAAACAGCAGGTTAAAATGGAAATCATCATACAACCTTAACTATAGTATGTCACGTATGTTTGACCCATTACATTTTAATTCAGCACAACTGAATTCAATAGGTGTGTTGCCACTGAATTCCATGGATGCGAGATCAGGCTCTAGTACAGAAGAGAGGAAGTACAGGAGTTGGCTTGAGAGTAAAATGAGACTTTTCTGTATCAAAGGATAATTCCCCCTGGATTTCCCTTCTGGTTGGGCTGCAACAGTAGATATGCTCCTTGAGTACAGGATGTACAGTGCATACACAACTACTGGCATTCATGGTTGGGTCCAAAATCAGCACTCCTTAAAAATATGAGGTGCTGATAGAAGTGAAAGTCCTATTTTAGTTTTTAGAGTTACCTCATTTTATCTCTGCAGATGCTCTTCCTTATTCAGGCAGAATATGGGAGAACCATTGCCAGTTTCCAGTAAACAATGCCATAGCAGGCAGTGGGGGCAGCATTTGTTGCTGAAGATTTCAATCTTCGCCTGACAGTCTGTGAGCAGCTCCAGAGCCATAAGGGTAGAGGAAGCCTCTGATGGCCCAGATAGAACTCACCAACCTGCACAAATAGTGGAGCGTGTGTAAAGGGCTGCTGTCCTTGTGCTCTAGAAGATGAACATTAATTGGGGGGAGAGGGGGAGGGGTAAGGCCAGTCTGAACGAGATCATCAGTTTGCCAGAACTGATTCTCTCTCCTCCAGAGAAGAAACACTAAGAACATTCCAAATGTCTTTATTTGGGAAGGACAGTCCCTTTTTTTATTTAGCAAAATCTTTCCCCCACCACTCCTCTCCCCAAACTCCCCTATTTCAGTGTATTTCAACAGAGTTAAAATGCACATCCCCATTTATTGTTAGATATAGGCAGGTATCCCAGCAGTTATAGAGGTAGCACTCAGGAAGAGTGGCATTGAAAGCCACAATGAGGTCAAGTAGAATGAAGAGGGAGATCCCTAATCAGAGCCAAGAGGCAGCTCATTAACCACCCAAGAAAGGAAAGTTTCACTAAGGTGGAAAGGTTCCAGAATGAAATTGATCGGAGAGGCTGTGTAAATGTGAGGAAATAGCTTTCCCCAAACCTCTGAGGGAAGAGAAGTGGAAGAGAGGATGACGATAAACAACGGAGCAAGGTTCAAGTGAGGGATTTTTCAGAAGAGGTTGATAGCCCAAATAAGATTTTTTTGTTTAACTTTCTATCAGACAGCTAAACAATTTAAGAGTAGAGGCCAAAATTATCAAGCCTGGATTTCTAAAGTTAGACTTCTAACTTTATATTTATGCACCTTGTTATAAACGATTGATTTTTCAGACATGCTGAGTGCCCTCTTGGAGTCAATGGAAACTGCAGGAGAGATGAAAGAAAGGATGATTCACCAGGTGGAAAAAAATAGTTGTCAGGCTACCCAGGTCCTTTGGTTTGTTTCTCCTCAGGCTTTTCAGAGATCAATGTCCATAATCATAACTCATCTTACATTGCTAGAAGATAAAAAAAAATCTCTAGCATGAGTTATTATTGCAGGCCTGCAGTGACTGGGTGCCAACTTCCCTTTACTCCAAGGTAACTCTGCTTCTGTCTCTCAACCACACACTCTTGTAGATCTTTCCTTCCTGTTAAGAAACCAGACTGGCCTTATCATAGGGTCTACTCAATGCTAGGGTCTTCTATTCCTAGCAACTCTCGGAATTAGCTCCTTCCAGGTCTGGGGCCCCCTTCTGCTACTCATTCTACTGCTGCGCTCTTTCTGTCTCTGCTACTCCAGGTGCTCCTTCTTTGTGGCTTGGCCTTCCAAGCTGGGTCACTATACATTTTTTCCCCCTTCCTGGGTATCAAAGTCTTTGTTCACTAGCAGTCTCAGGCAGTCATCCCATTCTCTGCCTCACAGTGCCACCCCCTCAGTGGCTGGTAGGGGAACCCAGGCCGCACCCTCTATGCTAGATTCCAGCTCAGGGATCCTCTAGTGAGCAGCCAAAGTCTGTTCCCTCCTGGACTTTACTGCCTTTCTTGAGCCCTTTCCTTATCGCCTGGCTGTCCCCTGCTCTCTGGGTTTGCCAGCCTCCCAATGAGTAACTGCAGGCAACTTTCCCCTGTAGCCCCAAACATACCTCCCTTCTTCCAGGTAGTGACTACAGACTACTTCCCTGCAGCCCTCTCAGCTATCAGCTTCCTGGCTTTATAACACCTATGCATCTCGTTCCTCCTCAGTGGGGTTCCCTCATTCAGTGGGGATTACTCAAGCCACCTGATTCCTTGTCAGCTGTGGCCTGTCTGGTTGATTGGCCACCTTCTGAGCCTACATTAACCCTTTCAGAGCAAATGTGGGGTGAATACCACATCACAGGCCTATAGATACTAATTCTGTCCTATTACCATTCCCTAAGCACCTGGGCAAGGGGACCAGGCAGATGAACTGAAGTTAGCTCCCCATTATCTAAAGACCTCTAGCCCTTGAATCTTGTCATACATGGCTTTAGAAGAAAGATGATAAATAATCGAACTAATTGATATAGATCACTGATAATCAGCTGGCTCACAACTGGTCTTGTTTCCACTGAAGTCACAATGGAGTTTTGACACAGACTTCAAAAGGAGAAAATCCATGTTCTCTTTGGCATCTTAGGTCTGGGAAAATGCATCCTGTTAAAAAATGTGTTAACTAACACAATATTAAAAACAATTTACCCTTCATGTGGAAAAAGACAGGCATGTTTAAAAGTGTGCTAGCTGCTCATGGTTAGCCCTGCAAGGGATCTAACAATATCTAACACCAGATTCTGTGAAAATGTTTGGAGAACATGTGGTTTGGTTTGGTTTTGTTGTTACAGAAAACTCATGGCAATGAACATAAAAACACTAATAAGTCAGTCAATAAATAATTTGTATCTTACTGCATTGTATGAATAAAGTTGACTTTGGTTTACTCATTCTCACCTTTTATTTTAAATCCTCTCCAAGTCCTTGAGATCTTCCTTTTCTCTTGCTCAAGAGACCTTCCAGTCTCGGACCTACCAATTCCCTATTCCCCCAAAGATCTTCCAGATAGCCTCAGAACTTCTTTCACTGCTTCCCAAAGTCCCCTGTTGAAAACTCCAAACTAATATTTGATAGAACATTTGTTTATCTACATCTTTAAGAATTGCTACCTTTCAATTGCTGTGAGGTGACCTTTCAAACCAATTCACCATAGAAATTCACGCGGTTTAGGGGTGACTTTTTCTAAGTCCTCTACCTGGAGAGGATGTTTAAAAAGAAATTCTGAGATGGATCCCTAACTGCCCTGTCATTTTACCACCATTTATCTTTAATCAAATATTTCAAGGTACCATCTCTAAGAGCTGATTTCCATCTCTAATATGTCTATACTACATTTGATTTTAACCTAGGATAGGTTCCTCTCCCCTCCCCACCGATGATTTAATGCTAAATACAGTAACAAATAAAAAACCTCAGACTTCTCTTGCTTTTTCTACCTAGCAACTTGCTAAAATATCAATATTTGGCACTTCCATCTTGACACTTCACCCTGCCACATAGTATACAAGTAAAGAAAAAAGAAGGGAAGTTGGACTTTTCTTATTTCACTTGATTAGCTAGACAGAAGCTACACAGCAGTGCTGTGGAAGTACGGAAGTTTTAAGCAAGCCTCTCTTTAATAAAGTGTGGCATTAACACTGACAGCAATCAGCAATAACAGATATAAACAGTCAGCAGGGGGAAGCCAAAGAGCACTGTACTAAAATACACACACCATCACACAACAAAGGCACTTACCATAATATATATAAGGATGGCTTTGTTAAAACAATTTTAACAGTCCTTAATAAGATGAGAAATTAACTAAGGGTTCTGGATTAGCTGCTATTCACAAATCCTTTATACACTCCAAGAAAAGAGTTTAGGACTTTTTTCCTACCATAAAGTCCAAAAGAATCCACCCAGCTCCTTAAGCTGGTGATCCTCTCTCCGTGGGGAAATGTCCAATGTTTCACACACAGCATATTTCTGTAGAGATGTTAGTCACTGCGCAGCTGCTCTTATGCCAGGTTTTTAATCTTTTTTTTTAATTATAAAATTACCCACAAAACAACCACCCCTGCCTACCACGCTGATTTCCCAATGCAGCTGAAATGATTTTTGAAGCAGAAGATTAACACATACTGTTGCTAGGTGGTATGTCTTGTGGGAGAGCATCAGTGCTATCCTTGTGCAGCCTAGGTCCACAACCAGTGAGCTTTCTCTCAGTTTTCACACCTAGACCATTCAGTAGGCAGCATTCATACATGATAAGATATAAACTGGTGACACTGGATATTTCAGCCTGTAAAACGATGACCTGATATCTTGAGCTGTGAGATTGTTCAGATCTGGATCTAAACCGTGCAACTGCTTCCTTCCCCTACAGTGAGCAGAATCAACTACTCAGATTCAAAAATACCAAACTCTGGAAAAGTTTGGATCTAGCGCTAAAGTTTGTAGCTTGGGCTCATCTCTAACTTTTACATATCACTGTATATAGGCCCAGGCCTGCAACCACTGTATATAGGCCCAGGCCTGTAGCCAACAGGAGCTTTACCATTGACTTTAATGGCAGCAGGAGGGACCTGCTACGAAACAGGGGAGATTGATCAGTTAATTAAGTAGTTCCGTAGCAGTAGCAATAGTATCAGCAGAACCCAAGGGATTGTCAGCTTTAAATATATTGACTGGCGCATTTCACTATTTATAATAAATGCAAGGATTTTAAAGTTCTGTTTGCACACTTGGTGCTGTGAGGCATCTTCCACCTTCCTTCTGTCATTAAAATTAGAGTCTGCCATTCTGTTGCCTTTCAAGAACGTTAACCCAGAGCTTTGCTGCTTTTATTTGGAAGTTCTTCATTTTCTTGTTGGATACTTCAGTATCCTCTAATTCTCCCTCTTTTTACCCCTTCTTCCTGGAATTCCAACTTCCTGGACATCATCTTCTAACTAAGAATTGGAGGAGACTCATTAAACTAGTAAGTACTACTGTTTAGTTGGTTGCTCATCAATGTGAGGCACTCCTAGATTTCAGCCCAAATGGCTGAACAAATTTTCTCCGGAGCAGTCCCAGTCACCGTTGATACCAATGCTAGGAAGTGAACAATCTATGTTAGCTTTTGACTTAAGAACAATGGATTTGATCTAATGCCCAGTGAAGACAACTTATTTTTCTCTGTTTTCAATGGTCATTGTGTCAGGCCCAATACCAGGAGCAAATAATACTTTGTTTTCATGCTTAATAAGAAATAAAAGGTAGGTGTGGCTGTGAATATAAACAATTGAAATATATGGCCAGAGCAGAGTTTGATTTTTTAAAATACCCTTATTTTAAAGAAAAGAATTTTATATGTAAACTATACTAAATTGATTTTTACTAGTTATAGGTGTGAAGAATAATTCTAATTATTCAGTACAGATGTCAGAAGTCAGTGTTAATATTGAAGATTTCTGGCCTTTGAATTTTGACATATGGCAACAAAATATTTTCTTAACAACATTCTTTTTACACTTCTTGAGAGGAATTTACTAAATAGTATGGATGTTGTTGATTAGATAAAATTAATTAGTTTGATGAATGTAGCTGGCACAGAAATCATCTATTTAGGTCAGGGATGGGCAAACTTTTTGGCCTGAGGGCCACATCGGGGTTCCGAAACTGTATGGAGGGCCGGGTAGGGAAGGCTGTGCCTCCCCAAACAGCCTGGCCCCCACCGCCTATCTGCCCCCTCCCACTTCCTGACATCTGACTGCCCCCCTCAGCATCCCTGACCCATCCAACCCCCCCTGCTCTTTGTCCCCTGACCGCCCCCTCTGGGACACCCCGCCCCTAAGCACCACCCCCCGGGACCCCACCCCCATCCAACCCCCCTGCTCCCTGTCCCCTGACTACCCCGACCCCTATCCACACCCCCGCCCCCTGACAGGCCCCCCCGGGACTCCCATGCCTATCCATCTGCCCCCTGCTCCCTGTCCCCTGACTGCTTCCCGGGACCCAATGCCCCTTATCCTACCCCCTGGCTCCCCGCCCCTGTACCGTGCCACTCAGAGCACCAGGACTGGCAGCCGTGCCGCCTGGTCAGAGCCAGCTATGCCACGGCGCTGGCCAGCAGGAGCTCGCAGCCCCACCGCCCAGAGCGCTGGCAGCACGGCGAGCTGAGGCTGTGGGTGGTGGGGGGGAGAAAGCATGGGAGGGGCTGGGGGCTAGCCTCCCAGGCCAGGAGCTCAAGGGCCAGGCAGGACGGTCCCGCAGGCCGGATGTGGCCCATGGGCCGTAGTTTGCCCATCTCTGATCTAGGTAATTATATGGTCCCCATCACCACAGTATGGTCACTTCCTCTTCATGTGCTTCCATTTTCTCCTTCCACCTTGTCTATCTTATAGATAGTAAGATGGTGAGGTAAGGGACTGTCTCATTACTATGTGTACGTGCAGTGCCTAGCATAATGGGACCCTGATCTCAGTTGGGTTCTCTAGGCACTACCATAACAACATCTCACAAACATTAATTACCCTCACAACGTACCTGTGAGGTACAGAACTATTATTTTTCCCATTTACCTCAGTTTCTCAACTGTAAAAGAGAGATAAGTGACTTGCCCAAGGTCTCAAAGGCTCAGGAATTAAACTCATATTTCCTGAGGCCCCGTCCATTATCAGTCATGTGTCATTGCTTCACATATATATCAATGACAAAATATTACATTGATGCAGATTTAAGATTGCTTAGTGGTATGTAGTCCCCTTGCACAAGTATGAGCTTAGCAAGCCCCAAACTTCTGAAAACCAGGAAATGAACAGTTAAGATTTCCATGCAACCTTAACTCTGCCCTCATTCGGCATTTTTACTCTACCAACCTCACAGTTCACCTCTTTTTACAATCCATTTAGTCTCATGCACAGGATTCCATCTAACACTATTTAAGGGCAAAATAGCATACACTTACACTTAGCCATGTCTCCAGAAAGAATAGCACACGTATACAATTTAAGAACCACTTCCCAACCTCGTATAACTCCCTTACATTTACTCACAGGATACCATCTCAACTTACACTTTCACATAACCATCATTAGAGCATTAGAATCTTGTCATATTTCTATCTCACTCCTGACAGTATCCACTATAATAAAAGCCCTATGGCCTGCTACTGACATGATCTACACAATTCTCCATAGAAATGATGCATGAGCAACCTTAACTGTACATTTTCTGGTTTTCAGAAGTTTAGAGTTTTGCTCAGCTCAGCTTTCTGCAAAGGCATGACACACCCGCAAGCAACCTTAACTCTTCATTAATGTAGTTTTTGGCCATTACATTTCCTAGGTTTGTGGACAAGAAAAGGTATGCTGTTGATGGGAGTTAGTAGTCACTGTATCATGTCCCACAATTTGCATATGGAGCCAAATCAGCAATCCCCATGCCATGGTGTAATCCTTGTTCTCCTGCAAGCTTCTGCAACCTCGTGATCTAGGAATTGTCCACAATCCATATGTTGGCAACCCTGGCAGCACACATTTTGTTTCCCTCAGCGATCAAGATACCTGCACTGTGAGTTCCAAACCTCCACACGGCGTGTCTTTGGAATCACCCCGTTAATCTGTCCCGAGATCAGGAAGTAATCACTTTCTCTTCTCCCTTCACCTCCCTCCACCCCCTTGAGCTAGCAAAATATGGATTTTCTCATACAACCGATGCAAGGCTTGCATACCACCCATTCTCATTGCCCAGCCCCTCTGTACCCACAATCCCTCTCCTTGTCCCTGTTCCTCCAAAAGTCCTGTCTCCAGCCCCTCCCCATCCATTATAACAAAAATTTTGGTTAGACTGGCCGCTAACTGTTCTGCTGTGTTCATAGTAAACCTCCCCATAAAATAAAATTGTGTTATATTAATAACAGAGACAGCTTGTAGCAAGCAACATGAGTGATGAAATCTTTATTGCACAGGTGTACAAAGGTTTGGACTTGAAACATCCGTGCTGGGGTGGTCAATAGAAGGCAACAGTATTGGCACTTTCCCTCGAACTGCCCAGGCAAGCATACACGGGCTGCATAGAAACCCTCTCATGGTTTGTTTCTTTATTGGTCCATGCACATTGTAATGTCTCCAGACTGCACATCTATGCAAGCAAAGAAGCGCACATTTTCTTAACTACCATTTACAATCTGGGTCCCCCAAAGACTTAGTGAGTGCTCTACATTACCTTGGGTAAAAATTGACCAACTGAGACCATTTTGACCCTCACCACAGCAATAGTTTGATCTCTAGCTCTCCGCAAAACAAAAAAACACACAACGTTCTGGAAACGTTCTGAAAAATAGATCTTATTTTTCAGGGTTTATGTCTGCAGAACCCCTGGCTCAAGTGACCCCAAATGTCGGTCAGTAACTCTATTTTGCATTCCCACAAGACATAACAATTTTCAAGAAAAATTGTGCACGCGTGAGGATTTTAGAGCACTTTGTGTATATCTACACTGCAATTAGACATCTGCGCCTGGCCCATGCCAGCTGACTCGGGCTCTTGGGGCTCGGGTTCAGGGACTGTTGAATAGTGGTGTACATGTTTGGGCTCAGTCTGCAGCAAGAGCTCTGGGACCCTCTCACCTTGCAGGGTCCTAGAGCCTGGGGTCCAACCTGCGTCTGAACGTCTACAGTGTAATTAAACAGCCTCTGAGCCCAAGACTCACGAGCCTGCGTCAGCTGGCACGGGCCAGTCGCAGGTTTTTAACTTCAGTGTAGACATACCCTTAGGTTAGGGTAGACTATAAACTTACATTGGTATAACTACATTGAAAAATCCACACCGGTGCTTTTGTCGGTGAAACTTATGGAGGTCAGGGAGTATTTTTTTCCACACTCCTGACTGACAAAAGTATTGCCGACAAAAGTGCTAGTGTACACAAAGCCTAAGGCATGAAATGAGTTACACCTAGCAAGGGACATAAAAGGGAATAAGAAAAGGTTCTTTAAATACACTAAGAGAAAGAGAAAGAGAAAGAGGAAGGAAAGTGTAGATCCTCAAATTAGTGGGGAAGAAGAGCTCATAACTGATGACATCAAGAAGGCTGAAGTGTTTAATGGCTATTTTGTCAGTCTTTACCAAAAAGGTTAATGGTGACCAGATACTCAGCACAATTAACATTAACAACAAGAGGAAAGGAATACAAGCCAAAACAGAGAAAGAGAAGGTTAAAGAATATTGAGATAAGTTAGGCTTTGTCTACACTGAACTTTTGTTGGTAAAACTTTTGTCTTTCAGGGGTGTGAACCCTCCCCCCCCCCCCCCGCCCCGGAACAACAAAAGTTTTACCAACGCAAAGCGCCGGTGTGAACAGCGCTTTGTCAGTGGGAGAGCTCTTCTGCCGACAAAGCTACCACCACTCGCTGGGAGTGGCATTTTTTTTGTTGGCAGGAGAGCTCTCTCCTGTCAACAAAGAGTGGCTACAATGCGTGCCTCTTAGTGGCACGGCTGTAGCGGCACAGCTGTGATGCTAAAAGGTGCATAACGTAGACATAGCCTTAGAGTATTCAAGTCGACAGGGCCTGATGAAAAGTCATCCTAGAGTACTTAGGGAACTAGCTGAACCAATTCCCACTGAAACAACTTTGCAATCTTGCAGTGGATTCTTCGGCACGGACTATTTTTAAATCAAGATTGGTTTTTTTCCCAAAAAGATCTGCTCTAGGAATTATTTTGGGGGAGTTCTATGGTCTGTGTTTTACAGGCAGTCAGACTAGATGATCACAACGGTCCCTTCTGGCCTTGGAATCCATTAAACTACAGCCATCTATACTAATGAGTAATAAGAGGGCATAAGGCTATTTTTTAAATTGCTTTCTAGATGGAAGGGAGGATTGGGAGGTATATACAAGCATAGAATTATTTTTTTGAGAAGCTGAGCAGAACTTTGTGGCAATAATACTAAAACAGTCACCTAGTGTAGCTTGTCCAAGTGTCCATTAACTTCCCAGGCTAGTGCTCTTATTTCTGTAGAGAACCCTTCCAAACCTCAATTTACCCTGCACCCCTTTTGGAGAGATCTTCTCTTTTTGTCCAACAGGTTATCCATTAAAGGGAAAAGTCCCCCAGTCATGTTAAACAGCCTGGTTGCCTTCCCACACCCTCAGGAGCCCCTGTTCCTCTCCCTGGGTTAGATTATCTTGTCCTCACGCACTCACAGCACTGAGAAGGCTGTTTTCCAGATTGGAGTCCCAGCGAACAACTTTCCCAATTGTACCCATCTGAAATTTTACCTCTCTGATTTTAACTTTTTTTGTGAACAAAAAACACTGAATGTAACACTGTTTGTATATAGTATATTGATATTAATATCTTAGAAGCATATCTTAAACAAACACTAATATCAGAAATATAGTTCAACTACAGAAAACTTTAATGGAACATTTGAATTGTTAGCATATGCCTATAAGGCCTAGATGGGGCTTGGTTTCTGACATGTTTGCCAGCAGTCCATGAAACACTGAGGTAGTTAATTCTTTTAAAAGTTCTAAAAGATATTTGTCTGCTAAATCATTGCAGCAGGTGGCCCTGAGCTGGCTTCTCCCAGATGGCCCTTTAAATTGCTTGCACCTGGATCTGCCCAGATTGGCAGCAAAGTCTCTCAAAATAAATGGAAACTTGCAATGAAAACTTCACAACTAAAGGAGTCCCTCCCCACACTCCCACCCCCAACATTTTTATTAGGGTGGGTTTTTCAATACTCCTCCATAGCTTTGAAGATAGAGTCAGAGAGGTTCCATCTCAGTCTCCCTGGCGAATTCTCTCCCACCGGTGTTTCTTCATTATGAGGGAAGTACAGATTATCCACTGCCCTGATTTCTCTTAGCCAACCACAATGAGTTATAAGGGGGAGCCGGGCTTTTTTTCCTATACTACAGAGTTTGTGGACCCAGGCCCTCAAGAGAACATCAACCTTGGTATTTTCAAACTCCCAACTTTCATGCTAGGACCATCTCCTCTCTCTCTGCACGCCTCTGCCATTTCCTGTGTCTCTGTCAACCCCAGAACTTCTCGAAGGGGGTGGAATTCCTTTTTCTGGCAACTCACTCCACAATCCATTAATGTCTCCGGTGAGTTGGATTGCACTGCAGAGCAAAGTGATCACTGACTTCTCCAGGGGACTGAATGTGCTATCTTCACAGTGCTCCCACATGCTGCTGGTCCTGGACTGATTGAGTAACATGAGGTTTTCCCAATTCATATCCTCCACACAGAGTAGTAACTTCTCAAATCTTAAAAGTAAAAATGGTGGTGGTGTCCATGCGGAGGAGTTTCCAGCTTGCTTTTTCACATTAGCCATTCAGGTCTTGTCTGCCTTGTTTTTCCTAAAAGATATTATAGACTCCTGTGAAACTAGTAGGATTATATTACCAGGAGCATCAAGGAAGTAAAACATGATTAAATTGCAAGGGCATGAGAATTTTAATCAGACTGTTTAAAACACTTTGGGCTGGTCAACACAGTTTTTGGACTGATTTAACTAAAATGGTTTGGGGTTCACTGATTTTAATTAATCAGTGCAAAAATGATGTGTAACCAGTCCTTTGTTTTGGTTCACACCTATTTAACTCAAACTCAGTAGTAGGTAAAGAGATTTGTTTGTGAAAGATTCAACTTCTCATCACCACCTTCGATTAAAGATTGGGGAGGTGCCCTCTTCAGCTCT
Organism: Chelonia mydas; assembly: GCF_015237465.2. NCBI lineage: Eukaryota > Metazoa > Chordata > Testudines > Cheloniidae > Chelonia > Chelonia mydas. The sequence goes on from NC_057850.1 coordinate 115,673,682, forward strand.
GTGCCTTCTAAGGAGACTTCCAGGAAAACAGGGAAGACAAGAGCCCACACTTGATATTTCTAAGTTAAAAAAATCTAAACCAGGCAGGGAGGGACCAAACCAAACAATTCTTAGTCCTTCTTTCAGTATCATAAAGTAGCACTAAAGGCCACAAACACAAGTTTTTTCCATTGCAAGTCACCTTTAAGAAAAGAGGAAAAGCGGTCTCCTGGACAATATCGTATGAGTCCCTGGAGACTTTTCCAACACTTCATTTTAGTCATCTGGAATGACATATTGGTACACAGTCATCTGTGTGTCTCTCTCTATGTTGAAGAAATTTCCACAGAAATTAACCCAGTGTTACCCACACTGAAAATCCTGTCTGACTGACGCTTCAATCTCTGTTTACTCCTGCCATGCACTACGGTGCTAAATTCATGAAGGCCATCAGGTTTCTGAGTAATCAGGAAAAAGGGATGGCTTCCAGATGTTGACAGTGTGCTGTTGACAAGGTCTCTAACACTAACTGGGCCACTGCTCGTCAGTTCAGAGGTCTCTTATGTGAATCTATGAATCTTAGAAAGGAACCATGTGGGAATGTGAGAGGTGTTAAATTAGCTACAGGAGGACTAAGCTATGGTTTCTTGAATGCAGCAAACACAGAATGAAATAAATAAAATGAGGAAATCATTAAAAGTTAACATATTTTGGCTTCTGTCACATATCCATATAGTAAGGGGAGGAATGAGGAGTCCTTCCCCTTTACATTCCTATGCAGTGAGCAGCTGGAGAGCTGCTTCTTGCTCTTCCTGACAATAAGGGTGCAGTAGGGAGTCACACCTGGGGCCAGCTCTAGGGAGAGTACACACTGCACTCTACTAAAGGGTGCAGCAGCTGTTACTCTTGCATAGGCTCCTCCAGTGGCCCCCTAGGCATTCTGCCTGCCTGTCTTCTTTGAAGGCAGTCTGCTGCCACTCTTGCTGGGACAGGGTCTTCTAAAGTTTAAACCCCTCTTCAATGAGGCAATGACTTCTAATGCTTCAGCAAGGCTAATGTACTTTGCTGGAGAGCTGAACATGCATTTTATTATACTTGTTAGCCCCTCAGTCAATAAAAGCATTAATGATAGCCGCCTTAGATCAGGCAATGCGCTTCACACTTAGGAGTGGCAATTGTGTCTGTCTAAGACATAGACTACGGAGGAACAGGGGTAGTAGGCACTGCACGGTCAGGAGATGAAAAAAAGTGATGTCTGGACCTTGTGATCACCAGAAACATCTCATTCACGTTACATGGTTTTTACTCAGATAATGTGGCATTTAAGAATCGTTCACTGAATTCTTCCAAAGTCTTCTTTATTAATTAATTATGAACGGGTGTAGACACAGAGTTTGACCTCAGATTTCATTATTTATTTCTTATACATCTTAATATATGGAATGTCAAGCAGCTTTCAGGGTGATACTCACTCTTAGGGTACAGTCCGGAGCCAGAGTGGCACATATGCACATCAAGTTTCAGTTGCCAGTAAAACCTTCATGCTTTTTCCTAATTAACATTACCTCAGTATGTGATGCCACTAATACTGTGGTAACTTTGGTTACTTGAAAACTATAAATGTAAAGGTTTGTATGGTGACCACTGTACGTGTACGTACACACACACACACACACACACTCACACTCACTCACATACCCACACATTATTGGAACGAAGTGGTCACTGTTCATAAAAGCTTTCTATAGCCATAGGAACAGGCATCTGCTTTAGCGTCCGTTACAATGTTCCTTTGTTTTTAATGTTCCTGAACTGTCTTAGGTTAAGCCTTATTACGATACTGACCTCCTTTGTAAAGTGCTTTGATATCTGCTAATGAAAAGTGCTAAAAAAGAGCTAGGTTTTATTAGGCAACTCTAACTGTATGCATGCTCATTGTAGTGGAAGTTACAGGGGCATTTACTCCTACCATACATCAGTTAAATGTGGGAGTTACTATGATTCGTCATGACTACAGCAGAATATGATTTCTATCTATCTGACCTCTGCTTCCTACACACAGATCTACTGTACCTGTTTTTTTCTATAGGTAACAAGAAAATTGTCTGACTTACATTAATCACTGAACGAGGATGTGCCTGAGGCTGCCAGGTTTATTTTACTTTGCTTGAAAAAATGCACTCACAAATCATTCTTCTAAAAGGTAGGGACTATCTGCTTTAGCTGTATTAGCATTAGCACTTCATCTATGCGACTATTGAAAGGTTAAGTGTCTCCTTAAAGAGACAATTCATTACTCCTGTCTGCACTAGAGAAATATGGCATACTAAGCACCACTTGGCCCCCTTGAACGTCTGTAACACATCATGCAACCGCACACAGAAATGCTCCTGACTGAGCACAAGTGTTAAGATGAGATTATCTACAGCCACACTGTGTTCCTCCACCATGCCAGTTTCCACTAGTACCTTGCCACTGTAGATGGAAATGCTGAACTATTGCTATCAGCCTTGCAAGTAGTTCTCCCACTGCTATCCCAAGGTACTCTGGGAGGTCACTGCTTAAGGGGCCCATCTGGCTGGTTGGCATGAATCATATTTGCACATACCATAGAGTTCATTTTCATAGCAATCAACTTCTGCCGCAGTTCACTTCATTTTGCTCTAGTAACCAGCATGCGAGCACTTGTTGACTTTCTGAGATGTGTAAATCCAGACCCAACTGAGCTAGGTCAAACGGCACATTCTGGTATATGGGCAGGGGTAAAAGAACAAGCTGCAATGGGCAACTGATTGTGCTTGTTTAAGAAAGCTGATTCTGGAGGCAGAGGAAGAAGAAATTCTGTGTAATGAACACATTGATCATAGGGTTCATTAGTATCAATACAACAAACAGTTAACTCCCTCACTGTACCTAATAGACTTGGTGGACAAATGTTTTCATTTGAAATTTTGCAGCAAAGTAAATAAATAAATAAAATAAATAAAATAAAAAAGGACAAGTTTTTCAAAGAGTTTCATGAAAACTTCTCCCATTTTTTCTGACCAGCTCTTATAACTAAATTAGTAAATCAGGAGAAAAATAAACATGTAATACAACCACCGCATAAAGACACTTCCTAGCAGCAGAACATTGCTAATAATTATTACCTCATCAATCCATCCACAGTTCTACACTTCATAATACCACTTGCCATATAAATTTAAAAAATGGGCTAAATATAGAACATTAAAAACAAAGAGAAACCTGCCACCTATGTGGCAAAAATGACTCATAAATAAAAGGAAACATTTAGTTCACCAATATACATGATCCACGCCTACCGTTATGAAAGCATGTGCATGCAGCATTTGTAATGTTGCTGCTTCTTCTGACCCTAGTGTCCTATTCTGACACCAGCATTGCCTCTCTGCTGTGTGGTAGCAGATGTCCGGGGCCTTGCAGGTCAACTTCCCAGTGAAGGAGAAACCAGAGTCAAGAAGCCTGTGTGTGATTAGTGTAACTTGCTTTATTGATACATCCACATCAGTCTTGGAACAGAAGTGGTCTGTCATAGGCCAGTCCTGCCCAGAATATCCCCCTGCAGCAGGCCACAGCATGACAAGTACACCTGCCTCAGTTTCCCCTTCTGTGATTCCCAGATGTAGTTCACTAAGGCTTTACAAGTGTTTATAACCCTTGCAGGTTTAATTTATTACAAAAGAAAGCCCTACAAACATAACCCATGACAAAAATCCCACAACTACAATCCAGAATTCCTCAGCATAGTCCAAACAATATGTTCAAGTCCCAACAGTCCATCAACACACCAAGTATAGCTCTAGCATGTCTCTCACCATACTCAGGTCCTCTGGGTACAGCTCCAACACATCTCTCAACCCAGCTTCAGCCCTCTCTGGCCCTCCAGCTTCAGCTTTCCAGCTCAGATAGCCAGTAGGTATCTTCCTCTGCTGCTCTCAGCCTTCCCTGGCCACAGGTCTCTGGCTCAGGAAGGTTAGCAGACTAACCCCTCCACTGGTCTTCTAGCCCTCAGCACTGGCTTTCTGGCTCAGGAAGGTCATCAGGCTGGCCCTCTGCTGGCTTCCTGAGAATTCCTTTCTTTTCCCATGAAAGGCCTGCAGAGCTTTCTGCTCTCTTCAGCTTTCCCCAAAAGACAATGACAACCACGACCACCACCTCCCCCTCAATCACTGACAGCTCTCATCTGCTGACTCATCCACTTTGTTGCCGGGTTCTCCCATTTATATGGCCCAGGTGCCCTCTCTTAAAACCCAGTTAGGAGGCAGTTGACTAGTCAAAGTGGCACTAGACCCTGCTCCCTCATAAAGGGGCCACTTACCCTATGACATTGTGTGGCCCAAGAACTTCTGGATGCCAACTGGAGTGGGCAGTGGGGTAAATAGGGGTACAGAGATCCTGTGGGTTCACCAAAATAATATTATGTAACGTGTCTAAAGAAAACCTGAGTCACACTGGTCATTATGACCATTGTGAGCTGTATGTATGGAAAATATGTATATATACTACAAATTATGTTCTCTAGGTCTAGGAAAAGGGGATCTTAACGAGGCTTGGCTTAAAACTGAAGAGAACTTTGGGTGAGATTAATTTCTTTAGATAGAATGATAACTTCTTAGTGAAGTTTAGGCTTTACACCATATGTTTTGCTGTTGCTTAATATGTAACCATTTGTTCACATTTCTCACACTGGCTTTTATTTGAATCTCTATTCTTTCTTAAATTTCTTTTAGTTTTATAACTGAACTCAAGCGATGTGTGTGATAGGAGCAGTGGTCTAAGGTAAAACTGGGCATCTGTTGGGAACACAGGTTCTGGGTGATCAGTGATCAGGGGCTGGATTCCACAGGGGGATACTTTGAAGGGACTTAGGGGCTGAAGTGCATCTATTGTTAGCCTGCAAGGCAAAGACAGGGCTGGTGTAGCCCAGAGGAGAGTGCTTGACAGGCTGGTTGTGTTAGGGAGCTAATACCCAACTAGTACAGGCAAGACACCCTCGCACTGGAGGCAAGTGGTAACAAGGTGACTCACAGCCCTGGTACCCCCAGAAGCATCACACACGGTCCCAAACAGCACATAAGCAATCCATTCTCCCAGGAATCTTAGTGCAACACCAATGGTTACTTCTCAGGCAGCAGCTGTGCCTCAAGAATTGACTCCAATTAGAGATCAAAGCAGAGAACAATCTCTTCTGGTGTTTGTACACCGTCTTCTACAGAGAACCTTGCATAAGAAAGCTAACAAAAACCACAGCTTATTCTCTGAAGACTAAACATTAGTTCAAACACTAAGATTTTAAACTCAGATTTTTTTGTGTAATAATGCTACCTGGTGGCGCCCACCAGAACAATAATTTGGGTAATATGCCAACTATGGCCTGTATTAATATAAGTAACAGACTCAGGTACAACAGCTTGTCTATATATCTGTGCAGCAGTTGCTATAAGTCCCGCTACTTCCTCACTGTTGTGCACTGAACACCTCAGCTTTGCTTTTGCATATATTACGCAAAATGAAATAGGTCAATATTGTAACATTATTCACTGAATTCTTACTGCAGGTCAGACACATCCACCTTGCTTTCAGTCCCCCAAAAGCACACTCCACCACTACCTTCCAGTATAGTATAGTATAGTATAGTATAGTAGAATCACTATTTCTTTGGGCTTGTGTTGTCGGGGAATGCTTTCATGGCAAAAATGAATATGCAGAGTCACTCAGAATTGCTGTCGAGATGGAGACACTATTAATATCAGTTTATTTTTGGTGGGAAGTGAGTGCCCAGATCACGCACTTTGCCTGCCCTTCCAGTGTTCACCTGCAGGAATCTGCCACAGTGAGCCACTCAGAGTTGCACCACCACTGATGTAATTATTTTACATTGTATGCCTTTCAGGGCATGGCTATCTCTTTCTGTATGTATGTACATCACCTAGCACAAGACCCTTATCTTGGTTGGGGCCTCTAGGAATTATTGCTGTACAAAAATAATCATAATAATAACCATTGATTAGTACTCCTTTCTTTACTGTACTTGTTTTACTGGGAAGGGAGCTGAGGGAAATGGGGCACAGAATAAGCAAATGGATTCCATCAATAGGTCCTGCAAAGACCAGGAAAATCAACGGCATAAATTCCTCAATCAAAAGCCTCTGCAAAACACTGTGTATTGCCATGCAAGCTTCCCCAACAACAGCACCCAACCACTAGCACCTACCCAAATGGGTGCCTAGCTGACTAGTAATGATCTGGGGGTAGCCAGATTCCATTCAGCAGTCACAGGCCTGACGGTGATCAGAGCTCTCATCCTGGAGGCTTGGTGCTGTGATTTGAGGGACAGTTCACCTCAGAGGTAAAGAAAAGTCTCCTTCCTCATTCCAGAATTATACAGCTATGACAGACCACCTCTGTTCCAAGACTGATGTGGATGTATCAATAAAGCAAGTTACACTAATCACACACAGGCTCCATGACTCTGGTTTCTCCTTCACTGGGACGTTGACCTGCAAGGCCCCGGACATCTGCTACCACTCAGCAGCGAGGCAATGCTGGTGTCAGAATAGGACACTAGGGTCAGAAGAAGCAGCAACATTACAAATGCTGCATGCACATGCTTTCATAATGGTAGTGGCGAATTAGGAGTGGATCATGTATATTGGTGAACTAAATGTTTCCTTTTATTTATGAGTCATTTTTGCCACATAGGTGGCAGGTTTCTCTTTGTTTTTAATGTTCTATATTTAGCCCGTTTTTAAAATTTATATGGCAAGTGGTTTTATTATGTGTAGAACTGTGGATGGATTGATGAGGTAATAATTATTAGCAATGTTCTGCATAGCACTCTGAAGTAGTGGCTTGTGGGAGATTTTGAAAGGCCTTTTGGGAGCCCAGTGGAATTATTATGGGAGAAGAGCTCTGAGTCCCTGGGGAAACTCCTATAAGCCCATGGGAATCAACACCATTTCCAAGTTATTTTCTCAAAATGGAGACCAGAAAGAAAGTTCACTTCTCATTCTTCGCTAGGTAAAAAAGGTTTCTGATGGAGTTTTTCAAAAGCAGTTGAGGCATCTGGGACTATTGTCTTGAGCTGGTAAAGGGTATTCTGGTGGTATCTACATAGAGCCAGAGAGGAAACCAGCATCTCAGAGTTTTTTCGGAACTTGTCCTGCAACCCTACCGCTGGAGTAGCCTGGTCTTGTGCAGTTCCTGAAGATGGTGTCCTCCAGGTGGAGTGCTGCTTTTCCCTCTGATCCATGAGCACAGACTCGTGAGAAGAGTTGTTCTCAAGACCTCTGCCAAAAACAACTGATGAAATCACAATATGTTCATGGATAATCTTCAGGCGAAAAAAAGAGGCGAAACTTGTCATTGTCAGTTGGTGCCAGTCCAATACATTCAAATAGTGGAGAACAAAGTTTCTACAATGCAACTAAATAAAAAAAATTCAAGACAAAAAGATAATACAAGAACGAGGGAGCGAGAAGAAGCAGCTAATGTCCCATCTCCAGCACCATTGCTTGCAACAAGTTGGTATGACATTTAGAATCATAGAATCATAGAATCATAGAATATCAGGGTTGGAAGGGACCCCAGAAGGTCATCTAGTCCAACCCCCTGCTCGAAGCAGGACCAAGTCCCAGTTAAATCATCCCAGCCAGGGCTTTGTCAAGCCTGACCTTAAAAACCTCTAAGGAAGGAGATTCTACCACCTCCCTAGGTAACGCATTCCAGTGTTTCACCACCCTCTTAGTGAAAAAGTTTTTCCTAATATCCAATCTAAACCTCCCCCATTGCAACTTGAGACCATTACTCCTCGTTCTGTCATCTGCTACCATTGAGAACAGTCTAGAGCCATCCTCTTTGGAACCCCCTTTCAGGTAGTTGAAAGCAGCTATCAAATCCCCCCTCATTCTTCTCTTCTGCAGACTAAACAATCCCAGCTCCCTCAGCCTCTCCTCATAAGTCATGTGCTCTAGACCCCTAATCATTTTTGTTGCCCTTCGCTGGACTCTCTCCAATTTATCCACATCCTTCTTGTAGTGTGGGGCCCAAAACTGGACACAGTACTCCAGATGAGGCCTCACCAGTGTCGAATAGAGGGGAACGATCACGTCCCTCGATCTGCTCGCTATGCCCCTACTTATACATCCCAAAATGCCATTGGCCTTCTTGGCAACAAGGGCACACTGCTGACTCATATCCAACTTCTCGTCCACTGTCACCCCTAGGTCCTTTTCCGCAGAACTGCTGCCTAGCCATTCGGTCCCTAGTCTGTAGCGGTGCATTGGATTCTTCCATCCTAAGTGCAGGACCCTGCACTTATCCTTATTGAACCTCATCAGATTTCTTTTGGCCCAAACCTCCAATTTGTCTAGGTCCTTCTGTATCCTATCCCTCCCCTCCAGCGTATCTACCACTCCTCCCAGTTTAGTATCATCCGCAAATTTGCTGAGAGTGCAATCCACACCATCCTCCAGATCATTTATGAAGATATTGAACAAAACCGGCCCCAGGACCGACCCCTGGGGCACTCCACTTGACACCGGCTGCCAACTAGACATGGAGCCATTGATCACATTTACAGTAACAACTGAGCATAAGCATACCATGACCTTTATTCATCAGCCAAGAGCAGGGTAACACAGTTAAGGAAAGCTCAACATAACTCAATTATTGCAGTATTAATAGTAGAATACTCAGATGATGAGAGGTCAGCTGTTTCAAAGGAAGAACTTTTAATTGCTGAAATATTAGTTTTGTTCTCTGTTCTTATTTTTTTTAATTTTCATTTTTAATTGGGCGCTAGAAGGCAAACATTTCCACATCTTGTTAATATAATGAAATTTCCATTGTATGGGGCATTAAAGCAATTTTACCAGAGCTCATTTTCAGTTTTGTGCAGTAGTCCTTAAATTAATTGTTTCTGGCAGGTTATATTAACAAGGCAAGAACTGTGCAAATACCTACATACTGAAAGCGCACATTAAAATCCTTGTCCATTTCTTAGTCATCTGTTGTCTTGACTATTGCAACTTCTTTCTCTCTGGCCTCCCTCTATTGTAACTTTAGTTTCATTCCACGAGAAATTGTTCATACACTTACCACTGACTTCACAGAATTATAGAAATGTAGGGCTGGAAATGACTTCAAGTAGTCATAAATCCAGTCCCTTGTGCTGAGGCAGGACCAAGTACACCCTGACCATCCCTAAGAGGAAGGGTGACCAGATGTCCCAGTTTTATAGGGACAGTGCTGGTATTCAGGGCTTTGTCTTATACAGGTGCCTATCCCCACCCCGCGTCCTGATTTTTCACACTTGCTATCTGGTCACCCTACTAACAGGTGTTTGTCCAACTTCTTCTTTAAAACTTCCAATGATTGGGGTTCCACAACCTCCCTTGGAAGCTTATTGTAGAGCTTAACTACACTTGTAGTTTTTACAGTTTCCCTAGTATCTAACTTAAATCTGTCTTGATGCTGATTAAGCCCATTACTTCTTGTTCTACTTTCTGTGGACATGGAAAACAATTGATCACAGTTCTTAACATATTTGAAGGCTGTTATCAGGTCCCCCCTTAGTTTTCTTTTCTCAATCCTGAACATGTCCAGTTTTTTTAACCTATCCTCATAGGTCAGGTTTTTAGTTGCTCTCCTCCAGGCTCTCTTCAATTTGTGCACATCTATCCTAAAGTGTGGTGCACAGAATTGGACACAGAATTGGTGCTCAGCTGAGGCCTCATCAGTGCTGAGTACAGCGGGACAATTACCTTAAGACAATTGTCTTACATACAACCCTCCTGTTAATACACCACAGAACGATATTAGTCTTTTTCTAAACTGAATCACACTGTTGACTCATATTCAATCTGTGATCTATTATAACCCCTAGATCCTTTCCAGCAGTACTACCACCTAGCAAATTATTTCCCATTTTGTAGTTATGCATGTAATTTTCCCTTCCCTTGAAGTGCTGGGATATGAAATAACTTAGGAGAAGACCTAAAGCTCTTGGCTCTGTCCAGGTAGTACAAGAGTGCCCTCTTTGCATGTAAACGAATGTAATCTCGATTCTCCTTTACTCAGATGAGGTTCAGGGGGAAAAAAAAAAAGGTAAATTTACATTTTCATTAATATGGAGTTCCAAAACCAATTTCAGGAAGAATTTAGGATGCAGTCTAAGCACCACCTTAACTTTACGAAAAGTAATACAAGGGACTCCACCATCAGTGCGTGTAACTCACTAATTCTTCTCGCAGAATGATAGCTGTTATGAAGGCTGTCTTTAAACACCTTGACATTTGTTAGAATGGAGAAGACATACGTTGAGTTAAAACTACGTTCAAATGCCATGGAGGGACTAGATCCCTAACTGGAGGATATAGATTAAGTAAACCTTTTAAGAAGCTTTTTATCAGTTTGTGTGAGGAAATGGATCAATCCTCAGTGTGTATATGAAAAGCTGCTCTTGCTACTAAATGGACTTTAATGGAGGAGAGAAACAAGCCCATTGTTCTCAAGTGCAGCAAACATTCCAAAAACCAGTTGTATAAATACAGAGACTGGGTCAACACCCCATTAGTGACTCTGATAACAAATTTCTTCCATTTGAAATTGTAACTCTATCTGGTAGATGGTTTCTGACCATTACTAAGAATTCACTGTACTTCTATGGAGCATGAACTTCTCAAATCTGTTAAAGACCTATGGTCCAAACTGTTAGGTGTAATGATTGATGATCTGGGTGACAGATCCTTTCCCTGCTGTTGAGACAGTAAGTCCATTGCATGTCTTGACCATGCTGGAGCAACCACAATCACCTTGGCCAAATCCTATTTTCTTTTCTTTAGAACTTTGAGGATAAGAGGGAATGGGGGAAATGCATACATCAGACCCGTTCCTCAGTCCAGAAGGAATGCATCTGTCAATGACCGATTGTCAGAGCTCACTCTTGAGCAAAAATGGTGACATTTTGTATTGAATCTAATGGCAAATAGACCTATGTCCAGAAGTCCCCAACTGTCAAAGAGGTTCTGGGTCACTGTGTCCTTTAGAGTCCACTCAGGCATTTGCAAGGAATCTCTGTTCAGATGATTGGCAACCTCGTTGTTTTGCCCTACAAAATGTAAAACAATTGGGTAAATGTTGTATAGGATACACCAATCCCAAAATTTTGTCACTTTGCGGCACAGCTGAGACAATCAAGTCCTGCTTTGTTTGTTCATGTAAAATACTGCAGACGTGTTGTCTGTTGCCACCTGGATTACCGCATCTTGAATCTTTGCAAGAAACTCTTTGAGAGCCAAATGAATGGCCCTCAGTTCTAATACATTTATGTGTAGCGAAGACTCCTTGTCATTCCAAAGACCTTGAATAAAAAGGTTGCCGAGATATGCTCCACAGCCTATCTTCGAAGCATCTGGGGTAACTATTTGCAAAGGGAGGTGGGTTAATCTATATTCTTTTGAGCACATTCCAGCCACCACATTAAAGAGAGATGAATCTTTCTTGGAATAGTGAATATACTGTCCAAACTGGGTTTGATGTTCTTTAGTAGCCAGTGTTGCAGTGGCCTCATTCTGAGTCTGGCATATGGGTTTACATACATTGTGGATGACATGAGCCCCAATAACAAAAGAAAATACCTTACCCTTTAAGAAGGTTGTAAAAGCAGCCTCTTTATGGCATTCTTTAGTTTCAGAAACCTCTCTTCCCAAAGGAAAACCCTCCCCTTTATGGAGATGAGGATTGCCTGAGTGAAAAGAATCCGTTGTGGTGGAATCAGAAAAGACTTCTCTTTGTTTATGAGGAGACCCCAAGCTTCGAACAGAGAACAAGTGGTCTGGACAGCTATGTTTAATTCATTTTTGGATGGGGCCTCGAGGAGCCAATTGTCTAGGGGGGAAGACGAAGATCCCTTGTCTTCTCAAATTCACTGCTACTGGAACTAGGCATTTGGTAAAAACTCTGTGTGTGGTGGAGAGTCCAAAGGGTAAAACTCTGTATTGGAAATGGTCTGAACCAAGGACAAAACATAGATATTTGCAGGGTGATGGTCATATGGTGATACAGAAATATGCATCTTTGAGATCCAGAGCAGCAAACCAATCCAGAGTAGATAGGGAGGGGTTAAGCAAAGCCAGAGATAGCATTTGAATTGAAACTTCCTGTCAAGATTCCTCCCCCACTCTGAACTCTAGGGTACAGATGTGGGGACCTGCATGAAAAACCTCCTAAGCTTATCTTTACCAGCTTAGGTCAAAACTTCCCCAAGGTACAAAATATTCCATCCTTTGTCCTTGGATTGGCCGCTACCACCACCAAACAAATACTGGTTACTGGGGAAGAACTGTTTGGACACGTCTTTCCCCCCAAAATACTTCCCAAAACCTTGCACCCCACTTCCTGGACAAGGTTTGGTAAAAAAGCCTCACCAACTTGCCTAGGTGACTACAGACCCAGACCCTTGGATCTTAAGAACAATGAACAATCCTCCCAACACTTGCACCCCCCCTTTCCAGGGAAATGTTGGATAAAAAGCCTCACCAATTTGCATAGGTGACCACAGACCCAAACCCTTGGATCTGAGAACAATGAAAAAGCATTCAGTTTTCTTACAAAAAGACTTTTAATAAAAATAGAAGTAAATAGAGATAAAGAAATCCCCCCTATAAAATCAGGATGGTAGATACCTTACAGGGTAATTAGATTCAAAACATAGAGAACCCCTCTAGGCAAAACCTTAAGTTACAAAAAAGATACACAGACAGAAATAGTTATTCTATTCAGCACAATTCTTTTCTCAGCCATTTAAAGAAATCATAATCTAACACGTACCTAGCTAGATTACTTACTAAAAGTTCTAAGACTCCCTTCCTGTTCTATCCCTGGCAAAAGCAGCATACAGACAGACCACAGACCCTTTGTTTCTCTCCCTCCTCCCAGCTTTTGAAAGTATCTTGTCTCCTCATTGGTCATTTTGGTCAGGTGCCAGCGAGGTTACCTTTAGCTTCTTAACCCTTTACAGGTGAGAGGAGATTTCCTCTGGCCAGGAGGGATTTTAAAGGGGTTTACCCTTCCCTTTATATTTATGACACTTCCTGATGTATCTGTTTAGGACTGTGAGACCTAAAATTGGTCTGAGACTTCCATTTTTATTCAGGATTAGAAAGTAATGGGAATAGAAGCCTTTGTTTCTACAAATCAGTGGTACTTCTTCTGCAGCCCCTACATGCAGTAGAGTTTGTACCTACATTTTTAACACTCTATTGTGGGAAAGGCCCCTGAAAAGGGAATGGGGAGGGGGTGAGGGAAGGTTGCATGGCTGAAGGGATATGAATTGGATGAAATAACCTTCCTTTACTGTGTCTAAAACCCATCTTTCCAAGGTGATTGTTTCCCATGCATTCCAACAGACGGTCTACAAAAATGTGGAAAGCATGTTTGAGATTGGTTCAAAGCTCTTGACTATCACATCAAACCTGTCGTCTGCCATTTGGTAGGGAGGATGTGGCCAAAGAATTCTTTGTTTTTGTCTAGGCCTTTTAATATTTCTTCTTCTCTTGTGTGTGAGAGGATGCATGCTGTTGGCGCTGCTGTTGATAATATGCCTGCCTTCTTTGGTTATGATAAAGCAAATGTGAAGGAGGTAGAACATAATGCCTGTAATACCTGAACACAGGCATAGATGTTTTGCGTCTATGAGGAGGCAGTAGCCCCAGAGATCTTGCTGTGAAGTGACTCTCTCATCTTCTCCAGTAGCTCATCAGTTCTTGCACTAAATATATCCTCTCCCTCAAATGGTAAGTCCTCTATCTTGGATTTTATTTCCGTGGGGAGTGAAGATGATTGTAACCATTCATGTCCACATAGAGCTATCAGTGATGCCACATAGACTTTGAGGCAGTATAGGAGACTCCAAATGATGCCCTTAAGGCATGTTTGGATACGTTCTGGCCCTCTTTAATGAGAGATGATGTTACCTTCCTCTGATCATCTGAGAGTTGTTTAGTGAATATATGTAACTTTTCCCATAGCTGAAACTGATAACCACCTAATAGTTTGCTATACGCATATTTAATGAAGCTGAAGGAAACAATTTCCTCCGTAAAGAGTCCAACTTTCCCCCCTTTTCATCATAATGGGTAGAAGGCAAAAGATCTGACCTAGAACTTTGAAGTGTGGCTGCTATCATGAGACAATTAGTCTGAGGATGTATGTGAAATCATCATGCAGGATTTGTCAGACTTTTAAAAAAATTGGTTGGCAAAATGAAGAATTGGACCAAAGGGATTTTGCTGGGTTGCCAGGTACCTTCTAATATAAGCAATGAGGCCTTACTCTTTGCAGTAGATCCCACTATTTCAGTGTGTGGCCTCTCCAAAGGCCATCAGTGGTCATTTTAAAGTTGATGCCGTCCTGTCAAATAGTCTGCGAAACTGAATCGCATCCTCAGAAGAGGACAATGCTGTCGATACTGGTCTACAGTACACGGTTATTTCGGAATTAGCCGAGTTACTTCAAAATAAAACTGATTCTGTCCACACGACCAAACCAGTTTTTTTTATTTAAAGGGCTCTTTAATCCGATTTCTGTACTCCACCTTGGCAAGTGGAGTAGTGCTAAAATCGAGATCGCAGTTCCGGGTTACAGGAACTGTGGACACAATTCGATGATATTGGCCTCCGGGAGCTATCCCAGAATGCTCCCTTGTGTCCGCTCTGGACAACACTCTGAATTGCGATGCACTAGCCAGGTAGGCAGTAAAAGCCCCAGGAACTTTTGAATTTCCTGTTTGGTCATCATCAGCACAGGTGACCATCAGCACAGTCCACCATCACAGGCGACCATGCATAGTCAACCATCACAAGAGACCACGCAGTCCCGGATTCGCAGACGAGCTCCCCAGCATGGTCTGAATAGGAGGTACTGGATCTCATTGCATGTTGGGGAGATGAATCTGTTATGGCAGAACTACATTCCAAAAAAAGAAATGCAAATACGTACGCTAAAGTCTCCAGGGCCATGACAGAAAGAGGCTACTCCAGGGACACAGAGCAGTGTCATACAAAAATCCAGGAGCTCAGGCAAGCATACCAAAAAGCCAGGGAGGCGAACGGGCGCTTTGGGTCACAGCCTCATACATGCTTCTTCTACCGTGAGCTGCATGCGATTTTGGGGGGTGACGCCACCACTACCCACCACTGTCTGTGGACACCTGCAAGGGGGAGTAGCATGGAGCGAGGAGGATGAGTTTTTGGAGGATGAAGAAGAGGAGGACAGTGCACAGGCGGCAAGTGGGGAATCTCTTTCCCCCCGTAGCCAGGAACTATTCTTAACACTGGAGCCAATAGTCTCCCCCCACTCCCAAGGCATGCTCCTGGACCATGACCCTGGAGAAGGCACTTCTGGTGAGTGAGAGCTTGATCGGAGCCACACGGTGGAGGGTGGGGGAAACCCAGCCGCGCTGGGCTGTTCGCGTTTAATTTAAAGGGCTCATCCCCGCTCAGAGCCTCATCGGAGCCACGCAGTGTGTGTGTATGTGAGGGGGAGGATGTTGTGTGAAGCGATCATCCCAGAGAGCCCGCAGGCCCTCCTTTTATATGGCAAACCCACCAGGCATTGCTTGCTATGGGAAAGGGGGCCCGGCAGTTTGAAAGCATTGAAATGAATGCGAAAGAAGCAGAACGCTGCATGCCCCTAGGGCTTACCACGGCTGCCTGCAAGCTGAATTCTGTTGCCTGGCCGCATGTGATGGCTTACTCACACCAAAATGGCAGGCACTTCAGTATAAGAGGCAAAATGAGACAGAAAGAACATGTGCTGTGTACTATGAATTGCCTGTTTCACTGAGAAAGAGTGTCTCCTTTGTTCTCTAAAATTTATCTTTTAAAATACTACCCTCCCTTTTTCTCCTCCTGGAGCAGGTGCAAATGTTTCAACGCGGCCCCTATCTACTCCGTCCCAGAGGCTGGTCCAGATTAGAAGGTGGAAAAAACGAACTCGGGACAACATGTTTGCCGAGCTCATGCAGTCCTCCCGCACTGATAGGGCCCAGTTGACTGCGTGGACGCAAATAATTGCGGAGTCGCGTAAAGTGTACATGAATACGAAAAGAGGATGGACGTGCATGATGAGAGCAGGCAGGATGCTATGGTCAAGCTCATGGGGGAGCAAACTGACATGCTCCGCTGTGTGGTGGATCTAATGTGGGAAAGGCAGCAAGACCGTAGACTGCTGCTGCAGCCCCTGTATAACCGCCCTCCCTCCTCCCCAGTTCCATAGTCTCCTCACCCAGATGCCCAAGAACATGGGCGGGGGGGAGGCTACGGGGACCCACACAGTCAACCCCAGAGGATTGCACAAGAAGCAGAAAGCTGGCATATCCTAAATTTTGATTTGGTTTCTGGACTTGTCCTTCCCTCCTCTTCCTCCTCCTCTGCCCCCCAACCCAATACTCCCCCTCCCCCATCTAGCTTCTGATTTCTCTCAATGTTTTGTGCAACAAATAATAAAGAACGGTTTTTAAACAATTGTGACTTTATTTCCTTTCATATATATAGGGGGCGGGTAACTTTGAGAGAAACAAACACAACTGTCACACCATACCCTGGCCAGTCATGAAACTGGCTTTCAAAGCTTCTCTGATGTGCAGCGAGCCCTGCTGCGCTCTTCTAATCGCCCTGTTGTCTGGCTGTGTGAAACTGGCCACCAGGCAAGTTGCCTCAACCTCCTACCCCACCATAAATGTCTCCCCCTTACTCTCACAGATATTGTGGAGCACACAACAAGCAGCAATTACAATTGGAATATTAGTTGTGCTGAGATCTAACCGAGTCAGTAAACTGCACCAGCGTGCTTTCAAACATCCAAACGCACATTCTACCACGATTCTGTACTTGCTCAGCCTATAGTTGAACTGCTCCTTACTACTGTCCAGGGTGCCTGTGTATGGCTTCATGAGCCATGGCATTAAGGGGAAGGCTGGGTCCCTGAGGATAACTATAGGCATTTCAACATCCCCAACAGTAATTTTCTGGTCTGGGAATTAAGTTCCTTCCTGCAGCTGTTCAAACAGACCAGAGTTCCTGAAGATGCGAGCATCATGCACCTTTCCCAGCCATCACACGTTGATGTCAGTGAAACGTTCCTTGTGATCCACCAGTGCTTGCAGCACCATGGAAAAGTACCCCTTGCAGTTTATGTACTGAACGCCCCGGTGTTCCGGGGCCAAGATAGGGATATGCGTTCCGTCTGTTGCCCCGCCGCAGTTAGGGAACCCCAGCGCATTAAAGCCATACACAATGGTCTGCACATTTCCCAAAGTCACTATCCTTGATAGCAGCTGGTCAATGATTGCATTGGCTACTTGCAGCACAGCAGCCCCCACAGTAGATTTGCGCACTCCAAACTGATTCCCAACTGACCAGTAGCTGTCAGATGTTGCAAGCTTCCACAGGGCTATGGCCACTTGTTTCTCAACTGTGAGGGCTACCCTCATTTTGGTGTCTTTGCACTTCAGGGCAGGTGACAGCAAGTCACAAAGTTCCATGAAAGTGGCCCTACGCATACGAAAGTTTCTCAGCCACTAGGAATCATCCCATACCTACAATACTATGCGGTTCCACCAGTCTGTGCTTGTTTGCCGGGCCCATAATCGGCGTTCCACATCATGAACCTGGCCCAACACCACCATGATCTCCAATCGCCACATGCCATGCTTCTAGGAACATCTGTGTCCATGTCCTCATCACAATCGTAATCGCGCTGTCGTCGCTTTCGTGCCCAGTTTTGCAGGTACTGCACATACTGCTGAATAATGCGTGAGGTATTTACAATGGTCAAAACTGCAGCGGAGATCTGATCGGGCTCCATGGCTATGGCGCCTGCATGGGTAATCCTGGAAAAAGGGCGCAAAACGTAGAAGAGCAGAGTGGCAGCGGAAGAAGTGCTGTTGGTTCATGGTAGCCGAAAAAAGGTGGCAATGGTTGTCTTCTGTAGCTTTCATGGAGGTGGGAGCCCAGGACAGACAACATGGAGAAGCTTGGAAGTGTGGCAATAGCAGGAGAGCAGAGTTGGCTGCGGAAGCTGTGCTGTTCGGTTCATGATGGCCGAGCAGAGTTGGCAGCGGAAGCGTTCGATGAGGAAGAGAAAGAGTAGATAGTAGAGATTACATAGGAAGATGAGAGGAAATGAGAGGTGGATTCATAGTAGCAGGAGAGCAGTGGTACACCGTCTGCTGAAAGCAGAATGGTGTCTGCACTCCAAAAAGGCGTGAAATGATTGTCTGCCGTAGCTTTCACGAAGGGAGGAGCAACTGACGACACACACCCAGAAACACCCGTGAGAATGTTTTTGCCCCATCATGCACTGGGAGCTTAACCCAGAATTCCAATGGGCGGCGGGGACTGCGGGAACTGTGGGATAGCTACCCACAGTGCACCGCTCCAACATTCGATGCTAGCCTTGGTACTGTGGACGCACTCCACCGAATTCACGCGCTTTGGTGGGGACACAGAAGACTGAATGTATAAAATAGCTTCCGAAAATTTGAATAGAATAATTTTGAAATAATTTCATACTGTAGACGTACCCTCAGTTATTGGAAGCTCAGTTAACTTAGAACCAGAGGTTGGCCACTAAAGCCTTTGCTGATGGAGCTTTCTTGGATCCAGACATAGTCAGAAGATTCGGGTCTCTTATTCTTGTTTTCATATCCTCTCAAATTGTCAGATCCTAGAAGCTTGGCTGAGAAAGCCTCTTGTAAAAGTAGAACCTGAAGTCTCTCCTTTCGGGCTGGAGGAGTAAATGGTTTGCATATAGCACAGCATGTTGGTGACTGATTCTTGCCTAAACATTTCAGGCAATGAACATATGTGTTAGAAGCTGGGAAGACCTCCGGACATGAAGCGCATCTCTTAAACCCACATTTCTTCACATTGAACTCTGCCATACCTTAACTAACTAATGACTATGACTACTCTATGGAAACTAGCTTATCCCAATACTAACTATATTATAAACTATTTACAAGAAGAATTTAGAGGCACTTATCCACTACTGATCTGGATGATCTGGAGAGGTTCATGTCCTAATTCTGCAGTGGTTGGAGGGACCTGAGGTGGCAATGGATGCCATGTCCCTTTTGTAGCCACGTCCCCTGAGCATGGCTCAAGCACTGGAGAGGGGCAAGGTGCCAGAACAGGGAGTTCTACTGTTCTGGCAGCATCTCGTCAGTGCATCCCAAAGTGGGAACACAGAAGACCCTCAAAGAAGAATGGTTTCAGAGGAGCAGCCGTGTTAGTCTGTATCCGCAAAAAGAAAAGGAGGACTGTGGTACCTTAGAGACTAACCAATTTATCTGAGCATCAAATAAATTTGTTAGTCTCTAAGGTACCACAAGTCCTCCTTTTCTTTTTTCAAAGAAGAATGTTCCTTGCAGGTAGGTGGTAACAGGCACTTATCTCCCTGTCTGGTCATTGTGTAGCTTACAATCCATGTCTATCTGCATACTGAGCCTGAGGCTAGGCTAATCAAGAGATTGTGATATTGACAAGAGAGGAAAGCCACTGGAAAATACTATCAGCAGTGAGCTCCCTGTTTATGAATAAGGACAATGGATTGTTCTGATATATCTGGCGATGCAAACAGACACCCCGAATCCTTCACCTAGGAGACGAGCTGACAGCGTGTCATGTCTCATGAAAAGGGGATCACAGCCCACGAGGCTGGAAAGCATGAATGAGCAATATTTTATTAGACTGGAGAGTATCTTGTTAATTAAGTTTAGGCTCTAGAATGCCTGTTATGATTTTATGTTACATATAACCATTTGTTTCCAATATTTCTATTTACTATCACCCAATCTGTTGTACTTTCCTAAATAAACTTTTACTTGTTTTCACTATACATTTATCTAAGTGCTGTGAGTTAAGTGGAGTGGCAATCTGAATTGTAACTGGTGTTCTTTTGGGAGCAGCAAAGTTGTGCATACTGCGAATGTCCATTGAAATAGGGGCTCGACGCTCCAGAGAGATGCTCAGAGAGCTCGGGGGTTGGAGTGTGCCTATCGCTAGAGAGAGAGAGAGTGGGGCCTGCATAGGCCTATAAGGGAGTGTTTGTATTGCCTGTGGCCAGAGGAGTTGGGGAATTGACCCGTGGCAGGGAAGAGCGGCGTGCCCCGCAGCCCTGCGTACCCCCTGGAAGTATCACACCCTCTTACTCTGTTCTCCCCGTCCTGTCCCCTTCATCCTCATTCCCTTCCCTTGTTTTTCCATTTAGCTTATCCACTCCTAACTAAACCCACCAAAAAAAGGGGGGGGGGCACTAAAACATTTCCTGTCATTACATTGTTCACGCTGCTTCTCCTATCCTGTGTCCCTGTCTGTTTTGTCTGTTAGACTGTACTTTCTTCGAGCAGGTACCGTCTACTACTCTGTGTCTGTATAGTGCCTCACAAAACAGGGCCCTGATTTTGGCGGTTCTTAGGCACCAAAATATAATATAATTAATAACACAGCTTCAGTTATCCATTCTCACATGCATTCACATATTTTCCTGAGGGCCTGAAACTTGTTCATCAAACCAAAACCAGGAGAAATAACTAGTAGAACCTGTTCAGCCACAATCTGGATCTTGCAATAAGAAGTAAGGAGCAAAATCCATTTGTTTCATACAGCCAGACATTTTCCCATTCCTCAGCCCACACAATTTCTTTTAGGAATTGCAGTAGTTTATTCTGCTCCATGTTAGCCATTAAAAGGAACTGTTTTCCCTCACAGATGGTGCTATTTTACCAAGAAACAAAAGAAACGCCTTGACCCTCTTGTTAGCAAAAGCTTTCTTGACTATCACAAATTCCTTTGCAAAAGTGGTTGGATGAGAACATGGAAACATTTATTGCTTTCTCAGATCAAATATTGCAGTCATGAGGAAACATTCAACATTGCTTTTCCTTTCAGTAAAGATTGGCTCAAACCAACTCCCCAGACTTTGAAGACCCCCTAACTCTGAGTGTGTTTGAAATCTGAACATGGATTCAGATCTGTATTACCCAAATGGCCTCTATCTTTATAACATACTGTCATCAGATAACATAGTGGGGAGTATAGTATAAATGCCTAGATATCTTGCTTATCTTTTTCTCAGGTGCCTATTGACTGTGTTATCAGGCCCTCGTTCTGCAATGAGACTAGGTAGGTGGTCTCCTGCAGACTCAGACAAGTGGTAAAATGACACAAATAGCACTGAGTGAATGATTCCGTGAGAATTATTTACTCCCTTTATTTAGTCTGTGTCTGCTCACAGAACATCTGCAATCAGATTGCAATTTCCACTCATTCATTCATTATATGTAATTCCTTGGTGCTTTTTGTTTGTTTGTTTCATGTTTTTTCACTCTATGGATTGATCATGAACAGTTCCACCAAGAATATCTGGCACTTGATATCTGAAATTGCAGCTGTGTTGTGACTGGTCACATGGCATTGTTTGTGTTCTTTGATAAGATAAGCGTGCCTCTTATAATCAGGTGGAGGGCTTCAAAGAACCCAATGGGGGTATGAATATTTCAGGATAGCAGGATGGAGAGAAGAGTAGGTAAAGAGGCCTAGCGGGTAGAGCTGGTCAAAATATTTCCATCTAAAGGTATTTTTGATGGAAAATGACTTTTCTTGGGGTGTCCATGACTGTGGGTCACCTGCCTTCCCCTGCCTCCAACAAGAGGGAGTCTTTCTTGTGATAGCTGGATGTCAGCTCCCTGACACGGACAACCCTTCAGCCACTCAAGCATTCTCCTCTGGACTCTGCCAGCCCCTGCTTTCCCTGGCAGGTAAACACTTGGTGTACCCTCATCCCTGAAAACCTCAGAAGCATCCCCCTGTAGTGTCCTGCCCCATCATGGGACTCTCACAGTAACTACCAGGTTCGTTACTCCCAAGGTAATAATATTTACATATCAGCTTGTTTGATTCAGCTGAATGTCATCTCCAATATAATAACACAGCCCTGTAATCTATTTATCCTGAAAACACATTATTAATGAAGATAAAGATTTTAAGAGAAAGTGAGCAAGAACAGAGGGTTACAAACAAAACAAAGATTTTTGAAACTCACACAGACACACATAAAATAGTTATCCGAAAATGAGAATCCTAAAACTAAAAAATTTCTGATTTTCAGTTTTCAAAAAAAAACCCTGAGAAAAATGTTGCAATTAAAAATAAAATTCCAGATCAGCTCTACTCACAGGCCTTGCCCACAGTATCATTCCTGGAAATCACTGAGTGAGACTTGTTGACTGGGTCAGGGTTTATATTTCGTATTCTCTCATTATAGTTACACAAAGTAGCTGTGGCCATGTCTACAGTACAAAATTCTGCCAGCATAGCTCTGTCAGGCAGGGGTATGGTGAGATGTGCTTTGTGACCAACCTAAACCCTAGCATAGAGGCAGTTTTCACAGCTGAACCACACTCTGGCTGGTATAGCTCAGTGAGGCTGGAATAAGCTATACTAGCAAAAGTGCAGTTTTGCTGGTATAAGTCATGTTCCCACTAGTGTATTGCTGGTATGGTGTACTGGTATAGCTATACCAGCAAAGTGCTTTTAGTGTAGACATGGCCCAAGTGCGCTTGTGTGGTCCCTCTTGCAAAGGGTGAGATCGGATCCTTGTTTAATTTACTCAGTATCAGGTTTCTGCTGAGAGAATTGGGGAACTCTTGTCACTTGCTGTGTCAATCAGCATCCCATGTTATATAAACAAGTGCCATTTTGGTGCAAATACACCAGATCTTGTGAGCTTAAAATTTGCTTTCCATGACCACATGTGCAAATAAAACACCAACCATAGAAAGCAAAACAGCCAGAATGAATGTTTTAAAATATGAGAATGGTACAGTTGTGGAAAGCTGATTCTGGTATCAAGAGAGTTCTAGGCACACACCAGACAGCAGAGTACAAAGTTCAAAGGCTTCTTTCCTCTCTCTCTTACTTCTTGCCAAAAAAAAAAAAAAACAACCCCTCACATACATTGTATTATTCTGATTTGTGCAGGTCCCAGAAGGGAGCCAAGCAACCTCAATAACAGTCACCCTTTAAAAAGTCGACTGTTTACCCCTTTGAAAGTCATTAGAGGTTTGAGGGATTTTTCTAATATTTCAAATGAGGGCTAAAACTGCTCTGAGAGAGGAAAAATGTGATGAGTAATTACCATACAGCCTTTCCTTCCCTCTCCTCTTTTTTTTTTTTTTAAAGGAACAAGTACTAACTTTATCCCAAGTTAAAAAAGGCAACAGTCCAAGTGCAGCTGAATGTTCTTGTTAAATAATAAAACTCCTCCCTGCAGTTTAGTGTGTCTACAGCTATTATAAGCTTTAATTTTTAGATCAGACAGATATATACATCATAGTGCAGTACATCCACTGACCTATATTTTGTTTTGTTTTTTGTCAGTGTCTGTTTTTTGCTTCAGCACATTAGGAAAGCTGTTTGTGATTTGAAGATCCGGCAGAACTGTATTTTTACAAATGGTTGATTTTATTCATAGAAGGAGATTTAACTTTCACTATGTGAAAGGATGCAGTCCTGCAAAAGATGCCAAGTGCCCTTAACTCCCACCATCTTCAATGAGAACGTGTTCAGCATCTCACAAAATTGGACCCTACATTTGGATTAATTAATTATCTTTATAGGCTTCTTATTTATTAAGAATGCCAACACTTTCAACTATATCAAGGTGTTTCAAGTGAACCACACAAAATATACTCCTTGTATTGCCACGAGGAGTGCATCTGTAATAGAGCCGGACTCACCCGGCGGCGCCTCCTGCTGGTTATCCTTGGGAATTAGCTCGTCAGCCTCTGGAGCACCCTCTGCCGTCTGGTGATCCGCCTTACTGCCAGCCCCAGTCCCTCCCAGGACCCGGTGCCTCCTCCCACTGGGGTGCTGCCCCCTGGCAGTAAATCCCAACAATCCCTGAGGGTCTCCCCTCCCTGGGGAACCCCCACCCACTACCCCCACCTCACCTCAGTCTTGGCTACTGCCAGTCATCGCTTAGCCCCGCTCCCCGGGGCAGATTGCAGTGTATCAGCCACTCATTACAGGTGAGGGGGTTTGGACCTGCTGCCTCTGTCTACCCGTGGGCTGCCCCCAGTACCAGTACCTAATAGGCCCTAATCTAGGCCTCACAGCTGGCCAGAGCTTCCCTGCTCTCCTGGCCTTTCCCCCTCAGCCCTGCCCCAATCTAGGTATTCCCCCAGGTCCCTGCAGCCAGGCCCTCCCCTCTCTGAACACAGACTGACTAAGCTTCAGCCTAGCAGCCCCTTTATAGGCCCAGCTACGGCCTGATTGGGGCATGGCTGAGCTGCGGCCATTTCCCCAATCAGCTTAGATTCTCTTGCCTCAGCCCTGGCTCTTTCCCAGGGCTGGCTTTTAAGCCCCACAGGGAAGGAGCGGGTAACCACCCCTCTACAGCATCCTATTTCTTGAAAGAGGTGATTATAACTCAAGACATTAGATCTGCAGCAGGATGAGCTGTTCATTTTAGCATGAAGATTCATGGTCTATTGACCTTTCCCTGGAGCAGAAAGTCCTGCTTACCTGCACTGAAGACCCTTTCTAGGACTCCAAGGTTCAGTGAACTACAGAGCACTAATAGCTGGTGTTCGGGTAGAGCCTCTGTACCATCACAGCTATCTATTACTGACAGTCAGTTAGACAGACACTGACTCCTGGAGTAAACAGGGAGCTCAAACCTCCCACAGAAATACAAAGTGGAGTAATGAAGCTGGGTTGGCGACTGAAGGCCTAATAGGCACTCTATTGAAAGTCAGGAAACTCTAAAGAACAGCTACCTGGTAGTCTTAAGGGAAAGGACCTCTGAAGAGGTAGAACTCCACAGTCAGCTGTTAGAGAGTTGTAGCCTGAGATGGGCTGAGATTTTTATGGTCATGAACCTCAAGTGTTGGGGAGAAACACTTGGTCCACTCCTCCATCAATTTACAGGAGCTTTCACATTTTAGGATGGAATTTCCTAAAGCACTAAACACTGGCCTAACTCTGTTCTGAATTAAGTCAGTGGAACTTCCATTGACTTAAACGGGAATAGAGTTAAGCCAACACTGACAGTTTTTGAAAATGCCACCCTTAATTTTCCAGGATTGATATGAGAAAGCCAAGATCCTGGTAAATCTGTCTTTGCTTTGTGGTTATAGTAAATGTCTCTTAAATAATGATGACGTGTTAGTAGATTTTGTTGCCTTTACTTTGATTTGGCTTCATTTTAGCCACTGATTTAGGATATAATGGCAGTTATAGATGGCTGAATTTTGTTACAAAATTGTGTAAAATGTACCAACTTTCATCTCATTCATGGTTTGGAGAAAGCTTTTGTGCTCATTTGGGTAAATCTGATAATTTTAGGATTGTTGATTACAATATAAATTACCATTAGAGGAAAGTAAAATAAACAGTGGAAAGAGGCTACACTGATTCTTGTAATGCGGCTGAGTAAAACTAAGATTCCTTGACTTAGTGGGATTATAGTCCAAATTTTAAGGGCTTGATCCTGTGCCATTGAAATCAATGGGTGTTTTGCCATTGACTGCAATTGGAGAAGGAGCAGTCCCTTAATGTATTGTACAGTGCCAACTGTAAATGTTTGTAATAGCAAACTCATTTGAGCTAGGCTCTGAACTAGGTGACCTGGGCTGCGACTTCTGCAGAATTTAGTGTTCTCACAATTTCAGGTTGTACAATAGTATCTTAAAGAAGAAGATCTCCTCCTCCTGTCAGACAACAATCATCTACAAATGGAAAAGTGACTTTGAGGCAGCTCTGATGTGGAGAGACCAACCTACTAAATAGCTCTGCAGATATCTCCGTGCAGTGAGCCTTCAAATCTGATAACTGATCTAAAGTGACAGATGTACATGAAATCTACTTTCATTAGAAAACTGCAGTAGCAGGTAAGATGTTTTTCTTTGCTATTCCATTCCATATTAATAAACACGGCATACCTGAATCTGTGAGTGTGACACACTGGCCCGTTGGTGCCAACTGGCAGAGGGATCACTGTTGTGTAACAGAAACTTCTAACAGGCCTGACAAACTGACTATACCTATTACACTGCTTTTGTGGTAGCTAACCATAAATGATATCATGTGAGGTCTTAAATGAAAGACAGGATCATGATGAACATTAATATCATTGTGAAATGCATATACTGGTACTATTTTAAAAGTTATATATGTATAATGAAAATATGTTCCTAATGTCTGAATCAAGACAGGGTTGACACACAGGTTTCTGCCAGACAAAGGATGTATATTCATCTATCTTGGTTTACATGTAAATTAAGCATTGTAAGCCAACATAGTGGAAGCACCATTTACATATGAAGTCAACAGGAGGATGGGAAGTCAACAGAGAGACAGCATATTGGAGACTGAACCATAGGGGGTTGTCCTGAGTCTGGGGGCAAACAATAAACTCTGGAGAATACCAGGGGAAGGCAAAAAGACACCCTTTTATTCTGCAACTGAGGAAATAATTGGACACCATGTTCACATTTATGAAAACAGGATCTCAACCAGGCTTGGTTGAAACAAAGATATTTGGGGTGAGATAAACTTCCTTAGACAGAAGGTTAGCTTGTTAAGTAAAACTGACTCCCTAGAAAATGTGCTATGATATTGTTTTATATATAACCTTTCTGTTTCCATTATCTTACTATCTATTTAATCTCTGTCTTTGATAATAAATTTATGATTGGTTTTACTGTAAAAATAACTCAGTGCTGTGGTGTTATACAAGAAGCTGATCCTAAATTGAATCATCCAAGCTGGTGTGTAAACTGGGAACAGCAGACCTGGTATTTTTGTGAGTGTTCGGTGAATAAGGGGCTAAACACCATGGGGGAGCATTTCAAAGGGTCTCTGGAACTGGGGTGCAGCTATTGTTAACTTGCAAGGCAAAGTAAGGACTGGCATAGCCCCAAGTCCGGCCCTAGACCAAATGGTGCCCCAGGCAAGAAGCATCTTTGGCACCCCCCCTCCTCTGTTAAACTTTTGAATACCTTATTTTTTATTGCATTTGTAGCCCATTTCATGACTTTGATGCATGATTTGCATGCATGATTTATCGCTGTCATATAGGACGATAAATTTGCATGCTAGAATATGTCAATCTGTATTTATTCATTCCATATATAAGCACATACGGAATACCTGAAACATGTTACTTCAAACATTCTATTTTCCCTTTTGTCACTAACTACAAAAACAGCACCCCAAGCCTGGCGCCCCCAAAGCCTGGCACCCCAGGCTGTTGCCTGGGTCGCCTGCCCCTAAATCCGGCCCTGCATAGCCCTGAGCAGAATGTTTGGGTAGCTAATAGACTGGGGGTGTCAGGGAGCTGACACCCAGTGAAGCACCAGCAAGACTCTCTCTCACTTGAGGCTGGGGGAAAACAAGGTGACTCACAGTCCTGGGCGCCCCAGGAACCGTCACAGTGAGATGTGACATAATGGAAATATTTTGATGGAAAATTAACAAAAAAGGATTTGCCAAATCCCTACAGTTGCATCTGAGTTCAGGATTTCTATTAACTACCATGCAGTGTGTTTTATTATACCAATTTGCTTTGCCAAAAGTGAGTGAGAACACTGATAAGATTTACAGCATGAGCTTCTTTTCAGGGAATTGCTTCAACAAGGAAACGAAAAGGGTGATTTTATAAACTAAGCAAAAACTCAACATGTTGCCAAAGTTAAGTTCTTTGATTGGGGGAAAAAGCAAACACTGGATACAATTTGCTGTTAGAAATTAATCCTCTTGGATGTGTTCTACAATCAGGAACACACCGTGTATCTGGGAAAAATTGCCTATATGGTCCCACAAACAGACACTGCTAATAATGAATCATTGACACAGACCGAATACCATGTCTTTGCAGTGTGGAAGCTTCATTTGGGATGATGGATCCTAAGTGTTTTAATAAAATTACATACTAGATAAATCTTGATACAGGATAGCTACTGCGGCACAGCTGATTCATTCTAAGCCTTATAGTTAGGAGATGGCTGATGTATGTATCTATCTATCTGGAGTGCCAGCTCCATCACAGGGGGACCAGTTCTGCCAGCCTCACTCCACAAAGCAATCTCACTGATTTCAACGGGGTCACTCTTATGTCAGTACACTACAAGGACACAAGGCACAAAGAACCTTCTCCCACTTAAGTTGCTAACATAATGGCCACCAGGCAGAATGGCAGTTTCCGTACTTGGGGTAAAGTAGAAACTGCTTTTCCCCTTACCCTCTTTTCTATGCACTATCCAACAGAGTGTGGGGAGCTAGCTGCAACGCAAAAAGAAGTGTAGCAGCAGGAACGCTGCCTCAGTGCTCTAGAGATTCAGAGGACATTCTGTGTCTCAGTGCAGCTCTGCATTCCCTCTTTTCTGTTCAACACAAGGCTGTGCCTACAAGGCACCATCAAGCCAAATGGGGCTACTTGTGGAGTAAGATACCACTCAACCTAAGGGGCACACTCAGGCTTGGGGTAAGGAACATTTGAAGGGAAAGGTAATAAAATCCAGGGGAGCCAGATGAAAAGAAATCAAGTTTCCTCTTTTTTAGAACCTAAGGACTCAGTTCTCCTCTCACTTCCCACCCCAGTGAAAATCTGGAGCAACTGCACTGCAGTCAGTGAAATTACAGTGTTATAAAGCTGGCACAAGTGAGAGGAGAATCATGCCCTAAGACAGCAGGAGGATTGCTTTAAGCCGTGGCCCTAATTCCCGATTCACCAGTTTTACTCCATTGACTTCAACAGGCATAAAACCAGTGTAACAGAGTGGAGAATCAGGCCTAGTAAACTAGACAACGGTCCTAAAAACATACAGGGCCAAATTGTTTTCTTAGTTACGTGAATGTAAATCAGGAGTAACTGCATGGATTTCAGAGCAAAATTTTGCCCACAGGACACTGGCCTTAAATCAAAGTAGGACAAGAATTGAGAGGTACTAGTAACTAGATCATCCCTGCACTCCAGATGCATGTGCTTCTCTCTCACTGCCTGCTGATAATAGCTCATCTTAATTAATTAGCCTCTTACTCCACCGTTTCATGTTCTCTGTATGTATATATATATATCGTCTTACTATATGTTCCATTCTATGCATCCGATGAAGTGAGCTGTAGCTCACGAAAGCTTATGCTCAAATAAATTTGTTAGTCTCTAAGGTGCCACATGTACTCTTGTTCTTTTTGCGCATTCAGGCTGCTACTCTGAAACCTGCCTAGAAGAGTATGCTTCACAAGGGGCTTGATTCTAGTTTCACATCAGTGTAACTCATTTGACATCAATGGGGACCTTCCTTATTTACACAAGTGATGGGGCCCCCCATGTGGGGAAATAGCAGTGTGTGCTGCAACTGTTCTTTCTGAAAAAGGACAGAGTCCTGGCCCCTGCAGTCCTAGGGGCTGAATTATAAGAGCAGCTTTCTCTGTAACAAAGAAAGATATTCTGAGCAGCAGGGCTATATTACTACAATAAGAAAAAGATGCGTTACTCAAGGAATAGTCAAAGGTTTTACTTTAAATACAGACAAAAGAGATGAATAAAGTATAACGTTTCAGAAGAACTTAGCCCTGGGCATTCTTCTGAATAGGCAGCTAACATTTGTCCCTTGCAATCCACATTACATTCTACTACAGGTTTGTTACATTTGGCCAAAGATGCTGGAGGTGAAGCACTTTAAATATACTTGCTATGGAATTCAAGAGGTTACACCTAAAGCAGTGCCTTGAGCACTTTGCATCTGCTTGAGATCGTGCTCCTGCTATTTCTGCTGCAGGAGTGCTTGACAGGCAGAGATGTTGACCTGAAAATAATGCTTCCATTATTTGTGGTTAGGAGGAGGCATTAGGGGGAGGAGAACCTGTCCCAAAAATGCTATTGTTGTTGGAGACTGAAACCAGAAAAACACCCTCCCCAGAGAATATCCTGGTTTTTCTACTACAGTAATTCTCAAGAGTGGGTGAGCTGTTCTGTTTGGGATGAAGAGGCCCATGCTAGATCAGCACTACACACGTTTTCTTTTTGAAGATGACCGAGAATAAATTTGTTGAAAAAGAGGAAGGCCGTCAATCCAAATTGCTTGGCATTCTGGACTTTGGCTGGGAATGAATACATTTTATAGACTTATCTGAGAAGTGAATTAGTTTATGCTGCTTCCATATTTACCATCTTTGGGCTGATCTACACTACACATTTAGGTCAACGTAAGGCAGTTTAGGTCTACCTAATTATGTCAGTGTCTACACTACAGCCTTGCTCTCACTGATGTAAGTGCTGTACTATACTGACATAATAACTCCACCTTCATGAGGGGCACAGGGCTCATGTCAGTAAAGTTAGGGTGATGCAGGGTCTGTGTAGACACTGCATTACTTACATCTGCTGTTGGCTTTCTTGTCAGTTTCACGGCAGCACCCCACTCCTGGCTGGGAGTTGGGGCGAGAAGCCCCAGGTGACTTCCCCGTGTTCCCCTTGGGGAATATGGAGAGGAGGGGACACAGCCCACCAGGAGCCTGGGAGCCTATGGGCAGGGGTGAAAGTAAGTCGAGTGACTTACCGGTACACTGGGGCCAGCTCTGGCCCCCGGAAGGGGAGGGGCCTAGGGCGGAAGGGGTAGGGCTGAGGGGTCCGAGCCAGCCCCAGCCCACCCTGTAAGGTAAGTGCCGCCCCTCCTTCTCCTCCTCCCCCCCCCACCGGGGTAGCAGCAGCAGCCTGGGGCTCCGGAGGCTATTTAAAGGGCCCAGGGCTCCCCTGCTTCTACTGCCCCGTCCTTCAATTAGCCGCTGGAGCCCTGGGGAAGTGGCAGGGCTCCAGCGGCTATTTAAAGGACCGGGGCGGCAGAGGCAGCTGGAGCCCCGGCCTTTTAAATAGCCCCTGAAGCCCCCGCTACCCCAGGGCTCTGGGGGCTATTTAAAGGGCCTGTGGCTTCCCTGCTTCTACCGCCCCAGTCCTTTAAATAGCCCCTGGAGCGGAAGTGAGCTTGGGGGGGGGAGCCGCAGGAAGTAATGGGGGGGTAAAGGAACCGCTCCCCGCCCCAGCTCGCCTCCACTCCGCCTCGGCCTGCTCCGCCGAGCGCGCCACAGCTGTTTGGCGTGCAGCAAGCCTGGGAGGGAGGGGGGAGAAGCGGAGCGGCGGTGGCGCGCTCAGGGGAGCAGGCAGAGGCGGAGTGGAGGCGAGTTGGGGCAGCGGGGGCACATTTCTAGGGATGGCCGGCGCGGGAATGCTGCCTCTAGAAAGGTACCGCCCCAAGCACCTGCTTGTGTTGCTGGTGCCTAGAGCCGGCCCTGCCTGGGGAAGGCGGGCTGCCCCAGTACGGTGCACCGGCTCTTGCCAGTACGCCGTACCGGGGCTTACCGGCTTCCTTTCACCTCTGCCTATGGGGCAGCCAGGCTCCTGGCAGGGAGCTGCCAGTGGAGCTGAGAACCGGGGCTCTCAGCTCCCCACCTCCCCACTCCCCAGTGCCCCTCTTAGGGCGGTGGAAGCACTCCTGGTGAGGACGCGTACCACCAACAGAAGGAGGGTAGTGTGGACATGCACCATGGCAGTAATTAGTGTGGTAGCTGTGGTAAGTCGACCTATATTAGATTGACTTACTTAGACACATCCTTTGTAACCACATTTTAAGACTGGAAGACTGTGCAAGAGTCACATTTTATAATCCGTATGCTAAAAGGCTGGAATGCAACCTTAGGCCTGGTCTACACTACGGGGTTAGGTCGAATTTAGCCGCGTTAGGTCGATTTTAAAATGACTGCGTCCACACAACCAACCCCGTTCCGTCGACTTAATGGGCTCTTAAAATCAACTTCTATACTCCTCCCTGACGAGGGGAGTAGCGCTAAAATCGACCTTGCTGGATTGAATTTGGGGTAGTGTGGACACAAATCGACGGTATTGGCCTCTGGGAGCTATCCCAGAGTGCTCCATTGTGACCGCTCTGGATAGCACTTTGAACTCCGATGCACAAGCCAGGTAGACAGGAAAAGCCCTGGGAACTTTTGAATTTCATTTCCTGTTTGGTCAGCGTGGCAAGCTCAGCAGCACAGGTTTTCGGGTGGATTTGGCTATTGGCATTTCAACATCCCCAATGGTAATTTTCTGGTCTGGGAAGTAAGTCTATTGAGACTGAGCTCATTTACAAGAGCAGGAGAGCAGAGTTGAAGCAGTGGATGATGATGGTTAGCAGTCGTACTGCATCGTCTGCTGACAGCAGCACCCAGGACAGAACAGCAGCGGTGACGGTGAGCTGAGCGGGCTCCATGGTTGCCGTTTGTATGGCGTCTGCACGGAAAAAAGGAGCGAAACGATTGTCTGCTGTTGCTTTCACGGAGGGAGGGGCGACTGACGACATGTACCCAAAACCACCCGCCACGATGTTTTTGCCCCATCAGGCATTGGGAGCTTAACCCAGAATTCCAATGAGTGGCGGAGGCTGCGGGAACTGTGGGACAGCTTCCCACAGTACACCACTCTGTAAGCTGATGCTAGCCATGGTAATGAGGACGCACGCCACCGACTTAATGCACTTAGTGTGGACATACGCAATCGACTGTATAAAATCGATTTCTAAAAATCGACTTCTATAAAATTGACCTAATTTTGTAGTGTAGACATACTCTTAGTCTACTAACAAAATAAAACCTAATGGAAAGCTCTATTAAGCAATGAGTATACAAAGAGAACCTTGTGGCAAGGCTTGTTATGGGATAGCATCCTGCAAATACTGGATTGGGAGTGACTTCAAACACAAATGATGGAATATCCTTGACGCAGGGAATTAAAAACAGGATAATATAGTCTCCCTGAAATGGAGAGAGCAACCTGCCCTTCTTATCTCCATTTCACTGCTGTAAATTATAGTATGGATGTTTCCATTTAGGTCATACAGAGGGCAAGGCTGACTTGTTAAGTAGGCTGACATGTCTATATGGTACAGTTTGGATATTCACAACAATGTGCACAATGTTTGGTAATAATAACTGTTGTTAGCAAGCTGACAGTGTTTAACTAAACCATCACACCCTGATAGTAGGTGTGGATTCTGTTGATTCACTGGGGACAGAATATACAAGGAAAATAGAAGTGGCTCTCTGGAGAGAAAGGATCTGGGATGTAGGCTGAGCAATCCTTGGAGAGGACTCCTGGAAGCAGCCAAATCTGAGCAGAAAATCTGGGCTGGATTTTGTCTTGTTTTATTTTGAGTTCCTTTTGTGAATCAAACCAAACCCCAGCAAGGAGGTGAATTTTTGATGCTCTGCCATATGTGCATTTTGTTTTAGAACAGTTTGGGAAAATCACTTGCTCACCGTGTCTTATAAATACTGCTAGAAAAACAGACTCAAAATATCCCTCACTGCATCCTTGTATATTGTTAAACAATCATTTGTCTCCACACAGAATACATTTGCATTATATATTGTAGCTACAAAAAGAAAACAATGGATTTGATCCCTTTTTTGTCATCTTCCATAAAGTTTTAGTTCCTTCAAACAATGTGTGCTCTAATGGCCAAGCAAAGATTGAAGCCAGGAGCTGCATCCAGGCTGCCCTCTTCAAGCTTCACATGTCAGTGTAATGCCTGCAGCTTTCCATTTGTCACAGCAACTAAGAGGTTGGAAAAAATTAGTACTTTGTTTTGGCCCTATGTAACTAGCTGACGTCCATTTATAGTTCAGAGGTGTTGAATGACACTGGTTTGCTCTGAAAGATTGCCCAATGCAGTCTCAGATAACAAGTCTAACACAATAGAACTGGGAATTTACTTTGCAAGAATTATGTGTTTATGCAAATAAACTGAAATTCAAAAGGAAATCTTGGTTGGATAGCTGTACACACAGAATCATGCTAATTTAATTAAGTTATAAGATAAAGCTTTGCTCCCTGTGAGGTCATATTCTACAGTAATTGATCAGAAGGACTTTTCTTTACTTCCTTTCTGTGACCTTAAAAACAAATAAAATGGCATTGAGAATTCTTCCCAATCTATTTTTTTTGGCATCCATACTAAAGCAAAGGGTAACATGACATAGTGTACTAGACCTGGTGTGCCCATTATGCCATTTCTGACTCCACTGCTTGCTCATCTCAAAAAAAGGGATTATGGTCCACCCAGTACTGGTCAACAGCCAGGAAGATTTGATCTAGTGCAGGGAGGGTTCTGACCTATGAAGAAAAAGATCTCTCTTCTCATCCTAATTGATGGCACTCTCCATCCCCACTGTCCTCATGAAAGGGACAGTTTCATATTGGGGCATCAAAACCACTGTTTTAAGCACAAAGGTATACTCTCGACAAATTGTGAGAAAACTATCAATTGCAATCTACATACAAGTAAAAAGCATTATCTAAAAAATAGGTCAAAGGGGAAGGTCTTACAACTCTTTTCTCTGTTGAAAAAAATCCTGAGCGACAAGAAAATATAAATTCTAAATTTGTCTTTACTTTAGTGGGACTTTGTCAGGGTTAGGACAGCCTTGAGGGAGGATTCATTCCATTGCTACATCTCCTCAATGCTTGGCAAAGATACTCGGGCTGGGAGTTGGGAAATGGATTCAATGCTTACTTAACATAATCACTTATGACACAGAATATTTGTGTTAATATCTGTATTTCAGATATTTGAATCTGAGGGATGGGAATTAGAATTAGAGCATGAACTTTCTCTGTTAGTATTTCTATAAAATCTTGACAAACCATTAGAAAAGGTGGTGGTTGTTTTTTTAACTTAAGGATTTATATAGTAGCTTTGCAGCACTTGACACTCTACAGAATAACATCACATTTCCTGCTCTAAAGAGCTTGCAATATAATGTCTATGTTCTGCACTGATGTATACTCGATGCCACCCCACTGACATCAATGGGATTGTATGGAAGAGATTGTGTGAGAGAGCACACTGTACCTAATTGTCAGATGTAAATAAAACCAAAATTATTTTAATTTGTGATGTTTGGAGTAATAACTAGAAGAGTCTAGAAGTGAATTAGAAAGGTGCTTTATCAGGAATTTTAAAGAGACACATATGTAACTCAGGACCCAAATTTGGCTTTGTTAAAGTTTTGACACAATTATTATTATAAATGTATGTATTAACATACATTTTTAAAATTTCAGTGAGAAAGGTAGTTTGCTTGGATTTAAATATTTCACTGACATGTTTGTAACCCAAGCATTGCAGAATTGTGATGGTGCATGAGAACCAGAAAGAAAAGTGAATCTGCAGTCAATAAACAAAAGTGAAACTGACTAAATTTATTACTGAGAGAAAAGCAAAAAGGAAACAGCATACATGGTGAGAATGCGATTTTGTAATTCCTAGAGCTTTGGAAATCTAATGGGGCATAGAACAGGTAAGGATATTTTGGTTTTGTTATGTCTTATAATATTTTTAACATGAAGTATCTCTTTAATTCAAAATCATCATCAGAAAAACTGAAACTGGAACATTGTCTAAGGTACAGAGCTCTGCTGAGCTCAGATCATATTAGCAGAACTCCACCCAAAACTCTTTCACATGATATTAAAATGACAGTACAGTCAACAAATGAAAAACAATATAGAGGCATTACATCATCAGAACAAACTGTCACGGGCTGATCAGTAATCCTGAAAGCAGGACACTATTGCCTAGCAACGGCTCAGTGCTAGTTAACCCTTCCGAGGCTGTTACATGCACCCCATAAACCTGTAAACTTGTGTAACATCTGTTTTTTAAAAGAGATTTTAAAGATTTGAGAACCTTGGCCCAACCCAGGATAAAAGCATTTAAACTAAAATGAAACAAATATAAGATAATTCTTCTTCCCTGAAAAAATGCACCTTTCTCAGGACTGAAGGTCCAGTTTTATTTCTGCTATCAGGAGAAAGGAATATTCTGCTTCTTTAATTCATCTACTTCTGATACGCAATATCTATCACTACACATAATGCACCAAATTTGTCTTCGTTACATCTGTGTAATTCCATTGGTTGAGGTCACCCCATCAGGAAAGCAGAATGTTATCCAATCGCTGTTTTATTGGATGACAGTTTATGCTTCCACCGAATGTTCTCTCTGCTGGTAACACTTTCACATGACCTTGGCTTTCTCTATTCACTTAACTTTATTTTGGCATAATCAGATGACTGTGATGCAGTTGCAACTGTATGTTCTAGTGCAATACTTCTTCCTCTGTTAACTATGGTCACACAAAGTTTTGTTTACTGTTTGTAATCTCTCCTATTTCAGTTAGCTGTCTATTGCACTTGAGTAGCTTTCCATTTGCAAAAAGAAAAGGAGTACTTGTGGCACCTTAGAGACTAACCAGTTTATTTGAGCATGAGCTTTCGTAAGACGTTCTGGTTAAACTTGGATTATTGCTGTGCACATTGTAAGATGAGCTGTTGCCAGCAGGAGAATGAGTTTGTGTGTGTGGTTTTTGGAGGGGGGTGTGGGGGGGGGATGAGAAAACCTGGATTAGTGCTGGAGGTGACCCACCTTGATTATCATGCGCATTATAAAGAGGGGTTTCAAAGGGGGATGGGCTGTTGCCAGCAGGAGAGTGAGTTTGTATGTGTGTGTGGGGGGGGGGGGGGGAAGGGTGAGAAAACCTGGATTTGTGCTGGAAATGGCTCTACTTGATGATCACTTTAGATAAGCTGTTGCCAGCGGGGGAGTGGGGTGGGAGGAAGTTTTGTTTCATGGTCTCTGTGTGTATATAATGTCTTCTGCAGTTTCCACGATATGCTATGCATCCGATGAAGTGAGCTGTAGCTCACGAAGGCTCATGCTCAAATAAACTGGTTAGTCTCCAAGGTGCCACAAGTACTCCTTTTCTTTTTACGAATACAGACTAACACGGCTGTTACTCTGAAACCTTTCCATTTGCAGTTTGCTTCATAGTACCCATTTGCCAACCAACTTATGTAAATGGTCACCTAAGGCCAGATTTACAAAGGTATTTAGGCACCTAAAGATGCAGATAGGCACCTAGTGGGATTTACAAAAGAACCTAAGCACTCCCATGGATTTTCTGCATCTTTAGGCAGCTAAATACCTTTGTATATCTGTCCCCTCCTGAATATATAACTTTGGAATCACTTTTGTACATCTGTTCATAATGCAGCTTTTGGTGTGATCTGTTTCCTTTACTTTATCCTTAACTTCTAATGGGGTCCTATCTTTAACTTCAGATGTTGTTTTGAACAGGGTGTTTTGGAGCAACTGTTTGTCACCAGTTGCTGATGAGCCACGCTCTGATCTGAGAGTGTTTATATTCCAAAACACTGAGATATTCTATTCTATCCAGTTTCAAATACCATGCTCATCACTGTAGTATCTGATAATCTCTCTCCAGTTTTAGCTTAACAGTCTTCTTGGTAAAACTTGATTTAAAGATGATCTTTCTAATTGTTGACTTTAAGTTGTGGTCCACTATCTGATTTTTCTTTCA
Organism: Chelonia mydas; assembly: GCF_015237465.2. NCBI lineage: Eukaryota > Metazoa > Chordata > Testudines > Cheloniidae > Chelonia > Chelonia mydas. The sequence continues at coordinate 115,711,184 of NC_057850.1, forward strand.
TCAGCTAATACCAGACTCCAGTGTGATGTATTTTGTGTGACTTTGGGAAATCCTGAGCTGTGCTATCTCAAAATATATTAAGTCATTGACTAAAATGAACATAGATACATTTCCCTTCTGTGCCAACAAGTCTGTTTCTAACATTTTGCTATGAGTAAGTCAGAATTAAATAAGTGCTGAGTATCTCTTTTTGCTGAGAACATCAGAGAGGTCAATGTTCATCATGTTAATGATAAGGGTTGTATATTTTTAACTGTGCAATGCTTTTCATCCAGATGGATCCCAAACAGTACAAATTGACTGGGGCCATAGTTTGTACAATCCTACAGACAAATTTGCTAGCACTAAACCCTGCACCTGTGTAATGTTCCATTAAAATCAAAGTGATGGTTTGTCTGTAAATATGCACCTCCAGTTTCACTGCAAAATTTTATAGTATTTAAGACTTGTGGTGTGCATACCTTTGGTCTCAATAATGAGCTGTCATCTTCATTATTTACCACTCCCCCAATCTTTCTATCATCTACAAATGTTATCACTGATTGTTTTATAGTTGTCTTCTAGATTACTGAGAGCACAGGGCTAAGAACCCATCCCTATGCGACCCTACTAGAAACACAGCTGCTTGGTAATGATTCTGTGTTTACAGTTACATCTTGAGACCTTGTAATCCATATAATGTGTGCCATGTTGAATTTTACTTGGGATGCTTCTGTAATTGCTAACCAATGAGAGCAGTCCATAAAATGAACCAGTAGTCCTCTAAGCAGGACAATAGTTTGGACCAAAGAGTGATTTCAGTGGGAATGTATTAATATAATGGAGAGCAGAATTTGGCAGACTATGCCCAGGATTGTATTGCTTCTACTCTCTGACTGGAAAACTGAGGTTTTATATTGGAAAATCTGGAAAACAACATGTCAGTTTTTTTGGCTAACCTTTTCATAAGAATAATCATTTGGCTAAAAAAAATGTGGTATTTTCGGGATTCTTGAACATTTTCACAAATCAGGAGGCTGCCAACACCCCAGGATTAACTAATTATATAGTCCAATGAATCAAAAAACAAAACTCAGTGTTTTTGTAAAGATTTCAGAAGATAAAAATGTCGCCAGCTCTAACTGTGCTTTGAAGGGATAAGAAACTAAGATGGACATGGTGGATGCCCAGGAACTCAGAGCACCAGTCACATAAACCTAAAGAACCAGCTCTGGTATGTGTCCCCTGGGGAATAATTTCTTCAAAACTGTGACTGCATTCCATTTATATGAACATCCAGTTCACATCTAGAAGAAATTCAGGGTAATGATTACTGTCTTCAAAATTCTACCTGGAGTTAAGTCAATTAAGTTACAGCTCATATTTCCCTGCTATGCCAGAATCCCCTGCATTTGACGGGAATGCTTTGGCTATTGGTGCAAGCATGAAGTTGAAGGGAGCCAAGGAAGCCTTGGCTCCCTTCAAAATTCCAGGGTGCCCTTCCCTCTGGAATCAGCTTCTGCTGGAAATATATCTCAACATGAGCATGGTTCCATTTTAAACCTAACACACATACACCATTTTGTCCCGACTTTCCACTAACTGCAGGCTCTGGAATCCCTGGCACTTAGCCTAATATCTAGGTTTTGTCCATCTGTCCTTGACAGTGAGTTCCATATATATGGAACTATGCTCAGGCTGAGATAGCTAAATGATATATATATGGATTTTTCACATCCCTGAGCAATGTAGTTATACCGATGTGAGTTTGTAGTGTAGAGCAGACCTAGGACTTTGCATTTTTGCTTTTACTGACATATCTTTTCATTGTGAAAATGCAGTAATAGCAGAGGTGGATTTACAGTGAAACACAGGGTGCCCTGGCACGGGGCCGCCCAATGACAAGGGACCCCAGGGCCAGGCAGCTGCGGGGGCAGAAGCTTGGTCCTGCTAGCTCCTGGGGCTCCTGCTGCCCTGCAGCCAATATCAGCCAAGATCCCCTCTCCCCACCTCTTCCCCACCTCCTCCTCCAAGCGTGCCGTGTTGCCACCCCTCCCTTCCAGTGCTTTCCCCGCCGCCGAACAGCTGTTTGTCCGTGCTCAGGTTGCTCCGGAAGGGAGCACCAGGTTGCTCCGGGAGAGAGGGGGAGGAGAAGGGGGAAGGGAAAGGGAAGGGCGGAGCCGCAGCGCGCTTGGGGGAGGAGGCGCCGAAGAGGCGGGGGTGAGACCCTCGGGAAGGGGGTGGAATCGTGGCAGGATGGAGCAAAGGCAGGGCCCCCACACTCCCCCTGCATATACCTCCCCCTCATGCCCCCTGCCGTGAGCTGCTCAGGGCAGGGGGCTGGGAGCACCCCCACAACCCCAGCCCACATCCCCCAGCCCCTATCCTGACTCCTGCACCCACCTGACCCCCTCCAGACCTCTGCCCTCCCTGACTCCTGCACCCCCCCACATCCACATCCCCACCCTGAGCACCAAACGGGAGCTCCTGCATACACACACACACACACACACACACACACACATTTCCACCTGCACCCCTCGCACCAAATGGCAGCTGCCCCAGGTAAGCGCTCCACACCCCAACCTCCTGCCCCAACCCTGAGCCCCCTCCTGCATCCTAGCTCCTGGCCAAACCCTGCACCCCAACCCCAGCCTGCTCCCTGCACCCTAACTCCCTCCCAGACCTTGCGCCCCAAGCCCTGACTCCTGCACCCCCCTCACACACACCGAGTCCTGCCACCTGCCCTCCCTGACTCCTGCATCCCTCTCACACACTCCCAGCCCTGATTCCTTCACCCCTCTCACACACACCGTGCCCTCCCTGACTTCTGCAACTCCCCCCCACCCCCAACCCCCTGCCCACCCTGACTCTTGCATCACCCCATCCCTACCTGCACCCCTTGCACCAAATGGGAGCTGCCCCAGGTAAGCACTCCACCTCCCAACCCCCTGTCCCAGCCCTGAGCCCCCTCCCACACCCTAACTCCTGGCCAGATCCTGCACCCCAACCCCCAGCCTGCTCCTGCACCCTAACTCCCTCCCAGACCCTGTACCCCCAGCCCTGAGCCCCCTCCTGCAACATGAGTCCTGGCCAGACCCCGCACCCCAATGCCTTTTTACATTTTTTTTTTAATAAAGTGCTCTTATCCAAAACGATTTACAATAGTTAGCTAACGGTACAAACAATATTTGGAAAGATCATTAAGTGGTCCGCCGAGACCCTCAACGATTTTCAAGTGGTCTGTGGAAAAATCAGTTAGACTACAAAAACAATCAAAGTATCTCACTTTACTTTCATTTACTTCCTATTATTTATAGGAGGAGGATGAAAAAAAAAGAATGAAAAATGGGGGCGGGGGGGAGACAAGAGAGAATGTTCTTTTTCTTGGCTGGGTCCCAAGAAGGGGACCCAAAAATGAAGCTGAGCACAGGGCCCCACTAACTCTAAATCTGCCACTGAGTAATAGATAATTTTGATGCAAATTAAAATAGCAACCGCTGCCCAATACGATCAATAAGATTGCTGTCTTCCTTTGCCTAATTAATGGACAATGAGTGCTGACTATACAGAAAGTTCTGGGAAAGGCAGACAAATTGGGCATTGAAACTGTGATCGGTGTTGGAACATTGAGGAAACGGTGAAGTCAATAAAAACTAGGTCTGATAAGTAGGCCAGGTCAGGATGACCTGCATAACTCACTATCCACTAGTAATGTGGCCATCCCAAACTCATTCCAATGAAACCTTTATATTTTCTCATACTGTCATGCCTCCTCTCCTCACATATAAACACACATTGATTTCTATCAATAGATATAATTGTATCTGTAATGGTAACACTCGTTAAAAATCACTTTCAATCTGAGAGTGCATGATGTCTCCAAATGATTGAACTTCCACTGGAGATTAATATGGATCCATCCCATGCAAATGTATTCATGGGCTTTCTATAGATGGATATGACCTTTAAAAGATTACATTTATAAATCATATTTTAAAATATCAGAGAGAGGTTTACCTGTCATGGGGATTCCCAGATATTGGATATTAATGAAATTCATGAAACAATTAAACCAACCAATCTTATACAATATTACTAAAACTGATGTTATTATAGTTCAGATTGCAGAAGGCTAATATCTGAGATTAACTAAGGATTTTTCTAAATTATTGCCAATTCCTGAAAGAGAGCTGGAACAGCTGAAGACTGTAGATTTAAAATATATGAGCTAGAAAAGAAATTTAGGATGAGGTCCTATTACTTTACACAGTTAGAGGAAGAAAAGAGCAGTTGATAAGAAGAGATTATAATTTCTCAACAAAAGAATGTAGAAGTATGAAAAATCCTCCATTCTTTTCATCACTTCTCTTTTTATGTTCATCACAATTCTTAATAGATAGCAGTAGAATGATATTGGCTTATTTTGGTCTCACTTCTCAACAGTTAAGAGATTTAAGGGCTGATTCTGAGCCCTCCTTTTGACACGGCAGAAATAGACCATTTTAGTTTGATTCATATTGAATAAGTCACAGATCACACCCACACACATTTCTTTTCAACCACACTGCTAGGGAGTTTCCTGTGCAATCATTTCTCAAATTGTCGAAACAGTGTTAGGTTCATCCTTTTATCTTCTTCATCATGGCCACGAATTCAGCATTAGGCAATATATTATGTACAAATTAGGTTTGTTGTATAATGTATCCAGTAAATAGCCTGCCTGCATCAACAAGGAAATTTAAATGACAAACACACATGTTGTGTTGGGAGACGGTAGGATAATTGCTGAAGAGAAACATAATATTGTGCAATTTATGGGGGGTAAGGCAGCACCCAAACTTGGAGGAGCACATAAAGAAACTTAAAGAAAAAGGATTTAGAATATATAAACTCAAAACAGTCATCTGATGGCCTCATTGATAGAACATAAATACGTTGCCTAGCAGGTAAACTAAACCTGTGGTGACAATATCCACTCTTAAATAATGAACTAGCATTTCTACCAGTTCATGTTTTTCTCCATAATCTAGTAGCAGTTCTGGTTCCTTTTAAGGCTGTACATATTGTTTATAAACAAAACTGGAAGAAAAAAATGGAGATTCCTTAAAATAATTGATGTAAATTATCACTAGATTAAAGATATGCATAAAACAGGTGGTGACATGTGATATGGCAATTTTATCCTTAGTGAAGTGCAGATCTTGGATGGTGCAAATTATAACAAGAAAGATATTTCCAGGTTTCTATTCAGTGCAGTTGGGCAAATACCAGAAAATATTTTCCACAAGTCATTTTGTCCAAATTTAAAAGCGACTTTGCTTTATGCTCCTATCCCTTTCAGGTTTGCTGAACTTGAGTGAGACAGGGCTTGTGGAAAGCAAACATTAAGATCACTCACTCAGGTACTACTAGATAGTGAATTTTAAACTCTCCAGTATTCACATTTAAACAGCTCTGTGCTCATCTAGCTATTGCAAAAATTGTGATGAGGAAGTGTACAGGCAAGAGGTGGTGGGTGGGAAGGGAGGCAGGGAGAGAAGTAGAAAAAAATTCAAGGTGAGGGAGAAGATTGAGTGGCAGTGAGGAGGAGAGGACACCTGAATCTGGGATGGTCCTGCAGCAGCCATGCCAGCCATCAAAAGCTATTTCTAGCCTATGGCTGGACCTTGAAGACGAGTCATTCACCAATAGTATGTAAGTGATTAATACTGAAAGTGTTGCATAGCAGATAACACTGTAATTCTATACTATACCCTCTCAGATTCATTTATGCGCTTGCTTTTTTTTTTAACACTTTGCATATGATAATTGCAGAAAAACCTTAAAAAACTAGGTGAGTTTTGCAAAATGCTTTGAAAATGATCAGCCTTCGTTTTGATCATATCTGCTACAGTAGATCATCTCGGAGCCATGTCCCATAACAGAAAATGCTTTCTTTCTAGCTCTCACACTTAATTGCATTAAGATCATGTATTCATAACCAGCCCTGAGCATCAGTCCTTCAGAAAGAGCAGAAGACATCTAAAGAAAACCAGGGCACAAATTGGCTTTTTGTTTCCTGATGACATCTAGAATGCTATTGTCATTGTTCACTGTGATGACAAATAAATAATAAATAATAATAATACATAGCTCTGATATGCATCCGATGAAGTGAGCTGTAGCTCACGAAAGCTTATGCTCAGATAAATTTGTTAGTCTCTAAGGTGCCACAAGTCCTCCTTTTCTTTTTTCAAATACAGACTAACACAGCTGCTACTCTAAAAGCTCTGATATAGTGGTTTTCATGCATGGATCTCAAAGCACTTTACAAAGGAGGGCAGTATCATTATCCCCATCTTATAGATGTAATAACAGGTCAATCTTGATTCACTACAGCCTTTTTAACAGCAAAACCCTGATTTTTAAATTTTTTGTCTTTTGCTGTCAATATTTGGCCCAGATCTGCTTAGTTACACCTCTGCAACGCCAAACCAATGGAGTTACATGGCCACCACTGGAAGCAAAATTTGATCCTAAATTTTCAATTAGCTTGGGAAAAAATATCTTGCACTGAATATTTTTTTGTTAGTTTTAAAATGTTTCAACGGAAATAGGGCTAACTGCTCCAATAGGCCAAAATGAGTCAATTGTAAGTGCACAGGCATTAATGGCAGAGGAAGGAAAAAGAGAGGCCTCTGTAGGGATATTTATTTCATAGATTCATAGATATTAAGGTCAGAAGGAAACATTATGATCACCTAGTCTGACCTCCTGCACAACGCAGGCCACAGAATCTCACCCACCCACTCCTGCGAAAAAGTCGTATGGTGAGCGAAAACAAGATAAAGGCATAGATCTACTGTATGATTCATTTTTATTTTCATGTAACTGCAATACTATTTACGTTCTAGCTGGGAAAAAAGCCTGTGAGTAGTAACTGTGATCCTCAATGGGCTATCATGGAACTATGCAAGTGCTTAAATTTACACACATGCTTATTAAGTGCTTTGCTGGATTGAGACAAAAGGTGGTATAAGTAAATAAGATAGCAAACAAAGGCCTATATGGTAAACAAGTTGCTAAACCTGTCTCATCACATTAGGAATCAGTATCGGTGCAGATATGCATTTCAGCTACTGCATAGGGAGCATTCAGTCTAGAACCAGAAACTCTAAATGACTTCATATTTCTGCTGTTTATTGCCTCTAATTACGCTGCTTATTTTTAGGAAGAATTTCTGGAGCCAGTGTGTAGCTGAGAGCTCCTTCTACATGAATCATAATAATGTCTATTATTGTTTACACAGCAATGAAGGTTATCAAGATGAATGGAGAGTAGAGAATGACCCTTTTTACGGTGTAGTTCAGTTCTCTTATTCTGCGTGCTGAGAGATTTACTAGTAATTATTGAAGCAGATAAGCTCCGCTGAAGGGAGCAAAATTCTCATGACTAGAGGTATTCTTTAGGTGAGGGAATTGTAAATAGTTCTTCATGTTATTAAAATCAGATATTGAATTATGCAGAAGAAAATGCAAAAAATCCCAGCAGCACTTGCAAAGGAACAATCAGCATGTGCTGATTAGCTTTATTAGCTATCTTATTTTGAGTAGAGTTTTCCAGGGTAACTTTAATATACCATTTATCCTTTTGTTTGAAAAAAGTTACTTCTGTCTTTTAAAGAAGGATATTTCTTCTTATTTCTTATAACACTTGTTTTATTTGCTCATACATGCAGTTGGCTTTAGAAAACAGAGCTATACTGTGTTTTAGTTTTTCTGAAGACTGGTAAATACAAATATTATTCCTAATAATTAGGGTCAGAATCTTATACTTTGAATCATGTTAAATAGTGCCTTGTTCCTCGAGTGGTCCCACTGAAGTAAATGAGACTACTAGAAGAATGAGGAACTACTCAGTACAGATAAGAGTATCAGAATGTGGTCGTAAATGCTTTGCTTTATTTTTTAACATTGACAACTTTTTGATTTGCCATCAGATACTAAACACTTACTGGAGGTTAGTTTAAAACTGATCAAGTAAAATCAAAGCAGAGCACACTGACGTGGTTTTGTTTATGAAGGCTGAACACTGAAGTTTGATATAGTTATTCATGTGACGACTGGCTCACATTCAAGTCACAAGCCTTTCTACATGTAATCTATCTATCCAGCTTTAATACAGGCCTGAAGACACGCTAACAGTGTTCACTTTTAGTACATTAAGTGAATGTTCAATTAATAAAAGACTATAAATGGCTTATTATCTGACACTAATGGCTATGCTGGGAGTTTTGTGTGCAGTTTCTGCAAGTCCACAATGACTGATTTGTGATGGATTGGATCTATGTCAGAGGAAGGGGAAAAACAAATATTCTTGACTGTAATTGACTATTAAAATGATTGAAAGTCACAGGACTCCTAGTTTGTGGAAGGAGTTAGTTATTTAGTTTTTTTCTGACCTACAGATGGCAAGGAATAGAACATGTGAGACAGGACAGACTACGGCACTTTGAAAGGATTAGAATGATTTATCTGTGAAATGAATTTTGTGAGCTCAGTCCCTTGTGGACAGGTATCCAAATCACAAAACTCATTATAATCGGGATTAATGGGCATCCTTGTTGACAGTCTGAATGGACATTGAGACATCTGAAGGGTACATGTCCCAAAGAATCACTGACAATAAAGAAAGAACACACCTAGTCATCTAGTCCACCCCATGTCAATGAAGGAATATTCCTTCATATCTGTCCTATGGGAATCCTTTTAATTAAATATTTTATTGGATATTAGTAGGGATACACAGTTATACAATTAACCTAAGGAAGGGGGACTGCACCCCAGAAATAAATAAGGTATGAACTGACTGTGAGAAACCAGAAGGGAAGAAAGATAGGAAAGTGATCCGGAGTTTTTTCATGAATGAACGATATTTAAGTGAAAGAATTATATAAATGTTTACAGTATGTAACAAGGGATGGACGATTAATCATACTGAGGTTTATGGATGATCATCATAAGGAAAAGAAACTATAGGTTTTTGAGTCTGTTAAGCCTTGCCAGCCATCCTTTTCAAGGTAGCCATACCATAAATCTCACAAAAGCCGAATCCTCTAGGCACCAGAATGTTGAGGTCTTCCATCTCTTAAGCACTAGTTTTTAGCCAGTAGGAAACCCAGTATTCATGAGGTCCAGAGACTTTGGAATTGATCTAAGTATGTGGTAGGAGTCAGACAGTCACTCAGATGATGAGTAAATCTTGGAACAAAGCTCCTCCCAAGATCTTTTATGGCAGAGTATTCCTACAGGATATGTCGTAAAGTGCCTCTTGGGGTAGGACAGCAGAAGCAGCAGGCATCTCACTGTCTTGAGCATTCTGGGGTACTCATAAATGTATGCAATTATCTACCCCACATCAGAGCTTGCTGCAGTGTAACTTTAAAATAGGAAGGCCTTCTGGTGGGAGACCAATGGAGGCTGTTAATGACATCTTACATTTGTACATTGAAAAGTCAAGACTTCGCAAAAGAGAATGCATTCCTGTAAAAGTATTTGCTCTTAAACCTTGAGGAACAGTCTGAAAAGTTCCCAGAGAGCTATGAAAAGCTCACAGAGCAAATTATAAACTTGAATAGGATGAAATAAGACATCTAAGATGTAGATATAAAAAAAGACCAAGAAATATCTGCATAAATTATGTTATGCAAAAGAGTCTGAGGAATCAGGATTTGGGTGATCTAGATTATGACAGGAGTCAGAGACATCAAGGAAGGTAACTTTGAAACCTTTTAGTGCCAGAGCTACAGAGCTATTTCTAAAACTAGACAAATCACTCCCACCCTATCCCCACAATCAGCCTTCAGCCAGCATTTATGGGTTTGCAGGGGTGGGTGTTTTGAGTTTCCTTCAGGTCTGTCTAAGTCAGTGGTCACCAACCTGTAGACTGGAATCAACTGGTCGATCCTGGAGCCTCTGCCAGTCAATTGCAATCTCTGGCCACTAAAAGTCCAGACTCCCTGCCTGCCCCGGCCCCATGCCACTTCTGGAAGCAGCCAGCACACCCCCGTGGCCCTTGGCGGGGCCAGGGGTCTCCGTGCGCTGCTCCTGCTGGCAAGCACTGCCCTCACAGCTCCCATTGGCTGGGAACGGGGAACTGCAGCTAATGTGAACTGTGGGGGCGGTGCTTGCAGACAGGAGCAGCATGTAGAGCCATGTGCCACCCCTGCCCTGGGGGGCTGTAGGGGCATGTTCACCACTTCTGGTAGCAGTGTGGGGCTGGGGCAGGCAGGGAGCCTGCCTTAGCCCTGCTGTGCCACCACCTGGGAGCTGCCCGAGGTAAGTGTTGCCCAGTGGAAGCCTGCACCTCAACCCTCAGCCCTGAGGCCCCTCCTGGAGCCAGCACCCCTTATCCCCTCCTATACCCCATATCCCCTCCTACACACCAACACTCTGCCCCAGCCTGGAGCCCCCTCCTGCACTCAAACGCCCTCCCAGAGCCTATACCCTGCACCCCCTCCTGCACCCCAACCCTCTCCCCAGCCCTGAGCCCCCTCCTGCACACAAACTCCCTCCCAGAGCTTGCACCCCTCACCCCCTCTTGCATCCAGACCCCTTGCCCCAGGCTCAGCCTGCAGCCCCCTCCCACACTCAGAATGCTTTGGCCCCAGCCCAATGAAAGTGAGTGAGGGTGGGGGAGAGGAAGTGACAGGGGGGAGGGGGGAATGGAGTGAGCGGGGCGGGGCTTCATGGAAGGGGTGGAGCAGACCCTGGTTGTAATTAAATTAAAAAAGTCATTTTGTGTGAAAAAGGTTGTAGACCACTGTTTTAGGAGCTCAGTCTAGGAATCAGACAATACTCATTAGGTGAATACACAGATAAATAGAGTGTAAAACAGTAGGATGACAAGTCAACAGTCAAGACAGATGGGATTGTATAATTTAGCAGTCATAGAGGTCTCATTCACAAGTGCACATGCTGAAGTTTCTACATTCCCCCAGAATGTTGGATATATCTTAAAAACAAAAATACATTGATCTCCTTCTTTATAAATCAATTCCTCTGGCTCCCTATATATTTTGTTGCTCTTCTCTAATCTCCCTTCTACTTATCAATATTTACCGTGATGATGGCACGAGATATATATTTAGATAAATCCATATTGAGATACTCAGAACTAAACTCAAATATTCCATGGCTCCCTCACCAAAGCTGAACAAAGAGGGACTTTTATCTCCATAACTCCTTCTCCATGACTTGATCGCTTTGTGTATGCAGCCCAGAATTGCTCCTCTACTAGATTTCATTGAAAATTCATGTCTAATTTTTTGTCCATTATCACTAACTCTAGGCCCTGGTCTACAATAGGAGTTTAGGTCGAATTTAGCAGCGTTAAATCGATGTAAACCTGCACCTGTCCACACGATGAAGTCCTTTTTTTCGACTTAAAGGGCTCTTAAAATCAATTTCCTTAATCCACCTCTGACAAGTGGATTAGCGCTTAAATCAGCCTTGCCGGGTCGAATTTGGGGTACTGTGGACGCAATTAAACGGTATTGGCCTCCGGGAGCTATCCCAGAGTGCTCTATTGTGACCGCTCTGGACAGCACTCTTAACTCAGATGCACTGGCCAGGTAGACAGGAAAAGGCCCACAAACTTTTGAATTTCAATTTCCTGTTTGCATGGTCACCTGCAGCTTGCCACGCTGGCCAGAGCTCATCAGCAGAGGTGACCATGCAGAGCTCGTCAGCAGAGGTGACCATGATGGAGTCCCAGAATTGCAAAAGAGCTCCAGCATGGACCGAACGGGAGGTACGGGATCTGATCGCTATATGGGGAGAGGAATTCGTGCTATCAGAACTCCGTTCCAGTTTTCGAAATGCCAAAACATTTGTCAAAATCTCCCAGGGCATGAAGGACAGAGGCCATAACAGGGATCTGAAGCAATGCCGCGTGAAACTTAAGGAGCTGAGGCAAGCCTACCAGAAAACCAGAGAGGCAAACGGCCGCTCCGGGTCAGAGCCCCAAACATGCCGCTTCTATGATGAGCTGCATGCCATTTTAGGGGGTTCAGCCACCACTACCCCAGCCGTGTTGGAGATCTTCAGTGGAGATGGAGGCAACACAGAAGCAGGTTTTGGGGACGAGGAAGATGATGATGATGAAGTTGTAGATAGCTCACAGCAAGCAAGTGGAGAAACCGGTTTTCCCAACAGCCAGGAACTGTTTCTCACCCTGGACCTGGAGGCAGTCCCCCCTGGACCCACCCAAGGCTGCCTCCCGGACCCGCCAGGTGGAGAAGGGACCTCTGGTGAGTGTACCTTTTAAAATACTATACATGGTTTAAAAGTAAGCATGTTTAATGATTAATTTGTCCTGACATTTGCGGCTCTCCTGGATGTACTCCCAAAGCCTTTGCAAAAGGTTTCTGGGGAGGGCAGCCTTATTCCACCCACCATGGTAGGACACTTTACCACACCAGGCCAATAGCACGTGCTCAGGAATCATTGTAGAACAAAGCATTGCAGTGTATGTTTGCTGGCATTCAAACAACATCCGTTCTTTATCTCTCTGTGTTATCCTTAGGAGAGTGATATCATTCATGGTCACCTGGTTGAAATAGGGTGGTTTTCTTAAGGGGACATGCAGAGGTGCCCATTCCTGCTGGGCTGTTTGCCTGTGGCTGAACAGAAATGTTCCCCGCTGTTAGCCGGGGGAGGGCAGGGGTGTGAGGGGCTAGCCACGTGATGGGGGGAGACAAAATGCGACCTTGGAACAAAAGCACATGTGCTGTGTATGTAATGTTAACAGCAAGGTTTAGCATGAAAGAGTGTACCCATTGTTCTAGAAAATGTGTCTTTTTAAATACCACTGCCTCTTTTTTTTTTCTCCACCAGCTGCATGTGTTTCAATGATCACGTGATCTTCTCCTTCCCAGAGGCTAGTGAAGATTAGAAGGCGAAAAAAACGCACTCGTGGTGAAATGTTCTCTGAGCTCATGATGTCCTCCCACACTGACATAGCACAGATGAATGCATGGAGGCAGACAATGTCAGAGTGCAGGAAAGCACAATATGACCGGGAAGAGAGGTGGCAGGCTGAAGAGAGTAAGTGGCGGGCTGAAGAGAGGGCTGAAGCTCAAATGTGGCGGCAGCGTGATGAGAGGAGGCAGGATTCAATGCTGAGGCTGCTGGAGGATCAAACCAATATGCTCCAGCGTATGGTTGAGCTGCAGGAAAAGCAGCAGGAGCACAGACTGCTGCTACAGCCCCTGTGTAACCAACCGCCCTCCTCCCCAAGTTCCATAGCCTCCTCACCCAGACGCCCAAGAACGCGGTGGGGGGGCCTCCGGCCACCCGGCCACTCCACCCCAGAGGATTGCCCAAGCAACAGAAGGCTGGCATTCAATAAGTTTTAAACTTTTAAACTTTTAAAGTGCTGTGTGGCTTTGTCCTTCCCTCCTCCACCACCCCTCCTGGTGCTTCTCTCCTCCACCACCTCTCCTGGACTACCTTGGTAGTTATCCCCCTATTTGTGTGATGAATAAATAAAGAATGCATGAATGTGAAGCAACAATGACTTTATTGCCTCTGACAGCAGTGATTGAAGGGAGGAGGGGAGGATGGTTAGCTTACAGGGAAGTAGAGTGAACCAAGGGGCGGTGGGTTTCATCATGGAGAAACAAACAGAACTTTCACACCGTAGTCTGGCCAGTCATGAAACTGGTTTTCAAAGCTTCTCTGATGCGCACCGCACCCTCCTGTGCTCTTCTAACCGCCCTGGTGTCTGGCTGTGTGAAACCAGCAGCCAGGCGATTTGCCTCAACCTCCTACCCCGCCATAAACGTCTCCCCCTTACTCTCACAGATATTATGGAGCACACAGCAAGCAGTAATCACAGTGGGAATATTGGTTTCATTAAGGTCTAACCGAGTCAGTAAACTGCGCCAGCGCGCTTTTAAACATCCAAATGCACATTCTACCACCATTCTGCACTTGCTCAGCCTGTAGTTGAACAGCTCCTGACTACTGTCCAGGCTGCCTATGTATGGCTTCATGACCCATGGCATTAAGGGGTAGGCTGGGTCCCCAAGGATACATATAGGCATTTCAACATCCCCAACGGTTATTTTCTGGTCTGGGAATAAAGTCCCTTCCTTCAGCTTTTGAAAAAGACCAGAGTTCCTGAAGATGCGAGCGTCATGTACCTTTCCCGGCCATCCCACGTTGATGTTGGTGAAACGTCCCTTGTGATCCATCAGTGCTTGCAGCACTATTGAAAAGTACCCCTTGGGGTTTATGTACTCTCCGGCTTGGTGCTCCGGTGCCAAGATAGGGATATGGGTTCCGTCTATGGCCCCACCACAGTTAGGGAATCCCATTGGAGCAAAGCCATCCACTATGACCTGCACATTTCCCAGGGTCACTACCCTTGATAACAGCAGATCTTTGATTGCGTTGGCTACTTGCATCACAGCAGCCCCCACAGTAGATTTGCCCACTCCAAATTGATTCCCAACTGACTGGTAGCTGTCTGGCGTTGCAAGCTTCCACAGGGCTATTGCCACTCGCTTCTCAACTGTGAGGGCTGCTCTCATCTTGGTATTCTTGCGCCTCAGGACAGGGGAAAGCAAGTCACAAAGTTCCATGAAAGTGCCCTTATGCATGCGAAAGTTTCGCAACCACTAGGAATTCTCCCAGACCTGCAACACTATGTGGTCCCACCAGTCTGTGCTTGTTTCCCAAGCCCAGAATCGGCATTCCACCGCATGAACCTGCCCCATTAGCACCATGATGCCCACATTGCCAAGGCCCCTGCTTTGAGAGAAGTCTGTGTCCATGTCCTCATCACTCATGTTACCGCACTGACGTCGCCTACTTGCCCGGTATCGCTTTGCCAGCTTCCGGTGCTGCATATACTGCTGGATAATGCGCGTGGTGTTAATGTGCTCCTAATTGCCAAAGTGATCTGAGTGGGCTCCATGCTTGCCGTGGTATGGCGTCTGCACAGAAAAAAGGCGTGGAATGATTGTCTGCCGTTGCCCTGACGGAGGGAGGGGCAACTGACGACATGGCTTACAGGGTTGGCTTACAGGGAATTAAAATCAACAAAGGGGGTGGCTTTGCAAGAAACTCAAGGATAGAACTCAAAACCTCAAGGATAGAACTCAAAACTGGGTTTAGCAGGCCGTTGATTTCACAGAGGGAAGGAGGGAGCGAGGAGAAAATGAATACAAAACAAATCTGGTCTATTTCTTGTTTATAGCCACTTCATCTATCTTTATACATCTTGCTGGCAGCAGACTGTGCAGTACGACCGCTAGCCGTCATCATCTCCTGGGTGCTCGGCAGAAGACGGTGCAGTATGACCGCTAGCCATCATCTTCTGCTGGCTGGAGGTTAAATGACAGTGCACTGCCGGTAGGACTGAATTGCCACGAGATGAAACTTAAAAGGGAAATGACCTAGCTGAGTCACTCCCATGTTTGCCCAGGTGCCTGATTAAAAGAGCACCCAGGACTACATCGATGACAGCTACCAGTCATACTACACTGTCTGCTGCCAAAAGGCAATTAACTGCTGCTGTGTAGCAATGCAGTACCATGTCTGCCAGCACCCAGGAGACATATGGTGACGGTTAGCTGAACGGGCTCCATGCTTGCCGTGGTATGGCATCTGCACAGGTAACTCAAGAAAAAAGGCGCAAAACGATTGTCTGCCCTTGCTTTCACGGAGGGAGGGAGGGAACGGGGCCTGACGATATATACCCAGAACCACCCGTGACAATGTTTTAGCCCCATCAGGCACTGGGATTTCTACCCAGAATTCAAATGGGCGGCGGAGACAGCGGGAACTGTGGGATAGCCACCACAGAGCAACGCTCTGGAAGTCGACGGTTGCCTCGGTACTGTGGACACACTCCACCGACTACATGCACTTAGAGCACTTGTGTGGGGACACACACAATCAACTGTATAAAACCGCTTTCTATAAAACCTAGTTCTATAAATTCGACCTAATTTCGTAGTTTAGACATACCCTAGGTCTCTTTCGGTATCGCTGCTTCCTTGTTTTCTCCCAAGTGTTTGGAGTATGTATTGCAGTTTATTTGAATTATCTTTCCTTGTATCTATTAACTTACATTTTCCAAGCTGAATCTCTGCTCTTTTGCTGTCTCCTGCCCCATATCCTCTATCAGGTTAAGTCTTTTTCCT
Organism: Chelonia mydas; assembly: GCF_015237465.2. Classification (NCBI taxonomy): domain Eukaryota; kingdom Metazoa; phylum Chordata; order Testudines; family Cheloniidae; genus Chelonia; species Chelonia mydas. The sequence goes on from NC_057850.1 coordinate 115,727,358, forward strand.
TCTTTCAAGGACAAGTATTTTGGAGAAGAGAAGAATTCAGTGTCATGGAGATTTGGGGTGTTTAAGTCAGGGCATGTTGTTTCCATTGCTATTTTCCTAATACTTTTGAGGGAACCTTAAGATTAGAGACACTGACAATGGGGAGCTGGGGTTGTTTCTCTCACTGTTTTTGGTTTTTGGAGTTTATATCTGAACTATGTTGTTCAGGGTATGTGTGTGAGCAGAAAGAACAACAGTGTCACCTACAAATATTAGTGGGGTTGGCAGTGGTAACAGACCAGTTCTGAGATAACAAGAATCCCTGTTAATGGATGAATAACTTTACTATTTTTGTGACTCTGCCAGAGTGAATGACAAGAACCAAAAAAAAAAAAAAAAATGGGACTAGCATTTGGGTTTAACTCTATGTACACGGTCTCTGTTATGTCACTTACTCTGGCAGAGAAAACAGGAAGTCTGCTACTCAGATTTCTCAAGACATTAAACATGTGGTAATTGTCTCAAATTTTGTTAATACAGCTCTAAATAGACTTCCGTAATAATAACTAGATGCACTTCTTTCTTCCTTTGAAAGCATACCAAAAAAAGGGGGGAGGTTTTGTTTTAAGAACGTCTTCAGTTTCCCTTTCATTACTTATTCAGAGAAGACAGGATAAAAATGGCTGAATTTGTACAGGAAATTCTGTAATGGGTCTATTCTCTCTCTTATCTCAAGTTCCTCAGGTGAGTAAATGTTTGCTGGATCAGAGCCTATATTTGCTAAGCAACCCACAACAGAATGAGAATAAATAATATTAGGCTACATAGTTGCATATTCCATAAATTTTAAAACACTTTCACTCTAACAGAGAACATTTTAATCTATAGCCAGCTATGCAAGTCTGCTGTAATTTAAAAATGTGGTGTCTCTAGCCTTTAGAATAAAACAAATTTGTTAGAAAACAGCATTTTTATAAAAGATCCCCTTGACTACAGATATAAAAAAATGAAAACACTATCACCATTTTCATTTTCTTTCAAGAAATTATTCTTTTCCTGCTCACTTTCAACTCATGAAGATAGTCACAACTTCAAAGCTATAACTTCTAAAACCCATCTCCTGCATCTGTTCATTGTGGTTACAATTTGTCTTTGATAAATTGATATCAAACATTCTATCTTTATTTGATCAAGCAGGAAGTAAGTGCTAGTTTGAAACTGAGCTGATTTAGCAAGAGCAGCAAAAGAAATGCAGACAAAATGCAAGAGTTTAAATACTCATACTTCATACTCCTTTGGCTTTCAAATGGCTCCCAAAGGTGTCATATATCTGTTCCAGCTCTGTTTTCTCAGTAGCCAAGAATTATCTGTTCTGTCTCAGAGATGTTACTCTTGGCTCTGTACATCAGTTTGGCTCATGGAATATTATCATTCCCCATTATAAACTATTTTCATCTTTTGAAAAGTATCCTAGTTTAAATGTTTCTCCAAAACAACAACAAATTTCAAATTCTTCCAGGTACTGAGTATAAGTGGGGCCATATCTTCAAGTCCTTATTGAGACAAAATTCTTCAGTGGGATATTTTTTTTACATTATACATTTTCCTTTTTTCTGTTACATTCTCTTTCTTTGTTGCCTTGGCCTGTAGAGGACTGTTATGTGAAAGCCTGATACAAACACTTAATGGAAACGTAGGTATAATGTTCCATTTGCAGGATTTATTTGCTTTTCTGAGTGTGGCAGTCAGAGCTTATTTTACATTTTCATTTATGGGCAAAGATGTAGAGCAAAGGGAGTTTCATGGTATTCTTCTTTGCAGTTGGAAAGACATTGTCATTTTTTCAGTTTTTGCAAGCATTAAAACATAATTTAGCATTAAAGTCAATGGGAGTATTGCTTGCAGTATGAGTGGAAAATAAAAAGGCTTACACAAAAGATGCAAAACAGTAAATGTGTTGCAAATTGTGAAACAAAATGTTTCCTTTTTATCTATGTCCATGAGTGAATCTGCATATGAAAATTTATCAGGTTGCTCCACAAGAGAATCCTTGTGTATTACAAAAGTCTTTGTTTTTTAATTCCTAAAATGGGATCACATCCTGCAGTCTTTACTCAGGCATGTCTATTGATGCCAATAGGATAATGTCTGGAGTAAAGACAGAGTAGACAGTACAGGATTTGGCCTATTATGCCTATTTTGGCACTAGCCATTTGTAGCAGATGCTCTCCAAGGCCCCACGACAGGGCTGTCCCTAGGGGGGTGCAGGGCCTGGGACAAATCAGCCTCTATGGCAGAGGTGGGCAAACTACGGCCCATGGGCCATATCCGGCCCGCGGGCCTGTCCTATCTGGCCCCTGAGCTCCTGGCCGGGGAGGCTTGCCTCCGGCCCCTCCCCTGCTGTCCCCCCTTCCCTGCTGCCACCGTGCGGGCAGCGGTCTGGGGGGCGGGGCTGCGCGCTCATGCAGGGCAGCGCAGCAGCGTGTCTGGCTCCATCCGGGCGGCGCGGCTCCAGACATGCTGCTCTGAGTGGCGTGGTAAGGGGGCCGGGGCCAGAGGGTTGGATATGGGGCAGGGAATCCTGGGGGGCAGTCAGGGAACAGGGAGAGGTTGGATGGGGCAGAGGTTCGGGGAGGCAGGGGACGGAAGATGGGGGAGTTGGATAGTGGGTGGTGTCCCGGGGGGCGGTAGTCAGGGGACAAAGAGAGGGGGAGGGGAGACATTGGATGGGTGGGGGGTTCTGAGAGGTGCAGTCAGGGGGCGGGAAGTGGGAGGGGGCAGATAGGGGGCGGGGGCCAGGCTGTTTGGGGAGGCACAGCCTTCCCTACCCGGCCCTCCATACAGTTTCGCACTCCGATGTGGCCCTCGGGCCAAAAAGTTTGCCCACCCCTGCTCTATGGGCACCCCTTAAAATTTTTTAATACGGGTGAAATCTGGTGTGGGGAGGGAACACCAGTGCTGGGGGATGAGGGACAATGGAGAGTCACAGGGTGGCACCTGTGCTAGGGGCGAGGGGGCTCCCTGTGCTACGGGGCCCTGGCAAAGGGAGGGGTCTGGGGCAGAAGGGCAATGGATGGGGTCAGCCTGGCGCTGGCGTGTTCCAGTGGTGCTAGGATGCTGGTGGCCAGTGCGGTGGTGGGTGAGCAAGAAAAAGAAATACAATGCGCACTTCCCACCGGTGAATGTGGGCCCAACCCCCGCTGCTGGCACCAGGCCCCCCGCTAATCCCCCAGGCCGGCCTGGCCCCCCCCCCGGCCAGTCTAGCACCACTCACACAACACACGCACACTGAAGTGCAGGGACCCCCAAAATGTAGGGCCCGGAGCGGTCACTCTGATTCGCCATACCCAAGGGACGGTTCTGCCCCACGATCCTATCCTAAATCCATTGTAGCCGATACAAGTTCTTCCATTCACTTCAAACAGCTTTTGATCTGACCCATAATGATCCCTCACTGATCTAAGCAGTAGAGGGAAAAACCAGACTGTAAAGCACAAAAGGAAGACAGATAAGCACTGCACCAGAGCAGCAGCAAGGTTTGATTTAATTGTGTTAGCTGGATTCTTTTGGTCTGTTTTTTTTCCTTTCAGAAAACTGGTTTAAGTGAGTAAAGTGCATCCAACAGTACAGCCCTGGCTCGGTATAAGCACTGGGTTCATATAGTTTGCCCTGCTTTCTTTCACGCTCTTTGCAATTTGATTAACCACAACAGTTTCCTGTAGAAGAGGAATGGAGATGAGTTACATAAAAGAAAACATTAATTCATGATCAAGATTATGTCAGACACAAGAGAGTCACTCCCAAAGGAACCAGTGTAGTTTATGGGGATCCTGTTCTTGAGGTTTCCTTTCTGAGGCCGCCTGTTTGCAAGATGACTGATGTATCATTTGCAATGCTGTGTATTCTTATTGGTGCATCTATGCAGAGGGGATTTAACTTTTCTTTTGTGTGGAGGGATCTCTGCAAACAGCAGCACTCTTTCTATTTGGGATTAGCTAACATGTGGGAGAATGGTGTCATTCTTTGAGTGCTGGAGAGATGCATACCTGACTGAAGTTAAATGCGGTTTTAGTAGTTGACATGGCCAATAGACGGATCTTGAAACGGAGGTGTGTTTCAGTCTGTCTGATTGAGAATGTGAGAATATCCTATTAGCTGAGCTTCTGCAGTTGCTCACCTGCCAGACTGACTGTTCCAGGCTCTGGTTTTGATCTTCCTCTCCATTTTTGTGCTGGTGTAGTACACTAAGCTGTTACTACTGCAGTTTTTAACACCATTCTACAGCACAATGGCATTTGTTTTAGATGACAGCATTTATGAGCTGTTCCAAAGGAGCTATTTAGCTTTTCAGATGACTGCTCTTGGAAGAATTCTCTGGCTTAACAGCATCAGGAAAAGGGCACGGGAAATACAGATACTGAATTCTTGTTAAGGAAATGACAAGCTCCTGTATTGTAATATTTTAACCATAGTCTCTAGCTGACACCATTTATGAGCTGTTACATATGGCAGTAATCACACCCAGGCTCAGTGAGGCTTTCCACTGAACTCACATTTGTTTTCACATTCATTTGGTAAATGAGTTTGTAATGGGGTGCAAACAGGAGCAAATGGACAATAAATGAGTCTTTTAGGCGGACTGATACTTTGCAAATATGTATCCCATTACAAAACCAAATAATCAGAAGTCAAACTAAACAGCAGCAGCCCATGTCAGAAAGCAATGAAAAAGGAGACGTATGCTCCCCTGCTTTACATATACAGCATTTTGATATGTGGGTTTCCTGGTGAAATTGTTTCCTTCCAACCTCAACTTCTCCCTCTGTAGTAAGCCTACAACATATTTTATGTCGTCATGGATACTTGGGACAGAAAATTGTGCGCTCCAGCAATTATTTTTCCCATAGGAACCTATTCCAAAAACATGTCCCACACAGCAATGCCAATGTGTGGTTTTTGTTTGACATTATACCATCTTTTGCTAAGGGGGTATGTTTAGCTGGTGCATTAGCTGCCACTGAGTTGCTGCTCTGATGCCCAGGAGATTGCTGAGTGATGTTCCGTCATCGAGTTGATGGCATTCGTCGTGAATTCTCACTTAACAGGATGGGCCGCGTGAAGGCTGCCATCTTCCACTCCCAGGTACAACCTGGGGTGCATCGGCATCAGTGTTGCAAGCATGTGCAATAGCACTTGTATATTCGGTAGCTGAATATTGTGCACCAGTATGGAGCAGATGCAGCCACACACAATTTGTTGATACCCAGCTGAATACAGTGATGCTGGAATCCGTAAGTTGACTCCAACACCATGGCTACCTGTTCTGTCTAACATTGCTCCCCACCGATACGCTGAACTGCTGAGACACTCTGCGGAGCTCAGCGAGTCCAGGAGAACAGATGTCTTTCTATCCACCAAGACCTCGTCAAACCCTCTCCCCCGCAAATGCCTTAAGACCCGCGAGCCTTTATGGGAACATTCGCTTAGCCTCATGCAATCAGGCTATGATCAGAAGGAGGCTTGGAAAGCAGATTGGGCTAAACAAGCGTTAAAAAATAAGCATCTTGTGCCAGATCCCACACAGAAGGTTCCCGGGTTCGACCATCCATGGTCATCTTGGTCAGCTCTGAACCGAATTCGAACCAACCCCAGTAATTGGGGACATCTAAGGCACAAATTGAAAATCAAGGACTCCCGTGCATGCAAGTGTGGCACCCCAGGACAGACCATAGAACATATCACAACCTACTTCCCAATTTATAAATATGAAGGAGGCATCACTGCAATAAATTCTGCTACTCCTGATGTAGCCATTTTGGCTTGATCACCTTCAGGTGAAATTGTAGTTGCTGCTCTACACCAGCCACATGAAAAAAAGAAGAACATTAGCTGCCACTTGCAAGGTTGCGAAGGGTCTATTGCTTTTCCAGTGTATAAGGTAGCTACAGGTATTCCTTGGCTGTGACTATTGCTAAGTGGTAGCATTCTTCTTAGCAAGACATGATGGAGTACAGCAAGAAACATCCCTTAGGATGCCAAAAAGACATGCAGGTTAACTAACCTTTTCCCATGCAGTCATGAGGCCCAAACCTGCTTCAGTTAAAGTCGATGGCAAAATACCCCTTGACTTTAATGGAAACAGGATGGTTTAGCAATCTAGGCAGTTATAAAAGCACCTCATACAAGCATCATGTTGTGGGACTATGTAAAGGACAATTCTGGACCATATGCAGGGACAGTTCCAAGTCATTGTTGAGTTTTGCACTTTGGGCAATTTGAGTCAGATTCTTTCCTCAGTACCAACAATTTCAGTTACAATTAACAGTACGCACTATCGAGGAATGGTAGACAGATGTTAAAGCTATGGCTGAGATAGCACATTAGCATGATAATATGCTTTAAAGTGCCGGGACAAAAAATTTTCCAAGTTCAAATGTGACATACCTGGTCAGAGCTCATGTGGGTTTTTTTATTTTTTTATGTTTAGGCCAAATGTTAATTTTTTTTATTCTGTTGGTTTTAAAATAGATTAACATTTTCATTTTTAATTCTTTCCAGATTTTTGTTTGTACCTGGATAACTCAAGAAACAGCTTTTTTTTTCCAAAATCAAATTTGGCAAGTGATTAATCAATAAAGACTGCATGTTTGCAGATGAAAATGTGGGATTTAAAGTATGCTACAGTGCATCAGTTTTGTAACATCTAGGTTATTGTGCAAATTTAAGAGGAAAAACCAAACCAAACAAAACCTCTCTGTAGTGTAACATTAAATCTGTGCAGTTACAATCACAGAATCAAGAAATGCAAAAGTGAAGTTTCCATTACCAGCATTAATTTGGCCATGTTACAGAGACATGGTGAGGAATGAGTCTAGGAGTCAGAAGACCATGGTTCAATTCCCTGCACTGCAGACTTTCCTGTGTGGCCTTGGACAAATCACTCAATGTATGCCTCAGAGAGGGATAATAGTGCTTCCCCACCCTCACAGCAGTGTTTTGAGAGTAAATACATTGAAGAGATTATAAGGTGTTCAGATACTACGGTAATGGAGACCATGTAAGTACCCAGCATAGCTAAGTCCCAGTCCTGCAATCTGATTGATGTTGGGAAACCCAGGTGGACACAGAGGGCTCTATTAAACCAGGGGGACTGGGGTTCCATACAGGCACTGGAATCAAACTGCAGGATTAGAATCACATGCTGTACTGTTTTTTCGGTTGAATATATTGCTTATTATTACACCGTTGTGAAATAGATACCATAAAACAAACAGAACATGCTATGTTGTAGCTGTAGGTGCACATTGCTATTGAAATGCTAATTTTTGCATTTACTGACTCAATTATTTTAACTGAGCTACCATAATGTTCTATTAACAGACATCTTTGCACTTAATACAATTATGAAAGGTAAGTATAAAACACAGCTCAAATTAAGGAAGCCTTAAAATGAACATTGGGTACTTGACAACTGTACCCCCCTTCTGGGATGCCACCTGATGTACTGGGATTTCACTGAGCTTGCCCGCTCCACTAGGCTGGGCTCCTTCTCCTTGTTCTGCTGAATTAGGCTCTCTGGCCTCTGGCAGCACACACACACAGATAGAGACACACCACCTGTAGAATCACACAGAGTCTGCAAACAGCTCTCTGTGAGAAGACTCAGCTAGGAAATTGCCCAGCACTAAAGTGCAGCTCCCCTCTGGAAAGTACACCCAAAATAATATTGACTTGTGCTGTAGAGAAATCTATACAATGTAAGCTCATAAATTCACCCCTGCCCTCGATGTGGAGGAAGATATGCGCAACTCCCCCCCCCCCCAGTTATAAATTGCACAAACTGGGTTCAATAATAAACAAAAACAAGTTTATTAACTATAAAAGGCAGATTTTAAGTGATTATAAGGGATAGCAAACAGAACAAAGCAGATTACCAAGCAAATAAAACAAAACACGCATACTAAGCTTAAGATCTTAAAGAGACTGGTTTTAAGAAGTAATTTCTCACCCTAAATGTTGTTTTAGGCAAGTTGCAGAGTTTCTGTAGCTTAGAGTTTCAGTTGTTTCTCTTTATAGACTAGACTCCTGTCTTAGTCTGGACTCAGCCCTTGCCTTTCCCACTGCTCAGTTCCTTTGTCTCTTCAGGTACTTTCAGCAGTCTTTCTTCTTGGGCAGGAAGGCAATGGAGAAGAGTCCTGTTTGCCTTACTCCCCTGCCTTAAGCAGAATTTACATAAGTCAGGAAGCCTTTGTTTCCAGTGGGAAAGTACCAGCAGTGTCCAAGGTGGCACTTTTTACCTGGTGACATTATCACTTGACATTGCTGTGTCAAAGCAACCATGAAATCAGCTTTATTTGCAACGTCCACAGGAAGGAACTCCCAGAAGACAGGGGATCCACATCTTCGAAGATTCACTGTCTTTTTCCTAACGGCCCATTAAGGTGATTGCTTGTTGTCTGGTGGGCGTCTCCAAGTATAACCACAGTTGTAATTGTTACATAGTCAATATTCCTAACTCCAGATACAGAAATGATACATGCATACAAACTGGATACTCAAATTCAGTAAATTATAACCTTTCCAATGATATCTTACATAAGCCATCTTGCATAAAATATATCTTGATAATGCCATATTCATATAATAAGCATATTTCTATAAAGAATATGGAGTGTCACGTCACACAGGTATGCAAGACTATTTACTGAGTAGTTAGACATCTTTGTTCATGTTATTCCACATGGGAATATTTACCTTAAATGGATCAAAATTTAGGAAGCAAACACATGGCCCTGTATATGCTTAGGTGAACTAAATAATTTTGGATTATTACTTTAACAAAAACTTTTGTAGCTATGTACAACAAGCCTACAGAACAGTAACTATATCACTCAAACCCCAATCTCTTGTTGACATATAGTGTATAATATAGTGTATGCTTTCTAATTTCACAGCATAAGCAAAGCATAGCATTTTTCTATTATCTATATCTGGGAAAGCATTTGTGATATTTGTGTAACATTTTGCATGCGTCCAACACAAACACTTTCTGAAATACATTAAGCAGGAATATAATTGGAAGTGAAAAAATCTTTGAAACATTTGATGAAATAATCCAGGCCACCCGATTTTGCCCATTTTTACCAAAACAGAAATAATAACAGCATTCAGACCCAAGAGCTAAGGCCAAGATTTTCAAACTAGGGAGCCCAAAATTAGGTACAGTACTTAACCGCAGTTAGCAGCTAAATAAAAGCTCCAATTTTCAGAGATTAAATCAATGGAAGCTGGAGGTGCCTAGCACAGAACCTCTGAAAATCAGGCCATTCTTGTTTAGATAACTAATTTGAGGGTCTGGTTTTCAGATAGTCTTCTGAGCACCCACTATTACCTCAGTTGGACATATGGATGCTTAGCATTTCTGAAACTCAGACCCCAAGCTTGAAGTTATTGGCCTATTCCTTTAAATGGGTTACATCTCCTTTTTTATCTCTAGAACACCCCCCCCCCCCCCCAGCAAAGCAGATTCTGTTAGTATTAGCAGTGGAATTACCAGCGAGGGCCAAATTCTGTACTCTTGTAATCTGTGTTAAAATCTGGAGTAATGGCACTGAGGTCAATGAAGTAACTTTGGATTGATCCTGGTTTCAGAGACAAGATGCTAGCTCTAATTTAGTAAAGTAGTCAAATTGTTTTAAAGTTTTCAATTAAAATGTAAATGTACAGTTCTAACACAGGTTAATCAATTTCACTCTTAAAAAGAAGAGCAGCAGGAGAGGAAGTTTCACCATTTAATAGTTATATTCAGAAGTGAATAGCACTTCATCTACTATTTGGATCTAAAGGACAAACTGAGATTAAAAAATAGTTTTAAAAGAAAACCCTGGTCATGTAACATACTGTACATTCTCCAGTTATAGATCCAAACAACAGTAGCATGTGATACAAATTTCTGAATAAGTCAAACAGGGCTACCGCTGTTGAGATCAAACATAGTTTTCTATCTGAGGAATTTATTTCTTTAGGAAGCCAATGTCCTTTTGGTGCGCATTTGGTAAATCATCTATTTTTGCTTCCTATCTTCAGTCCAAGAACAACAGAGACCACTTTATCTTATGTTTGTCAGAAGTTTGTTTTCATAAACAGATTTCAAATAAAATGTGACGTTTCCACTTTAGTTCTCTCTTTGTAAGAGTTAAACTGAAATTTAAAATTTTAACCTCTCCCAAAAGATATTTAAAATAATTGTAAGCTCTTTGTGACAGGTACCTTGTCTTCATCTCTTTCTGTAAAGCAGTGAGCACACTGGTAGTGTTATAAATATAGCCAGCTAAAATTTTGAAAATGTGTTTAGAAATAAGAGAATAATACGCATTAAGGATCTTGATCCTGCATAGATTTCTGTACATGCTTCAAGTGAGTTGTCCCAATAAAATTAATGAGGACTACTGCCCATACATAGAATCATAGGACTGGAAGGGACCTCAAGAGGTCATCTAGTCCAGTCCCCTGCACTCGTGGCAGGACTAATTATCTAAACCACTCCTGACAGGTGTTTGTCTAACCTGCCCTTTAAAATCTCCAATGATGGAGATTCCACAACCACCCTAGGCAATTTATTCCAGTGCTTAACCACCCTGACAGTTAGGAAGTTTTCCTAATGTACAACCTAAACCTCCCTTGCTGCAATTTAAGCCCATTGCTTCTTGTCCTATCCTCAGAGGTTAAGAAGAATTCTTCTACCTCCTCCTTGTGACAACCTTTTATGTACTTGAAAACTGTTATCATGTTCCCTCTCACTCTTAAAGTTAGGTATGCGGGGAAAAAATTGGAGGATTGTGGCTTTAGTAAGCGTTACTCCTACGTGCAATCATATTCTCTCAGACCCCAATTCAGGAAAGCATTGTTCAATTATTAAGATAAGCTTAACTTTAAGTATGTGTGTAAGTGCTTTTCTAAAGTGGGGCCTTCTGTGCTCTCAGACTACTGCAAGGCTCTCAATACACTATCCTGGCCTATAATGGGGCTGCACTGAGATGGTGTGAATAAAGCCTAGTAAAGATCATCTTTGTATGTTCTTGTGCATTATGAAGGGACTATTCAACCCAGTCCAGATTAGGTTCAGGAGTGGTATACCTAGATTAAACTTAATAAACCTGACATTAGAGCTGGGCTGGGATGATTTAGTTGGTGTTGGTCCTGCTTTGAGCAGGGGATTGGACTAGATGACCTCCTGAGGTTTCTTCCAACCCTAATATTGTATGATTCTAAAGTTTTTTTACCTGAACTTTTTTTCCCCCTTGGCAAAATAAAATAAAATAAAATAAAATAAATGCAGATTTCAATCAAGTGAAACATTTTGTGAATTTGTGTGAATTTTAATAAATTGATTTGGTCAGAAAAAAAGACTAAAATAATTCCAAAAAATTGAAGTGGTTTGTGTCAGATGTTTTCTAAATGAAATATTTTAAATACTCAATCTGAAACTACTCTTTTTAGAAATTTCCCTTTTATTAAATATTTTTTTAAATGTATAAAAATGTTCAAAACTCAACAAAACAAAATGTTTCATTCTAAATGAAATATTTTGCTCAACCCAAAATGAAATTTTTTGATTTTTCAGATTTTTCAGTGCAGGGCAGGGGGGCGGAGGGTGGAATTGGCCCAAAACAAACTTTTCCAATTTCTTCAAATTGCCAGCAAACCAAAAAAATCAGTTATTTGCATGGCTCTACTTCACAGATGGATTATGGAGCAGTCATAGCCTCTACTCAAGCATACAAACTGGAATAATATCAGTAGATGGGCTATTTTACAATCCTGTGGCCCAGAAAAAGGCCCCATTGTGCTAGGCACAGTGTATACACATAATAGAGAGTCCCTGCCACAAAGATGTTGCAGTCTAAACGGAAAAGGTAAAAGTTGAGGAAATTTGATTCCTTTTTTACAGACTGGGAACTGAAGCACAGGGATTAAGTGAGTTGTCCAAAGTTACACAGGAAATCTATGGAAGACCTGAGAATTGAACCTGATCTCCTGAGTCCCAGTTTAGTGCCCCAACATAGTGGTTGTCAACCAGGAGTACATGTACTCCGGGGATACACAGAGGTCTTCCAAGGGGTACATCAACTCATCTAGATATTTACTTAGTTTGCTAGTACTTTGCTAGTGTAGCCTGTTGTAAATGTCACTACAAACTAAAATTTCATGCAGACAATGACTTGTTTTTTCTGGTCTATATCCTATACACTGAATTCAATATTTATATTCCATTGATTTATTTTATAATCATATGGTAAAAATTAGAAAGTAATAAATTTTTCAGTAATAGTGTGCTGTGACACTTTTGTATTTTTATGTCTGGTTTTGTAAGCAAGTCATTTTTAAGTGAGGTGAAACTTGAGGGTACACAAAACAAATCAGACTCCTGAAAGGGGGACAGTAGTCTGGGAAGGTTGAGGGCCACTATTCCCATAGCCCTACTCGTGGCCAGACCCAATGCCCATTTAAGGCAATGGGAGTTTTTCAACTTACCTCTCTGGGCACTGGATCAGGCCCTGTGTACAATAATGTCTTTAGTTCAAAGATATGATGATTACAAAAATTGGGATTTCTTTTCAGTGTATATAACCTGAGTTTTCCCATTCCCATTTTTTCTTTTCAAATTAAAAAGACAGCAACCTGAAAGCCTTCACTATTAGAATAATTTTCATGATTAAGTTTCGTTCCCAACACAGAAGTACACTAACTCCTGAGTGTAAGGGAGGTATGTTCTTGGATTTTCAGATAAGCACTGACAGTGGCAAGTTTAGTCATTCCAGACTAATTTGTAGATTTTCTACAGGCAGATGACCAATTGGGATTACTGATTTCAAGGTCTGGTTTGGTTTGATTTCAATCCTACTTAAACACAGAATGATTTGAATGTGGACATAGCACTAGTCTATGGAACTACATGTTCTTATCACTGTTCTTAGTCTAGCCTACTGTGTTCCTGTCATTTGTTTGTTACAGCTAACCTTGAATTATATTATGTGCTTTTCAGGGTAGGGATACTTTGTGTGTGCATGTATACATGTACAGGATCTAGCATCTGGGTGCTATTCTAATACAAATGAGTCAAATCTGATGTGTCTCTCAAAGAAAGAAAATGGAATCTTTCATGCCAAAACTTGTCTGATAAACTGCTTTAGAGTGCTGAGAAAACAGTCAGAGTTCTTGGGAGGTTGTGAAATAACGTCAGGGCTATCAACTGCCTATCTCTATTTAAATTAAAGTAATCACAATTCTGTTCACACAAATATGAAGGCCTGCAGTATGAAAGATTTTTTTTTTTATACAAATCCTAAGTAAAGGGTTACCCTAGTTTTAGATGCCTTTTTCCATTCTATCAGGCTAGTTGGCTGGTGGTCTGATAGCAAACAGGAGCACAAACAGGGGAGTTTTGCGAGAAAGGTAAAGGACCCTTGTGGGGAGTTGGTTTTCTGTTTGTTTGTTTGTTGTTTGCTTGCTGTGTTCCTGTTGGACTGAAATTATAGTGTGGTCTGTTTGGGTTGGCTGTGTGCTAAGACTAGCAGCCTGCTAGCCAATGATGAGCGCTTCATAGCAAGGCTGTAGTCTGCCATCCTTGATCCCTTGACAAGAGGCAGGACTAATTCCAGTCGAACAGGGTTTAAGAGACCAGAGGAGCTAGTGAATGGGGGAGTTTTGCGAGGGAGTTTAGAGAGGGAGCCTGAGAGCCAGATACAGCTAAACAACCCTACTCAAAAAAACAAACCCCCAAAACCTGCAAGTGTAAAAATAATGCAGGCAGAAGTCCAGCGGCAGACTGAGGCTGCCTTTCTCTGCAGCATGGGGCCTGGGTCACTTGTAGGTTTAACTAGTGTTAATGGTGGATTCTCTGTAACTTGAAGTTTTTACATCATGATTTGAGGACTTCAGTAACTCAGACCAGAGGTTATGGGTCTATCATAGGAGTGGATGGCCGAGGTTCTATGGCCTGCAGTGTGCACGAGATCAGACTAGATGATTGTGATGGTCCCTTCTGGCCTCAAAGTCTATGAGTCTATCCAGTTTATTGCACTGAATGCAGCACGTACGATTACTTGCCTTGTAGGCAGGAGATATATGTGTACTTTCAGTGCAAAAAACTCATGTCCCTCAGAGTATGGGCTCTTGAGACCAGAGCGGCTGAACTGGAGGAGCTAAGGGGATAGACAGGTACATAGATCAGACTTTACAGGACACAGCTGGGTGGTCCTACCCCAGGCTGACAGCCTCTGTTCTGTTGAGGAGAATGAAAGTCTCAGGGAAGGAGAACATCGAGCTGGAGCAGAGAGAATGATTCTATAGTTGGGACCCTCCTTCCAGATAATGTCATGGAATCCTCTCACATTGAGGATACCCCTCTAGAGAGGAACCTAGGTGTTAGGAAGAGACAGGTAATAGTAATGGGGAGGATCAATTATTAGAAATATAGTTGGGTTTGTGATGACCAGCAGACCCGCAAGGTGAATTGCCTGCTGAGTGAGAATGTTTTGAATCTCTTGCAACATCTAGACAGACTTATGTATAGTGCTGGGGAGGAACCATTGCTTGTGGTACCAATGACATAGGGAAAAGTAGGAGAGAGGTCCCAGAGGCCAGATTTAGGCTGCTATGAAAGAGATTAAAGTCCAGGACTTCCATGGTAGTATTCTCTGAAATGCTTCCAGTTCCATGCCCAGAGCCAGCTAAAAAGGCAGAACTGCAGGATCTCAATGTGTGGATGTAATGGTGGTGTTGAGAGGGGATTCAAGTTTATTAGGAACTGGGGAACCTTTTGGGAAAGGAGTCCATACAGGAAGGATGAGCTCTACCTAAACCAAAATGCAACCAGATTGTTGGCATGTAAAATTAAGAAGAAGGTCAGGGGATTTTTTTAAACTAAGGTCTGGGGCAAAGACAACAGATGAGGAGGGACAAGGGATGAAGTCTTTAAACCATGATTTGAGGACTTCAATAGCTCAGACATAGGTGAGAGGTTTATTGCAGGAGTGGATGGGTGAGATTCTGTGGCCTGCATTGTGCAGGAGGTCAGACTAGATGATCATAATGGTCAGTTCTGACCTTAATATCTATGAATCTATGACACATAGTTCAGACAGACACCTCCCTTGGGGGAGAATGTATTAAAGGGGATATTCTATGTCCTAGTAAAGATGAGAGGATAGATGTTGATAAAGTATCCATTCAATTACATCACATGAAGGCAGACAACTAAATATTGGCAAATTTTATAAGTTCTTGTATCCAAACACAAGAAGTCTAAATACTAAAACGGATGAACTTGAGTGTCTGGAATTAAATGAGGATATTGATATAATAGGCATCACAGAAACTTGGTGGAATTATGATAATCAATGGGACACAGTAATACCACGGTACAAAATATATAGAAAATGAAAGAGTAGATTGCTCTGGTGGGGGAGTGGCACTATATGTGAAAGAAAACATAGAGTCAAATTTAGTGAAAATCTTCAATGAATCAAACAACCATAGAATCTTTATGGATAGAAATTCCATGCTTGACTAATAAGAGTATTCATCAGCAAGAATATACTACCGATTGCCTGACCAGGATAGTGACTGTGATTGTGAAATCTCAGGGAGATTAGAGAGGCTACAAAAACAGAAAACCCAATAATAATGGGGGGATTTCAATTATTCCCCTATTGATTAGGAACATGTTACCTCAGGACAGGCTGCAGAGATAAAATTTCTAGATTCCATTAATGACTGCTTCTTGGAGCAGCTACTCCTGGAACCCACAAGGGGAGAGGTAATTCTTGATGTAGTCTTAAGTGGTGCACCGGATGTGGTCCAAGAGGTAAATATAGCCGAACCACTTGGTGATAGCGTAATGTAATTAAATTTAACATCCTTGGGGGGGTGGGGGTGGAGGGGCAGAGAAATACCAAAGAAGCCTACCACAGTAGCATTTAATCTCAAGAAGAAAACTGCACAAAATGAGGACACTAGCTGAAGAGTCACAAGAGAGACATGCCTGTAAGCTTCATGGAAACTTTTTAAAAACACCATAATAGAGGCTCAAACTACAGTAGAACCTCAGAGTTACAAACTTGTAACTCTGAAATGTTCGTAATTCTGAACAAAATGTTATGGTGGTTCTTTCAAAAGCCAATGTTTAGTTGTAAACTTAATACAGCTTTGAAACTTTACTATGCAGAAGAAATATGCTGATTTTAACCAACTTAATTTAAATGGAACAAGCACAGAAACAGTTTCCTTATATTGTCAAATCTTTTTTTTTATCTTTCCCTTTTTTTATTAGTAGTTTACATTTAACACAGTACTGTACTGCATTTGCTTTTTTTAAAATTTTTTGGTCTGTGCTGCCACCTGATTACGTATGATTATGTCCAGTTCCAAATGAGGTATGTGGTCATGGGCAGCAGGTATAATAGGCCAGGGGAGGCGAAGCCTCCCCAAACCCAGGCTGGGACCGCCCATGCTCCACTCCAAGCCCCGCCCTCACTCCCCTTCACCCCCAAAACTGGTGGTGGCCCATGCCAGGGATCAGGGCAGCCGGAGTATCTAGGGTGGGCTGGCTGGCAGCCTGGGACTCGGGGTGGCTGGGGCGGGCGTGTTGGTACTTGGGGCAGTTCAGCTGAAGCTCCTCCAATCCATGGTGGGGGAGCCCCTCCGGCGGGAATGGGGGCAGTAGAGGCTAGCCTCCCTGAGGGGGGTTCACATGCTGCCCATGTGTGTAGTTGATTGGTCAGTTCGTAACTGAGATTCTACTGTATATGTATACCCGAAATTAAAAAAAATAAAGAACTGTAAGGACCAAAAAACACCACAATGGCTAAACAACATGAGTAGAGTAGAGACAAAAAGACATTCTTTAAAAACTGGATATCAAATCCTACTGAGGAAAACAGAAAGGACCATAAATTCTGGCATGTCAACTGTATAAGTATTATTAGGCAGGCCAGAAAGAATTTGAAAAGCAACTAGCGAAGACAAAAAAAAATGTGGTTAATTTTTGTGAGTACATCAGAAGCAGGAAGCCTGCCAAACAATCCATAGGACCACTGGATAATCAAAGTGCTAAAGGAGCACTCAAGGAAGACAAAGCTATTGCAGAGAAGCTAAATGAATTCTTTGCATTGGTCTTCACTGCAAAGGATGTGAGGGAGATTCCCACACCTGAGCCACTTTTTAGGTGACAAATCTAAGGAACTGTCCCCCACTGAGGTGTCAGTAGAGGAGCTTTTGGAACAAACTGGTAAATTGAACAGTAATAAGCCACCAAGACCAGGTGGTATTCACCCAAGAGTTCTGAAGGAACTCATATATGGCATTGCAGAACTACTAACTATGGTATGTAACCTATCACTTAAATCAACCTCTGTACCAGTTTACTGGAGAGTAGCTAATGTGATGCCAAATTTTTAAAAAGACTCCAGAGGCGATCTTGGTAATTACAGGCTGGTAAGCCTCAGTTCAGTACCAGACAAATGTACTATAGTAAAAAACAGAATTATCACATTCCTAGATTAACACAATATGTTGGGGAAAAGTCAATATGGCTTTTGTAAAGGGAAATCATGCCTCACAAATCTATTAGAATTTTTTTAGGGAGTCAACAAGCATGTGGACAAGGGTGATCCAGTGGATGTAATGTACTTGGACTTTCAGAAAGCCTTTGACAAAGTAAGGAGTCATGGGATAAAAGAGAAGGGCCTCTGAGGGATCAGTAACTGATTAAAAGATAGGAAACAAAGGATAGGAATAAACTGTCAGTTTTCATGGTGGAAAGAGGCAAAGGGTGGAGTCCACCAGGGACCTGTACTGGGAACAGTGTTGTTCAACATATTCATAAATAATTTGGAAAAAGGGAAAAACGGTGAGGTGGGAAAGTTTGCAGATGATACAAAATTATTCAATATAATTAAATCCATAGCTGGTAGCAAAGAGTTACAAAGGTGCCTTAAAACTGGTTGCCTGGGCAACAAAATAGCAGATGAAATTAAATTCTGATAAGTGCAAAGTAATGCACGCTGGAGAACATAATCCCAAATGTACAGACAAAGTGATGATATCTAAATTAGCTGTTACCACTGAAGAAAGAGATCTTGGAGTAATTGTGGATAGAATGTGCTCATGTCCAGCAGCAGTCAAAAAAGCCAACAATGTTAGGAACCATTATGAAACGGATAGATAATAAGACAGAAAATATCATAATGTCACTATATAAAACCATGGTACGCCCACACCTCAATGCAGTTCTGGTCATCCCATTTCAAACAAGATATATTAGAATTGGAAAAAGTACAGAGAAGGGCAACAAAATGATTAGGTGTATGGAATAGCTTCCATATGAGGAAAGACTAAAAAGATGTGACTGTTCATCTTGGAAAAGAGACAACAAAGGGGGGAGGGAATATGATAAGGGTCTATAAAATCATGAATGGTGTAGAGTCAATGAATAAGGTAGTGTTATTTATCCCTTCACATAACACATGAACCAGGGGTCACCCAATAAAATTAATCAGCAGCAGGTTTAAAACAAACTTGAATAAGTATTTTTCACACAAACACAGTCAACCTGTGGAACTCATTGCCACGGGGATGTGGTGAAGGCCAAAATTGGTTCAGAACAGAATTAGATAAGTCCATGGAGGATAGGTCCACCAATGGCTATTATCCAAGATGGTCAGGGATGCAACCCCATGCTCTGGGTGTCCCTAAACCACTGTCTGGATCACTGGATACATTGCTCTGTTCTGTTCATTCTTTCTCAAGCATCTGGCACCAGCCACTGTTGGAAGACATGATACTGGGTTATATGGACTATTGGTCTGACCCCATATGGCTACTCTTATGTTCTTAAATAAATAGGAGACAACTGAGAGCAAAGATTTTTTTTCAGGTAGAATGAATGAGGAGACAGTTGCAAAGATTTACTGTGTTGTATCTGGTGACATAGTTAAAGCATTAGTTCCCATCTTTCACACTCCTTTTAAATATGTCATATTGACTTTTATAAGCTTGATAATCTTCAGCCAGCCATTTATGAAAGGGGTTGGCAAGAGATATCTTTAAATACATCCTCAGGAAACAGATATACTACAGGCTACTGGGAGAAAGGTCTGCACGCCGGCGACTATGGCAGTGTACAGAGGAGAGAAAAAAGCAATACCCAAACCCTTCCCAGGCAGCTCCAGGGCTCAAACAACCTGGCTTTGAAAGAGCAAGGAAAGCATTCTGGTATTGACATGTAAATGTTCGCTCCTGGTGCACTAACCATAGGAATCCTGAAGGAGAGCAGAACGCCAAGCATATTTATTTATACACGGATACCCAGACTCACAGGCGCTGACTTGTCTTTTGCCCGGTGGGTGCTCCACTCCAGCTCCAACCCGAGGCCCCGCCCTAACTCCCCCTCTGCCACCTCCCCCAAGACCCCTCCGTCCCCGTGCCTTCTTCTACTCCCAAGTACCTCCCTCAAGCCCTGGGACGCCACCAAACAGCTGATCAGTGGCCAGCCCCGGGTCCGCAGAACCACTGTGGCTGGTGGTGTTGAGCACCCCCTATTTTTTTCCCATGGGTGCTTGAGCCCCAGAGTACCCACAGAGTCAAGTGTCTATGCCCAGACTACTCTCCCCGCTAGTTCACAGAAGAGCTTTTTTGTTTGAGCGCTGGAAGATGCAATGCTTTGGGGATTGTTCTTTGATTCTCTGAGCTCTTTTTTATGTGCTTTATGGTACTAAATGAGATTTGAAAAACTGGTTAAAAAACAGATGAGTAAATACCTTTGTGACAGGCATTGGTCATAGTTTTTAGGCCTTTTCTACACACAAAAGATGCACCAGTTTCATGTGGACACTCCTATATTGACATAGAGAGTTCCTTATATTAATTTTAGTAAAAAGAAAAGGAGTACTTGTAGCACCTTAGAGACTAACCAATTTATTTGAGCATAAGCTTTCGTGAGCTACAGCTCACTTCATCGGATGCATACTGTGGAAAGTGTAGAAGATCTTTTATACACACAAAGCATGAAAAAATACCTCCCCCCACCCCACTCTCCTGCTGGCAATAGCTTATCTAAAGTGATCACTCTCCTTACAATATGAATGATAATCAAGTTGGGCAATTTCCAGCCCAAATCCAGGTTTTCTCACCCCCGCCCCCCCAACACAAACCCACTCTCCTGCTGGTAATAGCTTATCTAAAGTGACCACTCTCCTTACAATGTGTATGATAATCAAGGTGGGCCATTTCCAGCACAAATCCAGGGTTTAACAAGAACGTCGGGGGGGGGGGGTTAGGAAAAAACAAGGGGAAATAGGTTACCTTGCATAATGACTTAGCCACTCCCAGTCTCTATTCAAGCCTAAGTTAATTGTATCCAATTTGCAAATGAATTCCAATTCAACAGTTTCTCGCTGGAGTCTGGATTTGAAGTTTTTTTGTTGAAGAATTGCAACTTTCATGTCTGTAATCGCGTGACCAGAGAGATTGAAGTGTTCTCCGACTGGTTTATGAATGTTATAATTCTTGACATCTGATTTGAGTCCATTTATTCTTTTATGTAGAGACTGTCCAGTTTGACCAATGTACATGGCAGAGGGGCATTGCTGGCACAGGATGGCATATATCACATTGGTGGATGTGCAGGGGAACAAGCCTCTGATAGTGTGGCTGATGTTATTAGGCCCTGTGATGGTGTCTCCTGAATAGATATGTGGGCACAGTTGGCAACGGGCTTTGTTGCAAGGATAGGTTCCTGGGTTAGTGGTTCTGTTGTGTGGTATGTGGTTGCTGGTGAGTATTTGCTTCAGGTTGGGGGGCTGTCTGTAGGCAAGGACTGGCCTTTCTCCCAGGATTTGTGAGACACCAACTCTACACCAACATTCCACACAAAGATGGACTACAAGCCGTCAAGAACACTATCCCCGATAATGTCACGGCTAACCTGGTGGCTGAACTTTGTGACTTTGTCCTTACCCATAACTATTTTACATTTGGGGACAATGTATACCTTCAGATCAGCAGCACTGCTATGGGTACCCGCATGGCCCCACAGTGTGCCAACATTTTTATGGCTGACTTAGAACAACGCTTCCTCAGTTCTCGTCCCCTAACGTCCCTACTCTACTTGCGCTATATTGATGACATCTTCATCATCTGGACCCATGGAAAAGAAGCCCTTGAAGAATTCCACCATGATTTCAACAATTTCCATCCCACCATCAACCTCAGCCTGGTCCAGTCCACACAAGAGATCCACTTCCTGGACACTACAGTGCTAATAAACGATGGTCACATAAACACCACCCTATACCGGAAACCTACTGACCGCTGTTCCTACCTACATGCCTCCAGCTTTCACCTTGACCACACCACACGATCCATCGTCTACAGCCAAGCTCTGCAATACAACCGCATTTGCTCCAACCCCTCAGACAGAGACAAACACCTACAAGATCTCTATCAAGCATTCTTACAACTACAATACCCACCTGCGGAAGTGAAGAAACAGATTGATAGAGCCAGAAGAGTTCCCAGAAGTCACCTACTACAGGACAGGCCTAACAAAGAAAATAACAGAACGCCACTAGCTGTCACCTTCAGCTGCCAACTAAAACCCCTCCAACGCATCATTAAGGATCTACAACCTATCCTGAAGGATGACCCAACACTCTCACAAATCTTGGGAGACAGGCCAGTCCTTGCCTACAGACAGCCCCCCAACCTGAAGCAAATACTCACCAGCAACCACATACCACACAACAGAACCACTAACCCAGGAACCTATCCTTGCAACAAAGCCCGTTGCCAACTGTGCCCACATATCTATTCAGGAGACGCCATCACAGGGCCTAATAACATCAGCCACACTATCAGAGGCTCGTTCCCCTGCACATCCACCAATGTGATATATGCCATCATGTGCCAGCAATGCCCCTCTGCCATGTACATTGGTCAAACTGGACAGTCTCTATATAAAAGAATAAATGGACTCAAATCAGATGTCAAGAATTATAACATTCATAAACCAGTCGGAGAACACTTCAATCTCTCTGGTCACGCGATTACAGACATGAAAGTTGCAATTCTTCAACAAAAAAAACTTCAAATCCAGACTCCAGCGAGAAACTGTTGAATTGGAATTCATTTGCAAATTGGATACAATTAACTTAGGCTTGAATAGAGACTGGGAGTGGCTAAGTCATTATGCAAGGTAACCTATTTCCCCTTGTTTTTTCCTAACCCCCCCCCCCCCCCGACGTTCTTGTTAAACCCTGGATTTGTGCTGGAAATGGCCCACCTTGATTATCATACACATTGTAAGGAGAGTGGTCACTTTAGATAAGCTATTACCAGCAGGAGAGTGGGTTTGTGTTGGGGGGCGGGGGTGAGAAAACCTGGATTTGGGCTGGAAATTGCCCAACTTGATTATCATTCACATTGTAAGGAGAGTGGTCACTTTAGATAAGCTATTGCCAGCAGGAGAGTGGGGTGGGGGGAGGTATTTTTTCATGCTTTGTGTGTATAAAAGATCTTCTACACTTTCCACAGTATGCATCCGATGAAGTGAGCTGTAGCTCACGAAAGCTTATGCTCAAATAAATTGGTTAGTCTCTAAGGTGCCACAAGTACTCCTTTTCTTTTTGCGAATACCTACTAACACGGCTGTTACTCTGAAACCATCCATTTTAGTGTGTGTGAGAATCAAGCCTACAATATTCTAATCATGAAATCACTTTTTTACAAATACTTGAAAAGCATAAATAACAATCAAATAGAAAGATATCTTAAAAACCACAGAGATAGGTTAGAATGGAAAAAATTCTGGTCCCATAAGCAACTATTGGAGGGAAAAAAGCAGACAGTTTTATACCTGTTAAGGTAGTTTATATTTTTGTTTCTCAATCTGACTGTAGAGGCAACCAAAACACTTTCAACAAATTACAGTAGAATTTACTCTGAAAAATAAACTATTCTGTAATGCCTTATTCTTCAACAGATCTGCCACTTGTGTGCGTTCAGAATTCTTTCTACTGACATTGATAGAATTCGTTTTTACTGTTTCTGTTGGTTAGCCCTGTAGAGCCATTACAGCTAACAGAGCTGAGTTGAACTGAATTCCTTCTTGCGCATCAACAGAATTATTTACAAAGTTCTAGTCACAGGACAGATCAGCAACACCCACGGTAGGTCAGCAAGCCATTGAAGACAAAGGGGTGGCAGAGTTGTAATAGAGGGCATAATTTGGTCTGCAGACCTTTATTACTGATGATGTACACGGAGGAAATGATGCAGCTTCACATTCTGATCTTAGGCAGAGTTTCCAGGGGTGGGAGTTAGGAAAGCCATTTCTCCACTTGCAAAGTAAGCACAGTTTACCTGCTGCTCCTTTAAGCAGATCTGGTGGTTGCAGGTTGCCTAATAAGTTAATAGCAAGGATGCAGTAAAAAGTAAACAAAGCCAACAGGAAAAATGTTCTCTGTGCTTCAACTGCCTTCCTTTGAACACTCCTTGGTAACAGTGACCGCTCTAAGCTCACTTCATACCCCTACCCCTCACACCGTCTAACAGAAATGATTCCTCCAAAGCTCCACTTCTCTCTCTTCTGCACTCCACTCCCAGAAAAACCCCTGCAGAGTCGCCAGCTAAGGGCTTGTTTACATGGGGACACTCACGAAAGTTAAAAGTGAATCAACTACAGATGTGAAGTCAATGCTATACCTTAAAGCACGTTGCACTGCTCCCACCCCTCATGGATGCTTTCATTCAAGAGTAAAGTGGCTTTAGTGCACTGTAACTTAATCCTCCTCCAACTCAGCTTGTTCTGCTTGGTTTGAAACTAGATCAAGCAGAGCAAGCAGCTGATCAAAGTTATTGGTAGCCTGGGGACCCAACTCAACAGAGCTCTTTCCAATCTCTGGAAGCAAGGAGAGCTGGCTGCAGTGTGTGGGAGAGAAAGAATCTTGGGGAGGAGAGGGGGGATTAAGTAAATGCAGGGCTGAAAGTAATATTAATGTCTTACCGGTATGGGGGCCAGAGCCTGGGGCAGAAGGGGCGGAGCTTGGGGTCAGCATCCCGCAGCCAGCCCATCCGCACTGCCTTGCCCGCACCGCCCGAAGGCTCTGGTGGCAATTTAAAAGGCCCTGGCCCTGGGGCAGCTGCCTCTTTCTTCCCTACCCAGTCAGCAGCAAAAGGGGGCAGCGACATCTGCAGACCAAACATTGGCTGCGTACAGCTTTTAACCGGTGTGCCATATCGGCCCGTACTGGCCTACTTTCATCCCTGCGTAGAACATGGGGATGGGTGAAACTTGAGTGAACTTGAGTGAAACTGGAGGGGTATGACGGGGATGGGGGAGGAGAGGCAGGAGGGATGGAGCAGAAGGGATCAGGGCCGCCTCTTCTCACCCCCTCCAGCCGGCCTTGCAGGGGGCAATGGACACTCTGGCCAGGGGCCCCACCAGCCCAGGCGGGCACCCGGGAAGTGGGGTTGGGGGCTATCAAGGTTCCTTCCCCACTCTGAACTCTAGGGTACAGATGTGGGGACCTGCATGAAAAACCCCCGAAGCTTATTTTTACCAGCTTAGGTTAAAACTTCCCCAAGGTACAAACTATTTTACCTTTTGCCCTTGGACTTTATTGCTGCCACCACCAAGCGTCTAACAAATATATAACAGGGAAAGAGCCCGCTTGGAAACATCTTTCCCACCCAAATCCCCCCAAGCCCTATACCCCCTTTCCTGGGGAAGGCTTGATAAAAATCCTCACCAATTTGCATAGGTGAACACAGACCCAAACCCTTGGATCTTAAGAAAATGAAAAAGCAATCAGGTTCTTAAAAGAAGAATTTTAATTGAAGAAAAAGTAAAAGAATCACCTCTGTAAAATCAGGATGGTAAATACCTTACAGGGTAATCAGATTCAAAACATAGAGAATCCCTCTAGGCAAAACCTTAAGTTACAAAAAGACACAAAAACTGGAATATACATTCCATTCAGCACAACTTATTTTATCAGCCATTTAAACAAAACAGAATCTAATGCATATCTAACTAGATTGCTTACTAACTCTTTACAGGAGTTCTGACCTGCATTCCTGCTCTGGTCCCGGCAAAAGACACACACAGACAGAGAGAACCCTTTGTTCCCCCCCCCCCCCTCCAGTTTTGAAAGTATCTTGTCTCCTCATTGGTCATTTTGGTCAGGTGCCAGCGAGGGTATCTTTAGCTTCTTAACCCTTTACTGGTGACAGGGTTTTTTCCCGCTGGCCAGGAGGGATTTAAAGGTGGTTAGCCTTCCCTTTATATTTATGTCAGGGGTTCACCCCGCTCCACCCGCCTGGTGCTCCAGATGGGGAACAGGGTTGGAGCGTGGGGGCTTGCCTGCTCCCCAGCTGGAATGCCGGGCAGGTGGAGTGGGGCAAGCCCCCATACCCTGACCCCACTCCCCAGCAGGAGCGCTGGATGGGCGGGCGGAGCAGGGCGAGCCCCGGATCCTGCTCCCTGGCAGGAGTGCCAGGTGGAGTGGGGTAAGCCCCCACACCCCATCTCCGCACCCCAGCAGGAGCGCTGGGTGGGCAAAACGGAGCAAGCCCCCATGCCCTGACCCCGCTCCTTGGCAGGAGCTTTGGGCGGGCAGAATGGGGAAGCCCCCGCACCCCAACCCCACTCCGCAGCTGGAGTGCCGGGCGGGCAGAGTGGGGCAAGCCCCCGACCCCACTCCATGGCAAGAACGCTGGCCGGAGCTGGGTGAGCCCTCGACACTGCTCTCCATCTGGAGCACCGGGTGGGCAGAGCTAGGCGAGCCCCTGACCCATCCCTGGCAGAAGCGCTAGGCGGGTGGAGCAGGGCAAGCCCCTGCACCTCAACCCCATTCCCTGGTTGTGCACCTGGCATGGGGGGCCCCTGGCCAGAGTGTCCATTGCCCCCTGCAAGACCAGCTGGAGGAGGTGCGGGGAGCCATCCCCGAGCCCTCCTATCTCCCCTCGCCCACCCCATCATTGCCCACCCACCAAAGTTGCGGCGCACCCAAGTGTCCCATCCTGGCTATGCCACTGATCTACACATCTTGTCAACCGTACCGCACCGTGTAAAAGTGAATTCACGTGTGCAAAAATAAAGGGTCACAATTAATTAATAAAAAAAATACTATGTAAATCAAGGCCTGAATGTCTGAGGAAAATTGCGAAGCTCTTGCCCTTTTTGAGCTCAGTCATCCCTATACCAAAGCTGAGTTCAATGCAAAGCCTAAGGGGAGGAATCAAAGATGGTTTTATGTCACCTCCGTGCTTCCCCCACCCTGGGCTGGCCAAGGAACTGCTTTATGCTGATGCAGGTTAGAGCAGCCTGAGGGCTGTCCCGATGCATGCCTTGCTGCCTGTGGTTCCAAGGGGCCATTCCAGCAGCCAATAGCCAAAGCACAGCAGTGCTCTGATTATGCACCCACTCCTTTAGGAACATCCCCAGTATGACCCCTGCCATGGGGGCTCCAGTGGAAGGAAGTGGTGTAGAGATGTTACTTCAGTTCGAGAGCAGAAAGGGAAGCTCCTTACTTCATGACCTCTTTATGGTGGTAGAGGCAACATTTTGCAGTAATGAATCAGGCCAAATTCATCTGGCTGCTCAGAGCACATTGCTTAGACCAGGGGTGGCCAACCTGTGGCTCCGGAGCCACATGAGGCTCTTCAGAAGTTAATATGCGACTCCTTGTATAGGCACCAACTCAGAGGCTGGAGCTACAGGCGCCAACTTTCCAGTGTGCCGGGGGGTGCTCACTACTCAACCCCAGGCTCTGCCACAGGCCTTGCCCCCACTCCACCCCTTCCCGGCCCCTCCCCTGAGCCTGCTGTGCCCTCGCTCCTCCCCCTCAGAGCCTCCTGCATGCCACGAAACAGCTGACCGGGAAGGGAGGGAGGGAGAGGCGCTGATCGGCGGGGCTGACGATGGGTGGGAGGAGATGGGAGTGGGGGGGGTGGAGCTGATGAGGGGCTGCTGACGTGTTACTGTGGCTCTTTGGCAATGTACATTGGTAAATTCTGGCACCTTCTCAGGTTGGTCATCCCTGTTTAGACTGAGAGAGTGAATGTGAAGCTCTGATTTACATCAACGCCAACAAAACTAGTTATCCAATTGGATCCCAGTTTAGTTTAGAAATCCCATCAGTAATGATAAATCTAATCACTAAAAATCCTATTTAGTACTTAATCACATTTGTATGAAAAAGCAGCACGGTTAGTACCTTAGATATACAATAGTAGTATTTAAAATCAGTTATAAATCCCCTGAACTTTGTATCATTTCCTACTGAAGAGTTTTTCAACCCCTCATTGACAATTAGTGGCCCAGGCAGACATCCATATATGCAATCACCTGCCCTTCCCAATAAACATGGCCTTTTGTAGCTACATTACCTGCCTAATCCTACCCCCTAAAACTCAGTGTCCCACTCATCATCCTACACCAGACTCCTGTTACTTCCCAATGAGACAAATGCATCACAGCACTTCTGCTTTCCATTCCCTGCTCCACACCATGTTTGCATTTCTTTTACCTTTGAAGGAAATTCCTGTGCCCTGATGCCAACTGCTCAGTCTGCTGTTGCCATGAGCTCCTTCCTTGGCCTATAATCCCATGCTCCGTGTTTCCTTGATTTAGTTGTCTTTTGTGGTTCTAGCTGGCATTAAAGGGGTATTTAATTTCTTATCCAATGGGTTTAGACATGTGGGACTGTATTGTTGTTATGCCCTCCTGGAGGTATTAGTAGTTTTGTCACTAGGTAGTGCAGATTCAGGGGAAGGAGGCTTTCTTCTCCTTCTCTCTGTGTTTCTAGTCCTCTGCAGGTTGGCATACAAGAGTCTTCTTCTGCTTCAGTTATGACTCAAGAGCCTAGTATGTGCTTTGCAAGGGAGATTTTAAAAATGTGTTACCAAAAAGGTGTGGCTTTTCCCTGGTATCACTGGAGCTCTAAGACGAGACAAAACAGAAGGAGAATAGTTCAGCGGTTAGAGTACTCCTTTAAGCTTTGGGAGATCTGGGTTCAATTCTCTGCTCTGTCACAGACTTTCCTGTGTTATTTGTGCTTACTCAACTCTGTGCACCAGTTCCGCATCTACCAAATTAGAAGAGCTGCATTCCTGTACCTCACAGCAGGATTGTGAGGTGCCTGGATACTACAATAATGGTGGGGATGGGCATTTAAGAACCTAAAAGAGATGGATTGATTGCAGGGGTAGCCAATGTTAAGGCCAGCTTTGATATTTTCAAATCACATTTGCCATTCCTAATTTAATGTGTATAATCGTTTTAAAATAAAGGGAAAACTAGACACTGATCACCAAGAACATTTATACAGAAGCTAAATTGTGGATATGCCCCACTTCATGTCTCATACCAGAAGGTTACAATGTCAATCTAAGGGCAAGGCTACCACAGCATTTGGGAAATAGTGATATTGTGGACAGCTACCCACTCTGGCTATTATATTTTGTTAGAAAAAAAATTGCCTATAGCACATAAAAAGTAAGACAGAGGACAGACAGGTTGATCTGCATCTTGTTATTTCATTTAGGAAGGCTGGTACTTGAGAAAATGCACAGTCATACATTTTCCAATCCAGGATGAACATTCCTGATGCATTGTGTATCAATTTTTTGAAAAGCTTCTGACTTTTCCTCAGAGGTAATCTATTTCCTGGTACAGCAGGGGATGACAGGAATGAGGTTTCATACATAGTACGTTAGTCATTTGCTTCACCTGCTATGTCAGCCATGTTGTTTTGGACAGAAACCCAAAATGACAGACATGACTGAGCCAGCTGCTGAATCAAATACTGCTTCACCCGAAAAACTGATCTTACACAACAACACTGCAGCATGGTGGCAGTCCCTGAGGATTACAGCATCACGGCTGACTTTTAATTAACCCTTTGGAGCACTGTACAACAAACAAGATTGCCAGACAGTTTAATGAGCTGCTTGTTGAAAAATAATGACAACTTTCTGCATTCAGAGGCACAATCCTATGTATTTACTATATCACTATTACTGTAAATATTTTTCTAGTCGTTGAAAATACAATTCTCTCTCTGGAGATTTGAAAATTTACAGAATAGCTTTAACTAAGAACAGTGTATTGATATACTATTTGTTGTGGTTCCAGCATAACAAATTCCTGCCCCCCCCCTTCAACTCATCTTTAAAAAACAAACAAAAATTTTAAAAATCTTTCAGAATTTTGGAAACAAAGCAGATTCCTTTGAAGCATTAGGAGACGACAATGCATCATCAATATTTTCAAGAAATATAACTTTAGGAACAGAGTAAGCACAAACATTTTTTTACAGTTACTCCTTTAAGTCAATGGGCCTGACTCTTAGCTGGTATAAATCAGCATAACTCAGTGAATTTAGATGCAGTGTGTTTAATTTATGGTAAAAAGTATTTACAGAATATCAGCTGCCATGTATTTTTTTAAAGTTAATATTTACAGCGCTCATAAAGTGCCACGCTGAAAGCCCTGGAGAATGAATGTTTCTGTTTATCACTACCCCAAGTATAGAATGGCAAGCCACCATCTTCATGGTGGACTCCTATTTACAGGAGCAGTTTAATATTTTGAGGACCAGGCAGGTGCATTTTTACCTGTCTCCACCCCTGGCCTTCCCTAGGCTTGAATTCTCTATCTTGTTCTAATGCATATTAATTGCCAGTTAACGTGTTATTTAACGCAATTGTAAATGTGAAACAGACACATCAGATGTTTCTTATAGGCTCAGCCTAGGGTGATTCATGACCAGGAATAAGTGACCTTCCTGTAATAAATATTTGTTAAGTGTCTACTTTAGCATTTACAATCAACAACTAAAACTGCAACCCAAGTATTCAAAAAAATCACTTCAACTTATCTTTTCAAATGTGAGGGACAGAAACTTACCAAAATAGTAGAGTCTCACCTAGTCACATGACTCCAGGAGCTGGAGCTTTAAGAAAGGCACCAAATATCATGAGACTCACAATAAAGTAATGAAAGTTGGCAACACTGAATTTAGACAAGGCTCCTGCCTCTAAAAAAATAACATTAATTTTTATTGGCTGCCATCTGCTTCTTGTGATGCAGGGCAAGTGGAGTCCTTCTGCTTGTGCCGAGATCCATGCATGGTTACCAATATTTTATTTTTTTAAACAATATTGAAAGGGGTAATTTCTCTAAACAAGGGGCAATGAGGGCCTTTTCTACCTCAGTGGTTTGTGTGCACTGTGGAATTTTAGGTTATTTTCTCTTCTCTTTCTCCAGTTACAGTGTTTTTGTTAATAGAAAGCAATATTTAGCTACAGATAATCAATCACAGAGCATGGATAGCATATTATGGAAACAAACCATTCAAAGCAATGGTCATGTCAAATAGTTTGAAGCTATTGATAGCCTGAAATGTGTTGCCAAACAATACTGAAGTCATTTAGAAAAAATGAAACAAACAGAACAAGGTGCTAAATTCATTGAATGAAATGTTTCTTGCAAATAATTCACCATGCAAGGGAAACAGACTAGAAAAAATAAATGAATTAGTTTCACTAAGCTAAAAGCGAGGTCTTCCCTTCCGTATCCTTTGTTCTCTCCTCCCATGCCTACCCGCTTCTATCCAGCTTCAGGCCTTTTACACTAATTTCTCTAGAATTATTTCTCTCCTCTCCTTTCTTTGGACAGCAGCATCTCCTTCCTTCTGATTCTCTTTCCCACATGTAGGGGTAGGAGAGAAGAATTCATTCTCTACATCAATTCTATCCCTAGCTTCTCTACAGATACTGCAACAAAGATGACCATTTGTGATGACAGTATGTGTGGTTTGAACACCTGTTCACTAGGACTTAGTCAAAGACCAGCTAACATTTAACTACT
Organism: Chelonia mydas; assembly: GCF_015237465.2. Classification (NCBI taxonomy): domain Eukaryota; kingdom Metazoa; phylum Chordata; order Testudines; family Cheloniidae; genus Chelonia; species Chelonia mydas. Next base: position 115,758,271 of record NC_057850.1, read on the forward strand.
TTGTGTTTTTCCCTTGTATTGTATTTTACTTTGCAAAGGATACCTTATTTCCAAATTTCTTGTGCTGTTTAAGTGTATCATCCCATATCATGCTCAATCAATCAATAATGAAACTAACTTAATAGCATGAATTTTGAAGTTGTGCTTTCAGTAATGTAACTAATGTGCTAATTTGAATCACAGATGTGTTACACTAGTAATTTCTATTTCTTATTATGAAGGTACCTAGGTCATAATATGAACTGGAGCCATACATAAAAATGCTGCAGTCATGAATTTAGCTGTGTACAACAAACATTGCTGAAACAGAGTGATACTCTTATTGTCTATTAAGTAGCATTAACTATAAATGAATCCAAACCACACAATATATAAATCCTATGTGCCCCAGAATAAATCAATTTACACCTCCAGAAAAGATTTCGATGCACCTGCTTGTTCCAACCCGACAGTATTAAGGCAAAGAGCTAAAAAAATTGCTCTGCACTTCTAAATTATATCTAACCAAAAAAAGTATATTTAGTCAGCACTGAAGTTATACAGAAGTGAGTGTTCCAGATTTACTGTATGAATGGTCTCTGTAACATAGGCCAATTGTGATATGCAATTTGCAAAAGTCTCCTGGCACTTTGAGCAAGGAGAATTTCCCTAATTCATATAATCAGACAGAGAGAAGTTATAACATTTTAATCAATCTTTGGGGTCCTGCTGGGAAGCTCCATTACAAAGCATTGTCATGCCCAGCAGGAACTTGCAGACTCTGGGAGACTGGAATGGTGCTGCATTTTTCAACAATAGCCATGGCAGATTAATAACTACTAAGTTAAACAAAAGACTGTTTCCTCCCCTAGACATTTGCATAGTACAGCAAGTTAGTATGTTAAAGTACATTTCCTCTATATAATGGCATCAGCTGCTACAGGAGCCATCTGAGAGTGAATCAAGTCAGATCAGGGAAGACCCTGTATATTAAACACCTGGCTCCTCAACTGGAGGAGGAGCCAGAGCTCATCCTCTCAGGGCCTGTCTACACTAGGATAAAAAGCACATCCCCAGATTTCACCTAGACCAACTAATATGTGTTAAAATACAATTTGCCCTGTGTAGACTAGAGTTCTAAAGAATGTTCACAAACATCTTTTAAAATACATCTTTTACCCTAGTGTGGATAGGCCCTGATGAGTAAAATTAGAGCTTCTATCACTTGTATTTTAAAATCCTTTCAATCCTTGATAATTTTAAAGATACTACTGGAAGTGAAGAGCAACATCATCATCCCTCATTGCCCTAATTCAGAAGGCCTGTGGTGTTAATTCCAGCAATGGAGAGAAGAAGACAGAAGAAGGATAAAAGACATTAGAACCAAGGACCGAGCAGAAAAAGAAATTTATATTTTTAAAAGTAGCATATATTGGCACAAACACAAAGTACATCCCTTAAGTAGAATTCTTTTAAAATTCAAATTACAAATCTGTGAACTAGACAGAACATTTCTTGAAGCAGTTATAAAAATTCTAATTAAAATGCAGCTATTGTGCAGTAATATCAATTAGCTCTTTAAAAACCTAATTAATAATTTATCAAGGAGACAACTCAATAATTCAGCAGAGGCAATAAAAGAGATCTCTCGTTTTATACCCACTACTAGAGGGAACACATTTCAATTAGAAGTGTATGATTGGCATAAACTGGTATAGCACCACTGATTTCAGTGGAGTTACACTGATTCACATCAGCTGAGGACCCAGCCTTGTCAAATTAAGTGTTTTTTCTCTAATTCTCCTATTATCCTGTATAAGTGTTCGTTGTCTGTCTACTTTGATATATAATCATGAAAGTAACAATCTAGGGTTATGATATGATTTGTACAAGGGCTGTATTATACAGGTTCTATTTTGCTGTAGAAATGATATCAATAAAAATTAAGCAAAGATTTTTGGGGGGGAGGGCAGAGGAGAATTGGAATAAAAAATAGGATGTATGCAATCAAAATCATTTTAAACTACTAGTAACTCAGTATCTAGATGAATTAGCAATGACAGGAATAAGAAGGGGATTGGAAAGTACCCCTGAAAGAAATTTTTGAAAAACAGGCAAATGATTGGAATGGCTTTCAAGCATCTGACAGTGTCTGCTCTGGTGGAATAACAGGGGAACAACAGACAAGTGCTGAATTTGCTGGTGGGCTCGGAGATTAAACAATGGTTAGATTAAATGTCACCATTTTATGAGGAGATGGGGGAATTCAAGCTTCCATTTTGGAAAATGAGAGGTGAATAAGTTAGGGCTGGGGGCGGGGGGATATTGTGTAGTTACACTATTTCACCACTGAAAAACAGGTATGTATGTCGCAGTCTCACTAACACGAGCGTAAAAAGAAGCATACCACCTCTTTACATGTTTGAATGTAATGGGATATTAAACTGAACGCAGTATTTATCAGAAAAATTGAAGTATCTTCTGAATAAGAAGAGTTTTCTAAATTTTTGTCTATTTCTTCTAATTTATTTCATTGTCCCTTCTTTTCCCCTCCCCCGTCATATTTCTGGTACGCCTTTCTTTGAGTATCTTTATTTCTCAGGTCAAATTTTTCAGCAGGCCTCCACGAATATGCACCTTTTTGCAAGGCCAGTAATCTGTACTGTCCACACAAAATGGGTAATTGTGTACACAATAAGAATTTAGGCATTCAGTTACTTTTTTTTATGTGTCTGTGCAAACAGATGCACCAGAGGGTAAGTTGCTAATATGTTACTTTCCCCACACAGCCTTTGCCTTTCTAGTCACCAAAGAGTAAGATAATTCCTTGATAAAAACATCAAAAATTAGCAAAGAAATAAGATAGTTATTAGGCTGTAAGGCTGCATTTGGTTTGTATTAGAACTACTGTATCTTGGGCTTCTGGCTTTTATAAAATGTATCTATTTTGAGACTGACTGTCAAGGGAGTTGTTTAACACTTCCTGAATTCATCACACACTGGCTGAAATTAACCCAAAGGTACAGGGGCTAGAGAAGGCAGTTCCGCCACATGACAGGCAACTGTGAAGTGGCCATATGCAGGAGATTCTTCCACTCCTCTGTGTTGCAGATGGGTGAGAAACAATAAGAGAGGTCTAAAGGAGGGAGAACCACCATAGAGAGAAGAGAGGCACAGGAGAAGTGGAAGGGCCTCAAAAGAAAAGAAGCTGAAGTGGAGTGTCCCAAAAGAGAATTAGAGGGGGATGGAGGAAATGAATGTTCCTGAGAAATCTTGAGCACTTCCACTGCAGTGCGAGTGACTTCAACTCCCTTTGAGTTTAATGAGAATTGTGGTTACTCAACACCTCACACGACTGGACTCCATAAAAGGGCAGGCACACAAGAGTCTGTGGCTTCAGGAAAAGAGGACATTATGACTACAGCCCTACTCTTCAAAAGCTGGCCCAAAAATCCAGCAGAAGTCTTGGACCTGATTCTCTTTTCATGTAGTCAATAGAGTTACACTCATGTAAAATCTGTGTGTGAGGAGAATTGGGCCTCCTGAAGTGCATAAAGTGCCATAGCACTCCAAAAATTACTCTGAAAGTGGCCATGTTTGTGTCTCAGACATCAGCATAAAATTTTCTCAGTTTACAAGGTTAAAAAAATTGCTTTTGTAATTGCAATCTCTGCAAATTTAGCCTGGGGTTTGCAAGTCATGCTGTGTCTGATCTGGCCCATGCATCATCACCAGCAGAAGAGATTCTGTGAATAGAATTCAGCCGACAAATCTACTGAGGCATGAAACAGAACAGAATGCAACTTCTCTTGCCCTCACTGTGGTGGTTCTGCAGTGCTAGGAAGACTAAAGTAGTGAAAGTTTTATAGTCCGAAAAATAGCCAGACTGGCATATAACTCGTGGACTGATGCGTGAGGTGAGATGGAAGTTTTCACAATAATTTTTATTAGCTTAAAGTTTGTTCCCTCTATAAACTAGGATAAACCAGCGCAGTGCCCTAAGATTAACCTATGTCTTGTCAGCTGGTTAGAAAGGAAGCAAATGAAAAGGACCTCTATCAGTGCCGGCCATGAGCAGATAAATACCATCAGCCAGAGGGTTTAGGAGGGCTCTCTCCACTGAGACGCCTTCTGATCTAGCAACCCAGGCAAATTTCAGCATGAAATAGGAAAAGAAACAGGCTCCTAAATATGACCTTTTGGGGTATTAAAAGGGAGAGAATCTATACTGCTAGCCTAGAAAGAGGACAGAGTTTTATACCCTGAATTGCAGTGGAAGATCCTCCCAGTCACAGATTACTGAGAGTTTGGCCCCAACACACATTTTAACACATTTGTCAGTGATTTACTTTGCTTTGGACTTTGATATATTAGTAATTAGAATGTTATAGTCACCGTTTCACTTTAAATAAGGGAGGGCAGACTGGGTTTGCAGTGTAGTAGGGTTTACTGAAGGATGAGCTGCACACAGTAAGTCAGGAGCTACCCTGCTAGACAGTGAGGAAAACTTTGCAAAATCAGAAAATAAGATGAAACACTTGGAAAAGAATCCTGAAAACAGAGTTCAGCGGCAGGGGCACTATGCATTGTTGAAACAGGAATGTGAGATAGTCTTGCTTTGGAGGGTTAAACTCAAAGATGTCTGAATACATTGGAGGAGATCTCTGAAAAGTTGCTACCACTGTAATAGCATTGCAACAAATCTTGTAAGGTGTCTATGGAAAAGTTATGATTTGCTGAATATGATTATCCTATTTGTAGGCATGCACCTGTATCTCAAATATTTGCTCTTGTGGTAACACCCACAAGGTATTTAGCCAGCACATTGTGAATGAAGCATTCAAGTAGGGCTGCCAATTAATCGCAGTTAACTCACACGATTAACTCAAAAAAATCAATCGCAATTAAAAAAATTAATCGCGATTAATCGTAGTTTTAATCACACTGTTAAACAACAGAATACTAATTGAAATTTATTAAATATTTTGGATGTTTTTCTACATTTTCATATATATTGTATTCTCTGTTGTAACTGAAATTAAAAAGTGTACAAAACCAAAACAATGTAAAACTTCAGCACCTACAAGTCCACTTAATCTTCCTTCTTGTTCAGCCAATCGCTAAGATAAAAAGTTTGTTTACAGTTACAGGAGACAATACTGCCCTCTTCTTAGAATCATAGAAGATTAGGGTTGGAAGAGACCTCAGGAGGTCATCTAGTCCAATCCCCTGCTCAAAGCAGGACCAACCCAATTAAATCATCCCAGCCAGGGCTTTGTCAAGCCGGGCCTTAAAAACCTCTAAGGGTATGTCTACACTACGAAATTAGGTCAATTTTATAGAAGTCGATCTTTAGAAATCGATTTTATACAGTTGATTGTGTATGGCCCCTCTAAGTGCATTAAGTCGGCAGAGTGCGCCCTCAATACTGTTGCTAGCATCAACTCACGGAGCGGTGCACTGTGGGTAGCTATCCCACAGTTCCCGCAGTCTCTGCTGCCCATTGGAATTCTGGGTTAAGCTCCCAATGCCTGATGGGGCAAAAACATTGTCGCAGGTGGTTTTAGGTACATGTCCTCAGTCGCCCCTCCCTCCGTGAAAGCAACGGCAGACAATCATTTCATGCCTATTTACCTGGGTTACCCATGCAGACGCCATCGCCTGGCAAGCATGGAGTCCGCTTAGCTCACCGCTGCTGTTGTGAGCATTGTAAACACCTTGCGCATTATTCTGCAGTATGTGCAGAACCTGGCTAAGAGACCCCAGCATGAGGGCGACTGTGAGGAGGACATGGACACAGATGTTCCTGAAAGCACGGGCTGTGGCACTTGGGACATCTTGGCGGCAGTGGGGCTGGTTGATACAGGGAATGCCGATTCTGGGCCCGGAAACAAGCCCAGACTGGTGGGATCGCATAGTATTGCAGGTATGGGATGATTCACAGTGGCTGCGAAACTTTTGCATGCGTAAGGCCACTTTCCTTGAACTTTGTGAGTTGTTTTCCCCCGCCCTGAAGCGCAGGAATACCAAGATGAGAGCTGCCCTGACAGTTGAGAAGTGAGTGGCAATAGCCCTGTGGAAGGTTGCAAAGCCTGACTGCTACCGGTCACTCAAGAATCAATTCAGAGTGGGCAAGTCTACTGTGGGGACTGCTGTGATCCAAGTAGCCAATGCAATCACGGACATTCTGTTATCAAGGGTAGTGACTCTGGGAAATATAGAGGTCATACTGGATGGCTTTGCTGCAATGGGACTCCCTAACTGTGGTGGGGCGATAGACGGAAAGCATATCCCTATCTTGGCACCGGACCACCTTGCCAACCGGTACGTAAACCGCAAGGGGTACTTCTCAATGGTGCTGCAAGCACTGGTGGATCACAAGGGACGTTTCACCAACATCAACGTGGGATGGCTGGGAAAGGTACATGATGCTCGCATCTTTAGGAACTCCAGGCTGTTCGAGCAGCTGCAAGAAGGGACTTACTTCTCAGACCAGAAAATTACTGTTGGGGATGTTGAAATGCCAATAGTTATCCTTGGGGACCCAGCCTACCCCTTGCTCCCATGGCTCATGAAGGCAGCCTGGACAGTAGTAAGGAGCAGTTCAACTATAGGCTGAGCAAGTGCAGAATGGTGGTAGAATGTGCCTTTGGACGTTAAAAGGTTGTTGGCGCTGTTTGCTGATTAGGTTAGACCTCAGCACAACCAGCATTCCCACTGTTATTGCTGCTTGTTGTGTGCTCCATAATATCTGTGAGAGTAAGGGGGAGACGTTTAAGGCAGGGTGGGAGGTTGAGGCAAATTGCCTGGCAGCCAATTTTGAGCAGCCAGACACCAGGGTGATTAGAAGAGCACAGCTAGGTGCGCTGTGCATCAGAGAGGCTTTGAAAACCAGTTTTATGACTGGCCAGGCTATGGTCTGACAGTTGTGTGTCTTTCTCCTTGCTGCAAACCCGCCCCCTTTGTTGATTTTAATTCCCTGTAAGCCAACCACCCTACCCACTTCGATCACAGCTGGCAAAGGAAATAAAGTAATTATTGTTTTGAAACCATGCATTTTTTCTTTATTAATTAAAAAAAAAAGTGAGCGAACTGACAAAGTAGCCCGCGTGGGGTGGGGTGGGGGAGAAGGGAAGGACAAGGCTACATTGCTTATTGTAGCCACACTACAAATCAAAACTGTTTGAATGACAGCTTTCTGTTGCTTGGGCCATCCTCTGGAGTTGAGTGGCTGTGTGCCCGGAGCCTCTCTCCCCACATTCTTGGGCGTCTGGGTGAGGAGGATATGGAGCTTGGGGAGGAGAGCAGGTGGTTATACAGTGGATGCGGGAGGCGGGGTCTGTGCTCTTGTTGGCTTTCCTGCATCTCCACCAGATGCCTCATCATGTCTGTTTGCTCCCCCATTAGCCTCAGCATTGCCTCTGCTCATCGGAGTCACTTAATGCTTTCCTAGCCTCTGCCACTGAATGCCTCCATGCATTCAGCTGTGCCCTATCAGTACGGGAGGACTGCATAAGCTTGTAAAACATATAATCGCGAATGCGTTTTTTTCACCTTCTAATCTGCGATAATCTCAGGGATGGAGATGATAGGAGAGGATAGAAACATTTGCACCTGCGGGGGGATAAAAAGGGAGAGTAAAATTTAAGATGATACATTTCTGAGAACAAAAGGGAGACTCTTTCACAGTGAATTAAGCAATTCACAGCAGACAGCACATGTGCTTTAGGTACAAGGTCGCATTTTGCCTTTTATATTGAGCGCCTGCCGATATGGTGACACATCACACACGGCTGGGCAACAGAATTTGGTTTCCGGGCAGCCATGGTAAGCCAAAGGGTACGCGGGGTTGGTTTCTTACGCCTTCATAACACGTGGGAATGGTTTCAAACTGCAGCGCCGTCCTTTCCCATAGCAAGCAATGCTGGTTGGGTTTCACATTTAAAAGGAGGGGCTGCAGTTTTCAGGTGGATGTGCAGCGCACACCTCCCCACAACCCACCACGTGACTATTTTCTGGGATGATCCCTTTTAGCCAAGTGCAAACAACCCAGCATGAACAGGGTCCTTTTACTGTTCCCTTACAAAAATTCCCCTATTTCAACCAGGTGACCATGAATGATATCCCTCTCCTGAGGCTAACACAGAAAGATATAGCCTGAATGTTGCTTGAATGTGACCAAAACCGAGGACCATTCGCTGCCACGCTTTGTGCTGCAATGATTCCAGACTACTTGCTACTGGCTTGGCGTGGTAAAGTGTCCTACCGTGGAGGACAAAATAAGGCAGCCCTCCCCAGAAACCTTCTGCAAGGCTCTCAGAATACCTCCAGGAGAGCTTCATGGAGATGTCCCTGGAGGATTCCCGCTCCATGCCCAGAAACATTAACAGACTTTTCCAGTAGCTGTACTGGCCGCGAATGCATCCTAATTCTTCAAGCAAATCAAACATTAAACACTATTGCTTTTAAACCCCGTACCGTAGTTACAAAAGTGCACTCACCAGAGGTGCCTTCTCCGGCTTCAGGTTTGGGGATCCTGCCTTGGGAGGGTATTGGCTCCAGGGTGATGAAAAGGTCCTGGCTGCCGGGGAGAACAGATTCACCACTTGCCTGCTGTGCATTCTCCTCCTCCTCCTCCTCCTCTTCCTCAACCACAAAATCCTCCTCCCTGTTGTGTGAGACTCCCCACTTGCAGGTGTCCACAGACAGTGGTGGGGTAGTGGTAGGGTCCCCCCCTAGAATGCCATGCAGCCGATCACAGAAGCAGCATGTCAGGGGCTCTGGCCTGGAGCGACCGTTTGCCTCCTTTGTCTTTTGGTAGGCTTGCCTGAGCTCCTTAACTTTCACGCGGCACTGCTGTTGTAGCCTCTGTCCTTCATGCTCTGTGTGATTTTGGCATATATATCAGCATTTCTTCTTTTTGATCGGAGTTCGGCCCGCACAGATTCTTCTCCCCATACAGCAATCAGATCCAGTGTCTCCCTTTCGGTCCATGCTGGAGTTTGTTTGCGATTCTGGGGGACTGCATGGTCACCTGTGCTGCTGAGCTCACCACGCTGACCAAACAGGAAATGAAATTCAAAATTTCCTGGGGGTTTTCCTGTGTACCTGGCTAGTGCATCGGACTTCAAAGTGCTGTCCAGAGCGGTCACATTGGAGCAGTCTGGGATAGCTCCCGGAGGCCAATACCATTGAATTGCATCTGCACTACCCCAAATTCGACCCAGCAAGGTTGATTTTAGCGCTACTCTCCTCGCTGGGTAGGAGTACAGAAGTTGATTTTAAGAGCCCTTTAGGTCGATGGAACGGGGTTGGTTGTGTAGATGCATTCGTTTTAAAATTGACCTAATGCGGCTAAATTCGACCTAACCCCGTAGTGTAGACCAGAGCTCAGGACGGAGATTCCACCACCTCCCTAGGTAACCCATTCCAGTGCTTCACCACCCTCCTAGTAAAACAGTTTTTCCTAATATCCAACCTAGACCTCCCCCACTGAAACTTGAGACCATTGCTCCTTGTTCTGTAATCTGCCACCACTGAGAGCAGCTTAGCTCCATCCTCTTTGGAACCCCTCTTCAGGTAGTTGAAGGCAGCTATCAAATCGGTTCACACTGCTTTCGATTGTTATCGAGTATAACCAGTCATCAGCATGGACACATGTCCTCTGGAATGGTGGTTGAAGCATGAAGGGACATATGAATCTTTAGCACATCTGGCATGTAAATATCTTGTGTCGCCGGCTACAACAATGCCATGAGAATGCCTGTTCTCACTTTCAGGTGACATTGTAAACAAGAAGCGGGTAGCATTATCTCCTGCAAATGTAAACTTGCAGGCTCTAAAATTTTACATTGCTTTATTTTTGAATGCAGTTTATTTTGTACACAATTCTACATTTGTAAGTTCTACTTTCATGATAAAGAGATTGCAATACTTGTATTAGGTGAATTGAACAATACTATTGCTTTTGTTTTTTTACAGTGCAAATACTTCTAACCAAAATAAATATTAAGTGAGCACTGTACACTTTGTAATCTGTGTTGTAATTGAAATAAATGTATTTGAAAATGTAGAAAACATCAAAAAATATTTAAATAAATGATATTCTATTATTAACAGTGCAATTAATCACGATTAATGTTTTTAGTTGTGCGATTAAAGGTGTTTAATGTTTTTAATCGCTTGACAGCCCTATATTCAAGTTGATGGCTCATCAACTAACACAATGGATCTGGAAGAAGCCTATCTACACCTAATGGATTTTCTGAAGACGTTTTAACTAGAGTACAGGGAATGGCCTTTGCTATGACTAAGCGAAGCAGGCACAGACATGTGACTTGCCCATGTGACTCCAAACTACAGGGATGTTAAATTTTATTATATTATGATCTCTATTACCGACCAGTTCAGCTATATTCACCTCTTGAAACAGATCCTGTGCTCCACTTAGGATTAAATCAAGAATTGCCTCTCTTCTTGTGGGTTCCAGGACTAGCTGCTCCAAGAAGCAGTAATTTAAGGTGTCAAGAAACTTTATTTCTGCATCCTGTCCTGAGGTGACGTGTACCCAGTCAATAAGGGGATAACTGAGTTCTTGTATTCAATGAAATTATTATATTTTCAAGATACACAGATACAACACAAAAAGAACCCGCAGTGAAGCTGCAGTCTTCAGTTCTATGACTCAAAGAAAGTGTGTTGCCTGCACTTGAAAAATGGAGGATGACCTTTTTGAGAGATGCACCCACTTCCTGCATGATTACAGAGATATGTAGGCTACTGGCACATCCTTAGTTTGTTTTTATAAAACACAAGGAAGATTTCTCTTTTTTGTATTTCAAATAAATATCTATAAATTCACACAAATGCTCAATTTAAATGAGTCTCTGGTTCCTGCTCCCCCGATATTTGCCTTTCTGGGAATTTTTTTCTGCTTTTCAGGCAAATTACAGAAAGTCCTAGACATGCAACTGCTTCTACTGCATTGTTTTGGTAAGAGTAGGAGTGCAGTCTTTATAATACTAATCCAGGACATAAGATTTAGGCCAGGGAATAATGGTCTCTTTCAGAATTCCTGTTTATCAGACCTGTATTATACAGTATCAGAAGTAAATGATCTCTGGCAAAAATGGAACATATGAAGTCACTTGAATCCCTCAGTCTAGAAAGTAGGGGATTGAAGGAGGGGGTTGCAACTCTTACAAGTTTTCCTGAAAGTAAGTGGTGTTGCAGAGAAATCTAAGGACTTGGCTACACTTGCGAGTTAGAGCGCATTAAAGCAGCCCCGGGCACCCTAGCTCACTACCTATCCACACTGACAAGGCACGTAGAGCGCTCTGACTCCACAGCTAGAGCGCTCCTGGTACTCCACCTCAGCAAGAAGATTAAAGCTTGGTGCGCCTTGGCTGAAACACCCGGGCATCAGTGTGAACAAGATGGTGCATTACTGCGCTCTGATCAGCCTCCAGAAACATCCCATAATCCCCTTAAGTCAAGTGGCCACTCTTGTCATTGTTTTGGAATTGCTGCAGGAATGCGGATATGCCCTTCGAAAGCTCCATTTCTGACAGCTGGCTGCTTATCTGCTCCGAGACAAAGCAAGCCATTAGTGTGGAATGCTGTGTGTGAGAGAGAGAGGTGGGGGGGGGGTCTGCTGCTGTCTGAACTTACAAGAAAAGTATGACATGCTCTCAGCCCACCAGAAACCCACTCTCTCTCCCCCACATACACACAACACACTCCCTGTCACACTCCACCCCACCCCACTTGTAAAGCACGTTGCAGCCACTTGCATGCTGGGATAGCTACCACAATGCACTGCTCTCTGTGGCCATTGCAAGAGCTGCTAATGTGGCCACGCCAGTGCGCTTGCAGCTGTCAGTGTGGACAGATTGCAGCACTTTTCCTACTGAGCTCTACGAAGGCTGGTTTAACTCAAAGCGCTCTCCATCTGCAAGTGTAGCCATGCCCTAAGGTAAATTCCTCCTCACAGAGGCATTGCCAATCTACAGTATAGTACATTCCAGCAGGAACATGATAGAAACTGCCAGACAAAAAGTCATTCCAAAATGTCAAGAATTCTTTGTTCCATGCAAGAATGTCTATTGGGAAAGACATTTTTGTTTATTGAAAAGATAAACTTCCTTTAACATTACTTAAGTTTGCTCACATAAATAAACTATTAGGAAATTAGAGGGGTAAAGTTAGGAAACACAAAGTCAAGGATTAAAAGTTTGCAAAGTCAAACACTCTCAAGTTAGGAAATGCCAGAATAAACATTGCCCATTCAAATTTAATTGCCCCCTTGCACGTATGCATTATGATACAGCCTTTAATCACATGGTTCCCTCCCCCCACCCAGTCCCCACAGACACACAGAGGACCCTTATCTCATTCAGTGCAGAGCATGGGCAGCGGGTGGAGCTCCCCTTCGGGGAGGCTAGACCCCCTCCCTCCCATCCCTTCTGTCTGAGCCCCTCTTCCCAGTGGCCGGAGCCCCAAGCCCCCCCCCATCGCCCCGGAGAAGCCCTGGGCTGGCCAGAGCCCCGACAGCCACTCCTCGCCTCCCCTCCCAAGACTTCAAGATGCCCCACGGGAAAAGCTGGCATCTCTTCAAAAGAACCTGAGCTATTTATATGAGCCATGCAGGTTCTGGGGCAGCTGAGGAGGTGGTATGTGTTATTCAGCTTCCTGGGTTCATCAGTAAATCTCCCTGGAGTCCAGGAAGATCACTGGTGAACCCAGGAAGCTGAGTAGTACATACTGCCTCCTCAGCTGCCCCAGAAGCTGAATGGCGCATAATAAGAGCAAAAACTTCCCCGCAACCAGCGGCCTCAGCTGCGCTGCCCTGGCCTATTATACCCACTGCCTATAGTGCACAGGATGGATCTATTCTGGGGATGAATCAGGGCTGTGTAGGAGGCTGATGTCTGTAGGACTTCTGACTCATTTGCTGCAGAAGTTGGAAGATTTCTAGTGAATGAGGCAGGGGACTGCAGGAAGAGAAAGGATGGTCTCATTGTTGGATCATATTAAAGAAGTTCTGTATTAAAATCACAAATGAGTTTGATTCCCCATAGTTTACTTTCCAGGGTATTACTAATTAAGAGGTCTCTTGGTTTTTGGTACTGTTTCTCTCCCTCTATGTGTGAAACTTGCAAGCTGCTAATTGTGTTAGTACATTCTCAGACAGAGTCTGCTCTCAAAGCAATTCACACAGAGAGAGACTCAAAGCAATACTCTGTAACAAGAGAAACAGAACCCAGAGACTCCCCGCCCTTTTGTTGTATTCATCTCGCTTTGTTAACAATTGTGATTAAAATAGAGATAGAGGATGTATGTGGATGGATGCTTGGTGTGGATAATAACTGAATGATCAGGGAGGTGCCAGCCTAAGAATCCAGTGTCCATCAGCTGAAGAAGGCGTCAAGTGGAAATAACCAGAGGACCCCCGGAGGGCAGACTGGAATCCACCCAACAGCCTCAATGATGGGAGAACCAAAGAACAAGATAACATCTGGCAGCACGGAGCCGTCAGGAATGTGCTATCTGCTGATTGATTCAGCAACAGCATGATGAAGCAATTCCCATAGACTGGCATAGGAAGAAATTCCTATAAAAATGGCAGGTTTCAGAGTAACAGCCGTGTTAGTCTGTATTTGCAAAGAGAAAAGGAGTACTTGTGGCACCTTAGAGACTAACCAATTTATTTGAGCATAAGCTTTCGTGAGCTACAGCTCACTTCATACAGCTCACGAAAAAAACATACAGCTCACGAAAGCTTATGCTCAAATAAATTAGTTAGTCTCTAAGGTGCCACAAGTACTCCTTTTCTTTTTTCTATAAAAACGGACTCTAGAAAGTGAGAACTTTGGGGTCTGATTCTGCAAACCAACTTCCAGGAGCATCAGATGTGCATCTGATGAGGCCCTGCTCCCTCCTCATGTCCAGGCCACCTGGCCAGTAGCTTGGCATGAGCAACTCTAAGGCTGGTAACTATGATAACAACCTTGCAGAACCTGTGTGTGTGTGTTTGTATGAATGAATGTGTGAATAAATATGAGATTGAATGGAATGTTATAGCTATAACTAACTGCTTACTATGATTCTTTCTGTATTCACAATAAATGTGCTATTTTGCCTTTTTCCCTTTAATAAGATCCTGCTGGTTTTTATTTTATTGGTATAACATTATGATTAGTGCAGTTGAATGCCGTCCTGGGGAATTGGATTCTACCCTGCCTCTACTACAGAATTCCTATGTGATGCTGGGCTACTTACAGACTTTTCACACATATGCATATGCACAAGGGAGCTCCATTTAGGTTGCATGGGCAGTGTTCATTCTGGCATTTCCTAATTTGAGAGTGCTTAACTTTGCAACCTTTAAATCCTTAATTTTATATTGACTAATTTTTTATGGCTTAGTTTATTGATGAGAGAAACCTTAAATGTTAAAGAACGTTTTTTTTTGTTCTGAATTTCCTCAGTTTTTAGTGCAAAGAAGATATTTTATACATATGCTATTTAAATAACAAAGTACTTACATGTTTATTGTCTTAATTTGTTTGTTATTGCCATTGTTATAGTATTAGCAAAAATTTTTAATAATTTCAATGGATAATAAATGTTTATTTTTAAGAATTTATTAAAATTATCTTAATCAATTTAAATTTTCACAGTTGCAGGAAGTTATGTGTGGGGGGGAATCAGACAATTATTTAATGACAGTACATATAGACATTCAAAAAGTTAAAGCTTTATAACCAGTAAAACACATATTATCAAAATATACAGAGTAAATTTCCTTAAATCAAACTCTAATAAGCTCTCAAGGAGCATTTTTCTAATTTTGCTTATCTGCAAATTTCAATCATAATCTATGGAAATATTTTTTGTCTGTTTGAGTATGTACAGTGAAATTGACCTTTACTGACATTTACCAATAAAAACCCAATCCTTCTAAGCCTACTTCTAGATTTATAGATTCCAGTCCAGAAGGGACCATTATGATCATCTAGTCTGACCTCTTGCTAACACATGCCATAGAACTTCTAAAAGATCTGCTCTAGGAATTATTTTGGAGAACATCCAATCTTGATTTTAAAATTGATAAATTGTTCCAAGGGTTAACTACCCTCTCTGTTAAAAACATACACCTTATTCCAATCTGAATTTGTCTTGCTTTAACTTCTAGCCATTAGATCATGTTATACCTTTCTCTGCTAGATTGAAGAGCCCATTATCAAATATTTGTTTCCCCTGTAGGTATTATAGACTGTAATCAAGTCACTCCTTAACCTTCTCTTTGATAAGATGAATCGATTGAGCTTCTTGAATCTATCACTAGAAAGCATGTTTTCTAATCCTTTAATCATTCTCACGGCTTTTCTTTGAACCCTCTTCAGTTTATCAACATCCTTCTTGAATTGTGGACACCAGAACTGGACACGTTATTCCAGCAGTGGTTGCACTAGTGCCAAATCCAGAGGTAAAAATAACCTCTCTACTCCTATTCGAGATTCCCCTGTTTATGCATCAAAGGATTACATTAGCCCTTTTGGTCACAGGATCCCACTGAGAGCTCCTGTTCAGCTGATTAGCCACCACAACCCCAAATCTTCTTCAGAGTCACTGCTTCCCAGGAGAGAGGTATCTTTGCAAAGCTCCATATTTCATTACTCTGTGTCAATAAATTGACAGTAACTAAATTAAACTGCATTCAAACAAAATTTTTAATGCAACTTCAGTTTTACTGAAACTTCTAAATGACTTTTTAAAAAACTGTTTAACAGAAAACTGCGTAGGGACTCATCTATAATTTCCTGCTTTCTTTAACAAAGTAAATATTCAGAAAGCTAGAGCCTCTAATTTGTAAGAAGCATGTAAATATACATATAAGGAAGTGTATTTGTTTTCATATAACTCTTTAAGAGGAATACTACAACCAATTATACTGTGAAAAGAAACAGTGTAACTTAACCCAGTACAAACCCAAAGGAGTATATAAAAACCCAGGGCATTTTCATTACAGATCTGCCTGTGACTCTTCTCTGTTAATAATGTTCTGGTCCTCTGAGGTAACTCAGTTACCAAAGGCATCCATTGCCATGACACCCAGGGCAAGAGCGACTCTCCCCAAGTATGCAAATGAACTGGATGGAGTGCGTAAAGAGTGACTGATTATCTCTGATGTCACAATGTTACTGCTCAGCCAGCAGCAGGGTCAGCAAATGTGCATGGGGGGCAGGGCTAAGTCAGACTTTTCTGGTGTTCAGGTTTTACCAAGTTTCATTTAAATACTCATACATAGGAAGCACACTGGAGATCATCTCGCACACACATTATTAGTGGAAATGTGGTTCAAATTTTCCATGGCATACTTACAAAAAAGGGTTCAGAAAAAAGGTGAGATGCTGTAAAACAGAATTCTGGTGCAACCTTAACTATGGTCTCACTACTGTGAGACTAATATTTAAGAGTTCTCCTGAACCTGGGTCTAGGCCTGATTGATATTTTTTTTCCTCCTCATATAAACTGTCCCCAAACTAGTAGAGAAATCTGGGTCACTATTGGGATATCTGTAGGAAAAAGTTATTTATTTATGTAATTAAAAAAGTAAAAACATACATAGCAAATGTACACAAAAACACAAACATGTTTATATTAGAATGTGACCCACATCACTCCTGGTCTCAAGACAAACCACTACAGAGTCCTTGGTCAAATGATTTTAAAAACCCAGAAGGTTACTTTTATTTGGCTTTCACCCCCTTCAGGTGGGGCACCACTTTTCTCTAAAACCACAGGCAAGTCACCAATTGCAAATCAAAAAAACTCACCAGGCCTACCCTGCCCCATGCAGACTCTGATAGGCAACAGTCTTGTAAGCAGCTCCTGGCTCCACCTGGGCCTCTCTCACAGAGTGAGAGCCAAAGGTTTGCCCTCCTGTCCAGTCAGTCACTAACTGAACTGATCTCTCTCTTTTTAATCTCTCCACCATCCCTGACGCCTACTGCAGGTATAAGCAGGGTAGGGTTTATTTAGTTCCCAGAAGCTCCTTAATCTCTTCCGGACCAATGTGGTGTTTGTAGATCCCATTACAAAGAGATATGTATTGGATTGTCTCCATCTCTCTCACTTTTTGCAGCTGCTCATCTCCTTAGATTTTGAGCTCTTCAAAACAGGGACAATGGTTTTCACAGCACCTGGTACCATAAGGCTCTCATTCTGATCAGGGGCTCAGGATGCTACCACCACATGAAAAGGAAGTGACCAAGGAAGTGCATCGAGTTGGGCAAAACTACAAATTAGAAATACTATTTGACTTTTGAAAAAATGCACTGACCCAGGCTAAATTTAGAATTCCTGAAAGGAATGGCCTAGATGATCGAAAGTCAATGGGACTCATGTTCCTAAGTCACTTAGGAACTTTTTAAAATCCCACCCATTAAACATGAAGATCATAAAAACAATTTTGTTTGAAAGTCTGTGTCAGAAGTAATTCTTGAATAAACTAGATGAAATCGCCCCCTTCACTTTGCCTTCATTACTTCATTGTCAGTATATTTTGTGCTTTGATCTTCTGGCTAACCTCAGATATTCTAAAAACGGACACTTTCTAGATCTGAACTGGCACTGCACTGTACAGTCAGTACATCATGTTTTTATCTGAACTATTCTTGACCCAATTAATCTTAAATTTGTCTAAGGATAAGATATTTTTTCAGGGGCGGATTAAGATTTATTGGGGTCCTGGGCACAAAGAACATTTGGGCCCCCCACCTCCTGGGGACCCAGGGGTGCCAGAACCAGAGGGGGAAATGGGACTATGCACCCCTCTTTTTAACATGGGCATAGTAGCCTTGGGCAGGCACAGAAAGGCAGCGGCATGGGCGTAGTTTGTGGGAGGTGGGGCATTGCCTCCCCAAACTGCAAGCCTTGGGCCAGAGGTGAGAGGAGGAGTGATGCCACATGTGGTTGCTGCTGCAGGTACAAAGCCCAGGCAGCAGTGCGGGCAGGCTGCCACCAGGAACATGGGAGACCCGGCAGCGACAGCCTAGCAACAGTAGCCAGGAACAGGCACTGAGTAATCCCAGGTGGAGTGTGGCGGCTGCTGAGCCTGGGCCTGTAGCAGCTGGAGCTGCACTGTTGGAGACCTCCCTAACTGACTCCTCATGGTCTGTGACCTTCTCGGGGCTCCCTGCCATCTCCCAGGCTAGGGCAGGGCCTCTTCTCCCTGCAGAGCATGTCTGCAGGCCATGGGGAGGGGGCAGGAGGTGAGACTGGAGTCCCCCCCCCCCCCCCCGTGGTCCCACCAACAACGAGGTGGGGGCGGGGACATAGGCTGGGGACTGCTCTCGGGCACGGCAGGTGGAGGGTCTGGGGCTCCCCACAGCGACTCAGGCTCCCTGGGCAGCTCTTACCATGGCCCAGCTCTGTTTTCCAGCCTGGCCAGGGGGCACAGCCTTGAAGATGAGGAGCAGGAGGAAGGGCCATAGTTCCGGTGCCAGTGGCCCCCTACTTCTACCCAGTTTCCTGTGCTACTGTGGGGGCTCCCAAATTGGATGAGGCCCCTAGGCATGGACCCCATGAACCCTGGTGTTTATCTGCTACTGTTCTTGATACAGTGTATAGACTATATACAAAAAAATCTTACATTAAAACCTTTTATGAAACATGCAGGGTTTGTTGCCTCCCGCCCCTAGTGTGACCAGATGTCCTGATTTTATAGGGACAGTCCTGATTTTTGGGTCTTTTTCTTATATAGGCTGCTATTACCCCTCACCCCCGTCCCGATTTTTCACATTTGCTGTCTGGTCACCCTCCCCCCCGCCCAGTTTTCCTAAGCATGTAACCACATCAGTGCTCTGAGTGGAAGCCACATGATCAGCTAGTGTGTTGTTGGGAAAATCCGTTTGATAAATTAAGTGAAAATACTCCCTGACAATAAGTTGTTTTAGAAAAAGAAAAAAGTACTGCGCTTGTTGAAAAATGTCTTACTTCCTGCTTCCAGTTGGTCTCTGACATAGCTGAATAGAAGGCAGCACTAAGAATAATTCCTGCATAAAAATATTCTTGCTCTAGTTCTGGTTTCTGATAGTCATGATCTGGCCCACACTTTATGCATTTCTGTCTGTATGACTCATAGCACAGTGCAAGTTCTTCAGCCTTTGTCCTCAACAAGTGTCTAAATGCTAGAAAATGTGTGTGATCCATGGGGGCAGAGGAAGAGAGAGAGAACAGTTATTTATGGTTCTGGAGTGCATGGCTCATTGAACTGGTAATAGGGGATGCTTGTTTGGTGTCAGCCCTGCATTAGTACTCACAAAGCCATTACCATTGGATGGTTATTCAGTGACCTACATGAAGTGAGTCCAGTCCAGACTATTCCCTAGTGGGCAGGTGTCCATATTTCAAAACCCACATATACAGTCGATACTTTTGTTTGCTGCCTCAGCAAGAAGCAGTGTGGATAAAAATTGATTAAAAAAGTGGATTTTTAAAAATTTAAATTAGTTTAATTTAAATTAAAAACAGGTGCTTTTTTTAAACTATTTAAAATTTAATTTGAAGTTGACAATGTATGCTCAGGCCTAAATTTATAATCTATTAAAATCATTTATATTAAATACAAAAAAAATATTAAGTAGTACATGTTTGGTGCCAAGATTTAAAGAGATTCAAACCAGTGAACTGATGGAAGTTACAGGGTAACAACCTCAAACCAGAGTTTGTTGAAGTGCTAAATCAGCTTTTGATATCAGTAGCCTCTTCGGCAAGTGCAAAGAGAATATTTTCTTTCAGTTTATTCAAAAAGTCCAATTAATGACTAGTTCATTCAAGGTTCAGAAACTAATTGGGAGTTGAAAAAGCAGGAAAATTTGCTTCCCTCTTCTAATCTATGAATTAAAAAAAAACTACATATGCAAGGATGACTTCAATAAATTCTAAAATCTTGAACACAGAGACCATTGAAAACAATAAATTAAATTTACTAATTACAGATATTTCCTTTGTTTAATAAACTGGTTAGTTTTAAATGCAAAATGTTTTGATCAACTTTTTTTTCCTTATGTATCCAACACATTTAAAATAGTTTAATTAAAAATTACAATGCATTTTGTGCATTTTTGATTGAATTTGAATTTCCATCCAAACAGCACTTAACACAAATTGTCAGTAAAAATTATTAATTTTGTGAATAAAAATGCATCATTTACCATTTTGAATGTAATCAAAATGTAAAACTTAAGAATGTGAATAAATATTAGTTTAGCTATACAAGTACTTAAATAAATGAGTATAGATATAGTGCATTTTCCTGGTTATCAAAAAGAAGTGCCACATTTAGTGTAAAGGCTATATTTAGCTGCAAATCAACATGTTTTAATAGTTACCAACCAATGAGAATCAACCTTTCTTTAGGAAAATAGAAGTACAAATGCAAAACACGATTGAAGTTGATGATTTAATCAAGATTTCCTGCTAGCTGAGTAAACCATGATTTAAATCTGTGATTTAAATCAATCCACCTGCAGAGAATCCAAGGACTGAATAGAGGATGACTTAATTTCTCACTCTTATTGGTGGCATCCCCATGTCAAGGTTGAGACACATTCGTGGAGGGGATGCTTGCATGGCTGCTGCTTGAGTTGTCACTGTCCTATCGATAAATAGAGGACTTCAGTTCTTCAGAGCTATCCACCTGGCATCTTTCACAAACACTAAGCTCACTTCAACATATGTTTAAAAAAAAAATAGGTGGGGGACATCTCTGCCGCCTTCTCATGGCATTCCCCATGAGTAGCATGAAGCGAAACAAAAGTAGACAAAAATGCAGAATACAATTTGCATTCTAAGCCATCAGCCCAAAAGAACCATCCTCCAATAGGCCCCCTTTATGGGCCAGAGCTGCAAACTCCTGGGGCTGGTTCTCAGGATGCTGCATTTTAATATTGAGGGAATTGCGGCGGTAAAGGGGGATACCTCCTTCCACTTAGCTACAAACCTGGATGCACACATCAACTTGCTTCAGGAGACGCATTCCACCACTGACATGCATTTCAGTTCTAGGCTACGCTGTCATGACTCATCACCATCACAAGCAGTATGGGATGGCATCCTACATTAGAGAATGGCTGTCCGCTGTCACTGTATGAACATCTGGACCAAGTGGCATCACAGAATGGCAGTCAATAAAGGTAAATGAGCTTCCACTGATTAATGGCTACAAGTTTCAATCATTTAACTGGCCAATCCCCACTCTGCCCATCTTTCCAGGTCCTCCCATCTACTGTGGCAACTTCAATTTCTGTCATGTCAATTGGGAATACCCTGATAACAATGCAGGCGGAGGGAGTCTAATGGAGTGGGCATCAGTCATTGACTTTCAACTCCTCTATAACACAAAGCAAACACCAATTTTTCACAGTAGCAGATGTGCAACAGGCTCTTTCCCAGTGCACTGGGCAACTGCCACCACTGGTCATAGAGTGGAAGCTTTGAAGCTTTCCCAAAGACTCAGCAATCAGCTGTCTTTGATCACCATGGGCCTCTGGATATCAACAAACAGCTTACAAAAGGCCCAGTGGAATCTTTGGAAAGCTCAGTGGGAGGTCTTGCAAGCAGAACTAGAGACATCTGTCAGCAAACTGGCTGAGTTGGACTTGACATGTCCAGCCACTATAAATGACTGCTACCAGACTTCAGTGAATTAATTCAGGCAGCTGCTAAGAAATTGATTCCTAGATGCTGTCACTGACAGTCTATCCCTGGGTGGCCATCAGAGGCAATTAAGCTCTACTAGGAATTCAAATCAGCTAATACCAAACAGGAGCCCAGTAATAACTGTGAGGAATTCATTCAACTGCTGAATCAAACCAGGCATGACTGATGGAGAGAGTCAGTCATAAAGATGGACTTTACTCTGTGTAGCCAGAAAGCTTGGCAGACCGTCAAAAGACATTCTGAAGATTCCAGCCACAAGGAGTTTCCAGTCACCACAAATGCCATCGCATCCCAGCATGTGGCTAACAGCCACACACAGAACTCGGATAAACCTTTCAGCCGTGCAGTCAGAACTGAGATTACAGAGTGGTGACAGGTTCCTAATGTGGACTGATACTTGATGGCTCCTTTTTCGGACAAAGAGCAAGACCAGGACATAAAGATATGAAAACAGAAAGGTTCCAGCCTGGATTATATCCCGATGGAGTTCCTACTTCAGAGAGGTCAAAAATCTGACTGCTTCAGTTCCTCCACCGATATTTCCAGGAAACTGCATCCCAAAAATCTTGTGCAGAGCAAAGGTCATAGCCATTCCAAAACCAGGAAAGTCACTGGAAAGATCCCAAAGCTA
Source organism: Chelonia mydas (assembly GCF_015237465.2). NCBI lineage: Eukaryota > Metazoa > Chordata > Testudines > Cheloniidae > Chelonia > Chelonia mydas. The sequence continues at coordinate 115,780,610 of NC_057850.1, forward strand.
CTGACCCATCTCTCTCCTCTGTGTCACATACAAGCTTACAGAGAGACTGATTCTGAAGCACATCAATGAGGTTATCGAACCACATCTGCCCTTTGTTCAGGCTGGCTTCAGACAAGGCTGGTGTACCCAAGATCAAGTCATTCGCCTGACACGAGACATTGAAGATGCCTCTGAGAAGAGAAGAAAAGTTGGTGCTGTTCTGATGGATCTGTCAGCTGTACGTGACACTGACTGGCATGTGGGGCTGACAGCCAAGTTGTTGCATGCTATTTCCTGTAAGCCCATGGTGTGGATTATCGTGGAAATGACAGTGAATTGAAGCTTGATCTTGCAAGCTGGAGACAAAGTCAGCCAGCTTAGGTGTCACTGATGAAGGTAAGGGAATCTATAAAATAGGGGCCACAACCTTCCATCTCAACAATCACCGAGCCCATTAACCCTTTACACGCAATACTGAGGATCATTCATTCCCTTTCCAGGTAGTTGTCACTTATTTAGGAGTCAAACTGGACTGCCAGTCTAACACATCAGTCCTATCTAGAACACTTAAAGAAAAAGATCTCCTCCGATAATGCTCTGATCTAGAAGCCTCCTGGGGAGTGGAGGCAAATGTTTAACAAACTTTAGTCCTGACACTGGTATTTGCTCCAGTGGAATATTGTGCAGCAGAAGTCAGTATATGCATCTCTTTGATTTGGAGCTGAACACAACCACACATCTCATTGGTGGTTGCCTTAGCTAAACCTTAACATCTCATTTAAATGTGTTGGCTTAAATAGCTCCCTCAAAACTTCAACAAGATGCCATTACCCTTAAAACTGGAGGCATGGAGGGCTATGATGGGTGAAAACAACCTGCTGCACACAAAGCTGACAATGGTTCCAACAGGTGCAAACAAACAACTCGTGCTTCCTATAAGAAGGTCAGCCTACCTCCAGAGAAAACACCTACACCAGCAGCTCCTGCTGGCCTGCCATGACTGACTTTGCGACATCCTTCTGTAGCCGCCATTCATGCACTTATATCCAGTGCTGCTGCCCCACTGCCAATCTCAGATAACACCTCAGGGCCAACAGTTATGTCTTTGCAAAGTGGCAGCAACTCTGGGATAGAGACAGATATGCTGACAAATTTCATAAACCCTAATTTGCTTCCACCTGTTTGTACCCTGGGACACAAATCCTGGACTAGGCTTAAGAGGTTACTCACTGGAATGGCCAGCATGGCTGCCACAATGCAGAAATTTGGCTTAGCCCAATCTTCACACTGTGATAGTGGGGAAATGATGCACACAGTCAAATATGTGGTGGAGCTCACAATTAGAAGACTGGAGGGCAGACTGCTACATCTCGCTACCTTTGATGATGCAGCAGTTAGCTGGCTGAACAAACTAGATATCAACTTGTGAAACATATGAAAGAGGAACACCTGAGAAGTTGTAAATATCAGAAACAAAAGCAATAGTCATTACAACAGTTAGCTTTTGTGTAAAGAGACATTATGTAGGAACACATTCAGATCTTTCTATTTAACAGGGTGTCACCATTTTACAGAGTGAGCATTGTTACAACTGTAATATGTAGTTTCTAGTGTTTTTATTGAATTGACTGAAATCTCTACATAAACATTTAGCAGACCAGGCACATCTATCAAATGTTAATATTCCAAAAGCATTGGGCACTTCAGTTATTGAGTGCCCATCTGGAGAAACATTAAATAGGCCTGATTTTCAGTGCCCGAGTGCTCTACGCTTCCTGACAAACCAGGGCCTTCTAAACAGACTCAGGCTGGGCACTCAAAAATTGAGGAATCCAGAAGATCACTAAGTCACTTTTTAAAATGTTGGCCTCTGCTCTTTTGGGTGTCTGCCAGGCAAATTTTGGTGGTTCTTATAGTAATTCTTTGTTACAATTTACTCTATATTAGTAATCCGGTTATCATAGGGTTGCCAACTTTCTACTCGCACAAAACTGAACATCCTTGCCCACACCCTGCCCCACCCCTCCTCTGAGGCCCTGCCCCCACTCACTCCATCCCCGCCCCCTCTGTTGCTCGCTCTCCTAACCCTCACTCACTCGCTCTTTTCCACCAGCGTGGCTCGGGGAGTTGGGGTGCAGCAGGGGGTGAGGGCTCCAGCTGGGAGTGTGGCTCTGGGGTGAGGCCAGGGATGAGGGATTTCGGGAACAGGAGGGGGCTCTGGGCTCGGGAGGTGGAGCAAGGGGTTCAGAGTATGGGAGGGGCTTTGGGCTGAGGCAGGGAGTTGGGGAGTGGGAGAGGGTATGGACTCTGGGCTGGGGTGCAAGTTCCAGGGTAGGGCCAGAAATGAGGGGTTCAGGGTGTGGGAGGGGGTTTCAGGCTAAGGCAGGGGGTTGGAGTGTGTGGCAGGAGTGAGGGCTCCAGCTGGGGGTGCAGGCTCTGGTGTGAGGGCAGGGATGAGAGGTTTGGGGTGCAGGAGGGTGCTCTGGGCTGGGATCGAGGGATTTGGAGGGCAGGAGGGGGATCAGGGCGGTGCAGGAGGTTGGGGGGGCAGGAGGGGTGAGGGCTCTGGCTGGGGGTACAGGCTCTGGGGCAGGCCTGGGGATGAGGGGTTTGGGGTATAGGAGGGGGCTCTGGGTTGGGTGGGGCTCAGGATTGGGGCAGAGGGTTGGGGCTCGAGCTTACCTCCAGGTCAGCAGTGCAACGGGGCTAAGGCAGGCTCCCTTCCTGTCCTGGCTCTGCGCTGTGCCCTGGAAGCAGCCAACATGTCCGGCTCCTAGGCCGGGGGAGGGAGGGGGCTAGGAGGCTCCAAGTGCCATTCTCGCCCACAGGCACCGCCCCCACCCCCAACTCCCGTTGGCTGCGGTTCCTGGCCAATGGGAGTGTGGAGCTGGTGCTTGGGGCGGAGCCCCGTGGCCCCCCACCTATGAGCCGGACCAGCTAGCTGCTTCTGGGGCACAGCGTGGTGCTAGGATAGGTAGGGACTAGCCTGCCTTAGACCCGCAGCACCACCGACCGGACTTTTAATGACTCAGTTGGTGGTGCTGACTGGAGCTGCCAGGGTCCCTTTTCGACCAGGTGTTCCAGTCAAAAACTGGACACCTGGCAACGCTAGGTTATCATATTATTTCCTGCCTATGTACTGGAATATTTCCTTCCTTAAGTTCTGAGGTCCAGATCCCCAAAGGTGGTTAGGCGCCTAAGTTGTATTTTTAGGTGCCGTTGCAATCCACAAAATCCCCGCTCCGCTGCCATGTAATTCTGTAGGCACTTATATTCACTTGGGTCCTAAGATTTTGCAGTAAAAGTTCCCTAGGTGCTTATGGTTCTCGGCATGCACACTGCTGCCTCCCTCTAGATGCCTCCCTCTAGATGCCCAGACTTATCTCCTACTTACGCCCCAGAGTGATCCACGAACCAGGGGAAGATAGGTGCTCCTCCACCTAGCTCACATGTGGGACCCAATCCAGTAGGCATGCTCAAAGGCCATCTACCTCCAAACAAAACAACCACAGGAAGACTACCTCCCTCATAATCTTTAGCTCAGTGTTTACCACACTCACCCAGGATGTAGGAGACCCCCAGTATAAGTCTTCCTGTCTGAGGAGAAGGGATTTGAATAGGAATATCCCATCTCTCAGGAGAGTTCTGTCACCACTGGGCAATGGGACACTCATATATTCAGGTTCCGTCAATTCCTCCTGTTGAAGCTATTCCTCTTTAATTAAATAATTAACTATTAATTGGGCCGAAGGAGGAGTCTGAATGACTCTACAGCTCTAGTTAGAGCACTCGCTTGACAGGTGGCAGATCTCTTATCCTCAGGCGGCAGAGTGGGGATTAAACTGGTGGTCTCCCACATCCTGAGTCTGTGCTCTAACCATTGGGCTAAAGATAAGGGAGCTCCTCCCCCACCACTACCATAGCCTCTGAGCATGCCTACCAGATCAGGCTCCACATGCAAGTTAGGCAGAGGAGCACTCATCTTCCCCAGGCTTCTGGGTCACTTGCAGAGATAGGCACCTCCCTGCAGCCCAGACTTAGGCACCTCTCTCTCTGTGAGTGGTAAACAGTGAAGAGGACAGGTCACTGATTCAGAGTGATCTAGATTGCTTGGTAAACCGGTCACAAGCAAACAATGTGTGTTTTAGTAATGTTAAATATAAATGTAAATATCTGGGAACAAAAAAAAAATGTAGACCTTACTTATAGGATGGGGGATGCTATCCTGGAAAGCAGTGACACTAAAACCATTTTGTGGTCATGGTGGATAATCAGCTGAACATGCACTCCCAGCATGATACTGTTACCAAAAGAGTTAATGCAATCCTGGGATGCATAAATGGGAGTCTCAAGTAAAGGTAGAGAGGTTATTTCCCCTCTCTATTTGACACCGATGTGCCCACTGCAGGAATACTGTTTGCATCCAACTCCTGTGCCCACCATTCAAGAAGGATGTTAATAAATTGGAGAGGGTTCAGAGAAAAGTCACAAGACTGATTAAAGAATGACAAAACTCATGTTATGGTAACTGAGCTCTTTGAGTCTATCTATTTAGCTTGACAAAGAGAAGGTTAAGGGGTGACTTGATTACAGTCAATAAGTACCTACACGGGGAACAAAATATAACAGACTACTCTTTATTTAGCAGAGAAAAGTATAACAGGATCCAATGGGTAGGAGTTGAAGCTAGACAAATTCAGACTAGAAATAAGGCATGCATTTTTAACATGTGGAGGTAATTAACCATTGGAACAATTTATCAAGGGTCATGATGGATTCTCCATCACCAACAATTTTTAAATCAAGATTGGCTGTTTTTCTATAATATATGAACTAAGAATTATTTTGGGGAAGTTCTATGGCCTGCGTTGTACATGAAGTCAGACTAGATGATCACAAAGGTCCCTTCTGGCCTTGGAATCTATGAATTTTTGGCAGACAAAATCCCATCTTTTATGATAAATGAATATATACTTACTATATTTTAAGAATACAGACATGTTGTTGCAAGTGTGGACAGAAATGGCTGACTTTGTGCAGTATTATCTATTTCACATCTGGTTGCACAGGGTCTGAATGAGATCACAAATTGGCCTCTACATAAAGGGATTCTTATAGAGTTTGCAATCATGTTGCAGTTTTCAGTATCTGAACCAGCTGGAATGCAAAGCAAATGCTGCTCTCAGTTTCACTCATGCAATCCCACTGGAGCCAACAGTGCAGTGAGACAGTGAATGTGGTCCCATATGTTTATCCAAACCATTTTTTACTACTGGGAAGGTGAATAACAAAGTCACATGATTAAAATTATGGGGCTCCTAGCCATTTGTAATAAAACAGCTTGCTTGGCCCTGATTCTCCTCTTCACTAGTGCAAGTGAAGAATCACTCAGTTGAAGTCAGTGTGAAATGAGTCAGATGAGAATCAGGCTCCTTGGGTCGAATATCACACATATTCATTTAAGCCTTTTACCTTGATTCTCATTATGGAGTTTCCTTTCCATAAATGCTTGGCAATGTCACAGTCTCTCTCTTTTTCCATCTTCATTGTGGACAGATTTACAGAGAAATTACACAAGCACTTGAAGAAGTTGCCACGAATGACTGTTATAACAAGTATCACATTTCATGGGCTTCTGAGCCAGATTTATCATAACGGGAGCAAAATCATCCCCTCAGACACTGTGGGTGGAAGGAAGAAGAGTTTAGCAGATCCAGGCAAAGAACAGATTGGGACCGGAGGGGACACAAGAAGGAATTCTGCCTCTTTGGTATTATTCCAACCTTCCCCCCACAGAAACACCTCCATGAGAGCTTCAGGGTGCCTGACAACTCTAGGTAGGAAGTGGACAGGCAAGACCACCTGTTTTTTTCCCTTCCCCAAATCCACGGAGTTTGCTTGCCTAATCTGCACTGACTGGGTCAGCATACCCAGTAAGTTTATTCTTCATGCTCATGCACCTCCTAAAATAGGATTGTAGGAACAAAAGTCACTGGTCGAACCCATGGTAGCACAGCTCCATTGAAGCCATGCTGCCATGCACTTGAAAGAAGGCTGAAGGGAAATGGGACTGGTGGCAGAATGGAAGCACAAGCACCTTTCCTTTCCTTTGATCCCAGGGCAGGTAGGGGCCCAAACAACCCCAGCATAATTTAGAGCAGCCTACTTTAAAGTACGTTACTTTCAGCCACTAGCTGTAGATCTGGTGGAGTTCTGTGTGCTCCATTACTCCCCTGGCATGCCCCTATGTATTACTCAAGACCACTGAAGTCAATGGAAAAACTCAAGCTGCAGATGGTTACATCTGGAGTTTATCATTCTTGTGATACCGTTTTGAAATTAACCAGGCCATTATGTTAAAGTGTTACTGATTTTGTTCTCACTTAACGTTAGCTTTACCCATTTTCTGTTTCCTATTTAATTAGTGACCCAACACTAGACTAACTGAGCTAGAGTTGTGCTAAACATTGATCAAGATGGTTATTTGCATAATAAGTAACAGTGCACATCAATCTTAGCATACTCCCAGGAAAAGCTATCCTATCACTTTGATTAGAACCAGACAGACTTCTAACAGACTTATTTTGAAATGTGACTACTATGTAACATATTACATTTAAAAACTATTAACTGCATTTAACACACACCTCTACCTTAAAGACCCATCTCTAAACTCTCACACAACTCTGTATCTAGCACATCAATCTAGGAATGTACAGCACATTCATCATCATGGTATCTCAGCACTCTCTATGTTTATGATGTGTCTGTCTTTTTGCAAGAAGTGGTGATTATTATTGTAGTGGGAATGACCTCAACAGTTTCATTGAAAATATGGAGCAGATGGTAAAAATGATGGTGAGGTGGATAAAATAAGAATGGACTTTTTAAAGATTTTGCCCATTAAGGTCCTGAGCCAAATGCCTTTGAAGTCAATGGAAAGAGTCAGTGACAGTCTCTCCATTGAATTCAGTGGCCTTTGGATCTGCCCCCAAGACTCCAATCCAGCAAAGGGATCTGCAAGCAAGCACCCTTACTCGCACTGAACTCAGCGGGATGCTGCATGGCAGTAATGGTCCAAGCCTGTCATCATCTCAGCAAGATCTGGGCCTACAGTTTGGAGTGAACGGCTCAAGTTTTTGGCTCCATCTAAATTTAAACAGGAAGAAAAAATTCTTTGGGTTTGGTGTTTTAATCTAACCTGGAAACAAAATAACGTTGAGAGGAAGGATGATACAGTAGTTGAGGAGCTAGTCTGGAACTCAGGTGACGCAGGCTCAGTTCCATGTTCTGCTATGGGCTTCCTGCAAGACCTCAGGCAAGTCACTTAGGTCTTTGTCTACGCTATGCATTAGTGCCCCTTCATGCTTCGGCCACCATTCCAGAGGACATGCTTCCATGCTGATGACACTTGTTTAAAAAAAAAAAGTGTTAATTAAATTTGTGACTGAATTCCTTGGGGGCAGAATTGTATGTCTTCCTGCTCTGTTTTACCTGAATTCTGCCCTATATTTCATGTTATACCAGTCTCAGATAATGACCCAGCACATGTAGTTCGTTTTAAGAACACTTTCGCTGCAGATTTGACAAAACGCAAAGGTGGTACCAATGTGAGGTTTCTAAAGAGTGCTACAGCACTCGACCCACGGTATAAGAATCTGAAGTGCCTTCCAAAATCTGAGAAGGATGAGCTGTGGAGCATGGTTTTAGAAGTCTTAAAAGAGCAACACTCTGATGCGGAAACTACAGAACCCGAACCACCAACAAAGAAAATCAACCTTCTGCTGGTGGCATCTGACTCCGGTGATTAAAATGAACATGCGTCGGTCTGCACCGCTCTGGATCATTATCAAGCAGAACCCGTCATCAGCATGGACGTATATCCTCTGGAATCGTGGTTGCAGCATGGAGCATATGAATCTTTAGCACATCTGTCACATAAATACCTTGCTATGCCAGCTACAACAGTGCCATGTGAATGCCTGTTCTCACTTTCAGGTGACATTGTAAACAAGAAGGGGGCAGCATTATCTCTCACAAATGTAAACACATTTGTTTGTCTGTGCGTTTGGCTGAACCAGAAGTAGGACTCAGTGGACTTGTAGGCTCTAAAGTTTTACACTGTTTTATTTTTAAATGTAGTTATTTTTGTACATAATTCTACATTTGTAAGTTCAACTTTCATGATAAAGAGATTGCACTACAGTACTTGTATTAGGTGAATTGAACAATACTATTTTTGTTTTATAGTTATTTTTTATTACACATATTTGCACTATAAAAAAGTGAGCACTGTAGACTTTGTATTCTGTGCTGTGATTGAAATCAATATATTTGAAAATGTAGAAAACATCCAAAATTATTTACATAAATGGTATTCTATTATTAACAGAGCAATTAATTGCATGATTAATTGTGATTAATTTTTTTAAATCGCTTGACAGCCCTACTAGAAAACAATGTTTAAAAATACTTTAGGGAGGAAAAACTGACATAAAAATTGTTGAAATCACCAATATTAAATGAAGTAAATAGGTAGGTAGGCCAGGTTTCAATTCTCCTTTAATTTCAAGCAAGCACAGTCCTAATTTTTGCCAGCTAGCCTCAGAGCAGACAACTGACAGAGCAGAGATGTTTCTCACCCCTACAGGGGTTCTCCCCTGAGAACAGGGTTGAGGCTTATGGGAAGTTTGCATATGTCTCCATTCTTCTGTGGATATATATAGACCTTCAGTCTTCACGGTTGTTAATCTGGCACCTTCTACAAGCCTGTAAAATAACCCAAGTCTTGCAGGTAGCACGTCAGAGCCTCTTTAGAGAGCATCTATTTGCTTATTTCATGGAGATCCCCTCCCTCTACCTGCTCGTCCCACTGATATCTGTACAGTTATGGTGATAGTCATTTGACAGTGGTAAAGAATCACAAAATGACGATGGTAAAGATTCACCTTTTGAAACTGAAGGAGGAAATTTATCAAAATAAGGAAAACAATGCTATCCCTAAGATGCTCCTACTTCACCTTAGAGCTCCTGTTCCCTCCCCTCTCCTGCTACAGATCCTTACATCTCATACATCCAGTCTCATATGAATATGCCTCAAACTCTTCTGGTTGATCTTTGGAAGCTGATACTTTGACAACTGCCATATCATGGAATGCCTCTAGGTTTATGCATCCAGCATTGTTGACAAGACGTTAAGCACACACCCAACAGAGGGCTGGTAATTGGAGAAAGGAAAATTCCCAAATGCAGGACAGAGGCCTGGTCTCCACTGCAAAGTTTTGGTGGCATTACTATGTTGGCTAGGATAGCAGAAAAAAAAAAATCACATATCCACCAACATAGCTATGCCAGCAAAAGCGTAGAAGGAGTTACACTCGCAAGTGTGTCCTTTTGCTGATGTAGCTTATGTTGTTCATGGAGGTGGTTTAACTATACTAGTCAAACAACTCATTTTGTTGGTATAAGCTGCATTTCCACTTGCAAAGCATCTGTAGTGCAAATAAGGCTAAAGACACCAACATGTTGATGCTAACCTTTAAAAACCCCAGAGGTGGAAGACTCAAAGAGCCACACAGAAAGTTTTGGCCATGAGAGGGGAAGAGGAAGGACCAGCCAAAATCAGAAGGTGAGGTGGTGACAAAAGGCTCCTTGTCTGAGGAGATAAGTCATACACTGCAACAGAAGGACCCTAGATGGCCCCAGAGGACTCTTATCCCAGCCCAAGAAATGCTCTGGAGTGGTGAGGAAACTGGAAAAGGGGAAGTGCATGTAAGATTTATTTTTGTATTTTTCATGTGATTATGTTAGGAGCAATGGTGCCAGAATCCATTTGCAAAGTGTCTGTGAATTTTGTGCATGCCTTGTGCCCCTTGATAAGGTAAACTGCAGACCAGAACACCCACACAGCTGGAGACTGGGACAGGGCACGTTTCAGCTATGGAGGGAGCCTGAGGGGTCAGCACTGGTCCAGGGGCTGGGTAGTAAGCTGTGTGGTTGCAGCTGTTGGGGGGTGGGGACATGGGTGCTGGACAGAGGATCCATACCTGGAGTGTGCTCCTCGAGGCCCCAAGATATGAACACTGTCTGAACTCCTTTCAGACTCCGGAGGCTTAACACACACAGGATCCAGTGGCTGGATCCCCTCCCAGTCTGGTGAGTGGCCAAAAGGGGGTGCTCGACTGGACTTGTGACATGGGTCCATGAGACAGTTCTCACCTGATTTCATTTTAATACATTTTTCAGATAAAATAAGTTATATTGACTTGCAGTCCAGAGATAGTCAGAGACTCGAGTGAGATCTTAAGATGTATTTTAAGGCTTGTACAATTCTTGGTTTATTTATAACTAGAATCTGCTCCCCATTAGTTGAGAGACAAGGGGCCAAGATCCAATGTCAACTACACTTCTGCACCACTGTCAGAGTAAAGGGAAATAGGAAGGGTAAGCTCCCTCTGCACAGTCAAAGAGGTAAGGAGCCGTGGGGCAGTGCTGCTTACCCACATCAGGAAGAGTCAGATGATCTTTTCTCAGGCTTTTATCAGAGGAGGGAGAGCTGCATGCTTCCTCCTTTAACTCCTTGCATCTGCAACCTCGCTGGCTCCACTGAGGTTGCATGATTGTAAGTTAGTCAAACTGAGCATCCTGGTCCATATTCCGCCCTATGTTCTTATTTAAATAAAAATGTCATTTGACTAACTCACCTTCCCCCCTACACTCCTGCCCAAATGAAAAAGTTCTTAGTTAAGAGATGGAATTTCACTTTAAAAAAACAAACAAACAATTTCTAATGTTCCAGATTGCATTTTGCTTCCCAACAAGCAAAGTAGCAAGGCCACAGAGAAGCTTTAACTCCCCCTCCCAGCCCCAAACAAATAAAAAGGTAGTCATACCAGTACCAGGCAGAAGGCGCCATTGTTAAGCATTGCAGTAAATGGATCAATTGTGACAGTGGTGTGAAATCCATTTCAGGACGTGACATTGAATTAGAAGAACTTTTAGTTGGGTTGCCAACCACTTAATCACAAGGGGGGAATCCTACGGTATAAAATGACAGTGTGCTCTCCTTTCTGACACTTTTATTGTGATGCTTTTTACTGTTTTTTCCAAAATTACCAGTTAACCTAGAAATCTGTTTCCCATGGAAAATGCAGAATTTGCGTTTTTACAAAGAATCGTTAGTTTTTATGTGTTGTGAAAAAATAAAACACAATAACTATTAACAAAATTTTACTGAAAGCACCAGGGTCACTTACTGAATGCACACAACCTCCCCCTGTTGTGGTTGATTTTTGAATGTGCTTTAAATTTACAGTGGAACCCCATTTATCTGATTTAATTGGGACCAGGGCCAGATCAGATCATCAACAATTGAGATAATCAGGAGAATTGGCAAAATGCTTTCTATCCCTTATTTTAAGATGGGTGCGGGGCACACCTACGGTGGTCAGCCACTGCCCAAGCCCTGGTCACCTGGGGCTGACCGCATGAGCCCGAGCCACTGTCAGCTCTGGGCGGCTGATGGTTCCGTTGTTACTGAGAGCTAGATAATGGAGGCTCAGATAAACGGGGTTCTACTGTATATTGATAATATATTGTGACTACGGAAACGAAAGTTTAGCATTTCTTTTTTATCACAGAAAAATGTGGATTTTTTTGGTTTTTTAAATCAGAAAATTTTGTTTTATCAAGGAAAACTAGGATCCCTGAAAATTACTATAAGAAATGCTAGTGTACAGCCTACCAGTTTGCTCAGCTGAAAAAGCGAAGACTAAGCAAAACAATAGGAAAATGTGTATTTATAGCTGGACACAAGATTCATTGTCTATTTGGAAGACTGTGGCTAATATAGCTGTGGAACCTCTTGAGAATTAGATAAGAGTTCCAGGTGTCAAATTACTTTTGATATTTGGATAATTTAATTATTGTATGAGAAAATCATGCTGACACTTGTGAATTTAGATGCTGATACAGTTCAGATTTAAACTGAAACACAAGAAACCTTTAAAGTCAAATAAGTTTAGAGATGCATGAATTACATGAATACTGCATTTTTTTTTACCATGAAGCATGATCACAAGATAATTGTTTTCTTCAAAACCTAGTTCTGTTATGTGATGCATAAGTGATTATAAGTATCTACAGTAAATTAAAAGTGTAATACTGGTCTTAATTTATTACCAGCCTCACTGAGGCATTCATGGATTCCCCTCTAGCTCCTTTATACTGTATGAATTCACATTACAGTATCACAAGGGAATTTGCAGAATGAAATGCAGAATTTCAGAGGCATTTATTGGACTGCATGGAAGGCTGTCACAGGATCCACTCACTGCTAGTGGTACCTGGGGATTAGTTCCTTCCAGGTGCCACACCTTCCTCCAGCGTTCTCCCCACCCATCATCCTCTCTCACCATGCAGCCCCTCCTGCTCCAGGAACTGCAGCTTCATCTTTGTGACTGGGCCCTCCAGCCAGGTCACTAGGGTCCTTCCCCTTCCAGAGTATCAAAGTCTTTCAGGGCAGACTGTCCCAAGCAGTCCACTCTCCAGTGCTTGGTCTGTGCCACTTCCTCAGTGGCTGATAGGGGAACCTGGGCCCAACCTCTACTCCGTTTCCACCTCAGGGACCCTCTCTTCAGCGACCAAGGCCCATATTATCCTATGCCTTGCTGCTTTTCCCCTGAGTTTTCCTCCCTTTCTAGCTTTCCTCCCTCTCTGGATTTACCAACTCCCTCCTCCCAGGGAGTAACTGCAAGCTACTTGCCTCTATAGCCCTAAACACACATCCCTTCTCCCAGGGAGTGGCTACAGGTTACTTCCCTGCAGCCCCCTTCTGCTCTCAGCTCCTGGGATTTATACAGGCCCCTCCTACTCCTGTCTAGCTGAGACTCTTTTAATTAATCTCTGCTCCCTGGCTGCTCCTCCTCCATCTGAAGCCTGGGCAGTTAATTGGCCCAGCTAGCCATCTTAACCCCTTCAGGTCTTGTGGGGGTGGATACCCCGTTACAAAGGGAATTAATTCATATTATGCAGAACCCTGGAAACCATCAGAGTCATGAAGAGTCAGTTCCTGACAGGTGCTAAGCACCTGAAATGCCCCTTGAAATGACCAGGCGTTACTGATGTCCAGCTCATCTCAGAATTAGACCCAAGAATAAGAAGCTTCTCCCCACCCCCTCACAGACATATTTATAGATTATTCTGTGTATGATGCTGAGTGCATTTACTCTGAGCTACTTTGCTGATAATTCTTTGGAGATGAGGCTTTCAGAAATTGTAATGGTTTGCTCTTTTGCTCTTTAAAAAAAGAACTCCCTTAAGCTGTGGGTTTTTTTATTTGTTCTGGATAGTCTCATATTTTGACCTTCTGGTCATTTTGTTGGTGGAGGAGGAGGAAGAGAGGACTCCAATAGTAGATGCGTCTCTGGCTTGGACAGTATTTGGCCCTTGAATTGTGCAGAACAAAACAAAAAACAAAAACCAAGGAACAACCAACAGCAGCAGAAGAAAAAACTCTGAACTGGCTGGGAAGGGAAGGGTCATTTCTGTAACAGATTTTTTCACAGCTTTAGTCCCATTGAACAACAGTTCTATGTAAAAAGTCAAAGTGGGTCTCTGAAATGGGAATGGCTCTTATAGTAGTGCAGGAGCAAATTCAGTATGGTTTTATTACTTGGTGCAAGGCATAAGTTTTACAATCCAGATCTTGAAACAGAGGCTTAGCAACATTTTACCATTGGCTGTCTCTTTACCTCTGATTTTTCCATTAATAAAAACATCTGGAGAATTTTGTTAAATGCTTCAAATTATTTTTCTAATGTAAAATGAATGTTGAAAGGGATGAGTGCAAAACTGGTGTAAATGAGAACGTCGGACGGTGAAAATCTAATCACAACATAAGCAAAATAACATTACGATATAGTAAAGCAACAAGGATTGGAAAGCAAGGACTATTCATTCCTTATACAGCATTAAAGCCCACACTTGCAATACTACATGCAAGTTGGACACCCCAGTAACGAGAATGATACTGAAAATCAGAGGCAATTCAGTGAAGAGCTACTAATCTGATAAAGGACTTGTAGGAAGAGACATTAAACTCTATGACTTTCCTCAATACATATAGCTTAGAGAAAAGAGGTTATGAGAAGTCTGCAAAAACTTAAAAGGGTGTCTGCATTGGAGAGAGAAAGGAGCTTTTCTGGTCATGTCAGAGAGCAGAATTAGGCATAGTAGTCTTCTTAAAAGAATTTATAACCATTTTTCTTTAATAGTAAGAACAATTAGAAACATTTTTCTTTAATAGTAAGAACAATTAGAATGTGGAATACTCGTGAGGTCACTGGAAATATTTAGAGGTCACCTAGATGAAGTTTATCTATTGGAAACATTCCTCCGTGCTGCAGTGCGAAGGGCGGACTAGATGACTACTTGTTGTTTTCCATACACATTATCCACCAATGAGTGAGCAGACATAAGAAATTAACTGGTTTATTGACTGTTAGTAGGGCACCGCATAGACTATTTATTTTTCCTTTTTAAAACATGATAGCCACCTGATTACAAGCAAAGTGGAAATACCTATTTATGCTGCTGGCAAATAGCATTAGACCCAAAATCCTAGTATTATGACCAGTATTGGACCTCTAGGGCACACTCTTTACACAGTGGTTGTCTGCATCCCATTCAGCCACATGCACTAGCTTCTTTAACTTCAACATTTAGAGAAGAAGGATAATCTTGCATTTAAGGCATTGGAAAGACTCAAGAACTGGCTTCAATTTCTGGTTTTGTCATAGACTTCCTGTGTGACATAAGTCACTTAGTCTCTTTGTGCCTCAGTTCCCTATCTATAAAATGGGGATGATAGAACCACTACTCCCCATTAGAGAGTAAGCTCTTTGAGGCTAGAACAACATTACTGTATATGTGTACAGCACCGAGCACAATGGGGCCATGTGTTCAGATGTGATCTCTAACCACTAATGTAATATAAAATTGTCATAGACTCATCATCCCATAGCACTTCCTCACAACAAGACCCAGCATTGCAATCCCTCTGCTTCACCCTCCTCCAGGCTTCTGTGGTCTGTGCAGTGGCTTGGCCCTCCAACCAGATCACACTAAAAATCCCATTCCTCTGGGGTAAGAAGGTCCAATCTCAAAAATTCTTGCCACCCTTGCCAGGCTCAATCTTCTGTAGAATTCTTCCTCACTCTATTACGGAGTGCTAGAGGCCCAGCTTCTCCCAAGCCACTGACCTTCAGAGCTCCTTCCCTAGAATCTCTCTTTTCTTCCAGGCTTACTTTAGAAGGCTCCTTCTCCCCAGCTACTCTCTCGCTTCAAGGACAGCCGCAGGGTACAAACATCTTTCTGCGGGCTCCTCTATCATTCCTTTCACAAAATAAAATCTTCCAATTTTCTATCTCCCATATCTCCCCTCTGTATAGTCCTGCAGTCCTTCCTGTACAGGAATCACAAAATCTAGTGCTCCCCAGATGGGCCTAATCCCTAATTATCTGTCTCCCACTCAGGCATCACAGCAAGGGCTAATTGGGCTCTCCAGCGCCTCTTAACCCTGTCATTGCCAGTGTGGGGCACACACCTCATCACAAAAATAATAATGCTTACAAGTTTGCTATTGTTTCACTATAATATCACATATTTTGTTTGCAGTGGTGTTGTACCCATACTTGCCAACTCTGTGGGTGCTCTGGAGCTGAAGCACCCACATGGAAAAATGGTGGGTGCTGAGCACCCACTGGCAGCCCCCCTATCAACTCCCCCACACTCCAGCGCCTCCTGCCTGCCGGTGCGCCCCACGAATCAGCACCTCCCCCTTCCCTCCCTGTGCCTCCCGCCCACCGCAATCAGCTGTTTTGCAGCGTGCAGGAGGCTGGGTGGGAGGGGGAGGAGTGAGGATGCGCTCAGGGGAGGGGCGGAACTGGGCGGGAAGAGGCGGGGGGGTGGAGCGGGGCCGGGAAGAGGTAGGGCAGGGATAGGGCCTGGGGCAGAGCTGGGTTCAAGCAGCCCCTGGCACTTTGGAAAGCGGTGCCTGTGGCTGTATCCACATTGGCCCCAGGACATTAGAGAGGGAAAGGGGGTGGGGGTGAGGTAATATCTTTTACTGGATCAACCTCTATTGGTGAAAGAGACAAGCTTTTCAGCTCCACAGAGCTCTTATTCAATCACCTGAAGACAACCTCTTGTGGAGCTTGAATGAGTCTCTCTTTCACCAGCAGAAGTTGGTCCAGTAAAAGCTATTACCTCACCCACCTTCTCTCTATAATATCAGAGTATTTTTAAAAGCAGTTTTCTTGGTCACCAACCAAATTAAATGTCTATTTAAAGTCTCTCCTTATTACTAGAGATGAGCCACAGTGTAGGTCAAAGTCTGAGTTTTCCTCAAAGATCAGGGTACTTTAGAATCATAGAATCATAGAATATCAGGGTTGAAAGGGACCTCAGGAGGTCATCTAGTCCAACCCCCTGCTCAAAGCAGGACCAACCCCCAACTAAATCATCCCAGCCAGGGCTTTGTCAAGCCTGATCTTAAAAACCTCTAAGGAAGGAGATTCCACCACTTCCCTAGGTAACCCATTCCAGCGCTTCACCATCCTCCTA
This sequence comes from Chelonia mydas, assembly GCF_015237465.2. Classification (NCBI taxonomy): domain Eukaryota; kingdom Metazoa; phylum Chordata; order Testudines; family Cheloniidae; genus Chelonia; species Chelonia mydas. The sequence goes on from NC_057850.1 coordinate 115,797,212, forward strand.
GTGAAAAAGTTTTTCCTAATATCCAATCTAAACCTCCCCCACTGCAACTTGAGACCATTACTCCTTGTTCTGTCATCTGCTACCACTGAGAACAGTCTAGATCCATCCTCTTTGGAATCCCCTTTCAGGTAGTTGAAAGCAGCTATCAAATCCCCCCTCATTCTTCTCTTCTGCAGACTAAATAATTCCAGTTCCCTCAGCCTCTTCTCTTAAGTCATGTGCTCCACCCCCTAATCATTTTTGTTGCCCTACGCTGGACTCTTTCCAATTTTTCCACATCCACAGTACTCCAAATGAGGCCTCACCAATGCCGAATAGAGGGGAATGATCATGTGCCTCGATCTGCTGGCAATGCTCCTACTTATACAGCCCAAAATGCCGTTAGCCTTCTTGGCAACAAGGGCACACTGTTGACTCATATCCAGCTTCTCGTCCACGGTAACCCCTAGGTCCTTTTCTGCAGAACTTCTGCCTAGCCACTCGGTCCCTAGTCTGTAGCAGTGCATGGGATTCTTCCGTCCTTAGTGCAGGATTCTGCACTTGTCCTTGTTGAACCTCATCAGATTTCTTTTGGCCCAATCCTCTAATTTGTCTAGGCCCCTCTGTATCCTATCTCTACCCTCCAGCGTATCTACCTCTCCTCCCAGTTTAGTGTCATCTGCAAACTTGCTGAGGGTGCAATCCATGCCATCCTCCAGATCATTTATGAAGATATTGAACAAAACTGGCCCCAGGATTGACCCTTGGGGCACTCCACTTGATACCGGCTGCCAACTAGACATTGATCACTACCCGTTGAGCCCAATGATCTAGCCAGCTTTCTATCTATAGTCCATTCATCCAGCCCATAGTTCTTTAACTTGCTGGCAAGAATTCTGTGGGAGACCGTATCAAAAGCTTTGCTAAAGTCAAGGAATAACATGTCCACTGCTTTCCCCTCATCCACAGAGCCAGTTATCTCATCATAGAAGGCAGTTAGGTTAGTCAGGCATGACTTGCCCTTGGTGAATCCATGCTGACTGTTCCTGATCACTTTCCTCTCCTCTAAGTGCTTCAGAATTGATTCCTTGAGGACCTGCTCCATGATTTTTCCAGGGACTGAGGTGAGGCTGACTGGCCTGTAGTTCCCTGGATCCTCCTTCTTCCCTTTTTTAAAGATGGGCACTACATTAGCCTTTTTCCAGTCATCCGGGACCTCCCCCGATTGCCATGAGTTTTCAAAGATAATGGCCAATGGTTCTGCAATCACATCCGCCAACTCCTTTAGCACCCTCGGATGCAGTGCATCCGGCCCCATGGACTTGTGCTCGTCCAGTTTTTCTAAATAGTCCTGAACCACTTCTTTCTCCACAGAGGGCTGGTCACCTTCCCCCGCCCCCCCCACACTGTGCTTAACAGTGCAGTAGTCTGGGAGCCGACTTTGTTCGTGAAGACAGAGGCAAAAAAAGCATTAAGTACATTAGCTTTTTCCACATCCTCTGTCACTAGATTGCCTCCCCCATTCAGTAAGGGGCCCACACTTCCCATGACCTTCTTCTTATTGCTAACATACCTGTAGAAACCCTTCTTGTTACTCTTATCATCCCTTGCTAGTTGCAACTCCAAGTGTGATTTGGCCTTCCTGATTTCACTCCTGCATGCCTGAGCAATATTTTTATACTCCTCCCTGGTCATTTGTCCAAGCTTCCACTTCTTGTAAGCTTCTTTTTTTGTGTTTAAGATCAGTAAGGATTTCACTGTTAAGCCAAGCTGGTTGCCTGTCATATTTACTATTCTTTCTACACATTGGGATGGTTTGTTCCTGCAACCTCCATAAGGATTCTTTAAAATACAGCCAGCTCTCCTGGACTCCTTTCCCCCTCATGTTATTCTCCCAGGGGATCCTGCCCATCAGTTCCCTGAGGAGTCAAAGTCTGCTTTTCTGAAGTCCAGGGTCCGTATTCTGCTGCTCTCCTTTCTTCCTTTTGTCAGGATTCTGAACTCGACCATCTCATCATCACTGCCTCCCACGTTCTCATCCAATATTGCTTCCCCCTACTAATTCTTCCCTCTTTGTGAGCTGCAGGTCAAGAAGAGCTCTGCCCCTAGTTGGTTCCTCCAGCACTTGCACCAGGAAATTGTCCTCTACATTTTCCAAAAACTTCCTGGATTGTCTGTGCACTGCTGTATTGCTCTCCCAGCAGATATCAGTATGATTGAATTCCCACATGAAAACCAGGGCCTGTGATCTAGTAACTTTTGTTAGTTGCCTGAAGAAACCCTTGTCCACCTCATCCCCTTGGAGTTTGGATTTGAGGTTCTGATTTAGACCCACTATTGAAAGAGACCTTCTTCCCCTTACAGCAGGTTTGTTTACAATGAAGACTACATCCACCGTCCAGTTTCCTGTATCTGGTTTCCATAGGTCGCAGCTTCATAGGTCACTGAAGGGTTCTAACAGGACAGAGTCCATATCTGCTATTCCTCAGTGATTTTATATGTTTTGTTTTCATTAATAGGGAAATCAATTAATTATCAGTTCCTACAGATCGATTACAGATGATAAACGTCAGTTATGGAAGATAAGGAAGCAAGAAAATGTCATGGTTGTGGTGTGTATATTTTTAAATATAAAAGGTATTATGGGGGAGCTGGCGGCAACCCCTGTATTTAGGTTGCCTAACACTTTCCATTATAAAAAATGTTTGAATTTTTTTAACACACACTAAAACCTCCACTGTTTGCAGCTGGCCTTTGAAATATGCTGGGGGAAAGCCTCCAGGCTAGAGAGTTGCCTTTTCTTTGTCACATTAAATTCTGTTCAGGTTTTGCTAAGATTTAAAGTTTTGACCATCACATTTCCCTGCTCTCCCTTGTGTTCCTCAGGACACACTCTAAAATGTTGGGTATACACTGCCACTGGCAAAACAACAGCAGCAGCACCTATTGAATCGCCAGGGAAGGGCGGGTGCAAGCCTGCCCACATATAAAGCCCCTCCCCCTCCCCTAAGGGGAGGAGCCACTGGACCCAGGCGTCAACAGAGTTTGCGAAGCAAAAAACGATAAAACAGGGATGGGAGTGAGGTCATAGAGTCAAAATCAAGGAACCAGATGGAGATACAAAGCAGAGAACCCCGGACAGCACTCACTGCTCACAGGGAGCCAGTGGATATGGCCCAGAGGAACTCTGCCTGGAGACATGACCTAAGGGAGGATCGGAAATATGCCCAACAGTCAGCAGCAGCATATTGCATGGCAACACTTAGGCCAGGAGCTACCAAAGCCGCTACGTAGGGGGTGGCTAAAGAGTCAAGTCGGGCTCTCCTCAACCCCTTTGCACAAGCAGTCCATCTCTGCTGCCTCCTCTGGAGGCATCACGTGTGGCAGGAGCTTCCCCACCTCATAAGGTGGGGAAAGGAGAGAGTTAAGCTGGGCTTCCTTGACCATGCCTAGATCCAGCACAACTCTCAGCACCCATCCCCACTGCCTAGGCTATATCTACATTTACAGCAGCATATAGAGTACATACGCTGCTGGCATGGGTATAAATAGCAGGCACTGCTTAGGAGAGTAGAGTAAAGACATGCCAGAACTTTAGGATATGTACCAGCTCTCTACACACCCAAGCAGTTCCTCCCTCATCTATACTGCTATTTTTAGCAGTGTAGTGTAACACGGCTGTTACTCTGAAAAAGGAGAGTGAGTTGTGGGGGGGGCGGAGGGTGAGAAAACCTGGATTTGTGCTGGAAATGGCCCAACTTGATGATCACTTTAGATAAGCTATTACCAGCAGGAGAGTGGGGTGGGAGGAGGTATTGTTTCATGGTCTCTGTGTATATAATGTCTTCTGCAGTTTCCACAGTATGCATCCGATGAAGTGAGCTGTAGCTCACGAAAGCTCATGCTCAAATAAATTGGTTAGTCTCTAAGGTGCCACAAGTACTCCTTTTCCACTGCCTACCATCTGTCAGAACCTTTCATTGCCACATGTAGCTACACACTGCAATGTAGAGGCAGCCTGCTTTTCACTGTGGTGTGTAGTTACACTTGTCTACACTGGTGGTGGCATGTAGGATAAGGCCTTAGATAATAATTTTCTCCTAGCAGCTAATAAACTAAGCCCTGGTCTACACTACAGGTTTAGGTCGAATTTAGCCGTGTTAGTACTATTTTAAAATGACTGCGTCGACACAACCAACCCCGTTTCATCCCCTAAAGGGCTCTTAAAATCGACTTCTGTACTCCTCCCCGGCAAGGGGAGTAGCGCTAAAATCAACCTTGCTGGGTCGAATCTGGGGTAGTGCAGACCAATTCGACAGTAGTGGCCACTGGGAGCTATCCCAGACTTCTCCAATGTGACTGCTCTGGACAGCACTTTGAAGTCCGATGCACTAGCCAGGTACACAGGAAAACCCCCAGGAAATTTTGAATTTCATTTCCTGTTTGGTCAGCGTGGTGAGCTCAGCGGCACAGGTGACCACGCAGTCCCCCCAGAATCGCAAACGAGCTCCAGCATGGACCGAAAGGGAGACACTGGATCTGATTGCTGTATGGGGAGAAGAATCTGTGCAGGCCGAACGCTGATCAAAATGAAGAAATGCTAATATATATGCCAAAATCGCACAGAGCATGAAGGACAGAGGCTACAACAGAGACACATAGCAGTGCCGCGTGAAAGTCAAGTAGCTCAGGCAAGCCTACCAAAAGACGAAGGAGGCAAACGGTTGCTCCGGATCAGAGCCCCATACTTGCCACTTCTATGATCAGCTGCATGGCATTTTAGGGGGGGACCCTACCACTACCCCACCTCTGTCCATGGACATGTGCAAGGGGGGAGTCTCAAGCAACAGGGAGAAGGATTTTGTGGATGAGGAGGAGGAGGAGGAGAATGCGCAGCAGGCAAGCGATGAATCTGTTCTCCCTGGAAGCCAGGACCTTTTCATCACCCTGGAGCCAACATGCTCCCAAGGCCGGATCCCCAACCCTGAACCTGGAGAAGGCAGCTCTGTTGAGTGCACATTTGTAACTACAGTACAGGGTTTAAAAGCAATAGTGTTTAATGTCTGATTTGCCTTGAAGAATTGGGATGCATTCACAGCCAGTACAGCTACTGGAAAAGTCTGTTAATGTTTCTGGGTATGGAGCGGGAATCCTCCAGGGACATCTCCATGAAGCTCTCCTGGAGGTACTCTGAGAGCCTTTGCAGAAGGTTTCTGGGGAGGGCTGCCTTATTTCGTCCTCCACGGTAGGACACTTTACCATGCCAAGCCAGTAGCAAGTAGTCTGGAATCACTGCAGCACAAAGCATGGCAGTGAATGGTCCTGGGTTTTGGTCACATTCAAGCAATATTCGGTCTATATCTTTCAGTGTTAGCCTCAGGAGAGTGATATCATTCATGGTCACCTGGTTGAAGTAGGGGAATTTATGTAAGGGAATAGTAAAAGGACCCCGTTCATGCTGGGTTGTTTGCGCTTGGCTAAAAGGGATCATCCCAGAGAATAGCCACGTGGCGGGGTGCGGGAGGTGTGTGCTGCACATCCACCTGAAAACCGCAGCCCCTCCTTTTAAATGTGAAACCCAACCAGCATTGCTTGCTATGGGAAAGGACGGCGCTGCAGTTTGAAACCATTCCCACCTGTTATGAAGGCGTAAGAAACCAACCCCGTGTACCCTTTGGCTTACCATGGCTGCCCGGAACCAAATTCTGTTGCCCAGCTGTGTGTGAAGTGTCACCATATCGGCAGGCGCTCAATATAAAAGGCAAAATGCAAGCTTGTATCTAAAGCACATGTGCTGTCTGCTATGAATTGCTTGATTCACTGTGAAAGAGTCTCCCTTTTGTTCTCAGAAATGTATCATCTTAAATTTTACTCTCCCTTTTTATCTCCTCCCAGGTGCAAATGTTTCTATGCTCCCCCTATCATTTACGTCCCTGAGGTTATCGCAGATTAGAACGTGAAAAAAAATGCACTCGCGATGACATGTTTTCTGAGCTCATGCAGTCCTCCCGCACTGATAGGGCACAGCTGAATGCATGGAGGCATTCAGTGACAGAGGCCAGGAAAGCATTAAGTGAGCGTGAAGAGCAGAGGCAGGAGGCGAGCTGAGGTTAATGGGGGAGCAAACGGACGTGATGAAGCGTCTGCTGGAGCTGCAGGAAAGCCAACAAGAGCACAGACCCTCCCCCTGCATCCACTGTATAACTGCCTGCCCTCCTCCCCAGGCTCCATATCCTCCTCACCCAGATGCCCAAGAATGGGGGGAGGAGGGAGGCTTCGGGCACCCAGCCACTCCACTCCAGAGGATGGCCCAAGCAACAGAAGGCTGTCATGCAAACAGTTTTGATTTGCAGTGTGGCTACAATAAGCAATGTGGCCTTGTCCTTCCCTCCTCCCCCACCCCACCCGGGCTACCTTGTCAGCTAGCTCACTTTTTTTTTAATTAATAAAGAAAGAACGCAAGGTTTCAAAACAATAATTACTTTACTTCCTTTGCCAGCTGTGATCAAAGTGGGGAGGGTGGTTGGCTTATAGGGAATTAAAATCAACAAAGGGGGTGGGTTTGCAGCAAGGAGAAACACACACAACTGTCACACCGTAGCCTGGCCAGTCATAAAACTGGTTTTCAAAGCCTCTGATGTTCAGCACAACTAGCTGTGCTCTTCTAATCGCCCTGGTGTCTGACTGCTCAAAATCGGGCACCAGGCAATTTGCCTCAACCTCCCACCCCACCATAAACATCTCCCCCTTACTTTCACAGATATTATGGAGCAGACAGCAAGCAGCAATAACAATGGGAATGTTGGTTGCGCTGAGTTCTAACCTAGTCAGCAAACAGCGCCAACGACCTTTTAACGTCCAAAGGCACATTCTACCACCATTCTTGCTCAGCCAATAGTTGAACTGCTCCTTACTACTGTCCAGGCTGCCTGTGTACCGCTTCATGAGACATGGGAGCAAGGGGTAGGCTGGGTCCCCAAGGATAACTGTTAACATTTCAACATCCCCAACAGTAATTTTCTGGTCTGAGAAGTAAGTCCCTTCTTGCAACTCCTCAAAGAGCCTGGAGTTCCTAAAAAATGCGAGTTTCATGCACCTTTCCCGGCCATCCCACGTTGATGTTGGTGAAACGTCCCTTGTGATCCACCAGTGCTTGCAGCACCATTGAGAAGTACCCCTTGCGGTTTACGTACTGGTTGGCAAGGTGGTCCGGTGCCAAGATAGGGATATGCTTTCCGTCTATCACCCCACCACAGTTAGGGAACCCCATTGCAGCAAAGCCATCCAGTATGACCTCTATATTTCCCAGAGTCACTACCCTTGATAGCAGAACATCAATGATTGCATTGGCTACTTGGATCACAGCAGTCCCCACAGTAGACTTGCCCACTCCAAATTGATTCTTGACTGACCGGTAGCAGTCAGGAGTTGCAACCTTCCACAGGGCTATTGCCACTCACTTCTCAACTGTCAGGGCAGCTCTCATCTTGGTATTCCTGCGCTTCAGGGCGGGGGAAAACAACTCACAAAGTTCAAGGAAAGTGGCCTTACGCATATGAAAGTTTTGCAGCCACTGTGAATCATCCCATACCTGCAACACTGTGCAGTCCCACCACTCTGTGCTTGTTTGCCGGGCCCAGAATCGGTGTTCCTCTGTATCAACCAGCTCCAATGCCGCCATGATGTCCCAATTGCCACAGCCCTGGCTTTCAGGAACATCTGTGTTCATGTCCTCATCACAATCGTCGTCATGCTGGCATCTCTTAGCCTGGTTCTGCACATACTCCAGGATAATGCGCAAGGTATTTACAATGCTCACAACAGCAGTGGTGAGCTGAGCGGGCACCATGCTTGCCATGGTATGGCGTCTGCACGGGTAACCTAGGAAAAAAGGCGCAAAATGATTGTCTGCTGTTGCTTTCACAGAGGGAGGGGCGACTGATGACGTGTTCCCAAAACCACCTGCGACAATGTTTTTGCCCCATCAGGCATTGGGAGCTTAACCGAGAAGTCCAATGGGCAGTGGAGACTGCGGGAACTGTGGGATAGCTACCCACAGTGCATCGCTCCGTAAGTTAATGCTAGCCACGGTATTGAGGACACACTCCGCCGATTTAATGCACTTAGTGGGGACGTACACAATCGACTGTATAAAATCGATTTCTAAAAATTGACTTCTATAAAATTGACCTCATTTCATAGTGTAGACATACGTTAGTCTATTGTGCAAGTGATAAACATCAGTGCTATAATGCTGGAAGTCCATAGTTCAAGCCCTCTTGGGTAGTTGTTACAGTTCTACATAGTAGAACTTGTTTCTACCTTTCCCTTTTAAAAAAATCCCTAGGAAATTACATTAAAAAAGCTTATATTAAAAGCACATGAATTGGACTCAATTTTATTGTATTTATGTATGTTGCGTCACTCAGGAGACTTGCATCAAATTTGCAAGACAAGGTTATTGTTAGTAATTTATCAAATAGATTCTTGCTGCAAAAAGCATGTGCTTACATATTTGCTTATCAGCAGAATAGATTTTTTCCCCAGTTGTTTAACATAAATACAGTTCATTATACAGATATAATCTGAAGTTACAATCAGGGGTAAATTTCTTAAACAAGAAAAATAAGATAAAGGTATAGAAAGTGACCAAATGGGCAGGACATTACAAGTTGTAATTATAACAAATAAGACCCTCTTCACTGCAGTATTTGTGTTTAAGTCAAGCATAATGCAGGGGGATAACTTGGAAAGGAAATGGGGTTGTTTTTTTCCCCTTCCATGTATATACAACACACATTACTACTACTTGTTGATAAACAGAGACCATTACTGAGCCTGATTTATACCACTAATAATGTTTCAGCAGGCCTTGCCATTCAGTTACATGAAATTAACCCTCTCACCCAAAAGGTTAGGTTTCTCACCTCTGAAGTAGAGCACAAAGGGGCCAAAGCACCCTGAGAATCGGAACAGTCGTGTTTAAAGTGATTCAGCACTGACAGTCCCCACCACCAAATACTTCAAACTTTCAAGAACCAAGTTGTCTATAATTGAGTATTCTTTTTAAGCCCATCCAAAGGAAATTGGCATGCAAAAAAGATGATAAACAATTTTATATTCTCATATAATAACCATACACCAGGTGCATTTCATTAGGATTGTACTTTGGGTGAAATATCTTTTGTTCCTTCAGTGAGTTTATTAAAATTAAAATATCTGAAGAAGAATCGAATCAATTAATCTTTTCTTTCAGCCATGTGAATAAATGCCTTGCAATCTGTAAGCAGGAACAAAGCAAAACTGACTTCTCTTGCTCCCCATGTTGCTTGCTCACATCACATCATATTTTGTATGTCATGGGAAGTACTGTTCTTAATAGAGTCTCTAATGCTAGAAACCCAGGTTTATACCATGTCAGTCTGTTGTAATCTCAAATATTTATGTTTCTAAATTATACTGTTATCAACTGGGTGAAACCTTGTTATGGGTTGACTTAAAACCTCACTGAGATTTGGTATGAATATGCCCTTCAATTACCATAAAACTGTCAGGATGTGTTAATCTGAAACCCCCCATCTAAGACAAAAGGCAGTTGTGAACCCACCCATGAGTTTGGAGTGAATGGGCAGAAGCAGGAGCAGCGGAAGCCCCCTAAAAGTGAGAGAGGCCACTAGTGTCTGAACAGTGGCCCCACCCCCTGCACCGTCCCTTTTCTCCAAGCCCCCACCCTTGCGCCGCCCCTTTCTCCCTGAACTCTCATACCCACGCCACCTCTTCCCTGAGGCCCCACTTCTGTGCCGCTTCTTCCAATCAAGACTCCACGCCTCGCTCACTCCTCTCCACCTCCTCCCCCCACCGTTCCTAGCCCTTACAGACAGTAAGGAGTGGAGGGTCCATGCCTCCATCATCCCCCTGTTCTGACGTCCCTGGGAGAAGGGGCAGTGAGAGGGCTTTTGTTGAATATTGTTTGTGTTTTGGTATGTTTGGATATTTTGCGGGTGGGGGAAGAGGCAGGGAAGGCTGTTGGTTAAAGAGGCTTGGGCTGTAAGCTAAGAAACTGCTCCGTTTGTTCTTGGTTCCTCCTGAAGTCAGAGACGCAGGGCTTTGTACCCTCCTTATAAATAAATAAGATTGCATCCAAAAATACCCATCACCATTTCTCCTCACTGGAACATACCCAGAGCCCCAAATTTGGACTAGCCACGTGGGTCAAAAAGGGGCAACAGCACTAAGAAACAGCGTGTTGTATAATGAATCTCTGACGCTTATTTAATATATTTATTGTACATCATGCAACACCACTGTAGCTGGAGAACGATATACTGAGGGCCTATACTTATGTGTTTGAAAAGTAATTGAAAGACGATCGTTTTTGGCTGTGCAAATAATTTGAGCTCTGCCTCTGATGGTTTTTTTCTTTCATCATCTTGATTATTTGTTTCCAGGTCTGCTGATTCACATATTCTAAGATTCTCATAACAGCCCTCATACCCTCGTTGCTTGGAAATATCTGCTTCATTTTTAGACACGTAGGCTTTGTCTAAACTACACAGCTTTTAGCGACACTGCCGTATCGACACAGCCATGTTGCTAAAAGTCGGGCATGTAGCCGCTGTTTGTCAGCACTTTTGCCGACAAAATACTTCCATCCCCAATGAGCGGCGCTCGCGTTGTTAACAGGAGGGCACTCCTGCTAACAACACGCTGTTCACACTGACACTTGCTGTGGCAAAACTTTTGTCTTTTGGGGGGGAAGAGGGTGTTAGCACATCTGAACGACAAAAGTTTTGTCACTCAATTGCCAGTGTAGACATAGCCTTATTCTTTTTTAGTTGCTGACTTTGACAAATCGAAAGAAATGGCTACATGACTTGAACTCGTTTTTAAGTGCTGTGCAAGCATCAAAAGATTCTTCTCTACTGCTTCAGAAATGAGGTTTCACACTTTCAGAGAGCGTCCTTTGCATTTTCACTGTCTTGTAGGATTCCACACATTTTATGGAAAACAGTATGTCTAGCCTTAGGGCTTGTCTATACTACCGCTTAAGTTGACATAAGTTATGTCACTCAGGGGTGTGAAAAAACCACCCTCCTAAGTGATGTAACTTACATCAACTTAAAGTGGCGTCCACACCATGCTATTTGGGCAGAAGATGCTCTCCCGCCAACATAGCTTCTGCCTCTCATTGAGGTAGAGTAATTACACCAATGGGAGAGCGCTCTTCTGTCAACATAATGTGTCTTCACCAGAGTGCTCTAGGGATGAAAACGAGGGTGTGCCCAACACTCCCTCCATCACCTCCAAGAGCACCTGATTATTTTGTGGAGGTGCCAAATTATGGTTTGCCCAGAACATTTGATCTAAGAATGTCCCCTCCTTGGCTATACAGTACCTTGTTAGTTTTATACTGTTTACTCTTTTGCCCAAATCCTGCCCTGGTCCCGCCTCTTCTCCACCTCTTCCCCTGAGCACGCCGCATCCTAGCTCCTCCCCTCTCCTTCTTGTAAAGTCCTAAGCACTGCCAAACAGCTGTTTGGAGGCTGGAAGCACTGGGAGGTAGGCGGAGGAGCAGCGGGGCAGCGTGCTTGGGAGGGGAGGCAGGGAGGTGGGGGGTGAGGGGAGCTTGGCTGCCGGTGGAGTCGGCGCCTATGGCGGGCTGCAGGAAATAACTCCGCGGGCCACGTGTTTGAGACCTCTGCCATAGAACTGAACACACCCAGACTTCACAAAGATTTATACCAGGCTCAGCCTAGGGTAAACCACTCCCAGGCACAAACATTTGTGAAGTTGCCTACATTAGCACAATCATATTACTGAACATATGTGACAACATAACTGAAAGTTGAAGTCTAGACAAGGCCCCTGCCTCCAAAAGTTAACCAACTCATTTTATTTATTTCTTTATTCATTACTCTGTAAAGCACTTTGAAACCTACTGATTAAAAGCACTATATAAGAACTAGGTATTATTGTAGGCTGCCATCTGCTTCATGGGATGCAGTGTAAGTGGAGTCCAGCTGCTTGTACAGAGGCCCATGCATAGTTACGCATATACATTTATATTTAATATCAAGCAATAAATCTCAAAACAAGGAGGGATGGAGTCTACAAAGATCCCTTCTGTCTGTGGGTTTGTCTTGTTAAAGATGTGGCATTAGAACACCTCCTAACTAACATGTTCTAACAGTCAAGTGTAGACAAGGCAGTGTAGACTTTGACATGTGATAAGGAATGCTTCAGCTAAGCCTGGTGAGCACACATTAAAGTCTACAGTGTCTTGCCCACACTAGACTTTTAGAACATGTTAGATAGGTGGTGTTAGAATATGCCTTTATATCCTAGTCTGGACTAGTTACAGTGTTTGGGTATAGAATGTAGTATTTAGCCACAGATAACAAGGTGACTAATCACAGAGCAGGAATAACATACTATGAACACAAAGCATTCAAAGCAATATTCGTGTCAAATAGTTTGCAAGCCATCCAGAGTCTGAAATATGTTCCCAGACAACACTGACGTCATTTAGAAAAAAAAATGAATAAATAAATATTTCTTTGTGACACAAACAGAAGAAGGTGCTAGGCTAAATTTATTGCAAATACTGCACCAAGCAAAACAAAAAACAAAAAAACATAAAATAAAGGCACATGAATGAATTAATTTCACCGTCTTTTCTTGCTTATTCCCTTCTTTCATTTCATCCTTTTTCTCTCTCCTGCCACGCTTAACCCCTTCTATTCATAATCAGACCTTTTCAACTCTCATGTGTTGAGCATTTTCCCCTCTCCTTTCCTTTCTTTGAACAGCCGCACCTCTCATTCTCTTTCCCCTGTGTAGGGGTGAGAGTACAGTTCATTCTCCATGTCCATTCAATACTTTGCCTCTCTACTGAGACTGTCAACAAGGATGACAATTTGTGATGACAAGGGGTGATTTGGACACCTGTTCACTAGGAATTAGTCAGAGACGAGCTAACGTTTAACTCCCTTGTGCTTCTATGTGGTATTGTATTTTACTTTGCAAAAGGATAACTTATTTTCAAACTTGACATACTGTTTAAGTGTACCATCCTATGATATATTCAGTTGATAATGAAGCTAGCTTTTAATTGCAGGAACTTTGAAATTTTTCTTTCAATAACACAGTTAAGTGTGCTAATGTGAATCTCAGAGATGTTACACTAGTAACTTTGATTACTTATGCTGATGTTCTCTAGGTCAGTGGTTCTCAAAGCCGGTCCGCCGCTTGTTCAGGGAAAGCCCCTGGCGCGCTGGACCGGTTTGTTTACCTGCCATGTCCGCAGGTTCGGCTGATCGCGGCTCCCACTGGCTGCGGTTCGCCGCTCAAGGCCAATGGGGGCTGCGGGAAGGGCGGCTCTAGGTCCTGATATGAAGTGGAGTTATACATAAAAATTCTGTAGGCATTAATATAGCTGTGTACATCAAGCATTGTTTTAGAGTGACACTCTGATTGTGTATTAAATATTAACTATAAACAAATCCACGGAGGACAGGTCCATCAGTGGATATTAGCCAAGATGGTCAGGGATGCCACCGCATGCTCTGAGTGTTGCTAGTCTCTGTTTGCCAGAAGCTGGGAATGGACAACAGGGGATGGATCACTTGATGATTTCCTGTTCTTTTCATTCCCTCTGAAACATGTGGCATTGGCCACTACTGGAAGACAGGATACTGGGCTAGATCGACTATTGGTCTGACCCAATATGGCCGTTCTTATGTTCATATGTTCAAGCCCCACAACACATATATCCAAGGTCCCCCAAAATAAACCAGTTTAATTCTCTTGAGAAGTTTACTATACCGGAAACAGGCTGAGACCAATAGTATTGTAGTGTTAAGGCACATATCGCGTATCATCTGTATTCAGGAAAAATACTTTAAACAGGGACAAGAAAGTGGCCTCCAGTGAATATGGTGGAGATAAATCTATTGTGCTTCCAGTAAAGTAGAAGATGATTGTGGCTGTCCAAAGAGAAAAGGAATAAGATTCCACTACTTGCTATTTCTATAACACTGATTATTTTATCGAGTTTTAGTCTTGACACAAGGCACCCTTGTGGGGGTGAGTGAATAAGATTGGTAGTGTTGGTTGCGGTGCATGGGGTGGGTGGATGAATATGCGCATCAGGTGGTGGTGTGCCATCCTCCAGCTAATTCTATGATATTCTATGAAACTAACCTATGATAGCTGGACACACGTCATCTGCTCCATGCAGCCTGCACCTCCTCTTTGAGTAGACAGTAAACTGCCTTTATTTTCACCCAGCCACATAAAAATACAAGCCAATTACTATAAAGGCCAGAATTCTTTCTGCCTCAAGTACCCTGCTCCAGACTGCACCAGTTAGCTCTACAGCCACACAGTACCCAAATTCTAATCTCAGTTACAGTGATGTAATCCTCTTGGCTTCAGCAGGACTGCATCCCTGTAACAGAGTGGAGAGTTTGGCCCAGAGCTAGCTGGCCTCTCTTTACTGAAAGGCATGAAGAAACAAAAGGTACAATAGGAAAGACTTCAATTGCAATATCCCAAAAGCGATAGTTCTGAATGCAACACAGAGTAGATTGTTAGTTAGTTATTTATAAGAACAGTGAATTAGAGCTTTGTCATTTTCTATTCTTTGTTTTCTAAGTATTGCAACTGTCACATTTTTATTGTATCTTCATCTTATTTTCTTTCACTTAGGCAAACAAGATGCTGCTTTTCAACAAGAAGCTGACAGCAGGGGAAGCATGTGTCCAGGGATTTTTTTTTCCTAGTGGGACTTTTCAGAAGGATGTTTGGATAAGGTTGATAGCAACCAAGAGTGAAAATTAAACTTATCTATTTCTCTGAGGGAGTTGTAATTTACATTTTGTATTTGTTTCCTTCTTATTTATATCGGTTATAAAGTTAGGCCTAGCCTGGGCAACTGGCCCTTTGACAGGTGGGGTGGATGACTGCATAGATGGCAGGGCTGATCTTTGTATGGATGGATGCATTCTCTATTCCAGCTTTGTCATATGTCACATGACATCTTGTAACGAGGCCTTCGCTTGCCCTCAGAGACCTCCTCCAAGTGCAATCACCAATGCTTCGTTTATTAACAGTGTCACCTCCTACATCTTCTATTTACAGACAGTTGTAAACCAGCAACCTGGGGGACAGCTAACTTCTCCAGCCAACAGGGATGCACAGCCTGTGACCCTACCCTACCCTTCCCTCCCCTTCATTTCATATAGCCCCCTGGCTAATAAGGCCCGCAGGTGTTCCTCTTTCACCAGTTAGGCATGGCATACTCAGCCAGCCCCAATTAATCCTTTTTAATTGGAGCTGGGCTAACAGGGGCCTGGCTCAGGGCCTCCTGGCCAGCACCCTGTTACACATCTCCGCTGTCAGAAGGTAACAGTGCCCCTTTCAGGGTGGTGCTCTGTTGCAGAGTGTCTATCCGGAGGCTGAAACAGGTTTGTTTAGGTTTATAAAGCAATATCCAAAGTACCTAACTAGTAGCAGCTATCACTGAACTATCTGTCTCCTCATTATATCTTGGACTTGGCCTCACCATCCAGCCTAGAGGCTGAGGGCAAGGCATGGCCTTATGGCACTCCCTGAGCTATGATCTTCTGCAACCTCTCTCTTCTCTACCTGTGGCCTGGAGTAAAATGATCTGACTTCTAAGGGCCCTCTACCATGAAAGCTGATGAAAAGCTCCCACCAACCTCCCTCCTCCTGTTTCTACAGTCTATTGGTGATCTGTAGTTATGCCTAATGCAGTGAATGCCACTGAAAATGAGGTTGGATCAGAAGAGGCTAAAATAGGGAAAGAACAAGTTAAAAATTACTTGGACAAATTAGATGTCTTCAAGTCACCAGAGCCTGATTAAATGGATCCTAGAATACTCAAGGAGCTGACTGAGAAGATATCTGAGTCGTTAGCAATTATCTTCGAGAAGTCATGGAAGACAGGAGAGATTCCAGAAGACTGGAAAAGGGCAAATATAGTGCCCGTCTATAAAAAGGGAAATAAGGACAACCCAGGGAATTACAGACCAGTCAGCTTAACTTCTGTACCGGGAAAGATAATGGAGCAAATAATTAAGCAATCAATTTGCAAACATCTAGACGATAATAAGGTGAGAAGTAAGAGTCAGCATGGATTTGTCAAAAACAAATCGTGTCAAACCAACCTGATAGCTTTCTTTGACAGGGTAACAAGCCTTGTGGATGGGGGGAAGCGGTAGACATGGTATATCTTGACTTTAGTGAGGCTTCTGATATTGTCTCGCGTGACCTTCTCATAAACAAACCAGGGAAATGCAACCTAGATGGAGCTACTATAAGGTGAGTGCAAAACTGGTTGGAAAACCATTCCCAGAGAGTAGTTATCAGTGGTTCACAGTCATGCTGGAAGGGCATAACAAGTGGGGTCCCGCAGGGATCAGTTCTGGGTCTGGTTCTCTTCAATATCTTCACCAATGATTTAGATGATGGCATACAGAGTACACTTATAAACTCTGTGGATGATACCAAGCTGGGAGGGGTTGCAAGTGCTTTGGAGGATAGGATTAAAATTCAAAATGATCTGGACAAACTGGAGAAATAATCTGAAGTAAATAGGATAAAATTCAATAAGCAAAAATGCAAAGCACTCCATTGAGGAAGTAACAATCAGTTGCACATATACAAAATGGGAAATGACTGCCTAGGAAGGAGTACTGCGGAAAGGGATCTGGGGGTCATAGTGGATCAAAAGCTAAATGATGAGTCAACAGTGTAACACTTTTGCAAAAAAGCGAACATCAGTCTGGTATGTATTAGCAGGAGTGTTGTAAGCAAGACACGAGAAGCAATTCTTCCGCTCTACTCCACTCAGATTGGGCCTCAACTGGAGTATTGTGTCCAGTTCTGGGTGCCACATTTCAGGAAGGATGTGAATAAATTGAAGAGAGTCCAGAGAAGAGTGACAAAAATGATTAAAGGTCTAGAAAACATGACCTATGCGGGAAGATTGAAAAAAATGGGTTTGTTTAGTCTGGAAAAGAGAAGACAGAGAGGGGACATGATAACAGTTTTCAAGTATGTAAAAGGTTGTTACAAGGAGGAAGAAGAAAAATTGTTCTTCTTAACCTCTGAGGATAGGACAAGAAGCAATGGGCTTAAATTGCAGCAAGAGAGGTTTAAATTGGACATTAGGAAAAACTTCCTAACTGTCAGGGTGGTTAAGCACTGAAATAAATTGCCTAGGGAGGTTGTGAAATCTCCATCATTGGAGATTTTAAAGAGCAGGTTAGACAAACACCTGTCAAGAGTGGTTTAGATAATTAGTCCTGCCACCAGTGCAGGGGACTGGACTAGATGACCTCTTGAGGCCCCTTTCAGTTCTACGATTCTATGATTGAAACCCCTTAAGTCAGTGATTCCCAAATCCCTTGAAAGCTGAGCCTCCCTGCAGTTGGGAAAATGAAACCAATCGTGCCCCATTGTGTGTGGTTAAAGGCCTACATATTTTAATGTATACCTCTGCCACACAACCCTGGCTAGTCCTTCACTTGCCAACACCTTTTGAGAAATGCTGATGTAGGTTATCATAATATAACACTTTCCTCTTCTTTCTTACATGCTTTGATGAGAAGGGAATACCAATGCTGACTGTTATAACATTATCACTAGTTAGCACCTACTGAAATAGTTGGGGAAGTTCACACATCAAAGCTATTTTTCAGACTCTCTGCAAACTCAGGGAGATGTCTCTGCATCTGTTACACTTTCTTCACATTTTGAAGATTTTCTCCGCAATCGTGACAGCCAGAGTCTCACTTTAAAAAAACAAACCCTAAAAGCTGAGATTCTGAAAAACAATTTGAAGGGCACTCCACACATCCCGACTTTGGGGTGCGGGGAGATAATCGCTTAAGACAGCTTTCTCAATGTGTAGGTTACGGGTGAGATGGTTTTGGAAGGTTACTTGCACTGGGATAGATTTAAAGTGTATGGTGTAAAAGAAAAAGATTAAGGGAGTAATTTAAGGAAGAGAAGCAAGGAGGATTGGGAAGGAGGAGGAAATTGGTGGTGATGAGAAGATGACAAACAAAGGAGAAGGGAAGAACACAATTCAGAGAAAAATGAAAAGATGGTGCTTAATTTTAGGTTTGAAAAATGTTGGCCTCACACAAAAAGTTTTTGTGACAAACTAATCTTTATTTTTGAAAAACTAGAAAATTCCCCAACAAAAAATATTGTAAGTTAGGCATTTAGGTACTTTTGAAAATCCCACTAGGCTTCTATCTGCATCTTTAGGCACCAAAGCAACTTCCTGGCCATCTGCGATTTGCCCAAGGTCTGTGACAGAGCAAGGAATTGCATTCTAGTCTCCGAAGTCTCAGGCTAATGCCATAACCACTAGACTACTCTTCCTCCCTATTACCTGTACATATCAATATTATCTTTGCTAAGTCCCTAACTAAAACCCTATGACCCATAACATGTATGATATAACCCCCTTTAAATCAGTGTGATAGGAGAACCTGCATGTCACGGAGTCCACTCACTGGTGGCACCTCCTCCTACCTGTCCTCTCACCATTTGCCACTTAAGGGGCTCCCTCTTTGTGACTTGGCCCTCTGGCCAGGTGACCACATTTGTTTCCCCTTCTGGGGGCATGTAACAAACTCTTTCCAGGACTCCCAGGCAGTCTGCTGTCCTCTGCATGGCTTGTGCCACGTCCCCCGGGCTACTAGGGAACCTAGACCCACCCTCTACATCGGGTTCCAGTCCAGGGACCCTCAATCCAGTAGCTCTGGACTTTTATTCTCCCAGTCCTTACTGCTCCTTCCTGGATTGCATCCTACTCTCCCTTTACAGCTGCCTGATCTTCCCCATTATATCAGGGAGTGCAACTGCAGGTTTCTTCCCCCAGCCTGCCAACTTCTTCTCTTTATAGATCCTGGGTAGCTCCTCTCCCCAGCTGGACTTCATCTGGAATTAGGTACTCACACTCCCTAGGTTTTCTCCAGGTGAAACCTAAGGTTAATTGGCCTAATTTACCCCTTCAGGCCTTGTATGGAGTGGACATCCCATCACATTGCATATGATTTAACTTTTGAGTAAACTATATCGCACATTTGGGCCCTGATACTGTAAGCTGCTTCAAGTGGGCTGACTCATGTCCATTGTGCAGAGACTTATTAAAACAAATGTGGCTCTGTATGGTTACAGGGGTCTGCCCGTATGGAATATATTGCAGGATGCAGGTCTTTTATTAACCAAATAAATAAATATGTTGACAGTTCATGCATTTTTACCACCACTTGCTTTGGGCAGATGTATATGGGCTTGGCTACACTTGCGAGTTAGAGCGCATTAAAGCAGCCCCAGGCGCCCTAACTCACGACGGGTCCACACTGGCAAGACACATAGCGCACCCAGACTCAGCGGCTAGAGCGCTCCTGGTAATCCACCTCAATGAAAAGCATAACGCTTGCTGCGCCCCGGCTGGAGCACTGTGGCGCCAGTGTGGATGCCCTGGTCTATTATGCACTCTGATCGGCCTCCAGAAGTGTCCCACAATGCCTGTTCTAGCCACTTTGGCCATCACTTTGAACTCTACTGCCCTGCCCTTAGGTGACCAACCATCAGACCTGCCCTTTAAATTCTCTGGGAATTTTGAAAATCCCCTTCCTGTTTGCTCAGCAAGGCGTGGAGTGCTCTCAGCGAATCTTTCCAGGTGACCATGCCCCCACGCGCCAGGTGATCCCCAGTATGGAGCAATGGTGAGGTGCTGGACCTCATCAGCGTTTGGGGGAAGGAAACTGTCCAGTCCCAGCTGCGCTCCAGCTGTAGGAATTATGATACCTTTGGGCAGATATCAAGGGACATGATGGAAAGGGGCCATGACCGGGATGCACTGCAGTGCAGGGTTAAAGTGAAGGAGCTGTGGAATACCTACCGCAAAGCCCGCGAGGCAAACCTGCCATTTCGACAAAGAGCTGGACACAATACTTGGGGGTGACCCCACCTCCACTCTGAGGACCACCATGGACACTTCAGATCCCAGTTCAACAAGGCAGAAGGAGGAGGAGGAAAGCGGGAGCGAGGGTGCTGAGGAGGAGGGAGACAGCCCAGAATCCCTAGATTCATGCAGCCAGGAGCTGTTCTCAAGCCAGGAGGAAGGTAGCCAGTCGCAGCGGACGGTACCTGGGGAAGGACAAACACCAGAGGAGGTGCCCGGTAATCGGCTTTTATTTTGGGAAGGAAGTTGTTCGGTGCGGGCTCTTGGGGCGAGGAGGGTTAGGGCTGCATGCATGCCTAGATGCGGAATAGGGCATTGATGTGCTCTCTCACATTGTGGTAATTGGCCTCAGTGATCTCTTCAAAGGTCTAATGCAGAAGCTGGGCAATGTGCTTGCGTAGGTTCCTTGGCAGAGCTACTGTGCTCCTTGTCCCAGTCAGACTAACATGTCCTCGCCACTGTGCCGTGAGGGGCGGGGGAACCATTGCTGCACACAGGCAAGCTGCATATGGGCCAGGGCGGAAGCTGCATTGCAGTAGAAGACCCTCCCTTGCTTCCCAGGTCACCCTCAGCAGCGAGATATCTTCCAGGATGAACTCCTGTGGAAAATGTGGGGACAGTGTTCAGTATAGGGGCCCCCTGCAACTGTTGGCTCTCCCGAAGGCACAGAACCCAGAGAACAGTAGGGCCATGAAACAATCAGTCCCCCTTGCCCCTGTGCTTACTCACCATTTTGGAGCTCCTGTGGGTTATGTGCGCTCGCTTTGGGATGGGCAAATTCTGCTATTGTGTAGACTGTGCTTGTCTTTAAGTTTGGGGGAATCATTGCTCTGTCTGGTGTGAACAATGCTGCCTCTGTTAAGTGTTGCATTTTGGCTTTACAGATGCAACCTTGAGATCTCAGCCGTCCATGTTATCACTGGCCAAAAGACTCCAAAGAATTAGGAAGCGGCCACATAGATGCAAAGAGGACATGCTGCATGAAGTAATGCATCACTCCCTTAATGAAAATCAAAAAGTGCAGGAGTGGCGGGAGAGTGAAAGGAGGGTCCGCCAGCAGAATGCGGATCACCGGCACCAAAGCAAGGAGTGGCTGATAAGCATTATGGAGCGCCAAGCATACTTGATACAGGTGCTCACAGCAATGGAGGCGGAGCACTTCCGCGCCTGCCCCCCTGCAGCCCCTGTCCCAAAACTCTTTCCCTGGTGCCCCCATGTCACCTCCAACCCACCTTCCCCCACATCCAGGTTCTTATTGCCACCAGCTGCCTCCAACACCTGTAGCTTCACCACCCAGCCCTGCAAACTATGACCCTTACCCACTGCACTCAACCCCCATCACAATGCATTTTAGCCAGCCTGAAGTGCAGCACTCATTGGATGGCACTCCAGACAGGAAGACTGAGTATGATAACAGGACATACGCAAATCTGTGATTGAACCGTTCCCCACCCTAACCCCCCTTGCCCTTTCTGTTTCCCAAGCAGTTGTGTTTCTTTTCAATAAATGGATTTTTTGGCTTTGAAAACATTCTTTATTATTGCATTAAGTAAAAGATACCTTAGCCCAGGAAAGCAACAGGCACTGCAAGTCAGTGTAGAAAACACAGATTCCTACTAACACTGGAACCACTGCTCTTCACTTCTGTGCAGGGCACCAAACATTACTGTTGGCTTTCAGCCTCAAATTGCTCCTTCAAGGCATCCCTAATCCTTGCAGCCCCACGCTGGGCCCCTCTAATAGCCCTGCTCTCTGGCTGTTCAAATTCAGCCTCCAGATGTTGAACCTCTGAGTTCCATCCCTGAGTGAATCTTTCACCCTTCCCTTCACAAATGTTATGGACGGTACAGCACGTGGATATAACCGTGGGGATGCTGTCATCGGCCAGGTCCAGCTTCCCATACAGAGAGCACCAGCGGCCCTTTAAACAGCCAAAAGCACACTCCACAGCCGTTCTGCACTGGCTCAGCCTGTTGTTGAATCACTCCTTGCTGCTGTCAAGGCTCTCTGTGTAGGGTTTCATGAGCCACAGCATTAAAGGGTAAGCAGGGTCTCCAAGGATCACAAGGGACATTTCAACTTCCCCTACAGTGATCTTCTGGTCTGGGAAAAAAGTCCCAGCTTGCAGCTTCCTGAACAGGCCAGTGTTCCAAAAGATGTGTGTGTCATGCACCTTTCCGGGCCACCCTTCATTTGAAAAGCCCACGGTGATCCACAAGCGCCTGGAGAACCATAGAGAAATAGCCCTTCCGATTAACGTACTCGGAGGCTAGGTGGGCTGGTGCCAGAATTGGAATATGCGTGCCATCTATCAGCCCTCCACAGTTAGGGAAACCCATTTGTGCAAAGCCAGCCACAATGTCACGCACGTTACCTAGAGTCATGGTTCTTCTGAGCAGGATGCGATTAATGGCCCTGCAAACTTGCATCAACACAATTCCAATGGTCGACTTTCCCACTCCAAATTGGTTAGCGACCGATCGGTAGCTGCCTGGAGTTGCCAGCTTCCAGATTGCAATAGCCACCCGCTTCTCCACGGGCAGGGCAGCTCTCAATCTCGTTTCCTTGTGCCACAGGATGGGGGCGAGCTCATCACTCAGTCCCAGGAAAGTGGCTTTTCTCATCCGAAAGTTCTGCAGCCACTGCTCGTCATCCCAGACTTGCATGACTCCCACCACTCAGTGCTTGTTTCCCGAGCCCAAAAGTGGCATTCCACGGTGGTGAGAATGTCCGTTAATGCCACAAGCAATTTTGTGTTGTATGCATTATGCGAGTCAACATTATCATCGGACTCCTCACTGTCAGTTTGTAGCTTAAGGAGTAACTCAACTGCCAAATGTGACATGCTGGCGAGACCCATCAGCATATTCCTCAGCACTTCGGGATCCATTCCTGCAGATCGAAAGGGAAGACAGAGCGCGCAGTACAAAAAACGTTGAAAGATGGCGGCAAATGTGGATGGAAGCACAGGGATTGCTGGGATGCAAAGCGATGCATCACGGGGCATTGAGACAGGACCCAGAATGCCCCGCCCCCTCCTTCCCACAAGCCACAGTGCCAGAATGGGAAGAGGTGCTCTGTGGGATAGCTGCCCATAATGCACCGCTCCCAATGCTGCTGCAAGTGCCACAAATGTGCACTCGCATCCGACAGTGTGAACACACTGCAGCGCTTTCCCTACTGCACGCTCTGAGGGCTGGTTTAACTCACAGCGCTCTACATCAGCAAGTGTAGCTATGCCTTTAGTGAAGACGCTACCTAGGCCGATGGTAGAGCTTCTCCCATCGGTGTAGGTACTCCACCTCCCCAAAAGGTGGTAAATCTATCTTGACAGGAGAAGCCTTCCCATTGACATAGCACTGTCTACACCAGGGGTTAACACATCTTTACATATAGTTAACACATCTTTATGCGGATGTAACTTGGGTCAACCAAAGTCTATAGTGTAGAATGTGAGGAACGTGCAAGCAAATAGGTATATTTGGAAAATATGTGGAAAAGAAAAACAAAATCTGAAGATATACCACACCAAGTTAAATGGAGGAGCAACAATAAAAAATGCAGCTGAAAAAATACAATCATCTTTGACTCATCATTAACATATAGTGGCAATAAAACTCAGAGGAGGGCATTGCCAGCCATTAGGGACTTGTTTGACAAACAATAAACCTAAGGCAACTTACCAAATGAGCTCACGCTGCCCTCTCTAGAGAGTCCTATACCTTCATTATATTGGTGCTGACACTCCTGCAATAGTAAACATTGAATTAGTGTTCCATTATATTACATTTCAGGCGATGCAATTTCTGGCTATTTCAGATTGTATCAAGTTTAAACTAGGTGTAACAACACCTTTTTATTTGACAAAAATGTTAATATCTTGGAGCCAAAATCTCCACACAGATGTGTGTGGAGGGCTCTCGCTGGCTTCAGAGGAGAGCCTCACATGCATATTCAAGGATAAAATTTAGCCTTGTGAATCTATATGTAATTTTAGAGATTAAAAATCTGCCTCCCAGTTTCATATAAAAACTGGTTACAAACTTTAAACAACAAATTAAACATTTCTTGAAAACAAAGGAAATGTTGCAGGTAGCTAAAAACAAGATATATTTGATACAATTTTTCTATTAACTGTTTTCATGTTTAATATTATTTCTAATTAAATATTATAATTATTATTATAAATTTTCAAAGCCTATGCCAAATCCTGCATAACTCTGATTATTTAGAATTTTAAAAATAGGCCAAAATCCTGAAGTCCTTACTCAGGCAAAACTCCCACTGACTTCAATAGAATAGTCAGGTGATTAAAATTAAACCTGCTAGATTACATCTAGGGTGCTCATCACCTTTCAGGGTAGAGTCCTTTCCTTAGAATTTAGGCCCTGATTCAACAAAGCATTTAAACACCCGAATAACCCCATTCCTATTCAGCAAGGTACTTAATCATGTGCTTAACTTTAAACACATCAGTAATCCCATTAAAATTAAAGGTTTCAGAGTAACAGCCGTGTTAGTCTGTATTCGCAAAAAGAAAAGGAGTACTTCTGGCACCTTAGAGACTAACCAATTTATTTGAGCATAAGCTTCGTGAGCTACAGCATCCGATGAAGTGAGCTGTAGCTCACGAAAGCTTATGCTCAAATAAATTGGTTAGTCTCTAAGGTGCCACAAGTACTCCTTTTCTTTTTATTAAAATTAAATGGGACAACTCACGTATTTACAGTTAAACTGGGTTGAAGTGCTTTGCTGCATAGAAGCGTTCAGGATTTAAAGCCTGATTCTGAGAACTTGCTCTCAGTCATAGATGTGGGTACTGCTCACATCTCAGGATCAAAGCTTTACTTAATAATGGGTGAGGTCCTTCATTTTCAATTTTTACCTAAAAATATTCCCAAGTTTTACAAAAGTTATTATTCCATTTTTACTGATTTTCACCCAAATTTTGGACCACTCCAGTACATGAAAATACTAATTATGTTGAGAAAACCCAGTACATTCCATTAGGTAATAATAAATTAGCCTAAGTGTACGTGCAAAGCTGTCTGTTAAAGTAAGGCAATGTAGTACGCATACACATGCATGTGTGTGTGTATATGTGTACATATTGTTAATGTACAGTTCATGAAATAAACCACGGCATTAAACTGCTTTTACTTTCAATACTCTTACTTTTCTCTACCTGTTGCTTTTTTTCTGCCTTCCCATTCCCCATTATTAACCCTGATATTTATCCATAAAACTGTGAGGTTAATTTTTTGCACTGGTTTTCACCCATTTTTTAATTTTTGTGATAAACACTGACACAGTCCCAGGAAATGTTAAACAAAATAAAAACTGAAAATGAAGTTCCTTGATAAACAGCCATATCCTGAGGTTTCTACTCAGTCCTTACTCAGCTTTAGCTTACTTAGCTTCTCTATGAGTTTTGACTGAAGGAAGACTGATCAGTGATATCAGGATATGGCCCAATAAAAACACTTTGCATCATTCAGTTGATGCTCTCAAAGTACTCACAAACATTAATGAATTTCACCAGCACCACTGTGAGGTAAGTATTATTACCTCCATTTTACAGAGAGGGAAACAGTTACTAGGAGGTTAAGGCCAAAATTTTCAAAAATGGGCATGAATTTAAGGTAGATCAGTTTTTCGGAGCCCAACTTGAGAAATCTTGTGCCAGCTTTTCAGAAATACTAAACTCTCACAACTCTAATGAAAAAATAGATCCAAAGTGTCTCAAACTGGACACAGAAACTGACACATCCTAAATCTGTGGCTACTTTTGAAAATTCAGCTGCATTTGATTTAATTTTGGCTAAGGTGACACAGCAAGTCTATGGCACAGCCAG
This sequence comes from Chelonia mydas, assembly GCF_015237465.2. Classification (NCBI taxonomy): domain Eukaryota; kingdom Metazoa; phylum Chordata; order Testudines; family Cheloniidae; genus Chelonia; species Chelonia mydas. Next base: position 115,823,057 of record NC_057850.1, read on the forward strand.
GAACAGAACCTAGCTTTCCTGACTCCTAGTCCTGTTGTTAACCACTAGATCATGCTTCCTTTCTGCATCTGAGATGTTATATACATTTTGGAAAACTTTAAAGATGTATTTCCAGGTATTAGAGAAAATAGAGAAAAGTGTTTCACAATTAATTAATGGTATGTAAGGGCTGTCTCGTGAGAGAAGATTCAAAATCTTAAATAGATATAGTTTGAGGGGAAAAAAGAGAGAGAGAGAAAGAGATTGAAAGGTGATTTAATTAGCTGGGATTTTAAAATCTTAGCCATTATGGTTTTCAAGTACCTAATGGAACGCACAAGGGCATGGTATGTTCTGTCATCAATGAACAGTTAAAATGTAAAGTCATGAGCTGAAGCTGGAGGAAGAAAAGTTTAATAGTAGATATTAAGGTTTTATTGTCTTCAATTTAGATTGTAACTTTTTTTAGGGCAGGGACCATCTTTTATTCTCTGTTTGCACCATGCCAAGTACAATGGGGCCCCAATCATTGGTTGGGGCCTGCAGACACTATTGTAATAAAAGTAATTAATTAAGATAATCTTAAAGAATTATTGGGATGTGAAAAACTCTGCAATATGATGCTGTGAGAACAAACAGAATAAATGTGCTAAAGGTATAGTAAGCACACTTACTAAATAATATAATGTATAAGTAATGAAATACTGCAAAGGATTAAATGGACCACTGCTTACTCTCCATTGAGGAATTCTGTTTTTTATATTCACAATTACTTGACACCATCATATTAGCCCATTCCTAAGCTTTTAGCAATACCCACAGCATTAGAAAAACACAGCTGGCAACATGCATTGCAGTTAGCACAGTTTACACTTTTATGTTCTGCAATCCTATGAATTTTTTATAGGGGTCACAGTTTCATTTTGCTCTCAAAGGAACAGCTTTCACAGTTAGCTGTGGTATAGGCTCATGGTATTATGAACTAGCTCTGCTGGTTCTTTAGTTAGATAATATGCTGATAAAAAGAGGGGTTGAATTTTCATTTATTTATTTATTCATTCATTCATTCATTCATTCCCTAATTGTTGATGAAGGTGAATTCTGCAACCCAGAAGTACAGTTACCATAGAGAACTAAAAGATAATAGGTACCACTTGGAGATAATCACACCACTATGCTCATGAAGCAGAAGAGGCAACTGAAAGCTTTCATTCTCCTAAAATTAGGTTATTTAATTGAAAGTACACCCACTCATGTTTTATGTTTGGGAAAAAAAGCACATTTTGATATTCCTGCCTTCTATTTATAGAATTGCACAGCTACAAGTGAGAGAAAATTTACCACAATGGACTAAAGATAATTTAGAAAGTAGCTCTATGACGCCTTTGACTTGAGCAGTATTCTGTGTAGGTAGAAGCAATGACAAGTGTATTTTACAGTGGTACCTGTATAATACTGCTCAAGATACGCAGACATTTCAAACAAGTGAGATTTGGCTTTTGATCTCTGTGGAGTGCTGTTATTTCCTCCAGGGATGTAGTTATTTTAATAAGTAGGTCAGTCATGTATTTTAGATGGGAGAGTAAATTTACCATTTGAACTCTTCTACTTGTGGGAGAAAACATTGATTATTACAGTTCTGCGCCAGGTACAAAAGCATGTTTGATGTTTGCTCAGACCCATCAAATATTTATCAAAGTTCCTGCAAGACTACTTAAAATTATAGTTAGGTGCTGCCCTTTCTCTAAATGTATTCTCTCCTGGGAAGAGGGGTGTGGGAGGGAAATAAAGCACAAATATTTTTTCTGATAATGCTTAGTGCTAGATAACTACATATAAATAGCAAAATCTTCAATTTTCTTCATGTCTAAATGTCTCCGTAATTAGTGTACTCCTCATTCTCCCCCTTATATTCTATCTGAGAAACCTTTGAGACTTGATAAATTTTCATAAATATTTATTGTTGGAATTATATTGTTAATTTTGGTAATTTGTTTCTAGCAATATGATTGTAATATATTATACACATAGCCATTGGATAAACAATGTTATGTAATAAAAAACAAAAAGGTTTACAATACCCCCTCACAAACACCACAATTTGAGTGTGTCCTTCGTAAATTACCAGCTGAGTCCCCTCTGTGTCCCCACAGGCTGAGAATAGTGAAGAGGCAAGTGGTGGTCATTTGAGGGAGTTGGGGAAGGGGAGATAAGCAGGGGACCTGAGAAGGTTCCACAGCTCAATCCCTGTAGAGTTTGGCGAAAATATCTAGTGGACAAAGTCATAAGAAGAACCAATGGCTGGAAGTTAAAGCCACGCAAAATCAAATTATAAATAAAGAACACATGTTTTAACTGTGAGGGTGACTGACCAATGGAACAAACTACCAAACAAAGCAGAGAATTCTCAATCTCTTGATGTCTTCAGATCCTGACTGAATATCTTTCTAGAAGATATATTTTATTCAAACACAAATTATTGGACTCATCATAGACGTAACTGGATGAAATTAAATGGCCTGCATTATACAGGAGATCAGAGTAAACAATCTAATGGTCCCTTCTTGAAATTGAAATTTTTCAGCTCATATGGCCCAAAAATCTTACAAACGATGGCCTCTCTTGTTGGGTTCTTCCTCAAGATTTTTTAAAATTATTTGTAGAGAAGGTAAAAGCTGAAGATTCTTCTCATTTTCTCACCCTCCTCTCAAGTCACATTGGTTTTACTTAGTTTGGAGATGCCATGTTCTTCCTTTTGTATTAGGCCTGCCTAGTAGGTGTCATCTATATTTTTTCATGCCATAGAATGCCTCAATCTTGTCTATACTCCCTCTCCCACCATTGCTATCACTTCTGAAGATGTTCCTATGATAGTGCAATGATGAGAGTTTCCTAAAATTACCTGTGCAGATAAATAATATGTAATTCTGTTAACTAAATACGAAAACTCCACTGATGTGAACCATCCAGTACCTGGAAAGATAATGCAGCAAATAAGCAATCAATCTGCAAACACCTAGAAGATAATAAAGCGATAAATAACAGTCAACATGGATTTGTCAAGAACAAATCATGTCAAACCAACCTAACAGCACTCTTTGACAGGGTAACAAGCTTTGTGGATAGGTGGAAAGTGGTAGATGTATATCCTGACTTTAGTAAAGGTTTTCATGTCTTGTATCACCATCTCATAAACAAACTAAGAAAATACAGCCTATATGGCGCTACTATAAGGTGGGTGCATAATGGTTGGAAAACCGTTCCGAGAGAGTAATTGTCAGTGGCTATACAGTTGAGCTGGAAGTGCATATCAAATAGATCACAAGGATCGGTCCTGGGTCCGGTTCTGTTCAATATATAATATACAATATCAGGGTTGGAAGGGACCTCAGGAGATCATCTAGTCCAATCCCCTGCTCAAAGCAGGACCAATTCCCAAATTTGGTTATGCTCATCATCCTAATGCATACCAGCAACTGTTGGGAGCACGTTAAGGCCAATATGAGCAATCCCATTCTCCCCATGGCTCATGAAGGAAGGGGATGAACAGGAAATCACAGATTCCAACCAGAAGGGACCCCAGACCCTCCAGCCCCACGCTTGCATATACAAGCCACAGAATTTTGCCAAGAAGACGGATTAAAGCATGTCTTTTGAAAACACAGCTAATCTTGTCTGAACCACTCCAAGTCTACCACCATCCCGGGAAGCTGTTTAAAGCTGCAGCTACCAGGCTTTTCTTCTATTTCTGGGGGTGGGGGGAAGTTCCCTAGAATGACTCCTTCCTGCCCAGAGACACAGATGTTGCCCAGAGATGTACCGAGCCCTGTACCCCACAGCCCCTGGCTAGGAATCTCTGCAGTAGGAAAGCAGGCCTCTCCTGCCTCTCTCTCCCCTTTGTCAGCCTCTGAGTGTTTTTCCAAGAAGCCATTGTGAAAAGCTCTGGCAGAAAGGGACACCTGGAAAAGCAGGAGCTGGATCTACTGCTCTGGCAGGATCCCAGGAAGGTGAGGGCAGCCCGGTGCAACAACCCAACCGCCACTTCCAGGCTCTGGGCTGGGCGGAGGGAGTATAAAACTCTCCCACACACAAGGGTTGAAGGAGCTGGAAGTTGCTAAGGTGGTGAAGGGGCCCAAGCCCCAGCTCTGCCAGTGCTTTAATCCCCCCAGCATGGAACAATACAGTGCGTGGCATGAGGGGCCCTGGCAGAGGGGCCCAGCCCAATGCAAGTTCGCTTCATTTTCCCTCAGCAGCCAGCACAAGCACTAACCCCTGATTAGTGCTGGACAGGTTGGCTCTGTAGGGGCAGCTCACCACTAAAGTGGGGCAAACTCTTGCCCAGTGAGCACTCCTGAGCCGCTGCCTGCTGGCATGAGGCAGGCAGGGCTGCCACATAACAGAAAGCAGGGCTCCCCTCGCTGAATCTCTGTCACGCAACCTACAGCCAGGGCAACTCCACCTGTAGGCGAGGGGGACTCTGCTCACAACTCTTCACAGCCAGTGCTTCTGCACTGTGCCCTGCAGCGCCTCCTGCTGGGAGAGGCAGGGTTGGATAACTTCCCACCAGCAGCTGGGATGCTTGCCCAGCAGAATCATGGATTTAGTGAAGTTTTGGCTCTCCTTTGCTCTGTAGGGTCTCTCCCTCTCCCCCTCTTTCCCCAGCCCGGAGCAGCGCAGCATCGCCCGACTGTGGTGAGGCAGGCAGTGGGGATCAAGACAAAACCCGAAGATGATGTCTCTGCACTTCCGTCAGACAGGAGTCACCCTCTGGCCTCAGCAGTGTCTCCGGCCTGCCTAGGGACATGACCCAGAAGGTGTTGGCCCTGCTCCAAACCCAGCCTTACTGATACAATAGGACTCCATGGGAACGGATCCCCTCCTGGGATTTTATCTCCAAGTGTGGCAGCGGCCCTTAAACAGCACCCAGGCAGGGCCACAGTGAATCTGTCTCAGACACTGACAGAGCTCATTGAGGGACCTGGGCGTGCTCCCCACTGCCACCGATGCCAGGGGCTACAGGCTGTCCCCTTTGCTCCTGGTTCTTTATAAATGATCTAGATAATGCCATAGAGAGTACACTTATAAAGTTTTCATACAGTACCAAGCCTGGAGGGACTTCAAGTAGTTTGGAGGACACGATTAGAATTCAAAATGATCTGGACAAAATGGAGAAATGGTCAGAAGTAAATGGGATGAAATTCAATAAGGACAAATGCAAAGAACTCAACTAGGAAGGAACAATCAGTTGCACACCTACAAAATGGGAAATGACTGCCTAGGAAGGAGTACTGCAGAAAGCGATCTGGGGTTTATAGTGGGTCACAAGCTGAATATGAGTCAACTGTTGCAAAAAAAAGTGAACATCATTCTGGGATGTATTAGCAGGAATGTGGTAAGCAAGACACAAGAAGTAATTCTGCCATTCTACTTTACGCTGATAAGGCCTTGGCAGGAGTATTGTGTCCAGTTCTGAGCACCACTTTTCAGGAAAGATGTGGATAAATTAGAGGATGTCCAGAGGAGAGCAACAAAAATTATTAAAAGTCTAGAAAACATGACCTATGAGGAAAGACTGAAAAAACTGAATGTGTTTAGTCTAAAAGAGAAGACTGAGGGGGGACACACTAATAGTTTTCATGTACATAAAAGGTTGTTACTAGGAGGAGGGTGAAAAAATTGTTTTCCTTAACCTCTGAGGCTAGGACAAGAAGCAATGGCTTAAATTACAGCAAGTTAGGTTTAGGTTAGACATTAGGAAAAACTTCCTACGTGTCAGGGTGGTTAAGCACAGGAACAAATTGCCTAGGGAAGTTGTGGAATCTCTGTCATTGGAGGTTTTTAAGAACAGCTTAGACAAACACCTGTCAGGAATGGTCTAGTTATTATGTAGTCCTGCCTTGAGGCCAGGGGACTGTACTAGGTCCCTTCTAGTCCTACATGTCTATGATTCTATTACGAGTTTTCGGAGGCGTGATGGCATACTATTCCTTTTACTCTTTGAGAAGGTAACATTTTTTGTGTTTTTCTTCTAGGTTCATAGCCAGTGTACTTAGTATATGCTGAAACTTCAAGAACTTCTTCATCGGTAGAATGTGGAAACCCATCAGACAATAAGTTTATGCCTTAAAGGAGGACAGGAATGCTTTTTAAAAATCTAAACCAACTGATGAGATCTCAAATCACTAACAGAATGCATATTCTAGTTTCAAAATGACAAGTAGATATGTTTTTAAAATTAACTTAATAGATTTTTATCCGCCATAACCTGAATTCAGGTTTCTAAATTTCCCCTGTGGGAATTTATGGCATCACACACCTACCTAATAAAAGAAAGGAACTATTCTGTTTACCCTGCATTAGGTGCTTCCTGGTGTAATCAACACTTATAGGATCATGAGAAACCCAAACTACAGATCCCATGAGGCACCATGACAGCTCAAGTGGGCACAGATTAATGTTAAAATATATCAATTTGGGTCAAATGTTTCAATTTAACTTGATAAAAAAATAAGAAAATTAAAAATGTCAGCAAAATCAAAATTGTAGTTTGTGGAAACTGTATTTTTCAAAGAAAAAACGTTGACTGAAAATTCCCTGACCAGCTCTACTTCCAGCCCAGTGCCCTGACCCCTAATTGCCATTGTTATTTGCACATCCCTAGATCCAGTTTTACTTAATTCCTGGGTACAATATGTAGAAGCAGATTACGTGGTCATCCAGATTTAGAAGACAACCTGTTAAATCATCTGGGTGATGAGACTCTTGCTGAAGAAGTTCTTTGATGAACTCATATTAGAACTTCTAGTCCTATGACAAGGTTCCTTCCTGGACAGATTCACTTTTGATCTTCCAGCAACCAGTTATTTTAAATTAGTCTTCACGGGCAGTTAAACAGACATCTTCCATTTGTTACACTGTAAGCTACTCTGGGTCAATTAGGTTTGGCTACTTGTGTGATGACAGATATGTGCACAGAGAGGAAAAATACCATTTCCTGCTGAGTTTTAGCCAGTTTTGTTCACTAAGGTTCTAGAAATATAGGGAGGATATTCACATTGGTACCTGCAGCTTGGACCCATCTCTTCATGGCTAGTGAAATCAAGTGAAAAACTCTGGATTCACTGGTGAAAATTATTAATGTCTCTTTTTGGGAGGGTAGGGTGCCAGCATTCCTGGAGCAAGTTATTACTAGAGTTGCTCAAAAAAACAAGTGTTGACACTGGCAATTTTGCTGACTATCCCCAATTTCATTGACTATCTTAAATTACACTTCTTGAGCAAGATGGTTGAGAAAATGGCAGTGAGGAAACTCAGACAGTTACTGGAGTCCTCAGATCACTTTGCTCTTTATCACTTAGGCCAGGTCAACTCTAGGAACTTTGGTTTGCATCAAGGGCGCAACAAGGAGGAGTGGGAGCAAGATGTCCAACTCTCCCCCACCCTCCGCCCCAACCCATCACTTGAGCTGGCATGACGGAGAGATTGCCGGGCCAAATATGAGTGGCATTGCAACCCCATACACTTACTCTTCCCACACACTTTTGCAGTCCTTCCAGTCAGTGTCCATGGGTACTGGGCACCCCCAATCCCTGGAGCAGGAGGCATCAAGAACCCCCAGTACCCAGGAGTTCTGGGGGCAAGTGGATTTGGGCTTTTAATGCTTCCTGGGAAAACAGTCACAGAAGCAGGATGGAATCTGGGGCTCCCAGAATTGCCTGGCCACTGGTGGGAATGGTGGTCTTCAGTCTGACTGCCTCTCTGGGTAAGAGCTTGAGGGATGAGGAGACTGCGGAGCTAGGCACAGGGGGGAAAAATGGAGCTGGCTGTGGCTGTGGGGCAATGTGCGGGGAAGAGTGCAGGGCTAGGTATGAGACAGGAGGAGGGGTGTGTGTGTGTGGAGCTGGGTGCAGGGAGGGGAGCATGGGTTGGAGTGCAGAGTCAGCGTGAGAGAGTTCAAGACTGGGTATCGGGGAGAAGCAGGAGGAGAGCCTGCGGCTAGGTGTGGGGGCAGGAGAGAGAGAGTTCTGGGCCCCCTCTTTAGGAATATTTTGGTTGTGCCCCTATTTGGCATGGTTTTGTTGGTCAGGGGTGTGAAAAAAAACACTACTGCTAGCTATGCCAACAAAAACCGCAGTGTAAACCCCCAGCGTACATGCAACTATGTCAACTATGGGCATGTCTACACTACAGTGGCACAGCAGCTATGGCACTGCAGCTGTGCCGCTGTAGCACCGTACTGTAGACGCTTCCTACATTGACAGATGGGATTTTTTCATTGATGTAGTTAATCCACCCACCCAACAGGCAGTAACTAGGTTGATGGAAGAATGCTTTCATCAACCTAGCTGCGTCTAAACTGTGGTCTAGGTCAACATAACTACAGAGCTTTGGGCACACAATTTTTTATAGTCCTCAGTGATGTAGGTAGGTTGACCTAATATTTAGGCGTACACCTGACCTATGTTGACAGAAGAGCACAACTGACATAGCTAATATTCCTGGCTTGGCAGAAAAACTCCTTCTGTTAGCATAAGCTGCGTCTACACTAGCAGCCTCTATACCAGCAAAGTATTTGTGGTGTAGATGAGGCTTTAGTCTTATGGCTGGTCTACACAACACAGTTAGGTCGACGTAAAGCAGCTTATGTTGACCTAATTATGTCAGTGTCTACACTACAAACCTTACATCCCACTGATGTAAGTGCCTTACTACACGGACATTATAACTCTACCTCCATGAGAGGCATAAGGCTTATTGTCAGTGTAGTTAGGGTGACGCAGTGGGCATGGCTACACTTACAGATGTAGAGTGCTGTGAGTGAAACCATCCCTCGGACAGCGCAGTAGGGAAAGCACTGCAGTGTGTTCACACTGTCAGATTCAAGCGTACTGGTGTGGCCACATTAGCAGCTCTTTCAACGCCACAGAGAGCAGTGCATTGTGGTAGCTATCCCAGCGTTCAAGTGGTTACAATGTGCTTTTCAAATGCGGGGGAGGGTGGAGTGTGATAGGGAGTGTGTTTTGTGTATGTGAGAGGAGAGAGAGTTGGTTTTTGGGGTGCTGAGAGTGTGTCAGCATGCTGTCTTGTACGTTCAGACAGCAGCAGACCCCCGCTTCCCCCCCACCCCACACTCACAGCAAGCAGCCTTCCACAGTAATGGTTCCTTTGTCTCAGGGCAGATAAGCAGACAGCTGTCAGAAACGGAGCTTTGAAAGGCATATCCGCATTCCTACAGCGAGTTCAAAACAACGACAAGAGTCGTTTCAGAGTAGCAGACGTGTTAGTCTGTATTCGCAAAAAGAAAAGGACTACTTGTGGCACCTTAGAGACTAACCAATTTATTTGAGCATAAGCTTTCGTGAGCTACAGCTTCATCATCCGATGAAGTGAGCTGTAGCTCACGAAAGCTTATGCTCAAATAAATTGGTTAGTCTCTAAGGTGCCACAAGTACTCCTTTTCTTCCAATGACAAGAGTGACCACTTGACTTAAGGGGATTATGGGACATTTCCGGAGGCCGATCACAGCGCAGTAATGCAACACCTCGTTTACACTGGTGCCGTGGCGTTTCAGCCAAGGCGTTATGCTTCTCTTGGAGGTGGATTACCAGGAGTGCTCCAGCTGCAGAGTCCAGGCGCTCTAAGTGCCTTGCCAGTGTGGACGGGTCAGGAATTAGGGTGCAAGAGCCCTGAATTTGACAAGAAAGCCAGGCAACTAGAGCCCAGCTGGGTGTCTGGATCCTGCGCTCAGCTGAGAGCTAGGACAAGAAGCCCAGGCATCTGGACCCCGCTCACCAGGGCCAAGAAGTCCCTGGGGCCACTTGCCCCCCGTTCCCCCTGGGTAATGGAGAGCCGGGAAGGGGGGCCGCCCAGGAGCATGTGCTGCAGCAGGGCTTCTGGCAGGGAGCTGCTGCACCTCTTAGGTCAGTGGAAGCGCTCCTGGTGAGGAAGCACACTACCGATCCACGGAGGGTAGTGTGGACATGCACCACCACAGTAATTACTGCAGTGGCAGTAAGTCGACCTAATATAAGTCGACTTACCTTTCTAGTGTAGACACGCGTCTGCGTCTGGTTTGTAGAACTAGTGCAGAACTGTTCTTCCGCCGCACATTTCACTCCGGTGGATGCTGCATTTTCTGCCACACAAAAATCTGACGGCGAAGTCCCAACTCTACTAAATGGGGTTAAAGTCACTATTGACACCGCTGCCAACACTGGCGTCTCTGTCGCTCACACTTCTCCCCATACACACAATCTCTCCTCTCCCCACAGCTTCACTGCCCCTCTCAGAGGCAAATTCTCTCTCTCTCTCACACACACACACAGTGTCTGTACCTCATTCACCCCCATGCCTGCCTCACATGTCACACACCGCCCCTCACACCCACGCGCAGCCCGCTCCCAGGCGCCCCCTGCCAGGCGCGCCCCGCCGGACAGGGAAGGAGGCGGTGGCAGCGGCTCCTCCCCCGGGGCCCTGTCCTGCAGCCGCCTCCGACGAGCCGGAGCTCGCTTGGCTGCTCTCCGCGCCAGGCTTCTGCATGGCGGCTGCCGCTGCCGCCGCCGCCGCCTTCCGCTTGGCCCGGAGCTTGCGGCTGCGCCCGGTCTGTGGGGCAAGGTGAGCGGGAGCTGGGCGCCAGGGAGGCTGGAGCTCCCGGGCTGGGAGGGAAGGGGGCTGAGCACTGACAGAGCGAGCAGGGGCGTCCTGTTAGCCTGCTGCAAGGCGGGACCCGCCGAAAACCCCAGCCCAGCGCCTGGCTGGCTCCTAGTTAGGAGTGGAAGGTTTCACAGGCAGGGGCGCCCCTCGGGGGCTTGTGCAGAGTAACATGGAGCCTCCCTGCCCTCCCCCCACTGGGGGCATGGCTGTGAGGTCCTGTGCAATCTCCAGCTCCCTCCTCCAAGGTCCCATCCTACAGGACATGCCACCCACCCCAGTCCCTGAGAACATCCAGCTACATCCAAGGAGAGGGAGAACTAGGGAACAATAGGGGCCAGAGAGCCCAGCAGGGAGGGGAGAGGGTCCGGGTGGTCTATGTATTGGCAACTGGCATCCTTACAGTGAGGCATCGGTGACCGTCACTTCTGCTGGCTTTGGCCAGGGTTGGCCTTTGAAGAAAAATTCTAGTGCTGATGTTAACGTGTAACAAACTTCTTCCTCCTGCAGAGCTAGGTAACTCTTGTTTTAGCATCTCACTTTTCACACATAGGCTAATAGGCGTTTTCTGCTGCCAGAAAAATTGTTTTTGTTCAGTTCATTCCCTCAATTTGTTTTGCAGGCTGCAGGGTCATTTTTTATTACAAAAGAGTCTTGTTGAATTTTAACCACTTCTTTGTCATTTAAGACATGTTATCTTTCTACGTCAAAAGTAATAGTCTTGCTATCAAGTTGTGTTTATTCCCAGTGTTTAGTTAATATAAAACAGCTCTAGGGGTCACAAGCTGTCTCGCATGTTCTGTTCTCTGCAGTGATACAGTTGCTGTCAGTGTTAGAGAGAAAATATAATAGAAATTTTATAAACTTTTAAAGTGGCATGAACATGTTAGGTCTTTTTCAAATGTTTACATGCTTTAAAGATAAACATGCAAGTAGTCCCACTGAGGTAGTGGAATTAATTTCATTCTTAAAGTTTAGCATATGTATAAATAGTTGCAGTATTTGGAACTCGAACACTTCTTGTTCAGTGAAGATTTAAAACTGTCTTGTAAAGAGTTAGTAACCAAAAAACCTGCAGTATTGTGGTTGCTTGTGAGAACCAGAAAGTGAAACTGACAAGTCTTTTCTTCATCAAGGCTGAATGAATTGCCAAATAGTATTAGTAGTGAATGAATTTGTTTCAGAGTAACAGCCATGTTAGTCTGTATTCGCAAAAAGAAAAGGAGTACTTGTGGCACCTTAGAGACTAACCAATTTATTTGCACATAAGCTTTCGTGAGTTACAGCTCACTTCGTCGGATGTGAGCTGTAGCTCACGAAAGCTTATGCTCAAATAAATTGATTAGTCTCTAAGGTGCCACAAGTACTCCTTTTCTTTTTGAATGAATTTGGTTTTTTAGTAACATCAACTGATTTTAAAAACAGATTTTTACCCCAAAGTGTCCCTTTAAGTTCTAAAAGATTTTCAGAGTGCTGAATGAAAGTCACAGATCCACAATATTTTAAAGTTGTAAATTTTCAGAGAGAGCCTGGTCCTTTATTTCAAAACAGAGGAGTTTATTTTAAACCAGTAATTCCACTGCTGAATAATTAAAAGGAGATCTGCTGATCTTTTTTAAAGATAGCACATAATCCTCAATGACAGAAGTGCTCCAAGTAGTAACAGGCAAAATAGGCTGTCAGTGTTTGTTTATTAGAGCACTTACTATGGGGCAAGCTGAGGTGTAAATCTGTAAGCTGCTTGATCTTGTGACCTTTATCATCTTGTTCTAATTGACAATTCAGCTCCAATAGTGCTCTGTCAAGTTCTCCCATATGATGTGTCTACATAGAGAGCATGGTATACAAGGATGCAGTGAGCAAGTAACATGGGTTCTGGGGAGAAATTTGAGGCTTCTGACACTCCAAACAAGATAAACTATTACATTGCAGCCAGGAGCACCCGAGGAAAACAATTTGTTGCTAGATATTTTCGTCATCTTCAGACATGTGCATGTGAGAGGGTAAATCCATTACGTTGACTGAAAAAAAAACTTCATTTGAAATGTGCTGTCAAGTTTAAAAAAGATATTAAAGCACTGTAATAGTTATACAATACATAAGCTTGAACCAAAACTTCAGATCCAAATACTTCTGAACATTGAAGTGCTTGAAATCCAGATTCTAATTTGGTGACTTGAATCATCTCTCAAAGGTACTTTTTTAAAAAAAAATAGTTCATTGCTCTGCTATAAAACAGCTGAGTTCAGCTTTGGTAGCTTTTTTTTTTTTTTTTTTTTTTTGGCGCATATGATGTTAATAGCACGCCAAGAATGTGGCTGTTTTTTGTGTATCCTTTATCAGCTTTGACTTGACAAGAGGTTTGGGCCTGGTATCCTCCCCTTTGAGGCATTTGATCAACACATGTTGACCTATATCAAAATCATCCCAACAGTCAAGCTCACAAACCTATTTTTCTGTCTCGTTCATTCTTTACTGTCTGCTGGGGACTATCCACTCTGCTGCTCCTTTGAGCTGGGATTCAGTTAGTGGCAGCTGGTGATTGACAGGTGAGGCACCTATCACAAACTCTGACATTCCAATATACACGTTCCTCCTTGCAATCCTGGCCTGGAAGGGGGAGTGCCTTTGTTCTGCCCTTCCAAGGCAGCAGCCTCCCCATTGCATTTGCAGATATCCAGTGTCACTGGCCCTGTGGTTGTGCAGGGAGCCCTCTGCAACTCTGCTGTCATACAGCACTCTCTCACTAGCCAGGAGTGTGGGAGCCGTCCCAGGGCAGGAATTGTTCAGCAGTGCGGTGGCCTCTCCCCACAGCCAGGGGCTCATTGGGTTCTTTGTAATCCTGGCTGGGAGTCTCTAATCTGCCAACCCAGGATGTCTACAGCTTCCCCTGCGACTTGTATCCTTGTGTCTTAGGCCCCTCAGTGGTGTAGGTAGCCCCCCTGCATTTCCACTGTATCAGTGCTGGGAGGGAACCCTGCATCCATTCTGGCAGAACTGGCCTTAACCTCTGCAACCCTGCAAGCCATGGCTAGCACAACAGTGCCCTCAAAGTGGCTCCTCAGCAGGGTTAGTTGCCATAGTTACAAGGCAGCTTTGAGGCACTACTACCTATACTGTGATTTGAGCCTCATCCACAGCACTACATTTTTTTGGCATTACGGAGATGGAGAGAGTGTGAGTAACATGAATTTAAATCCAATCACAAGTGCTTCTTCTGATATATATAAATAAAAAAAAATAACTGTCCTTAATCTTTATATACACAAAAATGTAGCTTTTGGGAATTGGCTTCTGAATTCTTTGGTTAAGCTGTGCCTCACTTGCTTAAGCCGGTGAGCCACCCCTGGATAGAGGCCACCCCTATAACAGTTCAGGCCAACTGCTCCAGTATTTCCTCTGGGGCTCCAGCAAGGGCACCACTGTCAGGCTTTCAGCTCCCCACCCATTGCATTTCTTTGGTGGGACTCATGTCCCACTTCCTTCTGACCAACTATTTCTAGGCTGCATAGTTTTGATATAAGCTTATTGGCATGCATCATCCCAGTTCTAACATGGGCTCTGGCAGGAGCAATCCTTCAATACCCTGCCCAAGGGATTTCCTTTGTGATAACAAGTTCAACACAGCTTCAGCTCAGAAAAAGTACCCAGTTTTATGAACCTCAGTAGGCCAAGTCCTTCCAACCCTACTCTAGGGTCTAGGGTCTTTCATGGACCAGAGGTTTTGTCCATTTGCTGGATCAGGAAGAAGGCCCTGAGCCAGTTTAAAACCAGGCTATTTATCCAAAAATCGTTTATTGGTCTCTGGAGAATCCAGTTTGAACTAGTATATGTGGACCTTTCCAGGGAGTAGAGTTTCTCTGGAGATATTACAACCTGAATGAATTTAACTAATCACCCCTGCCTGCTGTTCTCCTGTTTACACTTCTCATGGAAATACAGTAACACAGAGATGAAAATTAATTGTATTAAAAATGTAAAGATATTAAGCTCAATTGAATAAGGTTTAACTCAATTAAGTAAGGTTTGTCCACGATATTATTCTGTCACAGCCTCCTCCTATCCACATGTCCCTTGGTCTTCCTCCACTCTGTCCTTATCGCTAATAACCCCAGTTGATATGAGCTAGAAAGTTTGTCCCACCTATCTACAATTCTTATGACAGACCAATCTTCCATCCCCACTGTGAAGGGACCAGTAAAGAAGTGTGGTGTTATCCCTTTTTGGCCTGAGTGGCTAGCCAAAAATATGGGGTCTTGCAGGTTGTTCTTCTTACGGGGAGAAATTGATGATGGAGTCAGGTACCTTTGATGCAATCTTGTTTGTTTACAAGGAATGTACAAAATCCTGTTTTTTCCCTGAACATAAGAGGACCCAAAAACAGGTGATAAAGGCTTGAAGCTGTAAGCAAAGAAATTCTTAGCCAGCACCACACTATGCTCGTCCAGGCTGTGACAGTCTGCCCGTTGTGTCATTCTTGCTTTCTCACGCACATGTTTCCCCCCAACACTCCAGGATACCTAGGGAGCACTCTGCTTGCATAGTTCAAATTCCTGAGTGGCCTCAGGTGTGCCTTTGTTCTGAGTGGTGACATGTGCCTGTCCTTTGATTTAGAGACAACAGTTATTTCATAAAGGAGTTTAACTGTTTCTAATGGAGAGCGGCAGTTACACCCACCAGCTGCAAAATGGTTTAATTTAACCCATCCTATAACAGTACAGTCATTGGAGATAGTAGGGGGCCAATCCTGCTTCCACTGAAGTCAGCAGGGGTATTGTGATGAAATATGTATTTCTATTTGATAGAAGTTAATTAGAGTTTTGGGGCACTGTAAGATTTAGGTCTATTAATTTCCTTGATCTTTAGTGCTTGGGTTTTGTAAGTGATAAGATAAGTGTGATACACTTGTCACTTAGTAACATTTACTAGTATTTTAAATGTTACTCTCTCAGTCTCTAAGGTGCCACTAGTACTCCTTTTCTTTTTGCGAATACAGACTAAGCCCTGGTCTACACTAGGACTTTAGGTCGAATTTAGCGGCGTTAAATCGATGTAAACCTGCACCCGTCCACACGATGAAGCCCTTTATTTCGACTTAAAGGGCTCTTAAAATCGATTTCCTTACTCCACCCCTGACAAGTGGATTAGCGCTTAAATCGACCTTGCCGGGACGAATTTGGGGTACTGTGGACACAATTTGACGGTATTGGCCTCCGGGAGCTATCCCAGAGTGCTCCATTGTGACCGCTCTGGACAGCACTCTCAACTCAGATGCACTGGCAAGGTAGACAGGAAAAGAACTGCGAACTTTTGAATCTCATTTCCTGTTTGGCCAGCGTGGCAAGCTGCAGGTGACCATGCAGAGCTCATCAGCAGAGGTGACCATGATGGAGTACCAGAATCACAAAAGAGCTCCAGCATGGACTGAACGGGAGGTACGGGATCTGATCGCTGTATGGGGAGAGGAATCCATGCTATCAGAACTCCGTTCCAGTTTTCGAAATGCCAAAACCTTTGTCAAAATCTCCCAGGGCATGAAGGACAGAGGCCATAACAGGGACCCGAAGCAGTGCCGCGTGAAACTTAAGGAGCTGAGGCAAGCCTACCAGAAAACCAGAGAGGCGAACGGCCGCTCCGGGTCAGAGCCCCAAACATGCCGCTTCTATGATGAGCTGCATGCCATTTTAGGGGGTTCAGCCACCACTACCCCAGCCATGTTGTTTGACTCCTTCAATGGAGATGGAGGCAACACAGAAGCAGGTTTTGGGGACGAAGAAGATGATAGCTCACAGCAAGCAAGTGGAAAAACCGGTTTTCCCGACAGCCAGGAACTGTTTCTCACCCTGGACCTGGAGCCAGTATCCCCCGAACCCACCCAAGGCTGCCTCCTGGACCCGGCAGGCGGAGAAGGGACCTCCGGTGAGTGTACCTTTTAAAATACTATACATGGTTTAAAAGCAAGCATGTGAAAGGATTAATTTGCCCTGGCATTCGCGGCTCTCCCGGATGTACTCCCAAAGCCTTTGCAAAAGGTTTCTGGGGAGGGCAGCCTTATTGCGTCCTTCATGGTAGGACACTTTACCACTCCAGGCCAGTAACACGTACTCGGGAATCATTGTACAACAAAGCATTGCAGTGTATGTTTGCTGGCGTTCAAACAACATCCGTTCTTTATCTGTCTGTGTTATCCTCAGGAGAGTGAGATATCATTCATGGTCACCTGGTTGAAATAGGGTGCTTTTCTTCAGGGGACACTCAGAGGAGCCCGTTCCTGCTGGGTGTTTGCCTGTGGCTGAACAGAAATGTTCCCTGCTGTTAGCCACGGGGAGGGAGGAGGGTTGAGGGGGTAGCCACGCGGTGGGGGGAGGCAAAATGCGACCTTGTAAAGAAAGCACATGTGCTATGTATGTAATGTTAACAGCAAGGTTTACCCTGAAAGAGTGTAGCCACTGTTTTATAAAATGTGTCTTTTTAAATACTGCTGTCCCTTTTTTTTTCTCCACCAGCTGCATGTGTTTCAATGATCACAGGATCTTCTCCTTCCCAGAGGCTAGTGAAGATTAGAAAGAAAAAAAAACGCACTCGTGATGAAATGTTCTCTGAGCTCATGCTGTCCTCCCACACTGACAGAGCACAGACGAATGCGTGGAGGCAAATAATGTCAGAGTGCAGGAAAGCACGAAATGACTGGGAGGAGAGGTGGCGGGCTGAAGAGAGTAAGTGGCTGGCTGAAGACAGGGCTGAAGCTCAAATGTGGCGGCAGTGTGATGAGAGGAGGTAGGATTCAATGCTGAGGCTGCTGGAAGATCAAACCAGTATGCTCCAGTGTATGGTTGAGCTGCAGCAAAGGCAGCTGGAGCACAGACTGCCACTACAGCCCCTGTGTAACCAACCGCCCTCCTCCCCAAGTTCCATAGCCTCCACACCCAGACGCCCAAGAACGCGGTGGGGGGGCCACCGGCCAACCAGCCACTCCACCACAGAGGATTGCCCAAAAAACAGAAGGCTGGCATTCCATAAATTTTAAAGTTGTAAACTTTTAAAGTGCTGTGTGGCATTTTCCTTCCCTTCTCCACCACCCCTCCTGGGCTACCTTGGTAGTCATCCCCCTATTTGTGTGATGAATGAATAAAGAATGCATGAATGTGAAGCAACAACGAGTTTATTGCCTCTGCAAGCGGTGATCGAAGGGTGGTTAGCTTACAGGGAAGTAGAATGAAGCAAGGGGCAGGGGGTTTCATCAAGGAGAAACAAAGAGAACTTTCACACCGTAGCCTGGCCAGTCATGAAACTGGTTTTCAAAGCTTCTCTGATGCGTACCGCGCCCTCTTGTGCCCTTCTAACCGCCCTGGTGTCTGGCTGCGCGTAACCAGCAGCCAGGAGATTTGCCTCAGCCTCCCACCCCGCCATAAACGTCTCCCCCTTACTCTCACTGATATTGTGGAGCACACAGTAAGCAGTAATAACAGTGGGAATATTGGTTTCCCTGAGGTCTAAGCGAGTCAGTAAACTGCGCCAGCGCGCCTTTAAATGTCCAAATGCACATTCTACCACCACTCTGCACTTGCTCAGCCTGTAGTTGAACAGCTCCTGACTACTGTCCAGGCTGCCTGTGTACGGCTTCATGAGCCATGGCATTAAGGGGTAGGCTGGGTCCCCAAGGCTAACTATAGGCATTTCAACATCCCCAACAGTTATTTTCTGGTCTGGGAATAAAGTCCCTTCCTGCAGCTTTAGAAACAGACCAGAGTTCCTGAAGATGCGAGCGTCATGTACCTTTCCCGGCCATCCCACGTTGATGTTGGTGAAACGTCCCTTGTGATCCACCAGAGCTTGCAGCACTATTGAAAAGTACCCCTTGCGGTTTATGTACTCGCCGGCTTGGTGCTCCGGTGCCAAGATAGGGATATGGGTTCCGTCTATGGCCCCACCACAGTTAGGGAATCCCATTTGAGCAAAGCCATCCACTATGACCTGCACATTTCCCAGGGTCGCTACCCTTGATATCAGCAGATCTTTGATTGCATGGGCTACTTGCATCATAGCAGCCCCCACAGTAGATTTGCCCACTCCAAATTGATTCCCAACTGACCGGTAGCTGTCTGGCGTTGCAAGCTTCCACAGGGCTATCGCCACTCGCTTCTCAATTATGAGGGCTGCTCTCATCTTGGTATTCATGAGGTTCAGGGCAGGGGAAAGCAAGTCACAAAGTTCCATGAAAGTACCCTTACGCATACGAAAGTTTCGCAGCCACTGGGAATCGTCCCAGACCTGCAACACTATGCGGTCCCACCAGTCTGTGCTTGTTTCCCGAGCCCAGAATCGGCGTTCCACAGCATGAACCTGCCCCATTAGCACCATGATGCATGCATTGGCAGGGCCCATGCTTTCAGAGAAATCTGTGTCCATGTCCTGATCACTCACGCGACCGCGCTGACGTCGCCTACTCACCCGGTATCGCTCTGCCAGGTTCTGGTGCTGCATATACTGCTGGATAATGCGTGTGGTGTTTAATGTGCTCCTAATTGCCGAAGTGAGCTGAGCGGCCTCCATGCTTGCCTTGGTATGGCGTCTGCACAGAAAAAAGGCGCGGAACGATTGTCTGCCGTTGCTCTGACGGAGGGAGGGGCGACTGACGACACGGCTTACAGGGTTGGCTTCAGGGAGCTAAAATCAACAAAGGGGGTGGCTTTACATCAAGGAGTATTTCAGGCAGGACTTCACGGAGGGTTCCAATAAGAAATGGTGCACCTAAGTTATTGTTCTTATTGGAACAAGGAGGTTAGTCTGGCCTCTGATTGATACATGGCTAGATTTACCTCACTGCACCTTCTCTGTGAGTGACTGCAGTGTGACCTAGAGGAATGAGTCCCCTAGACGGGGGAGTGGGGGAAGCAAATGAGTACAAAACAAATCTGGTCTATTTCTTGTTGTGATACACTCCATCTATCTTTTACATCTTTGGCTGGCAGCAGACGGTGCAGAAGGACTGCATGCCATCCACATCTCAGGGCTGCTTGGCAGAAGATGGTACAATACGACTGCTAGCCATCCTCATCTCTTACCTGCCCGACAGAAGATGGTACAATACGACTGCTAGCAATCCATATCGCCTGCCTGCTCACCATAAGATGGTTCAATAGGACTGCTGCAGGACTAAAGAGAATGACTTGATCAAGTCACTCTAAATTTAGTCCCTACGCCCATGTCTGCCCAGGCGCTCCTGGCCGACATGGCCAGGAGCACCTCGGACATGACGATGACGGCTACCAGTCCTATTGCACCGTCTGCTGCCACAAGGCAATGGGTTGCTGCTACTGTGTAGCAATGCAGTACCGCGTCTGCCAGCACCCAGGAGACATACGGTGACAGTGAGCTGAGCGGGCTCCATGCTTGCCGTGGTATGGCGTCTGCACAGGTAACTCAGGCAAAAAGGCGCGAAACGATTGTCTGCCCTTGCTTTCACGGAGGGAGAGAGGAAACGGGCCTGATGACATGTACCCAGAACCACCCGCGGCAATGTTTTAGCCCCATCAGGCATTAGGATCTCAACCCAGAATTCCAATGGGCAGCGGAGACTGTGGGAACTGTGAGATAGCTACCCACAGTGCAACGCTCCGGAAGTCGACTCTAGCCTCGGTACTGTGGAAGCGCTCCGCCGAGTTAATGCACTTAATGCACTTAGATCATTTTCTGTGGGGACACACACACTCGAATATATAAAACCGATTTCTAAAAAAACGACTTCTATAAATTCGACCTAATTTCGTAGTGTAGACATACACTAAGACGGCTGCTACTCTGAAACCTCTCATTCTATGTGTTTCCATACATTCAAAACATTATCTGAAAGCCCAGATCAGATAGATTCATTCCCTTCTAGATTTCAAGGTCATTCTAAGGATTAGAGTTGGGAAAAATCTTTTCCATTGTAGTGCCTATTTTCTTTGCTCCATAGTTTTGTTTTGTTATATAGTATGTTTTTGTATCAGTTTGCCTAAGTCAGTAGTTTATGGTTTTGTTTTTTTGTTTTTTAAATAGAGCCTTAATGAAAAGGCATATCAAAAGTAAATGACACTGTATGTCCCCAAACAAACATCAGGGCACATTTGATCCAAAGTTTAATTATGTCAGCTACCTGACTCTAAATAACATTGTCATAAACTTACAGCTAAGGGTAGCATAAAATCCCTCCTTTACCTGTAAAGGGCTGAGAAGCTCAGATAACCTGGTTGGCCTGACCAAAAGGACCAATAAGGGGAGAAGATACTTTCAAATCTATGGGGGAAGGTTTTTGTTTTGGGTTTTTGTGTTCTCTCCGGAGACAGAGACCAAGCAAGTAATCCAGCTCCTACTGAAAGATACATATAAACTTACAGAAATAGTAAGTAATAGCAAGGAAATGCGTTAGAATATCTTTTGTTTTAGCTTGTGAATTTTCCCTGTGCTAAGAGGGACATTTATCCCTTTTTTTGTAACTTTAAAGTTTTGCCTAGAGGGGAATCCTTGTGTTTTGAATCTGATTACCCTGTAAAATTACCTTCCATCCTGATTTTACAGAGGTGCTTCTTTTATTTTGTTTTTATAATAAAGTTCTGTTTTTAAGAACCTGATTGGTTTTTAGTGTCCTAAAAACCCAAGGGGCTGGCCTGTGCTCATTTTGTTAACCTATTTGGTTGGTATATTATTCTCAAGCCTCCCCAGGAAAGGAGGTGAAGGGGTTTGGGGGGGTTTTTTAGGGAAACAGGAACTCCAAGTGGTCCTTTTCCTGAATCTTTGTCTAACTTACTTGTGCCTTGGGGAAGTTTTTAACCTAAGCTGGCAGAAATAAGCTTAGGGGGTCTTTCATATGGGTCCCCACATCTGTACCCCAGAGTTCAGAGTGGGGAGGGAACCCTGACAAACGTAAAAACAACTACATATTCACTTATCCCATTCCAAGGATGGAGCACAAACTGAGTCATCTTAAAATTGTAATGAAATACTTAGTAGAATTACACAGCACGTTTCTATATGACTTGTTCAGATAAAGTAGGGATGGTCATTAGATGAGTAAAGCATTTATCTTTCACTGTCCTTCCAAAAAACTCTTTGTCTAATGTGTTTAACTTGTGCGGAGCCATAAGTACTGACAGTTGGAGAGCTGTTTTGGCAATTTCATTTTTTTTAAGAAGGAGCAGGAGTGGTGATGGGGGAAATTGCTATGGCTTCAATCGATTAAAGTCAGTGGGACTACTTGCATGTGTGAAGTTAAGCATATATATATAAGTGTTTGCAGTATTTGGGTTCAAACGTGTAGCCATGACTTCTTATCTAATATGTTTCAGTTGCTTATTTTATGATGTAAGGGCCTCAGGGGAAGGGCCTTGAGGAACAATGAGTATAATCTGGTTCTCTATAAATAGTTGCTTAAATGTCCTTGTATGTTTCATATGTTGGGAGATAGTCCAATCTTTCAAAATACAATGTGATTCTTTGCTCAGAAATTGGTATCTTCATCAATAGCAAAGCAGTCCCATATGGTACAGTCCAATATAATTTTAATGTGGATTTGGGTTTGAGAATATGTACTGTGCAGAGAAGGTGGTGGGAAACTGAAGAGATTGTGTAGGCAAGATTGTTCTTGGACTTTTATTTTACAAACTTTCAAACTCTATTCTTAGTGAAGAACATGATTTTAATTACTTTAAACTATATTATGAACACTGATAGGACCAATTATTTGATCAGCTGGCATGAGATGAGGGAGATTGTGGGTTATTTAAGAAGTTGTCGCTCTAAATATGCAACCATAATAAGGGTTTGGATAATACACTGGAGTTGTACGGTGTAATTTCCTGCTCAAGCAGACGTACCTGCACTTGCTTTGATTGAACTAGTACCCTAAAAATAGAGGTGTAGCCGCAGCAGTGCGATGAGCAGGATGGCCTAGCTTCCCCAAGTATGATCCTATCCAGGACCCTAGGTACATACGCAGGTGGCTAGCCTCTCTTGCTGCTTGTGCTGCTGCGGCTACACTTGTTTTTTACATGAGGTAGCTGAATCGGAGCAAGCATAGGTATGTCTATGGCCACATCTACGCTACCTGCCGGATCAGTGGGTAGTGATTGATCTATCGGGGATCGATTTATCGCGTCTAGTGTAGACGCAATAAGTCGATCCCTGATCGCTCTGCTGTCGACTCCAGAACTCCACCAGGGCGAGAGGCGGAAGCGGAGTTGACGGGGGAGCAACGGCCATCGATCCTGCACTGCGAGGATGCGAAGTAAGTGATTCTAAGTCAATCTAAGATACCTCGACTTCTATTCTTGTAGCTGAATTTGCGTATCTTAGATCGATCCCCGCCCCCCAGTGTAGACCAGGCCTACGTGAGCTGGAAATTACACTTCCAGTGTAGACATACCCTCAGTGGGTGTGCAGGATGTAGATGAGAAGGGCGGAATCAGGCTCAAAGTGCTGTATTAACAGTCTGCATCCTTTATTGTCGGAGTCTATCTTAAAAACATGCTTTCAAAACAAGTTTTAGAAATAGATAGTTCACTTTCTCCTGCATGGTGAATGGTCTGGAAGCTGCTATTTTTGGATAATTCCCGTAGGAGTCCCAGTCTGATGTAGTTTAGGATTTGAGGGTCAGTCAGTCATGCTGTCTGTTAGCCCATGCGATCTCACTGACTATTGTGGGGTTGCTTAACTGTAACAAAGGACACAAGTTGATCGAAGGAATGCAGCTGCCATTTGCATTATTAGCAAGTGAGCTGGGGGAGACTTTGAAAGTTTGAGTTTAATTGTTTCTGGTCATTTAGCTTTTTTTAAATTAATTCAATTAATTTGATAAGAAAACAAAACTGATGTCAGATTTTTTTAATTAGTTTCTCTTTTCCCCTGACTGCTATTCATTCTTCTCCTCCATTTTCTTTTTGGCTGGATTGTTTTCCTTAGTTATAAGGAATAGTATGAAGTATGTATATTTATCTCACATACCAATATTTTGTGCCCAAGTATTATATTAGAATGTGAATTGCAGGAGGTTTTTAGTCTTTACTGAATATTCACTGTGTCTCCTCTGTGTGTTGCTGTCTCTTTGCTTTTGTATGTCTGCTCACATTTATCTTGAATTAAAAAAAAAACCCAAAACCATTTGGTCATGCATTCACTGGGGTTTTTCATTTTGCAAGTCATTCTGTACATTAGGTTAGCAGCTCCCTATGTAATAGTTATTTTCAGGAACGGGAGGAAGCGTGGGGTGATGGTGGATAGGCACAGTGGAGGGAAGAAAAGTCTATAACCATGGATAGAACACACTCCCTCACAGAACCTGGAATTGTAGAAACTGAGGACTCCTGGGAGACACGAGATCAGATTTGCACAAGCGCTGAGCACTTAAAACCGCAACTGAAGTTGATTAGGACTGTGCTTTGAACATGTATAGTGCTTCAAAAATTCTAAATACTCTGAAAAGTCAGGCCTTGGATGTCTCAAGCTGGGCACCAAAATTTAGTGGATACTTTTGACCTTAATTTCACGTCCGTTCCACGTCTGTAAAACGGCGATAATAACACAACTTAATCTCACAGAAGATAAGTGTTGTGAAGATAAATGCATTAATGTTTGTGAAGTACTCATACTATGAGAACATGAGAGAAACACTCATGTGAAAATTAATAATTTTGTATTCAATGCAGGATTTGGATGGTGTCCATTAAATAAAGCCTGGGGCCACACATTCAGTGTTGAGAATAAAAAGAAATATCAAATAGCTGTCCATTCTCTGAATAAGGTGGGGAGTGTCACTCACCGCCGGGCTGGCGCCTCCTCTTGGTTGTTCTGGGGATTAGCTTGAGGCCAGCGCCCCCAGTCTGCGGCTTGCACACTGTCACTGCATCTGCCTGTAGCCCCTCTCACAGCCTGAGGCACCATAGCATCCTCTTTTGACTCAGCCCTACAGCTGTGTCATCATCTGTGTTCCCCCCACTTCCAGGGGTTAGTGTCTCAGTCCAATAATCATGCCACTTCCTCAGTGGCAAATGGAGGGCAGGGGGACCCTGGCCCACCCCCCACTTCTCTGGGTCCCAGCCCAGGGACCCTGTGGATAGCAGCCTCCTGCTGTGATCCCCATGGCCTCAGCACCTTCTTCGCCCTTGCCTCAGGGCACTCAGCTGCGCAATCCCTGCAGTCCACCAGGAACTCTCTCGCTCCCCTGCTCCTTTCTTTTAGCCTGCTAGAGACACAGTCCTCATTATCTTGGCCATTATCTTTGAAAACTCATGGCGATCGGGGGAGTCCCGGACGACTGGAAAAAGGCTAATATAGTGCCCATCTTTAAAACAGGGAAGAAGGAAGATCCTGGGAACTACAGGCAAGTCAGCCTCACCTCAATCCCTGGAAAAATCATGGAGCAGGTCCTCAAGGAATCAATTCTGAAGCACTTAGAGGAGAGGAAAGTGATAAGCAACCGTCAGCATGGATTCACCAAGGGCAAGTCATGCCTGACTAATCTAATTGCCTTCTATGACGAGATAACTGGCTCTGTGGATGAAGGGAAAGCAGTGGACGTGTTGTTCCTTGACTTTAGCAAAGCTTTTGACGCAGTCTCCCACAGTATTTTTGCCAGCAAGTTAAAGAAGTATGGGCTGGATGAATGGACTATACGGTGGATAGAAAGCTGGCTAGATTGTCGGGCTCAACGGGTAGTGATCAATGGCTCCATGTCTAGTTGGCAGCCGGTATCAAGTGGAGTGCCGCAAGGGTTGGTCCTGGGGCCGGTTTTGTTCAATATCTTCATAAATGATCTGGAGGATGGTGTGGATTGCACCCTCAGCAAGTTTGCAGATGACACTAAACTAGGAGGAGAGGTAGGTACGCTGGAGGGTAGGGATAGGATACAGAGGGACCTAGACAAATTGGAGGATTGGGCCAAAAGAAATCTGATGAGGTTCAACAAGGACAAGTGCAGAGTCCTGCACTTAGGACGGAAGAATCCAATGCACCGCTACAGACTAGGGACCAAATGGCTCGGCAGCAGTTCGGCAGAAAAGGACCTAGGGGTGACAGTGGACGAGAAGCTGGATATGAGTCAACAGTGGGCCCTTGTTGCCAAGAAGGCCAATGGCATTTTGGGATGTATAAGTAGGGGCATTGCCAGCAGATCGAGGGACGTGATCATTCCCCTCTATTCGACACTGGTGAGGCCTCATCTGGAGTACTGTGTCCAGTTTTGGGCCCCACACTACAAGAAGGATGTGGAAAAATTGGAGAGTCCAGCGGAGGGCAACAAAAATGATTAGGGGACTGGAACACATAAGTTATGAGGAGAGACTGAGGGAACTGGGGATGTTTAGTCTACGGAAGAGAAGAACGAGGGGGGATTTGATAGCTGCTTTCAACTACCTGAAAGGGGGTTCCAAAGAGGATGGCTCTAGACTGTTCTCAGTGGTAGCAGATGACAGAACAAGGAGTAATGGTCTCAAGTTGCAGTGGGGGAGGTTTAGGTTGGATATTAGGACAAACTTTTTCACTAGGAGGGTGGTGAAACACTGGAATGCGTTACCTAGGGAGGTGGTGGAATCTCCTTCCTTAGAAGTTTTTAAGGTCAAGCTTGACAAAGCCCTGGCTGGGATGATTTAATTGGGGATCGGTCCTGCTTTGAGCAGGGGGTTGGACTAGATGACCTCCTGAGGTCCCTTCCAACCCTGATATTCTATGATTCTATGATCCTCATTGCTTAGGCTCCCAGTAGCAACTGATTCTGCTCGCCCCTGTGGCTCTTCTTATATGGTCCTGCTTGGCTTGGATTGGCTGTTCCTCACAGTGTCTCTCCTATTGGCTCCTTCCCGTGCAGCCTTCCTAGGGGTCTGTTCACCCCTTACGTGCTGGTGTGGGGTGGATGCTCCATCCCAGGGGGGCTGGGGAAACAACAGTATGTGAACATGTAATTAAAGACTGTATCATAATATGCACAAGGGGGCTGAAAAGGTTGCATATTTGCACTTTGATTAATCGCAGCTGAATAGGGTGGGGACTTTGTAGACTTTGTTTACAGGAAAGCAGCATATGGTGGGAGATCTTGCCTGTGGAAGCTCCAGAACTTGATGTAGTAAACTTATCTTTCCAGAAAGCAAGTCTTGTTGCTGAAGGTGTAACATTAGTACATACTTGGGTCTGGATGTCCTTATGCATTGGTAAGGAACTACAGAGCTTCTCATTTGTAAGTCAACAGTTAGAGCTAGGCTAGGCTAGATTCAGTAGGGATTAAAAATTGTTTCCATCTAATGGCTATTTGGAATCTATATGAGAAATTTGGTGGGTCTCAATTCTCACTCCCACATCACAAACTCACTACCATGCTGTCATAAATCCAAAAGTGGCCTGACGGTGTCTACTACGAAGGGAAAAGTGCTGGTGGCGTGGAAGAGGTGAACCTCTCCCTGACCCATGGGCGTATGCAGTGACAGCAGATCAAGGAGCTGTGCACTAACTACGTGCCGATGTTCTCAGCCACCCCAGGACTAACTGAACAGGCATACCACTCCATTGATACAGGTAATGCTCACCCAATTAAAGTACAACCTTACCGGGTGTCTCCTCAAGCTAAAACTGCTATAGAACGGGAGATCCAGAATATGCTACAGATGAGTGTAATCCGCCCTTCTGGCAGTGCATGGGCATCTCCAGTGGTTCTAGTTCCCAAACAAGATGAGGAGATACGTTTTTGTATGGACTACCGTAAGCTAAATGCTGTAACTCGCCCAGACAACTATCCAATGCCACGCACAGATGAACTATTAGAGAAACTGGGAAGGGCCCAGTTCATTTCTACCTTGGACTTAACCAAGGGGTACTGGAAGGTACTGCTAGATGAATCCGCCAAGGAAAGGTCAGCCTTCACCACACATGTCGGGCTGTATGGATTTAATGTACTCCCTTTCGGGCTGCGGAATGCACCCGCCACCTTCCAAAGACTTGTAGATGGTCTCCTAGCGGGATTAGGAGAATATGCAGTCGCCTGCCTTGACGATGTGGCCATATTTTCGGATTCCTGGGCAGAACACCTGGAACATCTACAAAAAGTCTTCGAGCGCATAAGGGAGGCAGGACTAACTGTTAAGGCTAAGAAGTGTCAAATAGGTCTAAACAGAGTGACTTACCTTGGACACCAGGTGGGTCAAGGAACTATCAACCCTCTACAGGCCAAAGTGGATGCTATCCAAAAGTGGCCTGTCCCAAAGTCAAAGAAATAGGTCCAATCCTTCTTAGGTTTGGCCGGATATTTGTACTACAATTTGTACAGGCGATTTGTACCGCAGTACAGCCAAATTGCTGCGCCACTGACAGACCTAACCAAAAAGAAACAGCCAAATGCTGTTCAGTGGACCGAAGAGTGTCAGAAGGCCTTTAACCAGCTTAAAGCGACACTTATGTCTGACCCTGTGCTAAGGGCCTCAGACTTTGAAAAACCGTACCTAGTAACCACAGATGCGTCCGAGCGTGGTATGGGAGCAGTTTTAATGCAGGAAGGACCGGATCAAGAATTCTACCCTGTAGTGTTTCTCAGCAAGAAGCTGTCTGAGAGGGAAAGCAACTGGTCAGTCAGTGAAAAAGAATGTTATGTTATTGTCTACGCTCTGGAAAAGCTACGCCCATATGTTTGGGGACGGCGTTTCCACCTGCAAACCGACCATGCTGCGCTACAGTGGCTTCATACCGCCACGGGAAATAACAAAAAACTTATTCGGTGGAGTTTAGCTCTCCAAGGTTTTGATTTCGACATCCAACACATCTCAGGAGCTTGTAACAAAGTGGCTGATGCACTCTCCCATGAAAGTTTCCCAGAATCAACTGGTTAAAATCGTCCTTGATATGTGGAAAATATTGTTAGTCTTTATATACTTGGTCGTATATTTAGAGGTGCATGTGTCTTATTAACTCTGTTTTCTCCTAGAGCTCCAGGAAGAAATCACAGCCAGCGTTTCACCCTGTCTGTGATTTGGGGGTGTGTGTCATAAATATAAAGGGAAGGGTAAACACATTTAAATCCCTCCTGGCCAGAGGAAAAACCCTTTCACCTGTAAAGGGTTAAGAAGCTAGGATAACCTTGCTGGCACCTGACCAAAATGACCAATGAGGAGACAAGATACTTTCAAAGCTGGAGGGGTGGGAGAAACAAAGGGTTCTCTCTGTCTGTGTTGTCTTTTGCTGGGACCAGAGCAGGAATGCAGGTCAGAACTTCTGTAAAGGGCTAATAAGCAATCTAGTTAGATATGCGTTCAATTCTGTTTTGTTTAAATGGCTGATAAAATAAGTTGTGCTGAATGGAATGTAGATTCCTGTTTTTGTGTCTTTTTGTAACTTAAGGTTTTGCCTAGAGGGATTCTCTGTTTTGAATCTGATTACCCTGTAAGGTATTTACCATCCTGATTTTACAGAGGTGATTCTTTTACTTTTTCTTCAATTAAAATTCTTCTTTTAGGAACCTGATTGCTTTTTCATTGTTCTTAAGATCCAGGGGTTTGGGTCTGTGTTCACCTATACAAATTGGTGAGGATTTTTATCAAGCCTTCCCCAGGAAAGGGGGTGTAGGGTTTGGGAGGATTTTGGGGGGAAAGATGTTTCCAAGCGGGCTCTTTCCCTGTTATATATTTGTTAGACACTTGGTGGTGGCAGCAATAAAGTCCAATGGAAAAGGTAAAATAGTTTGTACCTTGGGAAGTTTTAACCTAAGCTGGTAAAAATAAGCTTAGGGGGTTTTTCATGCAGGTCCCCACATCTGTACCCTAGAGTTCAGAGTGGGGAAGGAACCTTGACACATGCTTTGCGCTAATTAGAATACTCAGCAGAAAAGCTGAGCCATGGAAACTGAACTGTCTCTGCCAATCTTAGTTACTAGCACCTCCCTCTTCCTCCTACCCCCCATACACACTCTACCCATAAGAAGTGAGGCCTTCGGGGGGGGGGGGGGTGAAAAGCTTGCTCTAATGCTGTCTTGTAAATAATAAACAGAGGACTCCATTCACCAAGGCAGTCAAGCCACTGCCTTTCACCAACATTACATCCATATGATTTTTCTTATGCTGAAGTTTATAGTTACATACAAATTTTACATTCAAATATGTAAATTATCTCATTGAATACATTGCGTAAAGTGTCACATGGAACTATACAACTTGGCACCCATGAATCTTCATTTTTAGGGGGGGATGAATGAAGAAGAAAGAACAGCTCGATTTAAAGAGACATGGTTGAATTTGCTGTGTTGCCTTTTTTTTTTTTATTAAAACTGGTAAGTGGCAAACTTCAATATAAAATTTGATGAATAAATGTGGAACTAGAAGATGTCATTTTTAGTCACTTCTTCCTGTAATAACAGCACTTAAAACAATTTTCCAATTTCAATGGGAGTCTCTTCAGTAAGCTTACATGTGCTCAATAAGCAAATTCATAAGCAGAATACATGTATACATTATACGTTTTTCTCAATGTTTGTTTTGATCATGATCAGGGAAATAGGAAGTTTGATCAGCAGAACATGAAAGTTCATCAACTAAAATGTGCACCTTAATCAGTAAAATGTACAAACTGAAGAGCCTGTAGTATATAGCTCAATTAGGAAGGAGAGCATTTTGCCCTGTAAAGTATAGTCGTTCATGTAGCTTGCCCATTAAATTGTAAGTTTTTCTCTCCAAGCTGTGTGGAAAAATTAACTGAAGTATGCAGATTGAACATCTTAAGATATGGGGGGAAACTGAGAACATGCAAATTCTGTGATCAGCAGGACTTCTGCCTTCATTTAAAAACAGAGCTCTCTTAGCAGGCTTCCTACAGGTAAACAATGTTGATTTAATGTAGCTGGTTAATAATAAAAAATAATCAAATCCAGGTCAGAAAACATGCCTTGATAGACTTCAGATTTGCTTGTTACCGTGTCTAGAGGGGGGAAAAGCAAAACATATATTAGTTTTAAACAGTTTAAGATCCTAAACTAAACATAAGTAGCATTAAAATTACTGTCCACTTTATTTTAGAGACCATCTCAGGTTATATAATGCTGTATAAAACACTTAGACAATTTATGTCCTCAAGGAGTTCTCAAAGAAATTGAAAGGCAAAAAAGGCTTTCAAAGAGGATGGGGAGCATTGGGAATGGGAGGCCGTTCCAAACAGGGGGCAGCATGAAAGAAATTGCTGCTTCTTTCTTTTTTCATTTATGCTGCTTTTCCTGGTGAGGGTTGCAGCAGCAGCATGGAGAGTAGGAAGGACCAGACCTCCCTTTCCTCTGCAACAGGTTCCAGCTCCTAAGGGATTCCCCACCATTCACAGGCCTGCTGGGGGAGATAATCCCTCCAGCATGTCCTGGGTCAGCCTCGGGGCCTCCTCCCAATGGGATGTGCCCGGTAGAGTTCCAAAGGAAGACTCCTAGGAGGCATCCTTATTCGGTGCCCTGAACCAGCTCAGCAGGCTCCTCTCTATCAGGAGGAGTGGAGGCTTTACTCCAAGGCCCTCCCGCATAGCTGAGCCCTTCATCCTGTCTCTGAGAATAAACCCAGCCACCTTGCAGAGAAACCTCATTTCAGCTGTTTGTACCTGCGATCTCGTTCTTTTGGTCATTACCCAAATTTCATGACCATAGGCGAGGATAGGGACATGGATTGACCTGTACACCTAGAGCTTCGAATGAGAACTCAGCTCCTGCTTTACCACCATGGATCGGTACAGCACCCACAGCACTGCCACACCAATTAGCCCATCGATCCCACACTCCTGCTTACCATCACTCCTGAACAAAATGAACTCTTCTACTAAGGACAGCTGCTCCCCCATCACCTGAAGAGAGCCGTCCACTTTCTTCTCGGAGAGGGCCATGACCTCCAATTTGGAGGTGCTGATTCTCATCCCAACACTTCACACTGGCAGCGAAATGTTCGAGTGCACATCAGAGATTACAGTCTGAAGAAGTAAGAAGGACATCATCATCTGCAAACAGCAGAGACGGCCACCTTCTAGTTCCTGTACCAGATGCACTCCAGAGGTCAGCTGCATCTTGATCTTGTGTCTGTGAAAATTACATACAGAAGTGGGGACAAGATGCATCCTGGGCGAAGTCCAACACCCACCTTGAATGAACTCAACGTAATGCCAAGAATACGAACACAACTCTCACTCCAAGAATAGAGGGACCTGATAGCACGCAAAAGTGGCACTGGCACCTCATACTCCTGCAGCACTTCCCATAAGACATCTCAGGGAATTCGG
Source organism: Chelonia mydas (assembly GCF_015237465.2). NCBI lineage: Eukaryota > Metazoa > Chordata > Testudines > Cheloniidae > Chelonia > Chelonia mydas. Next base: position 115,854,933 of record NC_057850.1, read on the forward strand.
TCAATATGCCTTCCCCAGGCCTACAAAACAGGGATACTGGATTAGCAAATTCCCACGGCCCCTCGGGTATCTGTGAGTGAGCAAAGAGTTGTTCCACTGCTGGGATGGAATCCACATTGTTCCTCCTGAATCCGAGGTTCAACTGATGGGCATAACCTCCTTTCCAGCACCCTAGCATAGGCTTTGCTGGGGGAGGCTGAGGAATGTCATCCCCCAATAGTTGGAAACACCCTCTCATCTCCTTTCTTAATGCTTGGGACCACCACCCCGGTTTGCCAGTCCAGAGGTACTGCACCCACCTTCCATGCAAGATTGAAGAGGTGAGTAAACCACGACATCCCAACATTGTCCAGTGGTTTCAGCATCTCCGGACAAATCTCGTCCACCACTGCTAACTTACCACTACGAAGGCACTTTACCACCGTAGCGACCTCAACAACAGTAGTAGATCCAACCTCACTGGAGGTTTCCAGCGCTGCCTCCTGAAAGGAGGGCATGTCCACCAGGTTGAGGAGTTCCTCACAGTGCTCTTTCTGCCTCTCAACAATCTCCTCAAGTCTAGGTCAGTGTTACATCACCCTTGCTGAGAACAGCCTGGGCAACGTCCCACTGACCCCTCCTAAGGTGAACAGTTTGCTAGAACACCTTTTGAGGTCATTCGGTAGTCATTCTCCATGGTTTTTCCAAACTCCTCCCAAGCCCAGGCTTTCACTTCAATGACCACCTCATCCCTCTTGGCCAACTTGTCTCTGCTGTTATCAGGAGTCCAGTTTGTGAGCATTTCTCTGAAGGCCGCCTGCTTCACCTTGACAGCTACTCTCACCACTGGTGTCCACCAGAGGGTCCTAGGGTTAGAAAGAAATTGCCTTTAAAACTAAAACAAAGATTTCAAACTTATGCCACCTCCTGCTACCTGAGAAAGTAGACAATTACTTATTTTTTCCTGCCCTCTTGCGTGATTATACATATTAGGATACTGTTGTTCCAGTTGTCTGGACTCCTGTTGACTTTAGGCCATATTTGCTTTCTCCTTATGTTATTTTTTGTCCTGCCCCTTGCACTGCCTAAATAGTTGATATAGTTTATTCCTTCACAGAAGAAGAAAAGGGAGGGGGGGAAAGGGGAACCAACAAGAACCCTAATATTAACTTTTTTTAAAAAAAAAGAAGACCAGGTTTAATCCTCCAGAGAATGTAAATTCATCCTGCCTCTCATTTAAAATGAAGATCAACAATGAGTCAAGTGACACATGAGATGCACTTTAATATGATTGCAAATAGACTTTTTAGGTAGCTAATTTGCATATATTTGCCCCGATCCTGCAAAGAAGCGTGTGTGTGTGTGTTTTTGCAGAACCATGGACTCAGTATGGCTTTTATGACTAAAAGTGTCTTCCAAAAAGCTTTAAAGAATCCTAGAACAAGTAGTTGGGCAACAACAGATAACCCGCTGATGGTATGATGACTACGAGAATCTCTGGACATAATAAAAGCAATATACTTATATGTTTGTGTTCCACTGTCCTGGTTATTATTGTATTAAGTGTCTTGCTCATTGTTTTGTTTGTGCTTGCGTTTTATGTACTTTAAGCAATCCAGCACAAAATAAAGTAAAATACCTCTGTTCATTTGGCTGGAAATGTGGTTGTGTGTGGGCATTTTGTCAATAGATATTGTGTGCCCTGAAACATGATCACTGGGCAGCAAGATTTGAATATTTAGCCTAACAATTCTGCAGCAGTGCACTACAGAAGGAGACAAATAATTAAAATCTGTTAGTGAAGCCAAATTATGGTAGATTTTCTGCAATGGTACTAACATTAATTTATCTTAACTGAACTGTTACTTTCTGTTCCACTGGATCTGCAAGTTTGCAAAAACTCTGTTTATATTTGCATGCTTAAGCAAAGTGTGAAGGCCATATTACGGAGCTACTGTCCAGACAAAAAAATTAATAAATTAGATCCATATGGAAGCACAGGAGAATATGCTGTTTGTGTACATTTCTATAGGAAACGATTGTCCTGTAACAGTTAAAAATCAAATGAAAACAATGAAAAACAAAACCGCAATCTCATCAACTCTGTAGCTGAGCCAGCATTTTATAACTGACTATTATATAGTTAGGTATCTGTTTTGGAACATGGATTGAAAAGTACCTTTCTGTTACAGTTAATGAGCTTTGAAGCAGGTATTTATTGAAATTCATTGACAAAGCTGAAAGTTTTATTTTTTAGTCCTAGATCTTTAGCTGGTTCTGAAATAGTTTTGCTGTCCTAAAAAGAATTTGGTTATGTAATAAATGTGAACAGGAGGGTAGTTAGGATGTAAATGTGTTTTTAAAACTGGAAGGTAGGAAAAGAGAGGTGAATTCACAAGACTTCAGCATCTGGAATCATTTTCACCACCATTTTAGTTAAATTTGTTGAAAGGCAGTCCAATGGAACTGAACTGGACGCACTGAGGGGTTTTTTTTTTAATGTATGTAAATTTTCCCAGTGTAGACATATAATTGAGATTCGCTTTCTGAAATGGTATGACAACGTTTTTTCCTCTCTACATTAGTAATCGAGCCATTTTCAATACCAGTTCTAGGATATTGCTGCCATGAAAACCATTTTCATCAATGGTTCAGATTTCTAGCATAAACAGTATTTGAAGTGTATCAAATTCGAATCCATACTTGCACAAATCTCTCTAGCTGGGTATTAAGTTACAAGTAAAAGACAGGACACTATTACGTAGCAACTTGTTAGAGTTGGCTCTTCCAAATCTTTTTGTGGGAGTCACAACTTTATATTAAGAAAAGGAGTACTTGTGGCACCTTAGAGACTAACCAGTTTATTTGAGCATAAGCTTTCGTGAGCTACACCTCACTTCATCGGATGCATACTGTGGAAAGTACAGATCTTTTTATACACACAAACCATGAAAAAATGGGTGTTTACCATTACGAAAGGTTTTCTTTCCCCCCACACCCCACTCTACTGCTGGTAATAGCTTATCTAAAGTGATCACTCTCCTTACAATGTGTATGATAATCAAGTTGGGCCATTTCCAGCACAAATCCAGGTTTTATTTTATTATAATATACATTATATTATTCTATCAATGTTCATGTTTGTAATTTTTTCATGAAAATAATTTTTAAAGTATCTACATTAGAAACTCTGCAACTTGCCTAAGTGCATCTTATAAAAGAAATAACAGAGTATCCTTTGCCTCTTAGTTTTAGTCATTAATATTCTCATTCTTTTCCAGTTCTCTTTGAACTGTGTAAGAGAAGGCTTTCTTGGGGATACAAAGTGATGAAGGGAATAATTACAGTTTCCTTTGTAACAGCTGTGATTAAAGAATATTAACAAGTGCACATTATATATGATAGTCTCATTTTGACTCTAATACTACACTATATCTCAATGTTTATTAACTATTCTTTGGATCTGAAAACTATCAAATGCAGCTAATCAATTCACCCTTAACAATGGTGAAGCAGCACTGTGATCTGCCAAGAGACACATCATTATATTGTGTATTTTACATACTAAGACAGTATAATGTAAAATGTTAAGGGCCTGTGGGTATAGTAGGCATAAATTGCAATTGGAAGAAATATTGAACCTTAGGATCCCCATAATCTTTACCTGCAAACTCATACAAAAACTACAATGTACCATGTCGTCTTTAGGATTTTACTGCAAGTACATTAAAATTAGCTACTGAGAGTTAAGAACACACCTTTTTTTAAATATAGTGAAGACAAAGGCCTTTGTCTTATGTGATGCTAGTCACAGAAAAGCTATGTCAATCACTTAGCAATGGTTAAGCGTTACCTCCTTCCACACATCACCACTGTGAGAAAGCTATATATTGGTTGCTGAAGTCTAAAGGAGCAGGGTTTGTCAGGGGCTTAGCACAAGTCAAGGTCTCTGGTCCTGCCATCTTCTGATTCAGGGCATGTAATTTCATGAGTCTTTCATACTGATTGCATCTTAAAATGCTTTAGATAAACACAGAATCATAGAATATTAGGGTTGGAAGAGACCTCAGGAGGTCATCTAGTCCAATCCCCTGCTCAAAGCAGGACCAGCACCAACTAAATCATCCCAGCCAAGGCTTTGTCATGCCAGGCCTTGAAAACCTGTAAGGATGGAGATTCCACCACCTCCCTAGGTAGCCTATCCCAGTGCTTCACCACCTTCCTAGTACAAACCGTTTCCTAATATCCAACCTATACCTCCCCCACTGCAACTTGATACCATTGCTTCTTGTTCTGTCATCTGCCACCACTGAGAGCAGCCTAGCTCCGTCCTCTTTGGAACCCCCCTTCAGATAATTGAAGGCTGCTATCAAATCCCCCCTCACTCTTCTCTTCTGCAGACTAAATAACCCCAGTTCCTTCAGCCTTTCCTCTTAAGTCATGTGCCCCAGGCCCCTAATCATTTTCATTGCCCTCTGCTGGACTCTCCAATTTGTCCACATCCCTTCTGTAGTGAGGGGACCAAAACTGGATGCAATACTCCAGGTGTGGCCTCACCAGTGCTGAACAGAGGGGAATAATCACTTCCCTTGATCTTCTGGCAATGCTCCTACTAATACAGCCCAATATGCCATTGGCCTTCATGGCAACAAGGGCACACTGCTGACTCATATCCAGCTTCTCATCCACTGTAATCCCTAGGTCCTTTTCTGCAGAACTGCTGCTTAGCCAGACAGTCCCATAGCCTGTAGCAGTGCATGGGATTCTTCCTTTCTAAGTGCAGAACTCTGCACGTGTCCTTGTTGAACCTCATCAGATTTCTTTTGGCCCAATACTCCAATTTGTCTAGGTCACTTTGGACGCTATCCCTACCCTCCATTGTATCTACCTCTCCCCCCGGTTTAGTGTCATCTGGGAACTTGCTGAGGGTGCAATTAATCCCAAAATCCAGATCACTAATAAAGATGTTGAACAAAACTGGCCCAGGACCGACCCCTGGGGCACTCTGCTTGATACTGGCTGCCAACTAGATATGGAGCCGTTGATCACTGACTGTTGAGCCCGACAATCGAGCCAGCTTTCTATCCACCTTATAGTCCATTCGTCCAATCCATACTTTTTTAACTTGCTGGCAAGAATACTGTGGGAGACCGTATCAAAAGCTTTGCTAAAGTCACGATATATCACATCCACTGCTTTCCCCACATGCACGGAGCCAGTTATCTCATCATAGAAGGCAATCAGGTTGGTCAGACATGACTTGCCCTTGGTGAATCCATGTTGACTGTTCCTGATCACCTTCCTCTCCTCCAAGTGCTTCAAAATGGATTCCTTGAGGATCTGCTCCATGATTTTGCTGAGGACTGAAGTGAGGCTGACCAGTTTGTAGTTCCCCAGGTTCTCTTCCCCCTCCCCCCCTTTTTCAAATATGGGCACTATATTTTCCTTTTTCCAATCGTCCGGGACCTCCTCCGATCGCCACAAATTTTCAAAGCTAATGGCCAATGGCTCTGCAATTGCATTAGCCAACTGCTTCAGCACCCTTGGATGCATTAGATCTGGATCCATGGACTTGTGCATGTCCAGCTTTTCTAAACCTGTTCTTTCACCACTGAGGGCTGCTCACCTACTCCCCATGCTGTGTTGCCCACATAATAGCAGAAAGAATTTTAAGAGGGAGAGAAGAGGTGATTTCATAAGAGGTGGGAGAGTTGGTGAGGCAGGTACAACAAGGTAGTTTCAGACAGCAGGAGCTGCAGTGCAGAAGGTTCTCACACCTTCTGTAGCCACTCTACATTTTCTAGTACAAGACAAGAAAGTCACAAGATGGCTATGAACCGACAAATCAGCTGGAGAAATGCTACTTTTTAACATAATGGCTCTCCTGCTGCAATCTTTTTAATAGGATGTTTTGACTGAATTGTTATGTAATTTAGACTTGCATAGCTCTGTGATGGGGAGTGCAAACCTCACATTGGCCAAGAAGGTCTTAACAAGAGCCTGTGGGATCAGTCAGCCATGTCCTAACACACCTGCCGTAGGTGTCCGGTCTAGAGGGTGGAGGTGAAAGGGGAGAACCCAGATCAATTGGTGGCTGACTGGGAAAAGGAGCAGATTTTCAGCTCTCACTTGGTAAGAGAAGCCTGGCTGGAGCCAGGAAGCTGAGTAAGACTGCAGCCTGTCACAGCCTCCCTGAGAGAAGCTAGGTCTGAAGCAGGGAGTCCAGAGGAGTGTTAGCTAGAAAAACAGACTGAATAGCAGGGCTGCATCCAGCCATGAACTGGAACAGTCAGTTCTCCTTTCTGGTTTTGTTATATTTGTTTTGTAACTTAGATACTCCAAAATCAGAGGAACTTTGACATGATTTAGTCCTGACAGCATCAGACCACATGGGAGGTGGCTGCTTTGTATGACTACTGATGACCTGGAAGGAAAGCAAGGAGGATGAATAGTGCTACGACAAGCCACAAGTGAGCGTTGTGGAGGCCAACCCTACTACAGGCTGAAAAGAGGCACTCCTTTCCACTTGAGAATATACTGACGGGATTGTCCTGCAGGCATGCTATTATTCTGATAGGATTATCTACAATGAGATTATGCACTATGATATCCCGCTGTGAATTTACCCTCCTAGAAGAAACAGAATGCCTCCCTTTAAAACAAAACAAAACCTGAGAAGGGTGGATGAGGGGAAGAACTAGTGTCTAACTGGCTAGTCCCTCGAGCTCTTGTGGTGAGGCCCTTTCATTTTATCCTGTGCTATGTGTGCTCTATATTGAGTCTCCAATAAATATTGTAATTGGCCTCCCCCCTACTGCTGAGTGGCTCGTGGGCATGTTAGAGACTGGCTGGGAGGAAAAAAAAAAAACTGGCTGGGAGAATGTAACAAAGTGTTCTTTTCCTGGATGGTGCTGTTTGTTGTTGCAAGGACAGCATGTATAGCATGTCTATTGCTAAGCAAAAATATACTTCAGAGTTATTGTAAATGTATTGAATGTACAAAATTCTGCAGGCCGATAGTGAAAGGCTTTAGCAAAACTGTTCAGCCTTTCAGGGAAATTGTGTACTAAAGGCATAGTTAATGACTTGTTCATAGTCATTTGACACTTTTTAAGAGTGGCTATCAACCTTTTAATCCATTTTTAAAATCCTTTTGTTAGAGCTTCACTTGATTACTCATGAGGCCTTAGAAAATTAAAGTGAAATCAGTTTCTCAGATTGAATCTGCCTCTCCATGTAAGACATTTATTTTCTTTTATTTTCCTATGGAAATAGTTTTATTTCAAATACTGATTCTAACTCCTAGCATCCCTTCCTTTTCGGAATTGATTGCTGCATCAGGGCAGCCATCCAGCACTCCTCCTCATCCCCTAAACTCAGGCTATGGCTACACTAGAGAGTTTACAGTAGATTATCTAGTGTAGCTGCTCTAAACTGACAGAGAGCTCTCCTGTCAATTTAATCCATCCCAATGAATGGCAATAGCTCTGTCAGCAGGAGAGCTTCTCCCGGCGACATAGCACTGTTGACACCGGTGCTTAGATCGGTGTAACTTATGTTGCTTGTAACTTATGGGTTACTTACACCCTGAGTGACATACACGGTAGTGTAGACATAGCCTTAGTCTTTTTGTCTCTCCTGAGCAAATAAATTGATGGTAAGGTGGTGGGAGCATGATGTTCCTCCCCCAGTCCCCTTTCCTTCTCTGATCTCACAATAACTCCTGGAGGAAAGAGGAATGGGAGGGGAAAAACAAACGCGTTTTAAAAAAATGCTCAGCTCCTACAGCACTAGCAAGCATTTCCCCTCATCACTGATAGCTCTGCCAAGCAGGCAGGAAGTGGGCCATATTAGCAGTTTCTGAGATGCTCTGTGTTCACATGTCAGGTTCTGTTCTAGCAGCAGGGAGAGTTGCTAGTATGGAACTCCCATGCAGATAATTATTCCTTTTTTTTAAATTTGCCAGCAGTTTCTCAGTGAAGTAGTTGCTCATGCTGTGGCAGGCCTTTTGAACGCTCTCTGGATTGAGTTAACACCCTTGTAGCCTTTAGAAAATTACAATTCTTGTTGGCATCCTGGAGTATTGGCATATTTTATGATGCATTGTCACACACAGTACAAGCGCAGCAGGAAAAGACTGAAAAAGTAGTTACCATATTATGAAGACTAGTTTTCCCACTTACTCACCAATGCCATGTGTTAAGAGATGCAGGGAAAAAGCTCAAAACAACTAACATACAAATGACTGTAGCACTTTGTCGCATTCAGCTTGGCAAGCCAAAATGGAGATGCAGTTTGTAACATGCTATATCTCTGAAATAGAATTTTTATATTACTACCAAAACTAAAAGCCCGTGGAACATGATCTGTCTTCAGGGTTTTGGATTGTGTAAGGAAAAGACATTCTTTCATAGAAAGCGTGTGTGTGTGTATATGTGTGTATATATATATATATATTTTTGATGGTCTTATATTTGGTTTAATGGCAACTCTTTGTCAAGTCTGAGATACTCAATTGAAAAGAGAACCTATTACTGGGAAACAAAATTCTCCAGTGAAAGAGACCCCCCATGTTTATTTTTCCCCCCTACTGTTCCTTACACGTTCTTGTCAACTGCTGGAAATGGCCCATCTTGATTATCACTACAAAAGGTGTTTTTTTTTTCTCTCCTGCTGGTAGTAGCTCACCTTACCATGCACACTATAATGAGAGTGATCAGTTAACACCCGCTGTTTCATGTTCTCGGTGTATATAAAATCGTCCTACTGTATTTTCCACTGCATGCATCTAGTGAAGTGAGCTGTAGCCCACGAAAGCTTATGCTCAAATAAATTTGTTAGTCTCTAAGGTGCCACAAGTACTCCTATTCTTTTTGCGGATACAGACTAACACAGCAGCTACTCTGAAACTTTTCTCCAGATGTGTCTCCTGCTATCCAAATGACCGAATCGAGTTTGTTTATATACTTATTTTGCATAGCAGTTAAGTACTTGTGTATTTTCTAGAAAACAAAAACTGAGTGACTGCTGCTTAGTAGCCTGTGCTAATCTGACTTGGAACTACAAAAAAAAAAAATAAAACAGAAAATAATTGGGGCTGTCCCTCTTATTTTTTTCTTAGGCCTTGGAAATCTACTTGGTGGTTATATATCTCTTCTGTAAAGCAAGCCTTAATTAATGTCTCTGTAAATGTCCCAGAAAGCAACATGCAATTTTTCTTCCTAAACAAATAGTTAATTACATTATTCAGGACATAGTAGATTAGAAACTCATGGGGTACCTAGGACAGATCGTGTGCCTTCTAGGACAGACATTGACATTATACTCTTCACTGCTGTACTGTGCCATTTCTTATACCTAGTCCCAGAAAGAGACCTTAAAACACAAAATATCAGTAACACACATAGCTATTTGATAAGAGAAATATTCCCATTCGGTGGTGGTTCTCCTCCTCCTCTGCATAGTAAGTAACCAATAATTTGTACATACGTCATAGGGCCCTAACAAATTCACTGTCCATTTTGATCAATTTCACAGTCATAGGATTTTCAAAATTGTAAATTTCATAATTTCAGCTATTTAAATCTGAAATTTCACAGTGTTGTAATTGTAGGGGTCCTGACCTAAAAAAGAGTTCGGGGGGAGGGGGGGTTGCAAGTTTATTGTAGGCGAGGTTGCGGTACCACTGCCTTTACTTCTGCGCTGCTGCTGGCGACAGCGCTGCCTTCAGAGCTGGACAGCTTGGCTGGGAGCCCAGCTTTAAAGGCAGCGCTGTTGCCAGCAGCAGCACAGAAGTAAGGATGGCCTAGTATGGTATTGCCCCTCTTACTTCTGCACTGCAGAGCTGGGTCCTCAGTCAGCAGCCACCGCTCTCTGGCCATACAGCTCTAAAGGCAGCAGCACAGAAGTAAGGGTGGCAATACCACACCTACTTCTGCAGTGCTGCGAGCAGGCTATTGCCTTCAGAGCTGGGCGACCAGCCAACAGCTGCTGCTCTCCAGCCATCCAGCTCTGAAGGCAGCGCAGAAGTAAGGGTGGCAATACTGTGACCCCCACCCCCTCCACGGCTCTCTTTTGGGTCAGGACTCCCAATTTGAGAAACATTGGCCTCTCCCTGGAAATCTGTATAGTATAGGGCAGTGGTTTCCAACTTTTTTACGCCCAAGATCACTTTTTGAATTGAAGGGCAAACCAGGATCTACCCTGCCCCAGTCACTCCATCCTCCCCCCCTCCATTGCTTGCTCTCCCTCACCCTCACTCACTTTCACCAGGCTGGATCAAAGGGTTGGGGTTCAGGAGGGGGTGCAGGCTCTGGGCTGGGGGTTTGCAGTGTGAGATGGGGCTTTGGGCTGAGCCTGGGGCAGGGGGTTGGGGTGCTGGCTCTGGGAGAGGACTGAGGGCAGGGGCTTGGGGTGCAGGAGGAGGTTCGTGGTGCAGGAGGAGGCATGGGGTGCTGCTGGCTCTGGGAGAGGGCTCAGGCTGGGGCAAGGGCTTGGGGTGCAGGAGGGGCTCAAGGTTGGGGTGTGGCCTCCCACTAGGCAGCACTTAGCTTGGTCAGCTGCGCAGCAAGGCTAAGGCAGGCTCCCTGCCTGCCATGGCTCCATGCCACTCCCAGAAGGGGCCAACACGCCCTTGTGGCCCCTGGAAGGGCCGGGGGGCACATGGCTCCGCGCGCTGCAGCTCTCTGCATGCACCACCCCGAAAGCTCCCATTGGCCACAGTTCCCCGTTCCCAGCCAATGGGAGCTGTGGGGGTGATGCTTGCAGGCAGGAGCAGCGCATGGAGACTGCTCCCTCCCCCCAGGGCTGCGGAGGCGTGCTGGCCGCTTCCTGGAGCGGCATGGGGCCATGGCAGGTGGCCCCTGCTGCGCCGCCTGGCCAGAGATCGCAATCAACTGGGAGAGTCCCAAGGATCAACCAGTCATTTGTGATCGACGAGTTGGTGACCACAGGTATCGGGTAAAAGCACACAAAAAGACCAGATTTCATGGGGGGAGACCAGATTTCACGGTCCATGATGCGTTTTTCATGGCCGTTAATTTGGTAGGGCCCTAGTCATGCTACATAATTTATTCTAAAGTAGTAGGTAAGTGGTAGAGGACCTATTGATCATCTTTAACATGGTATATGATGATAATACTGTATATGTAACCCACACGCTTGCATTGCAACATTTAGTGGTGCAAATAAGGGAGGATACATAGTTTCTTGTTTTGGGAGTACTCTCTGTGCCTGTAGACTTACCTAAACTAGGCAAGGTGACTCCACTGGATGGTTTAGAGCAGGGGTGGGCAAACTTTTTGGCCCAAGGGCCACATCTGGGTATGGAAATTGTATGGCGCGCCATGAATGCTCACATAATTGGGGGTTGGGGTGCAGGCTCTGGGGTGGTGCTGGGGATGAGTGCTTGGGGTGTAGGAGGATGCTTCGGGCTGGGACCGAGGGGTTTGGAGGGCACGAGGGGGATCAGGGCTGGGGCAGGGAGTTGGGGCATGGGAGGGGGTCAGGAGTGCAGGCTCCGGGCGGCGCTTACCTCAAGCAGCTCCTAGAAGCAGTGGCTTGTCCCCCTACTCCGGCTCTTACGCGGAGGTGTGGCCAGGCAGTTCTGCACACTGCTCCATCCACAGGCGCCACCCCTGCAGCTCCCATTGGCCATGGTTCCTGGCCAATGGGAACTCTGGGGGCAGTGCTTGGGGCAGGGGTAGCGTGCCAAGCCCCTTTGTTGCCTCTACATGTAGGAACCAGAGTGAGGACATGCCACTGGTTCTGGGAGCCGCATGGAGCGGGGCAAGCCCCCAACCCCGCTCCCTGACTGGAGCGCCAGAGCAGGGCAACCCCCGGACTCTGCTCCCTGGCAGGAGCTTGAGGGCTAGATTAAAATGTCTGAAGGGACGGATGCAGCCCCCAGGTCATAGTTTACCCATCCCTGGGCTAGCATCATCCAGAAATTGGGTGTGGCAGGCACTAGGCATGCATCATTAGCTGTTTGAAATTACTTGGGTGACTTTCATTCCAGTCAAGTGGCCTGGTGGGACACGATGAAGAGTCACCTTCCGAGTGGAAAATCATAGAAATGTAGGACTGGAAGGGACCTCAAGAAAATCATCAAGTTCTCTGTGCTCTGGCAAGACCAAGTGTTTTCTCCAACTTGTTTTTAAATGCTTCCTGTGATGGAAGCCTATTCCAGAGCTTAACTACCCTTATAATGAGAAGGTTTTCCCTAATAGCTAACCTAAATCTCCCTTGCTGCAGATTAAGCCCCTTGCTTTTTTGTCCTACTTTCAGTGGACATGGAGAACAATTGATCACCATGCTCTTTATAACATCCCTTCACATATTGGAAGACTTATGAGGTTGCACCCCAGTTTTCTTTTCTCAAAACTAAACATGCCCAATTTTTGTAACCTGTCCTCAGAGGTCAGGTTTTGTAAACCTTTTATCATTTTTGTCAATCTTCTCTGAAGTCTATTTAAGTTGCCCCCATCCTTCCTAAAGTGTGGTGCCCAGAATTAGACACAGTAGTCCAGCTGGGGCCTGACCAGTGCTAAGTAGAGCAGGACAGCTACATCTTGTCTTGTATTCAATTCTCCTGTTAATATATCCCAGAATCACATTAGCCTTTTTTTGCAGCTGCATCACATTGACTCCTCATATTCAGTTTGTGGACCATTATAACGCCCAGATCCTTTTCAGCAGTATTACCACTTAGACAGTTACTCCTCATTTTGTAGTTGTGCTTTTGATTTTTTTCCTTCCTATGTGAAGTACTTTTCACTTGTCTTTATTGAATTTCATCTGGTTAAATTCAGACCAATTCTCCAATTTGTGAAGGTCATTTTGAATTTTAAACATGTCCTCCAAAGTACTTGCAATCCCTCCCAGTTTGGCGTCATCTGCATATTTTATAATCATCCTTTGGACTCCATTATCCAAGTCATTAATGAAAATATTGACTAGTACCGGACTAAGGACTGACTCCTGTGGGACCACACCAAATACACCTTCCCAGTTTGACAGCAAAGCATTGATAACTGCTTTTTGAGTACGGTCTTTCAACCAGTTGTACACCCACCTTACAGTAATTTCATTTAGACCACATATTTAATGTTTCTGAGCAAATGGCCAGCCTGCTTAAAAAAACCCCGGAGAGTTAACATTTAAATATTTTATTAATGTTTTAGTTTTTAAACGTATAAAAATTATTTACACCAATGTTAAGCTAGTTTTACATCATAATGGGAGGCTGTTATTTTAAACAGCCTTCTACAGGGTGAGGGAAGGGCTTGCCGTGCTGTAAGTGTGACAAGTAGCGTCAGTCATTCGCTAAATGGACAGATGCTACTAGCTGTAGAACTGATGTGAGCCCAGTTAGAGGCTTTATGTTCAAATGTTTTCTAGGATAAGAGGCATTTGACAGAGAGAGGTCAAAGTGAGTGGAAAGATGGATAGTTCATAAGAGATCACGAGTGAGTAGGAGGACTTTAAGTCTGTGACAAGGCACTATAGTTGAAGTGATTGTCAGCATGGATATTAAAGGTTCTGGTGTTGATGCCCAAGGACAGTGATCTTTCATGTTGAGAAAATACAACTGGCCAAATGCAAATTGTATGTGGCAATAGTGCCAGTGAAAAATTACAGCTTTGTCTAGGTTGGTGAGTTCAGATCCTAGACTCTTCTTCTCTGCCTCATCCCACTTTGTTTCTACTGACTGGGCAGCCTCCATGGTAACTTATCTGTTTGTTCAGCTGTGCTGAGACGTTGAGTCCATTGCTGCTGCACGAGAAAGTGAACTGTAATTGGGGGGAAATGACTACCAGCAGGGGAAGCACAGTAAAGGCTGAAAACTTTAAACAAACAAACAACACAGTTTTCTGTATGCTAAAGTGGTGTTAAAAGATAGGAAGGAAGAGCAGAGGCAAACGCTTTCTCTCCTCCTTTGGGCTCACATTTACTCCATTGGGAGCAGGATTGAATTTTGCCATTGATTTCTACAGGTCACATTATGATACTTCTATTCATCTTGAGTAGTATCTTGCTGACTTCAGTAGGGTGAGAAAAGGTATACAGGATCTAGCCTGATTTTCTGATTAGGTTCATTATTAGGTCTGCATATATGCTTCACATAGGTGCTGACTCCGTGGGTACTCCGGGGATGGAGCACCCACGGGGAAAAAATGGTGGGTGCTGAGCACTCACCGGCAGCCCCCAATCAGCCCCCTCCCTGCCCCTCAGTGTGTGCCGCTGGCCAATTTTTGTCTTCATTTGCATCTTTTAAAAATATAGTATTTTACTGAAATCCTATAAAATACAGTAGCATCCAGATCCTGAGAATTGATTGTGGCCCTTGTAACAGGGCCAGCCACCTCCTGACCACCCCCTCATGGCCAGAGAACACTCTGGGGTCTCCTGCTACCAATTTCTCCCTTCAACTCCACCTAACAGTAATTAAAACATTCCCATCCTGGGGTCCCATTTATAGAGTCCTTACATATTGCCCCTCCTGAAGTTCATTCATGCTCTCCCTTTAGGTAGGGAGTCCCCAGCCCTTTTTCCGAGAGCAATTCTAAGTCTGTTAGGCTTAACCTGGATAGAACTCAGCCCTTTGGCTTCCAGGCCCCCAAACTCATCTCCCAGTCGGGGTCTGTAATAGGAGCTGAGGGCCCAGTACTCCAGACATTACCTGGCTGAAGCTCATCAGCCTCTCAGCTTTCTGGTTTCCAGGCCCAAACCCTTCTCTCAGTCAGGGTCTGTCACAGTTCAGTTGGCCTCAAGGTCTTTCCTGCAGGAGCCTGTCCCACACTCTACAATCTCTCTACCATTTTCCCAAGTTTCTCTCCTCTTCATTGTAGCCTGCTGCTATTGTCTATAGGGCAATCACCCTGATCTCTCCCAAGCGTGTCACATTCTGAGCAGGATTGGCTACCCCAGCAGTCCAACCCTTATGTGTGAGCTACCCTGTTACAGCCACTTCTTCATGGGAAAATTCCCTCAAGAGACATAGGGAGAGTAGGCACATAATAGGGACCAAATCACAAATGGTTTACAGAAAGTTGAGATACAAGTGAGGGGGAAAAGATTTTAAAAAGTATAATGAAAGAGTGGCACAAAAGGAAGGATAGAAAGTGGCGTAATAGTAATAGAAGTGATTGGTCTGTCTAGTAACTTTGAAGTGTTTGGGTAAGATAGGACTCAATGTAACACTAGGGTGCCAGTGACTGTAGCTCTGAGTCTAGACCTATTGGAAGGAATCTTCCTGCTGTTCTTCAGTTATTTCTTTGCTATCCAACTGCCTCTTTTCGTGCTTACTAAAGATGAAAATTTCTAACTTGACAAACCCAAAAGCTTATTTGATGCTGAATACGTGTGTGGTACCTTGCAACAGAATCTCAGATACTCTCTTTTTTCCCCACTACCTAGCCTTGGAAAGACTACATGACACACAGTTTAACGAATCAGATCGTTTAACGTGATTGTTCCCCTCTATTCGACATTGGTGAGGCCTCATCTGGAGTACTGTGTCCAGTTTTGGGCCCCACACTACAAGAAGGATGTGGAAAAATTGGAAAACATCCAGCGGAGGGCAACAAAAATGATTAGGGGACTGGAACACATGACTTATGAGGAGAGGCTGAGGGAACTGGGGATGTTTAGTCTACGGAAGAGAAGAACGAGGGGGGATTTGATAGCTGCTTTCAACTACCTGAAAGGGGGTTCCAAAGAGGATGGCTCTAGACTGTTCTCAGTGGTAGCAGATGACAGAACAAGGAGTAATGGTCTGAAGCTGCAGTGGGGGAGGTTTAGGTTGGATATTAGGAAAAACTTTTTCACTAGGAGGGTGGTGAAATACTGGAATGCGTTACCTAGGGAGGTGGTGGAATCTCCTTCCTTTGAAGTTTTTAAGGTCAGGCTTGACAAAGCTCTGGCTGGGATGAGTTAGTTGGGGATTGGTCCTGCTTTGAGCAGGGGGTTGGACTAGATGACCTCTTGAGGTCCCTTCCAACCCTGATATTCTGTGATTCTATCAATGCAGTACTGTTGGTTAGCTCATATAAAAGGCTTGACTCTTTTTGCTTCCTGTGACATGGTGGTTCTTCTGATGTCATATTGCATGACTTATTGGTGCTTTTTTTTTTTTTAACTCAGGCTTTTTGAGCCAATTATGGAGCCAATTATGAGTTACATCAATTTGTAATAACATGCAAGGCTGAGTGTCACCATTTTCTCCGTATTACTGATGAAGGGTATGTTGCTCCACCTACACGCAAACTCAGTGGCCGAAAAAAGGAAGAAACACCAGAAATTTAAAATTCAACAATGCTAACGTTAATGATAGTGTCCCAGAAGGGCTGTAGCTAGATAGAAATTCTGATAGCCCTTATAAATTTGAGTACAAGATGACTCTGGAGCTTTATAACTGCATCTCATGGAGAAGCACTATAATCCAATGTTTTAATAGTATTCTTTGCATGCTTTGCCTGTAATTTTTTTCTGTTTCATGCTTAATAACATAAAATATCTTTTATATAGGATGGATATAGCAATCAAGGGAGTTGGATATTGCATTATGCAACATCCTGGAAAGGCATTATTCCTAGATTTCTTTAAGATTCTGACTGTCTATATGTATAGGAAAAAAGGGTGAGTTACTTGCTATGGATCTGATCTGCAAAAGAATGTTTTTGTACTGTAAGTACTAACAGAATGACTAAGAATGATATGAAATTAAGACCTGGAAAATGTTTACCTGTTAATGTCCCAACTGGAGCTGGTTAGAAAATGGAATTTCCATTCTGTGAGAAATACTGACATTGTAAAATTTGTTTCCTTCTTTAATTGGAACAAAAAGTCAATTTTTTTTTTCACAAAACAGAAATGCAGAAAATTTTTTATTCAGAAACCTTCACACACTTTTGATAATACTATAGTAGATAAAATATCAGCTGTATAAGTGAAAATTATTAGAATGTAGAAGTGAAAACAAAAATGAAATGAGTCAAAATGATTCGTTTCAACCCTTTTCCACAGAAAAGATTTAATTGAAATCGCTACATTCCTGCAAAACATTTTTCAATTATGACAAAAAACTGCATTTTCTGATGAAAAACTTCAGTCCAATATTTTGACCAGCTGTAGTCCCAAATGTCAATAGAACATTTTGGGACTGATTCTTCTCTTACACCAATGTAGAAAAGTGGTGCAACTCCACAACCCTCACTGGAATTACTCTTGATTCCCGGTCTTCATAGAGGAGAAACAGACGAATAGACTTCAGTATTTGATGTTAGATATATTTGGACTTGAGGAGTTTCTAAAAAATTACAGTGACTACAAGAGATTTTTTTTTTTTTTAGACTTATGTAGCTTGTAAACTAAATAGAGTAAAACCTCAGACTTACAAACTGATTGATCAACCACACACCTTATTTGGAACTGGAAGTACACACAATCAAGCAACAACAGAGACACCCCCCCCACACACACACACACAAAAATGCCGTACAGTACAGTATTAAACCTAAACTATTAAAAAAATAAAGGGGAGATTTAAAAAAAATTGGCAAGATAAGGAAACTCTTTCTATATTTGTTAAAAGCAGCATTTTTCTTCTGCAAAGTAAAGTTTCAAAGCTGTATTAAGTCAATGTTCAGTTGTAAACTTTTGAAAGAATGGCCATAACGTTTTGTTCATAGTTATGAACATTTCAGAGTTACAAAGAACTTCAATTCCTGAAGTGTTCGTACCTGAGGTTCTACTGTATACACTACATTGAACACATTAACAATCTTTTTTTTTCCATTGTGTTCTCCAGTCCAGCCAGAATAGATTGAATCAGTGGAGTTATGGATTTATAGGTAAAAACAAACATCAATTTGCCACCCGTGCAACTGATTGGTGTTTTGCAGCTTGGCTGGCACCTGATCACATAACTTTCTCCCTCTGTCCCCTTTCTCTTCTGGCAGCATCCTGATGGACTCCTATCTCTGGCACTCTATTTTATGTACAGGAAAGGGTTAGGTACTAGTTGTTGAAAGGTTAATTATGCTACGAGTTGCATCAAACTTCTACAGTGAGTTTTTGTAACTTTTTTTGTATTTATTTACTGGGTGGTTGGTTGGGTTTTTTTGGAACATTTACTTGTGGCCCTGTGAATATTTTTTTTTTAAAGGCAAACATTAAACATCTTGAAAAACAACATTTATAGTTACAGCAGACAAAACAGCTAGCTATAAGTAGATATTTGTTTTCCTTCTAGTAGGACAGTGCATGCTGTCTGTTTTCCTGTAATTCAGCTGCACACGACTGGAGCTGTCATGCGAGTCAGTCAGGAAGATTTTGAAAAGGCTAAAGATCAGCTGAAGCTTTTGAAGGAGGACCCTGGTAATGAAGTAAAGTTGAAGCTCTACGCATTGTTTAAACAGGTAGGTCAGACAATTTTTGTTTAAATTGTGGCTATAGTCTGAAAAGTGACTGTAAAAGAATTCTTCTTAAAAGGCATTATAGGGTTCTACATTTTGTGTCTGAGCAACTTCATTGCATTTCAAAAATGCTTTTAAATTGTTTTTGAATAAATGACAGCTCTGCCAACTCAGCCTGAGCTCTGAGAGTCCAGCAGAGTTCTTCTCACCTCATGAATAATCACCAGTAACTGGTTTGTGAGTCATATTATGCCCTCAGTGACACCTGTACCATTCCATTACCATCAGTGTGATGTGAGGTGTGTCTGATTTGGACTGGGAGTGTGTGTGGAATTGTTGATGCACAAGAAGAAATAGAATCCAATTAATTCCCTTTTAGCAGTTGTACAGGTCCTATATTCATACAGAATTTATTTCTGAGGTAAAAAATTACTCAAAATTAATCCACCACTTAGTTTGTGTGAAATGATTATAGTTTCAACCAATGTTTCCTCTAATTTTTCCCATGCATGTGCGGAATTAATTTTGTTATGTGAACCAATATGGAGGTGATATGTGGTAGGGGTGGGGCTGAGGGGTTCGGCATGTGGGAGGGGTCTGGGGGGTAAGGGCTCCAGCTGGGGGTGCGGGCTCAAGGGTGGGGCTGGAAATGAGGGGGCTCGGGGCTGGGGCAGAGGGTTGGGGTTCAAGGGGGTGAGGGCTCCAGCTGGGGGTATGGGCTCAGGGCTGGGAATGAGGGGTTCAGGGCCGGGGCAGAAGGTTGCGATGCACGGGGGGTGCGGGCTCCAGCTGGGGGTGCAGGCTCTGGGCTGGGGATGAGGGGTTTGGGGTGCAGGTTGCCCCAGGGCCACAGCTGGGAGAGAAGACTCCCCCAAGGCTTCTCTCATCGCAGCGGAACCTGGGCTGGGTGGGAGAGGTGCCTCTCCCTGGCCACAGCAGCTCCGGGGCTGGAGCTGCAGGAGAGGCGCCTTTGCACCTCCTCGCTGCAGCCCTGAGTGCCTGCATGGTACTTGATAGGCTGCTGCACAGCCGTGCAGCTTAGAGAAACTTAGGTTTCAACCCATCGTATTATTTATTACTAAGGCTTAAAGTGGACAATGTGACAGAGGGCATTATGCAAGCCCTCTATAGTGGGGTGGGTCTTACTACCCTAAAGGAATCTTTTTGTAATGGTATGAAGCAGTGGTTTTCAACCTTTTTTTTTTTTTTTTTTTTTTCATTTGTGGACCCCTAAAAAAATCCATTCAAATAGAGGTGCGGATCTTGTGGTCCATGTCCCCTACCATAGAAGTCTTAGACTGAAAACTGGCTGAACAGAATTCAACTATAAATGTTGCACGTGCTCGGCCTGGCATTTGACGCAGCATGAGAAAGGGTGTTAAACTGTGGACTTCTATGGTAACAACACCACTTCCAGATTTTGATTTGCAGATGGAGGTATTCCCATACTTTTGATCAGAAAAATGAAATGCCTTTTCTGGGATCTGAAACTTTAGTCTAAGGGGTCTGTGAAAGGTCACTGAAAATAGTGTGCAGACCCCCCCAGGGGTCCGCGGACCACTGGTATGAAGTGGATGGGAGGAGAGATTAATCTAGAGGGTTAGTCTGGGCCGTATCTTGTTGTATTGAAGGAACTAATTGTTCTTTTAATAAAATACAAGAACACACACTCTTTAAAGATAGACCCTTACATGTTATTGTCAGTAACAGCTAACATTAGTAAGCTAGTAAACTTACTTTGCTGGGGTCTAAATATTTCTCTCCCTGTATATGTAATGTGCTTTTCTTAAAGAAAGATTGATCTTATGCAGCGATATTTTTGTAAACTGTATACACAAATACACCTTTTAAAAGCATGGTTTTTTAAAATTCATTAAAATGGTTGGAGTCTGTACAATATTGAGATCGGGTTCCTGAGAACTTACATGCTTATCTTGAATACTTAAAAGACTTAATATAGACATAGTGACTTTACAGTACTCTTTTCTTTGGAGCATACTTGTTTGCTTTCAGAGCTTCTGTGCCATGATCATGTAATGATTGATAGTGGTTGTGTTCTTTGCCCCCAGCCTACTGATTGAGAAATTTGAATTTACTTGAAAGCTTACATGAGTTTATTCCACCCTTTATACAGGCTACCGAGGGTCCCTGCAGTTCTCCGACGCCTGGCATGCTTGACTTTGTCAAGAAGGCAAAATGGGATGCATGGAGTTCACTTGGCAGTTTGTCTAAGGTGAATATAGCACTGCTTTCAATTCATCACTTCATTTACAAACCAGATATTTGATACTGATTAGTGAAGGGTTAGTGTGTAATCATATTGTGTGTTAGTTGAAAGTCTGTTTCAGACATCAGCATATTCTGCACTATGTCTTACAAAGTTCTAAAATATTTTGGTTTTATATTTTTGCTTTATAAACTTGGAGTAAAGTGTTACCAACAGTTGATGGAAATGTTAATCTACAAGAGTATTAGGTGTAATTACTTATTCAAGGAAGGTTTGTTTGTTTGCTTGCTTTTAAAAGTGTCATTCTAATTGGGTCACATTTTAGCATTTCTTTAAAAAATAAAAAATGAAATGGGCTTTATAGCACTTCTCATTGCCATACAGATTAATCCCAAGTGTGTATATGAGGGGGACAACAAGGGTGTCTACCTCCCTTTGTCTCTCTTATTTGTTGAATAGATATACAAATAGAGAGAGAGCATGCTTCTGGTGTTCTAGGAAGAGATAAAAAGCCTTAGTTCTATAGGATATTCTATCAGCTGATCCAGGACGGAAAATGACTTGTTCCAAACGCTAGTCTTACCCAGGCCTCCTGGCTAACGTATATGTTGATGAATTGGGTGTTGTCATAAGGGAGTTAAAGGTGAGGATCTGTAGACTAAAGTCTAATTTGGTTTTAGCTGATAAACAACACTACCCCTGCAAGAAATTTGTGCCTACTTTGTGGACTTTACAAGTGGAATTAAGCTAGTTTCTATCTCTTTCTTTAAAAGAGGAAGAAATCTTCCATCGTGAATGCTCATTTCATGGATGTTGGTAACTTGTCACGTGAAATAGGGGACTTATATCATTGGCTAAAAGACTGTGAAAAGTGACTCTAAAAAATAGCCTAGTTGTATCCCATTTTTATTCTGTCTCAATAGATTCCATGTTAAAAAGTATTCTTAGTTTATAAGTAAAAATACAGTGGTTCTAACTGTAAGCCTTGCAAACTAATGCAGGTAGATTACCAGAGCCCAAGGATGAGTTTGCAAAGCTGATAGAAGAACTATATATTTTTATTTTTAAACTAAGCACAGTTTTTTATATGGAATCTATTGAGAAAGAATAAAAATGTGTTTCCCACTATGGCATTTTAGAGTGAGTCACTTTTCAGAGTAAAGAGCCAAATACCTTCTCCCTAAGTCGTGTCAGTTGGCAAAATCTGACTTTCCTAAAACAACTTCTGCTAGTTCTAGAAGACAAACTACTGCATCAGAAATATTTTTTCTTCACTTAGCTTATCAATAATATAGCTAACCTTGCTTACCCAATCATTGTCAGAGGGGTAATGATTTCTTTCTTTCATATTGATTATGCTGTGGTAGCTCTTGTAAGAGCTATCTCTCATGTTCTGATTCTCAAATCATGAACTGTTGATCACTCTTCACTGATGCAGTACTTTTTAAAAGGACTTACAGTTAATAAACAATGTTTACAGACTGCAGTACTTCAGAATAGGATGAAATTGAATAGTGAAAAGTGCAAAGTCATGCATTTAGGGATTAATAACAAGAATTTTTGTTATAAATTGGGGACGCATCACTTGGAAGTAACAGAGGAGGAGAAGGCCCTCCGAGTATTGGTTGATCACAGGATGACTATGAGCCGCCAATGTGATATGGCTGTGAAAAAAGCTAATGCGGTCTTGGGATGCATCAAGCGAGGTATTTCCAGTAGAGATAAGGAGATGTTAGTACTGTTATACAAGGCACTGGTGAGACCCCATCTGGAATATTGTGTAGTTCTGGTTTAAGAAGGATGAATTCTAACTGGAACAGGTACAGAGAAGAGCTACTAGGATGATCCGAGGAATGGAAAACATGTCTTATGAAAGGAGATTCAAAGAGCTTGGCTTGTTTAGCCTAACCAAAAGAAGGCTGAGGGGAGATATGATTGCTCTCTATAAATATATCAGAGGGATAAATTCCAGGGAGGGAGAGGAATTATTTAAGCTAGTACCAATGTGGACACACGAACAAATGGATATAAACTGGCCATCAGGAAGTTTAGACTTGAAATTAGACGAAGCTTTCTAACCATCAGAAGAGTGAAGTTCTGGAACAGCCTTCTAAGGGGAGCAGTGGAGGCAAAAGACATATCTGGCTTCAAAACGAAGTTTTATAAGTTTATGGAGGGGATGGTATGATGGGATAGCCTAATTTTGGCAATTAATTGATCTTTGACTATTAGCGATAAATATGCCCATTGCCCTGTGATGGGATGCTAGATAGGGTGGGCTCTGAGTTACTACAGAGAATTCTTTCCTGGGTGTCTGGCTGGTGAGCCTTGCCCACATGCTCAGGGTTTAGCTGATTGCCATATTTGGGGTCAGGAAGGAATTTTCCTCCAGGGCAGATTGGCAGAGGCCCTGGGAGGTTTTTGCCTTCCTCTGTAGCATGGGGCACGGGTCACTTGCTGAAGGATTCTCTGCACCTTGAAGTCTTTAAACCACAATTTGAGGATTTTAGTAGCTCAGACATAGGTCAGAGATTTGTTACAGGAGTGGGTGGGTGAGATTATGTGGCCTAAGTTGTGCAGGAGGTCAGACTAGACGATTATAATGGTCCCTTCTGACCTTAAAGTCTATGATTCTATGATTCTAGAATAGTAACTCTGCACAGTGATGTTCACAGTGCGAGAAAGTAATGGCTCTTTGTGCATTGTGTGAGTGGGGTGGCTGCACCAGTACACTGAAGGCTGAGCTGCCTTGTACAAACTATAGTTAGGTCTTTGCACTATGCTGCCATAGGCCTGACTGCTTCTTCCTAGCCACATTACTGTATTTAGCAGACCTAGTTCTGGATTTTGAAACTGGCCAGCTCAATGGCAGAAATGCCAATCCTTCCTTATTTTCCATAATCTCCTGATTTATTCATTTATAAATTCAGGCCTCAAATCTATGACTTTTGTGTCACTTGCCACTGTTCGGGTCCAACAAATGCAGCAAATAGTGTCATGGCCATGGGGTTCGTTCTTCTCCCCCTGGCACATGCACAGACTGAACTGTGAAGGTCTGATAGAAAGGAAGCCTCAGCAATTTTGAATGGGGTTTGTGGCGCTGGTTGCACAGTCCATGCTACAAGATGTGTGTCATGCTACAAGACGTGTGTTGTGCTCTAACTGCCCCATGTAGACCCTGCTGGACTATATTAATGTGCTCTAGATCAGTGGTCTCAAAGTGGTGGTCCGCGGACCGATGCCATTGGGGAAAAAAAATTTGCCAGTCCCCCACATCAGATAACTTTTGAGAGCATGCCAGCTGGGCCCCCAGGGGGATTGGGAGAGGTCATGGCTATGCAAAGGGGGAACCCGATACACATGTGCAGGCCTCTTGGGTGCCCTCCTTATGAAAATTCTGGTTGCACCTCTAGTGAAAGGAGTGCCATGGGGGCAAGCAGGCATAATTTATTTTTTGCTAACACCCCATTTCCCCCAGAGTTCACCAGCTGCCATTGTTGATAAAAATGGCTGATGTGGGTGATAAAAATGAACCAAATATCCCAGAAAAACCCTGAGTGGAATGGTTTCTGAAGTTCAAAATAGGCTATGCAACCAAATTTAAAGTAATTAAGCTATTGAGAGAGAGTGAAAATTATGTGTACTGTGACCTATGTCACGTGGACATATCCATCATGCATGGCTGTCGTAACAATGTGAAAATTTGCATTGTGCAAAAAAGCATGTTGAGACAGCAAAAACACCAGCCAGCAGCATGCAGATAAAACAATTCTTCACCGCAGACATCAACGAGAGTGAGACCTGTGCTGAAATGTTAGTAACAGGTTTTGTTGCTGAGCATAACTTGTCAGTTGTGGTGAGCAATCATGTCTCAAAGCTGCTGAAAACTGCATTTCCTGATTCGGAAATCGCCAGGAAATATGTATGTATGCACACAAAGACGACAGCCATTATCAAAGAGACGGCAAATGACAGTGTGGACCATCGAGCAGAAAACATGCGCTGTTCATTGTTTAGTCTAGCCCAGGACAGCAGCAGTGGTGCAGGTGCCAGCAAGCTATTCCCAATCATCATTCAGCATTTTAATGACAGCAAAGGTAAAGTGATCACCTCGTTGCTATCAGTCTCAACCTGTACAGTGTGCCACTGGAGAGAATATTTTTCATCTTCTGAATTCAAATATGGATGCCAGGAAAGTCCCTCGGTCAAACCGCTTGGCTTTTGATGCGACAGTGCTTCTGTCATGATGGGCGTGCACAAGGGTGTTGCAGTGTTTATTCAAGAGAAACATCTGTCTCTTGTGGGCTGCCCACTTTACCTTGTGCACATCACAGCTGAGAGAAGTGCAAAATATCATGATTAAGGCTATGTTATAGTCACAGGTATTTTTAGTAAGCCATGGACAGGTCACAGGCAGTAAGCAAAAATTCATGGCCCGTGATCTGTCTATGACTTATACTATATACCCCTAACTAAAACTTGGGCCGGGGGTGCTCTGGGGGGAGCCCAGGATCCCCACTGGTGCTGGGGGGGGAGGTGGGCGGAGTCCCGCTGGTGATGGGGGGACAGGTGGGCAGTGCCTGCAGTGCACGGCTCAGGACCCTGCTGATGCTGGTGGGAGTGGGTGATGGCGCGCAGTTCGGGATCTCCGCTGGTGCTGGGGGGAGGGTGGGTGGTGGCGCGTGGCTTGGGACCCCTGCTGGTGCTGCGGGGAGGGAAGGGTTGGTAGGGCTCGTAGACTCTCTACCTGGCTCCGCGTAGCTCCCTGGAAGCGGCTGGCATGTCCCTGCAGCTCCTAGAAGGAGGGAAGGCCAGGGAGGCTCCGCGCGCTGCCCCTGCCACGAACACTGGCTCTGCAACTCCCATTGACTGGGAACCGCAGCCAATGGGAGCTTCGGGGGCAGTGCTTGCAGGCAGGGGCAGCGTGCAGAACCCCCTGGCTCCTCTGCCTAGGAGCTGCAGACACATGCCAGCCACTTCCGGGGAGCCCGCCCCTGAGGTAAGTGCCGCCCTGCACGCCAACCTGCTGCCCCGGAGCCAGCTGCTGCAAATGTCACAGAAAGTCATGGAATCAGTGACCTCCATAACTGACACGCAGCCTTACTCCTGATGAGCTCCTAATTGACATCTTCTGTTATTTCAACAACAGCACCAAATGTCCTCTGGAGTTAATCATGTGTCAAGCTGTGCAGTGCGTAAGTCTGTAAGATATTGAAGCATGTAGGCATGCACTGGCTGTTGCTTGGCCTATATCTGACCCAGCTCATCCAGCAGTAGAACCATTGACCATCCTTCTTCTGGATTGAAGCAGCAACATGGGAAGGAGTTCATTCATGCAGTACCAAGCCCAAATCTGCAGCTATCAGTCTGCACAGTTCTCCTTTGCAGCAACATAAAACCACCACAGATGCTGATCAGATTCATGCTAAGGTGACAAGTCAGGAAGACTAGGCCATAAGTGACAACCTAATGCAAATCAAGATGGACCACGCAGAGCACAAATCAGCAACAACCAAAACTGAGCCAGGTGTAGCAGCAGCCACCAACCAGTTATCAATAGCAAAACTGGACATCACAGCAGCAGCACTACTGTAGTTAAGGTTGCATCACAATTTCTGTTTAAAGGTCAACCTGTCTAAGGCCTTTAAAATTGACATGCATATTTGGATTTCTTTGAAATTTGGTGTTTATCAGGAGAGTGCCTGGATAGGGTTAGTGACTCAATTTTGGGGTCATTTCAGCTAGCGGTTCTAGAGAGAGAAGCCCCCTCTCCCCAGAAATAGCCATTTTTCAAAAAGTTTCTAGGTGGGCTTTTTTGTGCAGTGCTAGAGATCAAACTGCTGATGTGATATGGGTCAAAATATGTCTTAATCTGTCAAGTTTTACCCAAGGTAGTGCATGGCACCACTAAATCTTTGAGGTGCTCAAATTGAATGGTGTTTAAGAAAATGTACATTTTTTTATAGTTGGCATTTTCCAATACAGAAAAATGGCAAGAGTTTCTTTTTCCCACCATTTTATATGCTTTAAAGCTCAACTCCTTTAAGTGTTCTAAAATCTGAACAGTTACTTGAATTGCATTGAAATTTGATTTGCCTCAGGGAGCGTTAGTGGTCCAACCACAGGGTCATTTGACTAAAAGGTTCCCAAGTTACAGCCCCTCACCCCAAAAACCCAGTTTCCTTCTGCTGCCTTGTACTGTTAAACTGAGCCCTGCTCTACACTACAGTTAGTTGACACAAGGCAGTTTATGTTGACCTGACTCTGTAAGTGTCTACACTAATATTTAGCTCCTGCCAACGTAACTCACTCACTACACCAACTTAATAATTACCTCCACGAGAGATGCAGTCAGTGTCAATGTAGTTTGGTCGGCACAGTGTCAGTGTAGATGCTGAGTTGCTTACATTGACTGTCGCTGGCTTTCAAAAGCCATCCCACAATGCCCCATACTGACATGCTTCAATATTGGGTGAAGTACTCCTGGTGAGAATGCATGCCACTGACGTGAGCAAAGCGTAGACACGCACAAGTTATGTAATTACTGCATGGCTGTATGCCAGCATAAGTTAGGTCGACTTAATTTTGTAGTGTCAGTGTGCCCTGAGCGATACTAATGACTAGATGAATCGCAGACCTCGTCAAGATTGATGGCTTTGAACATCCTTCATTTAACATAACTATGGATAGGTAGGCGTGTGTGATTAACTTAAGACAAAAGGATTTTGACTGAGTGGCAGGAGGCTGCTATAATTTGTGCCTCCTGGGTGGCAATTTTATTTTGGGGGAATGTAATCAAAGTCTTGTGGGGCTGGGAGGGTGGGGACGACGACTGGAATTAAATGTGTGAATGTTTCCTGGGAGGAGATGGACATTAGGAGGTGGAGGAGTGGTGGAATAAGGGGAGGGGGGCTTGGGGTGCAGCATGGGGAGGGGGATAAATGGGGATGGTTGCTAGGGGAAGGGAGAGGCCTTAGGGAAAATGGAGGAGGACTACCTTTTTCCCCCCTTGTCTATCTTTTAATAGTGTTAGATGGAATCTTGAGGGTGAGAGTGAATGGGTTGCAAGAGGAGGTGAAGAGCTTGAATGCTGCAGCACCTCTGGGGTTGGCAAAGTAAAAGTATGTGTGTTAATGGGGAGAACTGGGGCATTGCTGAAAGAGGGAAAAGTTAAGGTTGTGTGTAAACAAAAACCAAAAAACTTGAACCTTTGGTATGGGGGCATAAAGATGAGGTAAACCAGTGTATGCAAAATTAGAACTGAACTGAAATCACTTTGGAACTCAGCATTGGTTTAAATTTCCCTCCCCTCAATTTTTCCTGTGTCTCCACACTTACTGGTTTCTGCCAGAAACATAGAGGGTCTGTCATGAGATTCCAGTACAATTTTTAGACCAAGAAGCCTTTGGATAAGCATCCAGAAGTTTTAAAGTACTTCTGTGAATTGAAACTTTTGAGCTCCACCTATCATTAGGAAGAAGTTTCCCAAATCACTTGGAAGTGGGAGGAGAAAAGGGGAGAGAGAAGGTGAGGGTTTTTCTGGTGTTGGTTTTTCTGGTTTTTTGGGGAGCTAGCTGACCAGTCTTATGCTCTGATCATTGTTACTGGCAAATCTTTCTGTTTGGAAGGTTACCACTTGTAATTAAATGTTTATTCCCATGTCACCTCTTAGCGTGAGAGAAGAGCAAGTCTGGGTCATTCTTGCACCCTAGAATGAATAAAGACTCTTATCACTCCATAAAAGAATTCAGATTACAAAGTGTAAAGATTTGAGATATCAGTATTTTACATATGGAAGTTTAAAAAAAAAAATCTGTTGAGCAATCTTATCAAAATAAAAGACTGATGCATACAGAAAAGCAGTTCTCTGATGAAACTATAAGAGCCTCAAAATGTGTGTGTGGGTGTTTGTAGATGGTTGTTTTAAAATGGGCTCTCTGCACCCTGTAGAATAGGCTGAACAACTCGTATTACTAGAGAATAATCCATTCTTGAAGTTCAAGTGACACACACAAAGAATTTACAGTATTCTTAATCTTTACACTGTTAACAGATTATTTTTTTTGAGAACTTCGTATTTTATTTTGAGCTGAACATTTAGTTTTCTTTCATGTCTGTAGCTTACTGTTTAAAATGTGTCTTACCCTCCTTTTCTGGCATTTTATTTTCCATCAGTACTTACATTCTGAAATAAAATTTTTGTTTTGCTGAAGGAATGTCCCAATGTGTGTCTCAGTATAGAATACCTTGAGAGCTCTCTTGTCCCAAATCTGGAAAACCAAGTGATGATCCTTGCCTTTAGTATATTCTACCATAAGGATTTTCAAGACAGATATTTTCCCCCTGAAACTGGCAATACTCAACACCATCAAAACCTTTGCCATTGCTCTCACCAGACACAAAACGTATGAAGTGTTCATTCAGTAAACATCCTTATTTGCATCTTGGTCACCTTGATGAACATAACTTCTATTTAAACGGATTTTTCTAGTTTGATTTACACTGAGAAGAAATTCCTATTTTCAGTTCATCATTGCACTAAGCAGAGGAGACTGAGCTGGACTCCAGCATTTTTTAATAATATTTTTGGGTTTTCCTCCCCACAGGACAATGCCAGACAGAAATATGTTGACCTTGTGTCAGGTTTGGTCTCTTCTGAGTCTTCTAGTCAGGTGAAAGATACCACTCCGGACAGCAAACATGGATACGAAACCCTACAGGTTACCACCACAGACAACATCACTAAGATAATGCTAAACCGCCCTGAGAAGAAAAATGCTATCACCACACAGGTAAAGACATTGACATTAGGGGTTAAATATGATCTTACATCAGGTTAAAAACCTGGTTTCGCTGACATGTGGTGGTGAAGTTTTATAACAACTTTTTGGAGCGTCTTTCAAATATTGTGGGCCCAATCCTATGAGATGCTGACTTCCTTTACTCCCATTGAAGCCAATGGGAATCAAAACCTTCAGCACTGAGCAGATGAGACCCACGGTTTGGTATAGTGATGCACGTGGACACATGGTGAACAGCTACATTTTTGTGAAGTAACTTGGAAGAATATACTGTGCTAATGCCCAATCATAGCCTCAAGCAGCAGCTGCTCTTCCTCTTGGTATTTGTCTCTTCAGCATAATTCCGTAGTGGTGTGTTTTCAAAAGCAGAAAGCTGCCTTTTATTTTCCCTCCAGTTCTGGTGTGTCCTCCATTTCCCTGCTATTTCAAACAATTTATGTAATTCTTCTGCTTCTATTCAGTTTTTCCATTTCAATCTTTTCTTTAGCTTTGAGTTGATGTACAGAAACTAACCACCTTGATAGCGATGTACAGCTTTTTAAAGTTCTGATTTTTTCAAAAGCTCTTAGTGTTCACCTAAATCCTACCCTAACTTGAGACTGTGAACTGCAGAAAGGCTCTACTGTGGTTATTTAAAAGACTGTGAAATGCTTTCAAATCTACTAATGAAAAACACTATAAAAGAATTAGGTATCGTTATTATTAATTTAAACATATGTACAAGACCTCTCCATAGCCCTGTCTAAACCAAGGAATATGTAAAATTCCCTAAACTGTTTTTTTTGCAAAGTTGTATGTGTGTCTAGATAGCTGATCTGCTTCTGCAACTAATTCCAGCAGCCTAGAATGTTCAGGGGAATCCTGATGTAGGAACTGCAAAGCTGGCAGCCAGATTAGGGACTGGAATCTGATCCTTTATGTTTACTATATTTTTAACTCTTTTTAAATTCACATATGTATAATGTCATTTGTCAGGTTTTAAAATAAGTTTTATCCAATCCATGTGGACTTTTTAAGGGGCCTCATTCTGGTCTTCAAACTTGCATCTGAAATGTTACGCACACTCCTCTGTGGATATAAATATCAGACTGCAATATTTAACTATTGCAGGCATACATGACCTGTGGGCATACATTGCAGGCACAATTTTAGAGGCAGTCCTTGGAAAATTTGGCCCTTCCAAGTTCTTGATTTTCAGTATGGGTTTTCTTTTGTGGCATCACAGCTTTTTTCTGATGTGCTTTTTTCATCCTTCTTTTACATAGATGTACAGAGAAATTATTCAAGCACTTGAAGAAGCTGCCAAGGATGATTCAGTCATAACTGTAATAACAGGTATCACGTTGCACGGGCTTCTCAACCAAATTTATTTCTCTTTTTTTGAAGAGATGAATTTTACCTTATGCCTAAATATAATGTTGACAGATCAGTGGTGCGCTGCCCCCAGCAGCGGCACAGAAGTACGGGTGGCAATGGGCTGCTAGGAAGTCTGCTGTGAGAAGTGATATTTGTATATTTTAGTAAAAGAGCAAAAGGCTGAAGTTTCTTCACGCCTCTCCTGAGAACCTTTTGCGCCCCCCGGTTTGCGCACCACTGATTTAGGTAACCATTAGCAGACTAAGGCAGAACTGTGTGTAAACAAGGAAACTAAAATAAGAACACTTCCTTCCTCTTTTTTTCCTAGGACTGTTGATTTAATGGCCGTTAACACATGCGATTAACTCAAAAAAATTAATCGTGATTTAAAAAATTAATTGCAATTAATCACAGTTGTAATCACACTGTTAAACAATAGAATACTAATTGAAATTTATTAAATATTTGTGGATGTTTTTCTGCATTTTCAAATATATTGATTTCAATTACAACACAGTATACAAAGTAGACAGTGCTCACTTTATATTGTTATTTTAGTACAAATATTTGCCCTGTAAAAATGGCAAACAAAAGAAATAGTATTTTTCAGTTCACTTCATACAAGTACTGTAGTGCAATCTCTTTATAGTGAAAGTGAAACTTAAAAATGTATAGTTTTTGTTACATAACTGCACTCAAAAACAAAACAGCATAAAACTTTAGAGCCTACAAGTCCACTCAGTCCTACTTCTTGTTCAGCCAGTTGCTATGGGAGATAATGCTGCCCGTTCCTATTTACAACGTCTCCTGAAAATGAGAACAGGCATTTGCATGGCACTTTTGTAGCTGGCATTGCAAGGTATTTACGTGCCAGATTTGTAAACATTCGTATGCCCCCTTCATGCTTTGGCCACCATTCCAGAGGACATGCTTCCACGCTCATGACGCTCGTTTAAAAAAAAAAAAAAGCATTAATTAAATTTGTAGCTCAACTCCTTGGGGGAGAATTGCATGTCTCCTATGCTGTTTTACCCACATTCGGCCATATATTTCATGTTATAGCAGTCTTGGATGATTACCCAGCACATGTTCGTTTTAAGAACACTTTCACTGCGGATTTCACAAAACGCAAAGAAGGTACCAGTGTGAGATGTCTAAGGATAGGTACATCACTCAACCCAAGGTTTAAGAATCTGAAATGCCTTCCAAAATCTGAGAGGGACGAGGTATAGAGCATACTTTCAGAAGTCCTAAAAGAGCAACACTCCTATGTGGAAACTACAGAAACCGAACCACCAAAAAAGAAAATCTACCTTCTGTTGTTGGCATCTGACTCAGATGATGAAAACGAACATGCATCAGTCCGCACTGCTTTGGATGGTTATTGAGCAAAACCCGTTATCAGCATGGATGTATGTCCTCTGGAATGGTGGTTGAAGCATGAAGGGACATATGAATCTTTAGTGCATCTGGCACGTAAATATCTTGCGACGCCAGCTACAACAGTGCCATGCGAACGCCCGTTCTCACTTTCAGGTGGTATTGTAAGCAAGAAGCAGGCAGCATTATCTCCTGCAAATTTATTTGTCTGAGCGATTAGCTGAATAAGAAGTAGGACTGAGTGGACTTGTAGGCTCAAAGTTTTACATTGTTTTATTTTTGAATGCCGTTATTTTTTGTACATAATTCTACATTTGTAAGTAACTTTCATGATAAAGAGATTGCACTACAGTACTTGTATTATGTGAATTGAAAAATACTATTACTTTTGTTTTTTACAGTGCAAATATAAAGTGAGCACTGTATACTTTGTATTCTGTGTTGTAACTGAAATCAATATATTTGAAAATGTAGAAAATATCCAAAACTATTTCAATAAATGGTATTCTATTATTAACAGCGTGATTAATCGTGCAGTTAATTTTTTCCCGAAGTGTCACAGCAGAATCTTTTCAAAATAATGTTATAAGTTCTTTAGCAGATTTGCACTTCCTTCTGCCTCTAAATATCCTTCTGAGATGCTAAGTTGTGAAAGTTACTGGAAAATATAAAATTTGAGATATTTGTACAACTTGCATACCTCATCTCCAGTATGGGGGTGTTGTTCTTGGGTTTTTGTTTTGTTGGTTTTTTTAAATTCTCTGCTGTAGTCACAGTTTGGTTATATATAATATGTATCAACATAGTAGAAATAACTGTTCTTGATAAGCTAATAGAAAAACTACACTTGCATGTTTTCTTGTGACCAATCAAAAAATCTTAACTTCTTTTATATGGTCTGTGAGCCCTGAATGCATGTCATGTCCATCATTAAAATTTGCTTTTTCAACACATATTCAAGATACTGGGTTTTGTACCAATACTAGTAACTTTGCTCAACTACCCTTAAAGCAGTAAGAAAGGTAGTTTTGTTGGCATTTGTAGGCCACCCATCACTGTGGTATCTCGGGGGTGGTCTCAGAGAACCATAAAAACTGGCAAGGGCCCAATCCTGGAAATACTTATGCATATACCTTTATGCCACTGATTATTAAAAAGGACTAATTGGGCACAGAGTTCTGAATGTGTTTAAGTGTTTACAGGATTGGAGCCTTCAGCCATCATGATAGAATATAATATATGTTCGAGAAACAGGAAAGAATCATCCAGTCAATGTGTTTTAATTTTTAACCACACCCTTTTTGTTTGAAAATTGTGGCCCCAGTAACCTTATATTGTAAGATGCTAGTCTTTGTAGTCTTCACTGTAGATTACTATCTTTTTTTTTTTTTAAAGGGACACAACATGAACTTTAGGGGTTTAGTTAAGATTCCCCTGTCAGTTTTGAGGGGAGAGGAAAAATCTATAATTGTATTTTCCTATTTGTTTTTAAATGTGTTTTCTCTCCTTTGTTGCTGTGTGAAAGACCCATACAGACAGGGGAAACTGACTATTCACAAAGTGTGATCAGATGCAAAAAGTAAACTGAATTTTTTTACCCCTAACTTTCATTTTCACTGCTTTTAGGTATTGTAACAAAAAATATCAGAACTAATATTGTTAGGTTGAAGATATCCTTTAACAAGGAATGGTTTATGCTTTGAAGCAACTTCTTAATTACTTACCCTAAATATCTAAAGTTAAGCTTTCTCTTCTAAACATGAGAAGAAAGCTTGAGTTTCTTTATTTTGCCTATTCAGAAGTTTTTGTCTTTATATTGTCTGCAGGAAATGGGGATTATTACTGTAGTGGAAATGACCTGAATAACTTTACCAATATCCCACCCGGTGGAATAGAGAAGATGGCAAAAGATGCTGCAGTATTACTCGAGTAGGATTTTTTTTATATTGTATGTGCATACACTACTGTAAAGGGTAGGATATTATTTACTTGACTTAACTCAGGCTTACAGGCTCCAGCCAAGAGTAGGGCTCTATAGTACATACACATAGTAAGAGAGATCTCAGTCTCAGAGAGTTTACAGTGTACATAGACAAGAGTGGGAGAAAGGGAGTATTAACCACATTTTACAGATGAGGAAATGAGGCAGGTCTACATTAGAAACCTTTGCCAGTATAGTAATGTCAGTGAGGGATGACTCTGGGATTTTTTATTTTTTTTTAAATGACATTTCTGTACTGGCAAAAGCTCTAGTATAGATGCAGTTTTACAGTATAGCATATTTTGTTGAGGAAACCAGTAGAAGCTATACCAGCAAGAGCACTCTTGCTGGTATATGCTACATCTCCGTGAGGAGGCTTTGCTCATGTAGCTATACCAGCAAACTTTTTCTAGTGTAGACTAGGCCTCGAACTGAACACATCTCTTGAGTCCCAATCTCATGCCTTCACTAGAAGACCATACTTTCTCCCTATATGCTGAACAATGAAAAATTATAGTTTACAGTCTTACGGTAGATTGGGAGATAATACAGTGCAGTAAGATGCAGGACAAATATAGGGCAGGTATGTGGGATGAGACTGTGGCTGGCATATATATTTGAACAGGCAGAAACTGATCTTTTTGCTTTAAAAAAAAAAAAAAAGATTAGGAGATCTTTTACCTTCACCATTGCTTCTTTGTGCTTATAAATTTGAGAAGGAAACTTTGGGAAATACTCTTACTTTGGATTCCTGACTAAAGCATCAGATGCTACAGTAATGCACACAAGAAAACCCTAAGTTAGGTAGATAAGTACCTGCTGCTTTCTATCCAATATTTAACGATAAACTGCAAGTGAAGGGCTGCAGGACTGTCTTCACTTAGGCAAGTGACCTGTGGTCCTCAATTTCCCCCCCAGGAGACGACAACAAGACTCAGATCTATTTTGAAAACTTTTTACCTCAGTATGTGATAAATGGCCCCATTAATCATGCTAAGTAGGGGATTCAGCACAATACCTAAAATTTCACCTGTTTGGTTTTTTCTTTCAAGTTCTGTTGAGCCTTCTCCCTTTTACTCTTGTGGTGCCCTTGTATTCATTATGCTGCTGACATCCCAAAATGAACATGTGTTGTACCCTTCAGGATATAAAATAATTGTGTAGAATACAATAGAACATCCTTGTGTAACACTGTATCGACAAGCGGTACTGAGGCTCCATGGTAGTTATGACATCGTTAGCCTGGAGCATGCTGGAGCATCATGGCAGAATAGAAACTAAACAGCATTACACAAGCATAGACTATGTAACTAGTCTCAAGTTTTGCAAAAGACTGGTCTTCCTCGTCAAAAGTTAATGTGTCATCCTGACAAATTCTGCTCCTTCCCCTCTCCAGGAACTTTGTCAACCATTTTATTGATTTCCCTAAGCCATTGATTGCAGTGGTGAATGGTCCAGCTGTTGGAATCTCTGTAACTCTTCTTGGGCTCTTTGACATTGTGTATGCTACTGACAGAGTAAGTAAACTGCATGGCTGATATCAGTCCATTATTTGTAAATCCCTGTCTACAAATTTGTGGGAATGAAATTTCCCAGGGTAAGCTGCACCTGTGTAAGCACTGCTTTGCATCAATGCAGCCCATTTACAGTAGGGGTTTGCACTAGTGTAACTAAACTGATGTTCTTACACCCATGATATTTCTCTCATGTAGATATGGCCTGTAATTTGAACACAGCCACCAAGAGTAATGAGACTTGATATGACTTCTAGTGAAGAAAAGTCACTACATGTTGGCACAGTAAAGGGTAGATGATGTGAAATTATGCTTTTAATGAGTTTGTTAACAATTAGGCCATTTTTACCAACTATAACCAATTCCATTAGCGAATCGGAATACAATAAACTAATTTTACCCAATGTATAATTAAAAACCTCATGACAGCTTTTCTTTAGTCACATCAGAGATGGCTGAGATTACCAAATTTACTGTACAAAGAGCCATGCTAAAGCTTGACATAAAATCCAAATACATATGCAATATAGATTGTTACTGTACAAAATAGGACGCATCTGTCATTCATTTGTTGTAAATTATTCTTTACTGCTTCTACACAATTAATTTTCTCTCTGGTCTTGAGGCCCATTTTCTCATTCCTCAAACAAGAGATATTATTTCTGTGCTATGCCCTTAAACACCTAATGTGAAACGCAGAATTCTATGGTTTTGTTTTGTTTGTTTGGGTTACTATTCTCTGTGCCGAGGAAACTGTGGTAACAAACCCTGAATTGCCAGATTCCTTTGCTGAACTTTCCCAACAAAAATCTGGTAAACATTAAATAGAACAAATGATGTATTGTTACCATCTCATATTGGATATTGTACAAAAACTAAGAGTCCTACGGTGGTGCTAGAAGCTGTGTGCAGCTTGGTATGAGTAGAAGATAAATTTTAAACTGAGTGTGATACCCCATACCAATAAAATGAGAGATGTTCACTCAAATTTACATGGTTGGCATATTTATTGCCATTATCTAATGGTACAGAAGGTCCATACTCAGATAGAAAAGTTTTGGAAGAGAAATGAATCCACATCGTATTTGAGGCAAACCTAGGATATAAAAACTCTAGGGTTGGGGTTTTTTTAAGACAACCTATTACCTCCTGAGCTAAAAAAGTAATCCTTAATGGGTACCCATCTCAGATTGTTGCTTCAGCATTTATATCAATCAAACTTTTTTCTGCCAATCTGTTGGATAGTAGTTCATCATTCTAAGACTAGATATAGTACATGCACAAATTAGTATACAGTACGTTTCATTTAAAAAAAAAAAGACCTTATTTAATTGTCTCACTGTATAACTGTTTGTAATAGAGTAGAGGTGCCCAGCCTTTATTAGGGTGTGGGCAGTATTGGAAACTTGGCAGGAACTTGAGATTCATACTCAATTTGCATGCACATTTATGTTTTTAAAATAGAAGATACTCAGTGAAATCCAGCAGTTCAATTTTTTTTTTACCGTTAATGAGTTTTAACTTGGAGCTAGTTTAGGGTTCCATGTGACATCACATTGTTCACCTTTGCCATAACTTCTTTATTAAAATGTTCAAGGTTTCAGCTCTGAAGCAAGTGTGTAACAGAATTTAAGTGGGGAGAAAAAAGTCTTACAATATTTAAAAAAAAAAAAAAAAGCGTGCTATGATCCTTTACAGACAATTTATCTGCATTGCTGTAAATTAAAAACTGACCTGTTCAGAAGTGATATTTTTGCATGTATTTATGCTACTTACCTATTTAACTTCTGGGGGAAATGTATGTAAATATTCCATATGAAAAAGTGCTGCACATACGTACTAGTTAGGTTCCCCCCACACCCCCCAAAAAGGGTTTCAGTAGTCAAATTTAGGGTCCAGTCCTGCAAGTACTCTGTGTATGGAATTTACTGCCAGAATCGGGCCCTTTGTAACTCTTGGATCCTGCCTTGGGTCTCCTCTCGATGAACTTGTTGATACCATTATTTATTCCTTTTTAGGCTGTGTCCCCACTGTGATTGGAACTCTGCTAGATGCTATTGTGTTTAAGTATGGTTGTTGCTGTTTAGCTACCCTGAGAGTGGTTTTGGCCAACAGTGCTATAAACCCTTCTAAATAGGCAATTTACTCATGTTGGGGGATTGATAAAACCCGGTCAGGGGATTGTGTTCTATAACGCAGCTGGGTCTTACATGTGTAGAGAGAACCAAGCTGTATATTAACAATGTGTAATGGGGTTCACTACTCACCACTATCACTCCTCTTTGAGGCTTATCTGGGGATTAGTTCACCACTGATTGGACCTCCTTTCCTTCAGTCACTCAGTCCGTTGTCTCAGGCTCACCCTGCAGGACTCTGGGTAGTTGTCTTCTTTGTAACTCAGTCATCTGGTCAGCTCACTTTAGTTCTCCCCTTCCAGAGGTCGATCGGTCGGTCTGTCTCTGAACAAGCTGTGTCTCTGCTGTTCCAGGCAATCCCCTGTTCTATGTCCAAGACTGTGCCGCTTTCCCAGTGGCTGATGGGGAACCTGGGCCTGCCCTCTACTTCAGGCAGGGGTGCTGGCACAATGTTGTATAGTGGGGGTGCTGAGAGCCATTGCACCAAACTGTAAACCCTGTATGTAATGGAAACCATTTCAAGCCAAGGGGTGTGGTAGCACCCCTAGTTCCAGCACCTATGACTCCAGATGCCAGCCCAGGGATCCTATGCTCTGCAACTATGATTTACTTACTCCCAGCCCTGGTTACTATTTCCCTAGGCTCTGTTCTACTCCCTCCTTCAATCCTCTGGCACCTCTGGGTTTACCCCCCATCTAAGCTTCCTCTGTTCCCTATGACTACTTCCCCCTTTTGCTTCTTGCTGGACCCTGTAATCTGACAAACTGCCCTCCTGTCAGAAAGTGATTTCATGCTATTTCCCCTTGTCCCCCCTTCTGTTCTCAGCTTCTTAGCTTTATAAGAGCCCACACCTGTTCCTGCCCAGATGAGCTTCATTCTTAATTAAGCTTTATTGATCCATAGCTCCCCCCTTGGTGCAGCCTATGTGATTAGTTGGTCCATCTAACCTACCTTAACCCCTTCAGGATTGGTGTGGGTGAACACCCTATCACACCATGTTGCTAAATTGTGTTTTAAAGCCTGTGAAGATAATGGGTCAAATTAATCTCTGGTGCAACTTCATTGTAGTCAACTAGACGCTAGTATTTTTCTTCTATTTAAAATGACAAATTTAATGTTTGATTCCTCACTTTAAAGCTGGATTTACTCTTTAATAGGCCACATTTCACACCCCATTTAGTGAACTCGGCCAGAGTCCAGAAGGATGTTCTTCTTACATGTTTCCAAAGATAATGGGCTTATCCAAGGTAAGAGAACACAAGTCTGTACTTTAACTTAGTACTTTCTACGTACGTTTATTGAACTCCAATTTTCCTCAGTAGTGCCATCCAGCTACATGAGTGAGATGGGTGACTGTGGGAGAGTCATTTAAATGGAGCCCACTCCCATTATGCTTTGCACTCTGCTTAATTAAACTTTTTTTTTAAACATGAGGAAAGTAGTCAAATAGTATCACCAAGGGCACTGAAATAAAGAGAAAACTGAATATCAAAACTAAAAAAAAAAAAAATCCACTGCCAGAGGTATGTAACCCTTCTCTCTCTCCCCTTTCCCCCAAACCATGTGTGTCAGCTTTCCCTGAGGGCTTGCATCTTTCCTCCAGCAATGGCGGACGCAGTTGTAAAGTTGTCAGGAAGGATATTGCACCAAAAAGCACCTTTCAGCTAAGCACCTCTGACAGGCAGGGAGCAGGAGTTGTAGGTACTCCCACTGAACCTTTGGGAAAACTATATATTCAGTCTTTCCTCAGTTTTGTTAGGAAGCTTTTTCACAAATTCCAGGACCTTTCTCTACTACCTGTTAATGGCTGAGTTATTTGTTAGTCTCCTATCCACAAACTCATGCATTCGCTCTTCTGAGCCTGCAGTAGGAATAAAAAAAAATCCAATAAAAAGGCTTAAATGCACACAATCAAAATAGAGCAGATCTTATCTTCCTATTATAGTTGCGTAATTCCCATTAGCTGTTGTTTAGGTATGCCACTATGATAGTTCTGGCAGTTTTAAATAGCTATATCAGGTTGCCTTTATGTTAACAAAACTTCTCGATATAAACTGTGACAATTTTGTATAGTACATAGGGAAATAAGTGCTTTATAGTCACTGGGAAGACAAGGATGATCTTTTCAGCAATTTACAGAATGCCAGTCCCTGTTCTGGAGAATTTAGAATAACCGAGTAAGTAACAATTAGCTTTGACATTAGCAAATCTTGGGTGATCTTAGAGGGGACAGCCCATCCTGTGCCAGATTCTCTGACAGCTGTACTGCTGCTACCCCACAATGCTCTAGGATGCAACCCCTCAGTGAGTACCTGTGGCCAAACCCTTTTCAGAGAACAGAAATTAACAGGCAACATTTAAGTTTCCTTTTCTACTATGAAAAAGAGCACTGTAAACTGGAGGCTTATGTTTCTCTGTTTTTCTTGTTAGTTTCTTAATTCTTGTGTTTTATTAGATTGACAGTCTTTTGTTTTCTTTCATGTAGGCAAACGAGATGCTTCTTTTCAACAAGAAGTTGACTGCAGGGGAAGTGTGTGCCCAAGGACTTGTGACTGAGGTTTTTCCTGACAGGGCTTTTCAAAAGGAAGTTTGGATGAGACTTAAAGCTTATGCAAATCTCCCCAAAAACGTTAGTATTTAAAAATTGTGTCTATATGGCCTGTAACAAGAGAGAGTTCCCGCTCTCCTGTGAGCAGACACTATAGCAAGGTACTATACAGAGTCCAGACTTATCCTCTTGGGGTTTGGCTTTATTGGTAATTGAAAAAATAACAAACCTCAACCTAAGTTTCCTTCTCAAGCTTGGTTGTTCCTATGGTTTTCCCTCCAGGAATTAATGTCACAGTTGCCTCTCTCCCAGAGGCTATCCTGGTTGAAGTTGGCAAGATGCACTTGCTCATCACTTTCCATTCAAGTACCTTTAAGAAATGAGCTGTTAATCAACTTGAAAATTATGTGCATTTGCCTTGGATGCTAACTCTTGCAGGGTTGACAGAGATACTAGTTTCAACAGCTTTTTTTAATGTATTTAATAGATACAAGTTTGCTACAACTGCTATCATGCGGGATATTGATTTTACATACTTACCTAGGAGTGGTACCTTCAGCACCTTCAAAAGTGGATTACTACACAAACCAACAAACAACCTACGGGGAAAAAAATCCTGAATCTCTGCACACTCATTTCTCTCCCGAAAAGAACCTACATCCATAGTCCATCTCTTTTCTGACTGCTTGGAATGTGTAGAAAAACATAGTGAGCTGGTCTCATAATAGAGACACTCATACCAGCAGTTTATAAAAACTCCATTTATATTTGGAGCTGCAGGTAGTCTAACAAATTCCCAATTGACATTTGTCTGTCCACACACATTCTGGGCATTGACGGGATGGATGTATTGTTCCTCCTGAAATGGCACCCTACTAAGTAGTCTTAGCAGCAATTAAAGCAGCGGCCCCTATGTAAAATGCGAATTTAAATTAAAAATCTAACTGGAATACATGCTACTTTTCAGAATGCTGAACTGAGGAGATGTATAAAATAACATAATTTGTACTATGTATGCCTCACTAATTGTGAGCTTTTGTTTTGTTTTTGTTTTCTTCTCCCAGTCCTTGGCTCTGTCAAAGCAGCTAATACGAGGTGTGGAAAAGGAGAAGCTGCATGCAGTTAACTGTCAGGAGTGTGAACTCCTCACGGAAAGGTGGTTATCTGACGAATGCAGGAATGCTATTATGAGCTTCTTTGGGAAGAAATCAAAACTCTAATTTTTATTGTTGGTGAAGATCAAGCTCCTGAAGCTCATCTGTTTATCCTCACTGAAATAATTTTAATAAATGAATACACTTTTGGGGGGGGGTAAATTCTAGTTGTGCCTTTTTATTGATGTTGATTATTACTGTATTAATTATTGTATAGAAACAATTTCATAAACATTTTAGTAACTTGTAAGTTTTATCTTTCTGTGGCCTGACATTTTATATTCAGACATGAATTTGTGATGCCAAGCACATTGGATCCTTCGGCCTGGGTTGTTGGCTGGGAAAGCATTCATTGCTTTACATGCTGAAATGATGTCTTTGAATATAACTACAGCTGTTTGTCTTCCAGAAGGAGTCACGGATTCAATAGCACCAAATCTTGATAGTTCTTGGATAACTGAGTGATAGTCACATGATGCTAACATGTTTCTTTTTATCCATCTAATATAGGAAAGGAAATATTGTATAAGTATAAAATAAATATTAATATTTGTTCCTAACTCTTGCAGCTCATTATTACTTTGGTAAAGTGACATGAAGGGAAAAGGCCCTATTACTTTAAATAATTCCCTGAGGCTTTGTTGATGTTATCTTGTTTCTTGGCCTTCCAAGTGAATACTGCTCTTTAAAAAGTGTTCACCTGGCAGGCAGGCATACAGATCTTCTCGTTTTATATTTATTTCCAGTGTCAGAAATAACCTCTTGCCCAAGGCTGGAGCACTAAAAAGCTTGAAAGTGCAGAAGATTTTTTAAAATGCTGTAAAGACTCAAATCTAATATTTTCAAAAGAGAATAGAAAAAGTGGTTGCATATCTGCATATTATCAGAGCAGCACATCCTGCATTGCAAGCTGCTGCTCTGGCAGATCTCAGCATGTGACTACGGGCAATGTTTCCATGCCTATATGTGACCAATATGGCCACTGTTCAGTCCACACTTTAGAAGAAACCATTATATAATCAACCACATGCTTCATTCTGACTGTCCAGGCTAGGACAATCTCCCTAGCCATTTGCTTATCAGTAGCTGCTAGTAATGCTGTGTGAGAATTAACTTTGTCAACTGCAGGTCCAGAACAGCTCATTCAGCTTGAATGTGTTCAGGAAAGATATAATTATAAAAATGTCTGATGGCATTTTGAGGATGTCTTAATTCCTTCCACTCAAGACTTGTATCTTAAAAGGGCACATTTCAGAGAGGGTGAAATGCGCTTAATTTAGGCCCAAAATATAGTTGTTCTTTAAAGGGAATTACAAACCCTAACTACAGCAGAAAATGTTGTCATGGACTTAAGAAATGTGGCTGGGATTTTGTCCATTAACTTCTTTTAAGTCAATGGGGCCATATACAACAGCATTGAGCCGTCTCGTGAGATTCAAAGAAACTGCTGTGTAGTTTTAGCACATCAGATGAACAAAGTGCAAAAAGTAAATGGCAATAAGGTGGAAAGTCAATTGTTTTAATAATCAAAGGTTTCAGCAATATAGGTAGATTGAAAAAAAATTCTTGTTGTGTCTGTTCTAGAAAACACCAACAAGCCTTAAATTATATGATTGTGACATGCCAACAAAATGTAGGCTGACATACCTGCTCTAAATTCTTGTGCCTTTCCCCCTCTCTACTTGATAAAAGCACCGGAGACTGGCGCACTGGCCTTAACTTAATTTCCAGCCTCTTGTTAGTTTATCAGAACCGTAACACTATAAATACACTGAGCCAAATTCATCCCTGATGTATCTCCACTGAAGGCAGTGGAGTTACAACGGGGATGAATTAGTGGTACTGAAATATGTGGAAAGGAACAGGGAGAAGGGAGTGAACTAGAGAGGTCCTGCTAATTTATCATAAATTGCACTTAAAAAAAAAAAACACCACTGCAGACAAGAGAATTCAACAGACAAGAAAGCTGCCTTAATGCATAACTAAAATTAAAAGTACTTAAAAATAATAAACTTGATGTACTTAGGAAAATTTGCAGTGCTTTTCAAATAGACTCTTATGTCAAAATCTTTCCTCATGTATGAAGTCATAATGACTAATGGGTGTTATGTTAATAAGTTATTGTGATATAAAAGACTCAATTAAACAGAACTGAAGCAAAAGAAGAGTGCCCTTTCTCTTTTTGTCTTATTCTCCTTCCTCAGCTGAGCAAGCCAGAGCCAAATTCATCACCACCCTAGCAACAGTTTCTGTAGGGAAAGCAAAATTGATTGGTAGAGCCAGAGTGTGTTAGAGCTGCTAACCTTTTTGCAAATAAGTGTAACTGACAGCTAATTGCATATTATATCCACTGGAGAGCTCTGCTATTATAAAACCGGTCACTTGGAAGGGTCTTCAGATTCTCCAGCTGGAATAACAGGGAACCATCTGTAGCATTATATGCCCCAGAAAAGCTGTTGGCTGCAGGAGGCCTGGCTCATCACATTTCCACTGACTTGTTCAAGGATCCACAGGATTTTAAAAGATCTTGTGAAGACTGGTAGGTGAAACACTTGAACTGCTTTGGAGCACAGGGGTGTAATTGCAGCTGCCTACGTGTCACCACCCCAGTTCTTTTGTAATACGAAGAGGTCAGTTTTCTGATATGCTTTAGGCTCCCCCCGCCTTTTTGTAAATTTCACAGTTGCCTCTATACTAGAATGGCACAGTTGGGAAAAACTTTGTACATACGTGCCAGAAATCATGTTGGGTAAACTGGGCACAGACTGGCTAGTTCAAAGTCAAAACTAAGGCAAGGGGCTATATTTACAGTAAAAGTCAAAGGCAGCAGGAAGCTGTAACTGAACTACTGATGCAGCTTTTTGGAGGGTAGATAATTAAGTTCTTCTCAGCCTGATGTTTGTTGTTATAAAAATGACAAGCCAATCGTGTTTACAATATTCCCGTACCTGTAGCACCATGTGCTAATTGTTACCTAATAGATAGGCAAAGAGATGCATCAATCACATGAATTGGGAGCCTTTCCGCTTACTGGATTCTGAGCCTGGGGCTTTGCAGCCAGGTTTCTGGAAAACACCTTTTCTGATGATGAGGAAGCTGGTTGCAGCAGCTTCCAGACAGCATGTCTGGAGAGACCGTCATGGCATCTACACCTCTCAAATTAGAGGAATCAGGA
Source organism: Chelonia mydas (assembly GCF_015237465.2). Classification (NCBI taxonomy): domain Eukaryota; kingdom Metazoa; phylum Chordata; order Testudines; family Cheloniidae; genus Chelonia; species Chelonia mydas. Next base: position 115,899,599 of record NC_057850.1, read on the forward strand.
AGTCTGCAGGAAAGGATGTAGAAATTTTCATGTACCATATGCTGAGTAATAACATGAAGGGACATCGTGTTTCTAAAACTAAAGTGACACTCTTTATTCAGAAAACTATTCAGAGATACTGCAGCTAGCATTCTAGCCCATGTGCATAGGAGTGTGTTCATGGTGCCTCAACCACACGTTTTCCTCCTGCAACCTGTGTTCTTCCCTCTAAGTTCCATACAAGTTGCTATTAGGGCTGTCAAACAATTTACAGAATTAATCGTGATTAATCGCGTGATTTAAAAAACTAATCCTGATTAATTGCACTGTTAAACAATAATGGAATACCATTTATTTAAATAGTTTTGAATGTTTTCTACATTTTCAGTTACAACACAGAATACAAAGTGTGTACAGTGCTCACTTTATATTTTGGATTACAAGTATTTGCACTGTAAAAAACAAAAGAAATTGTATTTTTCAGTTCACCTCATACAAGTACTGTAGTGCAATCTCTTTATCATGAAAGTTGAACTGACAAATGTAGAATTATGTACAAAAAAAACTGCATTCAAAAATAAAAGAATGTAAAATTTTAGAGCCTGCAAGTCCACTCAGTCCTACTTTTTGTTCAGCCAATCACTCAGACAAACAAGTTTGTTTATATTTGCAGGAGATAGTGCTGCCTGCTTCTTGTTCATAATGTCACCTGAAAGTGAGAACAGTTGTTTGCATGGCACTGTTGTAGCCGGCATCGCAAGATATTACACGTGCCAGATGCACTAAAGATTCATATGTCCCTTCATGCTCCGACCACCAATCCAGAGAAAACGTGTCCATGCTGTTGACAGGTTCTACTCGATAGCAATCCAAAGCAGTGCGGACTGATGCATGTTCATTTTCATCATCTGAGTCAGATGCCACCAGCAGAAGGTTGATTTTCTTTTTTGGTGGTTTGGGTTCTGTAGTTTCCGCATCAGAGTGTTGCTCTTTTAAGACTTCTGAAAGCATGCTCCACACCTCGTCCCTTTCAGATTTTGGAAGGCACTTCACGTTCTTAAACCTTGGGTCAAGTGCTGTAGCTATCTTTAGAAATCTCACATTGGTACATTGTTTGCATTTTGTGAAACCTGCAGTGAAAGTGTTCTTAAAATGAACATGTGCTGGGTCATCATCTGAGACTGCTATAACATGAAATATAGGGCAGAATGCTGGTAAAACAGAGCAGGGGACATACAATTCTCCCCCAAGGAGTTCAGTCACAAATTTAATTTACACATTTTTTTAAGGAGCGTCATCAGGATGGAAGCATGTCCTCTGGAATGGTGGCCAAAGCATGCAGGGGCATACAAATGTTTAGCACCTGGCACGTAAATACAGTAACTCCTCACTTAGTCATCCTGGTTAATGTGGTTTCGTTGCTGATCAATTACGGAACATGCTCGTTTAAAGTTGCGCAATGCTCCCCTATAGCATTCTTTGGTAGCGACCTGCTTTGTCCACTGCTTGCAGAAAGAGCAGCCCATTGGAGATAGCTGGTGGGGGCTTGGAACCAGGGTGGACTGGCAGCTCCCTGCTCCCCTAAGTTCCCTGTGCGGCAGCTGCCCAGCAGGCTATCAATTGCCAGGCAGTTCAGCTGTCCCTCCCACCAGTGCCATGTGCTGCTCCTGCACTCTGCCTTGGAGCTGCTCCTGGGAGCCTCCTGCTTGCTGTGCGTGGGGGGGGGGAGGGGAGAGAAGAGGGGTGCTAATGTCAGGGTGTCTCCCATCCCTGCTCCTGCCCCCCTGCTTCTGTACCTTATCTCCACAGAGCAGGGAGGGACATGACAGGGCTCAGGATGGAAGGAGCTTGCTGGCAGCAGATGCTGTGTCAACTTACTAATCCACTTAAAAAGGCAATGTACTTAGAGTGTGGTCAGCGTACTTAAAGGGGCAATGCGCATCTCTCACACACACACACACACACACACACACACGGTGTGTGTCTCTGTCTCTCTCTGCCATGCTGTCTCCCCTCCCCCCATTCGTGCTGCCTTGTAGAGTGTGAGGCTACATTAACAACAATGTGTTAACCCTTGAGAGCTCAGCCGAGTGCTAGTTCATCATTTTGCAGTAAGGCATTCCCTGGGAAATATCCCACCCTTTTCCACCCTCTGACTTCACCACCTCAACCAAGTTTCACAATCATCATTGCTATGTACAGTATTAAATTGTTTAAAACTTATACTGTGTGTGTGTGTGTGTGTGTGTGTCCACTGCTTGCAGAAAGAGCAGCCCATTGGAGCTAGCTGGTGGGGGCTTGGAACCAGGGTGGACCAGCAGCTCCCCGCTCCGTGTGTGTGTGTATATATAAAATATAGTCTTTTGTCTGGCAAAAAAAATTCCCTGGAACCTAACCCCTCCCCCCCCCCATTTATATTAATTCTTATGGGGAAATTGGATTCGCTTAAAGGAGCATTTTTCATGAACATAACTACAACGTTAAGCTACTGTACCTTGCAATGCCAGCTACAAAAGTGCCATGCAAATGCCTGTTCTCACTTTCTCGTGACATTGTAAATAAGAGGGCAACATTATCTCCTGTAAATGTAAACAAACTTGTTTGTCTTAGTGATTGGCTGAAGAAGAAGTAGGACTGAATGGACTTGTAGGCTCTCAAGTTTTACATTGTTTTGTTTTTAACTGCAGTTATGTAACAAAAAAAAAATCTACATTTGCAAGTTGCACTTTTATGACAAAGCATTGCACTGCAGTACTTGTCTGAGGTGAACTGAAAAATACTCTTTATTTTTATCATTTTACAGCGCAAATATTTGTAATAAAAATAATATACACTTTGATTTCAATTACAATACAGGATACAATATATATGAAAATGTAAAAAAAAAATCAAAATACTTACTAAATTTCAATTGGTATTCTATTGTTTAACAGTGTGATTAAAACTGCGATCAATCACAATTAATTTTTTTAATCGCGATTAATTTTTTTGAGTTAATCGTGTGAGTTAACTGTGATTAATTGACAGCCCTAGTTGCTACATCTTTCCTTCTTAACAATTTTTTTTGTTGTTGTCTTTTGTGCAAGCCAGCATTTGCTGGCTTGCTGGGGCCAGAGGTTACTAGTACATAAGTCTCAGTCCTTCAAGTGTGCTGGTCTTCGACTTTATCTCCCACTCTTGTCTGTGTTATGACTTTTGCAGGGAACTTGCTTCCACCCGATTGATGCCTTCATTCGGTTGACTGGCATCCTATAGTGCTGTGTATTACTCATATATCTTGTTTCTTCTGACCCTCCTTCCTCAGGCCAGCTGATGTCTGAGGCTCTTTGTACATCCTACTAGTCCTGGCCTTGGCCCCTGCTGCCTGTCGCTATTTAGCAGTTGTCTTCAGTTTCATCTCTGCTATTGTTCTGAGTCTGTAGCTACCTCCTATTACCTGTATCCCACTGCAGCTTGGACTGTTGTCTGTGACCTTTGTTTTATGTGGCTATTTGATGGTTAGACCCAGAGCTGCTCACCTGTGCATAGTGGCCTCAAGTCTCTGGCTCTTTGTAGTGGAGGGTTGCCTGCTTAGCTTGGCATTCTCATAAGTGCTGTTGTGTACTGTCTGTTGTTACTCTGCTGGGCTTGCAGCAAACTATCCTTCATGGGAAGCAGAGTCTTGGTTCTCCAACCCATCAGTCTCTGTTACTGTGCTACTAGCTAGTTCCTGGGAGGGTGTATTTCAATGGTCCAACATTGCCACGTATGGATCCCTTTCTATCTGTTTTGCCTCTGCCATCAGTCTCTTGGCTGTTTTTAATGCCAATTCTGCCTTCCTGTTGCTTTGCGGGTACTCGGGGAAGCTATCTTGTGCTCAGATTCTCATTTAGTGCTGAATCATTTGAATTCTGCTCCAGTAGCCCATTGTCTGAGAACAGTATGTCAGATATGCCATACCTTGCAAAATGTACCTTCAATTTCTGGATCATAGTTCTTGCCAGAATCCTCTAGAAAGTCCACCTCTCCAAAATTGGAGTTAAAATCTCCTATGACTACATCATTCCTATCATTAAAAGGAAACTGGTCTGTTCCAACCTTTTCCTAGGGTTGGTTTGGGATTTCATGAGGCTGTAGAGTCTCCGTCTATTGATCACTACACTCTGCACACCTCACACTGCTCCATGTATGCTCTCAATTCATACTTGGCTAATATATGTACACATTTCCTGACGTGTCTCAAGTGTGTCTATACCCCAGGTATGATGTGTGTATCCATCCAGTGATGTCAGCTCTTAAAACTGTTAGGATTACTGCTTGGTTCCCTTTGAACAAAATACTATCTTGCTCATCCCTCACCTGAGTGTCAGGAGTAACCTCTGGGGGCACTTTCTGTTTGTGATCTGGCCAACCCTGAAGTCTGAACAGTTTTGTTGCCTGTAAAACCCCATCCTGTTAAGTACTTTGCTGGATTGCCTGGAACCTCCCATCAGAGATGTGACAGTATTGTACATTGTAGCATGATGACAGACAGCATCTTCTGTTCCACCGAGCTGAGAAATGACTTGCAGGTGGAAATGAAATCTCTTTTGGAGCAGGAACTACAAAGTGTTCCAATAGATTGGGAAGTCCATTTGCAGAGCTCCTTGTCTGGAATGGAAACATGGCTCGAAGAGGTGACCAGCAACCTGACTGCCATGGACCAGAAGGTTTGGACTTCATTATAGCTTAATAACAGTGTAATAAATGCCAAGAACAGGGTCTTACAAAATCAGTCTGGAAATTCCATTTACAGATGTGGCTTAGGTGAGGCAAATGATATGTAGGGCAATTGGTTTGCCATGAACAAGTTGTCCTGCTTCCAGGATCAGAAACGGTAATAACTATATGCTGTGGTAACTTTCCAGCAAGAGAAAGATGAGGAGTGGTTGTGACCTGCTCTGAGACCCAGATTCTCAGGGAAATCTTAGCTGCTTAAGCTCTTGTGAATCTGAAGCAGGAATACATTTCTGTTTGTTTGCTGAATGTTTCTGAAAAACAGTAAAAACAGGAATCATGGTTGCAAAATGTGAACCAGTGGATCTGCAAACGCTGGTATAGAAGAAAAGCTACAAAGGGGCAGGGGTGCAGTTTTTGTTGGTCTTGTTCCAGCATTCTGCCAGAACATTTGAATGAGGGGCAGCAGAGCAGTCTAAGGGACTTTCTATTAGGAATCAGGAGTCCTCCTAGTCCAACAAAGAGAAAAGCAGCACTGCTCTGGGCCAGCACAAGATTGATACTGAGGGGAAATGACCCGTTAAGCAGCTACTGCATCATTTCCCAATAGCAAAGAGGAAAGAGAGATTACATTTTCTCAATGGCCTATATCAGGAAAGCATAACTGAGCCTTCAACCAGTCCTTGGGCCATACCCATAGTTCTGGTTAAGACAAAAGATGATAGCACCAGATTGTGTGTGGACAACAGAAAATTAAATTAAGTCATACCCTGGAGGCTCTAGTGGGTTCTATATAGTTTTCCACACTAGGTCTTAAAAATGGTATGGGCAAGTGGAAGTGGGTCCAAAAAACACGGGGGAAAAACTGCTTTTCCTGTGGCAACTGATGACTTTTGGCTTGTGCAATGCATCACACTTTTGAGAAGTGAATGGACAGAGTATTACATGGCAAGCCATTCTCTGTCAGTTTGCTATACCTATCCTGCTGCTAAAATCTTTGAACAGGAACTGATATATTTACAAGTGATCTGTGATGAGTTTAAAGCTGCCAATCTGAAATTGAACCAAAAGAAATGCAAGTTGTTCCAAAATGCGGTAATTTACCTTCGGTATACAGGTAGTTGGGGGTATGGGAGATTTCCATAGAAGAAACAAGAAAATTGAGATTATGCAGAACTGGCCAACTCCCCAGACAATCACACATCTGCAGGGCCTTTCTCCTAATACAGAAGGTTCATTTGTGGATTTGCTAATATTGCAAAATCACTACATAGAGTGGATAATAAAGGGAAAACATTTCAATGGTCAGCAGAATGTACTTCTCAGGGCTGGTAAGAGTTTTTGTGACCGCTCCTGTCTTGGCCTATCCATATTTCAAAACCCTTTTCATATTGGATGCAGATAGCAGTGCTTACTGATTGGGGTCAATATTGACACAAGAAAACAAAGGACTTCAGAGGGTGGTGGCTTATCTTTCTCCAGAGAGACATTATTTCTCCACTTGAAATAAACTCCTGGCAGTGGTTAAATCTATAGAACATTTTCATCATTTGTATTGAAGGAAATCTGTGGTCAGGGCAGACCTTGCATCTCTGCAATGATGCTTTAGATTTAGGAATCCTGAGGGGCAACTTGCCAGGTGGCTGGAAAAACTGCAATGTTATGATTTCACAGTCACACTCTTTAGTAATGCTAATGCCTTGTCCAGCGGTCCTTGTTGAGAGGCTAATTGCAAACACTGCCCTTACTCAAAAGAACAAGGAATTAGTTGCTCAAGGAAATGTGTGCGCTCAGGAAGACATGGCTGTCTCCTTGCCTCCATAACTTGCAGAAGTGCAAAAGTTCCTGGCTCATCCACTGGAACAGTGAATATGGGTGTCCAAGTGTAGACTTCAGAGCAAATAAAAGCTTCCTAGAAAGAGGATCCTGATATCAGAATAGCGTGTGATTGGAAAATCATTTGGAAAACACAGCCAACTTGAAAGGTAACATCCCCTCAAAATACTTCAGTAAAAGCTCGCTGGTCAGAGTTGCAAAGCTTGGAGTTCAAAAATAAAATACTGTATTGCATAGGATATAAGAAACATCAGCCAGTGATGGGTAATGGTATCAGCTGGTTCTCCCAGATGCACTGAAAAAAGAGGTTATTCATTAATATTCTGGAAGAGGAAGTTTGTATAGGGTGACCAGATGTCCCTATTTTATAGGGACAGTCCCGATATTTGGGGTATTTTCTTCTATAGGCGCCTATTACCCCCCACTCCCACCCCCTGTCCTGATTTTTCACACTTGCTGTCTGGTCACCCTAAGTTTGTAGCATGTTAATGTCATTCACAAATAATTTTGGAGATGCTGTGAACACCAGATAGGTCAGAAACATTACAAAAGGACATAGATACATTTGGTAAGAAGTAACAGCACCATGAAATTCATCTTAGAAGCGTATAAGGATAAATCATCAGTGGACGTGGGATGGGGGAGAAAGAGACATTAAATGGGAGGAGAAGCCTCTAACACGCTCAGACTGGAAAAAGTGTAGTGTGACAGTGCACAGCAAATTAGTGAAGAGTGTGCAATGTGAAACAGGAAAAATGAGCTAACAGAATTTTGGGTTACATATGATGAGATGTCAAAGCAGGGAGGTAACAGTCCCTCTAAAATGTTGGCGAGTTCTATTCTATTTAAGTTCTTATAATACTCTCAACACACCTCAGAGCACCTAGTCCTGGGCACCTCACTGCCAGAAACATGTAGAGAAGCAGAACCTTTGACTACATCTTGGTATTTTAATTTTTATAGAACTCTCTCTCTCTCTCTAATCCCTTTGCCTGTAAAGCCAGGGGCCTTAATTACCATCTGACAATCTGTGTATGGTGCAAAAGGAAGCTAAAACTGCCACAATGGGGCCAAATTTTGCTAGTATAAAACTGGAGTAACTCCACTGGCTTATTTCTGTTTTACATCAGTATAAGTGAGAGCAAAATTTGCCCCATAACACCTCCTAAAATAGCTTTCCTAGCTATATCCCCACTTATAATCACAGTGTTAAAGATCTCTGTCTACAGTATCCTGACAGGATAAGACTGATGAGTTTTACCTTACAATTACTGCTGACATCGGGATGTCCTTTAAATTCAATCTGAATCGCCTGTATTTCTCAGCAAGCCTGTTGGAAATATTTCTTTTCCAGAGTGGTACGTGGTCTGGCTCTGGTGAAAGATAAAGCTCACGGCGTAGCCCCTTACTGGTTAAAATATTTTCAGAGCTGAAGCTGTGGAAACCTGAACTCAAGCAAGAGAGAAATGAAAAATATAGACTGAACCTTCAGTTCTCTTGGCCAAGATTTTTTGTTACCAGCAGTGATTTTGGCTGCCTCAATGTTTAGGGGACTAACTTGTGACACCTTAAAGAGAGCCCAGTTTTCAGAAAGCACTGTGCACCAACCTCCTGGAAATCAGGATCTCTTAAAGTGTCACAAATTGGGCACCAAAAATTACTAGTCATTTTTGAAAATCTTGGCCCTCAAACATTATTTTAAATAATCTATTGCAGCACAGAACCTTCTTCTTTATATGGCGTGGCTGTGTTGGCAGAGCCTCTGAAATCTATCCAGGACTGATGCCTGTCCTGAAAAGTGCCATCTTGAAATTTTTAATAACCAAAAGTAGTTGGAAACTTTTTCTTTTCCTTTTATGCTGAAGACGGCACCTCTAGTAGCTGAGAGCCCCTCAACACCAGACTAATGTATTGGGTCAGTACTGCCAACAGGGGAAGATTGACACTGAGTGAACACCACCACTTTCAGCAGCATCGAGGTTAGTGTTGACCTGGCTTGACCCTGTTTAATTTGTAAGTACTAAGGAGATCACAGACCTAAGTGGTATGGCTCCAAGCAAATTAAATGAAATCTGAACATAAGTTTGGGGTTTTGGGGCTTGTAACAATGATACTTTAAGCAGAAACATTAAACTTCATTTATCCTGTTTGAATTCTGCTTTCTGGACCTGTCCTAATAAGTATCGCCATTATGAGCAAGTATTTCCCTCAGCAACCATCTTTGCATTATTAATAACTAAATCAATTTGGCTAGCTAGAGTAAGAGCTTTCCTTAATATGTCCGACCACGTTCAAATAACAGTCTTTCAGGAATTCATGTAAGGTTTTCCCACTAATTGGTTTCTAAGCATGTCATCAATCTTATCACTAAATTCACATGGTTAGGTGCTTGTTCCCTAATGCAGAGACTAAGGCACAGCTGAAGAGATGAAGGATCAAAGAAGTGGAGCACAAATAAAACAACGAATGAAGATGAATAACAACATTCCACAGCATGAGGGGTGAGAATAAAGGGACAGACATGTATCTATTGCATTTAGAAGAATGAGAGTTCATCAGAATGGGAATTTACAGGAATAGTGGAAGTTTGAGTTTGCTTGAGCTCCATGACTGAGGTAACAAAATGATGACTAGGGGGTGAAATACTCTAATTAATTCCTGATTGGTCTTTGTTCAGGCAAAGATACCATTAAAGTCAACCACTGTCATCAGATCATTCAATGGGCCAGCACCGTTACCAACTCCTGTGATTTTTATTGTGAGTCCTGAGATGTCGGGGTGGTTTTTTTTAAAGCCCTAGTTCCTGAAGTCATGCCATTACATGAGAATCACAGCTATCATTTTTTTTAAAGAAGTATGTTCCTAGCCCTCATGGTTGTGGAGAGAAGTTGGAAAATGTGACCCCTAAATCAGAATGCAAATACAAAGACCGCAAAATGTATTATTTTAAAAAATCATATGATTTGTGTGGACGATGACTCATGATTTTGAATCTTGAGGCTGGCAGTACAGCAAAAGGGGGAAATGATTTGAGAATCATTCACTTATTTATATGCAGTAATACAATATTTCTGTTGTAACCACATTATTTAATCATGTCCATAGGATAACAGTTAAAGTTTTAAAGGTTTTTTTTAGTAAGCATATACTTTAATAAAGGGAAATTTATTTTATATCATCTGTGATGGAGGGAATAGAATACAGAAGAGCTTTGCAGTACTCTGCTAAACAGCTGCTGCATTCTGCTCTAGAGTTGGCTGCATTTTAGTAGTGGGTGAAGTGATCCTTCTAGATAGACCTGATCCCCCAAATGATCTAAACAGGTTGGGATCTCTCTACTTGTTTAGAGCCCCACTTACTTCATAGAATCATAGAATATCAGGCTTGGAAGAGACCTCAGGAGGTCATCTAGTCCACCCCCCTGCTCAAAGCAGGACCAATCCCCAACTAAATCATCCCAGCCAGGGCTTTGTCAAGCCTGACTTTAATAATCTCTAAGGAAGGAGATTCCACCACCTCCCTAGGTAACCCATTCCAGTGCTTCACCACCCTCCTAGTGAAAAAGTTTGTCCTAACATCCAACCTAAACCTCCCACACTGCAACTTGAGACCATTACTCCTTGTTCTGTCATCTGGTACCACTGAGAACAGTCTAGATCCGTCCTCTTTGGAACCCCCTTTCAGGTAGTTGAAAGCAGCTATCAAAATCCCCCCTCATTCTTCTCTTCTGCAGACTAAATAATCCCAGTTCCCTCAGCCTCTCCTCATAAGTCTTGTGCTCCAGCCCCCTAATAATTTTTCAAAGGGCTAGCCGTGTCAGCCTGGATCTGTAAAAGCGGCAAAGAGTCCTGTGGCACCTTATAGACAAACAGACGTATTGGAGCATAAGCTTTCGTGGGTGAATACCCACTTCATCGGATACATGTAGTGGAAATTTCCAGAGGCAGGTATAAATATGCAAGCAAGAATCAGGCTAGGTATAACAAGGTTAGTTCAATCAGGGAGGATGAGGCCCTCTTCTAGCAGTTGAGGTGTGAACATCAAGAGAGGAGAAACTGCTTTTGTAGTTGGCTCGCCATTCACAGTCTTTGTTTAATCCTGAGCTGATGGTGTCAAATTTGCAAATGAACTGAAGCTCAGCAGTTTATCTTTGAAGTCTGGTCCTGAAGTTTTTTTGCTGCAGGATGGCTACCTTTAAATCTGCTATTGTGTGTCATTTTTGTTGCCCTCCGCAGGACGTTTTCCAATTTTTCCACATCCTTCTTGTAGTGTGGGGCCCAAAAATGGACACAGTACTCCAGATGAGGCCTCACCAATGTCGAATAGATCAGAATGATCATGTCCCTCGATCTGCTGGCAATGCTCCTACTTATACATCCCAAAATGCCATTAGCCTTCTTGGCAACAAGGGCACACTGTTGACTCATATCCAGCTTCTCCTCCACTGTAACCCTAGGTCCTTTTCTGCAGAACTGCTGCCGAGCCATTCAGTCCCTAGTCTGTAGCGGTGCATCGGATTCTTCCGTCCTAAGTGCAGGACTCTGCACTTGTCCTTGTTGAACTTCATCAGATTTCTTTTGGCCCAATCCTCTAATTTGTCTAGGTCCCTCTGTATCCTATCCCTACCCTCCAGTGTATCTACCACTCCTCTCAGTTTAGTGTCATCCGCAAACTTGCTGAGGGTGCAATCCATGCCATCCTCCAGATCATTAATGAAGATATTGAACAAAACCGGCCTGAGGACCGACCCTTGGGGCACTCCGCTTAATACCGGTTGCCAACTAGACATGGAGCCATTGATCACTACCCGTTGAGCCCGATGATCTAGCCAGCTTTCTAGCCACCTTATAGTCCATTCATCCAGCCCATACTTCTTTAACTTGCTGGCAAGAATACTGTGGGAGACTGTATCAAAAGCTTTGCTAAAGTCAAGGAATAACACGTCCACTGTTTTCCCCTCTTCAGTATGGTTCCATGCAGGCATAAGTATTAGCCAGCACCGAGCAGCTTGCAAAATCAGGTCCACAATTTGTGATTCTGGATCCCTTTGGATGAAAAGTGCTCTACATAGTAAGGACCTGATTTCTGGAGGTATTGCGCATCCATAACTCCCATTAAAGTCAAACATTTCTGTGAGTGCTCAGCATGTTTGAAAGTCATGCCATAAATGTATATTATTTTTTGTACAAGGTGTGCTCTGTAATAATAGCCTCAACCTTGATTACCTGAATGTCTAAGATATTTTGATCTAACTTTATGGTTAGCATCATCAATATTTAATTTCTTTCAGGAACTGAATATTGTTGGGGTCTTCACCACCCCCAAGACGTTTTTCTACTGAACATTCAAAGATCATAAATAACAATCATTTTAGTATAGTATCATATATCTTAATTTCTCTTAGGGTAAATGTAAAGTTGATAAATATATTAAGGCAGTGGTTTTCAAACTGGGGTACGTATATCCTTAGGGGTACACAAACTCTGTAATGGTGGACAGCGCATTTTATTTAGTAAGAGTTGGCAATCTAATCATAGGTATATTCTGACCCTATCTCAGATGGGGGTGCATGGTAGACTACATTATTTGGAAAGGGGTATGCAGCCTAAAAAGTTTGAAAACCACTGTATTAAGTAACTGGTGCTTCTTTTTAATGGATGTGTGGTCATGTTCTTACATGTTCCAGAGTAAGAAAAATGAAATATATTGAACAGCAATGTAAAAAACAAATGATATTTAGAACACCTTTAGTCAGTGAACTTCTTGTTCCTTGTTTAGAATAGGAATAGGATCCTTTTGAGATATACTCAGAGATCAGCCCATCTTGTATTGAGAAATTGTTACAGTATTTTAGGAGAAGGGGCAACTTGTATTCCTCAGCCAGGAAGAGACTAAAATTAGAAATTAGCAAATTTGGTGTTGAGGTCACTTGAACTGGAAAAAGTTCTAGGTTAGCATCTCTGCTTTTCTCTAGATCAAGTGAAAGAAGCCAACTCATCCTGCCATCGGATATTATGGACTGACATAAATGTTGCCTTTGTGGGAGCGGAGTATGGAGTATTTGTTTTGTGTAGGTGGTTTTTTTTTTTTCTTTTTTCAAACTGTTAGGCCACAATTCTGCCTATTTTAGTGACACCTTCAATAAATTATTCCTTTAGTTAGGGATGAGGAGGGTAGTAGATGTCTGGTTAGTTAAACTACTTTATTAAGTGTGTCTGATATTCTAATTAGGATCTGTTCCGATCCCATGGCTCTTTGGTACTGACCAGAGATGGGCCTAAGCCACACAACCTGAATCTGGATATGGTTCAGATTTCAACCCAGAGGTAATGGGATGTTTAAATTTGGTGTTCCTGTTGAGACCCATCTCTACTACTGATCTGAATGCATCCGATGAAGTGAGCTGTAGCTCACGAAAGCTTATGCTCAAATAAATTTGTTAGTCTCTAAGGTGCCACAAGTACTCCTTTTCTTTTTGCGAATACAGACTAATACAGCTGCTACTCTGAAACCTACTACTGATCTAGGAAATCAAGTAATTCTCCTGATCTCCATGTTTGAGAAAGAGGAGAACAAGTTGAACTCTCCATTCCCTACAAAGAACATTCATAAAATCATTCAAATCAGAAACTCTGAAGACTTCAGAAAACTGAGTTCCATCTGTACATGTATTTTACAGGTACCTTGAGCACAACCTTACTTTCTCCTTCCTTGAGAGGAGACAAAATTCCTTATACTTGGACTTTTGTTCTACTTTAAAAATCAAAACACTATTTCCCTAGTTGATATTGATTCTGAAGCCCTAGGATAATGTTTTAGTGACTGCATCTAGAACTGTCCGTTCAGATCAGAGCATTTTCATCTTTGATAGTGAAAGGAGTGAATCAATAAGATCTGGGTTCTTTATCTGCCGCCTCAATCAGTGGTGTGAGGTAACTTGTGTTCTGCCATTCACATAGATGTTTTTTCCTTTGTAAGGTATAGTTGAGACAGGTGTCCATTTTCCCCATTCCCAGCTCATCAACCCACCTACCTCCTGAAACTCATTTTAAATTTCTGGCAGTAATCTCTCAGGATTTAAAATCTCATTATGTAGCAGGATTGTAATTAAACATTATAGTTATATTGCTTTTGTCTTTGTGGCAAGAAATTCTCATTTTTAAAGTTGGAGTTTTAACTTTTTATTCAATTCATTTTCTGAGTTATCCCCTTGGTTCCATCTGAACTTAATAACAGTTTAACTTCTGTTTCAAATGGGTCCAAATGCTTCAATTTTCTAAAAAAGTCTTTCAGCTAAGTGCTTTTAAATTTAAATGATTCTTAGAATCTTTGAACTTAAATAGTCAAAGAAGGTATTGTCTTTTCTTCTTTACAATCTTTTGAGAGGTGATTCTTGTCTTCCTGAGTTAGTAAGGAGGTTGCTTAAACATTGCCAGATTGCTAATTCCTCAATTAATATAAATACGCGAATACTCAAATGGCTTCTTATAGTAGTAACCAGTTATAGGCAAGTTCATTTGATTACATATTGGTACATAAATCATCTCACTATTCACGTCACAAGGATATCAGGAAATTGTTACATTAAATGCCTACATTCAGATCCTAACCAACTGCAAATGAACATAACAAAAAGAAGCTTACAACATCATAAGCATTTAAGGAATAAATGAAGGATTCTTACTGGTGACTGGAGTTCTTAGAGATGGCTCTGCATATTCACACTTAGAGGTACTGCTCTGCCTTGTGGTGCCTCATGGTAGAACCTTCTCCCAGCAGTGTCTGTTAGCATGCTCTTGCACCCCCAGCCTTTCCCCTCAGCATCTCTGAAGGTCCTGAGAGTAAGGCTATATAACGGGTGCAGCGCCCGCTATCACCTCAATTCCTTCCACTGCAATGGCAGAGAACAATAAGTGACTAGGACTCTGACAAAGAGGGGAAGGTGGGTGGGAAGTGTGAATATGCAGAGCCGTCTCAAAGAACTCCAGTTACAAGTGAGTAACCTTCATTTCTTCTTTGAATGGCTCTGCATATTCCCACTTATGGGATAGACTGATAAGCAGTGCTGAAAATAACATGGAGCTAGGCACAGAGTTGTAAATGAATAGAGACTGCAGCATCGCTCTAACAAATTCAACGTCTGGATTAGCAGCCAAGTCCAAAGCATAATGCGTAGTGAAAGTTGTGAACAGAACTCCAGGCAGCAGCTCTGCAAATCTCCAGAGCAGAGACTTGTTTAATGCAAACAAAAGTGGTTGCCGCAGCTTTTGCCCCAGGTCTAGGAGTATCTGCTAATGAATAACATTCAACAATAAATAGCTTAATTCATCTAGAAATGGTTTGGGAAGAAACCGTATATCCCATGTGATTTTTAGAATAACAAAAACAATCTGTATGATTTATGAAAACGTTTAGTTCTGTCTAAATAAGAAGCAAGGACCAGCCTTGCATCCAAAGTATGTAAAGTCAATTCAACCTTATTAGAATACGGCTTGGGTGAAAAAACCAGCAAATTAATTAACAGATTGACATGAAAATCTGAAACTACCTTTGGCAAAAACCTGGGATCAGGCCAAAGAACCACATTATCTTTTGGAAAATAGTGAATGATGGATCAGCCATAAGAGTATTTAGCTCACTCACCCTTCTGGCAGATGTTATAACAACAATAAAAGATGTTTTAATAGATCAACAATGTAAAGAACACTCAGCAAAAGGTTCAAAGGGTGGTTTCATCAGCATGTCTAGAATCGAATTGAGATCCCAAGGAAGGACAAAAAAAGAAAAGGAGGACTTGTGGCACCTTAGAGACTAACAAATTTATTTGAGCATAAGCTTTCGTGAGCTACAGCTCCCTTCATTGGATGCATCCGATGAAGTGAGCTGTAGCTCATGAAAGCTTAGGCTCAAATAAATTTGTTAGTCTCTAAAGTGCCACAAGTCCTCCTTTCCTTTTTGTGGATGCAGACTAACACGGCTGCTACTCTGAAACCTGTCAAGGAAGGACAGTATGTGTCAAAGGAGGATGCACAGTAGATAAGTCCTTCATATATTTCTTAATGGCATTATGTACAAACGATCTACTATCAAATAAAGTATCTACTATCAAACAAGGGTTCACTTGGCAGCCATTTCTGCCTTTAACGATGAATTAACCCTTCATTTTTAAAAACATAAAATATTCTAGTTCACAGTGTATCGATACTGAAGCAGAAGAACCACCCTTTCCAGTCATCCAAGTCACAAATCTGGTCTATTTTGACTTGTAACCATGTCTGGTTGACTGCTTCCTAACATTAAGCAGCACATTGCAAACAGCCAACATGTAACTCACAAGCCAAATGCAGCTACAGACACCTTAATCTTTAACATGGGGGATGGCCTGTGGAGATGACAGTTCCCAGCATATGGTGTTCCACCTTTGATCCAAGTGGTATCACATGATACGACTCGTCACTACCAAAGGCCACGCTTCATCGGTAAAGAGGAGGGCACCCGCAATCTCCACTTCATTTCATACATTTTGGGTGCTGTTATTCCTGTGCTATTGGCAACTCGCATCTCTCCCGCAGAAGCCAGGCCAAATTTTGACGCCCCTGCCTGCCTCATAACTATAGATTATACACACATACATTCTCCTTCCTCCTCACTAGTGCACTGATAAAGCAGCTCCTTCAGCGGATCCTTCAGTTTGCAGTGAAGTCTGGACAGTTTTATAAACAGTTTGTAGATATCCTCCTCCTTGTTATAGGAGTTAACTTTCTGACACTTTCCTAGAGGGGGCAGTTTCAGGAACGCTTGCTCCCCAGACATCCTTCTTGAAGAGAGATGGCCCTTTATTTCATGGGCCAAAGTAAGTAAACACTCTTGCAAGACAGGCTGAACTCTCCTCTCTCCTTTACAGACAGGCTGAACAAAGTGCCCAGCTGGTGGGAATCGGGCTCTCACATCTTTGGCCTTGCTGCTTTGGATCACAGAAGTCACAATAGTTCCGTGACATCACAAAAAGACAACTGAAGGAGGAGAATGTATGCTCCAACATACTAGATAGTGGGCTCAGGAGCTGAGTGGTTACATTCTTCCGCTCTGTTGCTTCATATTCTAGGACTAATACTGGGTCCGTAACATCAAGTGGACTCTGGTTGACATTGCTATCTCCTCCCTGTAGACTAAGAGCTCCACGATCTTTTAATTTCCTGTGTTATAAGATGAATAGTTATACAGAGTAGTAATTTGGATTATTAGTAGGATTTGATTATTAGAAATATAGATAGTTTGGTTTTGTGATGACCGGGAAACCCGCATTGTTAATTGCCTACTGGGCACAAAGGTTGCGGATCTCACAAGACCGCTAGATAAATGTATGTGCATTGCTGGGGAGGAGCCAGTGGTCATGATGCATGTAGGTACCAGTGACATAGGGAAAGGTAGGTGAGAGGCCCTGGAGGCCAAATTTAGGCTGCTTGGTAAGAGATTAAAGTCCAGGATCTCCATGGTAGCATTCTCTGGACTGCTTCCAGTTCCACACACTGGGCCCGAACGACAGGCAAAACTGCAGGGCCTCAATGCATGGATGACACAGTGGTGAAGGGAGGAGGGTTTTATTAAGGTTTATTAAGAACTGAGAAACCTTTCGGGTAACAAGAAGCGTATGCAGGAATGATGGGCACCACTTAAATCAAAATGGAACCAGATTGCTGGCATGTAAAATTAAAAAGGTCATAGAGGATTTTATAAACTAAGGGCTGAGGGTAAGCTGACAAGTATGCAGCAGTACACAATTCAGGCGCAGAAATCCCTTAGCAGATGTGTCGACTTTCTAATGTGCCAGGGGGTGCTCCCTCTGGCTCTGCCCCCCCACTCCACCCCTTCTCCCAAGGCCCCACCCTGCCCCGCCTCTTCCTGCCCCCGCTCCTCCCCTTTCCTCACCAGCACTTCCTGAATGCCATAGAACAGCTGATTGTGCTGGGTGGGAGGTGCTGGGAGGGAGGGGGAGGCGCTGATCGGCGGGGCCACCAGTGGGCAGGAGGTCCTGGGGGGAGATGGGGGAGGAGCTGATGAGTATGAGTATAGTAGTAGGAATATACCACCTGACCAGGATGGTGATGGTGATTGTGAAATGCTCGGGGGATAAAAGAGGCTACAAAGGCAGAAAATGAAGTAATAATGGGGGATTTTGACATCCTCATATTGTCAGGGGATTTTGACTATCCTTATATAGAGTGGGTATATGTCACCTCAAAAATTTCTGGACAGAAATGAATGCCTGTAGGAGGAGCTCATCCTGGAACCCACAATGAGAGAGGCAATTCTTGATTTAGTCCAAAATGAAGCACAGGTTCTGGTCCAAGAGGTGAATATAGCTATAACAGTAACTATAATGTATTTACATTTAATATTCTTGTAGGGGGAAAAGGCCAAAGGCACCCACCCATAATAGCATTTAACTTCAAAAAGAGAAACTATGCAAAAATGAGGAAGCTAGTTAAGTGGAAAATTAAAAGGAAAAGTCACAAGGATGAAATGCCTGCACTCTGTATGGAAACTTTTAAAAAACACCATAATAGAGGCTCAAACTAGACATATTCCCCAAATAAATTTAAAAAAAAACCCAGTAAGAGGACCAAAAAAAGTCACCATGGCTAAACAGCAGAGTAAAAGAGGCAATTTGAGGCAAAAAGGCATATTTTAAAAAATGGAAGTCAAATCCTAATGAAGAAAATAGAAAAAGGTATAAACTCTGGGAAGTCAAGTGTAAAAATAGAAGAAGGTGAGCCAAAAAAGAATCTGAAGAGTAACTCGTTAAAGACACAAAAACTATCAACAAAAAAATTATTTAATTCAGAAGCAGGAAGCTTGCCAAACAGTCATTGGGGCCACTGGATGTCTAAGGAGGTAAGAGAGCACACTAGGAAGGGAAGGCCATTGCAGAGAAGCAAAATGAATTCTTTATAATGGTTTTCACTGCAGAGGATGTGGGGGAGATCTCTATATCTGAGCCATTCTTTTTAGGTGACAAATCTCAGGAACTGTCCCAAACTAAGGTTTCAAAAGAGGAGGTTTGGAACAAACTGACACATTAAACAGTAATAAGTCACTGGGATCAGATGGTACTCACCCAAGAATTCGGAAGGAACTCAAATATGAAATTGCAGAACTACTATCTGTGCTATGTAACCTATCACTTAAACCAGCCCCTGTACCAGATGACTGAAGGGTAGCTAATGCAATGCTGATTTTTTTAAAAAGGCTCTAGAGGTGATCCTGGAAATTGCAGGCCAGTAAGCCTAACTTCAGTACAAAGCCAATTGACTGAAACTATAGTAAAGGACAGAAATATCAGACACAGATAAAACATGATTTGTTGGGGAAGAGCCAACACAGCTTTTCTAAAAAGAAATCAGGCTTCACCAACCTATCAGAGTTCTTAAAGGGGGTCAATAAGCATGTGGACAAGGGTGATCCATTCCATATAGTATACTTGGACTTTCAGAAAGCCTTTGTTTGACAAGGTCCCTCACCAATGGCTCTTAAGCAAAGTAAGCAGTCATGGGATAAGAGGAAACATCCCCTCATGAATCAGTAACTGCTTAAAAGATCGGAAACAAAGGGTAGGAATAAATGGTCACTTTTCACACTGGGAAAAGGTAAATAGTGGGGTCCCACAACGATCTGTACTGGGACCTGTGCTGTTCAACATCTTCATAAATGATCTGGAAAAGGGGAGTGAACAG
Organism: Chelonia mydas; assembly: GCF_015237465.2. NCBI lineage: Eukaryota > Metazoa > Chordata > Testudines > Cheloniidae > Chelonia > Chelonia mydas. The sequence goes on from NC_057850.1 coordinate 115,918,843, forward strand.
TGATGTGGCAAAATCTGAAGATGATACAAAATTACTCAACATAGTTATTTTATTTTATCTCCATGTGGAAAAGCATAAGAGCAACTTAATAGCAGAAACAAATTATTTTTTCATTCTCTTAACTCAGAAATGACTGGCACAATTTTTCCTCAGCTTTTCAGAAGAAACAAAATAATTTTTAAGCAGAGGAGAAATTTGGCAAAATTCATCCGCATAGAGAGAAACTGTGGATAGTTAAAAGTACATGAAAACAAGGTTATACTGGAAATGATTATGAAACCTTAATTAGGCTGGTCAATGTTAGTGACTGCTTCAGTAATAACTGGAGGAAAAAATTTGGGCAAACATACAAGGATTTATGCCCAGATCTTCAAAAGTTAATTCCTGGCTATTACAACCTAATAAATCTTGTGAGAAAGAAACTGGGTTTTTTCCCTTGCATATGTTTGGGACCAATTCCACCATGCCAGCTTTTATGACAGCCTCTGGGCAGGTCTACATTTAAAACACTGCAGCGGCACAGCTTCAGTGAAGATGTTGATGGGAGAGCTTCCCCCATTGGCATAATTAATCCACTTCCACGAGAGGTGGTAGCTATGTTGATAGGTGAAGCCCTCCCGCTGACATAGTGCTGTCTACACTGGGGAGGTTGGGGGGGTTAGGTCGGTATAACTGTGTCATGCAGGGGTGTGGATTTTTCATACCCCCTGAACAATGTAAGTGTTACCAATATAAGTTTGTAGTGTAGACCTGGCTACTCTGATGTGGTCATTGTCAGTTCTTCCGATTCTGAAAAGCCTGATCAAGTGTGAAACATAAATATTGATTTGTTTTATACTTAGGGTTGTTTAGCTCACAAAGTAACTGTGGGGTGGGGCTAAGAGCTGGGAAACATTTATTCGTTTAAGGACTAGTTGTGGGATAATGGAGCCTTCTCATTGAACATTTTGGTTCCATTCACTGACCATAAAAAAAATGTGTTTAGTAAGCATGAGAACACGCCTAGCTCTTTAAAACTCAAAATATGGCTATTACTACCTATGAAAACAACAATTTTCAGATGTGTGCATATTAAACATATAGCCCAGCCAAAATGGCTTGCCCACAATCTAAAAATAATGTAGACCATAATATATTCTTCAGGTGTTCATTTACCTATTTAGTGTAAATTCAGTCTGAACAGTGTGTACTATCAGTCTCATGTAATATTGCTGCAATCCACATATTAATCAAACCCTAAGCTGTAAGTCCTCCTTAGACCTTTTGATTGGGTCAATATGGCTTTGTGATTGATGACAGAGTAAAATTCTGAAGAACAGAGTTCTAATAAACTTGTACTTATAAAAAGTATACAGCAGCACATTGTGAGATTATTCAATTGAAATCATGATTTATGATTTGCTATGATGTCAGGAAACAAATGTTCAGACTCAACTTTTATGTTATCATTCACCAATTTTATTATACTTTCCGGGTCTTAACTTGGTTTATTATTGATACTTTTAGGATGTGAAAGTGGTGTTTTAAGCAAACATTTATTCCCCCCTCCCCAACAGATAGCAATAAACTGCTACATATTTTGTTTCTGTGATTTGATGGCAATATTCCATGTAGTTAAACTTAAGATATATCATTAACTTAATTGATCCCACAGTATAGTTCTTGTCAAATTTTCTCTGCCCTTTTAGTCAGGCTCCTCTAATCATGCCATTATGGCACATAAAGGCAACTGTTGTATTCTCTCTCAACACTGAATCTTCCATTTATGCTGCTTCTTATTATAAAGCACTTGGGTCTCAGCCACAAAGAGATTCAGCAATGTGCAAAGAGAGAAGATGATCTTAAGAATACTTGATGACACTGCTTGGAGGACAACATTTTATTCCAGGACAATAGAGTTGATAGATTTCACTATGAGGAAGAGGATTCTAGACAGTGTTTTAGTGCCAAAGAGCAGTAGTTTCAATTTAACTGAAACTGTGGGCTTTAAAATAAAGCATAAAATATTGACTAAAAAAAAGCAGAGATTGATATTAGTAAGTATCTGAAGGACAGGGAATACATTTACATGGAGTTTAGTAGGGATTTTAATAGCATTTCAGATACGACATTAATATGAAAAGTCAAGGAAATTTGTAGAAAGCAACACTACAGATATAAAACTAGATGATTAGAAGAATGCAGACAAATAATAAATGGAAACAAGTAGACATGGAGAAAGGTAACAAGTATTGTCTGCCAGTACTTGTCGTTGGAACTAATTCTCTTGGAGAAAGAACAAATTGCGTAGTATTGAAATTCACTAAGAGAAGGAACAGTGGACTCAGATGAGAGAAGTACACAACTGCAAGAGGTTCTGAAGATTTAGTTGTGGTGAGGCAATGGATTTATTTTGTGCAGAAACATGTTTAGTCTCAGCTACGCACACACGCACACACTTCATTTATCACTCATCAAAAAAAAGGGGGGGAATTGAGAGTAAGCATGTTGCATCACAAAACAGAACAAAATTTTTGAAAAGATTATAAAGGAGTAAAAGAACTGGCAGTTAGTAAAAGGGAAATATATTCCCAACCTTCTCAATCATCATTTCCAGTAATAAATACTATTACAGGATAGGAGAATCCCAATTTCCATACTATGTAAAAGAATAAGCACAACTGCTGCAAATGGTTTAACTTCTTCTGAAATGGTTTGCAACTCCAAACACTTGATTTTTTTACAAGTGCCACTCACGCAAATTGTATCCCAAAACACTTTGTGCAGACTATGAAATACAGTAATAGAATTAAAATAAAAAGTAGCATCTGTGGCAGAGAGAATAGACATAGGCAAAGGAAGAAAATACGTTTGAAATGAAATGTGAAGTTAGATTTGGTGTAAATGCCTAGATAGACCTACGGTTTAGTCAGTGAAGAGAACTGTTACTTACCTTACAGTAACTGTTGTTCTTCTAGATGATTTCTCCATGTGGATCCCATTCTAGGTGCAAATATGCTCCCGGCACCCAAGATTGGATTTTTTTGGCCAGTAGTGTCTGTTGGGGCCATGCATGCACTCTCCTTGCACCCTGCACTCAAGGACAGAAAGGGCACAGCAGCCCCAAACACCAATACAAAAGAGAATTCCAAAGCTAAAGGATTTTGCATTACTGTGGAAGAAGGATGGCTCATGGGATCTGTGTGGACAAAATATCTTGAAGAACCACTGTTACTTACATTACAGTAACTGTTCTTTCTTTGAGTATTTGTTCATATGGAGCCAACTCTAGGTGATTGTCTAGCAGTTGTCTCCCTAACGAGGTGAGTGCCTGGAGTCCTATTTAAATAAGGACTGTAAGACTACCCTGCCAAATTGAGTGTCAAGTGTAGAGTCTACCACTAGAGAATAATGATTGGTAAGGTATGCATCAAGCCCCAAATAGCTGCCCTATAGATTTCAGATCTAGGGATGCTCCTCAAACAAGCTAAGGAGGCTGCCTGAGCTCTAGGACTGTGCTTTGATCTGAGAAGGAGAAGCTAATTTATTCAATTCATATGAGATCCTGATAAAGTCTGACAGTCACTTTGAGAGTACGGTACGCCTACACTACCCGCCGGATCAGCGGGTAGTGATCGATCTATCGGGGATCAATTTATCACGTCTAGTGTAGGCGCGATAAATTGAACCCCGATCGCTCTGCCGTTGACTCCTGTACTCCGCCATGGGACGGGGGAGGGATAGCTCAGTGGTTTGAGCATTGGCCTGCTAACCCCAGAATTGTGAGTTCAATCCTTGAGGGGGCCATTTAGGGATCTGGGCAAAAATTGGGGATTGGTCCTGCTTTGAGCAGGGGGTTGGACTAGGTGACCTCCTGAGGTCCCTTCCAACCCTGATATTCTATGAGAGGCGGAAGCGGAGTTCATGGGGGAGCGGTGGCAGTCGACCCCGCACCGTGAGGACACGAGGTAAGTCAACCTAAGATACGTCGACTTCAGCTACGCTTTTCTCATAGCTGAAGTTGCGCATCTTAGGTCAATCCCCCCCCAGTGTAGACCAGAGGCAAAATAGCTTGCCCGCTAGACAGGTCTCCAAAAGTTGCAGACTGTGTGACTTGCAGAAAGATTTTATCCTATGAAGCTAATAGGAAAGGGCTCTCAATGTACCTTGTATGGAGTTTTGCTTCTGCAGGAGATGAGTGAGGACCTAGGTAAAAATACTGGTAAGTGTATGTATGTACCAGTTCAAGTGAAAGTCTGAAACTACTTTGAGTAAAAGTTTTTGGTGAGGTCAAAGAGTAGCTCTGTCTTGTGAAAAGAAGTCCTGCCATTAATGCCTGAATCTTGTTCACCCACCAAGCAGATGTAAAAGCCACCAAGAATGCCATTTTAATAGAAAAGGTGGTATAAAATACATGATGACAAGCTCAAATAGGTGTTCCATCAAAGGTAGAATACTACATTTAAGTCCAGGGAGGGAGAATTTCCTTAACTGGTGGAAACACATGAACCAGCCCCTTCAGAAATTTAGTCCCAGTCAGGTGTGAAAATACTGTTAGACCTGAATGGGAGGGTGACATTGCTGCAAAATGAACCTTAATGGAGCTGACTGAAAGACCTGAGAGTTTCAGGGATAATAAATGATCCACAGTGATAGGAGTGGAAGTCTCCAAGGGTTGAAGATGATGTTAAACAGCCCACAATGAAAAATGTTTCCTGTTGGCTTTATATGTAAATCTCAACAAAACTTTCCTGCTATGAATTGGAATGTCCTGCACTATAGCAGAACAACATATGCCTACCAAACTTAGCCAACTATCTCATACTAGCAGATGTAGAATAGGCTCTGCAAAATGTTTTCTGGAAGAACTGGGAGTATGAAGATGGACAAACTTCTAGATGCATTGGCTCCAAGTATCAAAACTGGTACACCCACGATTGTGCTGTCAGAATTAATTTGGCGTTGCTCTGGCTTATTTTCTGAGGACTCTGGGAACGAATGGAATCAGAGGGAAAATTTATATTAGATTTGTGTTCCACCAAATGGGAGCATCCAAAGGGAGCCTGGGTGCATTCCTCCTTGGGAGCAAAATAATGTAACATTTCTTGTTTGAGTTGGCTGCAAAAAAGTCTGTGGTGGAAACGTCCCATAAATTTTTCATAACTGTGCGGACTGAACCTTTCAGGGTTCATTTGCGAATGGGAAAGCACTTCTGGCTGACTTGGCCTGCTAAACTGTTCTGAACCCCAGTCAAGTGCAGGGCTATCAAACTGACAATGTTGAACTCCCCACACCCATCGATGAATAATCTCCTGACACAGTGGGGATGATCTTCTTCCTCCTTATCTGTTTACATAGTGCATCACTGCAATATTGTTTATCAGAATTTGGATGGTGGTCCCTTGATGAGAAGTAAAAATGCTTTGCGAGCCAAATTAATGACCCTGAGTTCTAGCACATTTATATGTAGCTGAGATTATGTTGGGAACCACCATCCCTGTGTCTGTCTGAAGAGGTTCCAGGTGTGCTCCCCAGCCTTGTCTAGAGGCATCTGTTACAGGAGTCTTTATAGGGGATGGTGATGTGAACATCACACCTTGGCAGACATTTTGCAGATCCTTCCTCCACAGCAGAAATGATAGAACCCCAGGGGGAAGGACTTGTATATGCTTTGTGTGTCTGCTTAGCTGATGGATCCATGTTAACTAACCCTGAAGAGGCCAAAGATGAAGTCTGGCATGTGGCATTGCATAAATACAAAAGAATATATGACCCAATAAACTGAGACTGATGGGTTTTTTGAGTGTGAAGAGCTATTATGAGATGCCCTGTGATGCAAAATCTGTTGTGAGGGAGGTAAGCTTGCTGATATTGAGTTGAGACGTGCTCCTATGAACTCTATTGATAGAATAGGAGTGAGAGCAGACTTGACTAATCCAGAGACCTACCAAGGAGAACAGATGGAGAACCACCTACACAGTCTTGGTGACCTGCTGTGACCATTTTCCCTGAATCAATAAGTCACTGACATAAGGATAGATGTCTTCACAGATGCACTACTGCCACCAGTAGTTGATGAACATCCTTCATGGCTCAGAAAAACCAAATGGTAGCACTTGGAACTGGTAATGAATGTCCTTCACCATTACATGTACTTCCTGTGGAGTGGACAGGAGATTGGGAAGTATGCGTCCCGCAAGTTGAGAGTCGTGAATCAATCCAGTAGATCTAGGGAGGAGATTGTAGAGGCTAGATTGATCATCCTGACCTGAAGACTATGGATGAACTTTTTGAGTCACCTGAGGTCCTGTATGGGATGCTACTCTCCTTTCTTCTTCAGAATAAGGAAGTAATGGGAATAAAATCCTCTGCCCTAAAACTCAGTTGTTCTCCTTTGTATGAGTAAAAAAATCCTCTACCCCAACACCCTCTCTATTGCACTCAGATGTAGAGGAGAGTCTTGCTCTTGCAGCACTACTAGAAGAGCCACCTTGTCAATCAGCTGATCTAAGGACATGGAATTTAGCTCTACCGTTGAGTCCTCTAAAAGTTTTCTCATTGGAGGTAGTCATATTTGGCTAGCAAAGCATGGCAACTGGCAATCTGAAAGCTAGCAGAAGAATTAGACCTTCTCCTGAGTAGGTCTATTTTTTTTTCAAATATTTACCCCTTGGTGTTGACTTTGGCTAATTGTTTGCTTAGTTTTCTCATGAACAGCAGCCACTGTTAAAGAACTGGAACACGAGGAGTATAACAATACTCAAAACCTTTTGGAAGGACTCAGTATTGATGCTCTTTTTGTTTGGGAGATAGCTAAGAGGGAGGCTGGGTCTGTCATCGATCCCTGACTGGTTCAAGGATACCTCTGTGTATGGGCATTGCCAATTGACCTTGAATTGTATGGTGTAATGCATCAAACTAGTTATGTTACTATTCTTGTACAACTTCCAAAGGATTTCTAAGGTGAAAGCATCCTCTTTAGGAGATCTTGAAAAGCCTTAAAATGGTCCATTGTAGATAGCCTGACCACTTCATCCAGCAAAGATGAAGAAATTGTCAAAGGAATAGAAGGATACATATGGTCATCATCCTCACTTTGGATTTCCTCTCCCAAATCACGAAGGTCACTCTGCCAAGATGGTTGCACTAATCTTGAAGGCTTCACAGTAGGACATGACCTACTCCTGGACAAAGGGACTCTCAGAGAATATGCAGCAGATTAATCAAGTTGAGGGTTCCAGTAAGGCCAGGACTGGTTACCATAAGGATAGGCCATATGAAGCCAAAGTGGAACTTGTAATCTGCCAGAACAGCGTCTCCTACCATGAGAGGAAGAATGCCCTGACTTCCCTTTCGCTGGTTCTTCCTCATGAACTGACCCAAGAAAAGAGGAGGCAATCCTTGGAGAAGGACTTCTGCTATAGCTAAAGAGGAAGACTCAGAAAAACAGAACATAATACATCTTCTCTGTAGGATGTACTGATCTCTGCAGAATCTGAGGAAGTTGAAGAGAGTGGTTGAAAGAGATCTTCTGTGCCGAAGATGATGAGTGTAGAGAAATCTTCAGGGAGGCTATTAAGTCCCCAGATGTAGTAAAGGTAGCTGGACAGAAGCTAACTGCACCACACTGGCATTACTGATGGAAGGAGTACCAACTAAGTTGGTACTGGAGTGGGATGCAATGGAGAAATACGTGAAGAACAGAGATATACCGAAAGGCTGTTCCAGCTGGTCAAAGCAGTAGAGATGACTCTCCATCTGGAAGAGGTGAGATTCTGTGAAGAAATGGACTGGAGAGCTTGGTGCTTAATGAGCAGGACAGGGAACAGAAGAAAACCTAGAGCAAGTTCTGGGAGGGCATATACGAACTGGATCCTAAACAAATAAGGACCCAATTGAGTTATCTGAGAAGGAGTTGTTGTGTAGTTGCTCTCCTTTGTATGAGTAAAAAAAATCAGGCTTTGCATTCTATATATGCTGCAGTAAGGAGAACTGGAACGTGGAGAGGCCACAGACAAGGGAAATGCAATATCTAAGGGGAGACGAGATGAAGGCCTAGACTGAGGATTTCATCACAGGTGGTGGAACTGCGGTAGTGTTGTAGAGGTGGGGCCAAGCAAACATGCAGATGTGAGACAAGGCACATTGAGGATGAAGATGATGTGAAAGTGGAAAGTGAAGAAGGGAAATCCAGGTGGGCAGGAGACATGAAAGGAGATAGTAAGAGAAGGCAGGAGTGGAGTCGAAAAAGAGTGAGATTGAAGAAGATTTGACTGAGTGAAAACAGAGAAGGAAGCAGACAGGAGAAAAATTGCTGCTCTCTTGCCCCCGGTTCCTAAGATTTCATATTTAGTTGTTCAAGAAAACAGTTGTCCCCATATTTGGGCTTGGTGGCCTGGGCATGTTTGGCAGCCCTCAACACAAGCAGGCTCCAGCTTGCTGGGGGCCCACACACCCTGGCCCGACCGTAAATCTATGAAACGAAGTAAGTGGCACAGCTTGGGCCTGAACTGCTCTAAAACCGCCCCAAAGGGGGGGAAATTGCAGCAGGGGGTCAGAGCGTTGGGGGCGGGGGCGCCAGACTCCCCCCCAACGTGGGCCTGAGTGCGGGACGGGGGTGCAGGGAGTAGAGACGCTCAGGGGCCGGAGGGAGAGGCTCGAGGCGGTGGCTCTCCGCCCCCGCATTGGGTGACAGGCCTCCGTGGGGCCGGGGCAGCGGCTGGGCCCCGGGCCCGTTCCCATAGCGATTCCTTGTGACGCGGGGCGGGGCCGGGGACGCCGCAGCGCGGGGCCGGCCGAAGCGGAGGCGGCGGAGGCGGCAGGAGGGTCCGATGGACCGGCCCGGCAGCGGGGCCGGAGTCGCCGCGACACAGTCACCCGGGAGCTTCCGAGGGTAGGTGGGGGGGCGGCCCGGTCACCCCCCCCTCCCGGCCGAGCGCGGCCCGCTCCCGCCCCAGGCCCGGCCCGTCGCCCGGGGGCTGCCCCTCACGCCCCTGCGCTTCTCTCCCCCCCCCAGGTTTGGCAGGAGGAGCCGGCGCTGCAGCGCTGTGGACAGGGGGGACTTCACAGGCGGCATCTATGGCACCAGCCTCTCCTCCGACTCCCGCCAGGTACGGGCTCCCCGCCTCCGCGCTGCTCTGCAGGAGCAGAGCGGAGCCAGCGCCCCCGGGTGGGCTTGGCCTGGCCGCGTCCGGCGGGGACGCAGCCGGTCGGTGGTTTCTTTGTGCATACACCTTAAACCGCTGCCCTCGGGGGCACCAAACATTGGTCACGGGCGCAGGGACGCCGCCACCTGCCGTAGCGCTGGGAGTCCGGGGCTGTGGTGCCGCTTTCCGACTTGCACGCTCCCTTTCAGTGGTCGGTAGTTACTGCCCGTGATCCCCTTCTTCGCCTCGCAGCCTTGCTGCTTCTGCTCGGGCTCCTGAGTCTGCAAACGGGACACAGCCACCAGCTTTGAACCCCCTCCCCCCCAGTCAAGCTGAAAACAGGCCCCTACTAACCGGAAAGCAGGAGTGGCTACAGGTTGTCACACACTGGGGGTTGTAACACACTCCGCACATCTGTGGATCACGTTCGGAGGAGGACACATACATTACCAAACAGTGGGCTCCACAAACACAAGGACATCACTTCATGCACACAGCTAGTCTTACTGAAAAAGCCAGTGGTAATTCTCATGCACGCAGTTACTGATGCACAACCCTAAAGCCCCAATCCCGTAGTGAACCCTATACAGACAGACCCAGCCTTCCGTCTGGAGCACCAGTCAAATTCATAGGACTTTGCAAAGGAAAAAAGGTCTACCCACATGAAGCCCCCTGCAGGATCAGGACCGTGATCAGTAAATTTCTTTGGGATACTTTGAGATTAAAGGCACTATATCAGGGCTGGCCAACCTGTGGCTCCGGAGCCACATGCGGCTCTTCAGAAGTTAATATGCGGTTCCTTGTACAGGCACCGACTCTGGGGCTAGAGCTACAGGCGCCAACTTTCCAGTGTGCTGGGGGGTGCTCACTGCTCAACCCCTGGCTCTGCCACGGGCCCTGCCCCCACTCCACCCCTTCCCACCCCCTCCCCTGAGCCTGCTGCATGCCACAAACAGCTGATCAGGAGGTGCAGGGAGGGAGGGGGAGGTGCTGATCGGTCTGCCGGTGGGTGGGAGGCACTGGGAGCAGGGTGGGAGCTGATGGGGGGCTGCTGACGTATTACTATGGCTCTTTGGCAACATACATTGGTAAATTCTGTCTCCTTCTCAGGCTCAGGTTGGCCACCCCTGCACTATATGAATGCACAATATTATCTTTTCAATGTATTTCTTAGTCTAGTACAAGTAATAATAATACCTAGCTCTTATATATCGCTTTTCATCAGTAGATCTCACAGCACTTTATTACAGAGGTCAATATTATCCCATTTTATAGATGGGAAAACTGAGGCCTGGATAGGGGAAGTGACTTGCCCAAGGTCACCCAACAGGCCAAGTGGAAGTATTTACTTCATATCATTTCTCTGTCCCACAGCTATTCCTGTTAACATCTCTCTCCATTCTCCACTTCCTCGGTCCGGCTCATAAAGTTATTAAACCTACATTGTCATAGTTACCATATATCTTTAGTTTCTCTGTTTTTGCACTTACTAAAACTCAAATACTGTTATAGAATATACATACCAGTGATTTGGAACATGATGTCCACCTTCCTGAAAATAAATACTATCTGTCGGGAGACAAGACTGGAACAGGCGGTAAGGAATCCCAGCCATTCAAAATTCTGTATGGAGAAAATTTTTCTAGAGGACTTCTGTAAACATAAACCAACTGTTGGTGTTTTACAGGTATTCTTTCAAGCAAGTTGCACAAGGTAAGAGCAGAATAAACATCAGTCTTTTGATAGTAATTGAAGTCAAACTTATCTGGTATTAACTTCATAGGTTTCAGACCTAAATGTTGGTTTTGAAAATCTATCAAACAAATTAGACACTTAAGTTGAAAAGGACTAAACCACTACTGTACTACTTAAAAAGCCATAAATGAAATTATCAGGGGGGTAGCCGTGTTAGTCTGTATCCACAAAAAGTGAGGAAACAGTTTGACAGAGCGAGACAGATACCCAGAAGTCACCTACTACAGGACAGGCCCAACAAGGAAAATAACAGAACTCCACTGGCCATCATGTACAGCCCCCAGCTAAAACCTCTCCAGCACATCATCAACGATCTGTAACCTATCCTGGAAAATGATCCTTCACTCTCACTGACCTCGGGAGGCAGGCCAGACCTCGCTTACAGATAGCCCCCCAACCTGAAGCAAATACCAGCAACTACACACCACACCACAGAAACACTAACCCAGGTAACAAACCCCATTGCCTACTCTGTCCCCATATCTACTCTAGCAACACCATCAGAGGACCCAACCAGATGAACCACACCATCAGAGGCTCATTCATCTGCACATCTACTAACGTGATATATGCCATCACGTGCCAGCAATGCCCCTCTGCCATGTACATTGGCCAAACCGGACAGTCTCTACGTAAAAGAATAAATGGACACAAATCAGACATCAGGAATGGTAACATACAAAAGCCAGTAGGAGAACACTTCTGTCTCCCTGGACATTCAATAAAAGATTTAAAAGTAGCCATTCTTCAACAAAAAAAATTCAAAAACAGACTTCAAAGAGAAACTGCAGAGCTACAATTCATTTGCAAATATAACACCATTAATTTGGGCTTGAATAGGGACAGCGTGGCTGGCTCACTACAAAAGCAATTTTCCCTTTCTTGGTATTGACACCTCCTCATCAATTGTTGGGAGTGGACTACATCCACCCTGATTGAATTGGCCTTGTCAGCACTGGTTCTCCACTTGTAAAGTAACTCCCTTCTCTTCATGTGTCAGTATATTTATGCCTGCATCTGTAATTTTCACTCCATGCATCTGAAGAAGTAGGGTTATAAATGAAATTATGGCTCCACTAGGAAAAAAAAATGTTTCTTTTTAAAAATATTTTTCAAATAAAGATAGGCAACTGCATTTTTGAACAGCGTTCTCATTGTAATTGGCCAATCACTTATTCATATTCCAAGTTTTCTTTAAAAGTTATAGTTGCCCTCTTTGATTTGCATGAGGTCAAACTGTAAGATGTACTTAGTTTTAAAAAGTGAAAACTCATTTCAGTGCACTTTACACCTCACCAATAGGAAGACCGTTTTGATTGCAGAATCTAAACCTGCAAAATATAGATTTTTTGAGCAAATACAGCAATCTATGCTATCTTAGTTACATATTTGTATCTTCTATTCCTTTCCAGGGGAGTTACATGTATGCATGTGAGAATAGACCCTTCATATTGTTGAACATGATTTTCCTTTCCCTTAGATAAAATGATGAAATATCCATTTGGTGGCTGCTCAGCAGCCTATATGAAATTAATTTGGCAAGTTCCCATGTCGTGTGCATGCTCTCAATTAAACACACATGCACACAGACACACACAAAAGCACAAAAAAACTCATTACATAATTAGCAACTATAATGGCAGCAAGGATAGTTGAAGCAAACCTGGAAGGCCCTGGGAAGCATTCCAGTTGTGTCCCTTAATAGAGCAAAAGCTATTGTCACATTCTCTTACTTTGTTCTGAATTAGAGCAATAAGTCAGTATTCACCTCAGAGTTCTGTAGAATTCATCAGTAAGGCCTCAGGGAGTGAATTCTTCAGTCTGAATAAAGGCTTCCCTATCTTCTTCTCTGTCCCAGTCTGACAGAAAGCAACAGAAACCACTCTTGGGGCCAGGTTCACA